>NC_079316.1:23534467-24996134 GCF_029931775.1 Euleptes europaea | reverse complement strand
ATAAAAACCAACTCTCCTCCTCCTCCTCCTCCTCCTCCTAATAACCCGATTGCACTATTTTAAATGCGGAAGTACATTAATTTAATTGTGCCTTGGTATTCAGTTCCAGCTAAACTCGTTCCTTCCTTAATACTGGAAGCAGTCCAGCTCCATTCAAATAGCTGGAGCTTTGCCATAGCCTTTAACGAAGTGAATCAGGCACCTATGATTTTTACAGTCAGTTAATCTGAATGGTATCAGTCTGTACTGGAAGCCTGTTTTAAAAGTGTTATGTTCTTCCAAGGGCTTAGTTCTGAATCATCTGCCCTTCCTCCTGGCTCATTGCCAAGAGATTTCGACATCAACCCTGGCTCTGGAAATAGTTTATCTTGCTTTCACACAAAAGCCCTGATCGTTGTTGTGTGGAGGCTTCAGTCAGCGGGACTTCCTTCTGAGCAAACAGGGATAAGATCGGGCTGTTTCAAGGAGGCATGGCGATTCAGAATGGAAGCATGTTACTTGGGAGGAGGGGAGCATCAATGAAGTGTCATTAAAAGTTGTCGCTTGTGGTTTGCTGTAGAATTTTGTTCCCTCGGCAACAGGCTCTTTGTGGCAAAACCAGAGGGTGTACAGAAGAGGAGGAGTGAATTCCACAATCTGCTCAGGTCCAAACAGTCGAACAGGGCAAGAAGAAAGCCGGATGACTCAGATTGCTTATCAGCAGAACAAACAGTATACCTGACCTGCTAAAAAAGAGTCTCAGGTCTTAACATTTTGGCTTCTTTGTTAATTACAAAACGTCCCTGGGAAGCTGTGAGTTTTAAATAGAAGGGGTTTTTGTGTGTGTGTGTGTATGTGGGGGGCTTGGTTTAAAGCCCTTTCGCCTCAGGCTGTTTCCCTGCTCATAATCTCTCCAAACTTCCACCCTACCTGGAAGCAAAATATACAAGATTAAAATAATCAACCAATGGGGTTGCCAGCTACAGGTTGGGAAATACCTGGAGATTTTTGGGGTGGAGCCTGACAAGGGCAGGATTTGGGGAGGGGAGAGACTTCATTGCCATAGAGTCCAATTACCAAAGCGGCCATTTTCTCCAGGGGAACTGATCGGCTGGAGATCAGGTGTAATAGCAGGAGATCTCCAGCTAGTACCTGGAGGTTGGCATCCCTATCAACCAACAATGCAATTGTATGCAATGTTATTCCAGTCTAAACAAATGGAGTAACTCTACATGTTCAAATGGCTGCTAAATGGGGGGAGGGCTACCAAATCCAGCAATTGGAACTATCAACACCATATATACACCATAGCAAGGACCATAAATGCTGCTGGATTTGACAGTTCCTGTCTCTGCTGGGGAAGGAAGGAATTCAGGTTCCACCTCTCCTTCAACAGGAGATCAGAGAGGTGACTACACTAACCATCTGTTGCAGTTGGGGAAATCCTTGAACGCAACACACCTTAGCATGCAAGTATATCACTGACCATGGAACCCATCAATGCCTTAATGTGAATATTTGGTAATATCTGTTACCCAAAATGGGTGTCAGGTTTTTTTTTTAATGGAAAATATCAGTCAGAGATGCATTTCTAGTTAACGTTTTTCAGCCAGGAGTACCAAAAACCATTTTTGCCATCAAGTCACAGCTGAATTGTGGTGACTCTGGAGGGTTTTCAAGGCAAGAGACATTCAGTGGTGGTTTGCCACTGCCTGCCTTTGCATCGTGACCCTAGACTTCCTTGGTGTTCTCCCATTCAAATACTAACCAGGGCTGACCCTGCTTAGCTTCCTGAGATCTGATGAGATCAGGCTAGTTTGAGCTATCCAGGTCAGGGCAGGAAGGACAACGGAAGGTCAAAAACTCCTGTGGAAGTCACTTAGGGTTGCCAGGTCCCTCTTCACCACTGGTGGGAGGTTTTGTGGGAAGAGCCTGAGGAGGGTGGGGTTTGGGGAGGGGAGGGACTTCAATGTCATGGAGTCCAATTGCCAAAGTGGCCATTTTCTCCAGGGGAACGGATCTCTATCAGCAGGAGATCAGTTGTAATAGCAGGAGATCTCGAGCTAGTACCTGGAGGTTAGGAAAACAGAAGCAGCAGAAAAATGCAGAAATTGTTGTGCTGTTGTAGAAAAGTAGTGATATTTAGTATTCATATCAAACTACATGTATGTAACATAAAACATATGATACATCAAATAAAGCACAGAATTAATCCTTAGTATATACACTGATATACATAAGTGAGTTCATATAAGAACAAGTGCTAATTGCACTGAATGCAATAATATAAAACATTTTATATGTTTTATAGGTCATATATATGTTTTATAGGTCATATATAAAACATTTGCCAACAAAAAATGCTACTCAGTGTCTTGTGGTTCCAAGGTTCATAGGGTGTGGTTTCTTGTTACAGAGGTCCGGTTATCACTCTGTTTTGGCTAATGAGCCTTCTTCAGGGACCACTATATGCATAATAATAAATAAACAATAAAAATAATAAGCATAATAAGCATGTAGGCATAAATTATGAAGAAGTTTGCTTATATAGGAAATAAGACATTTCTATATCATTATTATACTTACACGCTAGCTGTTAATAACCTGCTTACGCGTTGGCCACAGATCAATGTCTCCTTTACATTTTTAAACAGTATATTCACAAGCCTAATTGCTAATAGATTACACCTGAGCAACTCCCTTAAAGGTGCAGTAAGATGTCATAAATAACAAGCCAAGTCCAGTGTTGTATTAAGTCCATTAGGATACAGCGTATTAAAGAGGTGGATGTACTTAGATTCTTGACGTCGCAATAACAAATCAACATCAGTTTTTTCATTTCCTTGCTTCACAAACCGCCACAGTACAAAAAAGGACAAATCTTCATCAATGTGGTTGATGTCCAAGAAGTGTTGCATGAGAGGCGCTTCCAGCACGTGGGTCCTAATTCTCGAGCGATGCTCACTGATACGGTATTTTACTTGTCTATTCGTCTTACCAACGTACCAATATTGGCATGCACATTTTATAACATAAATAAGGTACTTAGAGTCACAATTATTGAAACTGTTGATAACAAAGTTACGACCTGTTACAGGGTTAGTAATTTCTCGAACTGGTAACATAAATTTACAGCTTTGACATGATCCACATTTAAAATTCCCTTTAGGTAGGGTGGAAATTATATTGGATTGTGTGACATTTCGTACCAATGCATCCCTGAATGAACGGGTGCGTTTATATGCAATACGGGGTTTTTTGGAGCAACCCGGTAGATGTTGAACTAAATGCCAATGCATATAAACAATTGGGATGTTCCTAATAAGAGGAGACATGGATGTATACTGAAGAACACAAGTAAGTTGTGTCGATGGTAATGTAGATGTAGATTTCTGTGTTAATAATTCAGTTCTAGATTGTAGAGTCTTTTTTAAGGACATCTGAATTATTTTCCTAGCATAGCCTCTATGTGCTAAGTCCTTTTTGCACCGTTGAGCTGCTTGTATAAAGTCTGGCTCATAGGTGGCATTATGCTTAAGCCTAAGTAGCTGGCTATAAGGAAGGTTGTTCCTCAAATGTAGTGGATGGAAAGAATTGTAATGTAGGAGAGTGTTGCAATCCATGCTCTTTCTATAAGGGCGGACCCCAAGGCTACCGCATTCCTTCTTATATATGGTAACATCCAAAAAAGGAATCTCAAAAGGATTCGATTCCCCAGTCAATTTAATATTAGGATCCCTTTGGAGACCAAGCCCTATGAGGAATGGCTGAGGGAGCTGGAATTGTTTAGTCTGGAGAAGAGGAGGTTGAGGAGGGACATGATTGCTCTCTTTAAGTATTTGAAGGGCTGTCACTTAGAGGAGGGCAGGGAGCTGTTCCTGTTGGCAGCAGAGGATAGGACTCCCAATACTGGGTTTAAATTGCTGTGAAGAAATGTGAAGGTGTGAAGAAATGCCCCACACTCTGGAACTTTAGTTAAAGTTTACTATAAATGGGCCTGTATTTTACCCATTCTCAAATGTTACTAAGTGCTTTTTCCTGGTTAACAGGACTTGAAGAGAAAAAGAGGGTGGGTCTGACTCATCTCCCAGCAAAAGAGCCTTCCAGCTCTTTAAAAAGGTAAAGGTAGTCCCCTGTGCAAGCACCGGGTCATTACTGACCCATGGGATTACTGACCCATGGGATTATGTCACATCTCAACATTTACTAGACAATGTTTATGGGGTGGTTTGCCATTGCCTTCCCCAGTTGTTTACACATTACCCCCAGCAAACTGGGTACTCATTTTACTGACCTTGGAAGGATGGAAGGCTGAGTCAACCTTGAGCCGGCTACCTGAAACTGACTTCTATTGGGCTCAAACTCTGGTCGTGAGCAGAGGCAGCTTACCACTGCGCCACGGGGAGTAAACCACAGGTCCTAACTAAATACATCATTTAACACGTGATCGCCACATGGACTTACAGTCAGACTGCTGAGCAAAAACCAACATGGCTTCTGCGGAGGTAGGTCCTGTCTCACTAACTTTTTAGAGTTTTTTGAAAGAGTCAGTAAGGATGTGGACAGGAATGAGAGGGTGAAGCATATTAAACAAATAAAGAAATGTTTAAAATAAAACATGAACACAGAGTCGTACAAACAGGGAGGAGGGACAATGAGATCTAATGAGGGAATGGCAACTGGAATCAGGTATGGTTGGTAGGCACATGACCCAGCAATCCTTGCAAAAGCTATGTAAATCTGGGTCCAGAAAATGCTTGAATGGGACACTGCAACCTTTCAAAAACCATAATCAATAAAGTTGTGTTTTGTTAGAGAGAGGGAATCTTTGGAAGGCCTGGAGCTGGGATCGCTGTTTCACACACTTTAAACAATAAAGAGGTATATTTACAAATACTTGCACACTTCCTGAGAAATCACACATAACATGGATGATCAAGATGCAAAGAACTAGATAGGGACCAAAATGTTGTTATGCTACACTGTTTGTTTTGATACAGATTACAACACATTTAGAATGAGAAGAGCACATCTAACCCTGGTTACTCAGAAGTAAGCCCCATTGCCTTCAGAAAGACTGATTCCCAAATAATTGTATTGGACTTCAGCCAAAGGATAAATGATGGGTACTCATTTTACTGACCTTGGAAGGATGGAAGGCTGAGTCAACCTTGAGCCGGCTACCTGAAACTGACTTCTATTGGGCTCGAACTCAGGTCATGAGCAGAGCTTGGACTGCAGTACTGCAGCTTACCACCGTGCGCCACGGGGCTCCACCTCTTTAGGTATGCAAATAAATAATTATTCTGATGAAGACTACTTCAAAATGGAGCAAGAGCCGCAACCCATCAGAAGACGTCTATCTGCTGTGAAGACAATTCACAGATGTAATTGCCAAGGATTTTCCTTTGAGAGAGATCACAGAATGGAGAAGAGAAAGGTTACAGAGTGGAGTAGGACTTTTGACTCCTTGCCAGGAAGTTTTCTGTGAACTGTTTATCTCAGAGAAGGAGTATAGTATGAAACAGGATTTTGAATTTCTTGTAATAGGGTTGCCAGCTCCGGGTTGGGAAATACCTGGAAGAGAAGGAGAAGAGTTGGTTTTTATACGCTGACTTTCTCTACCACTTAAGAAAGAATCTAACCGGCTTACAATCACCTTCCCTTCCCCTCCCCACAACAGACACCCTGTGAGGTAGGTGGGGCTGAGAGAATATGACTAGCCCAAGGTCACCCAGCTGGCTTCATGTGTAGAAGTGGGGAAACAAATCCAGTTCACCAGATTAGCCTCCGCCACTCATGTGGAAGAGTGTGGAATCTATTTTACGTATAGATTAAAGAGCATTGAGGATAAATGGATCCTTGGGTACCCTATACTGCAAGTCCCAACGAGCTGATTCTGACTATCTGACTCACAATAATGGGTTTAAATTGTGGGTGGAAAGGTACCGACTGGATATTAGGAATTTTTTTTTACAGTAAGAGTTGTTTGACAGTGGAATCAGCTACCTAGGTGGTGAGCTCCCCCTCACTGGCAGTCTTTAAGCAGAGGTTGGACAAGCACTTGTCAGGGATGCTCTAGGCTGATCCTGCATTGGGCAGGGGGTTGGACTAGATGGCCTGTATGGCCCCTTCCAACTCTATGATTCAATGATTCCTATGGCAATCCTTTGCTTCCTGCCAGCAAGAAATGAGTGAAACCAACAGAGCTAGCTAACCTTTCTACCCCAAACATTGATTGCCGTTGATCCACCATAATATTTATTTCATTTATACCCCACCTTTCTCCCCAGTGGGAACCAAAAGTGACTTACTTTTTTCTCCTGTCCTTGTGAATGGACCATAGTCATCCAGCAAGCTACCATGGCAAAGTGGGAGTTTGAACGTGGGTCTCCCAGATCCTGGTCCAGCATTCTAGCCACTATATCGCATTGGCCCTTGATGAGCTGTACCAGATGCTGCTGATATGTCTAGCAACATCAGCAGCAATGGATTGCTCTTACCCAACTGTAGCCAGAGATCACCTATCAAAACTAATAGCTCTGTTCTGAAACCTGGCTTGACGCCAGCTTAAAGGTAGATGCCTCATCCAGAAATACCTGCAGTTGTTCTGCCACAACTGCTCAGTGTCGTACATGATTAAAGATACAGGAAGTAAATGATTTAAAAAGTGCAAATTCCACCAACATGTGGATCCTCTGTTGTGATTCCACATGCTCATGATGTTGGAAGAGCGACACCTGGATTTCAGACCAAGGCTTCCGTGTGGACCCACTCAAGGTCTTTCTTCTTTCCTTCTAAAAAGTGGTGTCAGTGTTTTTCACGGTGAAACCTCTGTGCCGTTAAGACTAGCCAAAATATCATTAATAGCGAACAAGAATTTGAGTCCCCCAGAACCCTATCAGGCTGGATGGTCAGTACAAAAAACAAGAAAAAGATTAAGAGGAGAAATAGAACATCCACCTTGATAAACATCTAGTCTGATTGAAAGGCTTGGTTGCTGTTTTGTTATACTTTTGGTTGTTCCCAGTAAAAAGGGTATTTACGCTACTGTTGTTTCTGGCTTTTTTCTGTGCCTTTAAAAGCATCATAATAAACAGAACTTATCATCATCCCTGTTGGTAAACTGTGCCTGTTGAATTTTTGATGCTTACACAGCCGTTACACAGGAATAAGAAACAAAAGCTAGCTACCCCATCGGAAAGATGGAAGTTGTTCTTTAGATTTACTTTTGTTTAACTTCTCCCTTAGAGACAAAACAAAGCATTTAGTTTCCCTGTTTCAATCAGATATCGGTTTCACACCATTGGGTAAGAGCCCAAAACTTTGGGTTGGGAACTTTGGAGGCAACTTGACTACATTTACCTTTATTTGGGGGTATTTTGAGCTGCAGTGGAAGGAGGAGGCAAGAAAGTATTGCTCCATGGGTTGAAACCCTTTCATGTATGGACATGCTCTGTGGCAGGGGTCCTCAAACTACGGCCCGCGGGCCGGGGCCGGTCCCCGGAGGGCTTTTGTCTGGCCCGGGGACCGAGAAAGCCAGTCCCCCCTTGCCCTCCTCCCCAGAGCTTTTCTGGGCTTCCTGGCCGCTTGCACCCAGCCGGAAGCCTCTCTCCCGCCCCAGTCGCCCCCTTCCCTGCTCCCTCTCCAATCTAAAACCCCCTTTCCTGGGAGCACAAGGCGTCTTGCCACCTCATGCGCCGCCCAGTCGCCCCCTTCGCCCTTTCCCTCCCAGGCCCCAAACCCCCTTTCCTGGGCCTGGTCGCCCCTTCTCTTCCGCAGCACGCCCCACCGGGAGACTTCTCCCATTGCCTAGCTTTGTGGCCTGGCTGGGCCTGGCCTCCTCGAGCTCCATGCAGCTGTGCCTGGTCCTTCGGGCCCTCCACGATTCAGCCCAACATGGCCCTGGCATTCCTGTTTTGGCCGCAGTCGGCAGCGTTCTCACGGCTTGGGGCTCTCTCTCCTCCTGGAGGTATCCTTGTGGCCTGGAGGTAATTGTAGGGGCCACTGGGGGGGGGGGGTGGGCATATCTCCAGGGAGAAGAAGAAAAAGACTTGTGGCCATTTATGCACTGGAGGTTTTGCCTTGGATTTGCCGCTCTCCAGATGCACATTTTCCCCATCCGAATTCTCAGAACTCAAAAGTAAGCTCCCCCCAGCCCCGGGCAGAGTTTGGAGAATTCGGATGGGAAAAATGTGCATCTGGAGAGCGGCAAATCCAAGGCAAAACCTCCCGTGCATAAATGGCCTTGGTTTTTACATGCCGACTTTCTCTACCACTAAAGGGAGACTCAAATTACCATACAATCCCCTTCCCATACCCTCCCACAACAGACGCCCTGTGAGGCAGGTGGGGCAGCTGAGAGAGCTCTAACAGAGCTGTGACTTGCCCAAGGTCAGCCAGCTGGCTTCGTGTGTAGGGGTGGGGAAACCAACCCGGTTCACCAGATTAGCCTCCGCTTCTCACGTGGAGGAGTGGGGAATCAAACCCGGTTCTCTAGATCAGAGTCCCCGCTCCAAACCGCCACTCTTAACCACTACATTTGTAAGGCGCAGGCACTTGCCGCGGACTCCAGCCTCTTTATTCCCCATTAACTCGCCTCTGTGCATGCGTGCGGAGAGGGCAAGGGAGGCCGGGGCAGGGGCGAGGCCGTGTCTGCCGAGGGAAGGCCGAGCCCCAGTCACAGAGCGAAGGGGGAAGGTCCGGGCTCGGGAGGAGGATGCTTTTCAGGAGAGCCCCCTCGCACCGCCTCCTCCCCCCCCCCCCGCACACACGGGGAATTTGTTCATATTTTTTTCAAACTATAGTCGGGCCCCCAACAGTGTTTGAGGGACAGTGAACTAACTGGCCCCCTGTTTAAAAAGTTTGAGGACCCCTGCTCTGTGGGATCCAAGCCTTGATGTAGTATTTTCAACATGATAACACAATAATTTCAGATAATGGCAACAAGGATGAAGACATATTTTATGAGAAATACATTCCTGAACAAATTTTCAGAGGACTCATGCCCCCAGTGACAGAATTTTTTAAAGCTGGCTGTAGATACATTTAAACATGTACAATGCCTCTGCAAAATTTCAACAAAGTATGACTACAATCCAATACCTATTTGTTGCGCTGGCATGGAATGCCCCAATAAATGTGTATTTACCTGCATCTTGATAATATCCATGTATTGTGTAATGTTCTACACCTGCATTTCTAACATATTTTACCAATAATAATCGAGTAGGTGACCATATTTGCAGCCTGTATTAGCCATTTTCTAAATATAGGACTATACTATAATGGGACTCCTGTTATCTAAGGTATGAAACAGTGCTACATTATGCTACAGTGCTTCATTATCCTACATAATAATATATCTAACTGTGAACTTGGCCTGAGAATGAGGGTAAAGAAATCCTCACAATGGGGCCATATACCTATAAGAGAGACGTCTTTATAAACCAAAAGAAATCCCCAGGTTTTTTTGAATACACTTAAAATAAAATAGAAGGGGTGAACTACAGTTTTAAAATTAGTGATGCAGTAGTTTGATTTTGAAAATCAAGGTGAGTTATGGGAGAAAGGCCGGCCGGCCGGCCAAGAAGAAAGATGTGAGGGAGCAAAGCTGGAGCGGAAGGACAGAGGGAGACAGGAAAGAAAGAAAATGAAGCAAAAGGACTGGTGGGAGAGAAGGAATCAGGAAAAGGGGAGAAGATGAGGGAGCTGCAAAGGAGAGGGAAGGAAGGAAAGCAGAGACAGAATGGGGAAGAGGACCAGCGGAGGAGAAAAGATTCCCCCTAAGAGTGTTTGCAGTTCCTCTGCTTGTCCTTATCTAAATTTATATCACGGTAGAATTAAAAGAATACATCATTTTCCCTCCCTGTACCGTCAAAAAGAAAATACCTATCTTACTTTATGTTGATGACATGGTAATTTTGTCTCATTTGTAAAATGGGTTATAGCACCTTAAGTACCTATTGCTCTAAGAACATCTTAAGAATTGATTGTGCAAAAAAACTAAAGCTGTCCTTTAAAGGAATTTAAATGCAGTTGTCAAGTAAAGCAGATTGTCCTGTCAAGACTGAATAGGAACAGTCTTTTTGCTATTAGCTGTTGGAATAAACATTTTGAGTCAGCCAGGCTAAAAGCTTATCAGTCATTTTCAAGTATTGCAGAATTATGCAGGTTCCATTGAACCTACTATGGAACTTTAATATCGAATTTATCCCCCCAGTTATTATATGAATGTGAAATCTGTGGCTGTTACGGTGTTTCAGGAATGGAAGAATAGACCACTAAAAACCATTTTGGGTATATCGGAATCACTCCAGCCTACATATTAAGGGTTGAAATGGGGATTCAACCTACTGTAATGAAGAGTATTGGAATCCTCAACAGAAAAGGTTGCTGAAGATCTGCTTTACTTGATAACTTAATTTAAATCCCTCTAAATACACACTGTTTATTGAGAAAGCTGGCCAAATGATGTATAACTAAGAGGGCTTCCCTAGGCATATTTTCTAGGAACAAAGCCAGGCCTTTTAAATAAAGGATTTTGTCTCTATTATGTGGCTATTTTTCCTCAGCATAATTTGTCCTTGATTTCTAAACAATTTAATGGCATGCCATGGTAAAACATAAACATGCGTGTGACTCTTACCTTGTTCCTCTTTGTAAATTTCCTCTAGAAAAAAAGTTTTTCCATGGTTAAGAACTTTGTGGAATGGATGTCGTCATGTGTTTTAGATGGGCGTTGGAGTGATCTTTACACTTTTTTTTACTGTATTTTGTAGACTACAGAAACGAAAGGCATTGTGCGTTAGACATTATCTTATTTCTTATTTCGGAGGATCCAGCACTTAGTTATGGGTTGTATGTGTATGGGTCAAGGCTGTCTTGTCCTGTTTGAAAGAGTGAAGCTTCACAAAAGAGTAGAAGAAACAGAAGAACAACTTAATTAAAATATCTCTGTTGCCCCACACAATTTTTGGTCATCAGCCTTCTTCTGCTGGATCAGGAAGCCAGCTGTTTGGATCATAACTCTTGCTCTTGAAGAGGCCACGCTCCGGATAGTTTCAGAGGGTAGCCATGTTGGGCTGCAGTAGAACAGCTAGACTTGAGTCCAGAAGCACCTTAGAGACCAATAAGATAACCCCGGTATGAGCTTTTGAGAGTCAAAGCTCACTTTGTCAGATACTCCACATCGAGGGCTAATCCTGTCAACGTTATTGGCTCAATGGCTATACCTACAAAAAGAGGATGATCTGTCAACTGGAGCCGTATGAAAAGTATCTAATTTTAGCCTCATCCCCTGGCCATCTGTACAATGGAAGTAATCATGTTAGACAGTTTATTTCATAGGATCATAGAATCACAGAGTTGGAATGGACTGCCAGGGCCATCTAGTCCAACCCCCTACACAATGCAGGAAATTCACAACTACCTCCCCCCCACCAGTGACCCATACTCCATGCCCAGAATATGGCAAAAAAAACAAAAAACAAAAAACAGATCCTCCAGGATCCCTGGCCAATCTGGCCTGGAGGAAAATTGCTTCCTGAACCCAAAGTGACGATTAGCATTTCCCTGGGCATGTAAGGAAGGGCCACAAGAGCCAAACATTGATGCAACCTTCCTTCCCTCCCTCTCATGAACTGCCTGTGTTCAGAGAATCAGCATTGCTGACAGATGGCCATCTAGCCTCTGCTTAAAAACCTCCAAAGAAGGAAAGCCCCCCACCTCCCGAGGAAGACTGTTCCAGTGAGGAACCGCTCTGTCAGAAAGTTCTTCCTAATGTTTAGTTGGAAACTGTTTTGATTTAATTTCAACCCACTGGTTCTGGTCCAGCCTTCTGGGAGAAAACAACTCCGCAACGTCCTCTATATGACAACCCTTCAAGTACTTGAAGATGGTTATCATATCATCTCTCTGTCATCTCCTCTTCAGGCTAGACATACCCAGCTCCTTCAACCTTTCCTCATAGGACTTGGTCTCCAGACCCCTCACCATCTTTGTTGCCCTTCTCTGGACACGTTCCAGCTTGTCTACATCCTTCTTAAATTGTGGTGCCCAAAACTGAACACGATACTCTAGGTGAGGTCTAACCAGAGCAGAGTAAAGTGATACCATCACGTCTGTGATCTGGACACTATAGTTCTGTTGATACAGCCCAAAATCGCATTTGCCTTTTTAGCTTTTATTTCTCCCCTCCTAGCTCAGGACATTTTTGTTTTAACATTTTAATTTATTTTTAAATCATACTTTCTCCACACAAGAGCTGAGTTGGGAAAAAAAGGCCATCTGCCTTTGTTTTTACATTTTTTTTTCTTGCAGAATGGGAGGAAGGAGGAAATACACCCTCCCACTTCTTCACCGCAGCTTAAAGGCTTGGGTATTTTGACTCCCAGGAGGAGAGAGCAAAGTGTCGCGGGTAACTAGAACAGCTTGTTTACAGTCAAAGCAGTTGTCACTTGATCCCTCTCTTCCGTTCATGATTTCCCCTGTGTTTTATTTTGTGCTTTGCAGAGGAGGGGTTTACTGAGGTACCAAACAGGGGGAAAAAGTACCGAAGGGAGGCTAGTTTGCAGTCGATCACCTTTCATGCCGGAGCAGGTGGAATGAAAGAGACCTAGTGAAGGAGGCCGAAGAGCCCTTGGATGGGTATGTAAAAGACACAGAAGGGTTTTCAGTGGGGTGGGTCATAGGAAAAACAAGGAGTACAGGATGCGGGGAGACAGGGGAGGTGTGCTAACCCCCCTTGATCACTGAAAGCTTATCCTCTACACCTGCCTGTGTGCCTTATGCCGACAGTTTAGCGTCGATCTTGTTCTTTGTATTCTGCTTGATTTTTATGCCCCATGACTTCCTGCCCCGGTATCCTTTCTGAGATTGCTAAAGGCAAAGGATAATATCAGGCACAAATTGGGAGCATCCCAGCATTTGGGCTTATGTCTGGAACCAGAGGGCTGTTTTTAAACTGTTGACATGACAGTTTAAACGTGGATGGCTGGAACAGACCAAGGATGCCATCTTGTTTTATAATAAAAGGCTCCTGGAAATGATAGAAAGCACAAACCATAAGTCTTTTGGAATGTTGAAAAGGAATTTGTTTTGGTATCAACTTTGGTAGTTGCAAAACTGATCGACAGAGTAGATTGAGCCTTTCCCCCTTCACGGCCATTTCCCAGCGCAGAAGCTGATGCTAACTAGAGAGGCGTCCCAGAGGTATAGCTTTTCTCCCTTGTTGCAGCTAAAACAACGAAGAGGCTTGCGGCACCTGTAATAGATTTATTGTGGCATTGAAGCTTTCATAAACCAGAGTCTGCTTTGGCAGGTGTATATGCACAGAGTAACACAAAAGGGTGGAAAGGAAAAGTCTTAAAATCTAGACAATCTAGCAGTCAAAGACACATGGGTGTTTTGCAGAGTAATGTCTAAATGATAAGAGTGGGTGGAAGGAATCATTCCAAACTGCTGATGAGTTTGAAGAAGAAGAGTTGGTTTTTATATGCTGACTTTCTGTACCACTTAAGGAAGAATCAAACTGGCTTACAATCACCTTCCCTCCCCCTCCCAGCAGACACCCTGTGAGGTAGGTGGGGCTGAGAGAGCTGTGACTAGCCCAAGGTCACCCAGCTGGCCTCATGTGTAGGAGTGGGGAAACCAACCTGGTTCACCAGATTATCCTCCACCACTCATGTGGAGGAGTGGGGAATCAAACCCGGTTCTCCAGATTAGAGTCCGCTGCTCCAAACCACTCTTAACCACTACACCACACTGGTGTAAGAGGAACAGTGGACACTCTTTAGAGTAGTTTAAGGAGGGGCAACCTTTTTCTGTAGTAAACCAATCGCTCCCAGTCTGAGTCACCTCCTGATTTTTTAAATTTTTATTTTGCTAAGCCTGTAACTTCCAGGGAAAGTAGGGGTAGGGGTTATTATCATTTATCCTTTGGCTGAAGTCCAATACAATTATTTGGGAATCAGTCCTTCTGAAGGCAATGGGGCTTACTTCTGAGTAACCAGGGTTAGATGTGCTGTTCTCATTCTAAATGTGTTGTAATCTGTATCAAAACAAACAGTGTAGCATAACAACATTTTGGTCCCTATCTAGTTCTTTGCATCTTGATCATCCATGTTATGTGTGATTTCTCAGGAAGTGTGCAAGTATTTGTAAATATACCTCTTTATTGTTTAAAGTGTGTGAAACAGCGATCCCAGCTCCAGGCCTTCCAAAGATTCCCTCTCTCTAACAAAACACAACTTCATTGATTATTTTTTTTGAAAGGTTGCGGTGTCCCATTCAAGCATTTTCTGGACCCAGATTTACATAGCTTTTGCAAGGATTGCTGGGTCATGTGCCTGCCAACCATACCTGATTCCAGTTGCCATTCCCTCATTAGATCTCATTGTCCCTCCTCCCTGTTTGTACGACTCTGTGTTCATGTTTTATTTTAAACATTTCTTTATTTGTTTAATATGCTTCACCCTCTCATTCCTGTCCACATCCTTACTGACGCTTTCAAAAAATTCTAAAAAGTTAGTGAGACAGGACCTACCTCCGCAGAAGCCATGTTGGTTTTTGCTCAGCAGTCTGACTGTAAGTCCATGTGGCGATCACGTGTTAAATGATGTATTTAGTTAGGACCTGTGGTTTACTCCCCGTGGCGCAGTGGTAAGCTGCAGTACTGCAGTCCAAGCTCTGCTCACGACCTGAGTTCGATCCCAACGGAAGTTGGTTTCAGGTAGCGGGCTCAAGGTTGACTCAGCCTTCCAACCTTCTGAGGTCGGTGAAATGAGTACCCAGCTTGCTGGGGGTAAAGGGAAGATGACTGGGGAAGGCACTGGCAAACCACCCTGTAAACAAAAGTCTGCCTAGAAAACGTTGGGATGTGACATCACCCCATGGGTCAGGAATTACCTGGTGCTTGCACAGGGGACCTTTACCTTTTTAAAGTATGAATAGGATTACAATCGTCATATGTGTTAGTTGAAGCAGTTCTGTTTATGTTCTAATACTACTGACTGTACCTGACAAAACACATTTCTTGTTTTAAAACTAAAAACAAGTTCCTGCTGTGCTTGGAAGCGTTCTGCATCAATGAGAATCGTGCACCGTTCCTGAAGATGTTATCAGGAAAGGCCGAAATTGTTGATATGAGTATTTGCCACTTTTCAGGCTCATGTACGGAGAGAAGACTGAATCTTATCCCCAAAGAGCTTGGAATCTAACTTTTAACAGTGGGGCATTCGACAGAAGAAGAGAGGAGAAAATCAAGTGTCTCAAGGTGTGAATGTGAACGAAAGCATGAATGCATCCTTGGCCTTTGTTCCGGCAGGTATGAGAACTAAAAGGAGAGACCAAAGACCCATTCCTTTGTCATCCTTGCAATGATCCCACCTCTCACTTTCATGTCATTGCCTCTCACAGAAGGGATACCCCTCTATTTTGTCACGCCTAACCCCAAGTCTTTACTGCTTCAGTTTCTTACTTGGAAGGGGGTATCTCATCTACTTCTCCAGTCTTGCATTTCTCTCTTCCAATCACCTCCTCTCCATCTTTGTACCCATGTTGGCTTGACTTACAGCACCATCACTCTCAAGGACCTTTTGATTTAACATACAGAGGGGAAAGAGCTGAAAGTTTTTTGTTTGTTTTTTAAAATCTTGCTTTGAATTCTATTAATCATGGTGCAGTTGGAATATTCCCAGCACTTCCAGATAACTTTCATATCATGTCTGGAGTGTAGCAGTTGGTCTCATTTGCAGACAGGTGAAGACAGTGGATGGAATTCTCAAACCTAGATAGCCTTCCTTGCTTCTTACCAGTCATTCTGAAATCTTCTGTAAGGTGACACAGTGGCTGTTACCGCACCAAGTAATCACAATGTTTAAAGAAACATCTTATCTTTTTGTGTTTGCACCCAAAACCTTCCGTTTGGACTTGGAAATGATTTCAGAGCGTCAAATGTTGGTGCTTTCAACAAACGCTAATATGACGATGTGTTTCTTTACCCCATTTCCAAGACAACTTCCCCCGAGGTGCAGACAGGATTGAGACGGCATTCATTTCTCCGCCCATCTCACTCCCATTTCCCCTCCCCTTCCCTCCCTTGCCTCTCCTTCCATCAGCCATTTCCCAGCGATTCCCAGTACTTTTGTAATCCAATAAGGCTAATGATGTAACAAAATACCAAAGTAAAGAAATAGTGTTAGAGTTTGAATAACCCTCCCTGTTGATTTGCATGTTGATTTATGAATTTGTGTGTGTGTGTGTGGGGGGGGGGAGGCTAGAAAGGGAAGGGGGAGACAAATCACACTCACTGCCTTGTCCTGACTCTGTGGGGGTGGGGGGAGGGATCCCTGTAAGGCTCAGGGGAGCTTTTAAAAAAAATTACCATCTCCCCCCCCCAAAGACACACACACACAAGCCCGCTTTGCCGACACCGCTCATCCCCCTCCTTCTTTCTTCTCCTTCCTCTCAGTCCTCTCTCAGCCGTCAGCGCTGAGTTCGGGCACATGCAATGAACAAGGAATAATTGTGGATGGAGGCAGCGGTCCACCCAGGCATAGTGGCCCGGTTAGAAGAGAGTAGGGCTCAGTATGGCCGCTCTCACAGGGCCAGGAGGGGGCTGCTGCTCTTGGGAAAGGGGGGTGATAACAGCATTGGATCACCCACGGTCTCTCTTCTCTCCCCCCCCCCTTGCTTTGCCAGCCACTGCAGGGCTCTCTCCAGTTATGCCTTTTTTCCTTGCCACCCTGTATTTCTGAGGGGAAAACCCCCCACGAACATGCATCTTAGGCTTCAGGATGAGAAGCGTGCTTTCCTTTGCACAGGAAAATGGTTTTGGCTATCCCCCCCCCCTCCCGGTGTCGTTCCTGCCGGATTGTGACTCTGGGCCATTCTTGCTGGCCAGGGATGAAATGGAGGAAAAATGCAGCTG
Source organism: Euleptes europaea (assembly GCF_029931775.1). Lineage (NCBI taxonomy): Eukaryota > Metazoa > Chordata > Lepidosauria > Squamata > Sphaerodactylidae > Euleptes > Euleptes europaea. Next base: position 24,979,225 of record NC_079316.1, on the reverse strand, counting down.
TTGCTCTCTCTCACTGCTGCAATTACTCTAAACGGAGCATCTCCCCCGCCCCGCTTTTCAAATTTTCTCCCCTCCCCAAGTGAGTGTTTTTAAATTCTTCCTTAGTGGATGGGTGAAATTTGAAGGAATAGTATTGTGCACTGCCAATCCTGATTTCTCTCCCCCCCTTTCTCTTTTAGCTTAAACGCAGGTAACAGAGAGAAGCAACCTTCCTACATGAAAATCCTGGTGGGTTGAGTAATATAATATTAACATGCCGTATCCTTAACGGACATCCTGTCCCAGAAAGGTGCCCTGAATCAGAGATCTGTAGATGTTTCAGCCATAATTTGTTTTTTAAAAAAAATCATTTTTGAAGGCATTTATGTAGATGCCATTGCCACATGCTGATGAATATGTAGTGTGCCTCTTCTGTGGACTGAGAACCTTTACCTTCTGAGTTTAAATTTTGTACTACTGACTCCTAATGTTCCCAGTAGACAATAGCAATAGCTAAAAACAAGACCAGTGTTGGGGATTGCAGAGAATCGTAGGAGTGAAATCAATTTAGAAATCCCATTCCATCCTCAAAAATCTCACCCTCCAGGATTCCCTAAATACTCAGGAGATTGAACAGGCTGATTTCTTGTCCTCTCTTCTCCCCCCGCCCCATAATTGCTGCTGAGGTGCTCTTAACATCCCATCCCTTCTGGAGCATATTCAGATTGGCTTTTGAAGGCTTACTTTCCCCCGTTCAGTTCATTTACAATTTTTATTTATTTAGTTATTCACTTCATGTATATCCCGCCTTTCTCACAATGGGGACCTAAGGCAGTTTACATCATTCTCCTCTCGTCCATTTTATCCTCATAACCATCTGTGTGACTGGCCCAAGGTCCCCCAGCAAGCTTGTATAGCAGATCGGGGATTCAAACCTGGGTCCCTCAAATCCTCACCTGACACTCTAACCACTATAGCATATGAGGTCATATTTTTCTGCATAACCCTAAATAGGTACAGCATCTTCCTCTGACATGTATGTGTGCGTGGCCCCACTGAATGGCTTTAATCATCCACACAGAATCCTGCAAATACAGATATTTGAACTTTGTATGGTTCAACTGTGCACAATTTCGAATACCGTTCCCGGATTTTTTTGCCTCCGTAAATTGAGGCACCTAAATTCTAGTTTGCCATAATTTCAACAGAGGGCAGCAAATTCCCTCTTCAGGAAACTGTAGTTTCTTTTAGGCATCTCTGACAGAGGTAAGATGTGAGCAGTGCTCGAAAGACAGCGCTTCTGAATATTTCATGTTCTTTGAAAAGTAACAAAGGAGCTCTGAAATGTTACAGGACACCAGGCCGTACAAGCATTACACTAGAATAGTTGTATAAGGTGGACTTGTTCCTGTGTCTCATTTGTATCATGCCTTACAATGTAACAATTCCTTGCTGAGTTAATTATTCAGTTTGATTTGAGACATTCCTCAGATAGTAAGATAAGAGACTTTAGGGCCTGATTTGGGGTTTAGTAAGATTATAAGAACCCTATGTTTGGGCTCATTCTGGATCAGTTTTCCTATGAAATTTAATTTCTAAGAAATGTAATTTTGTTATTACCCTTGAAGTGTTTCCGGGCATAAGTAAACAAGATGCTATCCCTGAGTTCACCCTATGGACACTCCTTCATTTTGTGCTGCTGGGGAAAGCCTCCTAAAAGCGTCACAGGGGCCCAATTCTGACCCAGCACATTCCTGGGGGTATGTGTTGGCAAATACACCCCCTGGCACCATTTCAAGTCAGGAAAAAGGTGCAGGAGCCTCCTTTCCCCCATGCCACGGTGGTCCCAATCAGAATTAGGCTCCTGCAGTGCTCTTAAATGGTTTTCCCTGGTGCTACAAAATGGAGGCATGTCCCCATGGCAAACCCAGGAACAAAACCTCGTGTAGTTGTGCCCTTAGTCTCTGAAGCTGAACAAAAAGATTAATTGTTAATTCCAGCATTGACTGAGGGCCGAACTAGACGAGCTGTTCGCATGTTTGCCCCAGGTGTGCGCCTTCCTTTTCTAGCACCAGGGAAAGCCATATATGGAAGGCCAATTCAGGTCGGCACCACCATGGCACAAGGGGAGGAGTGGTTCCTGCCATTTCCCCTTCCACCCTGCAATGGGTTTCAGACCCAAAGCAGCACAGAAGGGGCATATTTATTGACATGCCCTATAGGTGCTATTTCTGGTGGGGGAAAGGGCACGGGAGTCGGCAGCAGCCCTTTGCCCCCTGTGCCGTTGTGGTCTCTTGCCGGACTAGGACTGGGAAGACTGAGTTTGTAGCCCTACTCATCCATGGAAACTCATTGATTTACCTTGGGATAGCCTAACCTACCTCAAAATGTTATATATATTTATAGGGAATTGAGTCCTGGTCTAGGCAGCTTTCAAATATGAACAATACCTTAAAATTATAGAGTATCTCTGTCTCTGTCTCTGTCTCTGTCTCTGTCTCTGTCTCTATCTCTGCCTGCCTGCCTATCTATCTATCTATCTATCTATCTATCTATCTATCTATCTGTCTGTCTGTCTGTCTGTCTGTCTGTCTGTCTGTCTGTCTGTCTGTCTGTCTGTCTGTCTGCCTGCCTGCCTGCCTGCCTGCCTCTCTCTCTCTCTCTCTCTCTCTCTCTCTCTCTCTCTCTCTCTCTCTCTCTCTCTCTATCTATCTATCTATCTAATCTATCTATCTATCTATCTATCTATCTATCTATCTATCTCTAAACAAGCCATTCAATACAAGGTTTTTGTAAGGATGAAAGGGGGAATGGGAGAACAGCATATATTATGCATGAAGCTGCCTAGCATCAAACCATTAGTCTGTCTAGGTCAGTATTGCCTACTTAGATTGTCAAGGGCTTTCCAGGGTCTCAGGTGGAACTCTTTCATCACCCAGTATCTGATCCTTTTTAAACTAAATGCTTAGGAGGTGATCTACCACTGAGCCACTGCCACCCTGAGGATGGGGAAAATGCTGGATATACTAAGTATTACAAAGGTTGTTTATACATGGGTACTTTCACTCATGTTCACCCCCCCCCCCCGTCTCGGTTGTTCCTTGGAGTTATGCATGAGTTTTCCGTCCATTAGAGATGACCTTGCTGCCAGCCCTCACAAATCCTGGGACTTCCCGTTCCTCTGTTAACCCAATTCTTCCATCTCTCCTCAGCTCAGCCTGCTTGAAATCCCCATGCATAAAGCAAAGTGTGGGACACAGAAACTTGGTTTCTCTCACAGCAAGCGGTGTGTCAAGGGGTGCGGATTCAAATAATTCCTGTATCCTCGGAGTTCTTTCTGAGAAGAACAAAGGCTTTTAAAAACGAGGCTCGTCCCCCCCACCCCCCCGTTCCTTTCAAATAACTCAATTTTTTGTTTTTGTTCTTAAAATTCTTTTTTATGTGGCAATTGGGTTTTGGGGGGGACTTTTCGCTCACTACAGCCAATTACAAAGAAGCATTTCAAGGGACGGGGATTCAACTACTTCCTGATGTGAGCTAGGAGACTGCTGGTGCATAGATTCCCGACAGGAAAGTGGTTCCAGCGAGCAACAGACCTCAGGTAAAACTCCCATGCATAAATGACCAAAAACCCTGGGTTGGATAAACCAGGTTTGCTGCTGGTGGAAAAAGAGGGGATCCTATTGTCAGGTTCTGTTGCCATCAGGTCTGAGTCCAGGGCTGTCTCACCCTCCAACCCCAGGGTTGCTTTTAGTTGGGCAAGTGCCCCAGGACAGAGCAAGAGGAGGGGGTTCCTCTTCACCCAGTTTCCCTACGATACCCTGCCATTTGCCTATTCCTACCTGCCTTGGGCCCTGACTTGGATGGTCCAGGCTGGCCTGATAGGGTTGGCCCTGGTTAGTATTTGGATGGGAGACCACCAAGGAATACCAGGGTCTCTGTCTATGCAGAGGAAGGCAATGGCAAACCACCTCTGTTGGTCTCTTGCCTTGAAAACCCTACTGGGTCACTATAAATTGGCTGCAACTTGACAGCACTTTACACACATACACACCACAGTTGCCTTGGAATGGGACTGACTCTTCTTCCTTGGCTGCTCCTGGACATGCCCTTCAAATGCTTCCCTAAGGGAGGGCCAATCCTGGGCTCAGCCAATCCTCCCTTCCCAATCCAACCCTGAGGAGTGACAAGCCCCGGCCCAATGGATACTTGCCTTGGAGTGGTGCGCTCAATCGCCCTTCCCCCTGTACTTCTTTAAATAGCTGTGGTCCCCCTCTCCCCTAAGAAGATCAGTACTGCCGAGCATTCTGCTGAGAACTGGCTGTGCTCCTTCAAGCTGGCTGACTCCTGAGTAGACTCTGCCAAGGCCACTCCTAGCTGCAACCTGACAGGCAACTTCCCCAGCTGTGGGGCTTGCTGGCCCAGTGTGCCTTTGGCAGGGCTTGCTGTCCTCTGAGGTAAGTGCGGGGCGAAGGCATCGCCTCGGATACCTATCTGACCAGCAAAAAAAGGCTAAGCTGGAAATCATGGGAACTACACAGACAAAATCCATGTGGGAGCGGGGTTTTTGTAAGGTGGGGAACTGGGTGAGATCAAGGTAGAAAGCTGGCTGGATCCAGCCCACTGTTACTTAGATCGGTATTATTATTTCCCAAATTTCTGATTGAGGCTTAGAGGGGATGGCATGCTAAACCACCTAGTTGGAGACCTGCTGCCAGTCAGAGTAGACAATAGTGTAACTTTGGTAGAGAAATGGTCTGACCCAGTATAAGGCAGGTTCATACATGAAGATCTAAGGGTAGAATACATTCCTGAATTTACATGAAATCTTTTGTGTATATTGTATATACTAAGCGAAGTAATAAGAGTTCCCTCTAGTGGCAAAACTCCCCCCCCAACATCTCCTTATTTTGTGCGTGTAAAGATCTCAGAAGCTAAGCAGGGTCAGCCCTGGTTAGTATTTGGATGGGAGACCACCAAGGAAGTCCAGGGTTGCTGTGCAGAGGAAAGCACTGGCAAACCACCTCTGTTAGTCTCTTGCCATGAAAACCCCAAAAGGGGTCGCCATAAGTTGGCTGCGACTTGACGGCACTTTACACACACATTTGAAAGAAGACCCAACCACAAGTGTAATAATTCACTCATACTTGGGGGAACAATTCCCAGTTCCTTCCCACATGCTATTATGATCTTATCTGGGGGTCACTGAGTGTGGTTCTGAGCTTCTCTGGCTCTGCTCTCTATAGTGCACCACTTATTTTTCTTATTGGAAATTAATTCGTTTTATGAACTGCTTACTGCTGATGTTTTAATTATTATAGATTATTATGTATAGGTTTATTGCTGATGAAATTGTTGTTTTATGTTGTTAGCCGACCTGGGCCTAGCTTTGGCCGGGGATAGAGGGCAGGTTAGAAATTAAAGAATAACTAAATAAATAAATGTTGATGGATAGGTAAAATAGGGTTAACATCAGATCTAATCCAGGATAGTAAGTGGTGAGTCACAATAAGCGCAATAAGGTACAGCAACCAAGCAGATTAACATCTTTAAAGGATAGTTCATGCTAAAATATCTGTACCTCTGGTAAATGAGACCCCAAACCTTTCATTAAACCCTGGGGGTGGGCGATATTGCATTGAGCTTCATAATGAATGCTAATTTCAAACTTCTGTGTTGGATTCTCCCTTTGAACTTCTTTTGAAGGAGAGCAGTGACTTTTAGACTAGCAACAGAATGCCCTAGATGTACCAGACTGAAATATTAATACACTGGTTTTTGAATACTGTGAGTGTTAATATCAGATCTGTGTTTATTAATTAAAATAGCTGTGGTCCTTCATTATGGTTTTTCATTAACCCAATAGATAAGAGTGTGAAGTTTCAGTGTGGACAGCATTATTGACTTGGTAACACACACATGAGGCTGCCTTATACTGAATCAGACCCTTGGTCCATCAAAGTCAGTATTGTCTACTCAGGTCAGCAGCGGCTCTCCAGGGTCTCAGGCAGGGGTCTTTCACATCACCCACTTCCCTAGTCCCTTTAACTGGAGATGCCGGGGATTGAACCTGGGACCTTCTGCATGCCAAGCTCATGCTCTACAAACTGAGCTACAGCCCCTCCCCACCTTCCACACCAACACAGGAAATCTTCAGAGTTGAGTCTGTTATCACCAGCAGATTAATTCATCCCAGCATGTAGACAACATGTGCACCAGTGTATGGGCACAAATGTTGTACATATCCTCAGTATGTAAACATTGACATGTGACACAGGCCTTTGAATATATATCTTTACCCTTGTTTGCCTTTCCAGTCCCTCCACCCTATATTGGGTCTTGTGTCTCGGGACTACACATACATATATGATAATGCCCCAAGAGCAGTGCTTATGTCCCTGTCCATATCAGGCAGCAGAATATAGTGTACATTTTTTCCTTTTCCTTCTAGGCTGTATGCTCAACTCAACATGTTAGTTCCTTTTATGATGATTTCCCCTGTTCACTCTGCTGATTGCTATCTTTTAAACCTTCTGATGACTGATAAGAGGACTACAGAATGAGTAGTAAATTTTATTTCATTGGCACTAAAACTCCTTGATAAAGTCTTGAAGCTATCTTGACAGACTGGATCTTGTAGCGTGTGATTTTTAATTTTTATAGTAGATATATATGTAAGGTTATTTTAAAATTTAACTGAACCTTTCATTAGAGAGCCAGTGTGGTGTAGTGGTTAAGAGCAGTGGACTCTAATCTGGAGAACTGGGTTTGATTCCCCACTCCTCCTCATGAGCGGTGGACTCTAATCTGGTGAACCAGGTTGGTTTCCCTACTCCTACACATGAAGCCTACTGGGTGACCTTGGGCTAGTCATTGTTCTTTCTGAACTCTGTCAGCCCTCCTACCTCTCAAGGTGTCTGTTGTGGGGAGAGGAAGGGAAAGTGGTTGTAAGCCGGTTTGAGACTCCTTAAAGGTAGAGAAAATAGGGGTATAAAACTCTTCTTCGTTATGTGAATGTTCTGTGGTTTTGATTTGGGCTTGTATGTTATTGTTTACTCAGCCTTTGTGTTGAGTGAACAAGTTGGGAAAGACAAGTCAGACTGAAAATAAAGAAAGAATATACAAGTGATATTCTACAAGCTATGGGAGTGGACACGCAGGTGGAAACAGTGCATTGCTGTGCCTCACCACATGTAGATCTGCACACTGCAAAAAAGCGTGAACCAGCTTAAGCTGGTTCACACTTTTTTGCAGTGTGCAGATCTACACATGGTGAGGCACAGCAATGCGCTGTTTCCACCTGCGTGTCCACTCCCATAGTGGATCAGATGCAATATTTGCAATTACCTTGTGACATGAAACTGATTTTTTTGATTACAAGATTCCCTCCCCCACTTGCAAAATATATGGCCTTCGAGAAAGCTTACAAAATCCACAGAACATTACAACAAACAAAGACAGAACCAGAGCGAGCGAGCGAGAGAATTATTGCTAATGCTCTTCCTTCAGTCTAACCCAGTGGGCCAATTCCTGATGCTGGTGCTTCTTTGGAGATGACCCGCTGGTGGAAATGTACCACTTTTGTGGCAGATAAATGTTGAGTGGGGTGGGACTTCATTCTTACTGCTGCTGTCACACTGCCACAGAATCAAACTGCTCTTTCTTTGGTGGGAGCCAAGGACAGGTGAGATGTCTTCTCCCCAACTCTCAAGGATCTTCTTATCACCGTTGCTGTCTGGCTGATGTACTGTTTTCAGACAATGCAAACAAACGGATAGTAGCTATTGTGATAATCATGTCTTTAAGTAATCTCTTTCACAGAGATTTGGGTATTCTAAATTTGAAAGCTTGTATTTTACATATCAAATTTCAAATTTCAAAACTTTTATTGGCATGCCATCAAGCAGTCGATCAAATAAAACCAACCCTCTAAACATCATTTAACCTCCGCCTCTTTAACAATTTCATCAAAAAATTTAGCCACAGATTCAGTAGTCTCAGAATCTCAGGAGGATAACAACAATTTGATCCTACTATCATCAGCTTGATCTGTATTTTACATATGCTAACTTGGTTGATTTTTCTTTTCCAGCAAAGAATTTCTGGCTTAGCCCTGCTCTCTTTCCCATTAATTCTTTTGACACTTTTGCTGCCAGCATCATCTTCTCATTGTGGTTGTTTTGAAGACTGTTATGTCCGTGATACACTTGAAAAGGATTTTTTGGAGTGTGTCTCTTATCTCTGCCATATTAATGATATGGTATATGGCAATTCCCTCCCGCACTGTAATAGAATATATAAACTGGATATATTTCTATGAGTATGAACCTGTTTATAAGCAGAAATTTGTCTTCACGCTACGTGAGAGAATAAAATGTGAAGACAGCAACCCATTTTTGGTTATTTTGGTGACTTCAAGACCGGCAGATGTGAAGGCAAGACAAGCCATTAGGATAACGTGGGGCTTTGAGAAATCATGGTGGGGCAACCAGGTTCAGACAATGTTCTTACTGGGTCAAGGAGAAAAAGATGACAGTTCCACCTTATCAATAGAAGATGAAAGCATTCTCTATGGAGACATAATCCGTCAAGACTTCCTTGACACGTATGACAACCTTACCTTAAAAACGATAATGGCCTTCAGATGGGTGGCTGAGTTTTGTTCCAACACTCAGTATGTTATGAAAACTGATTCTGATGTCTTCATCCACACCGGCAACTTAGTGAAATTCCTTCTAAAGCAAAATGCTTCAGAAAACTTCATTACTGGATACCCCTTAATTAATAATCCCCCTCACAGAGGACTTTTCAAGAAAGTATATATTTCTTATGATGAATATCCATTTAATGTCTATCCTCTATACTGTAGTGGATTGGGTTATATCCTTAATTCCAGGCTGGCTTGCAGGGTTTATGAAATGATGCATCATGTCAAACCCATTAAGTTTGAAGATGTCTATGTTGGGATTTGTTTAAATATTCTCGGCGAGAGCGTCTATATTCCAGAAGATGCAGAACTCTTCTTTTTATATAGAATTAACTTTGATATCTGTAAATACAAGCACTTGATTGCAGTACATGGCATCTCTTCACATGAAATGATTAGGTATTGGCAAGAAATAATGAAAGAGACTTCAGTTCCTTGCCACTAATGCCCTCTCAAGTTTTAAAGCTCCGTTCAGTTCATCGAGACTGAACCCTGGTGTAATGGCTCTAAGGCTGGGCTGCTTTATCCTCTTCTGGCCTCTTTAATTTATACTGTAGGAATTCTATGGACATTTATGAAGATTTTAAAGGTATTTGAAAAGGGATATTTTGCAACTCTGTCTCCATGGTGACACCAGAAGTTCACTGTGACCTATTTTTTTACAAATGTATCAGTACTTATGTTGTATGCATCAACCTGGACATTTCTCGTTTTGCAGATTTTGTATTGCACAAATATATGTGACATGAAATTAATATATGTATCTATTATACTGCTTTCAGCACTATTAAAAACCCATCTGTCTCAAGCTTTCCTAGGATACACCTGGCCACCATGTTCCTTTTCCCAAGAGAGTCAAGGAACCCTTCCTATTAGTAGCACATGGTCTCTGTACAGGATTCTTTTTAAATGGACTGCTTCTCTTGTAATGTGAACTACAGGGAAAGAACATAACCAATGAATGGAATTTCTGTGTCAAATGATGATGTATATAATCCACTGGTCTATAAGAAAGCATGCACATTTTTAAACATAATAGATTGCTCTGTGTACAGCATGATCAATTACAAATATGAACTGGAAGACAACTTGATCAAAAGTGGTAAAGTGCCCTTGAGGAGAGCCTCTACTGTGGTCAGGTTTAGATTAGTTATTACGTCTGCATTGAATGGACTACCTTGAGCAGAGCTTCATTCACACAATGAATCTTTCCCTCTTCACATTGCAGCCCACTGAAAAGTTCACTGCAGCTCCCCTAAAGCTCAGGGGGTCCTTAGGAATGGCATGGGGGTAATGATGAAGGGAGAACTAGCAGAATTTACTTCCCCTATTACAAGTGGACATGTTCATGGAGTGGACATGTTCACGGAGGATAGATCTAACCATGGCTACTAGTCATAATGAATACTAGTCATGATGCATACCTATTCTCTCTAGTATCAGAGGAACAGGTCTATTATATTAGGTGCTGTGGAACACAGGAAGGATAATCCTGCTGCAGTCTTGCTTGTGGGCTTCCTAGAGGCACCTGGTTGGCCACTGTGTGAACAGACTGCTGGACTCGATGGGCCTTGGTCTGATCCAGCGTAGCTTTTCTTATGTTCTTAAGTAGAAGTGGCTGGTCTCTCACAAGAGGGAGTTTGGAGGCAACCCAATCAAACTGAAAATTAGTCACAATGCTTATTAGAGTGCCCTTTGTTTATATCATTTTATCTATTTAAAAAAATATTGATATTGATAATGGTCAAATTTGTAAAAGATAGATTCCCTGTGTACTATGGTAAATACTCCAAGTAGCTTCCTTGGCTCGGTTATGGTCAAAGCCAAAGAGGATTTCATTATATCAAATGTTACAAATTCTCCCCCAATACTGTATAGCTTAACTTGTTGACTGCTTAGAGTACCGTCATACATATAGGTTTTGTTCATATGTATCGGTCTGGCCAAAATTAAATGAAACTGAACAGAAATGCCGCTTTACAAAAAAAAAGGAAACCCGCAATTATTTATTTAAATATGCTCATTTTAAAGCTTTTATTTTTTTTAACCCATACAACCAAGTTTGTTTTTGTTTTTTTACTCAGTAGTTTACACTTCCTGTAGACGTTAATACAGAATCTGCAGTTGCATGAAACATATATTTTTCACCCAGCTTTAAAAAAAAGAAAGGAAAAAAAACCCAAGTTCATAACAATCTATCTCTAATGCACACACTGAAGATACCATAGTTACATACAGCAAAAAGTGACCAAGCACCGCCACTTTGGGGTTAAACTACTGCTAATGTTATAATATTTACATTAAACTTGACCCATGTTTCAAATTGTCTCTTAGAGACAGATGTAGAATTAGGTACAAAAGAAAACCTCTACAAGTCCCAAGAACAATGAGGCTTCACCAGTTCTTTCACTTGCTGTGCAGTATGGATAAAGCAGTGGACTTTGGTAGATTTAAGTTCCTAGATGTGACTTCAAGGTGTAACTGCAGATGACACAATCGGTTCACTTTTAAATTAGTAAGAGTTGCTTTCAGAACCCTTTCTGAAGTCCACAGGGTGCATGTCCATAGCTTAAGATGTTGGCAGGTGTTAACCCAACGTAAGATATATACCAAGCAAGGCACATGATTTCTGGCTTGGCTTCCAGGTTTTCCTTTGTTGATGCCTTGCTTGGAAAACAGATGTGCATGTTCCACTTCGTGTCTTTACACAGATTTTAAAGCACACCTGGGTGTGCTTGTGTTTTTTTTTTTAACAATTCTGGAAGATGAGCCAAGAGGAAAATGTCTTGGTGGCTCTTTCATATGCTTTCCCCCAATATTGTAGCCTGCATTAGAAAGGCTGGAGGTTCCTCTTGATAGGCTTTTGCTACCATGGCACAAATGGCTCTTCCCTTTCACTACAGCATCATAAAAACTTCAGAATTGTGTTCTGATAAGGTGTTGGTTAACGGTGTCTTACTGGGGGGGGGGGTGCAGAAGCACAGGCTGTTTCTAAAATGTAAGGGATCGTTCTCAGGTCCTACTGCACAGTGATAAATTTTCACTTCACAGTGCTGCAAGATATATTATATTTACATGAAGTTCCCAGACTCTCTCTCTCATCAAGGCATTGACCAAACCAAGAACGGCTGAGCTCCAGCAAGGTTGTGTTACCCATGAACCTTCAAACCACACCCTTCTGGTTTAGCACAGTATCTCTGAGATTCCAGCTGTATATTTAGCCAATACAATCTACGTCTCGGTTCTCCACAAACATGTTTCTATTTCAGTAGATTGGCCAGGGACTTTATCTGCAATCTCAGATATTTTTGTTAGTTAACACTGCTGGATTTTTTGAAGTGGTAAAGCAAAGGGTGATTAACTGTTCCAGCTGCGCATAACAGCCGTAATTCTCACCATAAACCTACAAAAAACTTTCCTTTAGTTTGCTTGGAATCTCATTTATTTCTATAGCAGTGGCCACTCTTACTGCAGAAGGAGTTGAGTGGCACCTAATAATGCTTTTAAGTGGGGTTCAACAGAGAGGGGAAATGCCTCTTCTAAGGCAATTATTTCAGGTGTTTATAGCTGGAAAACAAGAAAAGTGAAACAGCTCCCCCAGAATGCCAGTTTCCCTAGGCATCACACTCTTTGTTACATCCTGGGAAATGAAATGTTGGGCCAATAGCCGTCTGTTTAGTCAAACTGTCCTTAGTTAAAACATTTCTTTAGTGAATATAGCAACTAGTATAAACACTAGGACTGTCCCCAGTCAGCTAATTGTACAAGTTTTAATCATTACTTGATTATTTAATCTGCATGAATTTGGATGATTAATAGTGCTGAAGAAAATAGGATTTCCCCCCTTTGCATTCAGATGATGTATGCCTATGTTGTAGCAGGTAAATTTTTAATTGAGCAATCTAACCCATTTGCCAGCTAAACTTTGCATTGTAGTGCTAATAAACCCGCTTGGTTGGATCCTGCCAATAATTTCTGTTAATGGAAGTGACTGGAATTCCTCTGCCTCCCTCTTCCCACTGAAGCCAACGGACTGCTAGGGACAGTAAGATGGGCAAATTGGAAATCTGCAGTAGTAGACTTTTCACTAGTAGAAATGATGGCAGGAGCCAACCCAATATCTTGATTCTTTTTCTTTTGTTGCCTTCCTATGTTTTTGACCTAGGGGTTTTGTTCATTCACGGCATTCTCGTGATGAAAGATATCTTAAAATACAGAAATAGACTTCCTATGTTTGACTTAACTGGAAAGCCAATGATAATACAGGAGTTGTAACATCATATCCGTGATGGGCGAATATGGGCCATTTTAACGGATTTAAAAAATAATTATAGGACTTTTATTTTTAAACGAAGGAAATCTTTTCAAGATCTCTTTTTTGCACACTTATTAAAAATGCAGCAGTATAATGGCTTTTCATTAGAAGTAACCACATTGTCACAAAGCAATGAGAGAAAGATTTCGTGTTCCCTGATGCGTGCTCACGGATTTGTCACAATCTGGCTGATTCTAATAAAAAGGTATTATGCTGTTTCTGGGGGGAGTGCAACTTTTGACCTGAACCAGCCTTGCTATCTAAAATATCTGTCTTTTCAAAAGAATACAACTGCCTTTCAAAGGGCAAATCCATCTTGCGAGAAGATCATTAATGTTACCAGAGTGAATCAGTATTGAAAAATTGTCAAGTGCAAAAAACATGCCACGGAATGACAATGTAGCACTTTGATCTGTTCATTGCCGGACATAGGATATGTTTTGCATTCCAAAGGTATAATCTAGACCAAGTTAAGATCATTCACAAAACTGATTAAAAACCCATATGCACCCGCCCTCAGTCATGTATTCACCCAAGACTGCATGCAGGACACACATGGTAAAACAGTAAATTACACTGGAACATGCAACTGATATGATAAAAGAGAATAAAAATGTACTTCAATCTTCCAGTATGTTCTCTCCATGTGATTCAGGTGCTCATGCGTCCCAAAACCCACAAGATGGAGGTATTCATGTACTGATTACAACCAACAGTGAGAACTAATCCTTACTTTAAACTTATAAAGTGTGATTCTGTCAAAACGTAACTCATTTATTTTGATAGAAGAAATCTGAGCCCACAGTAACTTTCCCACTGAAATCAGTGGGGTTTAAAATGTTTTACTGTGGCTGGGTTATGGCGACATTGTAGATTATAATGAAACACATCTACAATTCTGTGGATTGTTCCCTAATTGTTACACAAGCAACGTTATGAACATTATGCTAACTGCTTTGGCAGCTTTCGTTGAGTATAAACGATCACAATAAATTGGTTCTTGTAGGTTATCCGGGCTGTGTGACCGTGGTCTTGGTATTTTCTTTCCTGACATTTCACCAGCAGCTGTGGCAGGCATCTTCAGAGGAGTAACACTGAAGGACAGTGTTTAACACTGAAAGACACTGTGTCTCACACTGTCTAACACTGAAAGTGTCTAACACTGAAAGTGTCTAACACTGTCCATCAGTGTTACTCCTCTGAAGATGCCTGCCACAGCTGCTGGCGAAACATCAGGAAAGAAAATACCAAGACCACGGTCACACAGCCCGGATAACCTACAAGAACCAATGAACTCTGACCGTGAAAGCCTTCGACAATCACAATAAATGTTCATGGGGAATGACATTCGCTTCATGGAAAGCATCATATACAATGCTCTGCACAAGGACATGCACATTCAACAAGCTTTGATACAGGAAATTGCAAACATTTGCAGCCAATGACCTAGACTGCTCAAAAACTGTATGTAACGTGATGCAATCCCTGTACGCATTAGGTGCATTTTCTTCAGAAAGCGCGTGCAACATTTTAGATTGAGCTCTGTGCAATGCACTGTATATGTTCACGATTGTAGGAAAATCACCGAATGCATGTATTATTTCCACGTAAACTGCAATTGGCCATGAATTCTTCCATTCTTTAATACAGTTTGAAAGCAAAATTGTAAAGTATACTAGCATTCATACAGATTTCCAATGTGTCCATCACCCAGTTGCCCTTATTTTTTAAAAGTAGCTGAAATTAATTTGTAAATTAATTTGTTATCCATATCATAGTTGCATTTTCTCCCCCTTCAAACATAAAGCTTAATCATGGTTGTTTTTCTGACCTATGTTTCAGCAGATGTCTGAATCGTTCACTATGGCCACAGCTCTTGGTATAAAGCAAGATGTGAAGCCACAATATGAACTGGTTTGCAAACTGTGACCTGTTAATCACAAGGGTAGACTTGGGAGGCTGAGTTGGCCCTGGAAAAAGCCATCTCCAGACCTCCCCGCTCCCCACAAGGAAAGGTAGGTAGGAAGAGTGCATGCTTGCCTCATGCAAAGAGCCACTGGCTTCCACTGCCTGCCTTGCTCAAATCGTTGGCTGTTGCATGCCTTGTGTGAAGTGTGGGCTACCAGCCTTGCACAGGGCCAGGGTGGCCATTTCTACCCTGGTTAATAATTTGCCCCAGGTAAACCATGGTTCAGGTGTTTACTTCTTCAGCCTATCTGCATGCAAGATGACAAGCACATCTCACTAGTATCCCCTGTCTTTCAGCAGGACTGTGAATGCTACACTACAGTGTCACAGTACGTTCGTCATATGAACCAGGGCTAAGGCAACAAGCCATGGTTAAGTGTTATGTCTGCATCAACCCAGAATGGAATTAGATACTGAGAGAGAAAAACAAGTGTAAGACACAACAGTATATTTCTCATAAGTGTTTTTCAATATGTGTTGCATAGGCTGCAGTAATAAAGCTGGATTTCTGGACCATAATGAGGCAGTACTCTTTTTGAACTTAGCATCAAAAGGAAGTTGCCGTTTGGCTAAGAATCTGATTTTCCTAACATCCTAAATTTGAGACTGTGACAAGAAACAGTTTTCAAGTATTTCTCTGCATATGATATGAATTCGTTTCAAATCCCCCAAAGAAGGTTTTGCGAGACGTGTTTGTATAGAAATATTATACGTTTCTCAAGTCAAACTATTATTTCTGCAATACCCTTACGCTGATATGCTCTGTTCTCTTGTTATATTTTTATTTCTTAGTGTTGGAGCCGATAGTACAAGCTGAAAACTGTAAACGAGTCTATAAATATGCATGTGAAGCTAGTAATTCCTAATGAACTCATATGCAGTATGAGACTGCTTTTCTTTTTGACTAGGTGGCTGGCCAAATGAGGCCCTTTATAACAGTTGACTGAATATAAACTGTATTCTATAATTGTTTGAGGCCTATTGCCTGTTACTAAAGGTTTTTTCCCCTCCTTAGATATTAAACACTACTTTTAATAGTATACAAATCAACACACTCGCTGGTTCTATTTTTGCATGATTCCTTGATCATTCTTTTCCGTGGTGTCAAATTCTCCGTTTTCATTTGCTCATTTCATCCTATGCTGTAAAATACTATCTTGTGGTCTAAAAAAAGAAATTATGCATAATAGCTTGGGTAAAGGTTTAACATTCTTTGAATTTAATCCTCCTGAGAATGAAGTGCATCTGCGTAAAGTATTTTTGCGGGCTTCTACTTCCTGATGCAAACCATCATGCCTCCCTGAAAAGCTGCTCCTGAGAATCATGGGACCCCCCTCCCCTTGCACTCTGGCATTAATTTCTACAGATGGGGGAGGGCAAGGAAGAAGAAATTTGCTGATTCCCCTCTTTTGCTGCAACGTCACATGCTGACACCCCTCAGGTGTGATATTTCTGAGAGTACGGTTGACTGTACTAGGAAGGATAAAGCAGACCTTGCTCCCTTTAACTTACTGAAGAAGTGAGCTGTGGCTCACGAAAGCTCATACCCTACCAGAAAATATTTTTGTTAGTCTTTAAGGTGCTACTGGACTCTTGCCCTTTTTAACTTACTGTTGAGGATGAGGATGGGGAAATAATTTTTTCAGTTGTTCTTGACTTTATCTAATACTTTGTATGGTTATTAAAGCTTATAACAATGAGCTAATTTTCTCACATTAATTCTTTAGTCATGGTTCTCAAGAACAATCGGTAGCATCTGTTCTGGAATTGGCCTTCACCCTTGCCCGAACCACCCTGAACTGCAACATGTCACCAATTTTACAAAAAAAAAAAAATCTTGCATATTATTTTCACCGTTACTACATCTGTGTATCTAGAGTTGTCCTCCTTTCTTTTCAGAATGATGGTTGTGGTGCCACTGGTGAGTTCCACCTTAGTCAAGTTATGCCCAACCAGTCAAAAACCAGTATTATCTAAGTGCCTCTTGATAAGAGACCCTATAAACTACTGTGACAAGAGTTTAGTGCTCCCACTTCAAACAATTCCGGAATTGCTTGCAGTTCTGGATCACAGGTCATACAGGCAAACGGTGCAGGTAAATACTCTTGTGCCTATGTCTAGGGATTTTGCAAGGGCCAGGGACCATCCATAACATATTTCAGGCAACAAAGGCACTGGTAATAAACACATGACAAAAAAGGATTGGCCATAGGTGGAAAAGAAAGAGAGGCAAATTGTGATACATGGGAAGGTTGAAAGGCTAAAAGTGAAATTCTTTATGGGTGGTCCCTTGCATCATTTGCCTATCAACATTTTCCACACTTGATCTTAGCCGATAGACTGAGAAGCAATATCAATCAACATTTATTTTACCATCCCCGCCCTCAAAAAAACAACAACCCAATAGCCTGTAATTTTGCTCCTGTACAGAATGAGAATTAGCCCAGGATTAAATGAGGTTATCATAAACAACTCTCACTACTTTACAGGTACTTAATACTGCTCCCAGTTTTTGATCCTACTCCCAAGAAAATTTAAGACTGACCTTGCAATGACCTCTGCTGGACCTTAATGCTTATATCCTTTATGTACGCTAACAAGAAATCCAATCCTTTCTCTGGCACCACAATGGCTACAGACAGTGTTTTCCGTTCAAATCAATGAGCAATCGTGGCTGTTAAAAATTATACGTGGGCCAGCAAGAGCTTTAAAACTCTTCCCAATCAAGCTCCGAATCTGTTTCGACTACTGGTGATCAGAATGGGGGTTGGCACCATGAACATGTGGATGGCACCTGACTAGGGCTCTAAAACAGAGTACCAATCCCTTTTGAATCACAACATTTAGAGCTGCTCCCTCTGGTTTGGATCCCATCTAAATTCCACACAAGGAAGCGCAGGTTCCCTGCCTCCCCTCTTCTACTGCAGTCCAAGTGTCCCACCCCAATGCCACTCCTGGGAGATGGTGGACCCCTACGAGTAGCATGGGGGGGAATTGGAGGGCTGCTGAGGAAGGGGAGGAGTCACAGAAAATCACCTCCCCCTTGTGCTCGGGGATCCAACCCACAATCTTCTACACCTATCCAACCTATTTCTTACAGTACTTAGCTCCTACGTTTGTACAGTAACCACACAATAAATTGCGGAATGGGTATGGCACTGACTGCGAAGCACTGCCTATGCAGCAGTTGGAGATTATATCCCCTACTAGCAGTTAGGCTTACCAGGTCCCGCCTCTCCTCCGGTGGGAGGTTTTTTGGGCAGTGGTGAGGTATGATTGTGCGAGTGCGCGGCTGCGCTGATGCGATTGCATCACTTCTGGTTTACACCTGGAAGTGCCGCATCACAAGGGGCCTTTACCACTCAAACTGGGAGTATGAGTGGTAAACGGCCCCTTGCGATGCGGCACTTCCAGGTGTTAAACACATTGCAAGGGGCCATTTACTACTCAAACTCCCAGTCTGAGTTGTAAAAGGCCCCTTGAGATGCATTTACAGCCCGAAGTGCTGCATCGCAAAGGGCCTTTTACCACTCAAACTGGGAGTTTAGTAAACGGCCCCTCGTGATGCGGTGCCTCCAGGTGTAAACCGGAAGTGACATGGCGCCATGGGTAGCCCACTGACCTTCAGCTGGTTGGCGGGCAGCCAGGTGGATTGGCGGGGGTTCACCCGCCACCACCTGGCACTTGGCAACCCTATTAGCAGTATACTACAGGGTTGAAAGGACAGTCCTGAAATTCTTACACAACACATCTTCTCACCCTGCTGTGAAACCACTGAAGAGGTTTGGAAACCTAAAACAGAAGCATTTAATTTTTGTTTTCAATTTAGTATTTCTTTCCTGTTGCGCTATTTTCATTGCCAGAAGAGACGGATCTTTTAATTAAATCTTTCAATTAAAAAAATCTATTTGGTATTAATATGAGGGTAGCAAATACGGACACTTGAAGGGACTTTGCACGTATACCCTACCTGAATGCCTGAATTTGGACATTACAAGTTTGTTTTGAAAACACATGCAATATAACTGGGAAGAGGTCACAGATGAGGGCAAGGAACAGAAATCAGAAGGCTGGGAAAACAGCTAATACACTTCAGTTAGCGAAATCTTCCTCTGTGCTATTTTCAAGTCTATCCTCTGATTCTGGGAAATTACAATACACTTTCCTTGCTGCCCCTGAGCACAGAACTATATACAATGAAAAGGGAAATGTAGTAGTGTGTCCCAAAGCATTAACCTAGAACACCTCCCCTCTCCTCATAGCAAATTAATTAAATTCATTAGTCATGGCCAATGACTAATGCTGAGCCCCATGAGTGCAGGGTCTTCTCTTCGGTGAGACGGGAAATGTTTTGTTAACAGGATGGATTGCGTGCCTTCAGGTTCCCCTCTTCATAGACTGGGAAGCTCCTGCACGTGTTGGGCTCTGAGTAACAATCTGTAGACTGTCATTCAAACCTCATGTGCCTATGGACTTCTGTTTCTCTCCACTTCCCCAAGGGAAGTGCTGAAGATGGACAGAGATTGCACCCGCACCACATTCTCCTGCCCACAGAAATATCCCGTCCGGATCTGTACACATGTCAGAGCTGCTGGCATAAAAGATCCATGTCTTTTAGGGTGCCCACTAGCTGCCACTAGTATTTTAGATGCTTAAGAGGACACCCGCAGGACAGATCCTTGGGGAAGGAAGGCCTTGACCACTGGCCCACTGCACTGTGTTTTGTGCAGTAGCCTAAAATTACCCAGAGGAGCAAATTTAACAAGCCCAAGTACTTCTCATGGTGCTCCACCGGAACATCCTGTCCATTCCTTTGACAATCTCATCAAATGGTGTGGGGTGGGAGATTATGCAGCCATAATCCTGAATTATGAATACTGAAATCTGAAAAATGTCAATTTTCTACAATGCAGCATACATTATGAATAGGCTCCTAAATATAATTCAATTTAACTGTATTTCCCACCCACCCCCATCTCTAATGGAAGCCTTGGATTGATGGCAACATGAACTACCTAGGCTGTCACAACCATTTTCCCCAAATCTTTTGAACAAAGCTTCTATGATACAGAAACACTGTTTTTTTTAAAGAAACCCAAAATAATTAGGCAGCTATTTTTCATTTCAGCTTGCTTACAACATCCTTGTCCCTGCCCCCCTTATTTGATCCTATGTCACTAATTGAAAACAAAATCTAAATCTTATCCACTTTTTGCCAAAAAGTGTTGACTTTCCTCATTGCTGCACACGTGGGTCCTGAGGACCATCTCTGATAATTACCGAGCAGTTACAGCCCTGCCCTGACAACCGGCACTTCTTGAAGTGAGAGTTAATGCTGTATGTGCAATTTCCTGACAAGCAAAGACCCCAGAAAGCCATCTGTGGGTTGGAGTTAGAAAGGCGCAAGGCATCATTAAAGGCATGCGTACAGACAGTAGGAACACACAGCTATGGAGAAGCTCAATAGAACATCCCTAATTATGTTTCAGAAAGGGTATGTTTAACTATGAAAAGAGGAAAGGAGGATTGCCTGTTTTGTGCCCAAAGGCTGCTCTTTTCCATTCGTCTAGGAAAAAGACAGATCAACAATTGCAAAGCCTTCTGCCGCCTGCCTTCCTATGTCTGCAGATCAGAAAAAGCAACAGCAACAACATAGCAGTTGCACTACAGAATGGAGATCGTGACACTGCTGAAAAGCCAATGTCGGGTCCATCGCTTGCTGACAAGTGACAGGTCCTTCCTGCCTTGCCGCTGTGATGCTCGTCCAAAGTGTGGATTTAAGATCTTAGGCGGAGACTAAGAGACAGCAAGTACTTGAAAGAGGAGAAATTGCAGGTATTCAAAGCAGGAGTCTGCAGCCTTTACAATGGAAGAATGCGCTAAGCTTACATCCTTACAGAACTGCAAGAAAGAAAATGGTGGCGGGAAGGAAGATTTGCTTCTTGAACATTGCTTCTCAATGGGTTTGCTGCATTGCTGTTTATCAAAAGAGTGATTTTCCTCATTCCATTTATTTTTTTGGGGGGAGGAGGTACAGTCTTAATGTGAATATATTTGCTACAGCTGTCTACTGTCTTGAAGTGTAAAGGTTTGTTGAAGACGTTCACCAAGAGAGAGGCAGGGAGAGACATGAGACATTTACTGGTCTTCTGTTTTACTACTCTTGAACTTTACCACCATGACAGTTATGTTGTCAGGGCATCCTCTGTAGAACGACTGGAGGACTATACTCTTGGCTCCGAAGTGGGGTTCATCCAAGCGTTCCTTGATGAACCGAACAGCCTCCTCATTGCTGAAAGCATCCCACAGCCCATCAGATGCCAGGATCATGAACTCTGGCTGGAGCTTGTCCAGATCAAAGGTCAGGATGTCAGGGTCAGGGATGACAACGTTCAGATTTTTCAGCGGATAATCTCCTAGGGAGCGGGACATGGCCAGGATCCCCTGAACACGCCAGGAACCATTGAAACTGATGAAGCCACCTGGAGAGGAAACAAACAAAATGTTGATGTTCTATTAAACGGTTTCTATACAAACTAGTTTTCTGATGATCCTGTGTGGTAGGTTGATAAAACTGCTCTTTGGTTTTCTTCATATACTTCCTTCCCCCCCAGACACTCTCAGCCACACACATTATGAACATAAGAAAAGCCCTGCTGGATCAGACCAAGGCCCATCAAGTCCAGCAGTCTGTTCACACAGTGGCCAACCAGGTGCCTCTAGGAAGCCCCCAAACAAGACGACTGCAGCATCACCATCCTGCCTGTGTTCCACAGCACCTAAGATAATAGGCATGCTCCTCTGATCATGGAGAGAATAGGTATGCATCATGACTATTATCCATTTTAACTAGTAGCCATGAATACCCCTTTCCTCTATGAACATGTCCACTCCTTTCTTAAAGCCTTCCAAGTTGGCAGCCATCACCACATTTTGGGGCAGGGAGTTCCGCAATTTAACTATGCGTTGTGTGAAAAAATACTTCCTTTTATCTGTTTTGAATCTCTCACCCTCCAGCTTCAGCAGATGACCCCGTGTTCTAGTATTATGGGAGAGGGAGAAAAACGTCTCCCTGTCCACTCTCTTCAAACCATGCATAATTTTATAGACCTCTATCATGTCTCCCTTCAGCCGGCTTTTTTCCAAGCTCAACAGCCCTAAGCGTTTTAACAGCTCCTCATAGGACATTCTGCATCTCATGTACTCAGGAAGTTAATGCACCAGAATGTCTGTTGAGGAGCTACAGGAAAGGAAAAACGTCACAAGGACACCATTTAGGAAAGGGGAAACTGAGAAGGAACTCCTCCTCTTTGGAGAACTATCCCATTGCAATCTGTACTTGATGGCACTCTAGTTTTATAAACTGACCTCCCCCCCACCCCAAGAAGTCTCACATATCGCAAGAGAGCCCAGCCTGAATTGTACCACATTGTCAGGCTGGAATTGCAACTTGATATGGGGATAACGCTCAAAATGGTACCTCGAAACCACATGCTCCCTTTTTTCCTCAGCAACATGTAGGAATGCTTACTTGACTTATAGCATAATCATGTTGTGCGTTTTCCCCTCCCTTGGCTCCATTTCATTGGCTGCCACTGAGAAACACACAGCAAATATTCCTACATGTTACCTGGGAACAAGAGAGATACCTTGACACACGGAGGCTATTTTCAGCAGGGTCCCAAAGTTGCAGGCGATGTAGAGTTCCATCCTAAATGTGCAATCCTCTGCACATTTCCATAGAAATATGTTCTGCTAAACTCAGCGTGACTTATTCTGAAGTAAATATGCATAGAAACAGACTCTCAAAACCTGTGCTGCAGGCAGAAAAAAGAGAGCATACTGGCAGGGCTGTCTTAACAGCATTATAGTCCCCACCCCCAGGCAAAGCAGTGCATTGGGGGCCCTACCTACACAACCACCCACAGGAATAAAAATGTAAATGGTCGATAAAATTAAAGATATATTTATTGGTGCTTCCATAATGATGAAGAAGAAGAGTTGGTTTTTATATGCCAACTTTCTCTACCACTTAAGGGAGACTCAAACTGGCTTACAAATCACCTTCCCTTCCCCTCCCCACAACAGACACCTTGTGAGGCAGGTGCCGCTGAGAGAGTGTGAATAGCCCAAGGTCACCCAGCTGGCTTCGTGCGTAGGAGTGGGGAAACAAATCCAGTTCACCAGATTAGCCTCCGCCGCTCATGTGGAGGTGTGGCGAAACAAACCTGGTTCTCCAGATCAGAGTCCACAGCTCCAAACCACCGCTCTTAACCACTACACCACGCTGGCTCCTTTCTTACATTACACTTCAGTATTTATTCTTAATCCAAACCCAAATTAACGTTAATATTGTTCATGCTAAATATGCATTTTCCAATAACAAATATTTGTCGTTTAGGATAGTATTTATTTGTTCGTTGACAGCAAGTCGCAACATACATAGATTAGCATGGGGCCCCTGTGCTCATAGGGCCCCGGGCAACTGCCCAGCATGCCCATGTGTTAAGACAGCCCTGAATATTGGGTAGTGAAAGGGACTTATGAAGCCACAGTCAATAGATTGTGAAGACCATCCCCTTACAGCTTTCTTCTAAAAAAAATAAATTCACTGGAAAACACATTTCATGTTATGAATCGTGAAATCCAAGCTATGCATGAACTAATGGAAATATCCAAACATGGTATGGAGTAGGACTGAATCAGTACGCCTGCCAATGCTACTCAAACGGTTGAGACACGGATTCCTAAAGGCAAGGCAAGTACATCCTTGTTTTTTTCCCCTCTCAGCTTGGCAAACAGATATGACAAACTGCTGAACAGGGAGAAAAACCCAGGCTTCTCTCAACAGTCTAACACACAGAAAACTATACTTCCCCCACTCCCTGCTCGGGCCATCTGCCCTCAAGTTCTCATCCAGACCTCCCATCTCCCCTCGGTGCCATTCAGAGACAGGTTCACGCTCATTTACAAAGATTTATGAAGGAGGTGGGACATCAGACACTCTTCTAAAGACAAAAATCTCACTCCAGGGCATACAAAAAAAAAGAAAGAAAGAGAGAAAACACACACACAAAGGAAGTTTATTCTCCTTTCCATCAAAAAGCCTTGGCTGAGCTGCAACGCTAATGACCCAGAAAAGTCTTGTGAAAATAACCACTCTGTGCTTTGAGTTTAGAGGAGAAAATGCAAGGGAAGGTGGGTGGTGGGTGGTGGAAGAGCCGGTGCAGCAAGAATCCTCTCCCTCAAAGCGATAACGACAGCACCTGAGGGAGGGCTAGCAAACTGCGGTCACATTAAAACCCATGAGCAAAAACTCCATCAGATTCCGTGAATCCCATCCAGCACAGCGTCTGTAGATCTGCGGGGTGTGGGGCGAGTGTGTGTGGGAGGTAAGGGATGCGCAGCGTTTTCAAAACAACCGGAACCCTGCCAAGGAGCAGTTTGGCAGGGAAAGGAAACAGAAAGCGCTGAACAGGCCCCGCTCCCCATCTCAAACAGCCATTTAACATGTTATACGTGCCAGACTCTGCTGTTGGCTCGAGCAGGGGAACAAGTAGGTATTTACACGTGCAGTTCCCCAGCCAGCATGTGGAAGGCTGAATTTATGCATGTTCATAAGCACATGGAGTTGTGGCCTGGTTCTCGAGATCTAAGTCGTTGAGATTGCAGGGACCCTGCAATATAAGGTGTTCAGCTAAAGGCTGCAAGCATTTTTAGCCTGTTCTGTTGGCTGACCGCTAACTAGTGAAAAGGCTGCCTTTAAAGAGAGGGCGTTTATTGAGTTGAACAAGGGCTGAAAGTCTGCCTCTTCACTCCGCCCTTTGCTAACTAACACACAAAAAGGTCTTCAGCTCACTTCTTCCTCCATGGTCAATATCAAAGAGGTTTTACCGGAAACTGATCCTGATCCTGCTTATGTCTTGGATCGCTCTCGAGACTGAAAGAATTATATTGTCGAAGGCTTTCCTGCCCTGAAAAACCTCCAGACAAAGACAACATTCAACAATAGCCATACAGATTAGTTTTGGATTACACACATTAACAGATCACTTCAGGATACAATGGTTCCATATTAACATACCATATCCTCATTAGCACATTATCTTGATACTTACAGGACAATACTTTTGCAGGACAATACTCAGCTCAAACCCAACCCCTTTCTGACTATATATTACTCTTTCTACACCCTTGACACTGAGAGACACTGTCCTTCAGTGTTACTACTCTGAAGATGCCTGCCACAGTTGCTGGCGAAACGTCAGGAAAGAAAATTCCAAGACCACGGTTACACAGCCCGGATAACCTACAAGAACCAATGAAAGAATTATAGTTATGTAGAACTCGGATAGTATTTCTTCTGTTAGCACTGAAGAGGAGATACTGGCTCCTTATATAAGGGACTCATTGCCTATCAGGCCTCCCTTTTGAGTGGGTGGTCATGAAGTCATGGGCAAGAGATCATTTACGATATAGATGAACACCTGCAACCCTGTGCATCGCAGTCTAGCCAAAAGCAAATAGCACTAGTTCTTATCTCTGTCTTTGGGCTTTGTGAGCGTGGATGTAAGCCTTAATTGGCTCTATTCATTCAGTTTCCAAAGACGGTTTCTATAACCTAGACAAACAGTGCAATCTTAAGGAGAGCTACTCCAGTCTAAACTTATTCATTTCAATGGGCTAGACCCATTCATTTCAATAGACTGGAGTAACTCTGCATAGGATTGCACTGAGAGAGTCTCAGCATTCAGTATTGTGTTTGAACAATGCATTCTTTCTTCAAAGTATAGATAGATATCTGCAGGAAGACAGGTAAAGAAATGTTTCACCAGGACTTGATAGAGCATAGTGGCTCAGAGAATGAGTTCTGATCTGGGAGGCACCTGGTTAAATTCATGTCCGCTGTGGATTCATTCCTTCATTCCTTCATTCATAAAAGGTTTGTGACACCTGTCCAGGAACTTGCCCCAGGTGACATACAAAATAAAAACAATAAAAACAAAACAGTCCAAGATAATTTATTTATTTAGAAACATAGTCAAGCCACTCTGCTTTAGCTTCAGCCCTCTTATCTGCCATGCGGGGATAAAAATTCTAGCCTACTCTACAGGTCTGTTGGATTACAACAAGACTCCCCTTGTGAAGTGATTTGAACACTGAGATCACTTAATAAATGCTGATCATATTAGCTTTTATAAGTGCATTTGGTTGAAATTCTATGAAAAATTGGAACTGCAATAGGCAAGAGTAAATGTTCAAGCTCAGCAACCACCTGCAGAATTTTTTTTTAAAAGGGTGATATTCATGAGATCTTTTTTTCATCTTCTTCAGAAAGGAGAGGGCTGATGGAACTGACTCGTGAGATCTGCTTATCGAAGCTTCCACAGCCAGCATTTATGCATAGAAAGTGACTTTTCACTGCCTCCGTAACGAAAATACTGAAATCTTTACATAGCACATGTGGTGTCGCCTGGGGATGGATAAGTGTTTTCTTAAAACTTTTTCTCATGGGTTTTTCTTTTCCTTTGAAAAAGCGCTTTAAAATTCTCATTACAAAACCAAACGCGGTGTGTTCCAAGCTGCGCTGAAAGAGGAAGGTTTGGAGCGCTTCCTTTTCTAAAAAAGAAAAATTATTGGCATTGCAACTATTCGTTGTTAGAAGGGCGCAAGTCGACAGGATCGAACAATGATTCAGTCAGGAACCTGCACGCACCTTGTGGCTCTTCAACTCATATATTTACTCTCCACTTGGAACTTGCGCATGGTGTGGCAAATGAGTAATTTGCACATGTTAATGTATACAGATCCTCCGCGGAAAAATCATCTCTAAATGTGAGCAGGTCTAAAAAGACAATCACAGAGCTTGGCGACTTGGAAAGATAAAGGAGCCACTAGAAAAACCAAAGGGTTGGAGCAACTTCTAAAGCAATGGCAACTTTTTAAGTTTACGGGGATAAAAAGATGCCTAAAAGAGCCCCGTGGTGCAGAGTGGTAAGCTGCAGTACTGCAGTCAAAAGCTCTGCTCACAACCTGAGTTTGATCCCAACGGAAGTCAGTTTCAGGTAGCCGGCTCAAAGTTCACTCAGCCTTCCATCCTTCTGAAGTCAGTAAAATGAGTACCCAGCTTTCTGGGGGTCAAGTGTAGATGACGGGGAAAGGCACTGGCAAACCACCCCGTAAACATAGTCTGCCTAGTACACATCGGGATGTGACGTCACCCCATGGGTCAGGAATGACCCGGTGCTTGAACAGGGGACTACTTTTACCTTTTTAAAAGGGGACATGATAAAGCAGGGGTATGCAACCATTTTCAGCTCGAGTGCCAAGAACCCCACGCTGTTTACCTGTGAAAGTGTAGTTATGCAGGAAAACAAATGGGAAGGGGGAGAGAAATGAGGGTCGTACTTGGTGAGTGAGTGGGAGAAAGCTGAGCTCCAGCTGGGTGGCCAACGGCTCAGGGGCTTATCTCGGTCTCTTGGGTGGAGAACCGGCCTGGCGTGCTAAGCAAAATGGTCTGGCAATGGTCCAGTAGGACTGGCTACCCCTGTGCTAGAGGTTTTGCAAATGATAAATGGCATGGAAAGAGCAGATGGAGAAATTTTTATCCTCTCATAATACTGGGTCATCCAATGAAGTGGATTGGCAGTAGGCTCACGTCTGACACAAGGAAGCTCTTTTTAACGTAACATGGAATTGACGTATGGAATTTATTACCACGCAATATGGTAACAGCCTCCAGTCTAGGTGGCTTTCTAGAAAATTGAACACATGAACACATATGAAGGTGTCTTATACTGAATCACTCCATCAGTGCATCAAGATCCGTACTGTCTACTCAGACTGGCAGCGGCGTTCCAGGGTTTCAGGTGGAGAGCTTCCTCACCAGCTATTGCCTGGTCTTTTTAACTTGGAGATGCTGGTGATTGAACCCAGCACCTTCTGTATACAAAGAAGAGGCTCTTCCACTGAGCCACTGTCCCTCCCTGAGTTTCTTTATCAATGACTATTAGCCATGATCAGTATATTATGAACACAGTATTGTCTACTCTGACAAGTAACAGCTGTCCAGGAATCAAAGAACGGACTTTCTTAACAAATGCTACCTGAACTCCTTTTTGCTGGAAATACTACAGACTGAACCTGGGACTTTTAGCATGTAATACACATGCTGTACTATCACGCTAGGTCTTATGATAACTAAATGGAACATCCACATATCACAATGGTATCCCTTTGAATATCAAATGCTGGAGACAAAGAAGGCCTTCTTCTGATGATTGTTATGTGGATACTCAGTTTAGAATCTGATCTGATACGGCAAGACAATTCATAGAATCATAGAATTGGAAGGGACTACCAGGAATATCTAGTCCAACCCCGTGCACAATGCAGGAAATTCACAACTACCTCCCCCCCACACCCCCAGTGACCCCTGCTCCATGCCCAGAAGATGGCCAAGATGCCCTCCCTCTCATCATCTGCTTAAGGTCGTAGAATCAGCATTACTGATAGATGGCCGTCTAACCTCTTCTTAAAAACCTGCAGGGAAGAAGAGCTTACCACCTCCCGAGGAAGCCTGTTCCACTGAGGAACTGCTCTGTTAGAAAATTCTTCCTAATGTCTAGACGGAAACTCTTTTGATTTAATTTCAACTTGTTGGTTCTGGTCCGACCTTCTGGGGCAACAGAAAACAACTCGGCACCCTCCTCTATATGGAACCCTTCAGGTACTTGAAGATGGTTATCGTATCACCTCTTACTCTTCTCCTCTTCAGGCTAAACATACCCAGCGCCTTCAACCTTTCCTTATCTTGTTATTAGAACCTCTAATAATAAGGTATCTTGTTATGGTCTTTCCAGTGGTGGAATGGTTCACTGAGGCCTGGGGAAACTATACCACAGCAATAATATACCTCAAGAATGTCAATATGTAGGCGTGTAGACAACCACATGTTTAGAAGACTCAAGGGCATTGATTTCTGCTGATTCCTCTCTCCCACTGCTGACCCCCACTGTTCCCAAAGGTGCCCTGACAGCCCCCCTCAATATTTTAGGGGAATCAGTGGACTACAGCGGGAGGAAGGAATATGTGCAATTTACTGCCTTAAGAAAAACCCCTTAAAGTCTTTGAAACTGTGTGGTTGGATATAGGCCACTAGCGTTACTGCTGGGTAGGCTCAAAGGGTTGTTTAAAAAGGTAAAGGTCCCCTGTGCAAGCACCAAGTCATTCCTGACCCATGGGGTGACGTCATATCCCGACATTTACTAGGCAGACTTTGTTTACGGGGTGGTTTGCCACTGCCTTCCCCAGTCATCTTCCCTTTACCCCCAGCAAGCTGGGTATTCATTTTACCGACCTCGGAAGGATGGAAGGCTGAGTCAACCTCGAGCCGGCTACCTGAAACCAACTTCCGTAGGGATCAAACTCAGGTTGTGAGCAGAGTTTGGACTGCAGTACCGCAGCTTTACCACTCTGCTCCATGGGGCTTGTTTACATGCTTGTTATACCCGAAATAGCATCTTGCTTCACGGGATTGGTTCAAGGCACCATGTGGCCCCAAACAGATGGCCCCACACGCTTCAAGAGCAGCATCCTTTGGATCCTTTGCAACATCTCAGAAGATGCTGGGGAGTGACACCCAGAAAGATGCAAATGCATGCTTAAAAATGTGTGTGCCAGCTGCTGGCTAGCATGCTCTGTTATCCTTTTCAGCTAGCCAATACAGATAAATCAGAGATAACAGATGTGAAGTACTTGGAAAATGACCCCACCCCTGCCAAAGCAACTAGAACACTTCCAATATAATTAAAAAAAACAAAACCCCGAGGCCAATATACCATTTAGAGACAAAATCACATAAAGCTGCATTCCCAGCCAGCGGGGGTGCTTTCTGCTGATTATTTAGTGAGAATTTTAAGAAGATTCATCTCTTTTAATGAGGCCTCCACTTCTGGATTACAATAATCAGGTTCAAATGTTAATTGCTAATAGGTGCTATGCTGTTAAAATACTATTTTACTCTCTAAGGGGGGGGGAGGAAGTCTACATTTCCCCCCCACTCCTTGATAAATAGAGCATTACTGTCTTATTTGACTAGCTCATTATTACAGGATATAAAGTAGCTTCAGCAAGCAGAGGTGTCAAGTTTGTTCTGAATCGAAGCTTCATTCTTTTCTATAAAGTTACCAGGCGTCTATGAGTTTAAACGAGGGACCTGGCAACCCTAAGGGCAACCCTTCTCTTTCATGCTGATTTCCCAACCTTTTTGAGGGGAGGGGTCATGGCTCAGTGGTAGAACAAATGCTTGGCATGCAGAGGTTCAGGTAGTAGGTGATGTGGAAGACCTCTGCCTGAGATACTGGAGAGATGCTGCAACTACATGGGTTCATGGGTTCAACCTGCCACAGAGCTGCTACTTGCCCAGCAGGGAGAAAGGTAGTTACCAGAACATGACTTGCATGTTTTACACCAGGGGTCCCCAACCTTTTTGAGCCTACGGGTACCTTTGGAATTCTGATACAAGGCTGTGTGTCCAATCACAATATGGCTGTCACAGAAGGCGGAGCCAACCACAAAATGTTAGGGTGCAAGGTTTTATATATATAACTCTAATAATATCTAATAATGAGAGCCAGTGTGGTATAGTGCTTAAGAGCAGTGGTTTGGAGCGGTGGACTCTGATCTGGAGAACTGGGTTTAATTCCCCACTCCTCCACATGAGGTACCATGGGGTACACAGCAGTTCCTGTGGTGGGGGTCAATGAGATCAGGAACATGGTACCCCAGAGCCTTAGTCCTGATCTGAATATCACCCCCATCCCCTTCCCACAACTTTAGACTTTTAAAAAATGTGGGAGATCCTAATAATGGATTTCCTGGGCTGCATCTAGTTTGTTCTGTAAATTCCTGAACCATTCTGATGCACTAGTCAACTCTGCTCACTCGACAGATTCT
Source organism: Euleptes europaea (assembly GCF_029931775.1). Classification (NCBI taxonomy): domain Eukaryota; kingdom Metazoa; phylum Chordata; class Lepidosauria; order Squamata; family Sphaerodactylidae; genus Euleptes; species Euleptes europaea. The sequence continues at coordinate 24,948,299 of NC_079316.1, read as the reverse complement.
GTGGCCTTTTTTCTAATTAGCAATTAATGAAAAGAAACAAAATCTGGTGGCATAAGATGAACTGCATTGGCTGGAAGTCACAATCATCTCAGGACTGCAACAACGTAACATATTTGGACCTTCTCATTGATTATTTAATTTATTTATTTATGTTATTTATAGTCCACCTTTCTGAGACTCAAGGCAGATTACATAAAGAAAGTCAGTACAATCAATGTGATGGAGGAGATACCAAACAATGTAATAGGACTAGGATAGCAGAAACCTGAAACAAGGCATACTAAATATGCATACTGAGCAATGCAAGAAATGGTATTACATAAGCAGAAATATAATGAGAGAGAGCAAGATAAAACATACAGAAACAGATAGAATATATTAGTAGTACAACCCACAGTTCTGCTTCCTCTACTGAAATGTATTCCTTAATCATTCTCTTATGGCGCTTTCACACATGTTGAATAATGCACTTTCAGTCCACTTTCAATGCACTTTAACAATCGTTTGCAAATGGATTTTGCCATTTCACACAGTAAAAACCAGCTGCAAAGTGTGTTGAAAGTGCATTATTCGGCATGTGTGAAAGTGCCCTTTTAATGCAGCCCTATTCCTCTATAAAAGAGCCTCATGGCGCAGAGTGGTAGGCTGCAGTACTGCAGTCCTAGCTCTGCTCACGACCTGAGTTCGATCCTGACGGAAGTTGGTTTCAGGTAGCCGGCTCAAGGTTGACTCAGCCTTCCATCCTTCCGAGGTCAGTCAAATGAGGACCCAGCTTTCTGGGGGTAAAGGGAAGATGACTGGGGAAGCCACTGGCAAACCACCCCGTAAGAACAAAGTCTGCCTAGTAAACGTTGGGATGTGATGTCACCCCATGGGTCAGGAATGACCCGGTGCTTGCACAGGGGACCTTTACCTTTTATTCCTCTATAAAGATGCCATCCTGAACTGTTCTGTTTTAGCCAACAGTGTGAGAACCTTTCTGACCTCCTCAGGCAATGGCCTGATGGTGGGGGGCCACTACAGAGAATGCACATGTATGGGCAGTTGCAGATCTTGCCCATTTGCAGGGTGGCACCTGTAGAAGGCCCTGTTCAGATGAGGGAAGTTGCTGTGGTGGGACATAGGAGGAGAGGCACTCCTGCAGATATGAGGCTCAAAGACCAAGAAGGGCTTTGTATGTGATAGCCAGTTCCTTGAATTGAACCCGGTAACTAATAATCAGCCAATGGACTGATTTCAGAATGAACACATGAATCAGATCCTTAGTCCATCAAAGTCAGTATTGTCTACTCAGACCAGCAGCGGCTCTCCAAGGACTCAGGCAGAGGTCTTTCACATCATCTACTTGCCTTTAACTGGAGATGCTGGGGATTGAACCTGGGAACCTCTGCATGCCAAGCAGGCCATTTATGCATGAGAGGTTTTCCCTTGGATTTGTCGCTCTCTAGATGCACATTTTCCCCATCCAAATTCTCAAAACTCTGCATGGGGACTTATTGTTGAGTTTTTAGAATTTGGATGGGGAAAACGTGCATCTAGAGAGCAGCAAATCCAAGGCAAAACCCCCCGTGCACAAATGGCCGCAGATACTCTACCACTGAGTCACAGCCCCTCCCCAAATGGATGTAGTATGCAGGCATCACCTAGTTCCTGATACCTGAGCTGCAGCATTCCACAGTAACTGGAGTTTGTGAATTGATTTCTAGGGGAGACCTATATAGAGTGCATTACAGTAGTCTAGTCTTGCTGTTACTGTGGCAAGGATCCAGGTGGTCAGATTAGTTGAGTCATGAATTATCTAAGAAGGGCTCAAAATGGTCTGCCACGGTGGACCAATATGGTCCTTTACCAGCAAAAACTGCTATTAATGTAAACAGGTATTGTACTGATAGCAGGCATTACAGCTCTTGTCATTTAAACCTAAGCCTCAGTAGGGGGCTCTAGACTCTCTCATAGGCCCAGGCTATGGAAGTGACATCTGTACGGTGAGTTCTCTAAACCCACCCTGTACCCATAATGTCAATAATCACATATTTTGGCATTTAGAGCCACAGCATAGTATTGCTTCCCTGTCAGCAGCCACCAATATGGAGAATGGAAGCTAATTGTGTTATAGTTTCAATTCATATAGTGAGTGATGCTTGACATGACAGCTGGTGGGTGGGAATCACCCCTGGGGAATGCTGATCTCCATGGCAAACATACCCAGGCCAAATTAAAAGTTAATAATAAAGGACTGGAAGTGTGGAAAGGAATGGAATATAGTGTTGCTAGTTGTATATTAACAGGCTCTATAGAAGGCAAGGATTACAGTATTTTATTTAAATAGCTCGGATTAATTTTTCGGCACTTGGAAGAGTTTCTCTGTCCTTCAGATTAGTGGCTCAACCAGTTTTCTCTCATTTATTTTCTTTGTTTCTCTGGAGCCTTAATAGTCCTTGGGTCAAAAAAGATAAGACACCAGGATATCCATAATTGGCTGTCCTCAGCATTTTAAAAAAGGACGCCTTCCATGAAGATAGTTCCAGAGGGTAGCCATGCTGGCCTGCAGTAGAACAGTCAGGTTTCAGTCCAGTAGTGCCTTAAAGACCAACAGGAGTTTCTGTTCTCTAAGGTGATACGGGACTCATCTTTAACTGTTAAAAAAGGACATTTCACATCTGATTCAGGTCAGGGCTACCCAGGGAGAGGAGAGGAGGTTGAAGCCTGTTACTGCTGCGTAATTTCACCTATCACATGCAAACACACATGAAGCTGCCTTATATAGAATTGGTCCATCAAGGGACCTGTTGCCTCCTCTGATTGGCAGATTGATAGAAGCTCTCCAGGCTCTCAGGCAGAGGTCTTTCACAACACCTACTACCTGATCCTTTCAACTAATGGTAACATGCATTGACCTTGAGGTCTTCTGTGTGCCAAACAGATGCTCTACCACTTAGCCTTGGACTCTCTCATAGGCCCAGACTACCACTCAGCCATGGTCCCTCCCCTATCAAATCTGCACCCTCCAATGTTCCTATCGGTTTTAGAAGAACAAGAAGAGTTGGTTTTTATATGCCTATTTTCTCTACCTTTTCAAGGAGAATCAAACCGGCTCACAATCTCCTTCCCTTCCTCTCCCCACAACAGACACCTTGTGAGGTAGGTGAGGCTGAGAGAGTTTGAAGAGAACTGTGACCAGCCCAAGGTCACCCAGCTGGCTTCATGTGGAGGAGTGGGGAAATGAACCCAGTTCTCCAGATTAGAGTCCACCACTCTTAACCACTACACCACGCTGGTTCTCAAAAAAAAAAAAAAAAAAAAAAAAAAAAAAAAAGGGGCATCTCTTTTTTCTTTCCAAGATTAAAAGTGGCCACAGGGGTGATTGTGGTGGTCCTGATAGGGATGGAAGGCTTAACCTTCCCCCTTCCCAGGGCCGGATTTAGGGTTGATGAGGCCCTAAGCTATTGAAGGTAATGGGGCCCTTTATATGTCCAGCTGTCCTTTGTCAACAACAAATTATCACTGTTTTTTGTGTTGAATATATGCTATATGGTAATTTATGGACCTAACAGGTATCTAAAGCCATTTGCACATAACAAAATATGTATTTTATCAAAGTAATTGTTGAACTGAAATACAATTAAGAAGAAGTATATTAATATTTTTTTCCTTTAAATTTTTTTTGGGGGCCCAAGAGAGTGGGGCCCTAAGCTATAGCTTGTTTAGCTTATACATAAATCTGGCACTGCCCCTTCCCAGTCTGAACTGGGACTGCCCGTTTCTGAAATGTACTTGTGCAAGAATCTGGGAAATCCTGCTTTCTGTCTTGTCGGGTTTCATTCTTAGTAACATTAAATCCCTCTAGTCTCTCCCTTTCCTTGAGGTTCTCTGTTTACGTTCTGAGTTCTCAAAGATATAGAATGGCCTCCCTAAGGAGAGACTCAAGGCGATTATGTAACCAAAAAGGCAAACAAAACCCAAGACTACTGCATTATTCAATCAGAGTACCCAAGGAAGCAAACATCAAACTTTATAAGCTTACCAGCTCTTTTAATCCTCTTCCTCTCCTTAAGCTGATAGGGTTTGTGATCATGCGACAAAGGGATAGCATTTCCGTCCTTATCACATAAGACGCCCCTCGAATCCCCGACGTTGGCCACTGTGAGCTCCTTATCAGACAGTAATGCAATCAAACATGTTGTACCTGAAAAGGGGAATGGGGGGGGGGGCACAAGACAATGAATTGAAAATCGCTACTGCTCACACAACACTCTTCCTCCCGCCTTTGTTATCTTTGTCCAGCAGCTACTGGGAACAGCCATTGTGTTTGTATCAGAATGAAACATCTAGTGTTCTGATGACAGCATGTTCAAATGGCTCTGATCAAATCTGGCAGTCAATTTTCCCTCCCCGCAATATTTTTAGTCTATCAGATTTTAGGCAGGTATTACAGGGGTCAATCCTCCAGCACAGCATTTCTCACCCACCTTGTCATTTTAGGTATTAATTTTAATGCGTATTCTGGAAAAAACAACCTTAAAAAAAAGCATATACAGATTATCCATCTTTTCTGGAGTGTGTTAATTACATAAGTAATGAAGAAAATGCTTGATAAAACACACATGCACACACATAGACACACACACACAAAATATGCAGCAGGACACTAGAAAATGGGCTGCAAATTGCAAGAGGCAGAGGGAAATGCATTTCCAGAGATAACCTGACAGCTGTCTTCCCCCTTTGGGCAAGAAGACTAATAAAAGAGAAAATTCCTATTGACATATCGGCCTGTTCATAGGCCTGTGAGTGACAGCTACTTCCATTACAAGATGTAGTGGGGGGGGGGGGGAAACTAAACTACATCTGGGGCAGCTGCCACCTACAGCTTTACGGGGAAGTATGGACAGGCAGCTTCTGTGCATCAGAATACCCTGAGTTCTGTCATTCAGTGAAGCAGGTTGTATATTCTCTGTACATGTTCACCTGCCTTATGCTCACTCAGACCATTGGTCCATCAAGCCCAGTGCTGTCCATTCTAATTGGCAGCAGTTCTCCAAGGCCTCTCCGGCAGAACTCTACTCCCAGTCGTTTGAGATGCCATGCCCCCATACTCTGCTTAAGGTGTATGGTGATTGCTAAAGTTGGTGGATGGGAAGGACGGCAGCACGGTATAGCCTGATCTCGTCAGATCTCAGAAGCTAAGCAGGGTTGGTATTTGGAAGGGAGACCACCAAGGAGGATTCTGCAGAGGAAGGCAATGGCAAGCCACATTTGTTTCTCGTTTGCCTTGAAAGCCCCTTGCTAGGGTCGCCATAAGCCGGCTACGCCTTGACGGCACTTTACACACACACAAAGTTGGTGCTGGTGCAGGGGAAAACCTCTTGCTGCTTTGTGGTTCAAAAAACAAACAAACCAAAATGGGAATGTAGTTCTTAGAAGGAGGTACTGGTGTCCACAACTACTGACTTGGCTGCCACCAGTGAGCAACAGCATTGAGGTTCAGGGCAGGATTTGCATGCAGTGTACGGGCAAAAGATGGCCAATGTATGGGCCCCAAGAGCGGGGACAGGCAAACCCCACTGAATCTGACAAGCGAGCTCAGTCACATGTTGTAGAAGACAACGAAAGCATCCAAACAATCTTTCAGACCCGGGATAGAAAATCTAACTGAACAAGAGAGGATCTATGCATGGTTATGCTTTTCATGTGCACTTTACTCTTGGGCAATGGTTTTCATACTTTTGACTTTCAGGGAACTTTGGCAAGGACACTCCTGAACACCTGCCACAGGACATTTTGACATGCGCTTTGTAACACAGGCTTGCTGCGCAGGGTGCCTCTGGTGCTTCACAGTTATCTCTGTCTACTGAAGGCACGCTGTAGAATGCACCTAACACTTTACCATAGCATTGGGCGAACTGTTGCTGAAGACAGCTTTCTGCCATTACTGATTTTCTCACTGAAGAACCCTTGCGGACTTTTCAAAGAACTCACCACACTTCCGGGAACCTTTGTTCTAGAGCAGGGGTATCAAACTCAATTGTTATGAGGGACGGATATGACATAAAAGTCACTTGGTCAGGCCGGGAGGGGTGGCTGCCTTGGCTGGCTCATGGGCCGGATAAGAGCTCTCAAGGGTCTGGATATGGCCGGCGGGCAATATGTTTCACACCCCTGTTCTAGAGGGACCAAGGATGGCACCAGTACTATTGTTGGCACACCTTCCGGTGGATACATTGGTCGCCAGCCCTTCAGCTTTGAGTTTTGTGATATGATTCCCTTCTGCAACATGGGAACAACGCCACTGCATTGCCACAGTGTTATGTCCCATTCTAATTTATTTGTTGGTGTATCAGATCCTAGGACTAGGCTATGAAGGCTAAGATAAATCCTTAAAGAGAGGGATTTGAATTTACTGAGTTGGCGAGAAAACTCATAATTTATTTTGAGCCTTTTTATTTTTGAGTGACAGGACTCACAAACTTGGCTAAAATCTCCCTTCTTTAAAATTGATTTAAAGAGCTAGCCAAATGAAAGACCAACAACAAAAGTTCCAGGAACAAAAAAGATAATATAGAATGTAATTGGTTTACAGTAGAAGTCATCTTACAGTCCTTGCCCAAAACAACCTTTAATATCAAAGGAAGCTAGCTTACAAAAGGTGTGTTAATAAATATACAATGAATTGGCAGAACATTTGTCACATTCTGATAAATGATACAGAAAAGCACACAAAAAAAGACACTATAAGCTCTTGGTGACATACGATACGGAAGATGAACAAGTGAAGTCATGCCAGATCAAATGGATGGAAAATCTGAATGAAATTATAACAATCGATGAATGGGAACAACTATTTCGCAGAAATCTCAAGTTCACTCTATGCCAAGGGATTCATGAAAACTGGTTGAAAATGTTACATAGATGGTACCTGACGCCGAGTGATATTCAAAACATGAATAGCTCGACATCTGGTCTATGTTGGAAATGTTGCAAAGCCAGGGGCACTTTTTATCATTGCTGGTGGACTTGTAAATCAGTCCAGAAATTCTGGAAGAAAATACACAAGAACATAGAAGGCATTCTCGGTTACAAAATTATATATGACCCTAAACTATACCTACTGAATAAAACTCCAGACAGCATCGACAAGGACCAACAAGACATGTTAAAATACTTAGTTACAGCTGCAAGGATAGTTCTAGCATCGCTATGGAAAACTAATAGAATACACAAATCGAGACTTGGATTGATAAAGCATACGAATATATCACAATGGCACAATTAACTGAAACACTACAGAAAGAAACTCAAAAACAAAATAGAGATAAATGGAAATCCTTCTACGAATATATTAAAACCAAAAATTGATAACAAAACTTTATAAGACACAGCAGATTCATAATGGAGATCGAATATAACCTATCAACAAGTTAATGTATTATTACAACCTATCAGGGGGCGGTATTAGATATGCCAACGTTGTATAACATTAATACACGTATTTATCTCTCTTTCTATATATATATCTTTTCTTTTCTTTTAATTTTATTCCCCTGCCCCTTTTTCCTCCTGTATCCCATTTTCTATTAAAAACCAATAAAAATATTTATTAAAAAAAAAACACAATTGTTTGTGCTTTCCCCCTTTTCCCTCAGTAATATATCAAAACCACCCAAATTGTATCTATACTGAAACGAATCCTGATTGTGTGTAGTTTCAACTAGGCCTCATTTCCAAAATGATCACCTTCTGAGGATTTATTTTACAAGGGAGTAACAGAAGCAAGGAAACAAGTCCTTCAAAAAGTGGCACCGAAACATTTCCAGGGAACACAACTTGACATTTAACTTGACTTATTTGAGGACTGCTGAAAATTAATTTATTTTCACATCACTGCAATTCATGTTCCAGTTATCATTTTAATGGTAAATAAAATTAATTTCATGGTTGCTTTCGTTTCCTTTTATGTGGGCCAGAGGAGTGCAAGGTGAATTTTCACCTCAGTTAGTTAATTTACATCTGATTATTCATAAGACTGAGACATCTGTCTTTGCATATAATGGAGATTCAGAAAGGGGAAGAATGATCAACTAGGCAGGAGATTGGCTATGAAAATTGCTTGTTTATGTATGCATGAAAAGAAAGGAAACATAAAGGCTGAAATACACAACATTTTGTGTACCAAGCCTAAAAATTGTTATACCCATTCCAGTGCGGAAACAATATCATTGCAATGATAGTAGAACTGCAGTGTTTATGTAGCACCGTTATAGTGATGGATTTTAGGATTAAGCTGTTAAGGTCAAGATAGCCATTCCAAGGGAGCAACTGTCATCTACTGGATACCATGCCTAGGTGGACTACACTGCACTGCACTTTAATTAAAGTGTAACCAGGAGACATTCCAAAAATTAATTCCAGAACTAATTCTGGTATCAGTGCATATGTGGATTGATAGAACATTACAAAAAAGCAACTTCGATGTGATTGCACCAAGATCCTTTGTGTACAGTGGTTTACTGATATGCAGAGGTACTCTTGGCCATTGGTAAAAGACTACACCGAAAGAACCTTGTTACAACTAAAATGGCATCCAGAATGCTCTTCTGCAGTATTTTATCACTGTTTCAATGCACACTGGTTATGTAAAGAGGATCAAAGATGCACACAATCTACAGGAACTGAACGCTGTGAGAAACTGAACATATGCAGAGCTCTGTAAAAGGAAAGTTAGAAAGGGGGGAATGGAAAAATTGAGAGTTTGTTATTTTGTGGCTCCAGTTCAGAAATAACACTAAGTAATTTGGAACTCCAAAATCCAGACAATAAGAATTTCATAAGCATTCCTAACATGTCTACTATGTTTGCTATTGGGGAAGTATGCACTTTTTTCTTTCTTTCTAATCATGTGTATGAAAAGGGGGAAGGGAGGTATCTGCAGGATGGTAATTTTCAGTGTGATTTATGGAAGTCCATTTTCCATCTTCAGCTGCAGGGTTGATTGACAGCAGCGCTAGCACAAAGCCCTTGACCCTACGTGGAAGGCTGCTGTCGGGAGGAAACCCATTTCACTTTGTTTTCTTTTCCTCTATTGTTATTTCATTCGCTTAACCTTGTATACTATGACTTAGCTCTGTGCACTTCTCAGTTGCCTCCAGTTTTAATGTAATTGAGCAGCGGAAAATTCCTAACACAAAGGGTCCAAAATTGAGAACACATGTTGTGCATTAGCCCCCAGCCTGCTGTGCAGTTTGAAAGGAAAAAGAAGTCACTAGGAAATTTAAAAGCTCAGTTGAAGCGAAAGTGTAGCTTTCCCTACATGACCAAGAGCCTGAAAATAATAAAATTTAAAATGAAACACGGCAATGTTGTAGGTTAAGCAGGTGTCTTTTGAATTTGCATGGGTTTACAGAACCACTTATGCCCCCTCCCTTCCCTGATCATGCTGCACCACTCACTTCATATTCATCAGGCTTTATACAAGAAGTTTCAGTTCCGGTCCTATTGCTTTCAGATGAATATATGTAATAGGTATCAGTGCTGCCTCTGATTCTATCCCTCCTGTAGGGTTGTGAGATGAGCCACTGCCAAGTAGTGGGCGGCTAGAGTAGAATCTCGTAGAACACTACTGGAAATTACAAGGAAGGTATCGATCTGCAAACCGTGACTTGGATGGCCCAACCAAGCCTGATCTCGTCAGATGTCAGAAGCTAAGTAGGGTTGGCCCCGGTTAGTACTTGGATGGGAGGCCACCAGGGAAATCCAGGGTTGCTACGCAGAGGCAGGCAATGGCAAACCATCCCTGAACATTTCTTGCCTTGAAAACTCTACGGGTGCGCCCACCATAACTCGGCTGTGACTTGATGGCATTTTATACACATACACTTTACACACACCTACCCTCATAAAAAAATTGAGAAATTAGAAAATTACATAAAACAGATATTTTTAGGAGGGCATTTGAGGATCATTAAGGGCTGTGAAACAATAAAGTTCTTTTTAAATCTGCTTCTTTTTATTGTGTAAGATGTAATTTTTTTATTCTTTTGATTGTGCTTTCTACCTACACATTTTTTGCTAGCAAAGTCCCCATTTAGTGTACAAATGTCATAATAAATAAATACATAATAAATATTAAATATAATTCGGTCACCATTGGCTTGAGTATCAACAGCTGGATGATCTGTGGCCCTGTACACAGTTACATAATGTGAAGTTCTTTTCTGGTAAAAACAAACAAACAAACCTCAAAGCAACTAGCACGAGTGTGTTACATGTCCTATGTAATTTCTGCTACCAAATGGAGTCCTTAAGTTTACAGAAAGTACACTGATGTGCTTCCTCTACCCCTTCCCCTCTAGGAAAAAATCCCACTAAATTCACCTCACTTAGACCCTAAAAACTGTACTTCATCGTTATGGCAACGAATGCTCCATAAATTACGATGATCAAGAAAAAAGCGTTGGTCCCCAATTATGAGAAACACTTTGCCAGTTTGGGCGCTATTTTCTATACTGCTGCTCTGAACTGTCTTTAATTAACAAGAGTGTAAGATGAGGAAAAGAAAGAGGTGGTGGTGGTATATTACTCAGTGGAAACAAGAAGCAAAAAGAAGAAAACCAAAGCTGTACTACATAATGTGACCACTGCGGGGCAGTTCCATGGTGCACGATATCTACAACCTATTTTTTTTTAAAAAACTTTTCTTTTATATATAATGGGATGTTAAAGAACCATCTGGATGGATCTATCGTTCATCAGTTGGTCTAATCTCTTTTAAAAATAATCCATACTAGCGGCTATCAGTAGTAGCGAATTCCATAATTAGCGGCCACAAGAAGATGCCTTTAAAAGAGGATTAGACAGATTCATGGAAGACAGGCCCATCAGTGGCTACTAACCATGATGACTAAAGAGGAACCTCTATATTCACTGGTAGCAGACCTCTGAATATCAGTGCTGAGAGACAACATCAAGGGAAGGCCTTGCCCTCTATGCTCCTGGTTGGCCACTGTGTGAACAGACTGCTGAACTTGATGGGGCCTTGGTCTGATCCAGCAGGGCTTTTCTTATGTTCTCCTGTGGCTCTCCAGGGCAATGGTTGGCTACTGTGGGAAACAGGAGATTGGACTACATGGACTAGATGGTCTGATTCAGCAGGGTACCTCATGTTCTTATGACCCTAGCCATGTCTGTAGCTGAGATCCTGAGTTGACACAAAGAGAAGGCAAAGAGAAGCGGTAAGTCCATTACCGCTGCTGCCCGTTGCGGCCTGTGGGCGGTGGTTCCGCTCCGGAATGGTGCTGGGATGTTCTGTGGTGTTTGGAGCCACCTTGCCCGGGCAACCACATGGCCGGATGGTGGTTTTCCGGCCTCCCCGTTCCCTTTGGTTCTGCCTATAGCAGGCTCGGGGGCAGGCTGCCGCCCTTGCTGGCCAGCGAAGGCTGATGATGAGGGCACGCCTGCGTGGCCCACCTCCAAGGCCGATTTAAGACCTCGCTGCCCAGCAACCCAGCCTTGCTATTTCAGGATCTCAGTCTGTAGCTGAGATCCTGAGCTGACACAATTACTCACGCCAACCTCAGCATCTAAAGGTATGGCAAGGAGAAGGCTGATACTGCACAGGCTCCTCCCTTAATAATTTTTGTTAAAAGATTCAGCCTCTTACATATTGAGATGTGTTTGAATGCGAGATTTGCTTTGGTATATGCTGTATGGATAACTGACATATGAATAGCAAAGCAGAATTTATGTTGTATGATTATCATGACTGCCATTCACCAGGGACAGTCTCTACCATCCGGTACCTGTTTCTGAAAACAATCACTGTCACCATTCTTTTTCCCTTTGGAGAATGTCAAGATTTTTAGTGGGAATTGCTGGACTGTCATTCCTCAGGGTTCAACTCCCTTCTCAGGACCCTTAGAGGTTTGCCTTTCCCGCCTGTCAGAGGTCACCTCACTCTCCCCGCATGTTTTGCCTGTGTTTTGGACGCTGTTTTAGCCAGAATCTGGAAAATGCGGGCAAAATGTGCGGGGAGAGTGAGGCAGCCTCTGACTGGTGGAAAAGGCATGCATAATCAAAAGGAAGCCCTGAAGCAGTTGGCGGGGGTGACCACGGGAAACGTCCCTGCATAAAAAGCTGTTAAATCATGCATAATCACTAGGGCCACTGCAAGTACATGAACGCTAAGGTGCCACACAGAACAGAACTTGCCATGCTATACAGTGCAACTGCTCCAATATATTTTGAACTGCTTATGACCACTGTGTTTTCCCAGTATATCTTGGACCAACACAACAAACACCCTCCTGGCTTTTAAATCAACAGAAGACAGTTGACTGCAGAGCAAACGAACCTAGCATCCTTCAGAGTCAAACGTTCAGCAACATGTAACAATGTGTGGTTGGGAGAATCGGGGTGTTAGAAGCTGTGGTAAGAACATAAGAACATAAGAAAAGCCCTGCTGGATCAGACCAAGGCCCATCAGGTCCAGTAGTCTGCTCACACAGTGGCCAACCAGGTGCCCCCAGGAAGCCTCCAAACAAGACGACTGCAGCAGCACCATCCTGCCTGTGTTCCACAGCACCCAAGATAATAGGCATGCTCCTCTGATCCTGGAAAGAATAGGGAAGCATCATGACCAGTATCCATTTTAAAGGGTAAAGGGTATACAAAAGGATTATACGGTTCTGTATGTTTTATCTCTATTGATAGACTGTTTATTGAATGTTGTGAGCCTCCCCGAGCCCTGTGACCCAGGGGAGGAGAGGGGTATAAGTCTAAAATAAATAAATAACATTGTCAACATGTGGAGGAGACTTGAAATTATCTGACTAGATTGGCAAATAGCTCTAAACAGCACTGATTGGCACAGTGAGTCCACTGATCTTGCCATATATTCAATGACATGCACATAGAAAGAGCATTCAGGAGAGATTGCTGGAAGGTTGACATGCTCTTGTAAATCATGGCCATCAATAGATTCAATTCCTGTATGGCCATCAATTGATTCAGAAGCCTGGTGCAAGCTCATTTAGAACGTCTTTCTGTTGAGATTTTTGTTTTTTACACGTGAGTTGAGGGCAGCAGGAAAAGAGGAAGACCCAACAAGAGATGGATTGACTCAATAAAGGAAGCCACAGCCTTCAATTTGCAAGATCTGAGCAAGGCTGTCAAAGATAGGACATTTTGGAGGACTTTCATTCATAGGGTCACCATGAGTCGGAAGCGACTTGACGGCACTTAACACACACACACACCAAAGGAGTAAGTGCCGAAAACAGCTTGGCCGTAACCTGCTTTTAAATCAGTTTTCACCCAGATATAACTCAATGATGTACTACATAGCCCCAGCAGAATAGGATTATTCCATATGGACAAAGAGGAATTTAGGACTTGTGTAGCACCTTATGCTTTCAAGGCATTTATGCTTCGGTAAATTAACTTCATATCATTTGCTGAAGTTCCTGCTAGCAGTTTCTCATTGCGTTCTGGGGAACTACCTAAGTGTAAGAACAGCATAGTATCTTCTTGTTGTGTGTTGGTATATTTCCAAAGAATAAAATGTACCATGTGCATGGTAGATGGGAGCCCACTGAGTCCAGCTTGCCAGCAGGGAGTTGTTGGAATCCAACTCTCTGGCACGAGATGTAAAAGCTGTGAGAACTGACTCTAGTTCTTGGAGAGTGCCAGCTGAAAACTGCGATCTATCACAGTCACATTTTTTTTCTTGGGGCTGCAACCCAGCGTGACACTGTGTAACTACTAATACTAAAGTTGCACCTGTTGGCAGTGTAGATTGTGCTGTTCAGGTGTACATCTGATGAGCAGCCAACCCACAGGTAGTCAGCTGTGCACATTTAGCCCCAGGTTTATAATATGATTATTTTTTTCTGCAGCTTAGCCATTTCCCCCCACCCATGATAACCAACAGACACACATGCATTTACATGAATTAGTGTTTGGAGTGTCAGCTCTCTCTCTCTGTATCCTCTATGAGAGAGGTGGCACACGTAAGTCCTTGCCAGCGCAACCTGTTCCCCCCCCTTTCGTTTGAGCTGGCATAGCCTGTACCTAATCTTTCTTTAGCAGTTTTGTTTACGTAGATTGCTTTCCTTTTTATTGTTTCATGATTGCACAAAGAAGTTCCCGACTGTGTTTGCCAGCAGGCCTCTTCCTCCCCTCCCCCCCATTCCCATCCCTGATTTGGTTTATGGGGATTCTGCCTGGCTTGTAATAATCTTTTTGCCTCAGTATACTCCATATCGTTCAGGTAAGCATCTGTTTTTTCTCTCTAAAGCTGCCTCTTCAGCTAGTTTTTGCATACTGCTCAAACTTGATCGCTCCAGTCTTCTGGAGCTCTTTTTGTCTCCAAATCTATTTTAAAAAATTAAAACTGTACTTTGCTTTACCTGTCATTATACATGGTCCACAGCCAAAGCAAGGATAGAATCCAGATCTTTGGAAAAAAGCCCACAGAATCGTTATTTTGAAGGGATCGAAACAGTCCCACTGTCTGCACAAGGCAGCTGTATTTGTTCATAGCTCCTACTCCTCCACCCTCAGTGTATACACCCTAGTCCACAGTGTACAGAGAAAGGGTGTAGGTGCCCCCTACTGAAGAGCGCATGTCAAATATTAGGTTTGCTGTCTGTCTTTTACTGGTACACCAACCTTCGGGCTGGGGAGAGCGGGGTAGAAATGTAATAAATAAATTTCTGAAGAGTGTGCCTCGGATTTGCTTATTTTTCTTTGCAGCAAATTTTGTCAAATTTGTCAAATTAGTGGAGGATATGTTTATCAGAGATTATTAACTGCAGTAGCTCAGTGGAATCTCTGGGACGGTTTCACTCTGAATACCAGGTGTGGGGGGGTGCGGGGAGAAGAGAAAAGGTGGACTTTTGATGCCATGCGGGTTTCCCAGAAGAATCACTGTGAGCTACCAAATGTCGGATTATGTTACAGACCTTTAGACTGATCCAGAAAAATGGTTTGTATATTCTTTTGTTATCCCATTTGTGTTACAGTCTTACTATACTGATGAATAAAATTTGAGTATGGGGCTGGACTGAGATCAGGTGAAAAACACACACATTCTTTTCCTATCAAGGGGGTCAAGTTTGACAGACAACATTCAGGTATTTCCCCAAACATGAGCCAGCATGGTGTAGTGGATAAGAGCAGCCGACTCTCATCTGGAGAACTGGGTTCGATTCCCCACTCCTCCACGTGAAGCCTGCTGGGTGACCTTGGGATAGTCACAGCTCTCTCAGAACTCTCTCAGCCCACGCAGAGGCAGGCAATGGCAAACCACCTCTGAACGTCTCTTGGCTTGAAAATCCTTCCGGGTCACCATAAGTCGGCTGTGAATTGATGGCACTTTCCACCACCAAACAGAATCAGAGCCTCCTGCAGCTGAAATTTGCTTTTTTAAAACCCCGGGAAGATTCAATTGTGGATCTCCCAGCATCTTGCCCAGGTAGGCCTGTAGAGAAGCAGATAGGGAATTTAATGATGCACAGAACAGTGCGCCGTGAGGGAACAAGAGCCTAGAAATGACTCAACACAACAGTAAAGAACAAGATGAGGGATACAGAGGAGACTAACCAGGCTTGATTAATTAAAGACAATTTTGTTTCAAAGAACAGTTGGCTGACTCTTAGGACAGTCTAGATGTTATATTGGCAAACACTGCTGAGACAATGGAGAGGTAGGGTGGCATTTGCCAGATGGCAGGAGAGGGTGCCTAACTCCTTTTGCACCCAGCGGCGTAGTTAGGTAGACCTCCAGACTTGATGGTCTTATGACTCTCCATTTTCAATGGTATTGCATGTTACTTCACTTACTTCAAATACAGAACACAGAATGAACAGTCAACAATGACTTCTATGAGCTCTGAAGATGTCGACATAAAAGGAAAGGAGGCATCCACTGCTCTCACAAGAACATTTGGAGGACCAACAGGCAATCTGGCCAAGAGTTAAGGGGTCCTTCCCATGTAGTTTCCCCCCCAAAAAAACAAACAAACAAACATATAACATCTATTTCATGAGTCAGGAGTAATGTAGTGCTGGAAACCTAAGTTTAATTCCTAGTGAGCTGTAAAATGGTACTGGGTGACCTTGGGTCACTCACTGTGAAGCTCACTGTGCCTTTGAGTTAGCCGTCTAATTTACCTCACAGGATTGTTATGAGGATAAAAGAAGGTGGGCCTCCTCCAGCTTCTTTGTAGAAAGGCAGAATAAAGTACAATAAATAAATAAGATAAATTAAAGGATACCTTTGAGGCAATAGGGTAGGCTTCTGCTGCTGTCACCACAGAGTTAGGGGAAAAACAAAGCAGCATACACAGGCCCTGCTTTATTCATTGAAAACATGTCTATCCCACTCTAAAAAAAAACTCAGACAAAATGAATTACAAGTGGGGCCCCGCAAAACTCAGGGGGAATCCCATCTCCCCCTCCCCATCATAGCTCCAGGCCTCCTCCTGCTCCCCACTGCCTATGCACAGACACACTCTTTTAAAAATCGTGGGATTTAAACCCCTCCTTTTTAATTTCAGATTTTTCTGCAGACCCAGGGGGTCCCCTGAGTCTGCAGAAAACCCTTTTGGGGTTTAAATCCCTATCTGTGGATTTAAGTATCAGCAGGCAGGAGATACATGTTAGAATAGATCCCATTTTTCAGAGGAAAAACCTCAGAGCATTCAAAACAATAAATTAGTACCAACTAAAACCAGGTCACATGCTATAGAAGGGGGGGGGGACTGTACTTAAAATACCACTGTAGGAATACTCGTTTCTTACAAAACGTAAGTTGGATGTAAAGGTGGCTGAAAATTGTTTTAAATAAAATAAAATTTGTCAAAAAGCTTATGAACTTGGTGCTTATTCCTTACTACATCTTGTCTTGACTGATCATGTTAGCCATTATATTGTGTTGCTTTTGTCCTGGAAACTCATAATATTGGTCTACTCAACAATGCATCGCCTCTCTCCTTCAGCCCATTAATATCTTTGTGGCATCATAGCAAGCTTAATTATTTGTCCATCTTTGATATGGAGAATGACTTGACATGTCCAGTGGGACAGAGCCTAGAGGCTCTTCTGTAATACTGGATTTGTTCCTGCCATAATATCAGAGCCCTGTCAGACAATGGTTCCCTGACCGGGAACGTGTGCACCCCGTTTTCCACATCAGCCTCCTGAAACCCCATAATGCATCTCCGCAATGGCATCGGGAACTGCCTCCCGAACAGCCCATAATGGTGGGGGGAGAAGAACATTTCGAGGTCTCCAAAATCCTAGACTCCCGTATTCACCATGGGGTCTTGCAATACTTGGTCCGCTGGAAACACTTCCCCCCTGCCTATGACGAGTGGGTTCGCGCACGAGATGTCTCCGCCCCCAAACTCGTCAATGCCTTTCACATTGCCTACCCAGACAGACCAGTCCCCTTGCAGGATGGGAGGGGGCCTTAAGGGGAGCAGGATGTCAGGCTGTTATCTCGGTTTCTAAGTTGCCTCTGTTCCTTTGCTGAACCGTCCAGACTTCAAGGACGGCTCCACATACCAAAGCCTGGGAACGCTACCCCTAGGAAAGTGTGCTCTGTTTATGCTTTGTGTGCTTTGTAATCTCCCGCCGTTTTCAAGCTTTATATTGCCAACTAACGAGCAAGAACCTCATAGCTGTCATCTTATCCTCAATGCACTGTATTGCCTATTTGACCAGTAAAAGCCATCTGCTTGGATTCTAATTGTCTCTGTGGTGATTTCTGGTTCTTTGGGTCAAGAGCTTACAAGCCCAAAATGTCAAGGCTGATGAGTGTTTCTGTATGATTTCTACCACAAACATAAAAATTTCCATGATGATACCTTCAAAGGAACAGAATTAGAGCGTGATGCAGATTTACTTTTTATTAGCTTCAAATTTTCAGTGTTGGGTAGTCAAATGAGAAGGGGAAATGAATTATGCAATATCTCCATGGGTGTTTGGATACACCATAGCAATCGGGAAGCATATGAAGTGCTGCTCTCATTGTTAACAGTGGTAATTAATATTCAGATTTTGCAACCAATGGAGTAAAGTAATTACCATGCTACGTCTCTCGGCCTGCAGGCGCTCTTCAAATGAAGAGGCAATAAAGGGCAAGTGAGCAGAAAGCTCGCATTCAAAAAAAAAGATCTCATAAGGTGTGGGCCCAAGTTTTTCAAATGCCACAGGAGAATTGAGGGGTTTGTTCTTCTAAACACATTTGGAATTTGACTTCTGTGCCTCATAAGTTATCAGAGCCCAAAAATCTGAGCAGACTGACCATTTTTTAATGTAAAGAAATAAAATGCAAAGGGCACTTGCTGAGAGAGGATAGAGTCAGTACAGTCTATTCCTGTAAAAGTCACTGCCCTCTTCTGAAGCCCTTGACACTGATCTTTAAAAAAAAATATCAAAGAGCATACCCTTCAGTATTTCATAGACAAAAATAGGTACATGCATCTGCAGTAATGGGAACTTAGAAAGGTCTCACAAAAAAGGATCCCAACCTTCTTTTGAAGGAACTCAATATGTTTATTTACAACTTGGGCCTGTAGACCCTAACTGCAACCATTCCTGAAGCTATCTTACAACTCCTGGGTCTTCTTCTCAGAACACTCCCTGCCCTCACCTGAGTCAGATGGCCACTCATAAACACAGTAAAATCTTTATTAATCTTAAAATACAATCTGTAAAATAATTTCCTAGCTCAGGCATCAGAATAAAACATGACCATTTGGCACCAGACAACCAACATCCCAGGCTGCTGTTAAAAACAGGCGGCACTGCTGTTATAGATGGTAGAAAACTGGCCTCGACCACCCTCAATGGAACGCCTAGCGTTAACAGCTCCATTTTACAGGCCCTCCCGAATCTAGAAAGCTCCTGCGGGGCCTGGATGTCATCTGTCAGGAAGTTCCACCAGGCAGGGGCCACTACTGAAAAAGCTCTTGCCCTTTTTGAGGACAGTTGACCCACCTGTGGGCCGGGCACCACAGCCCTGCAATACAAAAACAAGACTGACCAAAGATATTTTGGTGCCAGGTTTGGCAACCCTTTCCCAGCACATCATGAAAATGCAATGGCGAATTCAGCACGTAAATTTGCCACCCCTTGGTGAAAAGTGCTGTCAAGTCACAGCCGACTTTTGGCAGCCCTGTCGAGTTTTCAAGGCAAGAGACAATCAGAGGAGGTTTGCCATTGCCTGCCTGGACTTCTCTGGTGGTCTCCCATCCAAGTACTAACCAGGGCCGACCCTGCTTAGCTTCTGAGATCTGATGCAGTTGGGCTACCCTGGGCCATCCAGGTGAGGGCTGTCACTAGGGTAGCCAGGCCTCTCTTTGCCACTGGTGGGAGGTTTTTGGGCGGAGCCTGGGGAGGGCGGGGTTTGGGGAGGGAAGGGACTTCAGTGCCATAGAGTCCAATTGCCAAAGCAGCCATTTTCTCCAGGGGAACAGATCCCTGTCGCCTGGAGATCAGTTGTAACAGCGGGAGATCTCCAGCTAGTACCTGGAGGTTTGCAACCCTAGCTGTCACTCTTTAGTGGCACAGCAAATCTGCTGCCTGAAGTGGCAGTCTACTTACGCTATAGTCCTGGTACAATGAAAGAAGGGGGAAAAGCCAGACCAAGACACCGAGGCCCACTTTTCACGGATGATTTTGATGCTCTCTTGCCGCGGAGCAAAAAAAAAAAAAGCGATTTAAATTTATTTTTCGTGGGCGCGATTTAAATTCATGTTTTCATATCCCCGTCAATCCAGAAGTAGTTTTGGTTTTTCATGGGAACAAAGCAAGCAGTATTCTACAACGGTTTGGTCTGTCCCCTTCTGAAAAACTCATGGTTTATGCCTGGCCCAACTCCGCCCCAACTCCGCCCAGCGGATTACCCAGTGCAGTTCACCTCTGTGAACACAGCCCCAGCCAAAAAAAACACCAGTCCCTCCAGTTTCTTTATATAACTTTTCTATTTACCATGCTCCCCGTTCCCCCCCCCCCCGTACTTGGCCACACACCCCTTTCCCAGACTTTGACAGACGGTCATCATTGTGCCCCCCCCATAGAGCTCCGGCCATCCATTGCCAGGAACTTCCATCCAGATAGAGAAGGGAGATCCAGAGCAGACTGGCTGCCCCTTTTCAGAAGGGTGATGGGAGTTTTGGCTTGGATTTGCAGGAGGGAGATCTGTCCTGCCTTGGAGGGAGGCTGTCTCCCGGGCTTGAAACTCTCCCAGCCAATTGCCGTTCACAGGGGAGGAGAAATTAGCCGACATGGGCGGGGACAGTTGGTCCGAACCCAGGAACGCTTTTCATGGAGCGAAAAAACACACATGCGTAGCAACCACAAAGAACGGACCAACACAGGTTTGAGAAGACTCGGAGTTGATACGGTTTTTCTGCTAAAACTCGAAGCGTTCATGAAAAATCAAAAATTTGCAGCGGGGCAGAACAAAGGCGAAACCGTGCCAAACCTCCCTGAAAAAATGACCTAAAGGTATTTGTAAACCTACCATTTATACAAGCATATATCATACTTTTCATTATTTTTGGGGGGGTTTACCTGGTTGGCAGTTCTTGGCACACCATTATGCCAAAACACACGACAAAAGGTGAGAAGCATATAATGCGGTGGTTATTCACTTTAGTGGACAACATAAATTACCCCCCCCCCAATTTCTCTTCCCACTGTTGTTCAAGCTTGAATTCACATCATAATTAAGCAAGACCTAATAGTTGCAAGCTTCAGTAATCTAAAGATCATGCAATTATTTGCAGCAACCCAAGGGAATAGAGGGTGTGTGAGTGTGTGGGGAGAGTCAAATGTATTAGCATTTATTAGTTGGTAATATCCATTCCAATTATGAGCCACACGTTTTCATTTTGGTGGAAGAAACTTTAGAAAGTTATTATAACGTATTACACCCATGTTCTAGATTCAGCTGCAGCCCAAGCTGAGAGCCAGGATGGTGTAGTGGTTAAGAGCAAAGGACTCTAATCTGGAGCACCAGGTTTGATTCCTCACTCCTCCATATGAGTGGCGGATGCTAATCTGCTGAACCAGGTTGGTTTCCCCACTCCTACACATGAAGCCAGCTGGGTGACCTTGGGTCAGTCACAGTTCTCTCTGAACTCTTCAGCCCCAACTACCTCACAGGGTGTTTGTTGTGGGGAGGGGAAGGGATTGTTAGCCGGTTTGATTCTCCCTTAAGTGGTAGAGAAAGTTGGCATAAAAACCAACTCTTCTTCTTCATCTTCTTCTATTGTACAACTTATCTCTGTCTGTCTTTATATTAGGTATTATGTCTGTATCCATGTAGCAGGCTGAAATGGTGACTGATAGAGGAAAGTGCGCACAAAACTCCTGTGTGGATGCTTGGTTGCCGGGATACATTCACAGTGCCAATGACAGGGAAATGGAAAATCCATTCCATTCATATGCTGCCTTGAAGGACCACTGGTATGATCTTGCACAGCTGCTTTTATGTTTGTGATGATGATGATGATGATGATGATGATGCTATGCTCCTTTGCATTCTTCTGCCACAAAATAGTGTTTCTCAAACTTTTGAACTGGACTCCCCTTCATAATTTGCACAACTTGCTGTGCTCTTCTTCCCAATCAAAATAACAGCACACACAATATTTTATAGCAAACACAGAATGTATTTATACAGAACTGACAAGAATATAAGGAATACCTAACTAATAACATGCAATCTGTGTACAAACACACAAGTGGTACTGAACAGAACGTTATTTACATAGAGAAAAGTTTCTCTATGTCTGAAGATCTTCTGACCTTTATTCAAGGCGGTTGGGAACTCTTTTAGAGACATGCAAGGCTGATGAAGCCTCTTTTGGTGAAACGCAAAAGAATACCTGGGATTTGCATACCTTTTATGCGGTCCTGAACAACATTCCGTTTGTGGGTCCCACCAGACGCTTGGCATTACCCTTTTAAGGGACTTATTTCGGCTCCAGTATTACGGGTGAAATTGTGGATACCTACTGTGTTTTCGAGGCTTGTTAAGTCCACATACGTGTTTTTCTCACTCCATACTTATAGGATCCATAAGATACATTATTGAATTTATATAAGCTTACTGTGGGACATAAGTGTTTATTGTATATATTTGTAAATAACGTTCTGATCAGTACCACTTGTGTGTTTGTACACGGATTGCATGTTATTAGTTAGTTAGGTATTCCTTATATTCTTGTCACTTCTGTATAAATACATTCTGTGTTTGCTATAAAATATTGTGTGTGCTGTTATTTTGATTGAGTATCTTTCAGAACAGCACCGGGTGATTATTATTGTGCTCTTCTTCCTGGCAGCATCTACACATTCAATACCTCCACCCCCAAAGCCCAGAAACTACCGTAAAAAGAAACCAACATCTCAAAGGAATTTGGGAAAGGCAATGAGAGCACAGATTCCTTCATAAATCTGGTATGGATCAGGGAGTGTCCTCTGCAAGAGGGTATTCAGTCTACCCACATCTTGGCTGAAGGGGAAATGAATGCTCTTCCTTTGCCTGAGGATTGAATTCCTTCCTGGAACTTCCTGCCCTTACCTTCCAAGTGCCTCATGCCCCCCAGAGGTCCCTTCCACAGGATGCCCCCCAAAACCTTGGTATCATTTCACTCCAGTTGTAATTTATCACATTCTATTTTCTGTAGTGCCAAAATGAAAAAATGTTCTGGAAATACTCCCTCCTAGTCACGGCTTGATGTCACATTGTGCTATGGTGCCAAGATCTTTATGTTCTGCACAGGAGCATATGAGACTGGCCAATAGCATTCTTAAAAGGATGTAACTGTTGTTAAGAAATGGATATCCAGCAGACAGAAAGCAGTGTAGTCGCTTATTCTTCATGCAGATTATTCGAATATTTTTTCCTGCACACATCAGGTACAATTCGCATTAATCCTTTTCCCCTTCTGTGTTATGAAAGAATTCTGGAAATGTTTAGACTGGAAGGATTTAGGGATGTGTTTCTATAGCTTAGAATCCGCTCTTCTGATAAAGGAAATATGGATGCTCCCCCACCGCACAGTAAGGCGGAGAGGAAAAACTAGCAACTAACAAATCTTTCGGGTGACATTAGGTTTTATGTACCAAAGCAGGGAAAGTTAATCACTGAAAAGTGGAACCACTTTCCAGCAGCCTTTCCATCTTCCGGACTGTTCACTACGCTGGCTCATGAATATAAGGCAGCTTTCGGCACGAAAATGGATGATGGTACAGCCCCAACATCTTCACACCAGACAAAAGGAAGGTGATTAATTACCTGTTCATTTCTCACTAAAAATAGAAGATAATACAAGAGAGAAACTGTAAATTCCGAGATGTTGATCTTTCCACTACATGGAGGGTGGAACTACATAACCCGATCTAGTTTTGTAACTACTCCCTCCTTTTCTTTTATCATGTAAATAGACTGTGAGAAGCTTGAGGTTCAACAAAGAAGCTGCAAGGAGGAACCTGTTTAATCCTTTCCCTTCCAGTCCTTTATCCACTCAAAATCTACCCCTTCCAGTTTCTTTTTTCCCAAGAGGCAAAAGATATGGGGGACTGTTATGTTTTACCTTCCATGAAGGAAAACAACTGTGGATGTTGACAACTGTGGGTGCCTACTCCATTCAGCACCTTAGCAGCTTTTCAAAGGAGGTAACGTCATTCTAGCCTGAAAGCTACATCAAGAGAAATGGATGAGAAATCTCCTTTGTTTGGAAGTCAGTCTTCAATAACTTACTACTTCTTACATAACTTCTGGGATCTCCTCAGGTTTTTCGTCTGGCATACACATTCAGTAGAACAAGGTGGGAATGAGGTGATACCTTAGACTGTTACTTCAGACTCCAGGAGAGGGATGACATTGTTTTCCCCAAAAAATTCCCAAAAACTTGGTTTTGCCACCAAGTACTAAGTCATCTTTTGCAAAGGGATCAAATACTTATTTCACTCATTATAATGTACATAAATCTCTGACTTTTGTCTTCTGGGTTTCTGGGGTTTTTCCTGTTGTTATTCTGTCTCTAACAGGTACAATAGACCTACCATTAAAATTATGGACTGGTCATTTCTTCGTCAGAGGACAAACGGGCAAATTCAGCAGGGGATCAAATACTTTTTCCCCTCACTGTAGCTGCTGGCTAAGACAACTTTTTTTTTTTTTTTTTGCAGATCTCCTGCCACAAGACCTTTTAAGGTAAAAGACTAGTGGAGGACCCGAAAATCTCCACAGCCCTCAAGAGGGTACATTTTAGGAATCTTTAACAAACTGATACAAATGAAAGGGAGTGAGGCTTGATACTGGCCAGGTATTGTTGTTTGAGATAATGATATACGAATTATGCTTTTTAAAAAGTTGCTGTAAATGGTTTACGTTGAAGGACATCCCTTCCCCTGTGTACCTTGATTTATTTCCAAATTAACTTTCCACTCAAACTTACAAGCACTCAGAGCAACATTTAACTAAAAAAGAAGAGACGACGAAAAAGGTTTTTATACCCTGCTTTTCTCTACCTTAAGGAGTCTCAGAGTGGCTTACAATCATATTCCCTTCCCCTCCCCACAACTGGCCCCTTGTGAGGTAGGTGGGGCTGAGAGAGTTCTGAGAGAACTGTGAGTGGCCCAAGGTCACCCAGCAGGCTTCATGTGGAGGAGTGGGGAATTGAACCCAGTTCAAACAATTAGGGCAAAAACGAATGGTCGCTTTATCCTCCTTTAATCCCTGTTTCAGCCAGGATTCAGCCAGGGTCGAACACATGCGTTTCGCCTAATGTGCGTTCAATCCTGGCTAAAGCAGGGATTAAAGGAGGATAAAGCGACCATGCGCTTTAGCCCTTAGAGTCCGACCCTCTTAATCAATACACCATGCTGTCGCCTTCTGGAATTTCAGCTGGTGCCAGAAGTCTTCTAAAGACGGAACCATTTACAGTGCTTATTTTTGTTTTTAACGGTATTCTAAAAATGGTCAAACTGAGCCACTGTGAAAATAGTTTCCAGATTTTCTTGATCATGAACTAATGGAGAATTTTCTAATGATTAAATACCGAAACCAAACTACTGGGACTCACTAAATCCGAAACATGTAATGGAAAGTGATTGATTCCAGTTTCCAGATAGTGTTGGAAGCAGATTTAGAAATAGGATTCAGGAATCTTACCACACTGCAGTTGGCTGTATAAATTTGAATGGGGTTAGCGGATTAAGCACACAACCAGAACTAGAAACTTTGCAAATAACAAATGTAGGATGTAACTAAAAATTTTAGGAAGTGAAAAAATGGTTAGAATCATAGAACGGAGAGGCTATCAGGGTTACCTGGTTAGATAAACTGGGCTCCATGTAAGACAACCATATGTGGCGGTGGAAAGTGCCATCAAGTCATAGCTGACTTATGATGACCCCTTGGGTTTTCAAGGCATGAGACATTCAGAGGTGGTTTTGCCATTGCCTGCCTCCGCGTGGGCTGGGAGAGTTCTGAGAGAACTGTGACTGGCCCAGGGTCACCCAGCAGACTTCACATGGAAGACTGGGGAATCAAACCCGGTTCTCCAGATTAGAGTCTGCCACTCTTAACCACTACACCATGCTGGCTCTCAAGACAATCATATACCATAACACAGCTCTAAACAATTACTCCCAAAAGAGCACAGTTGCACTACAAATCTATACCTAGATCAGTTTAATGATCATGGCTTCCTTCAAAGAATCTTGGAAATAGCAGTTTTAGGATGCTGTTACATATCACTACCACGTTCCCCTCCCTATGGCCTCACAGAAATACTGTTCTCAGATGTCCCGGGGGTGAAAAAATTATCTTCAAGCAGTTTATTACATGATATGTCTAAATGATACTCAGGGCTAGTTCATATGATCAGGTATGTTTTCCCACATTGTATTATTAATATTTCTACTTTTCTGACCATATGAACTTGCTCCAAGGTTTCTAAGTAAATGTCATGTGTACATATTCTCCTAACATTATTTTTTTTTAGTTTAGTTTTAGAGTTTCTGTTTTGCTTTGCTGAGTGGTTATCACTGCATAATTATGATAAACACAGCGAAAAAACCCAGACCTGGGCCTAAGATTTTACATTTCTCATGACACTTTTGCCAATCAGAAGTATTATTATACCATAAATGTTAGCTTGTTATATTACAGTCCTTTTATAGTACCCAAGGAGGTTTCAAATCATAAGACTAGCATAATATGGTCTTCGTTCGTGTCAGTGAATCTCCATAGCCTGTCACATAAAAATAAACATATGCTGGAGCTTATTTAATAATTATTCCAGTAAGGGAAACAAAACCTTTAGCTAGTATGCATATGTAGTAGCCATCAGGCATGCAATTTGTGGGAACCTCTGTTTGAACCCCAGTATTTGAATTGTACACTTAATGCATAAAAAAACACAAATACCGCTGAGTGACAATTGGACCTGTCCATGCAAAACTGAGAAAGTGGAAACCATAGAACATGTCCTGCTGCAATGCCCTTTCTACAACGATATAAGATCACAGTATATTCTCCCTGTATTGTCAGCCTTTCTGGGAGATCTGAAGAATCTAATGTTTTCCTTCTCCTAGCAGACTCCTCTCGGGAGATAACCACCCAAGTAGCCAAATTTTGTCTTCGGTCTTGTGGGATTCATAAACGGCTGATGAAAATCTTACCCCATAGATGATTTCTCCACCCCCTCTACAAACCATCTCTCCCAAAATCATCAACATGTTTTATTATTTTGACCTAACTTTTAAATCTTTATTCGGAGCTGATCTTGAATCGAAATAAAGATTTGATTTGATTTGACAATTGGACCAATGTTTATTGTTGTCACTTGGGAGGTCTGGACGCTTCAGCTTGAAAAGCCAAAATATTTCCCTTGTCCAAAATGATTTACAACAGTGTTTGTATGGTCTTTTAAAAGTAATATGGAAAAAACATTCTTGCTAATTGTTCTCAGTTCCTACAAGCTAGTGAAATATATCAGACTGAAGTGTGGAGTTAGTTACGCTGCTCTGATTACCAGAATACAAACCACAAGCTGATACAGCAGTTAACATGGTGGTAAAAAAGAGGGCCAGCATGGTGTAGTGGTTATGAAGGGTGGGCTCTAATCTGGAGAACCGGGTTCGATTCCCCACTCCTCCACATGAAGCCTGCTGGATGACCTTGGGCCAGACACAGTTCTCGCAGAACTCTCTCATCCCATGTGGAGGCAGGCAATGGCAAATCACCTCCAAACGTCTCTTACCTTGAAAACCCTACAGCAGGGGTGTCGAACTTATTTGTTACGAGGACAGGAAGGATATGACATAAATGTTACTTGGGCCAGGCCATCTGTACCATAAAATTTAATGCGAGCTACCGGAGATACAAACTTTATAGAAGACACAGGCAAAGCCAATTAATGACATTGTTCTTACTTTATTTTTTACTTAAAATACAAACAAGCTTAAAACAATAACACTCTTACAGTATTTTCTTTTATTTAACACTTTGATTATTGACACCTTGTCAGCCCAGATCAGGAATGGGGGGGCAGGTGGCCACCTGTGGGCTTGCTTGCCCAGATCGGGACTTGGGGGGAGGCTGCCTTGGCTGGCTCACAGTCCAGATAAGAGCTCTCAAGAGGCCGGATCCAGCCCACGGGCCATATGTTTGACACTCCTGCTGTACAGGGTCACCATAAGTCAGCTGTGACTTGACAGCACTTTCCACCAACAAACAAACACATCTGACACTATATGTACTTTTCACTTGACCAAAAGCCAAAACTTATGGTACCTTCCAAAATTCATGTTACCTGCCAAACAGAGTACATCTGAGTTCCAACCTCCCCAGTGATCCTCTAATAAAATATGATATTGCAAAAACTTGCTCTGTCTTAATGTGCTTATGTTAACTCTTCTATAGAAAAAAAACCCCCCCAAAATTCAGCGATAATTTTTAATTTTGAAATACAAAACATTCTTGAAATGGTTTCAAGTCAATATGACATATCTGTTCCTTGTTATTCACTATGGCTGCCAATTTTTAATTGCGCATCTGGATGATGCGTTTGTACTCAGTCTAATTCTGAAGCGGAATGAAAATCATAACAAATATATAACATTAACAACAAGAAAAAAATTCCATTATTCAAATTCTGCTGGTTATGGCAGAGAGTCTTCTGCCAGGGATATAAATCCCACTGAAGTCCATAATTAAGAAGTGCCTATATCTGGGTTTATCCTATCATACCCTTTTATGGCAGACAGTCAGGGGCTTCCTGAACACACATGAAGCTGCCTTATACTGAATCAGACCACTGATCCACCAAGGCCAGCACTGTCTACTCAGACTGGCAGTAGCTCTCCAGGGTTTCAGGTGGAGGTCTTTCACATTACCTACTACCTGATCCTTTTAACTGGCAATGCCAAGGATTAAACCTGGGTCCTTCTGCATGCCAAACAGATGCTGTACCACTGAGCCATGGCTAGAGTTGCCAACCTCCAGGTATGAGCTGGAGATCTCCTGCTATTACAGCTGATCTCCAGCCGAAAGACATCAGTTCACCTGGAGAAAATGGCCGCTTTGGCAATTGGACTCTATGGCACTGAAGTCCCTCCCCTCCCCCTTCTCAGGCTCCACCCCAAAAACCTCCCGCCAATGGTGAAGAGGGACCTGGCAACCCTAGCCATGGCCCCACCCCTATTACTGTCTGTAAGGGAGATATGTTCCAGATGCGAGTGGCAAATTTGTAACATGAGCACCGACTATCGCCCTCTCATCGGAGAAAATGTTAAGCGCTTGTGTGCACTGAAGTGTGAAGGGAGATCCTTGTCAACAGGATAGCTCCACATATGCCTCAGAGTTTTGAGATGCACTGAAAAGGAATCACCGGATCAGGTGGATACATCAGGAAAAAAGACATGAAGCGAAAAACATATGTTTTCTATAAGTTAAACTCACATATATACGCACGCATGCATAGAGTCTCGCGTTGCCTTGTAGTAAGCTAGCTAAAGCTAATCTTCTGAATCAACGGTTACATATTAGAAACAAGAAGCAAAAAATAATAATTACTAGAAATGGAATCTTTCCCATATTATTCTGGCATTGCCTGTGAATAGCCTGGAAGCAATCCCACAAAATTCCTGATGAAGAATATTTCAGAGGCCCTAAGCTAAACCTTAACAATTCATTAAACAAACAATTCTGTGATGGTAATAATTACTTAAAAAAAAAAGATTTGGGACATTGTGGGTGGAAAACATAGCATATGTATAGTCAAAAAACACTGTAAGGATTTTTAATAATAATAATAAGCCAAGTATGAAAGTATCCCAAATTTGAAAGGAGGGTTGGCAGAGTTCATAGCGATCCACTGGAATTTCCATTTGTGCTTTCAGACAAATAGCAGAGACCCTTAACCCTTGATGCCAAAAACATTTCATGATTTGTATCTGTAATACTATTTTGCTTTCAAGAAGCAAGCAAAATAATGACCTGCAACAAGAACATATTTGTGTTTTTGGCAGAAGTGATGAATGCCTAAGGAGATAGATAGATTTATTTATTTATTTATTTAAGATTTATATCTTGCCCTGCCCAACATGGCCGGGCTCAGGGCAGCTTCCAACATAATAAATTCAACATACAGTGCACATAAACATTAAAACATATAAATAAGAACTTTAAAACTATACACCTATTCTAAAACACAGGTGGTGTCTCAACTCCATAACTAGTTCCTATAACTAGTCGCCCCCAACAAGGAGGCTGGGCTAAGGATGGCACTCAGGAAGGCCAATGAAAACCAAGAAGACTACAGGCCCGGACTTCCGGTGGTGCTGCTGGGGAGAGCACTCCATTTCCCCAGGCTGTCCTGGGAGAAATCCAAGTTTGCGTTATTTCTGGGGTACATAGATACCCCAATCCGACCCTTGCAAGTGGGTTGGAAAGCAGGAATTCCCTGCAGCCCGCAAACGCGGTTTGACCTCCTAGGCACTCTGAGGGGGCTTTTTAAGCCCCTCGGAGTCCTGGACGCCGGTCCTGCGAGGGCACTAGGGAAGGACATCGCCAAAACGCAACTTAGGCATCAAGCTCTACCCTCCACCACCTTAATACCAACATAAGGACTACATAAAGAAAAGAACCTCACCTCTTGACACCCAAGTGAGTACAAAAGAACTCTTCGTCTACTTACTGGAAACTTGAACAGACGGGGGGCTGATAAGAATATTTCTGGGACCCCCATTCCTCCTTAATCTGAACTGAAAAAGTTTGATCTGAGTTAGCCATCGGGATTAGCGACAGGAGCCTTATCAATCCGATCAGCCTAAACCATAATAAAGAGTCGGAAGGATACCTTTTGATTGACAAGAACTATCACCAATGGGTCCAAGGGAAGGGGAGGGTGATTTTTCTTCCTGATTTTCCGGCGAAGAATATCCTGCCACGTTTGCAGTAAGGGAGCGCCTGGAACGGAAGACCCTCTATAACAACCTATCTATCATCGGAACTAAAATAACAGGAAGTAGTTGTAGGACCGATTACGCGTCGCACTCGAGTTACTTGGAAATCATTCCTGAAGGAACGACCATCGAGAAGAGGCGGTAGAAGGTCCACAGCACTAGCAACTTCCTGTATACTTCCTGATCAGCCCGACCTAGAGCGACCGAAAAAACTCACTGGTATTTCAAAACTTTAAAACGCAATTCTAGAGCCAATTTCGACTCTTTTCAACCCGAAAAAATTATAAGGCTGATGTTTGAATTATTATCTTTTAATTAGAACTTTAAAGGCCCTGTCTGTGGACATGTATTTTACCAGCTTCTTTTGGCTTAATACATAGCCCTGCTCCTATGAAATCAAAGGGAATTTTACAGAATTCAAACATGGAAAAAAAAATACAGGACATGCTTGCTAAACATTCTGAGGCGACAATTAAACAATTAAAACAGATTTCAACACAGATGGCTCAACTGATTTCAATGATGACGACTCTTGACCAATCATCACAGGTAGGCAATCAGAAGTTGGATCTGGTTATAGAAGACATAAAAGTCTTGAAAATTCAAACGATGACCACAAATACAGACATACAAGCAATGGACTCTTCTGCCCAAAAAGTCATGGAAGAATACAAGGATACAAAGAAGAAGACAGATGTTCAAGAAAGCAACCAGCCGGCGATAAAGAGATCAGACATACAAGAAATAGACTTTTCATTTAAAAAAGTCATGGAACGACGTGTGGATATAAGGAAGAAGAGAGCAGGTCAAGGAATACAGATTGAAGCCACGATGGAGATGAAGCCCAGAAAGAGTTATTTTTGGATACGTATCCTGTCTGAGGAAATGAGAGAGAACAAAGAAATCCTGTTCCCATACCTGACTGGTCTATTTCAGTTACAGAAGGAAGTATTAGACCAGGGTTAAAGGATTGATTTAAACATGATTGCTGGATCCAAAGGCTTTGATAGTGTGGACGGGTGGCATGGCTATTAATGATGTAGTGGAATTAAGATTAAGACATCATTTTGGGAATAAAGGGCTAGAAATTCTTGAGAAAAAAGACTGGATTGTTAAAATGTTTGAAGTGGCAGAAATGGCAAAACTCATAGCTATTCTAAATGAAGAAAATGACGTTCGGTTTCTGGGGGAATGGGAGGCGTGGATGCATTATTGTGAATATGAGTTAAAATAGGGAAGAATGGAAGAATATTTTCTAATCTGATCCAGAGGATTATTTTTGGTTTTTTTATAATGAATAAGCATAATTATATTTACTAACAGATTATGGTTTTTTTTTATACAGGATATTGATAGTTTATTAAGATTAGATTAACTACGACGAGATGAACTTTTTATTAAGAGGAAGATAGAGGTGAAGGGGAAGTCAAAATTTTTCATTTCTTTTTTTTTCTTTTTTTTCTTTATTATATGTTATGGAACTATAACAACTTTAGGTTAGAATTGAAATTTTATATTGTCATAGATGTTGTTTAATGCAATGGAAAATTTTTAGTATAAAATCCAATAAAATCTATTTAAAAAAAAAAGAAGACTACAGGCCCAAGACAAAGAGAATCAGGGGATGGAGAGGACTACGCACAGGAAAGGAAAGGGAGGAAGAATAGGGAAAGGAAGGGAAGCGAAGGGAAGAGGAGATGGGAGGCAAGCTAATCCACTTAACTTTCGCTGCCTCAACTATATGCTTGTGAACCTCTTCAGTTAGTGGTGATTCAGCCCAAAGAAATTATAACTTATTTCATAACATTTTAAATCCAGGTTTCCGTAACTACAACTGCTACACTGAATACCTCTTCTTGGCTTTTATCCTGGAACACCAGGGTGAGACTAGAGTTGAAAAAGCCCCTTTGGGAATGACTGATCCAGTGGAGAAGTGGCAGGGGAGGGGGGTGTTTAACTTTTTCTTTACTGCCACTTCCCCAGTCCGAATTACCCCCCAGGAGGCTTCACTCCATGAAATGTCCATGTATTAAGTCAAGCAGGTTGGGGAGCAGCTGTTGAGCTATTTGGAGCAGGGAAGTGGTGGTCCAAGAAAGGTTTAAGTGCTTTCCCTACTCTTTGCTCCTCCCTCAAGCAGCTTTTTAAGGGGGAAAGGATGCCCTGGGATACAGTTACCGAGGGTTGTGTTTGTGTTTCAGAGGATAGCCATGATGGTCTGCAATAGAACAGCTAGATTCAAGTCCATAGCACCTTAGAGACCAACAAGATTTTCAGGGTATACTATAAGCTTTCAAGAGTCAATGATGGGAGATTATACCCCCAAAATCCTGATGGTCTCTTAAGTGCTACTGGATTTGAATCTACCTAATTTGTCACATGTATTCCTCCTTTCTAAATATTATGGCTGCAATATTGCCCTTTCTGTTATGGGATGTGGGAAATCACTTTTGAAATTGAGGGGGATTCCAAAGTAGATTACAATACAGTGGGGTGGGGTGGGGTGGGGGCAGTATGCTTAAAAGAAAAAGAAAACAACAACAGCTGGGTTTACTTGAGCCACCTGATATCCCAAAAGTAGCTCTTTGGTCTGTCACTATGGGTGAAAACGCATGGTTGCTTTAGCCTCCTTTATTCCCTGATTCAGAAGCCAGGATCGAACGCATGTTCAACTAAAACGCATGCGTTCGATCCTGGCTGAATCCTGGTTGAAACAGGGAATAAAGAAGGCTAAAGCAACCATGCATTTTCGCCCTATGTTCTTAAGTAATACATCAGGTTATACCTGATACTGCAGTACACTGAAAGAAAGAAAAATGACTATAACACATGTTGAAGCAAATATTACATTACAAAAAGAAACAGTTTGGAATGTTTCAGTTCTGAAGCTTGTAATATGCAATAAACAGAGACCAATCTACTCAAACTTAAAATCGCTCCTGCATGGATACAGATGGTATCCATGGAACACAATATCACAATTTGCTACGTACTTGAGTCATTGGCTAATAAAGAGTCATGACCCCCTGCTAATAGAAGGCTGTGCCCATGTTTGCTATGATAATGAGGTTCATTTCCCCCCACAGATTGTCTGAAAAGCTGTCATCCAGGTAGCCTAACAAGAATTACTTCAGGGAGCGTTACTGATAAGATTTGTCCTATAACACTAATTACATTGAGCCAGATTTTTTAAAGGATTACACAAGCTAACCACACATGCAAAAATTCACACTGTCTGTACAAGTTCCCTAGCAGCGATGCTCATAGTTGATTACATTTTAAGTAAGTTTAATCTATTCATGAGGGAAGGCAGCATGGTATAGCCTGATCTCGTCAGATATCAGAAGCTAAGCAGGGTCAGCCCTGGTTAGTATTTGGATGGGAGACCACCAAGGAATACCAGGGTTGAGGTGAGGGGAAGACAATGGCAAACCACCTCTGTGAGACTCTTGCCTTGAAAACCCTACTGGGTTGCCATAATGCCTCGAAAACCCCATAAGGGGACACCATAAGTCAGCTACGACCATGGCACTTTACACACGCACAATCTATTCATCCATTTAAACTCGGTCTCCAACAAGGTAACACAAAGAGGGCTGTACTTTTTAACCCATATGAACTTCCCTTCACCTAGGGTTGGCTGGTCATTTGACGAGTCAAAAAATATATGTTCAGTGGACTGGTCAAATAATGTTGATTATCAGTCAAGTGCTTCCGCAGAACAATCTGGGGGCGGGGAGGGGAGCACACAGGGAAGCAACTAGGTGTTCTGCCGGCGTATCTCCGAGATGCGCAAGTGGAACACAGCAGCCGGGCACCAAAGTAGCAACATATCAGAGCAACACTAGTGCAAGCGTCTGTGCTTGCAAGGGAAGGGGCATGGCAGATGTTAGCCAGCTCCCTGAGTTGTCTCAGCCTGGGGACACCCCTCCAACCCCCCCCCCAGCAAAAAGTTAAGCTATTGAAAACCACAGGCAATCATACAATGGGGCAGGGCAAATACCCCCCCCACAGGTGTGGTCCTTCCCAAAGTCCCAGTGAAGCACATGGCACTGACTACAGCTGCAACCCCCTACATCCAGTCATAATTCCCTAAAAGGTAAAGGTAGTCCCCAGTGCAAGCACCAGGTCATTAGTGACCCATGGGGTGACGTCACATCCCAATGTTTACTAGGCAAACTATGTTTATGAGGTGGTTTGCCATTGCCTTTCCGGGTCATCTACACTTTACCCCCAGCAAGCTTCCGACCTCGGAAGGATGGAAGGCTGAGTAAACCTTGAGCTGGCTACCTGAAACCGACTTCTGTCGGGATCGAACTCAGGTAGTGAGGAGAGTTTTTGACTGCAGCTTACCACTCTGAGCCACGGGGCTCCTTGTCATAACCCCTAGCACTATACAAATCCCAAGGAGGACAGCCCATGGGTAGGGCACATGCCATGGGATTCAGAGGTCTCTGCCGTTAAGACTTAGAGTGTACAGCATTGGCACCAGTGGTAAGAGAGGCACAGAGAGGGTGATTAGCACCACTGAGGGTGCACTTAGAACTAACACCCAAGGGGGACAGCAAAGTTCATGCCATGTGGCTAATGGGTCTAATTTCAGAACCCTAGTAAGTACAACTTCTGTGGAAGCTCAACCCAAAGAGGCAACCATGCATTGATAGGTGAGCAGGGGCAGAAATCCAGCCGCCCCAGCCTGGCAGTCTGTACCTGCCTCCTCATTCCTGCCTCACCATCGAAGCAAGTGGTGCAGTGTTTGTACAGGGGAAACCTGGACCAAGGCCACCCAGCGTTATGACCCTTGTCATGTAATGGGCCATACTCCTAGAGGAATGTACCCAAGAGAACTGCCTATGATGTGTTGGGGAGCAGGGACACTGGCAGCCCCATACTGGACTGTTAGCATACTCTTCTGCCAGGGAGCCTCCTCTCTCTGGCAGAAGACAGAACACAACTGTGGTTTAGGGTGACTGGGAGCTGGCCCACGGTGCTCTGTGAATCAACTGGCCAGGCAACCATGGAATCTATTGCTTTGCAGGATCAGGGCCCTCTGCAGCAGCAGCAGTGGATGAAGCAGTTGCAGAACCCTTCCTCACATGATCAGTAACTGTTATTTGGATGGTTACCACATGCACATCTGGGGGTTTCCCTGGCAAACAGGAGCCCCCCCCCATGGGGGTGGAACCACAGACCCTGTCAGGGCCCCTTTTGCATGGCTGTGGTCGGCACAGCCTCTGTGCTGTTTGCCTTCTCTGCACATGTTTCTGTCTAGCATATGGGCAGGTATGGGTTTGGCAGTGAGACCTACGAGCATGACCAGTTTCCACCAGTCACGAGTTCCAGCTTGGCTCCTGGAGCATCCTGACTCAGGCAGTCTTTCACCCAGCAAGTCCACCTCACTCCTATGCATGCTGTCTTAGGACAGCTCTGCCTGTCTCCCCATGGCCTTTGGAGCAGCTCACAAAGGCACAGGGGCCATACTGGACAGAGGGAGTTGGCAATACCATTCGCCAGACCTCATAACGATTTGTTGTTCAAGTCTGGGGTGCTCTACAACTCTCTTGCTATCTGCATAACTGTGAGCAGATGAAACTAGCTACACAACCCTCCCCACCCCACTTCTTCCCCCCTAACTGTGACTTTCCTTTTAGGGCTGGCTCTTTACACATCCAGGAGGGTGGAGACTGTTGAAGTATTAACTCCTCCGGAATATCAGAGAGATAGGTTTGATAGCCATGCTAATTACAAAACCATATTAGTTGTTTTAATTATTACTGTGAGGAAATTAAATTAATTTTTGAGACAATTGACTTTAACTCAGAATGTCTGAGTGCTTCAGGGCTAGGGAGCAAGCAACCCTCACGGATATCCTTACTAACAAATGACTTCATAATGTAATAGAAAAAGTAAACTGACACCCACAGTGACTTCCTGGAATATTTTACAACATTTGACTGTATTAAAAGAATAGGTGGACAATATCTTCCTGGAATTTCATGGGTGTGCTAATTTTTCTATTCCATTTTTATCCTGCCTTTCTTCTAAAGAGTGGACATGAAATGCTTTTCTGCACTCTCATCTACACCTACTCTCTAGCTGACATGCATGGAGACCCGCTCTGGATGTCCAGGGTTGAGGCAATAGAAGAAGAAGAGTTGGTTTTTATATGCCAACTTTCTCTACCACTTAAGGGAGACTCAAACCGGCTTACAATCACCTTCCCTTCCCCACCCCACAACAGACACCCTGTGAGGTGGGTGAGGCTGAGTGACTTACCCAAGCCCACCCAGCCGGCTTCGTGTGTAGGAGTGGGGAAACAAATCCAGTTCACCGGATTAGCCTCCGCCGCTCATATGGAGGAGTGGGGAATCAAACCCGGTTCTCCAGATCAGACTCCACCGCTCCAAACCACTACACCACGCTGGCTCTCCAATAGCATGGTTCAAATGTAAGCTCCTCTCTATTTACTTCTCCTGTTCATGGGCTGAATCCTGATGCTAAATACAGTTTTGACTGAGCTCCACTTGAACCCGGGCTTAGTCTGAGGTCTTTATACAATCTGAAATGTTTGGAAATACTAAATGGGCCAGGAGAACTCTGAGATGTGCTCATGGTTTCCAGTAAGCATCAGTCTTAAGCAAAGTCCCAGCTGGTAAGTCCTTGAGTCAACTCAAGGGATTTAATTAGCAGATCCATCACAAGCCGTATAAATAATGGCTAGTTTTTAGATGCCACAGACATCCCGCTTAGTGAGAACCAACATTAACAGGACACATCTGCTGGAAAATCCCCTTCAGGATTGGATATTGTATTTGACAAATTGTTTCAACTACAGCCACATTATCCCTAGGCTCTGGCAATCAGGTTTTATGAAGGACTAACACACATCAGTAGCACGGCCATATATCAGATAAGCAGCTAATTTCATCAAGGCAGCCATAAATAACTGTCCACTCTCCGGCTGGCTTCACATACAAGGATGGCTTACATGGAGCCCTTAACAATAACAGCAAAGCAACCCAATAGCACATGTGTATTTAAAAGTTATTTATTTAGCACCCAAAGTGGTCTCTAGAGGAACTGAAGCAAATGTGGATTGTGCAGTCGTATTTAGAGAAAGAGCAGAAACAGGACAGGATAGGACAAGGGGAACCTGGGTAACGGTAAAAGCAACGTAATTGCTTTTTTATGATGCTCTTGGGCTATGCCTACACAGTTGGTTGTGCTTGGGTTGTTTCAGTATTGGCTCTCTGCCCATTTGCTGTTCATCCGCGAGCTCTACAGCATGCAACGAAGGCCTGAATACTTGTTTTGACCTACAGAAAAACCTAACCGGGTTTGGCCCTACCTAGTCTACCTTAAACATCCCGGATCTCCTACTGCAATACAGACGTTAATCAAGAGAGACTTCTTCGCTATAACCATCCATATGCAAAACCCATATAATGCAAATAGTACTAGCAACAGCTTCACTATTATGGAATTCCATTAACAGGACTGAGGCACATTTTCTGTAGGTGACTTTTCATTTGGCCTTTAGCAGATGACACCCGATATTTAATATTTCTAGCTTATTCCCACCCCCCATATGTACAGCCCACCATTCTGTCCCTAAGTAAGCCCTTAAATAACTAGAAATATATAATTTGAAATATTTATATCCCATTTTCTTCAACCTCCAAGCAATTTACCTTAATATTTTATATGTTAATGGGAATCTACTGTAATTTTTCCATGTTATATATTATTTGCTTTAGGCTCCTGGGACAAAGCTGGCTACCAACCTGAACAATAAATAAATATGAAGAAGAAATACGGAGCACATACTAAGCAGAAGCAGCCCACTCTTGGTCAATATACCTGCTGTCCTTGACCAGCTATTTTTCCAGTTTAGTTGCAAAAGAATCGTTTTGAAATTAGTTAAGTCACAATTGACACTCAAACCAAAAGTTAACTATTCCCTTGCTTTACTGAAATAAAAGCCAGAACAATAATTCTCCCAGTTTGAAGCAAAATTTCAAAGCTAATACATGTTATTTTGCAGATGTGCAGGAGCACCAAGCAGTGCATATTGCTTAGTGTTTTATCTTTTTGACACTCTCCCCAGGAAAATCACAGAACAATAAAACAGTGTGAAGTAACCCCCCCCAAAACACAATAATGCATTCAAAGAAAGAACAGAGGAAAATGTAATTCTGAGATGACGTGTCTAAAGTCTTTCAGCCATTTTATATACATTTACTGGTTAAACGGAGCAAAGCCCCAGTTCTTTAAAAAACATAAAACAGCAAATATTAACACTTTGATTCTATGGTTATGGACAGCTGGATGGTATGCAGAGTAGCTTACAAAGTCATAGCTGTAGGGACGACTTGAGTTTTGGCGGCAGGGCAAGCCTGTCCTTATGCTTCGTATCTCTCAAAATCTCAACAGGGTATCACAAACAATATTAGGCTTGGGAAGTTGTGTCAGCAGAGCTGGTGCTGTGGTGCACAAAAGGTCTTTCGGATGTCACGTATAACAGCCCATTCCTAAAAAGTCGGCGTGCGGAGTCAGCAGGGAAGAGGCGCAGCAGCGCCTCTTCCTAAGCCGATTCGCACACGCCACAGGAACAAAAAAAGCCGTTTTGCGGCTTTTTTGGTTTTCAATGGGGCCAAAAGCTTTTGGGGCCAAAAGCTAAATAGCAGGCACAGCACTGCCGTTCCCACCCCCAGCGTAACCAGCCAGACCAGGATAGGAAGCCGCCTAACCAGTGGCTCCTCCCCCCGCCCCCGGAATGCCCCCCTGCGCCGGCGCAACCTCTCTATGCCGTTGCCAGCGCCACGGCCTTACCGCCAGCATAAGTATGAGTAATCATGCGATTACACGCACTTACGCTGGCAGCGAGGTCACGCCTCCTCCTAAGGACTTTTGGCCCATTTTTTTCAGGAATGGGCTGTAAGAGTCAAAGCCTGTCTTCGGGTATTACCAAGCTTCACTGAATGACTGTCTGGATCAGCTTGCGACGCCAATGCTGTTCCACAGGTCATGACATTAAAGTTAGCTTTCCCCATTTCAAACACTTAATTGGACGGGACAGCAGCTCATAGGATTCGGCTACTAGGCTATTATTTTTTTATACTGTTTATCCTTTATAGGTTTCAGAATGAGCACATCAGCACATGACTGTCTGACTTGTACCATGACAGACCACTGAGTCATCTAACTTGGAACAGATTACTCTGACTGGCAGTAGCTCTCCAGGATGTCAGGTGGAGTAGGGTTTTCCCAACACCTGCTACATAACATCTAGGACTGGAAATGCCAAGGACTTTCTGTGCACAGAGTATGCACTCTGCTACCGAGCCACATGTGCCACTCCGTGTTGAACTCACAACACAAGGGCAACTCTGCAACACAGCTGGACAAAACACCGATGGTTTAATGGGACCATTTTATGACGAGCTTTAATCGACCGCATGTGGACAGCGCTTTATGAAGTGAGAACTGTCAGGCAGTTCCTCATTAGGCAGCAAATCACAAATTAAGGTTATCATCATATATGACTGGATAAAAGCAGTTACGCTTGTTAATATTTTTCTTCTAATATCTACATGAATATTTTAGTTCCCAGGCTCATTTGCAACTATTAATTTATGGGCTTTTTGATCTCATGAACAGATGTAGCAGAACTGAAGAATGTCATTTCATGCATGAACTTCAGGGAACGGTTTAATATTAAGTAACAGAATCTGTACTTTAAAAAAATCTTTATTTTCATCCCAGGGATTTTAATTACACACACACACACCATCATCCACTGTCTGTTCTTCATGCATGCACCCACACACACACAGAGAGGGGGGTGGGGGGGAGAGAGAGAGATGAATTTACTGACCTACACAACTGACATTTAATCTTGTTTTCGTCTCCAGTTATTTTAGCCACAATCTTGTAGTGGCTTCATAAATACCCAAGGGATGAGATCCAGCCAGCCAGTCATCAGTTTCCAAGGCTGCAGCCAGTAATATTTAGTCATTCTAAATTTGGGCTTGAATCACGTTTAAGGGTTCGAGATGCGAGGCAAGAAAGAGGCAACCATCTTTTGCAGATGGTTAAATGGACTTAACCAGGTCAACAAAACTGCTACGGAGCCAGCATGGTATTCGTTAAGAGTGTCACACAAGGACCTGAGAAACCTGTGCTTAAATCCTGACTCTCTCTAGTACTGCTGAGCAGAGCCAAGGAAGCTGTGTGCAGCCTGGAATGCCATCACGGAAGAAAAATACAAAACAAAAGCCTATGCTGAATACATATTTTTGAAACATCATGGAGGAAAAGTCAGAATATAGAAGTCAGAATGTAAAATATAAATTCTGTAATCCAGAAGGCGTGTAATCCCAACCCCCTCGCAAAGTCAAACAATAGTTTTGTTGTATGTAATGGCCCTTTGAGTCAAAATAATTTTTGATCCTTATTGGTCAGTTAAGAACACAGGAAGAGCCCTGCTGGATCAAACCAGTGGTCCATTTAGTCCAGCATCCTGGTTCACACCAACCAGTTGCCCTGGAGAGCCAACAAACAGGGCAGAGAGGTCAAGGCATTGGATTTCAGAGGTTTACTGCCTCTGAATATGGAGGTCCCCCCTTTACTAACCATGGCTAGGAGCCATTGATGATATCCATGAATCTGTCTTACCCCACCTTTTAAAGCCATCTATGTCAAGGCTATCACTATGTTCACTGGCAGTGAATCCCACAATTTAATTACTCAATGAACAAGGAAGTGTTTATTTTTATCTCTCTTGTATCTATTGCCCATCAATGTCATTGGGCGCCCCTGAGTTCTAGTATTAAGGGAGAGGGAGAAAAGCGTCCAATATTTCCCCTGTGTTTTTTCTTGTATTACTTTCTTTTCTTATAAAATCTCAAAATTGGATTTGAACCTGTAAGAGCTTGCAGGAATGCCACCATTTTTTAAAGTAGTACATTAAAAAATACCCCTTCCATTTTGGAGGGGGTGGTTCTTTTGGGCCTTCACATCTCTAACCCTACCGGGATCAAATCTCTTCTGAACATCTGAAATCACTCTAAGAGAAGCCCAGATAAAATGTGACTTATAATGGGACTGCGGGACTTGAAAATGCTATTGGAAGTGGACAAAATATTCTAACATTCAGATTAGACATAT
The DNA here is from genome assembly GCF_029931775.1 of Euleptes europaea. NCBI lineage: Eukaryota > Metazoa > Chordata > Lepidosauria > Squamata > Sphaerodactylidae > Euleptes > Euleptes europaea. The sequence goes on along the minus strand of NC_079316.1, from coordinate 24,906,642 downwards.
GGCTCAATATGTGCATGTAAAGTGCCTTCAAGTCTCAGCCGACTTATGGAGACTCCTTACGGGGTTTTCAAGGCAGCAGACTAACAGAGGTGGTTTGCCAGTGCCTTCTTCTGCATAGCAACTAGGGTTTCCAGCTCTGGGTTGGGAAATACCTGGAGATTTTTCGATGGAGCCGGAGAAGGGCGGGGTTTGGGGAGGGGAGGGACTTCAATGCCATAGAGTCCAATTGCCAAAGCGGCCACTTTATCCAGGTGAACTGATCTTGATTGGTGGGAGATCAGTTGTAATAGCAGGAGATCTCCAGCTAGTACCTGGAGGTTGGCAACCCTAATAGCAACCCTGGTATTCCTTGGTGGTCTCCCATCTAAATAGTAACCAGGGCTGACTCTGCTTAGCTTCAGAGATCTAACGGGATTGGGCTATACCATGCTGTCTTCCCTCCCTTTGGCTCAATATACATGCACAGTATAGGAGCCATTTTCCAGTGGCGTAAACATACACTGCTCTGGTATGTATGTGAACACTCGAACTACATGAATGAACAAAACTTCTGGAATCTTTCCTCCAACTGTTACATTCATTTTTGATACCATAAAATCAAATTATTGCTGCGTGTTTAGCATGCTTTAAAAATTAATAATATTTAAACACTGTGTGATGATTTGGACCCAGCTTGGTACATGTGAACTTGCTTTATTTTGCAAAGCTTTCTTAGTTAAACTGTACTGGAAGTCTCATAAACAAAAATATATTTGTCTGAGCTAATTTTGTTTGGTGTGCTAGCTTCCTAATAGGAAAAATTTACAAGGAAAGATTTTAACAATGTAGAGCCTGTTAAAGACATGGTACAGTTAGAAAGCCAAATTAACATTATAATGTAAGCCATTAAATTTTCAAAAATGGAAGAGAAGCAAAAATGACACTGAAAGATTTATTATTACACAAGTTTTAAATTATGTCTGAAGATTCTATTAGTTAATGGTGTCTGCCATCAAAGATTTTGGGCTTATCTATATATTAATAGCACCATGTGGAGAAAGTAGGCACAAACCTCTCTCCATTGCTCTTTGCACCATTTAGAAATGATCTCTGTCAGTGTCAGCTTCCTTCTGGTACATACATGCTGAACACTGGGTTGTATCCAGACAACTTATTCACTCAGTCTTGCCCAATGCGTTTCTTTGCTATGGTTCCTATTCCGCATGGATTTTGTCCATTAAGATCCAATATTTCCAGCATAGCCTTTTTTTTTTTTTTTGGTGCTCAAAGGGGACCTCCCTTACTTTTTCACAAAGTGAAAAGCTGGTTGGATCCATCTCATTGTGTGGAGAGTTCTTCATGTAAAACAGAAGTAGAATATGGAAAGCATTATGGCTCAGCGCTACGTCACCACGCATAGAACATTTCGAGTGGTCTGAACATGATGCCTGGCTACCTAAATGATCCAGTTTAAGTATTGCAATAATTAACAGCCCATTTCTGAGGTGGGGGGCTGAAAGTGGTCTGGAGGCACTGTAACCCAGTCACCAGCGTAAGTGGCCTCTTATCTCAGAATAAGAGGTACTTACACTGGCGGCGGGGGCAGTTCTGTTGGCGCCTGAACACCGTGGAACTGCACGCCACTGCTCCGACATTGTAGTCTCTCTGGGACTGAAATCCCAGAAGAGATATGTGGCACCGGCAAGGGGGGGCCTTCCCAGGGGCGAAGCTGACAGTAGTCAGCTTCCAAAGCCCCTCCAGCCCGGGAACACCCCCTTGAACAACAATTTTGCTGCGCCAGGTTTTTCCTTGCGCAGCACCACTGTTTTCTATGGGTGGGGGGAAGACCCATTTTCTTTTTAACTCTTTAAAAAAGGCTTTTTAAAGCCTTGTGACAGATGGGGAACCTCTTTGGAGGTGATACGGTGGCGCCTCGGCTATGTTGTCCCCAGCCACTGCAAGGTTCAGGAATGAGCTGCAATTATTTTAACTACCTTTACATGAATTGGGTAAATACACATTCAGATCATGATACATTTCTAGATGCAGCATTTGATTGCGCTTTGCAGCAGTAATCATGGAACAAATTAGAAGAGAGGAGACCGTCAGAGATGTGAGGTATGTGAAAGCGACTGACCAGACTGAATCCTGTGTCAAACACACATAAATAAAAAGTTCCCCAGAAATTTCTATATGGTCACACTTAATTTCAAAAGAAAAAATATTCTAAACAGTAATTTGATTAGTTAAAAGACACTTAAATGGGTGAGTCAAGACGGTCAAATGGTATACAATTTTTAAAATCATGATAATGGATGCTTGCCTACAAAATAGATCAGAGAAGGTTTGAATAAGTCCAAGAATGAAACTGTGGTTAAAGCATCATCAGAGCAGCTATAAAAGGCAAGAAGGATTCCTTTAAAAAGTGGAAGTATCGCCAAAATTATAAAAAAAAGAAACACAAATATTAGCAAACTTAAATTCAGAATAAAATTGGGGGGGGGGATTTGAGGAGCATATTGCTAAAAACCATAAAGCTAAAATGCAAACATTTCTCAAAGAGGAAATTAGGCAGGTTATTATTAAGGATATAATTATTAAGCATACAAGTTTTGATGAGGAGGGACCAAAAATGGTTTTTGTAGGCCATGCTTCCTCATAACCCTTATGAATTCCTATGAGAATATCTACAACTGAGTACTTCTTCACACAACACTACTGATTTATGGAATTCGCTGCCACAAGATGTGATGGCTACCACCTTAGGTGGTGTTAAAAGATGAATAAGAAAGTCTTAAACAATAGCTTTATAAATAGTTATTAGCCCTGGTAACTAAACGGAATATCCAAAGTAGTACTATTATGCACAATAAATTCTGGGAGGCAGCACAGCTTTTATTTTCATACCCTGTTTGTGAACTTCCCAGAGGCATCTGCCAAGCTTCTGTTGGAAACAGGAAACTGGAATAGAAGGACCTTGAGAATGATCTAGCAGCTGTCTTATATTCTTCTTATGTTATGGGGAGGGGCTGTGGTTCAGTGGGAGAGCATCTACTTGGCATGCAAAAGGTCCCAGGTTTCCAGCAACTCCAGTTAAAAGGACCAGGCAGTAGGCAATATGAAAGACCTCTGCCTCAGACACTGGAGAGCTCCTACCAGTCTGATTAAACAATACCAATGGTAGACCTATGGTCTGATTCAGTATAGGGCAGATTCATGTGTTCAATATCCTTTTTTTTAAATTGTTGTCATTGTATGTGCTAAAAATACACACAGAAATGCACATCTGTGTATTTTTGCTTTGTCTTATGATGTATTTCCAGTAGGCCAATTTTCAGTAGGCCAGTGTGATACAGTCCATCTTGATATCCTTCTGGACTACTTTTTTGAATTAGGACTGGGTGGTAGAAAGTGCCACCAACTCACAGCTAACTTCAGGAGCCCGCTTTGGGTGCCTTTGCCATCGGAGGCTACATGGGTAGCAACCCAGGAACAGACTGCTTGGTTGTGACACCAAAATTATGGAATTCCTTCCCAAGGGAGTTTTGTCTATCCCCCTCTTTCTGCCAATGGATGAAAAAAATTCAATTTTGTTTGGCATTCCTTCACTGACTCTCCTTCCTGTTTATAGCTTCATTAGTTGTTGTTTTAACTATTTTATGTATGTATGCATGTATATATGAATATATTTTCAAAGCTTGTTTTAATGTTTTGATTATTTGCTGCCTTGGGGGCCCTAAGTTGGTTAAAAATAAATAACTCCCAAATATAATTATTGATCAATTGAGCTAACGCAGAAAGTTTGGGCAGAATCCCCAAGTACAAACTTGAGATTGTTATTTAGACTGTGTTAGAAATTATAGCTGAGGCAACTTAGTGGCTGACTGTGTGAGCTGTGAGCCAGAAAGCATCTAGTTCAAATATCATCTCAACTACACATAATATCTGAAATGGACCTAAAAAGCCCCCAAAACTGTGCCAAACAGGGTGGCCAACTTCCAGGTGGTAGTTGGGAGATCTCCCTCTATTACAACTGATCTCCAGATGAAAGAGATCAGTTCACCTGGAGAAAATGGCTGCTTTGGAGGTTGGACTTTATGGCATCACATCCCTGCTGAGCTCCCTCCCTTCCCCAAACCCCACCCTCCTCAGGCTCCCCCCAAAATCTCCAGGTATTTCCCAGCCCACAGCGGGCAACCCTAGTGCAAAGAACTTTGGAAGCTGAACCTCTATTCTAAACGAACTGGCAGAAAAGTCTAACCGTATGCGTTTATTGAGCTAGATTCTAGTCCACTAGCACCTCAGAGATCAACAAGATTTTGGGGTGTCAACTTTCAAGAGTCAAAGCTTATACCCCCCCAAACCTTGTTGGTCTGCTAATGGCTCTTCTGCTGCAGAGCAACACAGCTACCCTCTGAAGCTCCCTTAAGTATTTACTGATTTCAAAGCTACCAAGAACTGGGCCCCACTGTAGGCGATGTCCACAGTAGAAGTGTCACAGTGTCACATGCCTCAGAGATTTAAAACCGTGCTAGAACTCCGACGGGCACTTAAGAGAACTCCAGCTGTTTGTGATTACAGAAGTTAAGCACTTGAGAGGAAGCCAGAGGAGACGCTTTTGTTGCCATCCTGCCGATGCATACAGAGGCAGTTATACTTCCGCCTGAAATGATTATAATTCGCTCCTCTTTCAAAGTACCCCCTCTTTCTCGCTTCCCCAAGAGCCTACCTACCGGCACACCACGTAGGAACTGGAAATAGTCTGACCTTCTCATTAAAATGAAAGGAGTTTGACAAAGCTCCGAAGTCTGCCATGACTGGAGAAAATGTTACCCTCAGAGTTGTCGTGCCACTTGAATGGCTGGAGGATTCAGAGCTGGGAACATCTGCGGCAATTTTTTTTTTTTTAAAAAGAGCACACATTTAGCACAGCAGTGGTAATCAGGCCTTGCTTCAGAACAGGTAGCAACATTACTCCTCTTGTACCAAACAAGAGACTTGATTAGAATGCGAAGGCAGTGTCTTTTCCTCATTATGGGCCTAAATACAGGACTTTTGTTTGCAGTACGCGCTGTTCTAAGGGTATATTCTTTTAAAAAAATTGTACCACACAAAAGACTTTTTCTTCTAGACTTGCTTATGCAGCTCTTCACTCAGGCATGATTGCTCGCTTTAACATTAAAATCCCCAAATATTTGCTTTGAGACCTGTCACATTTCATTTCCTTTGTGCAAGCATCTATTTTCCAACACAAAGGGGGGGTGTTTTTTTTCTTCATGCATCTATAATTTCCTTCCAATTACCTTTTCTCCCAAAGGAATATCCATGTATTGAAATGTCTAATACTGAACAGACATATACACTCACCCACCAACCCATCCTGCACAGGATTTTAAAAAGTGCCTTTCTCCCTTATTTTTTTAAATCTCAAGAGGGTATAAATGGAAATGCTTTTGCAAGCGTTTGCTATCTCAATGGTTTCTGTCCTGCTCTGTGCATTATATAAAACTGAATTCTAGCCCTTGATTTTGTTATATCTATAGGCCAGATGGATTTTTTTAAACGATGATTTAAGAAACAGATGTTACAAGTTTGATGGCTGGAAGAGAAAGGGGTCCAGCCATGTAAGTCAAGATAAACAGGAGAGAGGTTGCAGTATAAGGCCTAGATTTATACAGAAGGCGGGAAACAACCCTTACACTGATGGATAGCTGTGTGTGTGTGTGTGTGTGTGTGTTTAAGTGCCGTCAAGTCGCTTCCGACTCATGGCGACCCTATGAATGAAAGTCCTCCAAAATGTCCCATCTTTGACAGCCTTGCTCAGATCTTGCAAATTGAGGGCTGTGGCTTCCTTTATTGAGTCAGTCCATCTCTTGTTGGGTCTTCCTCTTTTCCTGCTGCCCTCAACTTTTCCTAGCATGACTGTCTTTTCCAGTGACTCTTGTCATCTCATGACGTGACCAAAATACGATAGCCTCAGTTTAGTCATTTTAGCTTCTAGGGTCAGTTCAGGCTTGATTTGATCTATAACCCACTGATTTGTTTTTTTGGCAGTCCACGGTATCCGTAAAGCTCTCCTCCAACACCACATTTCAAAGGAATCTATTTTCTTCCTATCAGCTTTCTTCACTGTCCAGCTTTTACACCCATACATAGCTACTCCTCTTAAAATTACAATTTTCAGAGAGATGTGTATATTGTTGTAAGTCTGGAATCTGGTTACTGTGAACTGGGCCTAGGGATTCCAGCCTCCAGGTGGGACCTGGGGATCCCCCGGAATTACAGCTCCTCTCCAGACTACAGAGATCAGTTCCCCTGGAGAAAATGGATGCTTTCGAGGGTTAGTTCTGTGGCACTGTACGCCACTGAGGTTCCTATCTTCTCCAGACTCCACCCCTAAATCTTTAGGAGCTTAACATGGATCTGGAAACTCTACTCTCCCATCCCCTGTAGTGATCAAGAGGGAACCTGGCTACCCTAACAGGGCCTATTACTTGAATTTGGCCTAAAGTGCCTGGGATGAGCCAGAGCCAGAGTTTTAATAAGAGAGACAATGCTTTTTAATGATTGTCGATATCTCCTCAATGGGACTTAGTTGTTCAGTAATGGCTCTGTCCATCCAGGTTTGCTGGACTCTTCAATTGCCCAGCTGAAGGGAGGGGGTAGATGTGTGTCTGTGCATGTGAAGGAAGGAGTTTAGATTCTAGATGAGACAAAGAAGGTGGGGGGGGGGAGCACACAAGACCCTTCTAGGAGCCAGCTGAAGCACCTTAGGGATATAGAATCTCTGGGATGTGATGCAACCCTTTGCCTCCACCACAGTTCTGCTTGTAAAATAAAGCAAGTACAGGCAGAGTATCTCTTATCTGGGCATCCCATATCCAGACTGATCCAAAAACTGGACCCTTTGAGCCGGCATGCTGCCTGCTTTTAATGTTTCCTCTCACTTAAAAATATATATAAAATAGTGTATACTGCATTGTAGGTGGAGACTGAAACCCTGCCGTTAGTTTATTTGTTGTTGCTCTTGTTTAACAGCTGATACAGGTATTCTGGTGAGATAGTCACACCTTTGCTTTCTGATGGTTCAGTGTACACAACATTATTACAAATATTTTTTAAAATTACATTCAGGCTATGTGTATAAAGTCTGTATAAACATAAATGAATTTGGGTCCCATCCCAAAGATATCTCATTATGTTTATGCAGATATTCCAAAATATTCCAATATAGGGAAAGATCTGAAATATGGACCACTTCTGGTCCCAAGCAGTCTAGATAAGGGATACTCAACCTGTACTACAAAAATGCATACGGTCTCCAGTTTTCTCTTCTGCAAAAGGAACCCCCACCCAGGTAAGCACTGCCCCTTGAACTTCTCACTGCTTAGAGAAGTGGAGATGCCATAAAAATATATCTAAATATAGTTGCTTGTAGAGCACTTGTAAGAAATGACAATTCTGAGCAGAAGGGAGTGTAACGTACACCTGGATATTCACAAGCTCAAAGATATCCTGCACCTTGTTGACTGGGCAGCCATGTTCTGAGTCTGTCAAAAATGTTTAGCTTGGAAAGTTAAGAAATGTAGAGGTCAGATGGTCAGCACTGTCTGTTCTGACAGGTAGCAGCTTTCCAGGATCTCACATATAAGTATTTCACATCACCGACTATCTGATACTTTTAACTGGAGATGCCAAGGACCAGGACCTTCTGCAGGCCAAGCAGATGCTCTGCCACCTGGGAGGGCTAGAGGCTCAGCCCCTTGGCCCTTGCTGATTGGGTAGTAAGGGGACTGGTGGTAGCGATACCCTGGGGTGCAAGAACTCGCACTTCAGCTTTTGGTTTGTCTTGCCCAACCCGTCACCCTTAAGAAGGACTTTAGGTTTTCCACAGCTCTACTTTATTTTTAGACGGAGAGGTAGATAAGTGACAGGAAACTTAAAAGAGCTTGAAAATTGTGGTCTGAATGTTTCCATGAATTTTTCACATACCTGCCTCATCATATGACAGAGTCAGCTTTTCCAGCATTTCTCTGTCAATTGACAGAATCTGTTGTTCTAAGATGGTCGGGTAGGACAATACACTATTCTCTTTATCTTTCTCGTAGTCTTGTAGGTGCTGCTTTAGGACTTCAGGTAAGCGGGACTTCACATATTCTGCTGCTGACTAAGGGAAAGAAAGAAAGAAAAAAGAGATGAGTTAGCTATTGCAATACATTACATTATTTTGGACATGTGGATGTGTACTTTTTCACATTTCAACTTACAAAGAAAGAATTATTTAAGAAAATACTAAGGTGACATTTTCACAAAATCCATTAGAAATGGGGGGGGGGATCAAGCCTTATATTTCAATTTTCCACCTTTCCATTATAGTACTCTTAATTTCTGAACTACATTTGTCTAGCGTCAGACTAAAGTGCTATCAGAACTTAGCATCAGACTAAAGTGCTATCAGAACTTAGCATCAGACTAAAGTGCTATCAGCATTTACGTACATTTCAAACAAAATCCAAAACATCAGAAGCTGGGGCAGGGGGGTATCAAGTATTGTCTATTTTTCCTCATTAGGTTGGCTAATTTAAACAAGAAATGGTTTCTTTGAACCTTGCCCAACCATTAGGCAAAGTTAGGTCACCCATCTCAGAGGACAGCTTTTGTGGCAACATTACAAAGAACAAATTGCTGTTTATTTATGCTGCCATCCTAAACAGAGTTACACCCTTCTAAGTCAATGGGCTTAGAAGGGTGTAACTCTGCTTAAGGGTGCAGTTAATGTATTATTATACTTTGACTATCACAGCAGTATCAAAGGGATTATCTGCTTCAGGCACCAAAATATCTTAGGCTATCTATTTTCAGATTTTCTTAGACTCTCATTGCATTAACTCTTTTAAACGTTTACGACTTTTTCATTGTATATAACTCTGTGGGTTGCACATCCTGTTTTTTAAACACACTGTATCCTAATCCAGGGGATATGGTAACAATAACATAAAATCATAAAAACAGCATCAATTATCACCATGAAAACAAACTAAGCCATCAAAAACAAGTTTGTAGCTGGAATCCTGGTTTACAGTTGGAGGCCCAGATCTTCTCTGTGGCACGTAATGCCTTTTATCATCTTTAACTGATAATGGCAGCTACGGCCATTCCCCAAAAAGTGTGATCTGGTCCCAGTGATCCATGCTCTGATCACATACTGGTTAGATTACAGTAATGTGCTTTATGTGGGGGCTGCCTTTGAAAATGGTCAGGAAACTTCTGGTTGTTCAAAATGCAGCACCCAGGCTATTGTCATGGGCAGGCTTCATATATTGGGGAAATGGTTCTCTTAATATTACTTCAATATTGTAAGAGCTGATTAACGTTTTACACAGCAGTTGTGTTTACCATCTATAAGCCAACATTTACAGTGGCTTATAACACTGTTCTGTACTCTTCCATTTTATCCTCACAACAACAGTCATGTGAGGTAAGTTTAAATTCCTACTGTGCCATGGAAACTTGATGGGTGACCTTGGGCCAGTCAGTCTCTCTCAGCCTGTGTCCCCCAAATCCTAGTTTAACAGACTCACCACTATACAACACTGGTTTCTCATAATATTCTGCTGCCTTTAAGTATGAAATTTAGATATGCACTGTGGAAACATAACCGGTACGTTTTGGCCAATCGCAACCGCCCAATGTGCATCCTTTATATCTTCCCTTAAAGTTTAATGACTGCATCTCCATTTCACACTTTTAGTGCAGAGATAGCATACGTGACTGTCACAAAAGCATGAACGGGTCCTAAACGAGAGCTTGAACTAAACAGAAGATGCCACTCGAAGTGCTATCGAGTGCTTTGCCATCACTCTGCCATGGTGTAAACAAGAATGTGCTTGCCATTTATATTGTCATATTCTATTGCTGTCATTGAGTCAGCATGTGGCAAACGAATCTCAAATGCCCACTGAATCAACAGAGTACTGGGCTGACCCCGAGGCTTCTCTAGGTTCAAACTTCTCGGTGGGGAGACTCCACAGTACTGCTTGGTTTTGATCATTTAGGCACAGTTCACCCAATTAGCTGTTGTTTGGTTCAGTTATTCAGAGCATCTGCAGCAAACTGGGTACTTCAACCACAAGCAAACTGTTGTTAAATCACCCTGGTTATTAGTCAGTAATACAAAGCAGCGCTGCTTGCATAAATGGTCTGGGAGGCATCCAGAATATGCAGATAATCAAAAGGCGATTACGACGGACGGGCCAAATTATCTAGGTTTTGTGACAAACAGAATGAGCAGGCATTAGAACGGTAAAATGCAGTTTAGCAAGCATGATCTGAACATGACGGGCTCAAAATATGATGCTCAGTTTTTATTTATATGTACAGGACATCTTTGGACATATTTGGCCAAACATATAGAAACACATATGCTTAAAAATAAAAGAAGAAATGAGGGCAGAGAATGAATAAGCTAAATGGTTAAAAGGTGAAACAAAACTGTTAATAAAGGTAAGGATCAGAATATCTAATGACCCAACAGAGCAATGACTCTTGAACATTTGGCACAGCGAATACCACGAGGCAGGAAAACAACAAGCGGAATCTTCTCCCGTCGCAGCAGAAGATGTTTTGCCATGTTAATTAAATACGAAAGTGGTACAACTGAAAATGAACCTTAACAGGGAAGGTTCATCAAAACGGGCACCAACGAAGCAGTAGAAGAGGTCTCATTTGTTTTTCTGAGATTAAGTAAAGTGATTAAATTGAGTTGTAACTGACTCATGGCGACCCAATCAAGTTCCACCTCATAGGGTTTTCAAGGCAAGAGATAACCAGATGTGGTTGAGAATTGCCTTCCTCAGCATCAGAGCCCTAGTCTTCCTCAGTGGTCTTGACCCTGCTTAGCTTTCAAGTTCTGACGAGATCAGGCTAATCTGGGCTATTAGAGCTGCTATCAGGGCTTCGGAAATCACACTTAATTACACTCAGTTAATGTTGGTTCATGTTAAACAGGAAAACCTTCAGTTAATCATAAACTTCACGTACCACATATGTGACATGGGTGCCGAGGATTGGGAAGGCGTGGATTTCTGGGTTCAGGGAGGTTCTCAATAAATTGTACAAAGGTCTAGAGCAAAACCAAAAACCCCCAAACCAACCAAAAGAGTACAACTGACAGCCCATTCCTGAGCCTTGCAGTGGCCAGGGGCGGCGTGGGAGGTTTCCCAGCCACTGCAAGGCAAAAAACCCCAACCTTTTAAAACTTAAATTTGTGAAAATGGAGAAAATAGCTCCACTGAAAACAGCGATGCGGTGCAAACAAAAAACTGGCACAGCACCACTGTTTCTGAAGGGGGCGTTCCTGGGCTGGAAGGGGTCAGGAAGCTAACTACAGTCAGCTCTGCCCCTGGGAACGCCCCGGGAATGCCCCCCTTCATGCCAGTACCGTAGTTCTCTTCCAGGATTTAGGTCCTGGAGAGGCTGTGGCGGCATAGGAGCCCTGTGCAGCTCAGTGGCACCAAGGCGCCAATGTGAATGCAGTGTAAATGCCTCTTATTCCGTGATAAGAGGGCACTTACGCTGGCGCTGGGGTCATGCAGCCACCACACCACTTTCAGCCCAAACTTCAGGAATGGGCTGATAGTGTGCAAACGTTCCAGTTCTTCAGAACTCATCAGGCTGGATGTTTTTAAAAATAAAGGGAAGATGGGAAGGGATCTCTCATCATGCCCTTCCAGTCTGTGTGTCAACATCCTGTGATGTCGGCATCTTGAGTATTCTTAAAGAGTTGTTCATCATGCTTCATGTATCATAGGAACAGCTTTGGAAAAAGACTGAAAAAATCTGATTTATAGGCATTCCAGATTATGAGTTCCAGTTTTTGGGGGTGTTTGTCATCAAGATATCTCATGCTGTGTGAATATCCTTTACCCAAACATAGAACATTTGACCTGAATCCCGCAAAGGAATCACTACACATAACGTGTCTCCTGGGAAAGCAAGGAATTCTTAAAATAGTATACACCAGTAGGACAGAGATTAGAACCAAAAGAGAGGACCAAAGCTGCGGCAGACACGAACACAAGGTGGCACAGCTGTGTGACGTTAGAGAGCCCCAGGCTAAAAGTAGGAGCCCTGCCACAATCTGCCACCTGCAAAGCATCCAGATCATTGAAGTCATTCTTTGGTATGAAACAAAGGACCACTTCCAACATCATGATGTGCAGAATGGCTTTATTTTTCTTGCCCGACAATTTGCACATCCCTAGTGAGTTTCACAGGTTTTTTTTTTTTTTTGGAAATAGCACTATGCAACCAAATTTTTCAGATCAACATGTGCCATTCAGGATATTCTCTGTGATTAGGCCAAGTTGGCAAGGCTCTTCATTACCATCTTTGGAGAATGGCAGCTCTGGCAATATTTGCTGCTGACACAGCTATGGACAAACATAAGCCATTCCTGACCCTGTCCTTCATGGCTTTTGTCCATGCAGGCTCCATAATTCCCGGCATAGCCTTTTTGGGTGGTCAGAGAGCATCCCTCTTTCCTTTTTCACCTGCTGAAAAGCTGGTTCGATCCAACTCCACATGTTCATGGGATGACATACAGTGAAACTGTGAGTATCTTTGGAGATTTAAATTTGTGGTGTAATGTTAGAGTATCTGACTAAGATCTGGTACACCCAGGTTTGAATGTCCACTCCAACCATGGGAACTTGCTGGGTGACCTTGGATTAGACACACATTCTCACCCTAACCAACCTCTTGAGGTTGTTGTGAGGGTAATACAGAAGAGAGGAGAATGATGCAGAAGAGAGGAGAATGATGTAAGTCCCATTGAAAGAAGGAAGCACAAAGAAAGGGGGTGACAAGAATCCCAAGTGATTAGTGCATCATTTCCGCACTTTTTTTGTGGCATCCACAACAAAGATTTAAGCATTCCCCCCCTGCGTGTGAAGGTGCATATCTCATGAGCTAGGGGCAATGGATGCATCTCTCCGTGACATCCCATTTTAGATATTATAAAGACCCCCAAACCAGAAGCAAAACATTCTATGCTTTCTACTGTCTTGGGAAATCCTTTAGGTTCCACCAACATGCAGAGGAGCCAGCACAGCAGAGAATACCCAATAGTTTAACAGCCATTTCACCAGACATGTTAAAGAATTGTGATGCTAATATTAATCCATTATTTTGTAAGCTGCTCTGAGAACTTTTCAAGTTGAAAAGCAACTAATAAGTGTACTAAATAAATAAATTTAAACAAATAACATTAAAAGGTCTGATTCGGCTCTTAGTCACAAGACAGAGCATGCTGATGAATGTATTTCAGGCTACATCTATGCATACCTGCATTGCACCTTTTATTTTTGAAGGAAATCATATGAGCTTTACTCAAAGGGAAGAATGAAATTCCCATTCCCTACATTTCAGAAGACATATCAGTGGATATGTTAATAGTCATTCACTGATTCATGTACTTAGAAATTAAGAAATTAATGCATTTGGGTATTGTCACTATCAGTCTTTTGAAGTTTTCATTTTGTTCTCCTTGATCTGTTTCTAGCAGGCCATCTTGCATCAGCTAAAATGTAAATTCTAAAAATCTATTACTTTTGCCTCTATAAAGCTTCCATCCCAACATCAAAAGCACTCCAGATCAGATATCTATTACTGCTCAGAGTTTACTTCCTTGCTGGTGATGAATCATCAAAAGTGCAGTATTACCTTTCCATATATGGCTGGGTATACATTTCTACCACTGCACCTGTCCTTGTGTTTACCTCTAACATTACACACCATATACACAGAAAATTAATCTCAGCCTTTATGCGGGTCTGACGAGAAAACTGACCACAGACTGCCAGACTATCTATCTATCTATCTATCTATCTATCTATCTATCTATCTATCTATCTATCTATCTATCTATCTATCGCGTGGTGTAGTGGTTAAGAGCGGTGGTTTGGAGTGGTGGACTCTGATCTGGAGAACTGGGCTCAATTCCCCACTCCTGCACATGTGTGGTGGACGCTAATCTGGTGAATTAGATTTGTTTCCCCACTCCTACACATGAAGCCAGCTGGGTGACCTTGGGCAAGTTACAGCTCTTGTTAGAGCTCTCTCAGCCCCACCTACCTCACAGGGTGTCTGTTGAGGGGAGGGGAAGGGAAGGTGATTGTAAGCCGGTTTGAGTCTCCCTTAAGTGGCAGAGAAAGTCGGCATATAAAAACCAACTCTTCCTCTTCCTCCTCCTTCTTCTTCATACCATTTTCTTTGAAGACACACCATGCGCTGTCTGAGCCCTCACAGCAATTTTTTAAAATAAGAATATGTCACTGTGTCCCTGTGTCATGCTCTCTCAGCCCCACCTACCTCACAGGGTGTCTGTTGTGGGGAGGGGAAGGGAAGGTGATTGTAAGCTGGTTTGAGTCTCCCTTAAGTGGTAGAGAAAGTCGGCATTTAAAAACCAACCCTTCATCTATCTATCTATCTATCTATCTATCTATCTATCTATCTATCTATCTATCTATCTATCTATCTATCTATCTATCTATCTATCTATCTATCTATCTATCTGTCTGTCTGTCTGTCTGTATCTGCCTGTCCACAGAGTAATACAAATAATATGTGTGTAGAGTGCTGCCAAGTCATAGCTGACCTAGTAAGGGGTTTCAAGGCAAGTGAGAAGCAGAGGTGGTCTCCCATTTCCTTCTTCTGCAGTCTTTCCTGGAGGCTGCCCATTCAAGTACTGACTGTGCTTAGCTTCCAAGATCTGATGAGATCAGGCCATACCATGTAAATACAAATAATATGTGTGGCAAGTGCTGTCAAGTCACTGCTGACATATGGCAACCCAGTAGGGTTTTTAAGGCAAGGGACTCAAAGAGATGGTTTGCCATTGCCTTTCTCTACATAGTGACCCTGGTATTTCTTGGTGGTCTCCCATCCAAGTATCAGCCAGTACCAACTCTGCTTAGCTTCTGAGATCTGACAAGATCAGGCTAGCCTGGACCATCTTAGGTCAGGGCAATACAAATAATACAGAATGATAAACACAAAAAACAACAATGTTACATTCCTATGCTCTACAAAATAATTATTAAAAATTCTAAAGGGTTTTTCTCCATATATGTCTTAATAACAAATAATAAAATGCTGACTATTATTCTGAATACTTGAATTCCAACGATCAACCAATAAAAAATAAATTTTCTATGAATTTGTCAATGATTCATTTTTTTACTGATTATTTAAAGCAGGGGTGGGGAACCTTTTTTCCGCCAAGGGCCATTTAGATACTTATAACATCATTCGTGGGCCATACAAAATTATCAACTTAAAAATTGGCCAGCCAACCCCCAAGCAGGCAGCTGCCCCAGGGACACCCCCCCGGTGCGGGCAAGTAGGCAGGCATCCAACCAGTGGTAGCTATGGAGCTGCTAGGACCACCCAAGATAACGACTCTTTTCCAAGGGGGGAAAAAGCTTCCTTTTCTCGACAAAACAAGCTCCCATCTGCCTTGAATAGAGGCTATTCTTGTCCTGGGAGGGGTGGATCACCAGCCTTAGATCCTTCTGAGCTAGAGATCTGCCAAGACCCACGAAGGGCTAGACCAAATGGTTTCGCGGGCCTTAAATGGCCCCTGGGCCTGACGTTCCCCACCCCTGATTTAAAGTATGTCAATTTAGACATCAAATTGACATGACCAAATCTTGCTAAGCCATGCTATCCGAGGAGAAGGATCTATTTTTTTCCCAAGAGAAGGTGATATAAAACACCTTAGCAGTAGGTAACAAATTCATCACTAATTCCCAATCAGAGATATTTACGACATTTTTCAGATAAACAAGCAAGATCACTTTGGGGTTAAAAGATAATCCATAGGTTGACTACATTTAAATATAGTCCCCTGCTTTGTCTTTAGAAGTACCTAACTGAATTACCACGAATTATCATGATGCTGGAAACTGGATACAGTAAGATAAGAACACAAAGCAGCCCTGGCCGGATCAGAATATGGGTCTGTGGAGTACAGCATTCTGCTCCTAAACTTGGCCAGCAAAATACAACCCTGAGGACTTAAATACGGATGATTTGGGTGATCTGTGATTAGGACCTCTTCACGTTTTTGATGCCTCCCCCGACCCCACTTCAAATTCAACTTGCCATTTGGTATCTGCACTGTAGCTGAATGGCCAATTTTCTTTCTGTCGCAGAAGAAAAACCCGTAGACGGAGTGTGGGTGGTAATGGAGCAATTACTTCAATTGGGTAATCATCCCTGCCGCAACCACAAGAAGGTGCGCAGCAATGTGCAGTCCTCACCTCTACACTTTCTCCCATGAATACAGGATGCTGCCATTGTTTTTGACTTTCACATCCACTGTATTGATTTAAATCAGAAACCTTGTGTCCTTCTCTCGTAGCACAGATCAGAAGTACTGGGAAAAGACCCAGGTTAACATTTGCACTTGTTTTCCTGTTCCCAAGGAAAATGAGCTAAATCCATCTGGTCCATTTGTGCAAGTCGGCCATAACTTATCTCCTGTAATGCAACACTCACAGGCTTTACAGATTTATATTTAGTCTCCCTAACTCTACAGATAATTGTATTAGGAAACCTAAAATATCACTGAAAGTCCCATTCACTTTGTCTGAAAGTCAGGCAGTGCAGATCAGATAAAATTATTCCATCAAACGCAAATTAACTTGCAACACAAGCACAAGACACTTAATGCTAGGTTTTTAACTAATCATTTGCTTCTAGCACTGGAAGGAAGAAGATAGACTAAAACAATTACTACATTGCCCACTATCAGCATGCCGCTTGTCAAGTTTCAGGGTTTCCTTGCAGAAGTACTTGCGATGTCCAAAGGCATTTTGTATTCTTTGGACCATATGGGATTTCCATCTAAACACCTTAGCGTCTTCAGCCTAGTGTGATATGCAGTGTTGAACAATACACTACTCTGCACTTTTGATAATTTTCATTTCTTGACCAGGCATATGATAAAGCAATGGATATGAATGCTAGCAGTTTATCAAATTAGAACTGAGCTAGACTAAAGTGGGAAGAAATAAACGGTTTTGTGTGAGACATTATAGGGAGAGTTACAGCTGAATCTCTTCTTGATGAGCCTACAGAGACCTTTGGAATTTTGAGAATGGGGAATTGGCACCACCATAAAGTGGCTGCCATGGGGGCTGGGGCTAATCATAAAATATCATCCATAGGGTACAGGGATCTAACACAAAATGCTGGAACGAATGGGTGCTCCTGGCAAAAACAGAGGCAGCATCTCCCGAGTTCTTCTGAAGTGCCTCCTGCTTCACTAGGGTAAAGAAAACACAGGATTGGCTATTTGCTTTAGGGAAGAGCTACTCTGAGGGAAAAGCAAAAGGAACCCCATGGATGCCATGTTGAGGATTAATGCATTATAAGATAGAAGAAACACAACAAATGCCATTGTTCTAGTCATGCTGATATTAACTTTCTTTAAGCCCTATTAAGATTGCATTTTAATGGTGACGTCTATGAGCATGATCCAGCCAAAGTAAATTATTTTTAAAGGTTCCTTTAAGGATGTCTAAATTTCTCCAACTAATATAAAATAGGATTTCAAAGTGCTTTCCCCCCCTCCCTCTTTTTTTCCTCTGGGTCTCCCAGCCTTTCATTTTTCCTATTTCTGTGGCATTTTAAGCATATGTTGAGAAGTCATTATCTACTAAAACTTTAAGAGGAATCCAAGTTGTTCTTTGGAATCCATGAAAGGCAGACAGATGGCAACCAGTTGTAAAAAATGTTGCCATGAACATATGGAACACATCTAACATGATTAAATTTAACATTTATAAGTTGCTTCCACGTGAGCCAGAATGGCAAGAACCCAGCAAAAGCCCCACAGGCTCCTGAGGTACTTCTGTAGGCCCTGCTTTATGATAAGCATTAGAATAGACTGTGACGTGTGGCAGCAATAGAGAGAGAGAACTCAAGGGAAACAGACTGTGTATGTTTAAAACCTGAGAATACCCCCCCCAAAAAAAACCCCTACTAGATCAGATCACGTCCATCTAGCTCAGCATCCTGCTTCCCACAGTGGCCAAAATAGTTGATCCCCACTAATGAGTGTTTAGAGGAATACCACCTCTGAAGATGGAGCATCCGTTTAGTCATCATGGCTAAACAGCCAATGATGGATCTATCTTTCATGTTGACCTCATAGCGTTTTCAAGGCAAGAGATGAACAAAGGTAGTTTGCCATTGCCTGCCTCCCCCTAGCAACCCTGGACTTCCTTGGTGGTGTCCCACCCAAGTAGTAACCAGTGCCAACCCTGCTTAGCCTCTGAGATTTGTCGATATCAGGATAGCCTGGGTCATCCAGCTCAGGGAACTCACTTCTTACAGCCACCTATACTAATAGCCATCACCATATCCCGTGACAATGAGTTTCAGAAGTTAATTAGACATCCTGAGAAGTACTTTTTTTTGTCAGTCCTAAACCTTCTGCCCAACAGCTTTATTGGTTGTTGGTTCAAGAATTCCACAGGGCCTGTAAGACGGAGCTATTCCGTCAGGCTTATGATTGAGGCCAGTGACGGTTCTCCCTTTAAATACTGGCCTCCCTAGTCCTCCCCCCCTTCCTGCTGCCGAGCCCTTTCCCCCCACTTTTCGGGGGAGGTCAGTTCCATCTATCGAACTGCAAACACCTATTATGTGATTTTAGCGCCATCAGGGGGAGTGTTACTCCCCTATTTATTTAAATGATTTGGGTTATTTTTAAATGTATTTAAATTATATCTTAAGGTTTTAGTTTTACTGTTCTGGACTTTGTAAGTTGCCCTGAGCCCGGCCTTTGGGCTGGGGGAAAAAATGTAACAAATAAATAAATAAATAGGTGGCCCCAAGTCCATATCATTATTGAAGGTATAAAGAAAGCCCATGAGAGCATAGGCAGTCTCCTTCTCTCCAAGCGTCCTCAAACTTTGGGTTGGTCATGCACAAGAGAAACATAGCACAGGTAATATGGGTTTCCTTTGCATATTTTTGTGTGTGCCGTCAAGTCACAGCTGACTTATGGCGAGCCTGTAGGGTTTTCAAGGCAAGAGACGTTTGGAGGTAGTTTGCTATTGCCTGCCTTCACATCACGACCCTGGTATTCCTTGGGGTTGCCCATCCAAATACTAATCAGGGATGAACCTGCTTAGCCTGGGGCTATCCCGGTCAGGGCTCCTTTCAAAAAGTTCAATTTATTTTATTGTACTATGTCATCAGTTATATTCCTAGCTATGCTCCTGTGTTATTATTAAATGTACTTCTGTACACTTCAGCATTACCTTTAAAAAAGACAGATCAGTAAAGCTCAAGAGTTCACTCAAGGTAAAAAGGCCTCTGCTAAACAAGAGTAGGAGAAAAAAAAACCTGCTGGAACAGTAAAGGCCTTTAAAAAAATAGAGACATACATAACATCTTGAAGTTTTTCTCATTTTTCCTCTAAGGAAGTTTGTGCTCTTCTCCTCAAACGCTCTCTCTAATTCTCTCATCCCCCATTGCTCCTTGCCTATACATGACAAGTATTCCAGAGGTTTCATTTTCCATTACGTCAGAGGACAGACAAACTTTGGTTATCCTTGCCGGTTGCTTGGCATTCATGTTAATTGGGCCATAATGATATAAACAGACACTAAAGCACATTTTAATTCACTTTGATCTACCTTTAAAATTCTTCTTCCTTACAGTTAACATATCATTGACTTCTGACATCTGGTCTTTGGCTTCAGACTTTGTGGAAAAACAATGTCAAGATGAACAAGATGGCCCAAAAGAGAGGAATGGTAAAGTATTCAAACTGAAGAACATTCAGATTTTTGGTACGGTTATTGTCTACGATTGACTGACCTGCATAATTAACTTGAACTGATTTGCATGTTTTAGGATTATGATGACTTTTCCTGATTTTAATCAGAATTGCGTTTCTAGTTTTCATAACTTCAGATTCCATAGTTACAGGAGGGAAAAAACATGGGCCAAATCCCACACTTTTTACAAGCCTGAGTCATTTTTTTTAGGCATAAAGTAATGGTTGACACATAATGTTTGAATCTGTTTAACTGGCAACCGAACCTTATTTAAAGAAGGATGGGCTATTTTATTGGCCCTTATGACTTTTAAAAGTGATATTGATGAGAAACAGAGAAAGAGTAAGAATACAGGCAGGAACTAGCTGAAATGTCATTAAGATTGTTCTGCAGAAATGCCATAAGATGGTTCAGCAGATGTGCTCAGTCTTAACCAGTGAAAACCATGATAATGAGTTATAATAGCAATAATTTTAAATCAATAAAAATTATACCCTGAGGGGGGAGGTAAATATTGTGGGAAACTCATACACTACAGAAAATCAGATGTGACCATGTAAACTGCCCAGTTATCAATTCTTACAGATAAGACATGAAATGGTATGTCTCATTTTAAAATGTGGATTTGTAAGAGAACCGTATGCATATGAAAATACTCTTAATACAAGACAGTACTAAGGCACTAGCTGTGAGGATAAAAATATTCAGTTTTTTAAACAAACAAGCAGAGTCCTGTGTTTTCCCATTCCTTTTCATATACAACAATGGGTTTGGCGGTATACATCATATTAATTAATACTTGTTAACTCAAAGGAGAGCTTTGTTAAGACCCATTATTATAACTTCACATAGGCTAAAACAGATCTATCATGTGGATCACAATGAAGAGGTAGGGGAAAATGGGTTGACTTTTCTGCATATATTTCGCAAACGCAACACAGTATTTTCTGGAATGTATTACTGTTCTATATTTAGTCAGGTAACTGGCTGCTCAATTCCAGCTAATAACTTATTAGGTTGTCTCAAAAATACTGTGGAGGAAAAATAACAGATGATACTCGGTTTGTTAACTTAAGCGATGATATTGCCTCGTGGGGAAAAATATTTTGTTTGCAATGTCAGCTGCAGAACATAGCTGTATTCACACATGTTTTGGAGTGATTTCAACAGTGATGCAAAGTCCTATGCTTTGTTTTCTTTCATCGCCCACAAGACTGTGTTTTACACTTGCCTTTCTTTGAGTTTGGTTATTCTTAAGTATAAAATATAACAAGCAGTTTTTTATAGGTTAGAAATATATACATTCCAGCATCTTACATGCACTCAATCTGTTCAAAACGCATACCACTACTTCTATTCTCAAACATTCACAAACTACTGACACTCCCAAACATGCATATATACACTACACACACACTTCCCCAGTCTCAAACCTGTATAGTTGATTGTAGCTGTCTCCTTACTCCTTTGCATGCCCTTCCATCCCTCAGAGCAGTTCTTTCTGTCCTTAGGATTCTGTGCTGACACTTTTATTCCTTAGTGGTTATAATGTTTGTGAGTAATCCATGACTCCACAGATTCTCAGTCAAGAGCTAGGGAGGTTTTAAAGATTGCAGCCTGCATTTATATTAGGGCTGCCAACCTCCAAGTACTAGCTGGAGTTCTCCTGCTATTACAACTAATCTCCAGCAGACAGGGATCAGTTCACCTGGAGAAAATGTCCACTTTGGCAATTGGACTCCATGGCATTGAAGTCCCTCCCCTCCCCAAACCCCACCCTCCTCAGGCTCCGCCCCAAAAATCTCCAGGTATTTCCCAACCCAGAGCTGGCAACCCTAATTTATTTGTTCATATTTATTTATTTATTTATTTCGATTTCTAGCCCTCCCTCCCCAGCCAAAGCCATTTTTAATGATAAAGTAGGCAAAACTACTGTTTTACAGGAAATCTACACACACACACGATTCTTGATTAAATCACATGAAATGGATTCCTGAATAACATTTAACTGTTTCATAAAGGCCTCTCTAGGGGGATATCAGTCCTGGCACCACTCATAACAATGCCTACAGCATGGATGGTCTGTGTTGGGTAATTACAATGATTCATGGCAGTCTTTTTCAAAGTCATTATGGATGCAAGTGCAGTTTGCAGATCAGAAATGTTCTTTCAGTTATTATATATAACATGGTCCAACTCTCATCACTAAATATGCTGGGGGTAAAGACAAAGGAAGACTGGTTTGGAAATACTAATGGTTTGGAAATACTAATGTACCTTTTCAAGGTTGAGATCTTGGGGTGGGGGGAGTTCTGCAAATCTGCAGCAAAGGCTGTCTGTCTTTTATTTTGATTGCATTCTTGATTTATGTATCTGTGACTTGTATAGCAAGATTTGTATGCCCTATTATTACAGTGACATTTTAAAGCTATATGCCAGGATACCAGCCAAAGTTTGGAGGATATCCATATCACCATGTCAATAACAGTAATAATAATAATAAGATGAAGAATGAAAGTATAAATGCATAAATACAAACTGGCCTTTTAAAAATTAAACAAAAGCAAGCTATCTTGCCTGAAGAATGGGGTGGAAGTGGGGGGAGTGAGAACCACTGACTCAATATTCAATCTGATAGACTGGTTGATTTGTCATGCAAATTGCTGTGTCAGGAGGAGGAAGCAAGACGAGCTCTCACCCCATTGTGATTTGTCTTTAAATGTTACTTTCTTGGGTGAAAGTAACTTGAATTTCTTAGTGGTGCTGTCTTTTGGGGGGGGGGGTGAAGTAGAAAACTGAGGTATCTCTTCAGGCCCTTTCTTAGTGGTACTTTGTACCAACTGTACGGGCTTACTTTTGCCCTGGGATCATTCTTCACCCTCCATCTCCTGATAATCGGAAGACTTTGGGTGTCTCATACATGAATGCAACTTCATGTAAACATATAACCTATTTTAGCCAAGTTTCTAATTATGTGAATGTCTGTTATGCCATCATCATATTCATGAGGTTTTACCATGTATCCTTAATCCCTGGGGTATTCATTACCAATCAGGACAAGGTAAGTCAGAAATAAAATCATCCAGAGATCCCACAAATATTAGTTTCTATGGTCCACATCTATGGTTTATACTGGAATGAACCTTCAACTAACTTTTTTGAAAATAAGTAGTCACTTGGGGGGTGAGAAACGGTCTTTCTACATTTGTACATGTCAAGCTGCAACTGACCTACAGCAACCCCAGCAAGGGGCTTTCAAGGCAAGTGAGGAGCAGATATGGTTTGCCATCGCCTTCCTCTGCAGAGCCTTCCTTGGCCATCTCTTAAATACCAACCCTGCTCAGCTTCTGAGATCTGATGAAATTGGGTTATACCATGTGGCCTTCCCTCCAATGTTCCTTCGAGCAAGAGACAATTCACTTAATGGAATTCACTACCACAAGATGTGCTCAATGGCAATTAACTTCAGTGACCTTTAAACAGGATTAGAAAATAAGCATTAAGAATGTTCATACAGAGGGCTATTAGTCATATTCAACAGTAGCATAGCATGTCTCTGGGTAATAGATGCTGGGGACAGGTAACAGGGAAAGCTATCATGCCCTACTTATGAGCATACTGAGACAGTTGGTTGCACCTTGTTGAGAAAAGAGAGTGCTGGGCTAGATGTCCCTTTAGTCTGCTCCAGAGCAATACTGATATTATTAGGACGGATAGCTCCTTCACATCAGCACCCACAGAGATAGCAACTGGATTCAAAGCTGCACAAATTAATAAAAGATGTATATATTCCAGATGTGTACGTCCTTACAGTTTTGTGACATATATTCCAGAGTAGCATTGTACCCTGTTACAGCAGAACTGGGGGGCGGGGGGAGGAAATCCTCTGTAAAAATGGTTCTGCTTTGGGAAATATTTGAAGCATGTGTGACATATCACTCTGGTTCACGGCTGCCTGTAAAACATTAACAGGTTTTTAAAGTGAAGCTGGAAAGCCACTGAGATTTTTACAGATGTGTATGATGATGTGTGAAGAAGACCTGCTTCTATTTTTCATTCCATTTTGCACTGCACAGTGATCCAGTGCTGATCGTTGAAGACGTTTCTCTTTATTACGGAGACAGGAAAACAGGGGAAGATGTGATTGGTTACTATAATAGTGCAATTCTGTTTGGGGAAAAACACAGCTGAAAACATGGCCAGTCAATCTTCTTCGAAGATGTGGCCCTGGAGAAACTCATACTCAGGTTTAATACTGTTCATGGAAATATATCTGTAGTTCAACCAAACAAAAACCACTTTAAACAGCCTTGACTCTTACAGCTATATCAATGTACCTTTACTATGGCTTCCCATTACATGGAAAAATCTATTTTATAACTTCAGTAAAATCAGGCACATCTTTTTAGAAATACAGGAACATAGAAACCAGAGCTGGAAGGGACCCCAAAGTTCAACCTCCTGCACAGCACAGGAAATTCAAAGCTACCTCCCCCCATCCAATGCCCCTAGCTCTATGCCCAGGGGAAGGCAAAAAACCTCCAGGATCCCTGGGCCAATCTGGTAGGGTTGCCAGGTCCCTCTTCGCAACCGGCGGGAGATTTTGGGGGCAGAGCCTGAAGAGGGTGGGGTTTGGGGAGGGGAGGGACTTCAATGCCAGAGTTCAATTGCCAAAGCGGCCATTTTTCTCCAGGTGATCTGATCTATATCGGCTGGAGATAAGTTGAATTAGCAGGAGATCTCCTGCTACTACCTGGCAGTTGGCAACCCTACAATCTGGCTTGAAGGAAAGTTCCTTCCTGACCCCACTTTCCTCTCCCCACAGTGGGCCTATCACTTCCTTGTTCTTTTTCTTGCTCTGAACAGAACCAAAGAACCCTTTTTTGTTGTGTTTAGCATCTCTCGCTAGCCTGAGCTCATACTGAGCTTTAGCTTTTCTAACACTCTCCCTACAAGGAAGGACTGGTTATTTGTTTATATTTATGCTTGGTTGTAAGGCCCTCCTTCCATTTCCTAAACGAGTCTTTTTTAATTCTCAGGTCTTTAGAAAATTGTATATGAAGCCACCCTGGCTCCTTTAGGTTCTTCTCATTTTTTCTTCTCACTAGAATTGTTTGTGCTTGTGCCTTCAATATCTTACTTTTAAGAAACTCCCATCCTTCTTGAACTCCATTCTCCTTGAATATTTCTGACCATGGGATTCTACCCAGCATAACTCTGAGTTTGTTAAAATTAACTTCTCTAAAGTCCAACCAATACGTCTGACTACGTACAGCTTTTCCTTTCCCCAAGATCTTAAATTCCAAAATTACATGGTCACTACTACCCAGGGTGCCTCATTAACCAACCTATATGCCTGACTACATACAGTTTTTCCTTTCCCCAAGATCTTAAATTCCAAAATTACATGGCCATTACTATCCAGGGTGCCTCATTCACCTCATCAACCAGTTCTTCCCTGTTGGTGAGAATCAAGTCCAAGTTAGCAAACCCCCTTGTTTCTTTCTCCACTGTCTGGAAAATGAAGTTGTCAGCGAGACAAGTAAGGAATTTATTAGACCTTTCATTTTTAGTGGAGTATGACTTCCAACAGATGTCAAAGTAATTGAAATCTTCCATGACCACTATGTCTTGTGTCTTTGAAAATTTTAAAATCTGGTCTAGTAGTGTATCATCACTCTGCCTGGCTAAATGGTGTATATTACACCCCACCATAATATCACTATTATTTCAGTAATGGCTATTAGGTCATAGCACCCTTCCCGTATTAATACCTTCTCCTGTTTGTTTTCCATACTCTGTTCATTAGTGTAGAGACACTGGAAACCATGGTTTATGTGCCTTCAGTGCTTCATTTCTGTTTTTACCAACAAATTAATGGGTCCCTGCATATGTGCCTCTCTCTGCACATCTTTAGTGTTCTTATGTCCAGCAATTGGCATCATCCAAGAAACCAAACCATTCTGTGGAATGGTCCAAGAAACCATCTGCGTAGCCAGTTTTTTCCAGCATCACACTCTCTCTTTCTAAGCCACAGCTTTTGACAGGAAGTGACAAAATAACCCAGGTCCTTTACCCTTTTATCTAGAACTTCATAGTCTCTTTTAATACATTCTGGTCTATGCTGGACAGTATCATTTGTTCCCACATGGATGAGCAAGAAGGGATAATAATCTGTAGGCTTGATGAGTCCTTCTAGTCTTTCTGTCACATTCTGGATGCATGCAACTGGTAGACAACAGTCCTCTCAAGATGATAAGTCTGGTCAGCACACTTTAGCCTCTATCCGTCTCAGTAGAGAGTCCCCAACTACCACCTCATGTCTCCGTCTATATCGTGTGTGTGTGTGTGTGTGTGTGTAGAAGCATGAGTCTTCTCACCCACAGGGGCCTGAGAAACTTCCTTTGAACTCTGTGGAGCCTGGGGCAGTAGTCCTTGTTCCAGGAGGCCACAGTCAGTATGTATGGGGAAACCCTGGAACCAATCACTTAGCAATAGAGCAGGGATGGGGAAAAATAGATGGGGATGGGGAACAATAGAGCAGGGATGGGGAACGTCCGGCCCGGGGGCCATATGCAGGCCTGCGTGTGCTGCCGTGTATGTGTGTGTTGGGGGAGGCGGGGAGCCTGGGGCCCGGTTGCGTGGGGCTGGCTTGTGTGTCACTCTTTCTGTCACTTTTTCTGTCACTCTTTCTCCCCCTCTCTCCCTCGTCTCTTTCTTTGTCTGTCTCCTTCCGTCCTTTTCTCCCCCTCCATTTCTCTGTTTTCCTTCCTTCCTCCCTCCCTTCCCTGAGGATCGGCTGTGGGCTGTGCCCCCCATGCGCCTTGTTTGCTCGGGGCCAACCGCTGGCTGCCCTCCCGCCTGGGAGGGGGGAGGTAGGGGGGAGCGGGGGTGCCCTCCAGACCTTCTCTGCATGGCCTCCCCTGTGGTTGCCAACCTCCAGGTGGTGGCTGGAGACCTGGCAACCCTAGCCTCTCTTCCCCAGCGCCGGGAGATCTACACCTGGTTATGGCCCCCGAATGATGTTATAAATGAGCAAATGGCAATAGAGGCTCAGAGTGTCTGTGGGTCACGCTCTTTAACATACTCTCTTCCTGTGTTTGGTGCCCCTTTTGGTTGTTCTGTGACAAAAGGAGTCTGATTGACTGTACCAAGTCAGACCAGTTTTGAATCTCAGCCCCAAAACATGCTCACAGAGATTTTAAATGTGTGATTGGGAATGAAACCTGAACCTAAAATCTGTTGCTTGCCATGACCATGTTCAAGATATTTTAGTTTTTTCGGGGGGGAAACCTCTCTAAACCATTTTTGGGCAAAGATTCAGGATCTGTTTGATTGGCATTCTGAAACCGTTTTTAATAAAAACATTTGCTACAGTAAATATTCAACAGTGGTAAATGGCAACTTAAACTAATAGAGAACATATGAGCCAACCCCACTGGGTAAAAGTGTAATTATAGGCTTAATATAGAAGTTGAAAAATGGAAACCAGATTATTTTAAGATTATTTTTGTAATCAAAGTCCATTAGCGTTCAAAGCACTAAACCGCAATTAACCAAAATACATTACAAATCACTGCAGCTCTAGCCAGAGACGGATCTCCTCTTGTGACTACAGTGTAGTCAGTCACTAAAGAATATTACAGCTATCCCTGAAGTTGGGGGATTGACTGGATGATATTGGTATCTGACCATTACACACGTCTGTTGCGACCTCAAGGAGGAACGGAGCCAAGAGGAAGCATTGCTCACTAAATCACACATTTCTACTTAGTCATTTCAAATGAACCTGTTATAAAAGCCTCACAGGGACATCCTGTAATACTTGCACTTTGTAATAGTCTCCATCTGAAAGGTAATTAAGTGTCCTTCAGCTACACTCTATTTTCCTTCATCATGTCTTTTTGCTTAATGAAAAATCTATAGTCAAACCAAAGGAGATTTAAAATCCATATTAATTCATTGCTGAGGACCAGTATGCTTTGTGAGGGGAAGCAACTGGAGGGCTTAGAGTGACTCACACCTCCCCCGTAAATCTATTCAGGAAGACTAATGGGGTGAGGGAAAGTGGAGTGTTCTAAAGTGGCAGCATGGATTGCAACAACAGTCTTTTAATATATTATTAGCAATAATTTATACAGGGCTCAGCAAATGCCCTAGAGCCCCACGGTGCAGAGTGGTAAGCTGCAGTAGTGCAGTCCAAGTGCAGTCCAAGCTCTGCTTACGACCTGAGTTCGATCCCGACGGAAGTCGGTTTCAGGTAGCCGGCTCAAGGTTGACTCAGCCTTCCATCCTTCCGAGGTCAGTCAAATGAGGACCCAGCTTGCTGGGGGTAAAGGGAAGATGACTGGGGAAGGCACTGGCAAACCACCCCATAAACAAAGTCTGCCTAGTAAACGTTGGGATGTGACGTCACCCCATGCGTCAGGAATGACCCAGTGCTCGCACAGGGGACCTTTACCTTCTTTTACAGCAAATGCCAAGTGTGTCTTCAAAGAAAATGGTATGAAGAAGAGTTGGTTTTTATATGTCGACTTTCTCTACCACTTCAGGGAGACTCAAACCGGCTTACAATCACCTTCCCTTCCCCTCCCCACAACAGACACCCTGTGAGGTAGGTGGGGCTGAGAGAGCTCTAACAAGAGCTGTAACTTGCCAAAGGTCACCCAGCTGGCTTCATGTGTAGGAGTGGGGAAACAAATCTAGTTCACCAGATTAGCGTCCGCCGCACATGTAGAGGAGTGGGGAATCAAACCCGGTTCTCCAGATCAGACTTCACCGCTCCAAAAGACCAACCCCGGTGCATAACATTATCATCAAGCACCTCCCCCTCCAAGACACAAGTAAAACTACGCTCCTGAGAAAGGAACTTAACTTATGTAGGCTTACTTGTGATATATGCATACGATTCACAAACCTCAGGCATCATTCAACAAGACCCTTGTGCTTGATGGGTACCAGCCAACTCCTTAATGTTAGGTTTGCTTCCTATTCACTGTGTGCTATTTATAAGGGCCTCAAGGAGAAATATAGGGGCTTTATCTTCAGGGCAGAGTAAGCAGTATAAAACAACTGTCCTCCACTGGCTGCCAGAAGTCGTTGCAGCTGGGGAGAAAGGGCTTTCTAAAATCCCAAATGCCGCCTATTTGCCCCCAAATGTTTTGTAGATCAACTGTCATGGGGATGTTTGGCTGCAGTTAAGAGTCATTGGTATAAGTTAGAACGATTAGATTCGAGTCCAGTAGCAGCTTAGAGAGAAACAAGATTTTCAGGGTATAAGCATCTGACAGTCAAAGCTCCCTTTGTTGGATACCACTGATGTAAGGCTGTTTGCTTGTCCATTTTCATCAAAGTACGCACAGCACGCAACGCTTTTTTGGATAACAATGGGGAATCACCAATCTGCTGAAATTCACTGACTTCTTTTGATTGGAGGAGGAAAGAGGAGAAAATGTTCCTGACACGGAGTACAGTTGGAAATGCTTTACCAGCAGCTTCTCTGTCTCATTAAAGCAGTAATATTCAAACTGTGTGCTAAGGCACAGAACCAAGCTATGAGGAAGCTGAAATAAATAAATACATAAAGGCTCCTGGGAGACCAGAGTACCACAGAGGAGGATGTTTACCTTGTCTCTACATAAATCACCATTCTTGTCCTGAAGGCCTTTCAATGAGCTTCTGTTTGGGATGGATAATTCTATTACACTTCCCCACTGGATATAATTGGACCATTCCATCAAATCCTGATGTAAAGGGATCAGTCAGTGCTGATGGAAAACCACTCCTTTCCCCAGCAGGATGTTACTTTTGTGACTCTGACTGAGTGGCTGTTCTGGCTTTAGATGGTTCTAGTCAACCTCTGCTGCTACATCTCTGCAGTGTGTAGTTGGACCATTCAATCAAGTGATAAAAAGGCACAGCAAAATTACTTGCCCCCAGTATCCTCCTTTGTGTCTTGCCTCTTGTCCAAATTCCAGTAAACCTCTGGTGGGAATGGGCAATTCTTCAGCATCACTGTATTTAATCAATCATGTTGCAAAGACACAGTAAGATTACTTGCCTCCAGAAGAGGCTGCCTTTGTGTCTCTGCTTGAGTGACGGCTTTCTCCTTGTCTCTTTCTAACCAAGGGCACACCAAGATTAGTGACTCATACAAATACATAGGAGTGTTTTAACTTCTGAGGACAAATACCTCTTATTATGTATGCTAAAAATAAACCCGGTTGGGTGAAAGAATGAAGAATGTCTCCAATTTTTAAATTAGAAAAAAGAAGTCAGCCCGCTATTGAAATTCTGGACAACCCTACACTAAATGGTGTATAACAGGATAGAAACTGACCTGTCATAAACCTTCATGAATTGAACACGGTACAAGGATCTAATCATAAAAAATATCCTTTTTAATCACTCCTCATTCCTACTGGGTAACAGCTGGTGAGTTACCATGAAGTGTAAATGCCGGCTACACAAAGTAATTAGGAAGGAAGGAGTATATTATTAATGTCACCTACAAAAATGTCTATTCATGGCTGACAGGGGCAGGAGAGCTAATTTTAGAGAAAACTGATGAATCCTAGTTCCCCTCTGATATAAACAACAGAAACAAATACATGTTCATAAGAAGGATTCTAAACTGCTTCAGTTTCCCAAACAGAACAAATATTCCCCCCAAAATGTCGATGTTATATAGGAATAAGAAAGTCTACCAAGACTGAAAAAAAGAATATATATTTATTTATATGCAGGTACATAATTTTTAAACTGCTGCAGGAAACCTTTATAATAAGATATGCATGATGCTACATAAGGCACCTGAAGGCACTATTTAGACGGAAGGTGGGTCAATTTTCTAAAACAGATTTTTCTGTATCAGAAATGGGCAATGCAATGATTCCCATCCCCAGAGCCATCAGAACAAATTCATGACTATTATTGTGATAGCCCCCCCCCCCAAAAAAAAGTGCTGGTACTCAGTAGCAGTGAGTACCAACACAAAACAACCTTGCTCTTAGAATAAAATATATATATTTTAAAAACAGACTTCAGAAATATATATACAATTTGAATCGCTTCAGAGGGAACTGAGCATTTGGATTCACAGCAGACTGTCAGGGGGCAGTTACGGGCTAGCTTTGCTCCCTCACAGGAAAAAGTCAACTGAAGTTAATGGAATTACACTGGAGCAAACCTCCTGTGAATTTGAAAGAAGGACAGGCTCTTGGTAATACTTTTGAAGGCAAACCCCTAAAATATTAAAAACAAAACAGCACATCCTTTGGAAGACAGTGAAATCACTAGGGAAGGCATTAAGGAGAGGTTGCAAGGAATGTTTGTGCTTCAAAGGAAAGGAATAGGTTTAAAAATAGTTATGTGGGAAACTCTTTCAGTAAGAGCACTCCCTTGATGAAACACATATTTAGCATATCTGGTATGCTGCTAACTGTTTAGAAAGGAGGACATACTTTCCACAGTCCAGCTACTGTCACTGCTTTTCCATAAACAAGTGAGTCCATTGGTCCAGTGTGTCATTTGAAATGCCCGTCTGAACAACCTCCGCAGCAAAAGACCATGACCTCAAGACAGAGCTCAGAAATTCCCTCTTCAGGCTTTCCCAAGATTTAAGGCCACTCGCTGTACTCTTTTCTGCAAACGCTGATCCTATAAGAGCCGAAATGCTGACCTCCCTAAAGTCTTCAATCTGATCACAAATTGTTTACTTAAGGGGAAAACGAATCTGGTTCCAATAAGATGTATGAAATTTGAATTAGTATTCATGCTGAAGTGTCAAGGATATATTAAATCCATAATTACAGTAATCCACAGCTGCTTTAGTTGTAGAAAATAATGAATTGCCCAGCGAGAACTGGTGTCCATGAAATGGAAAGAAAAGGCCATCTGGCATAGGATATTGCTCTGGCTTTATGCTTCGAACATGGAGGGCTTGATCCTCCTTGACACAGACCATTTGTGGATTTATAACTCTTAGCGTTTCCTAATAATAGCACAGCACAACTAGAAGGCAAAACAGAACAAAGTGGGGGAAACGCTGATGGTCATATGTCCAAAATCCACTCGTCAATCTTTCTTCTGAAACCGCTTGTTGGTTTAAAGGAGAAAGGCATCCGCATAATTAGAGCGATAAAGGTTAGCTATTCATATTTTTTTATCCTAATTGAGTCATAAAGATAGTAGCAGAAAATATGTGAAGATATTTGTGAACAGGATAATGGAATGGATACAACCAGGTTTTCCACTGGTGAAAACAGGAGGAGGGGGTCCTGTATGGATACCAAAAAGGCTGTGCCTGGACAAAAGCCATGTGGGACTGAGGCTGTAACTTGGTAAGATTTATGTCCAAACTAGACTAGACAAGATGTTAGTCCACATGGCGGCTTGTGGTTCATGTGACTTTCTTTATCTCGCCTTTCCCACAGTCAGAGGACAGCGATGATGAACTTATTTCCCCAAGTACGGGGCATAATTTGGATCAGGACCATGGTGTGTGTGTGTGTGGGGGGGGGGCCCCTCTGCCTTCCCTTATGTGCCATCTTCCTAAAATGAATCAGCCTCAGGGGCAACATTTGCCCCTCCCTTGGGGAGGGGGTCCTGTACACGCGCTAAAAAAGCTGACTGGACCCAACCCATTATGTACATCTCTTCCAGTAAAATTAAATCCCAACAACTTTCAACACAACCATGGGGGGGCCATCATGCTTGGATGACAGCCTCCCTCAGTCCA
This sequence comes from Euleptes europaea, assembly GCF_029931775.1. Classification (NCBI taxonomy): domain Eukaryota; kingdom Metazoa; phylum Chordata; class Lepidosauria; order Squamata; family Sphaerodactylidae; genus Euleptes; species Euleptes europaea. The sequence goes on along the minus strand of NC_079316.1, from coordinate 24,874,071 downwards.
GCCTGTAACTGACATCCTTGAGGCTATCAGAAGATGGACCAGAAGACCCCTTCTACTGTGGATCCGGCTCAGCTGAGAACACCCCTCCACACAGAACACTCGTAGTTCATTTTAAACTCATTTGCACTGTTGTTGTTGTTGTTGTTTTATTCCTGTGAGCTACTCTGGGAGCCAGTTTTGGCTGAGAAGATGAATAAAATATAATAAATAATAAACACATCAATGGAAACACCATGCAAACATAATGGTGGAAGAATGCTTTGAATTTCGGGAGCACCCTTCATCTGAGTATCTAATAGCATATTGTTAGGAGATGCAAATTTTGTGTGAAGCAATTTATATTAAAACAGATAAGATCATTTGGGAGAAATAAAGGAAAGGGAAGTAAAGCAAATCACTGCAGAACTGCAGCATAACTAAGATCCAATCTGCTGCTAGTATATTCCAACGATCATGTATACATATTTCTGATCCCTGCCCCACCTCAAATACACAAAATGGATGCCACTTTTAGGCACTGTCTATGATTGCAGAAATAAATGAAGTGTCCAAACAGAGCCAATGAACATTAATTTACAGTGGAAATAGTTATTTTCCCCTGATATAAACCCATCACTGTAAAAGTCCTTTGTATTCTGATGGTTTGGAATAGCTGGTTGGCACTACTCCATTGAAATACACTAAAAGAATCAGGAAGGAGGTTTGAACCTTTCTCTGCAATTTTCTGCAGCCCCATCAAGAGGCCTGCTTCTCATCTCGAGAGTCTTTGGGTACTGATGAGTTTCCTAACAGGAGGCAGAAGGAATAAAAGGATACAACAGTTAACAGAGAACAGCTGCAGTGACTTCAGCAGACAATTACAGCAATAGGGTATAATTGTTTTGCAAAGTAATGAATTCACACGGTTGTTTACAATGGAATCTCTTATATGACAATGCTGTAAAGAATTTGTATAATGTTTTAATTGTGCCATCAGACAGACTCCGATGTGGAAATTAAGAAAATGCAAAAAAAAAAAAAATCCTCTGAAATCGTTAAGGAAGTGAGGGCTGAAATATTGTGACCTTCTCAATGTGCAAATCTAGAGAGAGAAAAATGCATCAATTAATGGTTATTTAGAATTCACATACACATAACATGATTTGATTTGTGAATCTGAAGATGTAATGGCACCACTGAGAATAGAATGAAGCCTGGACCACGCTGGCTCAGTGCATGATGAAAAAGAGGAGGACAGGAGAAGGAAACAGATAACATATGATTCCTTTTATCAGCATGAAATGGATAACAAACGTCTCCTTAATCCTTGTGATCCATACTTTGCAGCAGCTAAAATAGAGGCATTACTTAATGAAGATGAAACCAAAATGACTGTCAATAATACACATACATAATCAGTGTATTCTGAACGAGTCGTTGAGGCAAGACAGACAGCTTTTAAATAAAATGGGGGGGGGGTCTACAAAAGCTACATACATTGTGGCCACTGTAAAACAAATTACTAAATGGACCCACATATGTGAGGCAGAAGTATAACAAACATTTTCATGACTTGTGTAAAGTGCCGTCAAGTCGCAGCCGACTTCAATCAATCAATAAACCTTTAATGGTATAAGTCGCAGCCGACTTATGGCGACCTCTTATGGGGTTCTCAAGGCAAGAGACTAACAGAGGTGGTTTGCCAGTGCCTTCCTCTGCACAGCAAGCCTGGACTTCCTTGGTGGTCTCCCATCCAAATACTAACCAGAGCTGACCCTGCTTAGCTTCTGAGATCTGAGGAGATCAGGCTAGCCTGGGCCATTCATGACTTAGCAGATTGAAAAGCTTTCACTAACCTATAAAACAATTCTAGGAATACACTTTATCACTCGCAATGGAAAGACACTATTACTATCTTTTAAAAATTGTGATGATAGCAGGAAAAGAGGAGGACCCAACAAGAGATGGACTGACTCAATAAAGGAAGCCACAGCCTTCAATTTGCAAGATCTGAGCAAGGCTGTCAAAGATAGGACATTTTGGAGGACTTTCATTCATAGGGTCGCCATGAGTCGGAAGCGACTTGACGGCACTTAACACACACACACACACACACACACACACACACACACACACACACACAGGTGACTGGTACTATCCCTTACACATTACTAGAAGTGATAAAATCTGTTTGTTTAGTGCCTACAGTTTTGGCTTTTCAGACAAGAGAATGGTGTGGAAATTACACTTTGCGCTATAAACAGTTTTAAATTGTATGAACTAAGGGCATGATCTCCCAAAAAGTTGTCTTGTGGAAATCCTGCTATTTGAGTGGAAGTTCTGCCAAGTTCTACTGTGGTCATGTGGATGGAGCCCTTGAGATAGCCTCTGCATGTGAATTTTAGGAAAGGGATCAAGCATACTCATAGGACTAGATCTGGTCCTCTGAGTTCAGCTTGTACGAATTCTCAGGTGTCTACAAATGGACAATGAAAATGTAAGTTATGCGTTCTGCTGAAATACCTTATTATAATTTGTCCCATTAGATTCAAACTGGTGTACAGTGCTTCAAAAGTCATATCTATGGTGAGGCAGTTAGGTATATAAATCTAAAATAAATTAGAGGAAAGGTTCTTATGCTATAGGGTTGCCAGGACTCTCTTCGCCATCAACGAGAGATTTTTGGGGCAGAGCCAGAGGAGGGCGGAGTTTGGGGAGAGGAGGGACTTCAATGCCATAGAGTCCAATTGCCAAAGCGACCATTTTCTCCAGATGAACTGATCTCTATCGGCTGGAGATCAGTTGTAATAGCAGGAGATCTTCTGCTATTACCTGGTGGTTGGCACCCCTAGCTATAGGGTACACCAATTTACACTGCTTTCTAGTGCTTCTAGTTTAATAGAGACAATTTGTAACGACTGAAAAATCCCACATAGACATGCTGTGAAGATCATTCCAAGCACTGAATGTGAAGAAGAGGTACACAATGGCACCACAAAAAATGGAAGTCTAGCACACACACCCCAAGGAAAGTCACTACTGAAGGATAATTGGACAGATGAGGGCATGTGACTTTAAAATCTGCTGGTGGCTGGCTCTTAAGATCACTAATTTCAGACATTAGGAAATGATTTTACAGTTCCCCACAGCGTATACAGCTTGTTTTCATCTGTGTGCAAGATCTCTCCACCCTGATAAGATGGATGGGCCTAGGGCAAGGTTTGTAGCACCACCATTTTCGGAGAGCATTAGATACATTAATGAAGGATAAGCCTATTACTGGCTTGGAACTACAAGAGCTAGAAATGAAAGTTACCTATTCAGAGAAGTATGCTTCCAACTACCGGATACCAAGGACACAGAGACAGGGACAGAAAATAGTTAGCATCATCTCTCCTTGTTTGTGAGCTTCACAGGATCACCTGGTGGTCTACTGTCCAAACCAGAATGCTGAACTTGCTGGATCTTGAGTATGGACCAGCTCGGCAGTTATTACAATGCTCTCTTATCGACAAGTAAATTTTCTATAAGCTGTGCATTTTTATGCCCATGCTCCGGTTCCTCTACACTCCCCACCCCAAACGGGGCTAAATGTTATAATTATTTACTTTTGTGTTATATACATAAGCAGAGAGAGAGATGAGTAGAAAGTTAAAGAATTTGTGCCTATGACAAGATTACCATATGTTGCTACCTCTTAAAGAATGTTGGCTGATATTTGACAAACAGCTTATATCAGCAAAGCTTCTTGAACAGCAGATGTTGATAGCAATTAAGGCTTATATGGATTTGTCCAATAGACGGAGATAGGCAAATTTTGGACACGGATGCTTCTGAATGACGAATGACGCAAAGGGTTATGCGTGCTTGGAAAAAGAAGAAACAGTGACACTGGCGGCTTTTGCATTTTTTATTTCCATTTAGGAGAAAGAGTACTTATAGCCGGGGAAGCGGGAGAAAGTACAGCTATAAAGGACATTGTGCGCTGCCTTTTAGTTGACTCTGTTTTATTAATTTAAATAAGAAAGCTTCCCATTTCTATACTTCCCATTTCTATACTTTAAAATAAGAAAGGCCTTGAGCAATGTATTTAAAGTTGGCTATTATCAATCTTTTTATTAATTTTGTTACAAGAAAAACAAAACGAATGGACAAGGAACCTAAATAAAGGAGAGCAGGCTGTTTTTTCTTTGAGTAAGTATGCAGGCTCATGAAGCCAGGAAGATTAGAAGAATCTGGCTAGATCAACCCATTGGTCCCATTAGTCCAGCATCCTGTTTCCCATGGTCTCCAACCAGATGTCCCAGAAGGCCACAAACAGGAACACAAAGGCCAAAGCCTTTCATTTTATTGCTCACTACCACTTGGCATTCAGAGATATACTATTTCTGAACACAACGATTACATTTAGCCATCATTGTTAATAGCCATTGATGGATCTATCCTCCATAAATGTTGTCTAATCTCTTTGAAAGCCAGTTGTCATCACTATGTTGGAGCGTTGGACTCCAATCTGGAGAACCAGGTTTGATTCCCCACTCCTCCACATGAGCAGCGGACGCTAATCTGGTGAACTGAGTTGGTTTCCCCATTCCTACCCATGAAGCCAGCTGGGTGACCTTGGGCTTGTCACACTCTCTCAGCCCCACCTACCTCACAGGGTGTCTGTTGTGGGGAGGGAAAGGGAAAGTGAACTGGTTTGATTCTTCCTTAAGTGGAAGAGAAAGTCAGCATATAAAAACCAACTCTTCTTCTTCTTCTTGAAGCAGTAAGGTCCATAAGTCTGTCCTGTCTCTACTGCCCATCAATTTCATCGTGCGCTCATGATGATTTAACAACCAACTTAAGGGACCAAACGGAATCACTACAGGAATAGTACTTCTGGAGATGATCTAAGAACCATCTTCCTATGGCAAGAGGCCATCCTGAAACTTTTGCATTTAGCTGAGCTATCTCTGCTTTCCAAGTGTTCAGCGATGAGTAGCATTTAAAGATATGAGCAAGGTGAGATTTCGCAAACCAAAGAAATAAGCTTCAAATGCATTAAAATTGTAAATGCAAAATGCCAATCTCACTGACAGTTCCAAAAGGCATGGGGTGTACAAAAGGAGCAAAGAAAAACATACTGCTGAAATTTGTAACCAGCAAGAAAACACCATTTAAGAGCCAAAAAGATTAAATGTTTTTGCCATCACTTGATCTATGGTTGCCTGCAGACAAAAAATTATAAGAATATTTTTAGTTGGGAGTTTCATTTGTCTCTCAGAAAATGGTCTGGATTAAATCTAGGATAGGATTTCTTTCCTTTCCTGCAAACGTGGGTCACATGGCTACAAGATATGGTAAGAGTACAAAGAACTAGTATCAGATTGGTTGGCTTTTTGCTTTTAGAGGGAGGGCAGGAAGGTTTGCATCAGTGTTTGGTTCTTGTGACCCTTTCTTGCATGCCCAGGGTAGTGCCGATCGCCACTTTGGGGTCAGGAAGCAATTGTCGTCGAGGCCAGATTGGCCAGGGATCCTGGAGGGGTTTTTTTGCCATCTTCTGGGCGTGGAGTAGGGGTCACTGGGGGTGTGGATGGGACGTAGTTGTTAATTTCTTGCATTGTGCAGGGGGTTGGACTAGCTGACCCTGGTGGTCCCTTCCAATGCTATGATTCTATAATATAGCAATCGACTTGTCCAATAAAAAACTGGCATGTTTGAATTTTGTTCTTCATCTAGGGTGGTTTTTCATAATATAGCACAAATGGATAGACAGCACATGATTCTTACCCCTTCCCTGCCTAGCAGTACCATCCTAAGCAGTTGTGCTTAGAATACTACCCAGGTCTATTCACTGTGGCTTACTCCCAGGAAAGTATTCTTAGGATTGTAAAAGATTAAACTCGACAATATGCTGGGGATCTGTAATCAGGAGAAATATTGGATCAAAACTGGGTCATGTCACCGGGGAGATAAAAAGGGGGGATCTTTTCCTCATGTCATTTTCCTGATGCCAACCACCCTCCATCCTCCCAAGTGGCTATCTGTCCCCCTGGATAAAAATTGTGGGTATTTGAATTTTTTTTATCCAGTACAACAAATAGCAGTTTGTACAGCAGGATGGATTACATCGGAGGAAAAAGACACACCGGAAGTGCCAAGCATGATCCCGTGTCAATTCAATGTCCAATTCAGCCCCCTTGTCCAATGTCTTCTTCAGTTTGGCCCAATTCTGATTCAAACTGGATTCTCAAATTAGTTTAGGAGTATGTTTAGATTCACTTTGATTTAAATTAATAAAGCTGAACTCAGGAAGAAATAATTTTTCCCTGGGGGGGAGGGACATTTGCAAAAGAGAGCACCCCCAATTCTGTAGCCGTCTTCATATTTCTAAACTCTAGTTATCTGTACACTTTTGTTAGGACTTTTATGAAAACTGAAAGCAAAGACCAAACATTCAAATATTATCAACATTTTAAATGGAGAAGTAAGATGCATTATAACGACTGTTGTTGTTCTATATGGAATTACCAGATATTCTTTATTTTAAATAAATGTCTTTCACTCCAGAATTACACAGGTCATTTTTACGATAAAAGCACCGAAATGAAAACCAAGAAATTTCATTGTATTAGACTCGTGCTTCATAACTCCTCATTGTGTGTGTGTGTTTTTAAATTGAGAGGAGTTGTAAAATAAAGCACTGAAGTATGTTGTTCAAAGAGAAATTAAAAGTTGAAAATCCCTGTGGGTGAGAACAGACTGCTGAGAACTCACTTAAAGGAGCTCTTTCTCTTGCTATCTATAGGATATGGAAAACCTGCAGGTGAAATACAGAATCTGCAGTTATTATTATTATTTTTTGCTGTTCGTGTCCATTTCTAGAATGCATGAGATGTATAAATACGAGACAGCTGTTGGACAAAGTGCAGCTTGTACCGGTCTTCAGGCTTGAAGACCCCCTATGGTCTGCAGTAGCCGTGTCTATCGCTTGCCAAGAATGATTAAGGAAAAAAGTTCCAGCAACTGGGCTTTGAAAGGAATTTAGCACAGGGGCCAGATGACATTTTGCTTTAGTGGCGTACATGTAAATTAAATAATGTGCTGGTAATAACTTTTCTGATTCACTGCGTTCTGCTTCATTGTAATTATGGCTCCTTCTTTGATGCTCATATTTCCTTGCATATTTTCTCCCCCGAAGGCCAGGACATTGACCTGCTATGGAATTGAGAAGCTCTTTCAGAAAAAAAAAAAGCTTCTTTGGTAGGGTTGCCAACCTTCAGGTAATAGCACAAGATCTCCTGCTATTACAACTGATCTCCAGCCGATATAGATCAATTCACCTGGAGAAAATGCCCGCTTTGGAAATTGGACTCTATGGCATTGAAGATCCTCCCCTCCCCAAACCCTGCCCTCCTCAGGCTCCGCCCAAAAAACCTCCCACCAATGGCGAAGAGGGACCTGTAGCACGAACAAGCTTTTAGCCAAGGTCCGTCACAGTCTTGCCACACGCTGAGTGCAGTAACAGCCATATGCTGTGAACTCAGTGGTAACACCATTACAGCACGAGTTGTAACCACGACATTCCATAGTTTAGGTATCACTTTATCTCACAACTCCACAATGAACAATGAAATTTTATCCATGTCACACTGGCATGATCGCGTTTATTCACACTGATACCGAGGCAGAACACTCTAAATGTAAGATGGCTGAAATATTCTCCAGGATACGACTTCTGCAATTTTCGCTTCAGTTTGACAAATTTCTGGCTATTTCAAAAAGCAGTCATAATGTGCATTTAATATCCATGATATCGTTGCAGAGAACTTCAAAGACACGATGGGAAGTTATGCTGCCTTTTCCGCAAGAACCTCCTTGAAAGAGCTCCTGCTCTGACGAGATAACAGCGCCACTTTGATTTCCAGGCTTTTGTATCACTCACTGTGTTTGTGCATTTTAACCTGGCACAGCCGGAAGTTTTCATATTTCACAGCACGCCCTAAGATTACAGAATGCGTGTCCCTTTATCGGAAACATGTAACAAGGCAACTGTTGGCAAAGAAGATTAATATTTTGGAAAGTTACCAAAAATATTTCGCTTTCCCCTCTTCTCCAAGTTTGAAGAGGAATTTAAATAGGGTTGAGCCAACCTGAAAAACAGATAGATGTCGAGAGCTGCAGTGAAACACAAAGCCTAGCTGGTTGAGTACTCAAGTGGAGCAAAGGTGCACAACCTTTCCAATAGAACATTTGCAATAGAACATTTTCAAGACTATGGAGTCCAGGCTTACAAAACAGAAAAGAATGAGGAGGAGGAGGAGGAGGAGGAGAGTTGGTTTCTATATGCCGACTTTCACGACCACTTAAGGAAGAATCAAACCGGCTTACAATCACCTTCCCTTCCCCTCCCCACAACAGACACCCTGTGAGGTAGGTGGGGCTGAGTGTGTGTGACTAGCCCAAGGTCACCCAGCTGGCCTTATTTATGTGTACGAGTGGGGAAACCAACCCGGTTCACCAGATTAGCATCTGCCACTCATGTGGAGGAGTGGGGAAATCAAACCCAGTTCTCTAGATTAGAGTCCACTGCTCCAAACCACTGCTCTTAACCACTACACCACGCTGGGTCCCAATAAATAAATAAATAAATGGCACAGCTGTGATGAGAGCAAATTCCTAGTACTACTAAACATATAGTACTAGGGGTTTCAAACTGAAATGGGTTGCAGGGCCACATTCCCCACCAAACAGATGCACAAAGTGGCCTTGCCCATTATTTCTTTCAATTGCACCTGAATTCATAGACTCAAAGAATCATAGAGTTGGAAGGGACCACCAGGGTCATCTAGTCCAACCCCCTGCACAATGCAGGAAATTTCATACTACCTCCCCCCCACACCCCCAGTGACCCATACTCCATGCTCAGAAGATGGCCGAGATGCCCTCCCTCTCATCATATGCCTAAGGTCATAGAATCAGCATTGCTGACAGATGGCCATCTAGCCTCTTCTTAAAAACCTCCAGGGAAGGAGGTTTTTCAGCAGAGGCTAGATGGCCATCTGTCAGCAATGCTGATTCTATGACCCTAGGCAGATCATGAGAGGGAGGGCATCTTGGGCCTTGCCCATTATTTCTTTCAATTGCACCTGAATTAAACACCAAACCATCAGATCCTCCGCAATTAAGACATTATATTGGAAAATTTAGAATTTATTCTTGCAACTGTGTCAATACAACTGCTCTTAAAAGATGCATGCTGAGAAATCCATCCCTTTTTTTCATCAATGGCATTAGCCTCCTAGGCCTGAAGATGATTGTTTTAGTGAGGTATGATCAGAGGTGCTATGGGCTGCACTGTGTACTTCTAAGGAACCCAACGGAACCCATGGGTCTTCTATTTGACATCCCAAATATACACAATGTCTAGTGTGCAGAGAGATCACAAAGGAATGCACTCTCTGTTCAAAGGGATACCAGACCATTTTAGACTATTTTATTAATCTGGGATGGAAGGTAAGGGGGGATGGTCCAGGGATAAGGTAGGAACAGTAAAGGTGAGACAAAAAGTTAGGCTTTGCTTAAGAAAGGTACTTGAAGAAAGACATGAAGGAGGAGAGAGAAACTGCCTGATGTTCAGCTAGGAAGGCTGTTCGTGACATATGGAGTATCATGGGAGTAAGCAGAAGGAAAGAAATGAGAAAAGAAGACAAGGGTGGTAGATGAATGAGTGTATTTACAACTGCAACAGATGAAGGACAAGATCCTTAATCACTCTTGAGAGTACAAATGGACTCAAGCAAAGTAGCTTGCTCTGAATGCACAATGCAACAGCTGGAACAACTTAGTTGGCTTGCAGTTTCTCACCCCAGCATATCACAAGACTACACATCTCTCCAGAATACTGCAAATAGATGTAACAAAATGGGGACCCACAAGAAATCATGAGGGAGGAACAATTCAGAAATGCTTACTCTCAACATTACATCCCTTCTAGAGCATGTTTAGTTCTCATCAAGCTGATTTATGAAGGGGCTTTGTGTGTGTGCGGGGGAGGGGGGGAGTTAATTTACAAAATAATATTTTTCTGCATACCCAAGGATTCCCCCAAGTAGATAGAGACCACCATCTTGTCTGTTGGTAGCTTTGTTGTGTGACTTTCATCACAGAGGCCCAATATTTTACTATTAGATACAGTGATGTAGGGTTGCCGATTGCTCAGTGTGTAAATTGATTTATACAGATATAATACTGTTGTTCATTTAACCATAGGCTAGAAGCAGACTGTGGGCTCTAGTACTCCCTCCTCCACTCTACTCCAATGAACACTATCCCCTCCCTTTCAAGTCTTAACTATGGTTAAATATAACATCTCCATAGTTAAAGCCAGAAAGGAAAGGCTGTCCTTGAACACAGCCAAGGGGAGAATACGCAACAGTCTTCAGCCTGGTTCTGAGATTTTCTTTCTTTATTTTGTTTTTAGAATTTATCCCCCCCCCCTTCCTAGCCAAGGCTGGGCTCAGGGCGGGTGGCAACCTTTAAGACACATAAAACCATAAAATGATAATTTAAAACATCATATTAAAACCATAAACCAGGTGGCTTTAAAAACAACTCAGGTGCCACCATGTAACCAGGTTTCAGCAGGTTAACCCCCCACAGATGTCAATAGTGGGGGGGAAGGATGGGGAGGCCAGCAATGATGGATAAACTTGCAGCTGCCCTGTTCTACACATCCTTTATTTCAAAATTTATCAGTCGTTTATAATGCTACTTAAAAGAGAAATATGAATCTAATTCTTATATACTTTGGGAAGTGATGAAAACAAAAACAAAACTTCTTCCCAAATCATTCTTGACAAGGATCTTTCACAGAAGCGGTGACTGATCTGGTACTGCTAGTTCTACATTTTCTATTTTGAGGAAAGTACATGACTCCTACCTTCTTCTGTGCCCAGGCACAGGTGCACAAGGCACAAAAAGATACAACATTTCTCAGATTCCTATCAAATGCTGGAACAAAGGGCAATAAGATTCTTCCCTGTGAGTGAGATTAACGAAAGCACCAAGTAATTGAGCACACGGTTTCCATTTTCTAAAAGCTGATTGAACTAACAATCCCATATGAATGAATTACTGCTGTTTCTATGATCCCACCGACATAACACCAGTAAAAAATCTCTACTTTAAATATTCTCAAATACACAAAAGCAGTGGAGAATCTAAAAAGATCCCCTGAGCGGCAGAGATTAGAGACCTCCGTTTGGCCTATTTTTTCATTCGTACCCAAACGTGAATCTATGCGATAATACATTTACAGCACAATCCCAAAGAGATTGCATTGTTAATCTTGACTGTGAGCATAACCTCAATACATACATATTGAAGGCCAAACTACACAATATGTTTCATACTAGGTCGCCATGGGCACTTGCCGCTAACCTGCAGCTCCACGTTCCTGACAGCAACTCCATGCAAGAGTGCTACGTAGGTCTGATTCAGATGGGGCCAAAACAACCTGGGTAGTGCGATTTGCCCCACTGAGGGTTGCATGTGCACTGACTACTTTAGGTCAGGCAAATGGCATGGGGGAAAGACCGGAACCCCTCCCCTCTGCGCTGTAGTCCCAAAATGATTTTGCTCCTTCCTTTCCTCATTGAAGAAGAAGAGTTGGTTTTTATATGCTGACTTTCTCTACCACTTAAGGGAGACTCAAACCGGCTTACAATCACCTTCCCTTCCCCTCCCCACAACAGACACCCTGTGAGGTAGGTGAGGCTGAGAGAGCTCTAAGAGAGCTGTGAGTAGCCCAAGGTTACCCAGCTGGCTTCGTGTGGAGGAGTGGGGGAACAAATCCAGTTCACCAGATTAGCCTCTGCTGCTCATGTGGAGGAGTGGGGAATCAAACTCAGTTCTCCAGATCAGTCCACCGCTCCAAACCACTGCTCTTAACCACTACACCACGCTGGCTCATTGCAGCACCTGACCCATGTGGCTGTTAATCCACATGGGTCTCACAACACTGGGAATCAGCTTGCCCAAGATTGGGAGGGAGGGTTTGGGGGGTATGTAGCAAAAATCTGTGTTCTTTGTGCTATCAGAATACTGGAAACAACTGAAGTTACAGCAGCAAATAGTCAGTGAAGTGATAATTTGTCACTTCCCCATGTACCCCCCCCATACGTTATAGCTAAATCCAGGATCAAGAATCATGACACTTACCAAAAGTTAACTGAAATAAAAATGTCCTTTCCTGATGCCAAAATGATAGCCAGGAAAACCTCCCAGGGAAGACTGTTCATGGTGCCAGCATTGAGAAGGCCCTATCCAAAGGGACTGCTTGCTTCTGTTCAGTTGGTAGAGGCATCTAGAGCAAGACCTCTAATGAAGATCTTGGGGAAGAACTATAAGAAGACCTTGGGGAAGGACTATATGTATTCCTAAGGGTACTAGGGTACCAGTGTAGCTGTAGCAATGGAAATCACCATGAGCAGTCATTCCACACAATTATTCCAGAGACTGGAACTGTCAGAGAATCAGGGCATCCAACCTTTTAACAAGCTGAAATTGCATCCTAAGGGCCAATTCCCATAACGAAGTTGACATGATGAGGATGTAGGACTGAGCAGGCCTGTGCAGTTTGATATGAAATAGCTATGTGATGGCAGTTTAAATTTCAGCACATAGTGGCAAAGGCTTAGCACTTGGACTCTAAACTGGACTGAAATCAGTACAGTGCTGTACAGGGGCTTATACTGCAATAACTCAGTCTAGGTCTGCCTTGTAAAGGAATCTACATAGTTGCTCTCCAAGAATCTGAAGCAATGTCAATGGTTTTGTTGCTTGCTGCAAGAGCCAGTCTGCCTCCCCCTAAGCACTGCTTGCATATTTGTAAATATTCAGTTAGTACAGTGGTTCCCAAAGTGGGGCAGTACTACCGGATTACTTAGGGGGGCACTAAGAGGCAATGGGGCAGCAGGGGGTGCTAGAAGTGGGCCCCTTCAACTGTGTTGTTGGATAGGGTAGGGGGCGCTGGGGTTGAGTTTGTAGAACCAAGGGGGTGGGAATCACAATGAGTTAGTACAACCATGAGTCTACCATGCTCTCTCATGCAAAGGAAACTAAACTCTGAAGTACTATACCTAGATTTCTCACTGCTTGAGAGCTAACACTATTCAGGCATCTTCTCATCCGCAATGAGTTTGAAGATCAAACAGATCAGTTGTTAATAATGCTGAAAGCATAATTAACTTTCAAGTGGATAATTCACAGTGGGTAGCCGTGTTAGTCTGTCTGCAGTAGTAGAAAAGGGTAAGAGTCTTGTAGCACCTTAAAGACTAACAAAAATATTTTCTGGTAGGGTATGAGCTTTCGTGAGCCACAGCTCACTTCTTCAGATACCATTATCTGAAGAATCTGAAGTATCTGAAGAAGTGAGCTGTGGCTCACGAAAGCTCATACCCTACCAGAAAATATTTTTGTTAGTCTTTAAGGTGCTACTGGACTCTTACCCTTTTCTAACTTCCAAGTGGTTTTCTGCAGGCATATCTATGGATTTCTGGAATTATTCAGTGCCCTGTTACATATTAGGGCAGATAAGAGCTTAGTGACTCCTTTATAGCAGAGATTAACCGCTTTTGAGACAACCAGCTTTTGGGGGAATTGCTTCTTCGGTGGGTACAAGCAGTGGCAAGCAATGCAAAACTAGACTTTTGGAAGTAAACTAGCACTTCTAAACATGGGAACTAGCAATATAGTCATACATATTTGCTCACACACGCAACCTCCCCTACATAATCAGTGCTTACAACATACATGATAGCTCAGTACAGACTTGCCCTTCTAATCGAACCCTGCGTACTGTTAATCTATTCTGGTACAAAACAAACTCACTTGACATCCTGCCAAATAAATACTGAGCTTGCATGATTTTCATCTGCAGAGCTAGAAATGCATTTAAATTGTTGGGGGGGGCCAGAGAGAAAAATAAGAAAATTATTAACTAAACAAACTAGTGTGACGTACCGCATCTAATCAAAGCATTGCTTCCCACCTTCAAAAGTAGTTTTTTCAAGCAACATTTAATTTCATTTTCCACTTAACATGCTGCACAACAAATAAGAAGACAAGCTTGGGAAATTTTAATCAACTGCTTGCTTGTGAAGTTCTGATTTCAATTTATGTTCATCCGCAGAGACTGCTTGTTAAAGCATGGACATGTGACCAGGAAGAACAGAGAATTTTGGAAACGGAAAAGCCAAATTTACCAAAGAATGGTTGTAGAAATGGTGATTTAAAACACAAAAACACCCTCCCAAGTTATACCTTTAGGCAATGAAAACTATTTCACACAAGTTTTAATGGCAAAGACTTTGATTGTCTTTATAAGAAATTGTATTTTGTTGAAATTGCTAGGATGTATGTTGTAAATCATAAAAAGTGACTGAACAGGATCAAGGTTTCAGCCAATAAAATTATGGCGATAAAAGAGAAAATACAAAAAGAACAAGAGATCTGATTTTATGCTACCAGACAATCGTTCATAAAGTTTCCATCGTTTTTAGCACCCATCATAGCTGGATTTATTCCTATACAAGGATCGTTATTTCCAATGCTTACTCCTTATTTCCCACTTTCACCTAATAAACCAAGACAGCATCACATTTTCTAGCTATATCACAATCTTTGCGTTTATATTGCCATCTCTTAATGTCATCATTCAACCTTCACCCTATTCTTTAGAAATCATTTGTCTTAAATAGAAACAACCCTCAGTTTCATACTAAATTCCCACCTCTGGCGCCTGTCTTTTAAATGCTATCTCTACCACTGAATTACTTTGCAGTGAATGTATGAAGTTGTCTCGCACTGAAGTTGCCTCATTGCCCCAAGTGGCTCAGTTCTCCGAGAGGCAGTGGCACGTCAAGGTCTCAGGTCTCCCTTGGTCCTACTACTTGTAGGGTTGCCAACCTCCAGGTGGGGCATAGAGATCTCCCAGAATTACAACTGATCTCCAGACTACAGTTCCCCCTGGGAAAAAAATGACATTATATCCTGCTGATGTCCCTCCCTCCCCCGAACCCTGCCCTCCCCAGGCTCCACCCCCCAAATCTGGATACCCAAGGTTGGGTGGAGAAAGGTAAAAAAATGTTATGTAGAAATATATTTATTTTAAGGAGCTTAAATCAGGGTTAAAAACATTGTAAATGATAAAACAAAGCACAATAGCAACTAATAAGGTTGATAAACTTAAACTACACACCATATACATTTCGGCCAACTGGCCTTCATCAGTGGTCAGATAAAAACCCATATAATGCACACACAAACAATATACAATGGTATCACAATATATGAACAGAATTATAAATGTCCAGGTATGTATGCAGGGATGTATATCAATTTTCAAATTTGAAAGTCCACTAGGTGGAACACCTGCAAGTTGTTCTAATCAGGGCTATATTAGTCTCCCATTCAGAGTGTGCATGATGGTATCAACCTGATCAAATGGTCATGTTGGGTCTCCCTCTCCTTTTTGTGTTTTCTACCCCCCAAATCTCTAGGTATTCGCCAACCTGGAGTTGGCAACCCTAGTGACTTGTGATCCTTTTAATGTAAAATGCTGAGGACTGAACCTCAGATTTCTGCATACATAACACGTGCTCCATGGACTGCCAAAAAAACAAATCAGTGGGTTATAGATCAAATCAAGCCTGAACTGACCCCAGAAGCTAAAATGACTAAACTGAGGTTATCGTATTTTGGTCACATCATGAGACGACAAGAGTCACTGGAAAAGACAGTCATGCTAGGGAAAGTTGAGGGCAGCAGGAAAAGAGGAAGACCCAACAAGAGATGGATTGACTCAATAAAGGAAGCCACAGCCTTCAATTTGCAAGATCTCAGCAAGGCTGTCAACGATAGGACATTTTGGAGGACTTTCATTCATAGGGTCGCCATGAGTCGGAAGCGACTTGACGGCACTTAACACACACACACACACACACAACATGTGCTGCTAATTGTATGGTATATTGGCTGAGAGGGTGAGCTGTAAACCAGGAAGACCTGATACAAATCCCCACCGACAGCCAAACTAACATTATCTAGCCCTTGTGTCTACACCATTCCTCCTGACCAGACCTGCTGGAGGGGTTTAGTGCTTGGAACTTAATTCCTAGGGTTACAGACTTGATGTGGACCAGTATAGTGGGGAAAGGGGGCTTAAGCTCCCCTCCATGGAGTTTCCAGAACAGGAACAGCCTCCAGGAGCTGGTTTTTGCTCTGCTGGGGAAATATGAGGGTACTGATAGTGTCTTCTTCAATCATTTCATTTAGGAAACCAGTGTATGTGATGGGGGAAGGTCTAGGTAGTAGGTGATGTGAAAGACCTCCATCTGAAACCCTGGAGAGCTGTTGCCAGTCTGAGAAGACAATACTGACATTGATGGATATCAAAGGTCTGATTCGGTATAAGGCAGCTTCATATGTACATATATAATGTTTCCAGATAAAGTTAGAACCAATGCTGATCTGGCTCATTACCTACCTTTTTTCCTTCACAGTTCTGCAACAACAGCAAGAAAAAAAAATCATGCCATTGGGAGGGGAACTGAGGTGTGTTTTTCTAACACTTAAGTATTACTCCATTTATGTGCTATTTGATTAAATGTGCACGCCCATCTTTCTTCCCAGGGGAGTATCACATTTTTCCTATAACAAATTTGTGTTGTCATAGGCAAGTAGGTTACTGGCAGTGCCATCCTCAGAGAGGTTATGCCTTTCTAACCCCATTGATTCCAATGGACTTACAGGGCGTATGTCCGCTGAGAATGGCACTGTAGGATTGCAAGGTCATCCAATGCTCCTCATGGCTGGAGGGGGATTTGAATCCAAACCTTCCTAATGTCCTACATCCTGTTCCTTTCCGTACGCTGGGTCTCTGTAGCATTACAGGCTTTAGCTTGCAGATATCAAGTCTTAAGGATGAAACAGACCAATACACAACACTTTCCCAAGTAATAAATATTCATTTAGTAATATATCTTCAAAGTGGAAATGTGGCTTGGAACTTCGGATACGTTGTTTTCCATAATGGCTGGTTTTCAGCAGCTGGTTTTCCTTTTCACTCATTTTAAGTGTATTATTTTAAAAGTTTTTGTGGCAATTTACATTTCCACAAAACACCCATTTTGTTGTCAAGGAGAAGGCAACTAAAACCCTCTCTCAGTAATTATTCTGTTTAATGTCCCTGTGTTCCAAAGACACCTACCGATTTCAGCCCTTCAATCAACTTTGTTTAAATAGAAAATTATGAATTAATGTATGCAAAAACTCTTCCAGGCTGGGCCAAGTTTCCTGGGGCTTTACAGCTAAGCTAAAGATTGGTTGCTATAATGAATAGAAATGGTAGAACAGAATACTTCAGCCCTTAAGAATGGTAATGAGGTGCCTTTCCACTGACTTCAGGCAGGGAGATCTAAATAAATCTACCAACATTACAACAATGAGGAATTTCAATACGTTGATTTATAGAAGCCATTTAGTATACCAAGCAGGTGATTAGTCTGCAGTACTGACTTGCCCTTTAATTAAAAAGCAATCCCAAAGTGGCTATTTTCCCCACTCTCTAAGGACAAGCAAAGGTCTTCACAGAGCTGATTGTAGCAGTTGGTTCTGTTGTAAACTCTTTACAGGGTTCCCAATCCCTCCATTACAGTCAAAAGAAAGATTTGAAAAGTCTGCAGATCTGGAACATCTAAAGGAAATATGCTGTTGACCTTATTATTTCCATTAAGACTGCGATATTTCCTTTCCAGAACTGAAAGAGTGTTTGCCCAGACCAGGGAATATTTGGAAATATTCTGTGTGGTACAGTAGAAGAGAACACTCTTGGGTCTAGCCCTTCTGCAATGAAACCCAATCTTACCAGGAAGATGCATTGAAGTTGTATCAGGATTCAGTAGGAATGGCCTATCGATTTTTTGTTGTTGTCGTCAAGTCACAGCTGACTTATGGCAACCCCGCAGGGTTTTCAAGGCAAGAGGTGTTCAGAGGTGGTTTGCCATTGCCTGTCTCTGCATCACAACCCCAGTATTTCTTTGAGGTCTCCTATCCAAACACTAGCCATGGCTGACCTATCTACACAATACTAATAACTCCTTGATTATACTTTGTTTTGGTTGCCATTTTGGTTCAGTAGCATAGTAATGGTCATGAATGAAGTAGAAGAAGAAGAAGAAGAAGAAGAAGAAGAGTTGGTTTTTATATGCCGACTTTCTCCACCACTTAAGGGAGACTCAAACCGGCTTACAATCACCTTCCCTTCCCCTCCCCACAACAGACATCCTGTGAGGTAGGTGGGGCTGAGAGAACTCTAAGAGAGCTGTGAGTAGCCCAAGGTCACCCAGCTGGACTCGTGTGTAGGAGTGGGGAAACAAATCTAGTTCACCAGATTAGGATCCGCCGCTCATGTGGAGGAGTGGGGAATTGAACCCGGTTCTCCAGATCAGACTCCACCGCTCCAAACCACCGCCCTTAACCACTACACCATGCTGGCTTTAGATGGCTTTAAGGAGGGTGGGATTAGACAGATTTATGGAGGAAGACAGATTAGACAGATTTACTACCCTTGGTGAGTAAAGGAAACCTCCACACATGGAGGCGGCAAACCTATGACTACCCGTGCTAGGAGGCAGGATTAGGGAATGGCCTTGGCCTCTATGCACTGTTTGTTGGCCCTCCAGGGCGACTGGTTGGCTGCTTTGTGAAACAGTATGTTGGACCAGATGGAGCACTGGTCTCGTCCAGCAGCGTCTACTTTATGTTCTTATGCAATATTAAGAGTGCAATCCTAAATAAAGTTACATTTATCAAAACCCAGTAACGTAAATGGGCTTAGAAGGGTGTAACTCTCCTCAAGATGGCATTGGAAATTTCTTACAAGGATCAGATACGCTTGATTCTTTGTAGTTTGAAAGTTCAGAGTTCACAGAAGTGCAACTGTTTTTTCTAGAGAATGTTCTATAACTACTTCGTGATCACATTAAACAATAACTGAAGATTGCCAATAGATCTTCAATTTGTCATGATTATCTCCCCTGCCTTGTTTTGAATGAAGTATCATGAAAACTGATTTTAAGACTACATTTATTGTTTTCTTGTATGTGTCCAACTACAAAATTCAAATTTATCATCAAGCGATTTTCAGTTTCAACAAATATGAATCTATGGGCGAACATGGAAATTCATAATTGTCTACTCAGACAGAAATCCCCATGTGCTCAATAAGATGGTCTCCCAAGTAAATATGCAAGGGACTGCAGCATTAATGTGCTGTAAAAGAGGGAAAAGTTTAATTTTGGCATGTAAAGTCCAACATCTTTTCAAACCGCATAACAGACATAAAATAAAGGATTCTCATTACATTGAGTTTGTTGGCTCATGAATATTGCTTGCTCCAGAAAATGGAACATTATATATTATTTTAGGAAATCAGGTCAGGAATCTACACAATTTGCCTGCTCAAAAACAGGCAAACGCTTCATGCACCTGTTATGTTTTCTTTGCCAACACTGCATTATGGGATGTGTACATAAACTAGAATCCAATTATTTACAGAGACAGCACACACAGTATCTTACCATCAGACAACTCAAAGCGTGTCAATAAAATACCTCCTATGCCACAATACTCTCTCTGTGTGTGTTCTCTGTACAAGTTTTTATGGATAAGCTTGTACTGTTATAATTGAACCTTAGCAAATCCTATCCATATTTCTGTTTGGAAGCTTGTTCATTTTAGCAAAAAATTGCCCGATGGAATTATTTTCTAGGACATTTCAAGCCATTTTCTACAAACAGGAATCCTTCCTCTGAATTTTTAATCAAGAATCAGGCCAATCTACAGTACAGTCAATAATGGCTAAATAATGGGGGGGGGGGGAGCATTAAACAGCAGTCAAGCTAAGCATTCAAGAGATAACAGTACCTAGGATCTCAACCTGTTCTTCTTTCAGAATGCAAAACACAAAACACATATGTGGGGGGGGGGGTTCAGATTGCTGGTTGATGGATACATACACACCACTAGGGAATTAACTGCCAAAATCAGATATAATTTATTAACATACAATTTTATGTGTAAGCATGGGCATCATGGAACAAGATTCATGATCTTAATAATGTCACCATTTGGCCACACAGAATAAAATGTGCAAGGATCAATCAACACCTGTTTTGGCTTATTATACCAACAATTGTTCTTGGTGTGTGTGTGAATTTATGTATTAGTGACCACTGAAGAAGGCCCATTGGGCCAAACATGTTTGGTCCTGTTTACTGTGATTGTGGTCTTATTCATATGACACCAACCCGTGGATATTTATTTGTATCATTTAATACACTCCGAGGACCGTTTAGTCCGGTGGTTTCAATCTAGAGGCTAAATTCAAGGCCTATGTTTTCAATTTGTATTTTAAATGCACTGTACAATAAAAGGATTTATTTTGTTTAATTCATTTTTAACACTGTTCCTGCTCAACCATCGTGGTACCTACAGCAAAACATAACTGACGTAATTTCAACCACACTGGATCGTCAAAGTAGAAGAGGGCCAATTCAAAAGAATTTGTAGAGTGAAAATCATAAACTAAAAGAGGAACACTTGTTTAGAAGATTAGAACAGAAGCACTGCAGAGAACAGAACGTGCCAAACTGTGGACTTCCTGTGATGAAAAGAGAACATTTATAATTCATGGCCAACCAGCTTTGAAGCATCCACCAGTCATATAAATTACAAAAAAATAATCATTTCCTTTAGTCCACTGGGAAAGGAGATAATGAAAAATCTATTGACAGCTTTGGTTTAAAATAAGGACACTTCTGGTCAGTGGGACGCCAAAGCAACATTCTGGGCTCCTGTGAAGAAAATGCTCATGTGGTCTTCCAGATTTGAACAGTGGTCCTCTGTGTGATTCTTTCTAGTTGCTATTTTGCAACAGTATTACAGATTGGATGACCCAGACTAGCCTGACCTCGTCAGATCTCATAAGCTAAGCAGGATCGGCCCTGGTTAGTATTTGGATGGGAGACCACCAAGGAATACCAGGATTGCTATGCGGAGGAAGGCAATGGCAAACCACCTCTGTGAGTCTCTTGCCTTGAAAACCCTACTGGGTTGCCATAAATCGGCTGCAACTTGATGGCACTTTACACACACAGTAGAGATTATGCCATTCTAGCTACACAGGGTTAGATCCAGTGGATCCATTCTGCTAATGGGGTGCTTTGTTCTGGCTCAAGGAGCCTTTCCGTGATACGTGAAGATCTTCTGCTTGTGGAAGAGCCTCTTGCGTTAGGAGGTGGCTCCACATTTGGGAAGGAAGTGGCACTGTTAGTGGAATGGACTTGTGGAATCAACTGCAGAGTTATCCTTCTCTAGCTGCTGGGAGCAAATGTGCTCTTTTATTCCAAGGATATGGAAAGAAAGTTACACTCACACCTGTACATAGACAGGGGTGGGCAGCTTTGTTTTTACTGCTTTTACAGCCCATTTATTACCTCCAAGGACAAAAGTCCCTTGGAAGCCAGGAAGGGGGCTGTGCCAGTGTTTGGGGCCCCTGCATTGGTATTACTTACGCCGTCCAGGATGGGCACTCCACCAACAGGGAGGCCCAGACACCGGTCTCCTGGCGCTGCCATGGCAGCGCCACTCAGGGACGCCAGCTGGGCCTTCCGCTGGGCGTCCCGCCGGCGTCCCACCAGCGCAAAGGCTCACGCCAGCATCCCATGGGGGGCTTCCTGTCCCCTTTTGGCCTGGCACACTGGCAGGGAGAACGGTGTTGTCCCATTTTTAAAAAAAAAAAGCTGGCAAAAGGCTTTTTAAAGCCTTTTGGCAGCTGAGAAATGGGTTTGGAGGCACCTTGGTGGCGCCTCGACCACGCCCACCCTAGCTGCCGAAAGGTTAGGAATGGGCTGCTCCTGTCATTCTGTGGTTCCTTTCAGCGTGAACTTGACTAATTTCAAGTTCTGCATTATCGGGCATTTCTACAACACCACTTCTTTGCACACTCTACACAGTCTTCTGTCTCTAATTCATGAATCTTCTGCATGTCTTAAGGAGCTTAATTTCCCCTCTCATCAGATCAAAGGAAGAAAAAAAGCATTAGTCAAGACTTTTTTTCTAATAAAATTAATATATACAAGGTAAACCACGTGCCAACTTTTAGAAGAGTGCTTGGCATTCCCGAGCCTGACTGTCAAGTGATTTATAACACTTTAAACCTTTTAACATCCTCATCACTATCACAAACCAATCACAGGAAGAGTGTATTACTTTGACACTGCTGCTCATTAAAAATTAGACAGACAGGAAATTAGGCTTGGTTTTTTTTAGCACCCTTCCAAGATATTGCTTCCAACCCATCCAATTTTCAGCGATTTTTTTTTAATGCTCTCCAGGAATTGCTATTCAGCGGTGCTCTGCAGATCTGAAACGAGACGACGGGAATAGAAGGTGCCCAGATCCCAAACAAACTGGACCCTGCCCTGTACTGTGGAAATAGGCAAGTGCCACTGATTGTATAGGAGTGATAAAAGCTGTGGCACACTGGAATGCCATTTTCTGTAGAAAGGAGCCCCTGTGTTTGCTCAGATCTGGCTGTCCTTACTCCCTATCCTAAAAAAAAGGAGCAGCTGGCTAAAATATTTTGCTCAAAGCACTTATAAATGTCCCACATCTAGTCAGACCTTGTTCACTATTATCTATTTCCCAACATCTGCTGTCTCTTTTGACTGGAGATACCAGGAATGAAAATGGGAACTGAACCCTGCCAGCAATGTCGTCTTCCACAGAAAAATGGCCTCAGTTCTTGCTTGTACCCAATATTTTTTTTAAAAAAAAAATTATATCCTGCACTACGTTGATTTCCGGCCACCTGAAATTGCATGATTTGGCCATTTTTCTGGTTTCCTCTGAACCCTCCAAGAACTTTTCCTTTTAGCATGCTGCCTGCCCGGACGTTCTACCTGCTTATTTTCCCTGGTATTGTGCAAATGCTGTTCCAACCCAGCCTTAACCCAACACATTGATTTTTGTAAGCAAATGCCCCTTCCAGCTCCCGCACTAGCATTACAAAGAAAATATAGGGCAGATGACCTTGTGTTTCTCCTCTGACATCAAGTTCCACCCCTTTTTTCTCAAATTGCTCAAGAACATCACTTTTACAAGTTAGAATATGATGTTACACAATGTCAAACTACTCTGCAGGGATAAAAGACTCCTTCAAAACAGTGAGCATGCAAACATACACAACAAAGTTTCCAATTGGACATGGGGGAAAGTGAGAAATCTGCAGTTTAAGAACTCATCAGAGCAGGAAAAAAAACTCTGCTCTATGCCAGAACTGTGAAAATGTGTCCAGAATGGTCAGAAGTCTGGAATCCATGCCCCAAGAGGAGAGACTTAAGGAGCTGAGTTTGTTTAGTCAGGAGAAGAGAAGGTTAAGGGGTGACATGATAGCCATGTTTAAATATTTGAAGGGATGCCATGTTAATGAGGGAACTAGCTTGTTCTCTGTTGCTTCAGAGACTAGGACACGGAGTAATGGATTTAAACTAAGAGAAAAGCAATTCCACCTAAACATTAGGAAGAACTTTCTGACGGTGAGGGCGGTTCAACAGTGGTGGTGGAGTCCCCATCTTTGGAGGTCTTTAAGCAGAGGTTGGATGGCTATCTGTCGGGAGCGCTTTGATTGTGGGATCCTGCATGGCAGGGGGTTGGACTCGATGGCCCTTGTGGTCTCTTCCAACCTTTTGTGATTTTGTGTTCTGCAGCATTTAAATTAATTTAGCTGTATGTCAAAGAACAGAAAAATGTGACTGAGGTATAACCACTACTGTTCATTCCAGATGATCCAATTAACATAAAGGGGCTTTACTATATCAGAATTTGCTCCGTATGCCAACCATTTGTGATGAACTTCCATATGCTAAAAAGCTAATTTTGATAGAAACACCAAGTGTCGGGCAGAACTTCCCCAAGTGCTGTGATTTTGTTTTAAACACAGCCAGAAATTTAACTAACCATGCTGGAAGCTAGAAGGATTTTTTTATATATATATAAAAAAGCAAAGAACACACAATAAAGAACTACCTTATTACTTTACGCAGAGAGCTGAAGTTAACACACATGCTAAGTAATACACTTTCAATGCACTTTGCAACTGGATTTTACTGCGCGAAACAGCAAAATCCACTTGCAAACGATCGCTAAAGTGCATTGAAAGTGGACTGAAAGTGCATTCGTGAGTGAAAGCAGGTGAAAGTGATTCTACCCGCACGCATCTTGTGTCATCTTTGGGTCTTCACCAATAATGGAAAAAATGGGTACAAAGTGCAGCCATAAGCAAACAGGCTGGAAAACCACTGAAAATGACATTGGCACAATGACATTTGTACATTTTTGGCACTACTGAATGACATTTGTTCATTGTTGACATTACTGGATATTGTGGGAGTGACATTGTCAAATGTAGACATGCTAGGACTCGGGTATGCTACCAAAGTAGTGCTCAGAACCACAGCCAACCCACTGTTCAGTCCAGTCCAATTCTCCAGTACCTCACGACTTCATTAAAGCCAAAGGAGTTCCTGTCTCTCCGACAGGAATTAAATAGCACCATACAAAGCCCCCAGTTGCCCCAATGAAATATTGTCTCTGCCATTTACCCCTGTAAGAGCATCTGTTTACAACTGTTATCTCCCATTATCACCAGTAAGGCACTGGTTACAGTCTTCTGTTTGTCTGCCAGTATTATAACTACCTTGATTTTTTTTCCTTTAGCAGCATCCTCGTGAACAGCAGTGCTAATTAACCACAGCAGCCGAGAGGTTTCACATAAGATCAGGCATCTTTCCTCTCCCCATCAAAACAATCTGCAGGGGTCAAGGAGGTGTTTGGAAAGTGAAACACACAACTACCTCTGACTCATGCACACCAACTTTCACTCCAATATCTCAACCTTCATGTGAGATCTCATGTGATGATGCATTTCATGTCTTTCCCGCCCTTCTTAGAAAGTAGGACAAGTGCCTGAAGAAGAAAAGAAGGGGTGGACAGTTGGAAAGGGGGACACAGAAGAAGGATTAGGAGGATGGTTGACTGGGGAGCTCTAGTATGGGGGGGAGGAAGGAAGCAGAAGTGGAGTGGAAGGCCAGCAGGTAAGCAGATTCATAGAGGTGGGGCAAGCAGGAGAGAGTCCTCCCATGGAAAGGCCTTAGCCTTTATGCCCTGTTTCCTTGGTCATCCACAGCAATTGTTTGGCTGCTGTGGGGAACAGTATGCTGGACTAGATAGATCAATGTTCTGACCTAGCAAGTTCTGCTTATGTTCTTAAAGGTAAAGGTCCCCTGTGCAAGCACCGGGCCATTCCTGATCCATGGGGTGACGTCACACATCCCGACGTTTACTAGGCAGACTTTGTTTACAGGGTGGTTTGCCAGTGCCTTCCCCAGTCATCTTCCCTTTACCCCCAGCAAGCTGGGTCCTCATTTCACTGACCTCGGAAGGATGGAAGGCTGAGTCAACCTTGAAACCAACTTCCGTTGGGATCGAACTCAGGTCATGAGCAGAGCTTTTGACTGCGGTACTGCAGCTTACCACGCTGCACCACGGGGCTCTTATGTTTTTATCTTGCTACAATATATTTTCTCCTGACTTCCACAATCAGGGAGATGAGGATCAAGCTCATGTTTGAAACAAGAGCACTGGATTGCGTCCTGAACACACACACCACATTTCATTGGAATGTACAGTATCAATATTTAAAGGAGATATTGTGTATTACAAGCAAACATCAACAGAAATGGGGAATACCAAGAAGGGTGAGCTGAGCCAAAGGCCTCACTTTGCTGTTACTTTGCTACTGTTTGGCTGTTTACATCAAAAGTCCACAATGCAAATGTCTGCCTGGATGTGGCTGGAAAAATGCAAACTATTTCTGCTTCTGTTTGAAGTATACCACCCAGGCACGAGAAGAATGTCCTCTTTCTAAATCTCCACCTTATCATGAACTAGGTCACTGCAGGGGCAAAGTCTGTTCTGATATTTGAATTTAAGGGCTTGCTAACAAATGGCTTGATTGTATCTTGAACTTGCCAAGGGAGGTTCTTTCACGCCAACCAGGCTCCATAAAAGGAAAAATATGAGAATGCGGTTGTTTGTGTGTTGACAATACAGATCCTGTTTATGCGACTGTGATCTCCATCTCTCTGGTGTAGCTCCAAGTCAAGCACAGAAGGCTTTTTCAGATTTATTTGTGGCGGTTGTTGTTGGACACAATCAAGGACAAGCATTGTTATATAGGTAAGAATAGAACAGTTGACAAATGATAAAAGTGAAGAAAAACGGAGGAGATATATATATATATATATATATATATATATATATATATATATATATATATATATGTACGAATACAGAGAGCATCCCAAAAAGCTTCTTCTGAGAGCCTAGATGCAAAGCAGCTGCTCAGAGGTCCCCTCCCTTTCTCTTCCAGAAAGAACTGAGCAGCAAAGGTCAACTCAGGCGCAACTCAGGCGCAAAGATGTTATATTTTATACCTGATCACCACGGGGACTTGCAGCCATATGGCAGCTGCGAGTTCCCTGTTGTGACCCAATTTAGCAGCTCTGCAAGGGCTTGATTCTGGTTGCGACTGCACCACAAGGGGAGGAGAGGTATCCGGTTTCCCCTTTGCCATTCTCCTGACCCGAAACAGACCCAGGTAGCACACGCAACCATTCACAGCTCTGCAAGACCTCCTTAGGCATATGAAACCTAATGTGTAACTTGGCCCTCGGGTACCTTTGTGGTCAGAGGATTTATTTATTTAATAGATTTATACCTCGCCCTCCCTGGCACAGTGAGGGTCCCTGTCACCAAAAGACCTACTCCCTGCCAGCAAGAGAAGATCAGTGGAGCCTCAGACGCTGGATGGAGCCCAACAGCTGCTGCCAGGAGACAACCGAAGTGTAGAAAGGGAGAAAAGGGAATGCAGGCCTGAGGCACAGCCCTAGGGATGAATCATGATGTCTGATATAGGTCAATACGTCAGCCAGTGCACTTTCACCAAAATGTACATAAAAAAACTTTTCTAGGATTTGGGGAGGGGCCGTGGCTCAGAGGTAGAGGCATGCACAAGGTCCCAGGTTCAATCCACAGCATCTCCAATTAAAGGGACCAGGCAAGTAGGTGATGTGAAAGACCTCTTCCTGAGACCCAGGAGAGCCACTGCCAGTCAGGGCAGACAGTGCTGACTTTGATGGACCAAGGGTCTGATTCAGTATAAGGCAGCTTCATGGGTTCATGTGTCTACATTACCTCCCATTAAGATGCAGGGAGTGAGATTTTGCAGTTTTATTTAGCCTTCCTTCCTTCCTTCCTTCCTTCCTTCCTTCCTTCCTTCCTTCCTTCCTTCCTTCCTTCCTTCCTTCCTTCCTTCCTTCCTTCCTTCCTTCAAGGCCAGAATCGTTCAAGCTACTCATCTTCTCACCATGCCAGAACACCACTGCCTCCAGTAAATACTGCCTTACTATGTACCAACCGCACATGCAGGCTATAATACTGTAACATTATCACAGGCAGCTTTAATAAATAGCGAGTGGGACTGATCTTTAAAGTTGCGGGAGACTGCTGTTTTCTAAATGCCTATTCTAGGGACGAACAGGGCCAAACCAGAAGGGATCCTGAGTCAGCCTTATGGATTCCTATTCAAGATGCTGCATCCGGACGCTCTGATCTATTGATGCAATCTACACAGTGTCCTTGGAAGGGTTCTTTATATAGCATGCAAGGCCGCTGCCTTGATGAATATAAAAGGTTTGCTGGTCATTTTTTCCACAGTACTGGGAAACTAGCTTTAGTTCGGAGCCCAGGTTCCTGATTCTGGGCAACGGTTCAGTCAGTGCTGCCGATTCTGACATCCATTTGGAATACAATCAACCTGCAGTTAAACAGTGATACGTTTCACAGACTTTACCCCTTTAAGCTGCAGGTGAGATTGTATGAACAAGCTTCGTTCATATGAGCAGGTGCCATCATACAAATGGGCAACATCAAAAACTGTCCATATATGTGTACTTTCTGTTGGGGCCCCCATCTTGTGAAATGAACTGCCTGGGGGGGCCAGGAAGGTTCCCTCACTTGTCTTGCCACCAACTGTATAAACCAGAATTGCTCAGGAGGGCATTTCTATAAAGCTAAAAGGGCTATGTTACAACAAAATGGTTCAGAAAGGTGCTTTTTACAAAGGGGGTTACCGCACTTGTATTCCCAGTGATGTATTGAGTTTGAAAATGTTATAAAAAATACTGTTCGCACTTTCTATGTATTCCCACCGATGTATTAAGAGTTTGAAAACGTTATAAAAAATACTGCTTGCACTGTGTTTGGCCCCTTTAGCTGTGAAGACGTCTTCCAACCATTTATAAGTCGTGGTATCCAAAAACCCTTTTAAAGCCATGTTTTTTATAACATTTTCAAACTCTTAATACATCGCTGGGAATACAAAGTGCGGTAATCCCCGAAGTATGAAACGGTGAGCTAAAACACTGTGTATAGTATGTATTATGTACTATCCTTCTTCCACCACATTGTTTTCTACTGAGAGCCAGCATGGTGTAGTGGTTAAGAGCAGTGGTTTGGAGCGGTGGACTCTGATCTGGAGAACCGAGTTTGATTCCCCACTCCTCCACATGAGCGGTGGAGGCTAATCTGGTGAACTGGATTTGTTTCCCCACTTTTCCACATGAAGCCAGCTGGGTGACCTTGGGCTAGTCACACTCTCTCAGTCCCACCTACTTCACAGAGTGTCTGTTGTGGGGAGGGGAAGGTGATTGTAAGCCGGTTTGATTTTTCCTTAAGTGGTAGAGAAAGTCAGCATATAAAAACCAACTCTTCTTCTACTATTTATGTAATACTATTTTCTGCACTGTGAAGATAACATGTTTAATACTGAGTTAAAAGGACCAGGGCATAAGTGATGTGAAAGGTCTCTGCCTGAGATGCTGGAGAGCTGCTGCCAGTCAGAGTAGATGACACTGAATTTGATAGACCAAAATAGAAAGCAGCATCATGACTTTATGTGGTGGGTGGTCTTTGAATGTGATGGTTCTGAAAATGTTTTGCAATGGCTGGAAGTTAATGATTTATTTTATTTTAATTTATTTTTACTATTCCAAGCTGCTCTGAGGGCCCCTGTGACTGAAAAGCAGGTACAAATATGTTAATAAAGTTCAGCACAAAAAAAATCCTACTTAATTCTGCAGACAATATAAACTGTCTTGAAAGGTATGCCTGTTACTGAAGTAAATAAATAAAACTCAAGTAGCGAAGAAGCTGATTCCCCACAATCACATAGCAGGCCATTAAATAAGTGAATGAATAATAATAATAAAAAAACTTACAAGTACTAACATAGAAAATTTAAAGTTATTACTGCTGCAGTTCTAAGAACCCTGGGAGTAAGCCCTATTGAATAAAATGGGACTTTATATGAATGGGGGTTACCCTGATGCTAAAATAATACAAGTTTATTTGCTGGAAACTAGGTCATCAGATCCCTAGCTGTCCTAAAGGGAAAGATGTGGCAAGTAATGCATGACTTGGGGAATCTGGGCAGGATCTGCTAAGCCAGGCATCCCCAAAGTGGTGCCATGGGAGTCATGGCGCCTGCCGACACCTTTTCTGGTGCCCACCAAGTGTTTTTAGGAAGTGGGTGTGGCCAGGTAGGGCTTTCGCCCTGCAAGGCTTCTGACAGTCTGTGCATTTTTTTAAAAATAAAATGTTGCTTTGGCAGCAGCTGCCACCATAGCACAAGGATCTGCACTGCGTCACCGAAGTCGAACTGTGGCGATCATTTTGTGGCTGGCTCCACCTCTGATCTATAACTGGGAATACTATGGGGGAATTGGTTTGTGGCAGGAAATGGCGAGTGAGCCCCCAAATTGCCATTGGTCTAAAACAAGGGGGAGGCTCCAAGTTGCAATCCAAGATATAAGAGAAGCACGGGCATGTGCCCCTGTGTCAGCCAGCCAGTTTTTGCTTGTGTCCCGTCCTGGAATCTTCGGGGCAGCCCTAGTAAGCGTTTTCAGAGGTCGGGCAGAGACTGACCCATCCTTTAACACAAGAAAGATGGGGGATATTCAGTGGAACGAAAGTTAACTCTAGCTAAGGAGAAGGTTGTCACACCCGACTCATGGTGACCCCAACCAGGGGATGTTCAATGCAGGAAATGAGCAAAGGTGGTTTTGTCATTGACTTCCTCTGCATAGCAACCCCAGGGCTTAGCCCCCAACTTCTGACTAGCTCGGGCTAAGCTAGGCTATTCAGGCTGCCCAACTCTAGCTAGCACTGTTTTATGTTTGTTTTTCTCTAGCCAACCCCTTTATGTTTTCATAGAGAGCCAGTGTAGTGTAGTAGTTAAAATGGCGGTCTCTGATCTGGAGAACCAGGTCTGATTCCCCACTCCTACACATGAAGCCTGCTGGGTGACCTTCGGCTAGTCATAGTTATCTCTGAACTCTGTCAGCCCCACCTACCTCACAAGATGTGTGCTGTGGGGATAGGAAGGGAAGGCAATTACAAGCCGCTTTGAGAGTCCTTAAATGTAGAGAAAAGCAGGGTATAAAAACCAACTCTTCTTCTATATTTTATTTTGCTGTAACACATTTCCTAACCATCTGTACTTCCTGCTTCATTAGACATTTAGTAGAATAAAACTCAGAAAGAAAACACACATGAATTTGGGGAGAGAGGGAATTCTTTGCAAAAACAATTCCAGCCCACCAAAGCCCACAGGCTGCTAAGGCTACACAAAAAACACACATCTTGATAGACAGCCCATCTCTAGTGAGACAGACACCTAAAAGGGAGGGGGAGAGAATGAAAGCTGGGAAGGGCGAGTTCAACAGTATCTCTGTCTGATACACACACAGACAGCCAAATGGACCAGAGACCATCTCTTCCACACTTATGGTAGAAAAGATTCCAGTAACTGGAACCTCTTGGGTTGTGGCCCTATCCAGGTTGTCATCCAGTTGGGTGGGGAGACCCATCCAAATCCCATCGTCTTGGTGATTTAGCTCAGGTGCCAAGACAAGGTGGCAGATGGAAGGGAGTTAGCCAGTGGAGACTGAGATTGAGACAGAACTTACTTCCAAGTAGACCCGCCTAAGATTGCTCCCTATAGCTACTGAGGAATATCAATCCACCTAAATCCAATATCCTAGCTTTAAAAAAAAAGCTGTCAAATAGAAATGCTATTAAGGAACTGCTGAAGAATCTGTGGGAGTGATTATGGCATATTAAAGGCCCTGAGTGATCTTTGCATTTTAACTAATCACTGATCCAGTGATCTATTCTGGGCATGGGAGTTCCAACGCTCCTTTGCCTGTCATAGCTTTGGCATTAATTTCATAGCTTTGGCATTACGTTCAGCAGGGCCTGTAAGACAGAGCTATTCCACCAGGCCTACAACTGAGGACAGCCGCAGGTAGGGTTGCCAGGTCCGGGTTGGGAAATACCTGGAGATTTTGGGGGTGGAGTCTGAGGAGGGCGGGGTTTGGAGAGGGGAGGGACTTCAATGCTATAGAGTCCAATTGCCAAAGCAGCCATTTTCTCCAGTGGAACTGATCTCTATCGGCTGGAGATCAGTTGTAATAGCAGGAGATTTCCAGCTAGTACCTGGAGGTTGGCAACCCTAGCGGCAGGTAATATCAGTGGTGGCCTCCCTACTCCCTCCCCCATTCTTTACTATACAACTGATGTTATTGGGGGGGGGATAGCTGACTGGTTGCTTTGTTCGGCATTTCTTGCTGCTGCGGGTTAGAAATGTGGTAAACAAACAAACCTTGGCGGGTTAGAAATGTGGTAATCAAACAAAGCATATTACATTTGAATACACGGATATGCTCCTTCAACTTTAATTAACGGGGGCCTGTGCATGCACACCAATCCATGCACACATCTATAAGTACGTAATCCTTTAAACAGAGTGATACACTGTAATGTGTCTAGTCACCCTACAGTTTGAGCAAACATAACATTACAAAGTTAAGGTTATTTACTGTTTCAATAACAGCCACATGTGAGCTGTATGCCATGAAGCTGGGGCTTCAATAGTTGCTGTGAAGCAGGAAGATTTGCTTAAACTCATCTCAGATTTATCAGAAACCGCTCATGCCTTCAGATGGCGCTCAGCCAGGAAATGTAGTTGGCCTACAGCTGTTGTCTACTGGACTTCCATCTGTAGGGAGGCACAACAAGATCTCTGAGAAACTTACAAGGAATGTGCTAGAAGTGCTTGATTTGTGTCCTTGAAGACGTCACAGTAGTCAGGTTACTATATATTTTAGCTTAGGCCTCTCAGTGTCCTCATGTCTGCCCTTTCAGAAACCATCAATTCTGTTAGATTGCATGTCAAGAGAGAGTCTGTTTTGCGAGTAACAAATGGACCTGGCGGGGAAAGAAATTGATGGGAGAATCTGCCCCTGCTTTGTACCACTAAAGGGATTGCACAAAGAAATCTGACTATCATTTCTTTCTCAAGGGGGGAAGGGAATTCTAGCTTTAAAAAAATACTGCCATAAATAATGTAACCGAAGAATCAACAGGCGTGACCTCGCCCAGTATTCTGCAAGTGATTAACGGTTGGTTCAAATGTTATTTTCTTTAAAGATGCTGCAACTGTTCTTGCGTCTAGAGTCCAAAGCTCCCCAAGGCGCTGTGTAGGAACTATGCTCCTATGAGCTTGAAACAAAGAATCCTCTTGTATGAACACAAACAGGTCCTGATTTCTAAGCAAGAATGGAACAACCATTATGGATGTGACACTCTCCATACTATTCAGAGCAATACAATGCACACCAGAGTGGCCAGATCATAATGAACATGCAACAGTTAGGTTTGGTGATGTAATTAAGAGGCGAGGTAAAATGGTGTACAGTGGCTAGGTTTACTCTTTTTGATTGTCCTTGGTATGTCAATAAAGGTACTGAAACTGAAACAGTTAGGTTGAGCTTATAAGAGAGACCCGAGTGGGTTTTGGTGAGGTCTTTAGGTGGAGCCCAGTGCAAAAACTCTACCATCAGGGTTGTCAATTTTTGAACTGGTTCTTCTAGTTTTCCCTTTAATATCTGCAAGTCATTATGGAGAGCTTTATTTAACTTCATGCCTTAAAAATCTTTTTTTTTCTTTTAGTTTTCACTCATTAAACTTCTATTAAAGGGACAGGGCACTTTGACCACCAAATGGTCAGAAATGGTCAAAAGGGTGAAAAACGGCTTTGCTACTTGCGCTTCTGATAACTGGTCTGTAAATGAAATAAAAATAGACACGGAATTATTTCCTCACTATTTAAGAGCATAAGAAGTGCCCAGTTGGTTCCTATTTCCCACAGCAGCCAATCAGTTTCCTTAGAGGGTCAACAAACAGGGCACAGAGGCCCACAACAGGAAACTCTAGTTTCCAGAACAATTAGAAGGAATTGTTGTGGGTATTTTCAACTAATGGCAGACACTCCTGCACCTCCAACACAACATGAAGTCTACAGAATCTAAGGAACGTGAGTCGTACTTATTCTGCTTCTTAGTACCTTGAAGAGATCCATATTGAACTTTTGTTTCAAAGGCAGCTGTCAATAGGAATCACACTCACACACTTCCGCTCTCTTCTTTTTCATTCATCTCAGTACTTGACCTCCTATGCAGTCTTTGCTCTAGGTGTGTTCAGCCTTCCAGAGAGCAGAGATGGATTTTGGAGACTGTTCAAACGAGATGTACATTAAAAAAAAGAACGATATCTTGCCTTCTGCTCTGGAAGCAATATGCCCCTCATATTATTTTATTTATACAATCTCAAATGAAAAATTCATGTCAGGCACTTTACACAGAATGAGTTATCTGTACCCTTCTCTTCATCAACTTCAGACTGCATCAACTTCAGACTAGCAATGGAAGTAATGGCCCTGGCTTGCAAAAAGCTGCACTCATTCAGTGCATCCTGGGAGTGAGCCTAAGCAGGTCTCCTCATAAGTAAGTCCCATTTTCTTCAATGACACTTCCTCCTAAAAAAGCATCCACAGGATTGCAGCCTCATCCCTCTAAACAGCTCATCTGCTTAATTGGACATACAAGTCATCAGTGTGGAAACTGAAAATAAGTGAAGAACAACTCAGAGCATTTTTTGGGGGAAGCACGGAATACATTTCTGCCCTTCCCAAACAATCATAGCCAGCCCAAATACTGCTGGAACGAGGAGATAAGGACTAGACTAGATAAATAAGAAAAGCAAACATAACTGAATACCAACACACCTCTCTTGAGAAACTGGCCACACATGAAGCTTATACTGACTCATGATAATTGGTCTATCAAATTCAGTACTGTCTACTCTAGCTTACAGTAGCTCTCCAGGGTCTCAGAGGTCTTTTGCATCTTCTACTACTTGCTCCTTCTATAACTGGGGATGCCATGGATTGCAACTAGCATCTTCTGCATTCCGGGAACATGATCTACCATCCGCCGCTCGTTAACCACTACACCACGCTGGAAGGATGTTCCAGAGATGTTCCAGAGATGCAGCACCACAACTGGAAGGTCCTATCTTTGGTCACTGCCTGCCCCACTTCTGTTGGTAGAAGTACCCAGATGATCTTAGTAAACAACCAGATTCATAGATAAGGAGGCTGTCCTTCAGATAACCTACGGCCAGACCATTTAGTAGAGAAGTCAAAATCAATGCTTTGAATTGCATCCAGAAACAGAGTGAGAGCCAAAGAAAATCTTGTCGCACAATGGTAGTATGCCCATCAGAGATTGTTTCTGATGACACGCCTGCGACAGCATTTTGGACAATTTCAAGTTTCCGATAAGACTTCAAAGACCCCAGAGAGTGCATTACAGTAATCTCACCTTGACATGACCTGCGCATGGATACTATTGCAACATAAATAACCATAAAGGGACAATTTGGGGTAGAAAATAGAGTACAATCATGTAAATGTAAACCACAAGATGCAGATGTAGGCAGAGATACAGATTTAGCAATATAATCCCTCCAGAGATACAGATTTAGCAATATAATTCCATGCTGGCATTCTTGTATACATTTCCTTTCACACACATTGAAACTCATATATTGTTACTGCAGTGAAAGAAACATTACAAAAAAAGAAAACCAAAGAAATGAAAGTGCAAAATGGAAGACATTCCAATGAAAGCACACCCATAACTTGAAAAAACAATCACTTATTTATCTCTAACATTATTTTTAAACAACCAGAAAGGTTACAACTTAATCTAATAAGGGCACAAGAATTTTTTAGCTTCAGAAACCATGCAACATTTCCCTTAAATAAACTACAAGCCCACATCATCTACACAGAAATCTAATTTATATTAATGAAGGAAGTAACATGCCAAAGGCATTTCTAGAGAATGCTCTGGTAGCAATTTTAATGATCTGACTGCACGGAGAGGGTTTTGAACATATTAGCGGTTCAGGATGCTTAAATGAAATAGCTTTTTAATTGTAAGGAAACAACTGAGAACCACACAGCAGAATTACATGTTAAAGCTGGCGTGCAGTTCTGGCCACATGGAACTGATAAGAAGAATGTCAGCTAAAGGCTTAGCACAAGCACAATCACACTGTGTCAGCGTCATCTGATGATCTTTGTGCTAAGTTTTACTAAATCTGGAAACAAACATATCCACTTTCTACCTCAGAAAGAACTTGCTCCAGGCCTCCCTGGTCTTCTTGAGGAAGCCATTTGAGATTGCTTTGCTCCCTGTGATGATTGCTGCCATGATGCTTGCTTCCAGTCATTTATCATGTGGGTTGGGGGATCAGATTACTGCAATATGCTCTATGTGGGGCTGCCCGTGAAGACTGTCCAGAAATGACAGTTGGCACCGAATGCTGTGACCATAATGTTGACTGGAGTGGATCATAGGGACCATATCAGTACAGTCTTGTTTAATCTGCACTGGCTCCCAATTTGCTTCCAGGCTCAATTCAATGAGGGAGCATCACCTTGGTGTCTGCAGGGAGCATCTGTTGAGAAACTGGTGTCGTCATCATAGAAGGATAACTGCTTTGCAATCTCCTAATTTTTTTTGTGTGCAACTTTCCCAACTACTTATGGCTGAATCTAGTTCCCATGGCAACCATTTTGTGATTGTTCCTACGCTTCTGTGGCAGCCATTTTGTTGTGCGCCCACTGCCTGTTATTAAGATCCCAAAGCACCCACAGGCTCAACAAGATTGGGGACCTTTGTGATAACATGCAGAACTAGAGATGTTGCTGAAGTTTGACATTCCTTGGCTAGAAATACGGTATCACTGACTCATGCGCATACAATACATGGGTGAGCATTATAGGCCAGAATTATTATCTGGCTTGGATATTAAACCGAGAAAGACAAGGACTTTCTTTCTCAGTTCTTCAGCCACCTCCTCCTCAATGTCAATGCATGTAGCTCCAGCTATCTCCTCTTCCTCCTTTTCCTTCTGTCTAGAATACTTGCAGTAACAGTATCAGGCACCCTGTGAAAAAAACATACTCTATGACTCCTAGAACCTGGAATATTAACATAGCAGCATTGCAGGAATGAGAGAGAGCCGCATCTCCTGGATTTTCTTGGTGGGAGGATGGAGAATGACTGAGAACCTGAAGTATGTTGAGGCCGGAACAACGGTCCAGGGGTATAATCATGTGTCGTCTGAAAGATGCAGCAAGCAACACTATACCACCTCTTGCACACCCTAAATCAGGGGTGGGGAACGTCAGGCCCGGGGGCCGTTTAAGGCCCGCAAAATCATTTGGTCTGGCCCTTCGTGGGTCCTGGCAGATCTCTAGCTCAGAAGGATCTAAGACTGGCGATCCGCCCCCTCCCGTGGACGGGAATAGCCTCTATTCAAGGCAGATGTGAGTTTGTTTTGCCAAGAAAAGGAACATTTTCCCCCCTTGCAGAAGAGTCGTTAGCTATGGAGCTGCTAGGACCGCCCAAGAAACTAATTTTTAAGTTGAAAATTTTGTATGGCCCGCGAATAATGTTATAAATATCCAAATGGCCCTTGGCGGAAAAAAGGTTCCCCACCCCTGCCCTAAATGGTACCCATGAGTGAAACAAAAGAAACAGGTTTGGACCCCAGCAACCACCTGCGAGGGACTCAGAGAACCTCAATATTTAAACCAAGGCTTGCTTTTTCTGCAATAAAAATAAAAGCAATGCATAAGAAATGTTTTGTGGTATCAGACCACAAAACAGACCAGAAAAAAGTGGCCACCCAGCCAGTTCTGGAAAGCTGACAAAGTATTTTTAACTGCAACAGAAGAAAACCCCTGAAGTCCTGGGAACTACTACTCCGTTTTAAAAAGTAAATTCTAGAGTTTGAATGAGGCCATGTTCTCCTGGTATTCATTTTTTTTTCTAGGTCTCTTACTCAAGACATAACTAGCATCCAAATTATCTTTCTGATTCAAGCAGTGGCAATTTTTTAATGTGTGTCCAAAAACAACAGTCATATAATACCTTTCATTAGGACCCATGATACTTTCACAAAACCATGTGTTGGGTCCAAGGAGTCACATCCACAGGTGTAATGAAACTTCCACCGGTGGCAGGACATTACCATTGTGTGTGTGCCTTTGTGTGTGTGTGAGAGAGATTTTTCCTGTTCCTTTCTCCTTTCTTTTGCCTCTTCATCTTGTTCATGAGGGTCCCAATCCCTAGGAGCAGAATTTCAGGGGCCTCTCTAGAAGGCAGGAAAATCCCATTACACAAGCTTTGCTCCATTCACATTGAAATTTCTAGGACTCTTCATTAGGACAGATATCCAGTACACAAAAGCAGTGGAGGAAAAACAATGTTTCAGGGCATAATGGTAAGTCCCCAAGACTGCAGCTTGGAGAACCTTAAAATGGAATATAGGCCATTGCAGTGCCGGGGATGCAAAGGAGGGTTCAAGTTGCACCAAAGGCTACTGGGACAAAGAATATAAATGCCGGCGGTTAATCAGTCATTAGAGGCTAATTTCTAAAATAGGAGACCTAGTTCAAATTCTGACATGAAACCTCTACTTTTCTTAATTCAGGGCTCATGGGGGTTATGTAGCATGTAGAAAAACAAAGAGGCTCAAAGGCACCCCCATCTTTGTTATTCCTTCACCAGACTAGAGCCATATTCCATTCTGACTCTAGTCAAATCTCCCCC
Organism: Euleptes europaea; assembly: GCF_029931775.1. Lineage (NCBI taxonomy): Eukaryota > Metazoa > Chordata > Lepidosauria > Squamata > Sphaerodactylidae > Euleptes > Euleptes europaea. Next base: position 24,835,834 of record NC_079316.1, on the reverse strand, counting down.
CAACCCCCCCCCGAAAAAGCAACCACTGCAAGTCCAGACACAAGTAATATATGAGACCTTCATTACAAAAATGTAATACAACCTTTGAATTCCAATAACTCCAAACTGTGATTAAGCTCTGCACATAAGCAAGAAGTTCCGATAATGAATACAGCACATTTCAGAGGTTACCTTGCCCTGGCTGTCATTATTTCCCACGACACATGTTTTATTTTTAGGATGCAATCTGTCATGTACGACTGCTGTGCAACCTCCATTCATCAGAGGGCTACCGTGGCATGGTGGCTTACACGCTGGAGCTCTGAACCAGGAAGTGTTTGGTTCAAAGCTTACTTCTGTTGTGAACTCGGTAAACATCCTTAAGAAAAATGCTCTTTCAGGCATAAACCCTCCTACTTCATTTGAATTATGGGCATAAATTGACCTAATTTGCAGATTGTAATGATCTTCTGAGGCCAGGAATATATCTTATACTTTGTAATAGACAGGAAAGGTGGAGTGGTGTAGCCCGATCTCATCAGATCTCGGAAGCTAAGCAGGGTCGCCACTTGGATGGGAAACCACCAAAGAAGGCTCTGCAGTGGAAGGCGATGGCAAACCACCTCTGCTTCTCAATAGCCTGGAAAGCCCCTTGTTTGGGTCGCCATAAGTTGGTTGTGAGTATAATCTGTGATCTTTTTAGAGTGGCATTTTTCAAAATTTTACCAAATGCAGCCACTAGGGCTATGATTTAAAGGGAAGAGACTAGCTTACAGGGAGAAGGTTTTTAAACCACCAACAACCCCATTAAAATGGAAGTCATTTCAAGGGAGAGAATGACATCCCAAGCTGAGGGGCTTCCCCACTGTTTCCTCCACGCTAAAATTTGCTCCTCTTTTTTGGGGGCCACTGAGGAAAAAGTACAAATTGCCAGCTTGGGGCATGACAATTTTTGTGAGGGAAAAAAATATATCCTGTGTCCCTGCATACCAGTTTTCCCACTAAAATTATGGCAGCTGTGGCTCAGTGGTAGGGCATCTGCTTGGCATGCAGAAAGTCCCAGATTCAATCTCTGGAATCTCCAGCGAAAAGGATCAGGTAGTTAGTGATGTGACCTCTGCCAGAGACTCTGGAGAGCCACTGCCAGTCTGAGTAGACAATACTGACCTTCATGGACCAACAATCTAATTCAGTATAAGGTAGCTTCATGTATTCAAAGCCTCAGCAGATGTGTTTGGCTAAAAAGCAAGTGTCTGTTAAAAGAAACATGGAACTACCTGCAGCATATTATTCCACCCTCAGATTATGAATTACCGGTAATCCAAATGTCATGAAAAATTGTGTTTACATCAAACCCTAGTTAGTTGAGAAGTCTGAATGTAGAATGTAGCAAACTAGGGTTTGCTGATTAGCAACAAACTGGATTCAAATTTGGGATTGTCACTGGTTTGTTACCATAATTTGTACTAATTCTGGTTTTCTGTGATTTCTTAATTCACTAACCAGGGTTTGTTGAACAGTGCTACCCCTTGCAGCAGCCTGCCACAGACATAAATTTGGAGCATGTCATTTCTGCTGGGAGAGACCGTTTATTTGCAAACTGAGATTTCTTAGTTAAACCTGGTAGACTAAGTTGTTGCATCAACCACAGTTTAAACAATCATAGTTAACCATGACATCTGAATCTACTCAATGCACAAGAAGTCCCCTGAATGGTAAATAATGCTGTAAATATTGAATGTTAGCTTTCTGTATGCCCAGTTCACTTTCTAAGGCATATTCTAGAATCTTAGAAAGCAAAATTGCAAAAGTGGAGAAAAATCTGATGTAGTACAAGATTTCCCATGCCAGCATGGCTGGCTACATGTACCTGTATCTGTCATGCAGGAAAACAAAGGAACGGGCGGGGGGAGGGAACTCAACAGTGTCCACACATCCAGTGGCTCTTGGATATGCTGAACATACCACAAAAGCTCACAGAAACAGATGTATGTTGCTGATAAGCCAGAACAACTAGACCAAGCTCAAGACCAGATCTAATGTGTGATTTTTTTAAAAGATAAAACAGCAGCAAATACCACCAAATATAAATTCTAAATTAAAAGAAACACATAACCGATGTTTCACCGCTGACTGATTCAATATAGCAGAGATAAGTAAATAAAACCCTGACTCCCAAGCAATTACCACAGATCCAAAATCCATTAATTTCCTGTCCTTCTCTTCTTACGGCAAAACACACTTCAGTGACATTTACACAGTGCTAGAAGAAATAAACCTGGCATGCACCTTTTCTTTCCCGGGCACTGAATGAAAACCACATATTTGAAATCTCTTGCATACATGCTGCCGAGAATTTAAACAATTGTCCTCTTCTTTACCTTTTTAGAAGGCATAAAATCAAATGACTTTGGGTCTACAAGAAAACAACGTGCAGAAGGAAAAATGTACGCTCCAAAGGTAATGCAAGGTAACATAAATACTGCTGCCAGCTACATTGCTGTTCTGCTCGAAGTGTTTGAGCTAAAAATTTGGAAACCCCTTAAAATACCCTGCATATTATTTGGCAAAAGAAGGGAGATTTGGAGCCTTAAACTGTGTAAACAGGCCACCTGAACAGTAACAACCACTGAGGTGAGGAACAATCAAAATATTTAGCCTGCTTACATATATAATTATTTTTTAAAAAGAAATTCAAAACAATTTGTTTCTCCTTTAGAAATTCTTCATGCCAAAAAATTCCAATTACTTCACAATCACAAGGTCACCCTTTGTTAGTTCCAGTTAAATTGATTTCAATGCCAGAGTAAAGGGTAAAATTGTATGCCGGCTCTCTGCAGCTCGTGCCGGAAAGGTTTCATTACAGCACAAGTACACAGGACCCCAAAGGCATGGAAGATGTGGGGAAAAAATATGCAGGCAGTGGTCGTGAGCGACTGGGAAAATGTGACTTAGAAGTCACAGGTGTGCATGAAACTCGGTGTGGCAGCAGCAAAGACCTGGTTGAGGTCAATTATACATCAGTGGACTGAAAGCTGCCACAAACCAGTGGTTCCCATCAACCCCTTCCAGCATCCAGTTTTTCCTTCTCACCAACATAGACCTGGGTTTTAGCTACCCTTTCCTATCGTTCAGGTTTTATTGCAAAAGGATAAACTTTCTTATTGCCTTTAGCAACGGATGTTGGAATAATGTGTACCGCTAGTCATCTCATGATTTTTCCAAACACAAACCCTGCCCATTCCTGGTGCCAAAGGCTGCATTAGCCCTACCAGAGCATTGCATGCATAAGGTCTCAGGTTCCATCCCCAGCATCTCCAATTAGAAGAAGAAGAGTTGGTTTTTATACCCCACTTTTTCTCTATCTTTTAAGAAGTCTCAAAGAGGCTTACAATCGTCTTCCCTTCCTCTCCCCTCAATAGACACGGTGTGAGGTAGGTGGGGCTGAGAGCGTTTGAAGAGAACTGTGACTAGCCCAAGGTCACGCAGCAGGCTTCATGCGGAGGAGTGGGGAATCAACCCCGGGGGTTACCGCACTTTGTATTCCCAGCAATGTATTAAGAATTTTAAAATGTTGTAAAAAACATCTGCTTTAAAAGGGTTTTTGGATACCACGGCTTATAAATGGTTGGAAGACGTCTTCACAGCTAAAGGGGCCAAACAAAGTGCGAACAGTATTTTTTATAACATTTTCAAACTCTTAATACATTGGTGGGAATACATACAAAGTGCGAACAGTATTTTTTATAAAATTTTCAAACTCTTAAGAACATCAGAAAGGCCCTGCTGGATCAGACCAAGGCCCATCAAGTCCAGCAGTCTGTTCACACAGTGGCCAACCAGGTGCCTTAATGATGTCTTAATACATCGCTGGGAATACAAGTGCAGTAACAGCCCCCAGTTCACCAGATTAGAATCCGTCGCTCATGTGGAAGACTGGGGAATCAAACCCAGTTCACCAGATTATAGTCTGCTGCTTTTAACCACTACACCATGGCGGCTCTCTGAATTAAAAGAATCAGATGGTCGATGATGTGAAAGGCCTCTACCAGAGACCTTCAAGAGCTACTGCTAGTCAGAGTAGACTGTACTGGCCCTGATAGACCAACAATCTGAGTCAGCTTAAGGCTGCCTCATGCGTTCAAGACTAATGGAAGGGAATGGTGAAAATATTACATGGAGGTCATTGCTAGCTTTTTTTGTATGAAAAAGCTGATGTGTATACAGGCCCTAAGTATGCAGGCATAAAATCTCCTGGAATCTAGAGAATAAAACTGCTGCTATCTGCTGCTATCATACTGCCCTTGTACAAATCTATGGTGAGACCACACTTGGAATACTGTGTACAGTTCTGGTCAACTCACCTAAAAAGGGATATTACAGAGCTTGAGAAGGTGCAGAAAAAAGCAACCAAAATGATCAGGAGACTAGAGCAACTGTTCTATGGGGAGCGGTTAAAACGCTTACAGCTGTTTATATTGGAAAGAAGGTGGTCAAGGGCAGACATAATAGAAGTCTATAAAATTATGCATGGCTTGGAGAGAGTGGACAGGGAGAAGCTTCCACCCCTCTCTCATAATACTAGAACATGGGGTCATCTGCTGAAGCTGGAGGGTGAGAGATTCAAAACAGATAAAAGGAAGTATTTCTTCACACAACGCATAGTTAAATTGTGGAACTCCCTGCCCCAGGATGTGGTGATGGCTGCCAGCTTGGAAGGCTTTAAGAAGGGAGTGGTCATGTTCATGGAGGATAGGGCTATCCATGGCTACTAGTAAAAATGGATAATAGTCATGATGCATTCCTATTCCAGGATCAGAGGAGTATGCCTGTTATATCAGGTGCTGTGGAACACAGGGAATCCTGGCAGGATAATGCTGCTGCAGTCATCTTGTTTTTGGGCTTCCTAGAGGCACCTGGTTGGTCACTGTGTGAACAGAGTGCTGGACTGGACTTGATGGGCCTTGGTCGGATCCAGCATGGCTTTTCTTATGTTCTAACCTTGGGGCTAACTCATACAACTGACTGGTACTTGAGGAGGAAGAGTAAGAAGAATCAATAAAACTTGAATCCAGCATAGAAGCATCATTGCTCTCAGCCTATTATTGTGCACATGGGCAAGGGGAAGGAAAAGATCTTTTAAAAAAAATGCATTCATGCAGTCAGGCTAGTGAAGTTCTCATTCAGTCATGCACAGATTAGACATGAAGGCATTTTTAGCGATCAAAAGACCACCAAGGCGAAAAGGACAGCCAGCTTCACTTGAATTTCTGCTGACCTGCTAAATGCTATTTTTATGCTGTTGCACTTGATCCTTGATGGGTGTCACCTGAAAGTGAAACACACATCGCTCCTGCCGATCTAGAAGAGCTGAACGTAGGGCTAAGATAGCAAGATGGAAATTATTTGCAGCCCTGCTACAAATGTGTACTAAAAAATGCCGCTTCAATCAGGACAGGTTGGTGGAGATACCGGATGCAACTAAAGAGACCTGCATTTTCAATGTTGTTTATGTATGGACTGCAGCTCTATACTCCACATCCTGCTTTGATCAAGCTGACAATACCTCCCAAAATTGAGGGTATGGAAAAGGATGAATCTTTAGCCTCCTTTATTCCCTGTTTCAGCCAGGATTCAGCCAGGATCGAGGGCATGCGTTTTCACTGAATGTGCGTTCGATCCTGGCTAAATCCTGGCTGAAACAGGGAATAAAGGAGGCTAAAGCGACCGTGCGTTTTCGGCCATTGTGAAAGCTCTTTAAGGATCAACGGTACAATCCTAAGGAGAGCGACACTCTTCCAAGCCCTTTGACTTCAAGGCTTAGAAGAGTGTAACTCTGCTTAGGAATGCACTGTAATATTACTTCTGAGCCTCTTCCAAGACCCCAGCATTTGACCACTCCAAAAAGATCCTCTGACTTGACTGCCAGGGGGCTGGATAAAATATCCAGTTTGATCTCAAGACGGGGGGCCCTGAAACTGACAGGAATTTCCCTAGAACACCCCCAGATGGAAGTGGTCCAACTGCTGGAACACGCCAAAGAGCACACTGATGAAAGCTTTGGAGGGCAAGCAGAACCTGTTAAGGTGCCACTTGGGATGTAAACAGAAAACTATGGCCATGTATGCAGGGCTGTTTCCCTGTGGTCACCCCTGCTGACTGCTCTGGTGTTTCGTTTTGATTGTGCATGCCTTTCCCAACCGTCAAAGGTCGCCTCGCTCTCTCTGTGCGTTTCTGCGCGTTTTGCCCACGGTTTCAGGATTCTCACTATAACAGCATCCAGAAAACATTGGCAAAACATGCGGAAATGCACAGGGAGAGCGAGGCGACCTCTGACGGTCAGGAAAGGCATGCAAAATCAAAATGAGGTACCAGAGCAGTTGACGGGGTGACCACGAGGGGAAAAGCCCTGCATAAATGGCCTATGATTTGTAACGAAGCAGGAGCTACCAGTCTATTTATTTACAGGCAGACCTTGGAGATATTGCGGGTTTGGTTCCAGATCACTGCAATAAAGCAAATATCTCAATAAAGTGAGCCACACAAATTTTTAGGTTTCCCATTGCATATAAAAGTTATGGTTATACTATACTGTAGTCTATTGAGTGTCCAATAGCCTTATGTCTTTAAAAAACCAATATACATACCTTAATTAAAAACACTTTATTGCTAAAAATGTGACACAGAGACATGAAGGGAGCATACGCTGTTGGAAAAATGGCACTGATATACTTGCTTGAAGTAGGGCTGCCACAAACCTTCAATTTGTAAAAAAAAGGCAATATCTGAGAAGCGCAATAAAGCGAGATGTGCCTGTAATATGTTTTTATCCTGTCCCTTGCTCCAAGGAACTCAGGATAGTGCAAGGGAATAATTCTCCCTCCCTCCATTTTCTTACTGTTAATAACCCCTGAGAGTGAACTGCCCACTAATGGCCCAGCAAGCTTCATGGCAAGTGGGATCTGAACCTGGGAGGGGCAGTGGCCCAGTGGTAGAGCATCTACTTGGCATGCAGAAGGTCCCAGGTTCAGTCCCCGGCATCTCCAGTTAAAGGGACCTGGCAGTAGGTGATGTGAAAGACCTCTGCCTGAGACCCTGGAGAGCTGCTGCCGGTCTGAGTAGACAATACTGACTTTGATGGACCAAGGGTCTGATTCAGTATAAGGCAGCTTCATGTGTTCACGTGGGCCCCCAAAGACCATAGCCTGACAATCATTATAAGCACTACACCACACTAATCAAAAATGGGATGAAATGTGCTGCAACTGGAAGGGGGATTTGGTAGAAAGTGCCCATTCTTGTGCAAATGGAGTTTGCTGAAGCATGGGGAGGGAGGGTGATTTTTTTTTTATTTCCTCCCCTTCCCAATGCAGTTTCCTTTGTCACATTCAATGGTGCCCAACCCTCAGGAATGGCTTTTCATGGAGAATGCAGAGGCTGCAGAAAGATGAGGCGATGGCAAAGATCCCTTTCCCAAGCCAGGATCGGTTTGCAGTCGCCCATATCCAACCCAATATAATATTATTGATATCAATTTCCATTTGTAATTTCTAATGGGATAGAAGGAGCCCCGTGGCGCAGAGTGGTAAGCTGCAGTATTGCAGTCCAAGCTTTGCTCACGACCTGAGTTCGATCCCGATGGAAGTTGGTTTCAGGTAGCCGTCTCAAGGTTGACTCAGCCTTCCATCCTTCTGAGGTCGGTAAAATGAGTACCCAGCTTGCTGGGGGTAAAGTGTAGACAACTGGGGAAGGCACTGGCAAACCACCCCGAAACAAAGTCTGCCTAGTAAATGTCGGGATGTGACATCACCCCATGGGTCAGGAATGACCTGGCGCTTGCACAGGGGACCTTTATCTTTTTAACAGGATAGAAGGATGAAAAACCAGAAAGACATTCCGACTATTTTAAACTAAATGGTGACTGGCTATCCACAGAGGCCCATGCACTGCTCAGTTTTTCTTCAACTGTTTTCTGTGCTAGCCTCTCCAGTCATACTTGTGGTTTGGCAAATGAGGCTGCAATAGTTAAGAAATGCTCGGGAAAACTAGGATGTGCTTGGATGTGCACAGGAGATCATTTATGCACTTCACCTCTGCCGGTATTCTATTTTCATTCCTTCCCTCACTCTGAAAAACTAATGTTTAGCATTATACTTGAACTCTACCTGAAGTCAGCATTCATTACTAGTTCTTTTCAGACGAAACAAAGACTTTTGCTTCTCCCTAACTATATTGCACTTGGGTCAAGGAAGCATCTTGATTTCAGTGTATTTCCCATTATGCAGCTGTAAACATTTCATAATCAATCCAGTGTTAATTCTTTTCATACGCCTCTGCATGTGGCCACAAAATGTGCTGTTCAGTTATACCTGCAATTTCAAAGAGGGTGGAATGAGATGCAGGATTCAGCACCCTAACTTGTTTATCCTTTCGGTAGCACAAATCACAGTGTAGCATCCATTCGTTCAACCGATTGAGGCAGACCTGTATTTAAAAATGTGGGTCTCTTGCTTCCGTTTCCTCTGCTTCTTTTGTTTTTTGGTCTAGTATATGATGTGCCAGAGCTGTGATGCTCCTAGGTAAATCTATACAGCTTCTTTCAGATTAAGCGCTCTAATAATTTTGAAGATATTGTACTCTATATGCAATCCTTGACAGTTCTGCTCATCCAAGGGTAACTTTAGCCAGGTCAGTATCATGGAAGGCTGACTGGATTCACTGCAATTCACGTTGCCTACAAAGCAGTCCACCTCAGCGGTCACAGCACAGTTTCCCAGAACTCTCTACGGACAGACTAGTTAATGACCCTTACATCAATGGTTCATTGAAGGAGGACTCCCTAGAAAATAGAGGTGGAGAAGTTCCTTTGCTGCGTTAATAATGCTGAAACGGTAAATAACAAGTTGTACATGATGTGAAACACAGATCTATTCAGGCCTAAGGGGCTGATGACCGCTTCTCAGTGTTGCTATATTCACCGTGCATGGGGATTTTTTAAAAATCCCAATTTATTCTACTGAGCAAACAACAGGGGCCGTGGCTTAACACTAGAGCATCTGCTTCACATTCAGAAGGTTATAGGTTCAATCCCTGATATCTCCAATTAAAAGGATCTCAGGCAACAGATGGGGGGGGGGGAGGTTTTTCAGGCAGAGGGCCCAGAGAAGTGATATGTCAGAGAAGACAATATTGAGTGAGATAGCGAAATGGTCTGGTCCAGTATAAGGCAGCTTCACATGTACCAGAACTGTGTCTATTAGAAAGAATGTGACGTGTGCAGGCATAATGCTTTAGTAGAATTACTGAAATACAAACGTTCCTGCACTTGGCATAAGTGGGTTTATTTTTAAAACATTCACCTGACATCTTTAGCATGTTAAATTCATAAATGCTCACCTGCTTGACTGAAACCTGTGGCTCTTCTCTGATGTAAATATAGCAAGTGTTCAGTGTGTTTCTCACTTGGAAGAAATATTCCGCTTGAGTTCAAACTATAATTTATGTCCGTGTGGAGGGGGAGAATCAGCACCGAGCAGTTAAGAGCGGTGGTTTGGAGCGATGGAGTCTGATCTAGAGAACTGGGTTTGATTCCCCACTCCTCCATATGAGCGACGGAGACTAATCCGGTGAACTGGATTTGTTTCCCCACTCCTACACATGAAGCCAGCTGGGTGGGCTTGGGTAAGTCACTCTCAGCCTCACCCACCTCACAGGGTGTCTGTTGTGGGGTGGGGAAGGGAAGGTGATTGTAAGCCAGTTTGAGTCTCCCTTAAGTGGTAGAGAAAGTCGGCATATAAAAACCAACTCTTCTTCTTCTAATGTTATGTCAAAGTCGGTTCTAACTAAACCATATCATGGGTAAAGGCTTGCAAAAGAGAAAAGCAGGTTCACATAATAATAAATGGCATTTAAAACTGTTTAGTTATGCATCAAAGGAATCCTAATTGTCTTATGTGCCTAATTTTGGATGTGAGATGCAAGCACGAATAGATTCACATTAATTATTTCTGCATCACTGTGGAAAAGGTTAACCAGGCCAGTAGAGACGGCAGCTCTTTCTAGCCTGTCTGATGCTCAATATTTCAGCCATTAGCAAGAAATGTAAGGGTCATCTTTGTGAAAGATTGCTGAAGAACGCTGGACATCTAGGAAACAGATGCATTATTTTTTGGAAAAAAGAAAAGACTGTATTCGTAATTTTGCTTTTCCTCATCATGGGATAATGACAGACTTTACAAGCTACTTTCACTTTGTTCGTGCCAACTTCCTGAAAGCTACAATCACACAACAATCTACCATCCATTGTGCAAGCTATTTGTTGGAAGAAAGCTAAAAACGATGCTCATCAGGTTAAGCAAATTAAAACACTATGTTGACAGTTTTGATTTTGTAAAGGAAAAGAGCTTGTGTGACCGAAAGCAATGATAAATATAAAATTGCATCCACCCCAAAAAAGCAGACCATTTAAAAATTTTGTTTTCCTCTTACAACCATTACAAGCTATTTGATATTGATGTTGCTTAGATCATCTTTGGAGGCCCTTCACCAAGTGTCTGTGTCCTTGGAGAGAGGGTTTTTGTGGAACTCCTGTCCAAGACAACTTTACCTGAGGTAGCTCTGTTCTCTGCTTTCCTATGTGCCAGGCAAACCTGTCCTGTTAACTGGAATTCTCTGATAAAAGCTTTTGGATAGTTTTCTACCTTTTTTCCTTTCCTGTTGTTGCCCAGATTGCAGGACCTTCTGGGCCTCCTTCATAAGAATATTCCACCCATTCTCATGCCAGATGAGGATAATATGACCAACGGGGTAGGCTCTGGAAAGCTCTTGCCACAATAAATGCATCAAATCTTTAAGGTGACTCAAAACTGTTATTTTTGGAGCAAGGGAGACTAACATGCCATCTGGAATTATAACTGTGGAAGCCAAGAACTAAATTTTACAACACAGTGCAACTTAATGAGTTTGGGAAATATTTTGTTAAAAAAGAAGTCTATTCCTACTCAGCAAACAGCAAGCAAGAGCTCCTGGACAAAAAAAATCCAATTGTTAAAACATAAATACTTTTTGTTAGACCTAATCAATATAACTGCAATGCCTAAACTTCTCATCTTTTTAAAAAAATCTAATATGGTAGTTTGTAATAATAATATCCTTTTCCTACCAGCATAGCAATGGCACTCATAAAAATTTTGTAATTCATATATGAGAAATGTATATCAAATATTTAGAATCCTGTTAGTGCATAAATGCAATATGTTTTAAGATATGTATTGCTATAAACTAAATTCACAGTCAAACGTTGTGCAAAATAAATGTAACCTCCTAAAATGGTTCTATCTGGCAGAGTATTTTCCATTTCTGTAGCACCAACTTTTGTAGATTAATGTCCTTCATTACATATGTACCATCCTGCAAGGTGCTCAGAGCTGCTTATATATGAGTTCCAGGCAGTCTCTCATCCAGATGTCTTCAGACTATTCCCAGAGACATGTCTTTGAAGCCCAAGACAGAAATCAGAAAAAAATGTATTTAAACAGATTTTCAGCCCTGCTGCAATCAGTCTTAACAGATTTAATCCAAGTACTTAATTATAACCGAACATTGGATTGGACTGGTTGTTTTAAGCACTTTTCGAGCTTGTGAAGCTGGTTTCTTTTTATAGCCTGTGTTTAGAAATTGACAAGTGTTCCAGATAAAATATCCAGTACTTTCAAGTTCAAGTTGTTTTGCCAGAATAATGACCAATCCTCCCACTGCTTGGAGGCAGTATGTCAAGACAATAAAGTAAATTCCTGTCTCAGCCTGGGAGTTAGAGAGTATTTGGATAAACTTCACAACGACCTCAGTGGAACTATATTTTACAGAATGAGCAAATTTCTTAAATAAAAAAACCCTTTTAAATGAGGTGCGTACATGCAAAAGCTGTGTTGCCTGGGGAAGGGGTGGCTGAAGTCCTATACAGAGTTTTGAATGCGGAAATGTTACTTATGAAACCATCTGTGAGCTCCTAAACTAATGGAAACTGTGGAGGCCTATATAAATTGCCTGTTCTTTAACTCTCACAACACTGTTATAAACCTGACTTGGAAGTAAGGCACAGTGCTTCAACAGAACTTAATTCTGAATAAAAAAGCACTTGATTTTAACGAATCGTACAAGGGGGAGGGGGAAATACACCCAAGATGTCCCACTACGAGCTCTGTCTGAAAAGGCATTAACCAGTTATTGGGGGGAAATCAGCTTGTGTGTCTTGACAGTTTTTAAATACTTTTCGTTTGCTATTGCTGTCAACACCACCTTTAGCATTTGGTCCTTACGGTCCTAATTGGGAGGGCCGCTTGCGCCGACACCCAAGCCACTTGCGCGGGCAAGAGTGGCACGGATGCCAGCACTGGGGAGCTCACTCCAGCTTTTTTGCACTGCCGCGGCGGCGCAGTCCCGGGAAGCTAGCTGGCTTGCCCCCCTGCCAGCGTCCTGACAGCGCACCTCCGTGTCCCATCGTCCCACAGGGCGTTCCCGGGGCGTACTGGGGGCGGAGCCGCCTTTAGGTGGCTTCCTAACCTCCCTTCAGGTCGGGAACACCCCCTTTGTCCTTATCTGGAGTTACGCCACCTTTTTAGGTGGCATAGCCCTGTGGAACGCTATGGAGTGGTTCCACAGGGCTCGCAGGTAAGGGCAAAGTGCTGGCTTCGGGTGGGGGGAGGAATCCTCCTTTGGAGGCAGTGCGGCTGCGCCACCTCCAGCCACCAGCTCAGCCCTCCCCCCCAGGAATTGGCTGCCAAGCACACACATCGCTCCCATCAAAATAAATGGAACTTAAGGTGCTTAACTTAGGTTGGATCGTGCTCCAATTCTAACTAAATTAAGCAGAACTACTGGGGTGTAAGCAAATGTATCTGATCTTTTGTTAAGCACTCACTCTTTTCTAACGATTTATTTATAAAATATGACAGAATCCCTCTGTATTGTTACAGACCCCTATTCTACTACTTAAACTAGTTTTGTTTCTTTTCATCCTAGTTTGGAGACTGAGTCCACAAGTCCCCTCCATTTTTAATTCCTGGAAGCAGCAGTAATATTCCTAAAAAACCCTGGACCCAAGTCTATAATTAAACTGTATGCATCAGACAAAGGCCTGGTTTAGTTCATGGAAGGAGAATGTCGTTTGCGTCTATATACAACTAGACTGGAACACTGTACCTACATTTAAGAGGACAAAAATCACCCAAACCACTGAAATATCTTTGCATGGCTGAACACTTACTCCTGTTAAAGGAATCTTAGAACGAGTTGTATCCAACAAACCATAAAATTTCCTGCTTTCCTCTCCCACGGCATCCCACTATACCCCCCCCCCCAGGGATCCTCAAGAACAGTGCAGAGCACTATTCAGGGGTCTGCAAGGGAGGTGGGTAGGGTTGCCAGGTCCGTCTTTGCCATCGGTGGGAGGTTTTTGAGGCGGAGCCTGAGGAGGGTGGGGTTTGGGATGGGGAGGGACTTCAATGCCATAGAGTCCACCTGCCAAAGAGATCAGGGGAACTGATCTCTATCGGCTGGAGATCAGTTGCAATAGCAGGAGATCTCCAGTTAGTACCTGGAGGTTGGCAACCCTAGGGGCGGGAGCTCGTGAAAATTGTCCCTTTCCACTGGCACTTGTCCTTTCCCCCAAAAACACCAGTATTAGATCCACCCCAACGTTGGCTTTCATTTGCTGTCCAAAATACAATTCCATCAAACCAGATACTGAGGGCTTTATTTTTTCTTTTCTTTTGGAACTTACTGTATCCTGTATCACTAACACTTCACAGAACCATCTTTCCTCTGAGGCTTTAAATGGAGCAATGAGGCAAAGGGTCTCTTAGGACTCCGGCTGAAATCAGTGAACAGCATTAAAGTGCATGGTGCTGCTTCATCTTTAACATTAGAGTAAAAGGAGGCTTTCATTTTATTTTACATAGCTTTAAAGAACACTCTGGTTAAAGGCACATACTCTAAACTTAGCCTAAAACAGAATGTGTCACACGCTGCTGCATCAGCCAGAAATTGGCCAAGGATGAATGATGGGGGGGGGGGAGAATAACTGCCAAATGAAACATCTCATATGCATTATGAAAGCATATACAGCACATTTATTCATTTGTTCAGTTTATACATTCATAAAGGAACATAACGCGACTGAAATACTTCACACGCAATGATAGATCTGTATTAAATATGCATCAACTGTAGCAGAGATAAGAGTCAAACCTTTGGAATGAATGCACACGGATACAAGGGGGTGCAATATACCATTTTGAAAAGTGCTAACGTCTGAACGTACTGCTCTAGGAAGAATGAATAACAACACCTTTAATAGTCGTAACAAAGACAGAACATACATTATTTGCCCTTGAAAGATTTTCCCCTCCATGTAATCCATTGGTCACAGAGGTGACAGTATATTACAATAGAAAGCCTCAGAAAAGACCATTACTTCTAGGAATAATAAATAACATTAGGAAAGTGTTCATTAAGGAAGCATGGACTTCAGAGTGAGGAACAATCTCTCTGGAGTGTTACCTCTTTTCTGGAATAAAACTTATGGATTGGAAGGGAGGAGGCGATAATATCTGTGGGCCATAGACAAAAGTGTTCTTTAAATTATAAGATGCTTCTAGTTCCTCTCTGTTTGTATCCTCTCAGGAAGGAATTAACAAAACCTTCCATTTCCCATTCTGAGATATCAAAAAGGTCAACCAATTGTAAATAATAATCCAAATAATACCACTTGCTTTAGTTACGGGGATAACGACAGGGCGGAGTCTAAACAGCAGGCAGAAATAATTGCCTTAATACACTTACAGCGTAATCCTAACACCACTTTCCTGGGGGTAAGCTCAATTAAATACATCTAGGTAGTATTCTGAGTAGACCTGTTTAGGATTGTTCTCTTAACGCAAACTGAAACACACAGATGGTTCCTGGGGGAAGAAAAGATGGTGGGACAATCACCACACAGAATAAAAAATAAAACGTCATCTGCTGGAATTGTCCAGTTTAAACAGTGGCTGTGGGTCGGGCTTGTAAATTTTTCTGTTCACCTGTGGTGAGTGACACTTGGTTCCAGGTGACTAGTCCAGACTATATTCAAAAGAGCATTTATAACAACAGCTAGGGAATCACTGTAAATTACATATTAATTTGTAGAGCCCCACAGAGGTATCTATCTATGCTGTTGGCCACATCTGTACCCCTTACAGTCCATTCAGAAAATGAGGGGATCATACTTGTATCCTTGCCCAACAGCCATGTGATGTAGGTTAAGCTGAAAAACATACTTGGTGAGCTTCATGGTGGACAGGGGACTCAACTAAATCCAACACTCCAGTCATTAGATTGGCTTTCAATGTGCAAACTGTGGGTTGCAAGTGATACTCAATTTGGATTCAACCACACTGTGTTCATGTCTCTACAACATGGCTGACCAACTAGCAGTACAGTGTTTCCAAAAGTTAGATGGATCATTGGGGGTTTGTAGCCCATCTTGACAGGAAGACCCCAGGACTGAATCGTTATTTGAGCCCAGATCTACCCAACCCTAACCACTTGACCACAATGGCATCACAGCCATGCATATTTGAGTGCCTTTTGTGCACTGTGAGCTGAACCTGTTCCCTGGCTCAGAAGATGCAGGCAACGCCAGCCCAGCATGGACTATTTCACACATAAAGTGCAATCAAATTGCATCCCCTCATAATTAGGAGTTCCAGTATGTTCCAGTCTACATCATCTCACAGCTTCTAGCCAATGTGTTTATTTATTAAATACTACCGTATATACTCGCGTATAAGCCGAGTTTTTCAGCCCCAAAAATGGGCTGAAAAAGCCGGCCTCGGCTTATACGCGGGTCAATACGGGGGGAGGGAGGGAGGAGGGAGGAGGGAGGGGGGAAACTTACCGCCGCCGCCAGGCCCGTGCCGCTTCCTGCCGCCGGGAGCGGCCTGGGGCAGCCTCCTGCAGCCGCAGGAAGGCTGCCCCGGCCCCCCCGGCCCCCGCCGCCATTTTTCCCGGGCGGGAGGGGCCTTGGGCAGCCTCCTGCAGCCGCAGGATGGCTGCCCAAGGCCCCCCCCGCCGCCATTTTTTTCGGGTGGGAGGGGCCTTGGGCAGCCTCCTGCAGCCGCAGGAAGGCTGCCCCGGCCCTTCCTGGTCCCCGCCGCCATTTTTCCTGGGCGGGAGGGGCCTTGGGCAGCCTCCTGCAGCCGCAGGAAGGCTGCTCCGGGTCCCCCTGGGCCTCGCCGCCGCTTCCTCCCGCCGGGAGCGGCTTGGGGCAGACTCCTGCAGCCGCAGGAAGGCTGCCCAGGCCCCCCCGGGCCGTGCCGCCGCCGGACCCTCGCCGCTGGAGAGCCCTGTCAGGTAAGCCTGCGGGGGGGGAGGGGTTATAAGCCGACCCTCGGCTTATACGCGGGTGCCTAATTTTTCCCCATTTTTGGGGAGAAATTAGGCACCTCGGCTTATACGCGGGTCGGCTTATACATGGGTATATACGGTAAGCCTCTTTTAAATACAGTAACAACAATAAGAAAAAACGGAAGTATTATGTAAAGGTAAATTATTACATGGTTTAGTGCTACACGATCATCTTGCCAACTTCAGATACAAGCTTATTAAATACAACCGACACCTCTCTCTCATTATTTCTCTGCAACCTCTCAGAAGTGTCTATTTGTGCTGAATTGTCTGATTGTTCCGAGGAAGAAGCAACCTCCAAACCACTAAAAAGTCAGAACAAATTAATTTCACTTGAACTGTGCATGCCACGATTCAAGCCAACTCTGTAAAGGTGCAAATCAAAAACACAAATCAAGAGCTTTCCAGAAATAATGCGCGTATGGCTTAACATTTGTGTTGCCATTAATTTTCATTATGGAATATAGTCGTCACTTTTCTGTACATGATGAAAGTAAACAACAACAACAACAACCACCCCAAACTGTTACTTAGATCTCACAAGGTATTTCCATGCTCATTGAAGGAAAAGCAATAGGCTGAATCAGTGAAAGTGAATTTCTGCTCTTTTTACAACAAACAAAACACAACTCCAGTATATCCAAAGGGCTACTAAGTCAACAGAGGAAAAAGGAAACCTCATTTTCTTCTCTCCTTAAATGCACGTGCTCAGACTTCTATTTCACAGTAATTACTTGTGGAAGCTCAGAGTGAATTCTTTAAAAATGTATTTACTACCGTCAAATTAGAACGCAGCAACACTTGGTGCTAAATCTGACGGATGGCACAGAGAGGATTGCCTGCATCCTCTTGAACAGTAAGCAGTGCTTCAGAACTGTACGTGGCTCTGCCAATACACTATTCTCGGAACAGCTAATTTCAGAATTCAGCTTCTTAAAAATTTGTACTAGAATATATTCCATTTTCGATACTAATGAGTGTGGGGCTGGGGAGGACGGTACATGGAAATCACGAAAAATAGAGAAATCCCCCCCTACACACACACACACACACACACACACACACACAGACTTCATAGGACAAGCCCTGGTTTCCTCAAGCAGCAAAATGAGGCGGAAAAATCTTGAGAGCCACTTCAGACTGCACGTGAGTACAGCCACATCTATAATGCTCCCCACTACGTTGTGTAGTGGTTAAGAGAGGTGGACTCTCATCTGGAGAACTGGATTCGATTCCCCACTCCTCCACATGAAGCCTGCTGGGTGACCTTGGGCCAGTCACAGTTCACTCCGAACTCTCTCAGCCCCATCTACCTCACAAAGTGCCGGTTGTGGGAAGACGAAGAGAATGTGATTGGAAGCCGTTTGGAGAAATGCAGGGTATAAAAACCGATTCTTCTTCTTTTCTAAAAACTCCCAAGGACTCTTTTAGCTATTTGGGGGGGGGGGGGGGGGACAGCCCTTGAAATTTTATAATGTTCTTGATTCTGAAATTAAGTGAGGGGAAGCGCTCCGGATAGCACACATCCTCCCCACCCTGCTTTCTCCCCTGCCCTTCCAGGTACCATAAACCATTATAAGATTCTCTCATTTTTGCTCTATCACTCAGGGTACTGTTAGCTTCCCCTCCACAGCAAAAAAAATTAATACGGTGCAGAAGGAAGACTGCTTGCCTCTGATCCCTGCCAAAGCACTATTTTAAGTTGCAAACGTTGCACAGTTTTGTACGTTGTGCAGAAGTTGCCAAGGACAATTTAAGTTGCGAAAAGTTAATTTAAATAAAGGTGGCAGCTCCCCTACCAGCTTGAAGGATTAGGAGGAGGAAATTTGGAGCAAGTGATGCAAGTCTGAAGGTGCGCATAGCCTATCAGGTTCTATCACTTCTGATCCTGCCCTTCCCCGGAAGAGGGTACATCATGTCTCCACATTTTATCCCCACAATGTGAGGTAGGTGAGACTGAAAGAGAATGACTCGTCCAAGCTTATTCAGTAAACTGCATGGCTGAATGAGGATATCCCAAACACAGTTTGTCTTCACTCATCCTTAAGCCTGGGAGAGGGATAACCCCCCCACCCCAAAACTAACATTTTGATTCACATCTAAGAATTGTTCCAAGTACGTATGAACATATGCTCCCTTCCTGTTTTGCTGCCTGACTGGCCAGCCCAGTAGAGGCACCCACTCCTCTATAAAAAAAATGATCAGGATAGTCAATAAACTAGAAGCATTGTTAGGGAAGAAAAAGCATTATTTATTTCTCTCAGTCTTTGTCCTTGGTACCAATCTCTGTTTAGGGAACTGCTCAGTCTAGCCACCAAGGATTGGTAAAAGACAGCCTTGTCAAACGTTGTCATCATGGGATCTTAAGTGAACGCAAAATGACATGTCTGCATACAGGATTTATATCATTACACCACACACACACTCAGAGCCTATCTAACAAACAGACCTTTATTTAGACTCTATCTGTTAGGCTTGCAGACATTACATGTAAACATGAAAGGGAAGCATCACTCCTTAAGATGACATATAAATTAAGTGTAAGGGCTTTCTGGTAGCCCCCTCCCCTCATTATCTTAAATTCTCTTTCTCCAACATTCAGCAGTCATGTATTTCAGGAGCTCACTAGTAGAGGCCATGTTGTTCTAAACTGTGGCTGCCTAGACATTTAAAGTGGAAGAATTGCATACTCACAGAAAGCTTCTTGAGCAAAAATAGAAATGGAAACTCATGCCATTATGGATTTACTGGGCAAAGGGGGGAGTAAGCTTAGTCTCTGCAATCATCTTCTTTGTGCTTGCAAGCCATTGTTTCTGTTACTGACTCACCAGAAGCTATTCAGACCTCTTACATTTCAGCTAATAAACACAAGCATGGCAAATAAGAGCCTGACCCAAGAGGATGAGTGCTCTTAACCTGCATTGGTCAAATATAAGTACTCACACAACCCACAACACAGGGATGTAGTGGTTAAAAGCGGTGGGTTCTAATATGGAGAACTGGGTTTGATTCCCCACTCCTCCACTTGAAGCCTGCTGGGTGACTTTGGACCAGTCACAGTTCTCTCTGAACTCTCTCAGCCCCACCTACCTCATAAGGTGTCTGTTGTGGGAAGGGAAGGAGATCGTAAGCCAGTTTGATTCTCCTTAAAAGGTAGAGAAAGTCGGCATATAAAACCAACTCCTTTTCCTTATGTTTTCCATTTGTGAACCAAGTCAAGACTGAAAGGTGTGAAAAGGCATTCTTGGCAGCTCTTCAGGGAGGTCCAGGTGATTAACCTTTTGCTGATTAACTACAAACTGCATATTTGGTTGCCAAGGACAAATGAGGTTGCATAATAAGTTGGTATATTCATAGGGTCGCCATGAGTCGGAAGCGACTTGACGGCACTTAACACACACACACACACACACACACAATTAGGGATGTATTACTGTACCAGCTCATAACCCCTGGGATGGTAGAGGCTATAAATTAGATATTTTCCACTGTTATCCTCTCTGAGCACTGTAGCAAATACATACAACAGTGTCCAAGGTCTTAAGTCCTCCTGCAGTGTCCTGCTAGAGCTTTTCCCTGTGTATCTGTATGCAATGAAAATAGAATAACTCATTGCATTCTTTGGGGGGGGGGAGTTGAGAAAGTCTTAGAACAGCAAAATGTGTTGGTGAATGCCAGACATGAATTATCTCTTGCCCTTTAAACAGAAGCCAAGAAAGTGGGTCTTGCTATTCCACAAAAGAATGTCAATACAAAATCCTTGAATGAAACAATTACTTTCTTCAATGGAAGCTTTGCTAAAGGGATTTATTTAATTTGGGGCGGTGGTGGTTGGGCTGCATACAAAATCTATCATTGTTGTATAGCATTGTCTTTTCTCCTCCTGCCCACAACTCTTGTCTCCAGAGTTTAAAGGAGAGATGGAGGCTATGCATAGTTTGGGAACAGTGATATATTTGTTCAATTATCCACAGACCTACAGCCTCTTCATCAAATTAGCTGATCTCTATTTATAGCTGATTATTCTGTAGGGGTGAGCTAATGAGATACCCATGGAGTGATAAAGCATTGCCAGGGTCTTCCCTTCTTTTCTTTCTTCCTCCCTCCTGAGCATTTGCTCCACATTAAACAGCCCAACGGTTGGTAGGAGGAGTGTGCAACTATAAAGCAGAAGTGTTTGGTTTAACAGCCTGTAAACAAGGAATTTGAGAAGAAATGTAGCCCCATTCTGCAAGGTGAGTGACAAATTTAACAACACTTCTCTCTCATAAGACTGTGCTGCACATCAGCATTGCTTAAGTGATAAAGCAATACTGTAAATCTCATTAGGCACCAAGTAATTACTCCAGCAGTAAAGAAACAAATCAGGGATAAGAAGCATAGTCATGCAAAGGGTGTTGCTGTAGACGTGTATAGCTAATATGTAAAAAGTAGACCAAGAAATTAGAACACTTGAACATTATTTTTTCGGGTTTTTTAATTAGTCCGAGGAAATAACCTCATCCATCATGGTTTGCAATTGACTAGGTGCTCATTACGGCCAAATCCTTATGCTATGACTTCGTGACCTTCCCCCACAGCTCTGTATGGACAATGCATGTATCTTCCCTCAGAGCCAGTGTGGTGCAATGGTTAAGAGCTGTGGACTCTAATCTGGAGAAGTGGGTTTGATTCCCCACTCCTCCACATGAGCAGAGGACTCTAACCTGGTGAAGAGGGTTTCTTTCCCTGCTCCTCCACAGGAAGCCTGCTGGGTGACTTTGGCCTACTCACAATTCTCCCAGAACTCTCTCAGCCCCACCTACCTCACAAGGTGTCTGTTGTGGGGAGGGGCAGGAAAGTCAACTGTAAGCTGCTTTGAGACGATTTAAAAGTAAAGAAAAGCATGGTATAAAAACCAACTCTTCTTCTTCTCCTTCCCAAAGGCAGCTGCAGTCTTGAGCAAAAGACAGCAATGCACTTTTTTTAAGGTCAACATGTTTTAGATGTGCTTTAACATTGCTCCTCAGTGTAAAAAATGGAATTAGTAAATGAAGTTTAACTGTACAGGTGCCCAAAATAATTGCCCAGGAAACCAGTACCAAAGGATGGGCCCTTCCTTTCCCTCCTCAGTGTCTGTCATGGGGATCATGGATGTTTGCTTGAACTATGTACCTTGTTTCTGACTGTAGACAACTCAGGTTTTCAGATACTTACATAACAATTTGCTGAAGGATTTCTAATTTGCTGAAGGATTACTATCTACCACTGCAGAGTACAATTGACTAAGGGCTGCATCCTGAACCCTCAACAGAATATGTAAAAAGGCAATAAAGAGGCTGCTACTTCAGCACCATGCAGGTGCACAGCTGTTCAAGGAGCAGGACCTACTGCTTCACTGAGCACATGAAACTGTAGGATACAGAGTCAGACCACTGATCTATCAAGCTTAGTACTGTCCACTCTGATTGGCAATGGCTCTCTGGGGTCTCTTTGAATGTGAGATGCAAGAAATTGGGATCTTCTGCATGCAAAACAAGATGCTCTAACACTAAACCATTCAGCAGTGGGGGTTGATAGCTCTCTAGTCAAAAGGATGTCTCAGTCTAGAAAAATCTCTTAACTGTTGTAGAATAAAACAGGGGAAATTGAAAGAATCGAAAAGGACACAAAATGCGAGTAGCTGCACTAGTCTGTCTGGAGCAGTAGAAAAGAGCAAGAGTCCAGTAGCACCTTAAAGACTAACAAAATTTCTGGCAGGGTATGAGCTTTCATGAGCCACAGCTCACTTCTTCAGATACAAACTGTGAGAATGCTCCAGAATCTCTTACACTTTTACATAGGATTTCTGGGGCAAATGGTGAAGTGCCTGTTTAGGATCGGAACAAAATATACCCCTTTCTTGGCCAGACTAAACAACTGGAGTAGCCAAGATGGTTATACTTAGCAATACACTCCCAATTGGCCCAGGCCCTAAAAATTATCCAATTCCATAAACATCTCATGGCAGACATGGAGTTGTCAGAATAATTCTGAAAATAATTAAAAAACTTTAATCACACTGAAAACACATGCTCACTGAAGCATGCCTACATTTATCTGGATTGAGCCTTCAGTCTGCCATCCACACATTTCCTATGGATTGAAAAAATAATAATTCTGGTATATAAACCTCATAAAAAGAGAAACTGATTATTACAGAGTGGCAAATGTAGACATCAACAGAAAATTGTTCTAGTCAACGAAAAGGAGATCCATACTGAAAAATCACCTTATTCATGCACCTTCATCAGTTCTCTGAAATCACATCTTCACTTCATCTGACTTCTCCTAAAGCTTCTTTGTATGACTAAAAATGAACACACTCTTCTTCTGCTTAAATAATTAGTGAATTGCTAGAAATGGTTGCAGTCTTACTGAACCTGATAATTTGCTGCCTGACCTTAGAAGCTTGCAATTTTACTATTTTATAAAATTACTTTGCAAAATTTACTTCTGTGCATTAAAATTTTGTTTTAAAGATTTTATACACTGCTAGGTTGTAAAATTGTATATTGTTCTCACAGACTGTATGCTCCAAGGAGGAAGTTCACAGCAGCATAACAATTATGCTATCTGTTCATATAGCTAGTTAATTCTTGCCAAAATTATATTTTAGTTCTGTTTGTGTGTGTGTGTTAAGTGTCGTCAAGTTGCTTCCGACTTATGGCAACCCTATGAATTAATGTCCTCCAACACGTCCTATCGTTAACAGCCTTGCTCAGGTTTTGCAGACTGAGGGCTGTGGCTGCCTTAATAGAGTCAATCCATCTCATGTTGGGTCTTCCTCAGCTGCCTTCAACTTTTCTTAACATGATTGCCTTTTCCAGTGAGTCTCATCTTCTCATAATGTGACCAAAGTATGATAGCCTCAGTTTAGTCATTTTAGCTTCTAGGGAGAGTTCCGATTTGATCTAGAATCTGCAAAACTCTCCTCCAACACCACATTTCAAATGAATCAACTTTCTTCCTGTCAGCTTCCTTCATTGTCCAACATTCACACCCATACATAGTAATGGGCAATAGGATGGCATGAATTAACTTGATCTTGGTTGCTAGTGACGCAGCCTTACATTTAACAATCTTTTTTAGCTCTTTCATGGCTGTCCTTCCCAATATCAAGTTCCTTCTGATTTCTTGGTTGCAGTATCCCTTTTGGTTGATGATGGAGCAGAAAATCTTGAACGCTTTCAATTTCTTCATCAACCTTAAAGTTGAGTAATTCCCCAGTAGTCTCCTTGATGTTCAGCTGTAATCCTGCTTTGGCACTTTCTGTTTTAACCTTCAGCAATAGTCATTCCAAGTGTTCACTATTTCACTAGTGTGGTGTCATCTGCATATCTCAAATTGTTATTGGTGCTTCCACCAATTTTCACTCTACCTTTATCTAAATCTAATCCAACTTTCCTTATGATACATTCTGCATACATATTGAAGAGACAGGGAGATAAAATACATCCTTGTCTGATACCTTTGCCAATTGGAAACCATTCTATTTCTCCATATCCTGTCCTAACAGTAGCCTCTTGTTCGGAGTACAGTAGTTCTCCCTGACCTGAACCAGGATTCTAAACCATTATTTAATCCTCTCCCTACAACAGACACCTTGTGAGGTAGGTTGGGCTGAGAGAATTCAGAGAGAACAGTGACTAGCCCAAGCTCACAAGCATGCTTCATGTGTAGGAGTGGGGAATCAACCCCAGTTCACCAGATTAGAGTCTGCTGCTCATGTGGAGGAGTGGGGAAATCAAACCCAGTCCTCCAGATTAGAGTCCATTGCTCTTAACCACTACACCACACTGGCTCTCTACACCATGCTGGTTCTCTCCAATATGCCTAGATGCCTGCATTAGAAGAACAAGACAAATGGGAGAGAAATCTTTCCAAACCAAGGAGCATTTAATCAGGCTCCATGCAGAAGGGTTGAAAAGAAGGAGGAAGATACATGCAGGCAAGGCCACAAATCATCCAGTCATGAGCAAACAGCAGTTTGACATCATCTCTGATTTGGACAGAACTTCCTGGAGTAAAATTTGGAATGTAGTGATACAGCACCAGATGGCCATGTTGAGAAACAGTGTAGTATAACTGTTAAAGTGCCGGACAAGGTCCTGGCAGTCCCAGATTGAAATCCCTACTCTGCCATGGAAGATTGTTGGCTAAGACAGTGATAAGGTGGAAAACTATCGGAAGACACCTGGCAATGAAAATGAAGGCAGGTATGTTCTGGCAATGGAAAAAAAGAGAAGGCAAGGAAAAGGAACAGTGGGGTTATGTGTGGTTACAGATGGTGCAATTTTGGAAAACTTTTGTCTCGCTTCTGACTTGCATTTGTAGTGCTATGGATAAGCCTGTAAACATTTTATCACATTAGAAATGGCCCTCTTAATACCACTTTCGAGTACAACACACGGACTGGCTGGAAAGCAAGATTAATTCCAATGACTTCAAAAATTTCCCATCTCTCCCCCACCCCAACCTCGTAACAATATGTTCTACTCCTTCAGACTCCAAGTGGCCCCCTTCTTTAGTTTCAAGGTCACAGTCGATCCAGAATTATACGTGAAATGCAGGATATGCATGGAACTCCTGCAATGGGCAAGCTTGCCTGCTCGCTTCAGTAGACCTGCTTGTTCTTGCGGATTACCCTTGGAGGGCTTACATATCACAGCATCTGCAAACGAGTCATTTTCTTCTTTTTTTAAATCATGTGCTGTGAGGGCATCTGTTAACTTTCAAAAAGATATTGCTGAAGGCCAGCAGGTGATTAGACAATTAACCTGTTAACTGTATTGTGTGACAACCGTATGTATCAGAAAATATTAAGAGGTAAAGAAGAATTATGGTATGAGACAAAATCAATGAAGGATAGCTAATCAACTGGAAATATTTCAGATCTTAGCCAAAGGGCTATTACCCCATTTAAGGAAGGAAAATGTAGCAACTGGCATGTTCCATCCTTAATTCATTCTTCCGTTCGTAGCCAAAGGGGACAAAAAAATAAACTTTATTGACTCTTTCATCAAAGTGATAGACTTCACTGTTGAGAAGTAATATACAGAGATCGCATGTGGTTATTAAAACAGATTACAGAAGAGACTCAGGTATCATGAAATATGCTGTTCTTTTATTTCACACTTCATTTGTTACTCACTGCCTGATCTGTTGGCTGGATTTTTCTTGGATCTTGTTCCTTCTCGCTCACCCAATGTTCTGTCAAGCAAGTGTTTGGCATTCTTCCCCAAACAAGAAAGGGTTCTCAAGTAATCTCAGATGGCCACTTTGGATGGAACCTGTCTACATGGGCCTATTCAAACGCGATGCCTACAAGGGCAGCTCTGCTGGAGCATGCCAGAGGGTTTGTCTACTCCAGCATTCTGTGGTCATCCCAACAAGCAGGTCATTCTCACAAGCAACACTTAACTGCCCTCAAACAGAAGTCCCGTTTAAGCCAACAGACCTACACAAAATGCATGCAACTACTTTTAAGAGCCAGTGGCCGTCACCACATCCTGCAGTAGTGAAGACCCCGTGCTCATCGTGAAGAGGTACTTACATCTGTCCCGAATCTGCCAATCGATTCCATTGGGTAAAATGGAATTTGACAAGCTTTTTGTTTGTCAAAAACAACTATCAGCAAATGCAAAATTATGAACTAATTATGAACTATTTCTCTAACATATGCAATTGCTCTCCTTCCCTTTTGTTCCATATTTTTAAGTAGACTGAACTTGCTAGCAGGGACCCTGTTTACTTTCTACTATGTGCAGCTATTAGTATGTTTTGGGGGTTTAAATAAACACTAAGTGCTAGAGATGACCATGACAAAATAGCCATGCCCAAGAAGGTGAATAAATTAATTATAATGTTGATCATCACACTGGCTTTGAAAGACCAATGAACTAATTCTACAGCTTGGCTCAGATCGGCTTGTAGTCTTGGTCTGAAGGGAAAGTGCAAACCACGGGCTGTGACCCAACACTGTTTTCTGCAGATATTGTGGTTAAGAGCGGTGGTTTGGAGCAGTGGACTCTGATCTGGAGAACAGGGTTTGATTCCCCAGTCCTACACATGAGCGGCGGAGGGTAATTGGGTGAACTGGATTTGTTTCCCCACTCCTACACATGAAGCCAGCTGGGTGACCTTGGGTTAGTCACACTCTCTCAGCCCCACCTACCTCACAGGGTGTCTGTTGTGGGGAGGGGAAGGGAAGGTGACCTAGAGGCACCTGGTTGGCCACTGTGTGAACAGACTACTGGACTTGATGGGCCTTGGTCTGATCCAGTAGGGCCTTTCTTATGTTCTTATGAAGGTGATTGTAAGCCAGTTTGAGTCTCCCTTAGGTGGTAGAGAATGTTGGCGTATAAAAACCAACTCTTCTTCTAACCATGCAGCATGACTTTCTCACCTTCCCCCTCTGGCTGCTGCTCAAAATACACCCCCACACAAAAATGCCACTCTTGGGGAACAGGGGACACCTAGAAACACATTTCTGGGGGGTATTTTGGGCTGCGGGGTTGGGGGGTAAGAAATTCAGGCTTTGCAGTAAAAATAATTCTGTCCATAAAAACACACTCACTGGATCCAAGTAACGGCTTACCGGTTTAGATATAGTTGGCAAACAACTCCAGACTGTAATGTCTGAACCAACTTAATATAAAATAGAACATCTTCCTTTAATCTAGATACGTAGTTCCATATTACAATCACATTCAGGCAAGCGGAGCATATTAATTTCTGACCATTCTGCTTCGGGCAGTCAGACATTTGGGTATACACTTCGGGATTGCTATACATTAACCTAATTCCTCACTTGAAACAAAACCCACATGTTTCCAATACAATGAGCGTGTGCCATAAACCCATGAAGGGAAGAAAACCAAAAGAAACAACATAAATGTAATGAATTAATGCATTCAAAGTGGAAAATAAAAAAGCTTATTCGTATAACAGCCAAAACTGCAGCATGAGCTGATTCAGTTTCCTTGGCCAACCGGGAGCACGAAACAGCACATGCCCAAGTAAAAAATTAGCTAATAGCAAGTTGTAAAAGCTGAAATTTATGACTGAGCTTCTATAGGGAGGGGTTTGTTTCTTCCTCCCCCTCATCCCAATTTTATTAATCTACTATTCTTCCTCTTGCCTTGGTCGAAAATTTTAGGCAGGCCATTTCATGGAATAAGCAAGTCCCAAGCTTATAACCACAAATGTTGTGTGGGTGGGTGGGAATACAAGTTTATAGGAAAGGCAATGTAAGGCCAATGGTAAATAGGAAAACCTAAGTGCAAAGGACTGAATCCAATGGAAGGCAGTGGCAGTCACTGATTTTCCTCCCCTCGCTCCTGACCCCTCCCAGAGAAGCATCTTAGGGAGCTCAAGCAGCTGCAGAAACATGGTGGAAATTCCATTTTGCTGGTTGAAGTGCCTTCTAGCGGAAAATGGCCTCTGAATCCAGGTAGCCTAGTTTTAATGTTTTATCTGATTAGTGTTAATTAAAATTAAAGTGCTTGTAAATCATCCCAGTGCCTGTTTTCCTTGTTTGCTGAATGGCAGGTAGAAATACTGCTTGTACATCTCCCACCCCCAAATCTCCCCAAAGGGCGCTTAAAAAAAAAAAAAAAGGCTGAAAACTCAAAAAGGGGACCTGGAGTGTTCCTGCCAAAGGTGAGACTTTTCCTTCTCCACTGTGACTATGATGCTCTCAAGAACCCATTTAACCAACAGGTATGTTGGAGTTACACAAAAGAAAAGCCCACATATTCAGCATCTCTAATATGAAATTCATACATCTATTACCAAGCTCTTTATTTTGCTCACTAGTCACCACTGGTATGGGGAGATTCTGCCACAACCCTTGACGGTATTGTTGTGTATTGTACATGCGCACAAGGCAGGTATTCCTATGCGTGCAGATGCAATTAGTAAGGCTGTACAAACAGCTTCGGGTAAGACCTGAGGCTGCTTGCAAGCTTCCTCTGGCCTCTCTCTCCAAGCGACTTATCAGAGAGCCAGTTACTCCCTGACAGCCTTCCCCCAGGCGATGCATTTGAATACATTTCACGAACTCTAGAAAGGGGGAAAGGAGAATTTGTGCTGCGTTTCAGGAAGAGGAATATTTTGCAATGTAACAAAAGAAAAGGAGTTTTTCAGAACATTAGAAAAGTGGGGTTTTTTTTTTTTATAAACAGGCTTAGAGTGTAGTCCCAAAGTTGCCTGCAATTTATAATGCTTCTAGGTGAGAAAGTGATCATTTTTACACAGCATCCAATTTGTAATACAAAAAGCTGCTTTGTACGACATTCATTGTTCACTCACATGGTCAGAAGTTTCTACCAAGGCTTTGGAACGTTCAACAATAATTCTGTCCCTCACAGACTAATTCAGACTCAAAGTTTAATTCAATTTAGCGACTAGGTTAGTTGTTTTAAACAGAAAGAATACTTGAGCGAGGTCATCTTCCTGTGATCTCCAGGATCAGCCTCTTGAATATGCTACCCATAAGGGATTCAATCTCATTGACCGTTCTATTGGGAAGATCCTGCCCATGAAAACAAGCAAAGCGTAAAAGATTTGAATACCTTCCTGAAGCACTTCCGGAGCTGCTTCTCTGGATTGGCTTTCGCTGGATAAAGTTAAAGGTGGACTTTTAATGGATGTTTTTATTCACTCTAACTTTAATGGCTGCTCTCTCTGTGAGTACGCATTAGCTACCTTGAACCCACAATGGATGGGGCAAACTACACACTCAAATGAATAATTTTCTGCACTACAGAAACCATTAAGATACCTGCAAACAACAGGCAGTGTCATTCGCAAAACGCCATTTTCTCTCTCAGTGAATGATAGGTCACAAAGCTTCTGCTTACCAAAAGCACTTGGTATCAGAATGCACAGCACAGCTTTATTATACCAGAGTGCAAAAATCACCAAGCGATGCTTTAAAAAAGGCATTTATCTGAATCCAGAGCTGTTCTATTTTTGCCATTCTTATTTAGTTTTAGACTTACCTACCCCATCTGCATGGCACCCAGGGCACCGTACAAAGCTAAAAAAAACACCCAACCTATACTTGCAAAACTATATAATAAATATATTTTTATTGATACCCTTCCTTTCTCCCATCATGAAACTCATATGAGACTCATATAAGGCAGCTTATATGAGTCTCCCCGGAAGCCTCTGAACAGTTGACTGTTTAACCTCAGCAGTGTGGTTGTCTTGTATAGGCCTTCCATCTACCCACCGAGGCAGGGAATTACCCACCCCCAGCTTCAGTGTCACACCCCTGAGGAATTGAGCAGGTGGAAAAACTCATAGAATTGGAAGGGGCCTTACAGGCCATCTAGTCCAACCCCCTGCTTAATGCAGGATCAACCTAGAGCATCCCTGACAAGTGCTTGTCCAGCCTCTGTTTAAAGACTGCCATTGAGGGGGAGCTCACCACCTCCCGAGGTAGCTGATTCCACTGTCAAACAACTCTTACTGTAAAAAAAGTTTTCCTAATATCCAGCCGGTACCTTTCCATCTGCAATTCGAACCCATTATTGCGAGTCCTATCTTCTGCTGCCAACAGGAACAGCTCCCTGCCCTCCTCTAAGGGACAGCCGTTCAAATACTTAAAGAGAGCAACCATGTTCCCCCTCAACTGCCTCTTCTTCAGACTAAACATTTCCAACTCCCTCAGCCTTTCCTCGTAGGGCTTGGTATGGCCTTCACATACCGATACTCTAGGAGTTCCCCCTAGTCTCCATGATAAAGAGCATGGGGAGGACTTTTCTCCTGCTTCTCTATAGTAAAGACCAAAGGGACTTGCAGAGGAGCCTAGAGTGTCATCCAGATGTGACACTACATCCTCCCCAGGCGCCACCCTTCAAATCTCCCAGCCTTTGCTGAGGCAGTTTCTGGAACCCTAATCTTATGCCTTCCCATATACTTTAGTACAGGGGTCCCCAACCTTTTTGATCCTGCAGGCACCTTTAGAAATTCTGACATAGGGTGGTGGGCACAAACACAAAATGGCTGCCGCAGGAGGTGCAGCCAATCACAAAATGGCTGCTGCAGGAGACAGAGTGAACCACAAAATGTCAGGGAGTCAGGTTGTATATAACTGTAATAGTACCCCTTCAATACTTTCGGCTGAAGCTGTGTTTAACAGGATACCTTTTATTCTACATAGCCAATTAGAAGGCCAGCTGTGCAAAAGCCCCACACACTTCCTAAAAACACTTGGAGGGCACCAGGAAGGGTGTCCCCAGTTGCCATGCTGCCCATGGGCACCACACTGGGGACCACTGCTCTAGTATTTGGGTTTGGTAAGCAGTCCTAAACAGAAGAGCCAGGTACCACAGAATCTTTGTACTGTTCCCTTCCAAGAGTTTAAGAGGAAGGATCAAAGTTCAAAGGAGATATTTTTATAGAATGTTTCATACGCCAGTGTTGAATTTCAAAACCAATTTTACACTTAACCTGTGTGCAATTTCTTATATTATGGTTCCAAAAGACAAGCGCACTCTGGAAAGTATAACATCCATGTGAAAATAATAGATGAAGGAAAATATACGCACCTCAGCCTGCAATCATAGGGAATAAATGCTATTGAATAGGACTTCTCAGCAAACATGCATAGGACTATGCTAAAACTTCAACAGAAAATCTATAGATGATTGGGACTCTGGCTATGACCTTGTGGTCGATGCCGATGCTTTTTGTCGTAACTATGGAAACTTATCTCTGTCTCTTCATCGAATGAGGAACACTTGAATAGGTAGTGTCAATTTAAAAGTACCAGCCACAAGCAAGCTCTGAGGAAGGTTCCAGTGCACTTTTAAAGAGTTGTTCTCCTCAGCACCAAAAGAATGGATGTAATGAATGTTGCACTGGAACAAATGGAACAACAAAGTTCCACTGACTTCAGGTTCACATCTCTTTTCAGAACTGAGCATATTCATTCCATTGGTTGATTCCATTTTCCCCCATATTTTTTTTTTTTTACAAAACTTGATTCTCAGTGAGTCAAGCAAATTATAAACAAATTAATCTACAAATCCTTAGTACAATTCAATGACATAAGAATGACTATAAATAACACTATACATTGCACTTAAGAGTCAATGAGATAAGCTGACTGTAAATACATACTGAATAATAACCAATATAAATAAGCTCTCAAGTTCATTAACACTCTGAATCATACTGAAGAAATGATTCTCAGAAAAGGACCTACAACATCACCATCACCATAATTCATACATTGCAAAAAAAATTATCACAAACATTATCATTCCAGAACATAATTAGCAATAG
The DNA here is from genome assembly GCF_029931775.1 of Euleptes europaea. NCBI lineage: Eukaryota > Metazoa > Chordata > Lepidosauria > Squamata > Sphaerodactylidae > Euleptes > Euleptes europaea. The sequence continues at coordinate 24,804,088 of NC_079316.1, read as the reverse complement.
CCACTGTTCATTACATTTATCTGAATTTTGCCAATTGTTTTTTTTTTATAGATCTCCAATGTCAATTTTGTCATCAGTGCAATCTGCCATACACAATTAAACTAATAATTATTAGATGGGAGTTTCTTCTTTTTCCAGTTAGGAGCTATACCCATAATTGTTGTGGTAGCCAAATTTAAGGCTAGTTCTATATCCAAGGAAAATCTGTGTTCTCTAAGAAAACCTAACAAAATCACTTTTGGATCTAGGGGAATCTGACTTCCTAGCATTTAATTAATAAAATAAACAATATATTGACACAGAGGATGATTTTAAAATAGGTTCAAAAAAGTGCATCAGATCTGAATTAAACACGCCCCATCAACAATGATCCTGAACATTCTTATATATCATTGCTAACTGGAATAACACCTTTAAAACATTTTCGTTCATATTTACTGAGATCAATTTAGAGAGAACATCATTCCATATTTATTTGTTTGTTATTTACAGTTTGCCTTTCTCATTTGGACTCAGGCGGATTACACAGAATGAGTCAAAACAACAGTAGGATAGGACATTCAATATACAATGCAATAGGATTAGGGTTGTAGAACCAACCAGAAGTCTAAAAACAGGTACAAACCAAGGTGTAAGTATTAACATGACACATTAAATGATGTAAAATTCCATAGTAGGGTCCTAGTTTCAGCAAACTATACACAGTAGTACAGATCACAGTCCCTAATAATTTTTCCAAGTAACTTTGCGAATCATATAGCACAGTATAACTATTGCCTGCATAGAAAAGCCCTTTTGAAAAATTCCATTTTGCATAGCTTGTGGAAAGCCACGAGAGCGGGAGCGTTCCTGACCTCCTCGGGCAAACTGTTCCACAAGGTGGGAGCCATAACAGAGAAAGTACGTGTACCGACAGTTGTTGATTTTGCCCATGTGCAGGCTGGTGCCTGCAGAAGATTCTACTCCAATAAGTGAAGATGTCACAGTGGAGCATATCACAGTGGAGATATGACGGTCCAAGGCCATGAAGGGCTTTGTATATGATAGCTAATACTTTAAATTGAGCCCAGTAACTGATGGGCAGACAGTGAAGTGACTGCAGGACGGGACATATGCTGCATCTAGCACCCCATAACAGCCAAGCCACAGCATTCTGCACCAACTGGAGTTTCCAAATTGGTTTTGAGGACAAACCAATGTACAGTGCATTGTGGTAGTCTAGTCTTGATGTTACTGTGGCATGGGTCCAGGTGGCCGGATCAACTGTATCAAGGTAAGGAGGCATCATTTGGGCTAGGCTGAGTTGGAAGAAAGCCTTTTTTGCCACTAACTTCCTTCTTCAATAATAAAGTTGGGTGCAGTATAATCCCCATGGTTCTTAACTGAGTCAGCAAGGGTCGGCTGAACTCCATCTAAAGTAGGGAGAGCAAAATCTTCAAAATCTCCGCCTTTCCAATCAGCATTATCTCTGAATTTTCAGGCTTTTGTTTCAATTTGAGCACTTTTAAATAATTTACCACAGCAGCCAGGCAGTGATTCAGGACCAGGGGATTTGGATAAGGATAGATACACCTGGGTATCATCTACATATTAATGATCACTAATCATTGGTCAAGTCTTAAGACAAAGGTGGTAACACTGGATTTAACACATATTTTATTTTATACCCTTCTGACAATATGCTATTTACCATAGGATTATCTTTTGCTAAAAAATTGTTTAAACAAAATCAAATCTTTTAGCTGTATACTATAAGGTAAATATGGCTGCAGAATAAGTGTCTCTGTCACAAAGATACTTTTCTTTCAGCTCTGCTGATTTCACTGCTTTGTAGTACATTTTTATGTTTAGAACCTGACCTGGATAGTCCAGGCTAGCCTGATCTCATTAGAAGCTAAGCAGGGGCAGCCTTGTTTCGTATTTGGATGGGCAACCTCCAACGAATACCAGGGTCATGACATGGAGGCAGGCAATGGCAAACCACCTCCGAACGTCTCTTGCTATGAAAACCCTACAGGGACGCCATAAGTCAGCTGTGGCTTGATGGCACAAAAAATTAAGTTTATTACTTCTTCAATGAAAACATTGGTCTAGTTAATGTGAAAGCTATATTATCTGCAGAGCCCCATGGCACAGAGTGGTAAGCTGCAGTACTGCAGGACAAGCTCTGCTTATGACCTGAGTTCGATCCCAACGGAAGTTGGTTTCAGGTAGCCAGCTCAAGGTTGACTCAGCCTTCCATCCTTCCGAGGTCGGTAAAATGAATACCCAGCTTGTTGGGGGTAAAGGGAAGATGACTGGGGAAGGCACTGGCAAACCACCCTGTAAAACAAAGTCTGCCTAGAAAACGTCGGGATGTGACATCACCCCATGGGTCAAGAATGACCTGATGCTTGCACAGGGGACCTTTACCTTTAATATCATCTGCATATAAACTGATTTCCCAAACATAACACTCTGAATAGCAATTGCAAAGAGTTCGAGAACAAAAACAAATAGTAACAGGAAGGGTGCACATATCTGATGTGTACCAAGAGAGAGAGGGAATGATTCTGAAATATCACCATTCACAGAGTCTGGCCAATGGTTGATCATATATTAATGATACCCAAGGAAGTGTTATATTCTGATAAGGAAAAAGGAGAAGTGAAATCTGTGATGTGGCTGAAGATGAACTTAAAAAGCATTATTGGTAAACAACCTGACAAATGGAGCTATCTTTTTTCAGTAGGCATTTTATCAGTGCATCTGGTTAGAATCTCTTTTCTCAGCATACAGTAGCAGCACATTTACGAAATGAAAACAGCATTGCCCACAGCAAATTCAATTTACAGGAACATTATTTAGGAAGGGACTATGTGTGCCTATCAGTGTGAAAGACTGGACATTTCCAAGGAGAGGGGTTATTTTATCTTGCTGTATGGCATGTCTTAAAAACAGATCTCCCCCACATCCCCCCCAATATTATTTTATATTAGCCATATGCCAAATAAAGCAAAAATGTTTTTCGTAAGGTTGCAGCCAAGACACACTAACAGAATTGAAACTGGGAAACTTTCTTTTTTCCTGATACAGAAAGTGATTTCAAGCTTATGACAAATACACATTTCACCTCAACAGTATACACATTAAGATCATCAATATCTTTGAAGGAGTCTTTTTCTACAAAAATCTTCCAATAACTTTGTCAGAAAAAGATTCTGAGGAAGCAGAAAAGGTGCCTGAAAGTAAAATACCAGATAAGAGGAGAAAATAGCACAAAATACAGTAAATATAATTTATGATGTTATCTATCAAAACAGTGCCTACCAGAAGACTTTTAGGAAAGAGGAAACCACAGATTCTGAAAAAAAGCAGCTCACATCTAAGCAGTGCTAATAAAAAGTTTGATAAACATTCTAAACATGTGCCTGATTTTTTTTCCTTTTGGAGAGAGTGTTTTGCTGGTGCTTTAGCCGGAAACATGATGACTAGACCACCCCATGTCTTTCTGTCTGTTTCATACACCAAACAGAACATTATGTCCCACTTTACATATGCACGTCTCTGAGAGGAGGTGTGGACTATGCAGACTGGGAAGGCCAGAAGTGAATGTTTTAAACCCCTTCAAATAGCTGACCCACACATTCTCTGACAGAAAAATCAAAATAGTGATAATTTGCTGCCTGTTTTGGTACCCCAAATATACCCTCGCCATTCCAGCCCTGCTCTGATACATCAGATCTTGGAAGCTAAGCAGGGTTGGCTCTGGTTAGTATTTGGATGGGAAACCAGCAAGCAATATCAGGGTTGTTACACAGAGGCAGGCAATGGCAAACCACTTCTGAATGTCTCTCGCTTGGAAAAACCTATGGGGTTGCCATAAGTTGGCTGCAACTTGATGGCAAAAAACGCTCCCTCCAATCGGCACCCTGAAAGAAATGCCAGGACAGAAACAGGCACCTAAAAGATTATCCAGCATTAAAATATTTTGATTTCTCTTCCCAGGACGAATGGCTTGGCTAAAAAGCTCCTTTATGCCTGTCTGATGTCACTAATGGTTATTTCTACAATAGACACTGCGGAGCATCTTTCACAAAACCTAATGGAGTAAATGGCCTGTTGTAATTTATTTCTGGAAATCATGTGATTAATTGAATGAAAGCTCTAATTTTTTTAAGATACTGAATAAAAGCCCCAGCTAAGAATTCAGTCCTTCACAAAAGAGTGCTTAATCTCGACAAGTGTGCCCTGATGTAAGACTCAGCCTTTCACAACCCACTCTGCGTGCCAGAGTCAACATGGACTTTCTGCCCCTGATCGATTTCATTGTACTGAAATGATCTTGTAATGCTTCAGCAAGTCACGCTTTCCTTTGGATGTAACATGATCAAGCTTTCACAAAACAACTTTGTTTTAAAGCTTCACAAAGGTAATTTCCCCCTCCCCCAAAACTATTATTTTGAGATGCGTCAGAACTGCTCCGGGTCTGAAATAAATACTTTTACGAGGAATAGGAGAAGATTTCCTAAACATCAATAACAACTGGAAAAAAGTGATTCCCTTACAAGGTCTCAAGTTGTCTCCAACTGTGGACTTTAGCAGCAGAGTCTGTGTTGCTGGAAGAGAGAGTCAATGGGCAAAAACGCATGGTCGCTTTAGCCTCCTTTATTCCTTGTTTCAGCCAGTATTCAGCCGGGAACGAATGCGCGTTTGATCCTGGCTCAATCCTGGCTGAAACAGGGAATAAAGGAGGCTAAAGCGACCATGCGTTTTCGCCCAATGGCTTCCTTTAGGCTGAGCTGCAGCGCCACCAGAGCAGATGGCCAGCAAGCACTACTGCAGCTACCAATGTAGCTGCAATAAGATAATGATGCAGTGGTCTGGTTAGATTCCCCCCCTCTCCGGCTCGGCTCCCCAGTATGAGCAATTTACTGCCGAGCTGCTGTCAGACTGCTCATCCCTGATTACCACTAGACCACAAATCCTGAAGTGGCAACAGAAAATTTATCACCTGAGCATACACCTGTTTCCACAGCTAGCATTTCTAACATCCTCTGTGCAGCCAACAGCATACAGTTACATGCCAGCCATGTACTGCAGCCCTATTATGAACCTGATAAAGCCAAGGGGTTTCCAAGGCTTGCTTGCAGCCACAATCATAGGATGATAATCAAGCGCCTGGCAGGCTGCATACACCAACAAACCACAAGTTTGATAGGTCTGCAATCTCTGAAACATTAGAACCACAGGGAGCTCTCGGCTAACAAGAAACAGTAGCCTGCCTTTAAAACCAGTCAGTATCTATCTTTAAAATATAATAAAGGCTAACCTCTGTTTGTCCAAGGCTTTCTCGCCAACCACAGCAGGCTCTCCGAGTATGAGCCGTGCCTGCCCTATTGATCCAGGGAGTTTCATGTAGACTGCTCAGACAAAAACAAACAACAACACAACAAGAAAACAAGTCTGATAATGTTAAAGGTTTGTAAAGCCTGGAAACTACTTTCTGTTCCCTTCCCCTCCTGTTCGTGCATGTCTTGGATCAGATTGGTGCTTGGACTTATAATTCTGATTTATGTTGAGTATTCACAGAGAGGACAATTTTCCAAAAAGGATATCACTCCTACGTGAGGAAAGCTGCCTGTACAACACCATGTACTACGATGATCTGGTGCAAGTGTAACCCTCGTTCCCTGCAAACCGTGGCTTGTAAAGGGGGAGCCCAACTTACATCTGGTGAGACCTCCCCGCCACTTCCTTTGCCTGCCTGTCTATAGCACTTCCAGATGAATGGTGAGTGTGCTTTAACATTAACCAGGCTTCTCATCTTTACCAGAACTTGAAATCAGGATCTGGGAGATGTTTCGTAAGTCTTGTTAGATGGGAACGTGATTGGCATCAGCACCAGCGCAAATGTTACAGTCCTTTTTAAAAAATAAAAGAAGGAAAGGAGGGGAGAAGGGAAATTGTGTTGGGAGGGACAGGGTTTAGCCTCCAAGGTTGGCTCCTAAATTGCAGTCCATGGTTTTCAGGCAACCAGGGTTACATCTACGCTTGATCAAAAGTATTACTATCTTTTCTTGTTCCATGTACCCTGGGAAGAAACCTAGGTTGAGTTATATGGCTTGAGTACATGGCAAAAATAGGGTCGCCATGAGTCGGAAGTGACTTGACGGCACTTAACACACACACACACACGGAAAAACACAAAAAGAACACTCCTTTGTTACACATTATGGTATGCACATACTACCTTGCAATACAGAAGGAATCATCTATGCATGATGAAGTCTTCTGAAAAGTGTCCCTCAGATTCTTTCGAGCCCCAAACTTTAACATTTAATTGATAGAGGGCAGAGGTCACTGCAGGGTTTAAGCCAGAAGGGAAAAATGAATTATTCAGCCAGCACACATCTGTTTTTCTTCGAGTATAGGTGGTTTAAAATATTTATACATTCCACTTTAGAGGCCAGCTCTCAGCAACCTTCCTAGCATGGGATCAAGAAACTATTCTAATGCCCTGCCCATTTTTCTCTTTTTGCCAAGTAAAATCTATATAGATGAGGGGAAATGAATTTAGATTGCTTCTAAAAGACTAAGCCATCAGTACATAAATGATAGAGAAATGAATGATGCAGCAGTTCCATTGATTTAAGATCCATGTGTAAGCAAGAATAGTTTTGATGCCACAGACTCCTGTGTCAACCTTTCATGAAATATTTTAGTAAATATATTTCTAGGTATAAAACACACATAACAACTGGATCTCAATGCAAGCCAGAGTGCCTCTAGGTTACTCCTAGCTTAGGGGCAGAGTTTCTCCCTAATTCATTTTGGCCTTTGCTTTCAGCATGGATGAAGAGACTGGCCGGACTGTTTTGTTTTGTTTTTTTGTTACCAAATTACAGCTGACTTCTGGCGATCCCATAGGGTTTTCAAGGCAAGAGATGTTCAGAGGTGGTTTGCCATCGCCTGCCTCCGCGTCGTGCTCCTGGCATTCCCTGGAGGTCTCCCATCCAAATGCTTGCCAGGGTCAAGGCTGAGAGTGTGTGACTGGCCCAAGGTCACCCAGCAAGTTTCCATGGCAGAACGGGGATTTGAACCTCATGGAAGCTTTGGAAGCTAAGCAGGGTCGGCCATGGTTAGTATTTGGAAGGAAGACCACCAAGAAAGACTGGGATTGCTATGTAAAAGAAGGCACTGGCAAACCACCACGGCTCATCTCTAGCCTTAAAAACACATCTAGGGGTTGCCATAAGTTAGTTGCAACTTGATGACAGTTATTATCTTGGGTGCGTTCTTCTGAATATGATGGGGGTACACAGAAAATCTGAGTTTGGGGATGACTCCTAGCACCCCAAGGCTACATTTCAGCCCTCCTTACCCTCACATGAGTATGCCCCTCACCCACACACTAATGACAGTTGGTCAACAGGCCAATGTCCTCTCCTACTCCTTATGCTACTAGGAGAAACTGTGAAAGGCTAAATCTAAAGGCAGCAAAAGGCTACAACTTCTGGTGCTGTACCAACAAAGGAAGCTTTACATGTCCATTTTAGTGGTTCCAGAAGAAACTGTGAAAGGCTAAATCTAAAGGCAGCAAAAGGCTACAACTTCTGGTGCTGTACCAACAAAGGAAGCTTTACATGTCCATTTTAGTGGTTCCAGAAGAGCACTGCCAATGGTTAGGACCAAGAGCTGAGACTGTGGCTCTAAGCAATTTTAACCTGAAAGGAAAGGGATGTATTCCACGCAAATGCATTTAGAACTAAGGTACTGACTGCCCTCGAGATAACCTATACAAAAAATTTAAGAGTAGCTGTGTTAGTCAGTAGTATTGATGGGCGGGGGAGAGACAAGATGACACCGTGGCACTTTAGAAACTGATTTATTGTGGCATGAACATTTGCTGGACTGACAAAGGAAGCAAAAAATAATCACTGAATTTAAAGGTCTCTAGTGTTAAGACAAGTGGGCAGTCTAAGGCGAGGTAGAGAAATGCATTAAATCAAGAGCACAGGCAAATTGGACTGATTTTCCAACAAGCAAAGGAAAAAAAAGGAAAATGAATGCTTTCAGAGCATTCTAGAAAGAAGAATAGTAAATTGACGAGCGAAGGTGACAATATCCCCACTCCACTTTTCAGAGATACAAGACTCCGCCTACAAGCAGAATGCGTACAGCATGAAGAATCAAAGCCAGTATAAGGAAGGGTTCAGGTGCAAATAAGTAAAATACCCAAGCAGGTAGCCAAAACAGGTTCAAGTAGCGTCAATAACTGGGTGCAAGAACAGATCAGGCAAGGTCAAGAGACCCACAGATGGTCTAAGCAACAACAGCACAGCCAGGGTCTGATGGAGGAATAAATAGAATGGTTAATTAAAGCTCAGGTTGTACTTGGCCAGACAGCGAGATGTGAGCAGTTAACAGGGTCAAAGAAGGCTATGTCATCCAACAAGCCAACACACCGCCATGGTGACCAGTCTTCTGATTCCTGAAACTTACTTCACTCTCACACTTAACTTCTATTGGGTGAAGGATTAACAACTATTCTTCCTTAGAGGAGACCTCCCTATGTTGCTGAATGAATCACCAGTCTGGGCTGGAGACAAGCCCAGATCAGGGAATGATGCATGCAGGTAATGGGCAGCCTACTTTGAAGCTACAGTAATTCCGCTGTTTGTCAGCATCAGGCGTGAAGGAGGGAACCAATCGCAGCCAATGCAGAAATAGGGTAGAATATCCCATTCCTGATGGAAGTCAATTGACCAGGGCAATGAAGTATTTAGAGGTAAACTAGCACCTTTCTCTGTCTATTGCTACTCTGAGCTCACAGGAATCTTGAATTATTTCTTGCAGAGCATTAGCGGTTCTCTGGCAACACATTAGCACACTCCAGCACAGTTTGGGAATTACAGCTCTAAAGAAAGCAGCTACCCTCATGCCAATCTGGTGATGCATCAAACCCTTCTACTGCTTAACAACTGAGATCCGCTTCCCACATTACTTTTTCTTGTGTGTGTGTGTGTGTGTGTGTGTGTGTGTGTAATGTGCCTTCAAGTCGCAGCCGACTTACGGCAACCCCTTTTTTTGGGGGGGGGGTTTATGGCAAGAGACTAACAGAGGTGGTTTGCCAGTGCCTTCCTCTGCACAGCAGCCCTAGTGTTCCTTGGTGGTCTCCCATCCAAATACTAACCAGGGCCGAGATCTGACAGGATCTCTTCTGAGATCTGACAGGATCAGGCTAGCCTGGGCCATCCATGCATAAAAAAAGACTCCCACAGGGAAGCAACTGGAATCCACCTATGCCTTAGTAAAGGGGGAATAGTCAGCCGTATTATATTTCACTAATGGTCAAACACAGGTCTCAGTGTTAGGAAGTTCCAACACTGTATTTTTATTAGCTTCCACATACACCCTTTAAGAATGAACACAAGGTGAAATAAACATATGAAGCATCTTTGCAAGCAGCCACAGAGTACTCCATTGGCCCCATCCAGGATTCACTGAATTCTAAATCTATCCCATTTTCTGGTTTGTAAAATGTAGTCTAATGATAACACTATTTACACATCAGGAAAAACATGTAAAAGCACTGGGATTGCACCTACCTGCCCTTGAGACACATGTCATCCCAAGCCTGCCTTTTCCATCCATATGCATTGGACATAGTGTGTTGCTGAAGGTGCTAGAGATCCTGAATCACACACTCCGGCAGCACAGCCAAAATGCCTTACTCACTGTGCCACTGGGAACAGCTCACAGAGGGAGAACTTTCAGCCTCTGCTGTACTGCAGGGTTACTTCTGCAGGTAGCCGGATGGTCTTCTGCAGAAGAACTGGATGACCTGAGTTGTCAATAAGGTCTCATCTGGACTCAGAGAACTGTTAACACTGCCTAGCTCTGCAGATGGAGAAATTCCTTGCTCATTGCAAGTCAAATCCCCTAGGAAGGGAAGCACGCAACAACAGTCTGCCTGAACTACAGTTTAGGGAGAATGTCAATAAGCTGGAAGGCGACCAGCACAGGACAACGAAGCTAGTGAAGGACTTGAAGACCATGTCCTATGAGGAGAAGCTGAAGAAGCTGGGAATCTCTGCACTGGAGAAGAGATGCTTGCAAGGTGATATGATTGACACCTTCTGATACCTAAAGGGATGCTACGTAGAGGATGGGGTGGATATATTTTCAGTTGTGTTGAATGACAGGATTAGTATGAATGAATATCAACTACAGCAAAGGAGGTTTCATCTAAATTTGAGGAAGAACTTCCTGATAGTGAGGTGTGTTCGACACTGGAACAGTCTCCCTTGAGAGGAGGGAGATTCTTCATTGCTGGAGGTTTTAAAGTATCAACCGGATACCTACTTGTTGGGGATATTCCTGCATTGGTGGGTGGTTGGAGTAGATAACCCTGGTGGTCCCTTCCAACTCTGAAATTAAATAAACTGCCAGCTTGCTTTTAGTTCTGGCAATGTGTGCACACACAGCCTCAAACCGTGTTTATTTGTTTTAAAGATTTACATGCCACCTCTTCAGAGGCCTCTTCAGTGCCGCTTGCAAAGTAAAATGAAACAAAAATCAGGAAAATCATTACAATTAACAAACCATTAAAAACCCAGCCGCAACCAACCAGGAGTATTGGGCCATAGATCTCCTGGAATTACAACTGATCCTCAGACTGCAGAAATCAGTTCCCCTGGAGGAAATGGCAGTTTTGAAGGGTGGGCCTTATGGCATTATGCCCACCGAGGTCCCTCCCCAGGATCCGGAGGGCAGGCTGTATGGTATTGCATTCCTGCTGAGCTCCTTCCTCTCCTCAGACTAGGGTTGCCAGGTTCCTCTTTGCGGGAGGTTTTTGGGGTGGAGCCTGAGGGCGGGGTTTGGGGGAGGGACTTCAATGCCATAGAGTCCAATTGCCAAAGCAGCCATTTTCTCCAGGTGAACTGACCTCTATCAGCTAGAAATCAGTTGTAATAGCAGGAGATCTCCTGCCACCACCTGAAGGTTGAGCAAACCAAAATCAACACCTCTGCACTAATATCAAGGATAAGGAAAGTAGTGCAGGAATCTTAGGCTATAGTTACTACAACACAAATGAGTGAGACATCAAAGTGTAATCAATGCATACAATAGTGGAAAGGGACAAACATACAACTATATACAATGGTATTTCAATAATCCACAAAGGTATGTATAAATGTGTTTTTTTCAATAGTCCATAAGGGTACATAGATCCAAGAAGATTCCAATAGTTGGTCACAAGACCTCAGCAGATGTGTAAAAGACTATTATGAAAGGAAGACGATCGTTTCATTCTTCATCAGTTCCATTCCTATGTCAAAAATCATTCTATTAAAATATTGCTACTAGGCATAATGGATCAATAAATATCAATAAATATCAATAAATATCAAAATGTCCATGTACTTACAATTCATGCAATTCAAAAGGTATACAAGGTTCAAAAATTCATTTCTTCCCCTTAGGGATAAATTTTATAACTATATCCATTGGCAAATGTAATAGTCCATATGGCTTAAAATCTATAGAGGATATAGTTGGAATAAACAGAAGTCATTGCAAATGTAACAGTTCCACAAGGGATACACAAGGTAAATGCTCAGCCGCTGGTTACAAAAGCTTAAATGAAGTACAGGTGTGTCAGGCTGCTATCTCGGTTTCAGTATTGTTTCTGTGTCGGTACTGTACTGTCTAGCCTCAAGGCCGACCACACATACCAAGGCCTGGGAATACTGCTCCTGGGAAAGTTGACTGTCTGTGTATGCTGTTGTTGTATAATCTCCTGCCATTTACTGCCTTATATTATCGTTCGGCTAGTGAGACTCTCATAGCTGCCATAGTTCCCTGTATGCACTGTATTGCCTTTTTGACCAGTAAAAGCCATCTGCTTGGATTCTATATGACTCTGTGGTGATTTCTGGTTCGAAGGGTCAGGAGCTTACATTATGGCAGCTATCTCTCACCTTCTTCATTGTACTACTAGTCAGGCTGGAGCCCAGGGGGGTTCGCCTGTCGCTTGGATGGGAGCTGAGAAGCTCTCCGAGTGACCTACTATCCTGGATTCCTCTCGGAAGGATCCCACCCTGTTACAGGACATAGTCGCTGAACTCTTCAGAACCACCCTAGAGGTTTGCCGCTTGAGGGGACTGGTACAGGAACAGTGGCAATCTCTTAAAGGGACTCTCTGGATGTTGACGTCGGAGGATACTGATACTCGTTTAGATCTTCAAGACTTGGATCAATTACTGGACGATGCCCGGTTGGCAACTGAGGATTTACAAGTACTAACTGGACTTTTGGATAATCTTATTTCTCGAGAGACTCTTTCCTCTAGTTCTACCATGGCAGGAGCCCCGCCGGAGGGTTTTTCCCTGATCCCGGATGCGGCCAGCTGTCAGGCTGAAGCCAAGCGAGTCGCTATTCGCACTGCTCTTCTCCTTGTGGAATGTACAAAGGACACCCCGGTAGCCACCTTGGCTCAAGCTTTGACCTCGACTTTTGGAGCCGATGCACCCGCACTGGCGGTCCGAATACAACCCTTGCTGGGCGGGGAACCCGACCCCATACTCTCACTCCTGGAAACAGAACTTTTACCGCGCATTACGGCGGAGGCTGCCCTAAGACTTGAGAACGCCAAAGTTCTTGCGGATAAGGATGCCGCCGAAGCGGCTAAGGTCGCAAGAGAGAGGCTGCTGAAGCAGCCAAGGCGGCAGCAGCAAGGGTTAGGGATCGGGCGAAAATGGATACGCGCCCCAAGGACACTGTACAAGGGCTATCAGGTCTGTCTTTTTCCCCGGCGTTCGTCCCGGCGCACGCCGTTTGGCTGACCGACGTCGAGACTCAGGAGAGTCTGAAGACGAGGATCTTTATGGAGATAGCTCTCAATGGGCCACGAGCTTCCGGACCAGTAAACCTCATCTTACTGGTGGCCCAAGTGAGGAGGTTCACCTCTTACGAGCCCAGAATCGGGAGCTCTCCGACCGTGTAGATCAACTCCAAGAACTAATGGAACGTATGCTTCAGGATAACAGGCAATTACAACAAACCCTGATAGCCCAGGCACAGCCCGTTCCGATACCGGGTCAGGGGGTGCCCATCCAGCCACCCCAACCACCCGCTAATGTGCCTGCTCCACCCTTGCCTCCCGGAGCTCCCGTTGTTCCTCCGCCCGGACCACCCGTGCAACCGGGCCAACCTGCGCCCGGCCCTTGGAAGCAACTTAAATTGAGGACTACGTACGACGGATCTCTCGAGACTTTGCCTTGTTTCTTGCATCAAGTGGACAGTTATATGCGAGAACAAGGACAACTTTTCCCCACGGAAGATAGCCGGGTGCGTTATGTAGCTTCCCTTCTGACAGGTAAAGCAGCTGACTGGATGGTCCTCCAGTTTGACACCCGCTCTCGGGCTATTCGTTCCCTCAACAACTTCATGACTGCTCTGAGAAGGAGGTTTGAAGACCCCTTCCTGGGGGAAAGAGCCAAAACGGAACTCTTACAACTAAAACAAGGCTCTGCTACAGTTCGAGAATTTGCCGATGAATTTCAACGACTGGCAAGTAAAATTGTAGGTTGGCCCGAGACCACCCTAATTCATCATTTCAGGGAAGCCTTGCACCCTGACGTTCTGAACTGGTCATACATGCGGGGCGATCCCGATACCCTTGAAGACTGGATTCTATTGGCCGAGGAAGTGGAAAGCCGCCGACGCTTTATTTCTCTAGTCCGTCAAAAGCACAAGGAAAAAGGCACCCAAAAGCCTCAATCCAAGGCACCACCGCCCGTCCCACGAAATCCTCCACGTCCGCCCCAGGAACGTGAAGCCCGATTTCAGAGAGGTGCCTGTCTTACTTGCGGAGAAATGGGCCACTTTGCAGCTGTTTGCCCGCACCGCCATGAATTATTTCGTCCCAGCACGACAACCCGCGCCAGAGGTCGTCCACCACGCAGAGGCACCGCGGCCACCCGCAGCGCAGCTCCGGGAAGACCCACACCCTCTGCACTCCATGCCGGAGACCCAGCCTCCCTGCCTACTACCAACGACCCCGCCGGGTCTCGGATTACAAGTGCCCCATTGGGGGACAACTTTCCCTCTTCGGATGAGGAAAATCCTTGGAATTCTCCAGCCTTAAACCTGGAATCTCCCCTCGACTTGTCAAAAAACGGCTCCGGTCTGTGGTGAATGGAGCGTCTCCACAGACCTCTCAGGATCCTCCTGCTAAACCGAATGCTCCTACCAAAATCAAAGAAGTGGACTCCACCGTCTACGTGGATGCAGTTTTACAACACCTTAACGGTGGCCCACAACTACCCGTCAAAGCACTAATCGACTCCGGTTGCTGTCGCACTCTCATAAGCGAAGCCACTTTTGCTGCACTCAGAGCCGAATCTGAGGCTTTACCCGCCCCTGTCCAATTTGCCCAAATGGACGGGAGCCATTTCCAGGGGGGTCCAGTTGATCACCGCACCATAGGGGTGGCAATGGGAATTGGCTCCCACTGGGAGCAAATAGACTTCACTATAGCCCCTATCCGTTTTGAAGTGGTCTTGGGTATTAACTGGATTAAAGGACATAGTCCCAGTATTAACTGGGAAACAAACACTATCTCCTTCGCCAGCCCCATGTGCGATCAGCACCGACAGAACTTTGCGCTGTTATATCCGCCCGTCCCTGCATTGGCCTCCTATGTCCCAGCACTTCCAGTCCTACCTAACGTATATCGAGACTTTGCGGATGTCTTCGACCTTAAAGAATGTGACACCTTACCCCCCCACCGGGCCTCGGACTGTACAATTGAGGTGGTCAAGGACTGCACATTAACCAAAAGTAAAATTTACCCTATGAGCGCTTCCGAGCGCACTGTTCTCCGGGACTTCCTTGACAAAAACCTCGCCAGAGGGTTCATTCGCCCATCGAATGCCCCGAACTCGGCCCCCGCGTTTTTTGTCCGAAAAAAGGAGGGCGACCTTCGTTTATGCATTGACTTCAGGAAACTCAATGCGGTTACCCAAACCAACGCCTATCCTATCCCATTAATATCTGATATTTTGGGACAGTTACAGGAGGGCCGGGTATTCTCCAAGTTAGACTTGGTAGAAGCCTACTACCGAGTCCGCATCCGCGAAGGAGATGAGCACCTCACTGCCTTCTCTAGCTGTTTCGGTATGTATGAATTCCTCGTGATGCCGTTCGGATTAAAAGGGGCCCCAGGGGTCTTTATGCAACTCATCAACGAAATCCTTCATGACTTGCTGTATCGCGGGGTGGTGGTTTACTTAGACGACATTCTTATTTATTCAAAAACCATGGAAGAGCATGTAACTCTAGTCCGAGAAGTTCTGCAGCGCCTGCGCGACCACCAACTCTTTGCAAAACTGGCTAAATGCGAGTTTCATCAAAGCCAGCTCACATTTTTAGGATACATAATCTCCCACCAAGGTCTTCGCATGGACCCTGTCAAAGTCCAAGCCGTTCTCGATTGGACTCCCCCCACCAACCGCAAGCAAGTGCAACAGTTTTTGGGATTTGCGAACTTTTATCGAGGGTTCATTCCTAACTTCGCCCAAGTGGCCCTACCCATTACTGATCTACTAAAAACCAAAGGGAAAGCAAACACAGCTACCTTACCCTCCGCAAAAATCCTGTGGACTGATCAATGCCAAGCCGCGTTTGTGGCTCTCAAACGCCTCTTCACATCCGAACCCGTACTACAGCACCCGGACCCAAACCAAATGTTTATTGTGCAAGTCGATGCCTCCGATGTAGCTATGGGAGGGGCCCTCCTCCAGAAAGGTCCGGATGGCCTTCTTCACCCGTGCGCTTACTTTTCGAGGAAATTTGCGCACGCACAATTAAACTGGCCCATTTGGGAGAAAGAGGCAGCGGCCGTTCACCATGCCCTGACTCTATGGAGACAATTCTTAGAGGGGTCCAATATCCCCTTCGAGGTTTGGACCGATCACAAGAATCTAGCTGCCCTCACGGGGTCCCATAAACTATCAGCAAAACAACAACGTTGGGCTGAATTCTTCGCTCAGTTTCGTTTCGTCCTAAAGCATGTTCCTGGGAAGCAAAACGTTCTCGCAGATGCCCTCTCCCGGTTGCCACAATACCCGGTAAAACTCGAGAGACCAACTGACTCTCTGTTCACCCCTACGCAAAGGGGAGCCCTTCCTGTACTGGCCGTGCAAACCCGCTCTCAGCAACAGCATCCCAGATCCAGTTCTCCAGCACCTCCAACCCGAGCGGCTACCCAACCACCCTCGCAACAACAACGAACCGACGATTGCACTCCTCCAACCCCACCGGCTGCCCTACCGCCTACAATCTGCGCGCCACCGCACGTAAGCACTACCCCCATAGCTGGTCCTAAGACTACTATAGCCGGGGGGGGGTTCCCGCCAAGGTTCCCATCTCCGAATCCTTTTTAAATACCCTTCGGGACCACTGCCTTTCTGAACGCTCCACTCACACCCTACCCCCTGGGGTAATGGAACAGGGAGGCTCATGGTACAAAGACTCTAAATTGTATGTACCCAAGGCACTTCGAAAAGACGTTTTACACTTAGCTCATGGAGTAAAAACAGCTGGACACTTTGGATTCCTAAAAACTCTCCACTTATTGCGCAGACAATTTTGGTGGGGGGGAATGCGTTCCGACGTTGACTCTTTTATTCGCGGCTGCCCTGTTTGCGCCACAGTGAAACGATCACAAGGCAAACCCCCGGGGCTACTGCAACCTCTAGAAACACCCAACAGACCATGGGAAGTGATTGCTATGGACTTTATGACTGATCTCCCTCTCAGCGGGGGAAAAACTGTATTATGGGTTGTTACTGATTTGTTTTCCAAGCAAATCCATTTAGTTCCATGCGCAGGGATCCCCTCTGCTCAAAAAATGGCCCGCCTCTTCGTGACACATATCATTCGTTTCCGCGCAAAATAATCTGTGACCGCGGCAGTGGCTTTGTTTCCAAGTTTTGGAAAGCATTTCTCAAGTTGGTAGGGGTTGAACAAGGATTGTCTACTGCATACCATCCTCAAACCGATGGTCAAACTGAACGTGTAAATGCTGTCCTTGAATGTTATTTACACTGTTATGTAAACTAGCACCAAGATAACTGGGTAGAACTGTTACCTTTTGCAGAATATGCCTACAATAACGCTGTACATCAATCTACAGGTTTTAGCCCATTCTATGCAGTGTATGGACAGGATTTTGGTCCTGTTACGCCCAAAAATAATGTGGAGGGGGAGGGAGATCCTGACGTTGCTTCCTGGGCACACACCCTCCGTACCACTTGGCCTTGGCTCGTTAACAATCTCGACCGAGCCAAGCGCAAATACAAAGCACAAGCTGATAAACATCGTTCCCCCGGGGGCGAACTGCGAGTGGGTAAATTGGTCTATCTTTCCACCAAAAACCTACGTTCCACCCGTCCGTGCCTTAAACTCAATGCTAAATTCATTGGCCCGTTCCCGATCACACGGGTCATTAATCCTGTCACAGTGGAACTAGCTCTCCCGAAAACCCTGAGGCGTGTGCATCCCGTTTTCCACATTAGCCTC
Source organism: Euleptes europaea (assembly GCF_029931775.1). Classification (NCBI taxonomy): domain Eukaryota; kingdom Metazoa; phylum Chordata; class Lepidosauria; order Squamata; family Sphaerodactylidae; genus Euleptes; species Euleptes europaea. The sequence goes on along the minus strand of NC_079316.1, from coordinate 24,786,517 downwards.
CTGAAGCCCCATACGGCCTCTCCACAATGGCATCCCGTTCCGCCCCCCGAACAGCCCATTATGGTGGGGGGGGGGGGAAGAGCACTTCGAGGTCTCCAAAATCCTTGACTCTCGTGTTCACCATGGAAACCTACAGTATTTGGTCCGTTGGAAACACTTCCCCCCTGCCTACGACGAATGGGTTCGCGCACGAGATGTCTCCGCCCCCAAACTAATCGATGCCTTTCACACTGCCTACCCGGACAGACCATCCCCCTTACGGACTGGGAGGGGGCCTTAAGGGGAGCAGGATGTCAGGCTGCTATCTCGGTTTCAGTATTGTTTCTGTGTCGGTACTGTACTGTCTAGCCTCAAGGCCGACCACACATACCAAGGCCTGGGAATACTGCTCCTGGGAAAGTTGACTCTGTCTGTGTATGCTGTTGTTGTATAATCTCCCGCCATTTACTGCCTTATATTATCGTTCGGCTAGTGAGACTCTCATAGCTGCCATAGTTCCCTGTATGCACTGTATTGCCTTTTTGACCAGTAAAAGCCATCTGCTTGGATTCTATATGACTCTGTGGTGATTTCTGGTTCGAAGGGTCAGGAGCTTACAAGGTGGCACATGTACTATGCTGTTTCTTAAAGGGGCAATCAAATAAAGCAAGATAGGTCATTTTCAGCATTTAGTCCTTGGGGTTCTAGAGATTGAAATAAATTAATGAAATATGCCTCTTTCTGCCTTAAAAGTCGTTCATTATTCCTTTTGTCAAAGAGTTTACCCTTGAGTCGCCAAACTACAAAAAAACGAAGTTCATTTTCATTGTGGCGAGCTTTAAGGAAGTGCTCTACAATGGGTGCAGAGCGAATTCCTGCCCTAATTCTGGATTTATGTTCCAAAATCCTGGTTTTTATGGGCCGAATACTGGAACCAACATAAATCAATTGGCAAGGGCAAAGTAAACAATAAACACAGAATGTCGTGTTGCAATTAGAAAAGCTGTTAAGTTTAAAAGTAAAATTGCTGTCAGCACGTGTAAATTCTTTGACTTCTAAAGCCAGGTTACATGCAAGACATTTATTACAGCAAAAGTGGCCCTTAATATTAGTACTCTCATTATGATCACAAATTAAGTCGGCATGGACCAATTTGTCTCTAATAGACATGGTTCTGCTATAGCCGATTTTGGGGATTTGTTGACAGCCAGGGACATTGGAGAGGAGGTGCCAGTGTTTGTGGATAATTGCTGTAATATGACTGGAAAGGTGGTTGAAACGGAAGGCAAAGGTGAGTGGTTTATTAGTGGCATGTTCTTTCTGTTCATTACAATACAGGACTTCTTCCCTATTTTTCATATTGGCTCTAGTTCTAGCTTGTTGTACAGTATGAATGGGATAGCCCCGGTCCCTTAAAGATGACGTTAGTGCCTGTGCTGCTATGGAATAATCCTTGTCAGTGGTATTATTTCTTTTTAATCTAATGAATTGACTGTACGGCAGGTTGTCTCGAAGATGTTTGGGATGATATGAATTATAATGCAATAGAGCATTGCGATCAGAGGGTTTATTGTACGATTTGACTCTCAGTTTGTTAAAGGAGTCACGATACACTGTGGTGTCTAAAAAAGGTAATTGAAATGGATCACAAGAACCTGTGAATCGCAAGGAGGTTTGTGTATTTAACCACCCAATAAACTCATCTACGTTGAAATCTAAAGTTACAAAATAGATCATGTCGTCGATATAACGTCTGTACCCAAGTATCTGATTAAAGTATGGGTTATTGTGATATATATATGATCTTTCAAATTCAGCCATATAAATATTGGCTATAGTTGGCGCGACGGCAGATCCCATCGCAATCCCATATTTTTGTAAGTAAATGTTGTCTTCAAACCTGAAAAAATTATTAAAGAAAATCAAATCAATGAGTTGTAAAAGAAAATCTGTGGGAGGGTTTTTTTCAAGTCTCGAGTTGAGTAGGGAATGAATTATATTGAAAGTTTCTTTTTTGGCACATTGGTGTATAGTGAGGTGACATCTATAGTCACTAGCTTGCAATCTTGATTGATTTCCAAATTCTCAATGTATCTGATAAAATCCCTGGTATCCTGCAAATAGGATGGGGTGTCAACTGAAAATTGTCAGAGAAAATGATCCAAATATTTAGCTACCGGTTCTAAAAGGCTACTGGATGCTGATACAATGGGACGACCAGGTGGAATGCGTCCAGGTTTGTGAATTTTAGGGAGTAGGTATAAGATGGGCATGCGTGGAAATCTATTCACAAGAAACTCTGCTGTAGGTTTGTCAATTATGCTCTTTTCAGATGCTTCTGAAACAATCTTTTCTAAAGCCTGCATAACTCGTTGGGTGGGATCATGAGTTAGTAATTCATAATAAGCAGTCTGACTCAATTGCCGCAAGGCTTCATGTATATAATGTTCACGGTCTTGTAGGACCGTGGCTCCGCCCTTGTCAGCTGGCTTGATAATTAAGGAGGGGTCACTGGCTAAACGATCGTCTTCCTTTCATAATAGTCTTTTACACATCTGCTGAGGTCTTGTGACCAACTATTGGAATCTTCTTGGATCTATGTACCCTTATGGACTATTGAAAAAAACACATTTATACATACCTTTGTGGATTATTGAAATACCATTGTATATAGTTGTATGTTTGTCCCTTTCCACTATTGTATGCATTGATTACACTTTGATGTACCACCTGAAGGTTGGCAGCCCTACACTGCTCATCGTGCATCACTCCCAGATTTCCAGGAATTTCCCACTAGCCATAGGACCAATAACTTACACTCTTTACCACTATCACTGGTTTTGCCCTGGAAGTATTGCATACAGTTGGCCTACGTGCACAGATGAGGCAGGCATGGAGCCAGGACTGGTGTGACTGGGCCTTCGCTAGTTTTCAAATTCAGTCCATAAAGTCTGGCTCTTGTTCCAAGCCCACAAAACAGAAGCAGCATATGCCTTGCCCTCTCTAAAAGGCTTCCCTTTTCAAAGGCAGCATCTTTGTCTTTTTCTTAAGCAGAACGTACTTACCAATGCAGGAAGCATTTCCCAAGTCCCATAATAACCATTTCATTATGTAAATGTGCCCGGAGGCTCAGCCAAAGGTTGCAAGCTTTTTATAAATAAGGGTAATAGGTGCATTACTTGATTACCATGCCCTCTGAAGAGAGACACTTGTGGCAGGTATAAATTAGAATAAAAGGGTCGGAGCCATGAAAGCTGAGGAGAAAAAATCCATTTTTATGAATATGCAAAGGGCAGCAAAAAGGGCTTAAAGGTCTAGCGACACAGGTTTGGGGGGACTGAAGAGCGAAGCCCTGTTTTTTAAACAAGCTCCTTTGCATGCACGCGGGAACACAAGAGCTCTTCACATCCACAATTCATGCATAAATAATGCCAAGCATTTGAAAATGTGATAGCAATAGCTCCCAAAAATGGTTAACTAATCACACTGGATCGCGTGACATCAAAATCCATGTACCATATTTGTCCTTTTTAATTTTTTTAAAAAATTATGAATAATTTTTATTGTATTGATTGACTTCTGTATGTGTATGTATTGTGTTTTATGATCGTTAGCCGCTCTGAGCCCGGATCCAGCCGAGATATAGAGCAGTATATAAGACTAATAAATGAATAAAATGTCTTGATTTATCCTGATGGGTAGCTGTGTTTGTCTGTAGCAGTAGAAAAGAGCAAGAGTCCAATAGCACCTAACAAAATTTCTGGCAGGGTATGAGCTTTCATGAGTTGCAGCTTCTTCAGATACAGCTAGAATGTGAGCCCATCTGTCCTGAAGTAGAGAAGAGTGAATTCAGACACCCAATAGCAATAGCATGTAAATGTCAGTAGCAGATAAATTACAATAGCAGGCATGATTGGATTAGGTGTAATGTGCAGAGAGGTAGTAGGCGTGGAGAAATCAGCATTGGTAGTGAGACAGGAATTCTAGGTCTCTATTCAATCCATGGAAATGCATTGTCTTGAGCCTCATTAGTAGTTGTAATTCAGCAGTCTCTCCTTCTAATCTCCCTTTGAAATCCCTTTGTAAGAGAATTGCTACACTTAAGGTGTGCTCCTTAACTGAAAAGTCTGCCCTCCCTTCTGACCAGCTACAGTGATGAACGAGGCAATCACACAACTGGCCGATGGCTGAATAGGAGCTACATTTTAAGGTTATCAGATGCAAGGTCCCACTCTAACGGTCTTCTGATCTGCACACTTTGCAGGTTTAATTTGCATATAATTTACACGCTGTCAATAATTTATTGAATCTTGATTTTATTTTTTATTGCTAGAGTAAGAGAATGGGGGGGGGGGGAAATTAGTTCATCAATTCCCAAACACATCATGTTTTAATAATGCTTGTTTAGGGGCTAATGATCATCTCTCATAGCAAAGACGGCACACAACCTACTCCCTGGCATATTCCATTCATATCTTTAAAATAATTACCTCTCCGGCCACTGCTTAAAGGTAGGCCTCAGTGCCAAAAAGATAATACTGTACATAAAAGATATAAGACAACTAAGCAATTTCTGCTACCCATATCTTAAAAACTGTATTTATCTGAAATTACGTATTTCCTTCTATGAGGCAATGGAAAAAGACAGCTAACTTCTTAAGCGCCAGAAGCTGGATGCTATTGTGCAAATATTTATTATTTGAAGAGCCATTTAGATAAACAGTAGCCAATGGCCATTTAAGCTTCAAGGTAATGTACAAAATACCCTCCTGATGATTCAGTATTCACATAGGATAGGCTCTCCACCAGCATTAAACATTATCAGTTTCAAGGTAAATTGCAATTAGCGTGCAACTGATTTGACTCCAGTTAAACGTTTACAGTATTCCAAGTGTCATACACTTCACAGTCACAATCATTCATCCTTTCCAGCTCCAATTTTGCATTCAACACCCACCTGGTTTTAGAACTTTGTCTATTGGCATAACTGGAGAACATCATTAAAATCATGAAAACCCATAATACCTCAAAGCACATGTAGCTGGTCAAGCTTTTTTGTCCACAATGCTATGCCCTCAGGCAACAAACAAACAACTGTTTTAACCATCAGCTGAACTCCATTGGCAACCCCCCCCCAAAAAAAGAAAAATAATGAAAGATATTGGGTTGGATCTTGTGATCTGTCAGCAAAAGGTGCCGGCAGTCCTAGACCTATCCCACATTTTCCTCCACACTCCCACACATACAATCCTGCCCCAGGAAAGTTTACTCCCAGGATCACAGGACCCATATGGGTGAGGAGGTTGCAATGGGGTGGGGGGAGAGGACAAAATTGCCTGGTCTTTTCCATTGGCAAGGGATCCAACCCATCAATCTGGATATCCAAAAAGGCTACATATAGAAACATCCTCAGGGACAACTGTTGCTATTGGGATATCTGAATATACACACTTTCCACAAGCACAACCTAATATCTTAACACTATTAATTAATTATAATAAACACACACTACTTTTGAAAAAGTCTAAGACACTCTGCATCTCAGTAACTGTCCATACCCCCTTGCAGTCCCACCTCAAGGTCCAAAATTTAAAGGAAGAAAGAAAATATATGTTCTTTTTTGTATTGCAGGATTAAAAAACCCCACCACTTCAGCTTTTACTGTTTAGGAGAGAAGAAAGAGTCTTAGACACTCTGTGTCTCAGTAATTGTTTGCACCCCCTTGTATTCCCAGTACCACAAGGTCCAAATTTTTAAAGGAAGAAAGAAAAGACATGTTCTATTCGTACTGTAGCATTAAAAAACCCAACACCACTTCAGCTTTTACTGCTTAGAAGAGAAGAAAGAGAAAGGTTGGGGGGAAGAGGTAGTTTTAAAAGACAGGAAGGATGAAGGAAGACCCAAATGGGCCTCTGACCTTGTGTTGATCAAGGAATATTTGCAGGTCTTCTTCAAGAGTTTGCGGGTGGGGGTAATCAATTTCACCTTTCCTCATACAAATAGATGCTGTAGGAAAGGTAGATTCTAGGTCAGATTCAGCTCTGCATGTTTTTGAATCCTGGGATATAACTACCTCCCAAAAACACAGATGCCGCAAGCGACAGAGTTAGTTACTCACTGTTTTGGGGCAAAATCTCTCTCCACCAGAAGCTCTGGTTCACTCCCTAAGCGTAGGCCTGCAAAGCTTGTGACCAAACAAGCTAAAGTCAACCCACCAGCCTTACGCAGCAAGCCTATCTAGCAAGCATAAACATAATTTATGATAAGCATAAACAAGGGAGTTATCAGGCAAGCTGGTGGGATGTATTTGGCTTGTCCAATCCTAGATCACGCAGGCCTGCAAAAGGGAAAAGGGTTATTCCCGTGATCAAGGACTCTGGCATACACTGTGGCAAATACCATGAAGGGGAAATATAATTGGCTATGGCACCTTAGAATGAGTTCACTTCACAGGGTTGCCAGCGTTTGGGGAGGGGAGGGACTTCAATGCCATAGAATCCAATTGCCAAAGCAGACATTGTCTGCAGGTGAACTGATCTCTATCGGCTGGAGATCAGTTGTAATAGCGGGAGATTTCCAGTTAGTACCTGGAGGTTGGCAACCCCATCATTTCACGTTTACAAACATTAACATCCACTTTGCAAATCTGCCACTTTGCAAATCTGCCACTTCAAACACTGGCATAACACCTTTGTTGTGTAAAACGTGAACTGGCTCTGAGATTGTTCTGCGCCCACCAGCAACACTGGAAAGCTGTCATCCCCTAGAACTGGAAAATGGCCATGATCCTTGAGAATTAGTAATCCATTGCCAAGGCTAGGACTCGTCCTCTATCTTATAGCTTACAGGAGGATGTAGAGCAAGGGTCCCCAACACTGCACCCACCTTTTCTGGTACCTGCCAATTGTTTTTAGAAAGTGGGCAGGGCCAAGTGGAGCTTTTGCCCACGTGGGCTTTTAAGCCCAGCCTTGCTGGGGGAAAGCGGGGTATAAACTGAATACAATGACAGCTTGTATTCTATAACTCTGTGCAGCCAAGTCGGCAGGTTTACTCCGTACCAATGATCCATGTCTATCAGAGAAAGAGCCTCTTTTGCTGGAGAAAGGCTTCAAGCTTGGCTGAGCGGCAGGGCACAACACAAGCCAAGACAGTCCATCAAATTCTGAGCACAAGACAATTTCCCAAAATAAACATAGAGCAATTAAAACAGCCCTAATTAAAAAGAACCACAGCAGCCACTTAAAAACAAACAACAGAGAATAATAGGGGGGAGAACAGACCAAACAACCATCTGTTCGCTAAGATGAAATTAAATCCACCTTGGCCCAACACCAAAAGTTAGAAAACTCTAGTGGCAGGGAGAGGGGGTGGGCATTCCAAAGCCGGTGAGGCCACCACCGAAAAGACCTTCTGCCTCTCCTCAGGAGACATGAAGGAAACCGTAAAAAGAAGAATGCAGCGTTCAGGATCAGGCAATCCCTTAATAAGGGCAGGCAGTCCTTTAAATACACAAGCCCAGGGCTGTATATGGCTTTAGCAATCAAAACCAGCTCCCTGAATTAGGACCAAAGTAAACAAGCAGACAAAGACGAAGGAGGAATTGGTTCTTGTAGGTTATCCGGGCTGTGTGACCGTGGTCTTGGTATTTTTGGTCACACAGCCCGGATAACCTACAAGAACCAATGAACTCTGACCGTGAAAGCCTTCGACAATATTTTGAAGGAGGAATTGGTTTTTATATGCTGACTTTCTCTACCACTTAAGGAAGAATCAAACCGGCTTCCCTTCCCCTCCCCACAACAGACACCCTGTGAGATAGGTGAGGCTAAGAGAGCTCTAAGAGAACTGTGACTAGCCCAAGGTCACCCAGCAGGCTTCATGCATAGGAGTGGGGGGAAACCAACCCGGTTCATCAGATTAGAGTCTGCCGCTCATGTGGAGGAGTGGGGAATCAAACCCAGTTCTCCAGATTACAGTCCACCACTCCTAACCACCGCTCTTAACCACTACACCACGCTGACAACAAACATCTTCCAACAATGCTTGCAGCCCATGCCAGCTAGCAGTCTTGCTACAGCATTCAGAACTAACTGAAGCTTTCCAACTGTCTTCAAAGGAAAGGCCAGGGTTTGGGGGGTAAGGGTAGCTGAACCCAGATTTGGAATGAGTACTCTCCCACCCAAAGTGCCCTTGGGCTGGCAACTTGAGCTGGATACAGGCAGAAGGCACTGCTCTGATGACCAGGAAGGGACAAAAAGGACAGATTCCTAATAACTATACCAGACCTAGCCAATCCAATGGCTTCATACTAGTTGCCAATTATACAGGCTAATGTTGAAACACCTTTACAATCTCCTGTGCCTGAAGACAGCGCTAAAGTCTGAGTATTCATCACCCCCCAACAACTCAGCCAGCTACATCCTAGCCTCAGGTTCTCAACTCAAGGTCCGAATCCCTGAACATCCTCCTCCTTTCCCCAACAAAGTACAGCTGTCTAGCACTGAAATGCATCCTGCAGTACCACCCTCAGCTCTCACACGACCATTTGTAGCCATAGTTATCGCTCTGTGACATTAATTCCTGTTGGAAGAACTTCATTTAAGGCCATTCTGAGAACGTTGATCTCTATAAACTCCAATCAGAACACAGACACTTATTGTAAAACTTTATGTTGACAGTTTGCATGCTCTTCTTAAAAAATAATTATTATTATTATTAATCACCATGTGTGTGTGTTAAGGGCTGTCAAGTCGCTTCCGACTCATGGTGACCCTATGAATCAAAGTCCTCCAAAATGTCCTATCTTTGACAGCCTTGCTTAGATCTTGCAAACTGAGGGCCATGGCTTCCTTTATTGAGTCAATCCATCTTTTGCTGATCTTCCTCTTTTCCTGCTGCCCTCAACTTTTCCTAGCAATTAATCACCACAGAACAGCTTATTATTATAAAACAACGTAAAATGCATTTTTTAAAAACCCCACATATGGGCAAACTCTATCTTGGAATTTAGTCTTCCAATACATTCTAAAAACAGACCACCTTGCTACGAATTTATCTGTCACCTAGGTAGATGTATGATCCCCTTGACTCGATTCACCAAAACAGACTGCAACGCCCACAAATCTGGCAGAGCTTCGACCTGCACAGAATTTCAAGCATACACCTGTGTTTCCACTTCTCTTTCAGTAAAGGCGGTCTCAGCTCAGGTGCTATTTTTGTTACTGTGCCATTGCCTCACTTTTGGAAAGTTGGCCATCCTTCCTTCTAAGGCTCTGAATAGGTAATGTCACCTAAGCCTGTAACCGGAGCCCCTGAACGTGGAGGACAACGGATACTGATTAGATTGTCCAAGGATCATTAGCTCCGCTTGGCCTTTCGCTTAGAGAGGGAAGTGAATACAGGTCAGATTACAATATTGTGTGACATTTCAGATTTAGGCCCATCAGAAAACCTGTATTTTTACTGGCCCCCCATTCAGCCTACAAAGGGAGTCAGACCAGTCTCCAAGACACAAGCAAAATGAGAGCGTCCTTGAGTCGTCGTCTTCTTTTTTGCCACAATAATAAACTTCTGCGGGTAACTTTTTCATGCTGATGTATTTTTACACGCTGTGACTATTCCCTTGGAAATGAAGGGCAGGCATTTCTTCCCAGAGAGGCCCCTGGAGAAAAAATCCCCAACGTTATTGCAAGCTCAGCCACTGACATCTTTGCGGGCATTTGGCCCTCTGTCGTGAGCAAACAAACCCTCCGACTGCTGGCAAAACTGCTCCCGGTTAAGCTAGAACACGGTCAAGGCAGCCACGTACTTCGATACTTCCGTTAAGGACTCCGCAAAGCCCCTCTCAATAGCAATTAAGCTGTTTTGCTTCGCCGGTCAGATTCAACGCAAACAGAGGAATCCTAATCCAGAAGACCATTTCAGCACACCTGCCTTCTGAAGGCACATTATGTAGAGCAGGAGTCCCCACCCTTGCTGAGTCCCCGGGGGCTTTTGGAACTGAGAACGGACAGTAGCTGCCACCAGACAGAGACAATCACAAAGAATCTGGAGGTTCCACGCTAATTGTTCTCCTACAACAGAAGCGGCTGTTTTGCACTGGCTCACTATGTGTAATCCCCCTGGAGTCCCTGCGAGAAGGGCAGACTATAAATAATGTTAATAAATAAAATGTTGTAAGCCACTTTGTATTCACACTGGGGAGAAAAGTGGGGTATAAATATCTGAATAAAACCTTGGACAAGACACTTGTTTTCAGCTTTGGAGGATAAATTAAAATTATTCTGTTTGACTCTTTGGGGAAAAGTTGGTATATTTGTATCAGATAAGTGGTCCCAATCTGAAGACTTTGGGTGTGTGTGTGTTATGATTTAGACTCTTAGGCTAAGGATGTTGGATATGTACACTCATCTCAATTTGGTTTCAGATTTTGCAAAAATCTGCAAGCCCTTTTGTCCCAAGGAGAAAGTCAGGAAATAGGGAGAAAAAAAGAAATACATGTAGACCATAAAAATTCAAAATTCTCCTCTTTCTCCACCATTATCTTCACAGAAATGTTCATTCCTACAATGTATGATATCGCCTTTAACTCTGAATGGAAAAAAGACCTCCTCTCCACTGGCTTAACATGAACTTTGCAGAATCTGGACAGGCAGACTGTCTTCCAACTGTACGACAACATTCACTCTACACCCTACATATTTTTGACTCCCTCATTCCATTACTCTTCCCCTTTCCTACTCCATGAAATACTGCTGTATGCCTTGCATCCAATTTCCAATTGTCAACACTGCCCAGAAGTCCTACACTTCATTAAGTTCTTAGCATACAAGGCATAGTAAGTTAATCAAATCTGCAGCAGCTGCTATTCCTGCTGTGGTCATGCAAGGTCATTCTCACCGGCACCTATGGGTAGTATAGCACATCAAAAAAGCATGTACAGTATGCCAAGAGGCCCTCTCAAAATATAAGAGGTTAACATAAGGATCCCAGACACTTGCGCAAGGGGGTCCAATTGTTATTTTCTCCCCGCACAGGGGCATGACTCCCACTCCCTGCGGCGGCAAAACAGCCAGAAGAGTCCGCTGGGGTCCCCTGTGCAGGACTGAGCTAACAAACTGCTGCAGCAAGAAGAAGGCAGCATGGCATCAGTCTTGCAATGCTAAGTAGAGCATAGCCATGCACCTAGCGCAGGATCCTCCCTCAATTTAGAACAGCACAAGCCTCTGGCAGATGAAAACACCACAGGACGATGGTGCCTAGCTTTGTTCTTGAGAGAAGATTCAATGCTTGCCCTTGGTTCATCTTTTATTCTGGACAGCGGACTGTCATTCCCTCGGACTTTTACTTGGTTTCTTTGGACAGGTATTGGAGCTGTAACTGCATCTGAGAATGGCAAAGGCTTTGGAATATAAATATCTGCAGCTTAGTTCCTAACCGAACTGCCAACCACAAAGGTTTTTGCCATTTTCCAAATGGTTTTGCAGCCTTCTTCATAAAACTGCGAACAGGGCTTGGTTCTCCCATTTGTCCATGCTGAACAGATTGTGTGAAGGGGCCACCCTGCCAATGAGTTAAGACTGGTGGGTTTTCTTACAGTTTGTACCTGTACTACATTTTTTTAAACCAAAGACTTGACAGTTTTTGTCCTAATACGTCACTTATTAAAATATGTATATCCTACCTCACCTCCTTGGACCCAACCAACGCTTGAACTCACAAAGTTGCCTTAGACCACTGGTCTACCAGGGACCGTATTGTCTCCTCTGACTGGTATCAGCTCTCCAGGCCAGGGTGGTGTAGTGGTTAAAAGCGGTGGACTCTAATCTGGTGAACCGGGTTTGATTCCCCACTCCTCCGCATGAGCGGCAGAGGCTAATCTGGTGAACTGGGTTGGTTTCCCAGCTACTACGCATGAAGCCAGCTGGGTGACCTTGGGCTAGTCACAGTTCTTGCCAAGCTCACTCAGCTCCACCTATCTAACAGAATGTCTTTTGTCGGGAGAGGAAGGGAAGGAGATTGTAAGCCAGTTTGATTCTCCTTAAAAGGTAGAGAAAAATCAGCAAAAAAAAAGTAACTCCTCTTTTTCTTCTCAGGTAGAAGACCTTCCTGGTCTCTTTACCTAGAGATGCAGAGGACTGAACCAAAGACTTTTTACATTTAAAGCACATAACCCTACCACTGAGCCACGGGCTCCCACCTGGGGGGATCCTTTGGCTTCTGCTTCCTCCCCCATCACACATAGCACTTAAAGAGTTCTGAAGCCAACAACAGCTTGTTATTACATTAAACCACGAAGTACAACTTATTCTCTCGTCTCCAAACCAGAATCCCATACCAAATGAATGAAGAGGACAAACCATAATTTGTAGTTTGGACATAATGACCAACTGTGCTTTGCCATGAAAGAGGAAGTCTTTTATTAAACTGCTGTTCACAAGGGGAGAAAGGAGCAGCATGCAAGGCCCAGGGTCCTTCACATTGTTCATATGACAAACCATGGTTTGTCAGCAGTCCCCAACTGAGGAAGCAGCTCTAGAAAACACAGGCTAGAGAAGCCATTCTCTCCCCCCCCCCCCAGTAAAATGCTAGCATTTTCCTCACACTGAGAAAGAATATACAGAGGGACAATACTATTGGAACTGCTGGAGGAAAATCTATACACATTCCAGAGAAATGGCAGCCACGTTAGTCTGCTGAGGCCTAAATATCCAAAGTCTTGCAGCGCCCTGAAGCTGAATTTTGTGGCACCTTGAAGACTAACGTTTATTATGGTATTGTTTTCACAGGCCAGATCCCATTTTGTCAGACGCATGAAGTGTTACCCTTGGCAGAGAGGTACAACTTTCTGCCAACTGGTAACATTTCATGCAGCTGGAGAAGTGGGCTCTGGCTCCCAAAAGCTAATGCCACGAAAAGTTTGTTCTTCCAGTAAGCGACAGACAGCTAGAGCACACTAGGAAAAGCTGCAAGTTATTAGCATCGAAATATTTTATTGGCTCTTCCCTAAAGTAACATTATTTGAATGTACAAGAAAAAGAAGAGTAGGTTTTTATATCCCATTTTTCTCTACCTTAAGGCGTTTCAAAGCAGCTTATAATCACCTTCTTCTCCCCACAAAAGGCACCTTGTGAGGTAGGTGAGGCTGAGAGAGTCTTAAGAGAACTGTGACTGGCTCAAGGTCACCCAGCAGGCTTCATGGGGAGGAGTGGGGAATCGAACCCGGTTCTTCAGATCAGAGTCCTGCCGCTCTTAACCACTACACCATGCTGGCTCTCAAGGAACGTCTGGGTTTAAGGATCACACACACAATTCTCCCACACTGTCTCTCTTGTGCATGAACACCCCCACCCCAGTCTTTAGTCCATACATGTTTAGCATTACATAGCCATAGCTAACCTTGGTTTAAACCGACCCCTGTATGTTCCTCAGGTCCTTTTGAGAATCTTAGTTAATTATCAAAATGAGGTTAGGAACATCTCCAAGGAGATGCGGACACAGTGGACATTCACATACAAGAATGGACCAGTGAAGGAACAAGTGAGTGAACTCTGGTGGCCCAGGTCTGATCCCGAACCTCCAAATCTGAACCAGGAGTCAAGAGTAATTCAGAATCCGTTTGAAGGGGCCTATGTCACAGCAGACTCCATCCACCCACAATGCAAAGCAGTTTGAAACACCTTGTGACCAACGTTAGAGTAAATGAGCCACTCACTGTAGATGTAATCCTTCTAAATTATATATATATTTTAAATCTCGGAATGAACACAGCCTCAAACGTTAGCTTTTCTGGAAGCAGGCCGCACCAAAGCAATGGTAGAGCCACACAAAGAACAACAAAGACAGAGGCAGATGGGCTCTTAATAGACTGTATTTGTGTGTCAAAGGCAAAGACCACTTCTGCAGACAAGATCACAGCCAAAGCAATGGGCAAGTTGAAACCACAAGGCAGGCACTGGATCCCACAAATACCCCTCTGAATTTGGATATCTGAAAAGACATACTTTTTTTCAGTGTCAGATTGTTTCCTTATATACCCAGTGTTGGCTCTTATCTTGATAGACCCAGGCTAGATGGATCTTTTCAGACCTCAGAAGCTAAGCAGGGTCGGCCTTGGTTAGAATGTGGATGGGAGACCTCCAAGGAATACCAGGGTTGTGACATGGAGGCAGGCAATGGAAAAACCACCTTTGAAAATCTCTTGCCTTGAAAACCCTACCGGGTCGCCATAATTCAGCTGTGATTTGACGGCATACACACACACACACAGTGTTGACTACATAAATTGAGAAAGATTTACTACAGGCTCATACAACTGGATTTTTGCTGTGTCCACACCAGGGCAGAAAAGGAAAACTTTTTCAAAATCACTCATTTATGCACACCACTGCATAAACGTTAAACATTTGTGCTGAAACGGCAATCAAAATATGGACGAGGTAAGTACATCAGCCAGAGCATTCCTGACAAATCCAGGGCCCCCACTGAAAATATTCTACCCTTGCTCAACACTGAACAGCTGTTCAATGGCAACTGGGGTAGACAAGTTGTAACTCACGATTAATTCAGTTTTGATAATTCCCCATCTTGCCACTTGCCAGGATCACGGAAGCTGGGTTAACCAGTGGTTATAACTCCATATCCATCAACAAATGCAAGCACATGCAAGATTCTGCATAAGTCTCTAAAATATTGTTATTAAGGGACACCGGACACTGAATAATACTGCATGGGAAAGAAATATTGGGGACCCAACAGTATGCAAGAAAGGAAAGGCAGCATATTCAGGAAGGGCCCCCGATTTTCTAAACTATGATCATCATAGCAGGATTTTGTGTCTTTTTTTTGTCTCATAGGGTCTCATTAAGATACACTGATCTCCAGGCGAGGAACCAGCTCTTCACGGAAGCTGAGGGACTAGAAGGAACCAAAATGGGAAAGGGCAAAAGGGCCAGATCTTCAAGCAAGGCTGAATGACAGCTGCAGAGCACATGTGGAAGATCTAAGATTCAATCCCTGCTACCTTCATTTAAAAGATCTCAGGTGACAAGGCTGGGAAAGGTCTCCGCCGCAAACCATACAGAGCTACTGCTGATCAGAAAAGAAAGAACTGGACTAGTGGTCTGACTGTGCTGAATATATATATGCTGAATATATATGCTGAAACTTGCCCGTATTTGCTTTTGACTTGACTAAAGTGACAGTGTTGAGCACACTGGCCCTGTGTAATAGACAGACAGGAAAGAGAAAGCAAAACGCCCAGGCCCACGGCCAGAAACATCACAGTGGTGTGGAGTAACCATCACATTCTTCTAATTAGGCAGCTTAGAAAAGCTACAGAAGGTACTCTGCCAGCTCGCCACAAGTAGAAACTGTGCAAAGATGCTGTGCAATAGAAATAAGGGTGCAGCTTTCTCAGGAACAACACACTTGCTGCCAATGGCTACGGAAATCTACCTCTTGACCTCCCAAGAGATTAGTCAGCTTCTCGACGTGAACTAACACAATATTTGTAGGCTCTTGCAGCCCTGGATCTACAGTCAACAAGGAAGTACGAAGCTAGGACACATTTTCTGGCAAGCTTATGGAAAGCAACTCAGGGTTCCTAAATTCTTAAGCCCTTTTGAAGCACAAACTCTAAAACACACAAGCATCAAACCAGATGAGATTCTGGAACATCTGTATTCATGGATCTCCAGCAAATATTTTTTATTCCTAAATAACAACCATAGGAGCCCTAATTTGGACAGAGGTTGTGATTCAAGTCCACTCTTCGCTTGGTGGTAGAGCATGCTGTCAAGTCACAGCTGAATTCAAGTGACCCCATAGGGCTTTCAAGGCCAGAGACAAACAGAGGTGGTTTGCCATTGCTTCCCTACATG
The DNA here is from genome assembly GCF_029931775.1 of Euleptes europaea. NCBI lineage: Eukaryota > Metazoa > Chordata > Lepidosauria > Squamata > Sphaerodactylidae > Euleptes > Euleptes europaea. The sequence goes on along the minus strand of NC_079316.1, from coordinate 24,770,657 downwards.
TAGAAACCCTGTACTTCTTCAGTGGTCTCTCAACCAAATACTAACCAGGGTCGACCCTGCTTAGCTTTTGTGAACTGACAAGACTGGGCTAGCCTGGGCCATCCAGGTCAGGGCATCCCTTCCCCTATAGCTGCCATTTTTGTCAAACTAAAACAACCCTAGGAGCCCCGTGGCACAGAGTGTTAATCTGCAGTACTGCAGTTAAAAGCTCTGCTCACAACCTGAGTTCGATCCCGACAGAAATCGGTTTCAGGCAGCCGGCTCAAGGTTGACTCCGCCTTCCATCCTTCCGAGGTCGGTCAAATGAGTACCCAGATTGCTGGGGGTAAAGGGAAGATGACTGGGGAAGGCCCTGGCAAACCACCCCGCAAACAAAGTCTGCCTTGGAAAAGTCGGGATGTGACAACACCCCATGGGCCAGGAATGACCCGGTGCTTGCACAGGGGACCTTTATCTTGTTAAAACAACCCTCCAGAGCTATTTTTAGCCCCACCTGGAAAAATGTAAGTATGTTCCCTTCCCTGAGGAAGTGCCAGGTTGTGCCGTGAGGACAGGCAAGCAGCATCTGGGACAGTCATGTCCAAAGTCCGGCCCAGGGGCCGAAATTGGCCGCTCTGGTATTCCTTGGTGGTCTCCCATCCAAATACTAACCAGGGCTAACCCTGCTTAGCTTCTGAGATCTGACGAGATCAGGCTAGCCTGGGCCATCCAGGTTTGTTGATACTGCCATCTAATTAACCGTTTGGCGGGCTTTTAAAACAAACTTTAAAAACTGTGCCACTGTCTCTAATAAATGGGGCGAACGGTTATTCAATAAACAGGAAACGTTAAAAAAATCTGAGACTTTCCGTCTATTAACCAACAGGGGGCTTAAAAGGAATACCAGGGTTGCTGTGCAGAGGAAGGCCCTGGCAAACCACCTCTGTTAGTCTCTTGCCGTGAAAACCCCCCAAAAGGGGTCGCCATAGGTCGGCTGCGACTTGACGGCATTTTACACACGCACAAGATATAATGGACCAACAAGCAAATAACGGCACAGATTTTCAGGCTCTGAACCTCTGCAAAGGCATAGACGCTGGGCAACTGGTCATTGGGAATAAGATTCTTTGATCATGGCAGTTCTCCCTACTTCATGGTGGAACAAAATGTTTGCAGAGCTGGCCTGCTGTTTGTTTATTATTTTCGGAACATTACTACGCCGCCTCTCCAGGAAACCTGCTCAAGGCAGCTTCTGCTATACGGTTTTAAAAAGTACTGTCTGGAGAGGCCTATGAAGGATAAATATAGACAGTTGAATTAACTGGGAGGCTTTCCTAATCCATATTCAGATACAACGCATTTTAAGGCACATGCTTTACATATAGGTCCATAAAAGATAAATGGAGTCCTGAATTCGGGGTTACTCCAAACCACTAACCCTGCAATTGTTTACAGGGCAGGAAGCATTTAATTTAGACCGAAACTGCCTGAACTACCCGCAGATAACCAAATACTTGTTTAAATACAAGCTTTTATCCCCCTTCCTCTTTCCCTTAACACAACAACTACGGCTGATCAGAGAAATACACTGCGGGTCGTGCACTTCCCCTTATCAGTAGAAATATTCAGCGCCCTGCAGCAGTTTTATAACTGCTTGGGAATGAAAAAGTAGAGATTTACTAAACGAAACTTTATTGGTTGAATGAATTCAGCCCTGCATGACGGTCCTCGCTATTAAAAATGGAAGCACAGTATAATTAATGTTTACCCCTGAAGGCATTTTTTTAAAAAGTATTTGCCAGTTTATTTATGATGACTGGAAAACGTGTAAAGGGTAAGAGAAACTTGAACAGTGGAAATAAATTAAAATATAAGTTTGTTTCTCCTGAGGAGCCTTGAGGTTTGCCTGCACAACGTGTGAACAATAATTGTACTATGGTTTAGCGGTTAATGCACGTCCTTTGATTGTCTGGCTGAAGATGTCAACTGCTCGCACAGCTGCGAATCAGGCAAGGTCGGAAATGATGAGAGCCGGCAATGTTTCAGCATCATAATCAATTTGCACCATCAACAGCATGAATGATGTACAGCGCTGCCACTCAGCTCTCTTGCAGAAGTCCATTAGAAGTTCCTGCCACAAAGAATTATGCCCTTCCAGCGTGGTGTAGCAGTTAAGAGCAGTGGTTTGGAGCGGTGGACTCTGATCTGGAGAATCAGGTTTGATTCCTCGCTCCTCCACATGAGCGGCGGAGGCTAATCTGGTGAATCGGATTTGTTTCCCCACTCCCACACACGAAGCAAGCTGGATGGCCTTGGACCAGTCACACTCTCAGCCTCATTTACCCCACAGGGTGTCTGTTGTGGGGAGGGGAAGGAAAGGTGATTGTAAGCCAGTTTGATTCTCCCTTAAGTAGCAGAGAAAGTCGGCATATAAAAAACCAATTCTTCTTCTTCCTTTCTCCTCTCCTCCCTGCCCCATTTTATGGCATCATCCAATCATCTTTACCTGGCAACTCTTTATCCTTGGCCCGCCTTGTTGGAACAAATTTTCTATGAAATAATGCATTTCCAATCAGAATATCTTGTGGCTTTTGTAACATTCTGAATGCTATTATTCTATTCTATTATTAAAGCAGCTGTGTCTAACTCCAGGCTTGCAAAAAACAAAGCACACACATAACACACACACCCTTCTCTCCTGGTGTGACTAAGCATTCCTGCTGGTTAACCAAGGTAGAACCCTGGAGATTCCTCCTTTAAAAAGAAAAACAAGAATGCTGCCAATCCTCAGATGAATGTATGAAGTCACCTTGTGCAGAATCACACCATTCATCTATCTAACCCAGTAGCGCCTACTCTACTTGGCAGTAACTCTTCAGGTTCTTTCCAACCTCTGCTCACTAACTGGAGATGCCAGAGCCAGAACTTGGGACCATTTGCATGCAGAGCACAGATTCTACCATAACCAAGCCATGCCTCTCCCGCCCCTTGGCTGTGTAGAAAATCAGATGTGTGCCCTTGCAATTTGTGTCCTAAAAATATAGTAATCAAGTCACTGGGGTAACTGTTGCACACTTTTTTTTAATTGGTCTGCAGAGGCCAAGGAAAGTTCCTATCGTGGGGGGAAAGGCAGCACACGGTATAAATTGCCAGAGAAAAGTTTGTGACAGTGATGTTTGATGGGAACAGCAGATATTTTGCAGGGGAGCTAAGGAGGATTTTATTTAAAAACACTTTTAACCCACCCTTAAGAACATAAGAACATAAGAAAGGCCCTGCTGGATCAGACCAAAGCCCATCAAGTCCAGCAGTCTGTTCACACATTGGCCAACCAGGTGCCTCTAGGAAGCCACAAACAAGACGACTGCAGCAGCACCATCCTGCCTGTGTTCCACCGCACCCAAAATAATACGCATGCTCCTCCGATACCAGAGAGAACAGGTATGCAGCATGACCAGTATCCATCCTAATTACCGTAATAACCATGAACACCCCTCTCCTCCATGAATATGTCCACTCCCCTCTTAAAGCCCTCCAAGCTGGCAGCCATCACCACATCCTGGGGCAGGGAGTTCCACAATTTAACTATGCGTTGTGTGAAAAAATATTTCCTTTTATCTGTTTTGAATCTCTCGCTCTCCAGCTTTAGCAGATGACCCAGTATTCTAGTATTATGGGAGAGGGAGAAAAACGTCTCCCTATCCACTCTCTCCAAACCATGCATAATTTTATAGACCTCTATCATGTCTCCCCTTAGCCGCCTTCTTTCCAAGCTAAACAACCCTTCTCCCAAAAGGAATCCAAGACAAGTTTACAAAAATGCTAAACACAAGTTACAGCATAGTATATGAGCAGACAAGAAAACAGGATGTAAAACAACAAACAGTTCGCAAACAGTGTGAAATACTGCAGAAAACCGCACACAAAGATCAACCATCTGATTGACAAGTCAGACATCCTTTAACCTTTAAGTACCATCAAAAGTTCTTTAGAAGTTCCGCTTTGCAGGGTTTTCTAGAAACCAGAACATACTCTGGCAGGCAATTCCGCAATGACAGATCAGTCGCTCAAAATACCTCAGATCGGTAAATGTTAGTCAAACCACCTAGAAAGAAAGGCCAAGCCAAAGGCTCCACGGGGCTGCACAAGTTCACATGGTGAGAGACGGCCCTTCAAGCTCCATTTCTTTTTCTTAAAGATAAAGAATCAACTGTTCTTCAAATGGGCATGGCCGTACTGTGGAAAAAGGACCCGCCTGGTATTTAAAGGATTACATGAGAAAACACTGTTCATTGTTCACCTTTTCAACACAACTTTTAATTTTCAAACCCAAAGAGCCACAAACTTTGTTTAATTAAGAGACTGAGCCTAACACTAGTATGGTGGTCTGGGTTATTTTGGATAGTCCTAATAAAAGGTGTTATGTGGCTTTTGGTTTCAGCTTCGGACCAACACAGCTATGTCCTGGAACCACTGTAGGTTAAAAAGCATTTTTAGACATATTCTAAAAACAGATTCCAAACTGTACACATGGGGGGAGGGATTGGTAAGGGAGTCTTACCTAACAGGTACCTATGACAGTTGTGCAAAAATCCATATTTGGGGGGGGGGGTAGATCTACAGAACAGCATAGCCCATAACACATAAATGCAAAGGCCACATTTCTGCAGCTGGAACTCCTCCCATCCCCCAACCCCAATCTTCCTCCTTGTTTCTGGAGGAGCTTCAGATCACTGGATAATCATGAAACGACAGCAGCCAGGAAGGAAAGCAAGTGCATACAACGCATAGATAAACTGTGGAAACCCCTGTTCCAGGATGAGGGGATGGTTGCCAACTCGGAAGACTTTAAGTGGGGAATGGATATGTTCATGGAGGATAGGGCTATCCATAGCTACTAGTCAAAATGAATACTAATCATGACACATACCTATTCTCTCCAGAATCAGAGGAACATGCCTATTATATTAGGTGCTGTGGAACGCAGGCAGGATAATGCTGCTGCAGTCGTCTTGTTTGGGGGCTTCCTAGAGGCACCTGGTTGGCCACTGTGTGAACAGACTGCCGGACTTGATGGACCTTGGTCTGACCCAGCATGGCTTTTCTTATGTTCTTATGTTCAATGGCCAGCTACAAGCCCTTGGAACACCTCCTCTGCTTCTCCTAGCCCCCACCTACCTCATAGAAGCCACACAGGCAGATACCACCTAGAAGGGGCTGCACATGTAGTCTCACAAAGAAAAGATCAGGGCCAAACCAGCAACTGGCGTAACCGGCAGGATGCCAGAGGTACATGAACAGCTGTGCCCACCATTAGTTCCTGGCTGCTACTGCCGTTGTTACAGGGGTGGCCAAGAACTGCTGGGACTACGCTAAAGCAGGCAATTAACAATTTTTTACATCTATGATGTATGTTATGGTCAGAGTCTAAATACATGGTTACAATCCTTACTGTAAAAGGAATCCCTGTGGTGCAATCAAACTCCATTTTATGTACAATGACAATACTCAGGTTTCCTATCCAAACTAAAAAAAAAAAAGCTCAGTCCATCGGTTAAAGTTATACTTGTCAGCTTTTTGAAGACTGGTATAGATGTTAGTGACAAAAACTGGAGGATTTTATATAACTGAGATATCAACATAAATATTTACTCTCAGTGCTAGCACCAGGAACAGATTGTGCCAGCAAAGACCGGAAAACACTATAAATTGGAAACCTTGAGAAGATCTAGGAAATATTGTTTGTATGACTTGTGAACATATTTGCTGGGGACCGTGATGTTATCTAGCAAAATTTCAAGCCCACGTTTCCGGTTTTAAGTGCTTGAAGCACACAGCCTCCAAAGCAATTTTAAAAACCCTAAAAAATTAAATGTAAAATTAAGAAATATACTTTTTTTTTAAACGGTTCGGAATGGCACGGCATACTTAAGCAGCTAATGGAATCTGACAGAATTGGGTGGAAAGAGTATCCCTTGCTACTAATTATGTCACAAATGATATCGAGTAGATACCTGATAGAACAAGACAAGCAACTGCATGGGGAAAAAACCCACCTTATTCCCAAAGGCTTACTGGGATGCACAATCCTTGCAGAGGCTTCAGAAGAAGAAGAGTCGGTTTTTATACCACCAACATGACACCTGCCAGAATTTAACACTAAGCGATCAATTCCACCTCAATTTTCTAAGCCTCTTCTTGGGCCAAACGGCAGGAAAAGTCTGGGTAGAAAGTTGAAATAAATGTAGCTAGACACTAAAAATTGAGGGAGGAGGGGAATGAGGAATCGGGAAGTGTTCTCTAGAGCTCTGGGAAATTATGTTACCAACATGAGCCCTGCCATGTAAGCTTTCTTCCCACCTGTCACTGCTTGCTTGCCAAGATCTCCTGCTCACCAAAAGAGCAACACCTGCCATACCTCTAACCTTGTCACGTCAACCTGTCTCCTTATTGACCTTCTCCCCTACCCAACACACAACCATTCTGCCTAGTGATGGGCAAACTCTGCAGTGGATCAGAAGAAGAAGAAGAGTTGGTTTTTATCTGCTGACTTTCTCTACCACTTAAGGGAGACTCAAACCAGCTTACAATCACCTTCCCTTCCCCTCCCCACAACAGACACCCTGTGAAGTAGGTGGGGCTGAGAGAGCTCTAACAGAGCTGTGACTTACCCAAGGTCACCTAGCTGGCTTCCTGTGTAGGAGTGGAGAAACAAATCCAGTTCACTAGATTAGTCTTCGCCGCTCGTCTGGAGGAGTGGGGAATCAAACCCAGTTCTCCAGATTAGAGTCCACCACTCCAAACCACTGCTCTTAACCACTACACCACGCTGGCTGGTTCAGAACTGGGCCCAGGAAACCGTGCTTTTCTCCCCTTCCCCCTCTAACAACAACAAAAAAATAAATAGAGAAAATTGTCCCTTCCCTGAGACAAGCCCAACAATAGGATCCAAGACATTGAGGCTGGTGGGTCACATGTTCAGCAGGCCTAATCCAGGCACTGAATGCTAACATCTCTTTGCATGAACCATGGAGTAGTACAGGGAAGTAGCTTGTTAAAAAACGCACACGTACATATGCATACACAAAAAGCAACTCTAAAGCTCCCCTTGGGCTCTCTGAACTAGTTTCATTATTCTTACAACGCCGGCCGGTAGATTCATTGAGAACGAGTCGGAATCAAAACACAGCAATGCTGTCGCGTCCATCATTTATTCATAGCGATTTTATCAAACGGCCAACTACCCAGCGCAGCAGAAAAATACACCGGCGGATTGCTACCAACACTTACAGTGATCAGATATCACAGAGCAGCACTTCCCAACCTGTGGGTCCTGACCCAAAAGCGGGTCGCCAAACCTTGAAATATGGGTCCCAGGCTTTTTGCGGTTTGAGTTATTCGCTCAGGAGCGCGCGCGCACACACACACATGATCATTGAACAATGACCAAGAAAAACATTTTCCTCTTTACAAAAGAATTTGTGGGGCTGTTTTTCTTTCCAGATTGTTCAAATAAAGAAAGCTTCTGCTGAGAAAAACAACTCTTACCCAGATGGAAAGATTTTAAATGTCAACTGCACGTACCTGGTACTTTGTTCTGATAATGCCACTTATTTGCTTTTATACAGACATCGTTTTCCACCTGTAAAGCACCTCGAAGAAGCCCCTCAGTCCCATAAAAATCATTGCCTGCCATTCCCTTCACTTACTAGTTATTCCAGCATCCCAGCTGACCTGCTACCTCCTTCAGCATACCTTAACTAACGGACTTCATTTTCTTTTTCCCCCAAAAGACATATTTGGTTCCACACTGAGCCAACAAGTACCATAGGTTGCAGACTCGCGCTCTCCATGGTGTTGCCAGCATGGTCAGGAGAGGCAGTGGGAATTCCTCCCACGTGACCACAGACTTCGGCCATAAACGAACAGCACAGATCTGAACCAATCTGCAGTTGCGCCTGAAAAGGGTCCCTTGGAAATGCTGACCTGAAGTACTAATCAACAAGGAGCAGCTTTTCTGGGTATGTTGGTGTGAAAGCTGGTCAGATGTCACAGACATATGGGAAGATTACTGCACTTCCTGGAACCCTTTTGATGGCCTAATAGTGCCAACACAGAGAAGCAGTTCTCAATGGTTTCTATCTACAGAGCCACCAACAAGGAGGGACTGGAGATACAAAATTCCCGGTGCAGAAGCCAGCTTGAGGGGCCACTGAAGCTAGAATCATCCGTTTATTTTACTGTTGCTGCAGTGCAGAACTGCACTCACTATGGGAGAAGGCAAGGCAGAGCAGAGCAAACAAATACTCTTCCTGGTTGGTCCTGTTTGCCACCATTTTTTAGCAGTAATTTTTAAAGTAAGCTCTCCATGGCTACAAACATTTTTTAACTAGGAGGCTGAGGAAAACATCTGCTATCATCAGTGTTGCTACACCCCTCAACCAACCCAGTATTCCTTCATTTTTCTCTCCCCCCACCATCTATGTCTGTGTCCCCCACCTTCCCAGCCTCACTCCTTCTCATCCCTATCCTGGCTGGGGAGTTAAAACATAGTTAATAGCAGAACAGAAAACCTCTGTGTCAAGTTAATATGTCTCAAGAATCAAAGTCGTGAAAGAGTGCCCCCCTGAGTTTGCATCCATTGTGACCTGTACTAATCTGTATTAGAGGTTATAAAAGTGGAATAGTGGGTGCCTTACATGTAAGTGAATGCCTCCGTTTCAGTTGATATCACATGCAGCAGAATTAATTCACTGAACATACTATGAAGAACATCCGAAGGTTTAGAAGATTTTCAAAGGGGATTAAACTGATTCATGGAGGTAGAAAGGTACCTATGATGACCAGATAGAACCTCCATATTCAGGGGCAGTATACTCTTGAAGGCCAATGTTGGGGGGCAACTGTTTGGGGTAGCTGTTGCCTTTGTTCCCTGCTGGTGGGATTCCCAGAAGCAGCTGCGTGGCTAGTGTGAGAAATAGGACATTGCACTCTGGTGTGATCCAGCAAGCCTCCTATTTTATTCTTATGAAAGGTACAAGGCATGTAGTTACCCTATCCTCGTTTTTTACAGGGGGGTTTAAAAATAATACTCAGTGATCCCACCGCTTCCTCTGCATCTTGAAGTATGCTACTGAATTATTAAAGTGTGTGGGAAGAAAGGAGACTTTTTAATGTTGAGGGAAAGGCATTTTGTGCATGCCCAGAGGCATTTTTCTTCCAGAACTCAGCCCAAGTCTGCCTAGTAAACATCCGGGATGTGACGTCACCCCATGGGTCAGTAATGACCCAGTGCTTGAACAGGGGACTACCTGCACCTTTACTTTTAAGGAGTTAGTAGCAGGAGAGGAGGGGATGGGAACAGAGAGCTGGAACTAGTTGGATTTCAGCATCCAGGGACCAGAATAACTTTCAGAAGTGATCAAAAAGGGCAAGAGTCCAGTAGCACCTTAAAGACTAACAAAAATATTTTCTGGTAGGGTATGAGCTTTTGTGAGCCACATGAAGAAGAAGATCTGAAGAAGTGAGCTGTGGCTCACGAAAGCTCATACCCTACCAGAAAATATTTTTGTTAGTCTTTAAGGTGCTACTGGACTCTTGCCCTTTTTGACTACTGCAAACAGACTAACACGGCTACCCACTGTGAATTTTCAGAAGTGAGTGGCGGTGCAGGAATACAACACCACCTGGACACCTGGCCCCCCTGCCTCCTCTCCCTGGATGATGAAACCAAATTCTCACATCTCCTCAATGTTCCTTCCCCCATTATGCATCATGTGAGTCTACTTTTTTTGTTTTTGTTTCAGGTTTGTAGACATATTTTTACAGTCTTTTTGCAGTTTAGTACTGTCTGAGAGCGACTGGTATCCCATTTAATTCAATGGTATCCCACTTAATTCAATGGGGCTTATTCCCAGGTAACAATGATTATTCTACTCACAGTAGCAGAAAGCCAAGTCGTTTGTTTTGTTATGATATTTGTTTTGGAACAGGGTCATGGGGTGGCCCAAATGGATTTTTTGCCCGGGTGCCCACGGTGGTTCTTGGCAGCCCTGGCTACAGCTGCTGTGAATGCGAGTCAAAAAATGGTCCAGTGTCACCTCATTGCTCACCTGTGATGCATCAAAGAATATTCCCACAAATGGTTAAAAAAAATCCTCCCCATCTTTCTCTCCCACCACATCAGCTGTTCACCAAAGTTCACCCATGAGAATCACATAACCTTGTGACTTTCAAATACATCTGCTTACTAATGACTGTGCAATACTTGACAGAGAAAGAAGGATGCTGGAAGCCAAAATCCACAGCTGTATGTTCAAGGGGACAACCCAGCTGCTGCCAATTAACAGCATTTATTGCGAACACTACAACTAGTAGTAAACCATGTGAACAACAACAACACCCAACCCAAGAGAAATCAACCCATCTGCTATGTAAATATGACTCTGAGTACTGGACATTTAAATTAGAGCATGCTTTATCTTGTGTCAGAGGGGGTTATTATAAACACCAATTTTAAACCAACATTGGAGTGATCCACCTTTAGGAACTGAAACTGAGTAGTTCTCTTAGATACCTGAACCCTCTTCCCACACCAGGATCAATTCTGATGGCTCACTCTGTGTACTCTGTGTACATTGCTTTAAGCAGCAAACAAGCAGGCTCAATTTTCTCCAACCTATCTCCAACCCTGACACTTCCCCCTTCTTCTCCAAGGAGGGCTGACATTCCGGTTTGAGAAAATCCCATTTTAAGGCCACATAAACACAAGTGCACCTTTCTTCCCATTCAAGATTAGTAAGTCTAGACTAACTACCATTATTTAATCGAGCATTCAGAATGTAAGAAGTCACAGAATCCCCATTCTGCCAACATGCATGCATGATTTCAAAAAGAAGAAACAGGCATCTCAATTTCAATTCTTAAACCAAGTTAAGGAAAATAGACTGCATAAAAGGTAATTAATGCACATTAAGCGGTTTGGGATATTTTTGTTCAGTATTAACAACGGATCAATAGTGCGCATTATACTTACACAAAACACTTCCTGGCAATCTTACATAATTTTTAAATAATGATTTCTGAGGTCAAATACACTCAACATTAACCAACACAGTTTACTCCTACGAATCAAGTCTAATCCAATTGCTGTTATGTACCGGGCCAAAGTCAAAATACTAGTATTAGGCTTCTATCTACAACAGGTTTTCAATTACGTTTTTCAAACGGAGCTCAGATACTATTCCATACATGGCTTGGCTAGCCAATGACGGTAGGAAGAAAATAATTCTCAAAAACACTGGGCAGAAGCGAGTGTTTGGTTAGTGGTTGTATTTCTGCCACAAATTTTTAGCTGTAGTTCAAAACAGGATGAACGCAGACTTCAAGGGGAGGGAGTCTCCAAAAGAGCATCCGAGGCATAGAAATTAATTCAAGAGGCAGAATTCACAAGAACTCCTCCTGAGGAAAGACTTAGGAGAAATGCTATTAATGTGTTTCTATCTTGCATTCTTAGCATTTCTACTCTTGAGGCAACTCCCAACATTAGTGTTAAAAAAAAAAGATAATGCACAAAATGGGGGGGGATTATCAGCAGTAAATTCAACAATAAAACCAGTATCAATGAATACCATGAACACATGAAGCTGCCTTATACTGAATCAGCCCCTTGGTCCATCAAAGTCAGTATTGTCTGCTCAGACCGGCAGCGGCTCTCCAGGGTGGCAGGCCGAGGTCTTTCATATTACCTACTTGCCTAGTCCCTTTAACTGGAGATTCCGGGGATTGAATCTGGGACCGTCTGCATGCCAAGCAGATGCTCTCCCGAGGCATACCGTAACGGCCCTATGTTCTAAGTTTATTGAGCCCCTCTTATTGAGAATGGGACCTGACAGGGCAAGAGAAAACATTGAGTTGCTCCTACAAGGGGATAATCCTTCAATCATTTTATAGGTTGCGAAATTTTGCTCAGCAGCAATGAAAATTTGATGCCATAGAACAGTCTCTTAGCCCAATTGGCAGAAGTGTCTTGGTTGTAATTTCTTTTTTTAAGTGTTATAAGACTCGGACTGTAATTCTTTGTTTGTAAGAATATTTTATTCCATGTTGCTGGTTTTATCTGGCTAAGGGCCGTAAATAAACAATCTAATCTAATGGCCCTATGCTGATAAAGGATGTCTGTGTCCATGGTTGTGAAGGGAAACGGGATGGTTACGTGTTTTATGTATCATTGTATTTTATATTTCCTTTCATTGTTCATTTGCTTTAATAAAGATAAACAAAAGACAAAAAAACCCCAATACCATTAGAGATCAGGACTCTCATTAACAGAACTTAGCACTAGAACACTCATACGAAGAACGGCACGGACACACTGATGTGCTCTGCCACTGCACCAACCCCCTTCAGTGGAACCTGCACAAGAGAACTTGGGGAAGCTAAGGCAGCACGTGACTCCACACACATACTTGCGTGCTTCGGTGGAGAGGGGAGAGGTCTGTCCAACAGAAGATCACCTGGCAAACGTGTTTACTATCAACTGATTTGAAATGCAATTGCTATTTGCAAGGCTTAGTGGAGCCCTACCCTCAGTCCTATATTCCCTGAAGAATTCGGATGCGACTCCACGCACATAGTTTGGAATAAGCACCACTGAATTCAACGGTATTTGCTTCCCAGCAGGCATGCCCTGGGTCGGGCAGCCTCAGAGGCCATTTCCCGCTATGTGACTCTGTGCACAGAAGGGTGGTGGAAGACACTGCGCATCAGGAGTTATAGGAACAGCTGCTATCCTTGGGCAGCTCAGTCGGTGCCTGCTCACCATCAGAGCTTCCCTTGTAAGTTTGACTCAGCAGAGCAGCTGCAGGAAACCCGAAGACCCTCGTCTCTGAGCACAGAGGCAAATAAAAACAAACAGCATGCCAAGTGCTTCAGCTGGTACAAAGTCTGCCGTTTAACTTTAGCATCATGCCTCTCCCTTCCCCAACATGCCCCGGCTGGCCCTTCCAACCAAAACAAACACTTCTCTCCTCATCATCTTGCTGAAAAGCCTACGCGGGTTGCAGAGCGGTACTAAGAACGTCTTCAACATATCTGGGTTTCCTTTTCCTTGTTAAGAATTGCAAAAGCAACCAGCAAAATAGCCTTTCCACATATGCACTGCAAAGAGAAGGCAAGCTAGAGATGCCATTCGAACTGCTACCCAAGACCAAAGAGACTGCCTTGTCCAGCAATAGAGGCTACAGAAAGTAGTATGAAGAAAACTTCTACAGCAGGAGGGGGAAGGTGGTGGAATAAAGGGGCAATACAAGAATGTGGATCTTCCAGAAAGAAGGAAGAACATTTTTCAGGCTTGTTTTGTTTTCCCCAGAAAAGAACATTAGGCTCTCTGAAATGTTTTCTTTCGTAGTTGTTCTTGTTTTGCAATCAAACGTGCCTTATGCCAATAAAGTTGCTACTTTACTGACATAACCAAAATCATTAATGCACCCACAGAAGTCACTCCTCAATAGATAACATCATGCAAACACCCACTGCTTAGTTCTAAGGGCTTACTTCAAGCAAAAGCTGGTGTTTGTTATCTGTTTTTACAACAGAAGACATTAGGTCTAAGTCCTCCCCACTTACTTCAGATGCAGCCTTTAATACCAAAGCCAGAGATGCTAACAGACACACAACATTAAGCTTGTTTCCCCATTTCCACCCAAACATTTGCTGCTCCTTCCCCACAAACATTTACAAATTGTAAGGGCGGGGGGAAGGTTACAGCCAAGCCCATTCACCCAACATGGACAGCTGGAAACTTGCCTCTCCTCCATGCCCATCGAATATCCCAAATATGGAAGGATGGGTCTTGTTCACCAGGTCCGTGATCACTTCAAACCTGTCCTCCATGTGGTCTCTCCGGCCTTGGATAGAGTAGACAGCCACATTGTGGTTCTTAAACTCCCACGTCTTGGAGAACTCCGCGTCCAGCACATCCAGGCCCCCCAGCCGGTCGTTCTGCATGATCTCGGCCACCTTGCCCTGCACCATCTTCACCGCATCCCTGCTGGACTTGACGATGGTCTTGACCTCATCCGTGTGGAAGAAGTAGCTCCACAGGGCCAGGCTGATGCATAGCAGGAAGAGGGTCTCTGGTCTCAGCAAGAAGTAACGCATGATCCGACCCAGCAGAGAGAGCAAAGTCATGGTATCCTCTATCATTTATTACAGAAAGAGTGGATCCCCCCCCCCACGCACCATGCACCACGCACCCCGGCGACTGGGATGGGTCTAAAGACCAGGCAGCAAATCAGTGCATGCTCCAGTAATACAAACCCACGGAGGGCAGGGTTATCCACTGCTGCTAAAGCTGCCTCCTCCTCCTCCCAGTCCACCTCGGTTTCAGGGAGCTCAGTCACAGATGGCTGGGGTGGCTCGGATGGAGAGATCAACACATTCTCCCGCGCAGCAGCCAAGGGCAGGCTTAGCCGTCTCCCGTTCTCGCCCCTTCTGTTCCCGGCGAGCGTACGGCTCCCAGATGGAAGATCAGCTGGAAGACAGCAAGGATCAGCGCCTGAGGATACCGGGGCTACCAAGCTGGCAAAGGAAGACAGGCACAAAGCTGTCGGCCCTCTGGGTGCTACCGCGGAGCTTTTCAGCCAGCCGGGCTGGAAGAGAGGAGGGGAAGGAAAACAAAGTCTGTCCCAGCCAGCTATAAGCACACAAAAGAATTCTTCCACCTCCCTCCTAGCGGGGCTGTTTCCCGGGGTGCTCGCTCCCAGCTGCCCAGGGATGGCTCGGAAGGAGGACAGTAAATCAATCTGCACTCTGCTAATGCAAACCTGGCTGGAACATTTGGCTCCTCTGCGGTCCAGAAGGGCTGGCAGCAAAGGGTCTGGGAGAGGCGACCGGCCAGTCGAGAAACAGGGGGACAATGAAAACCCCAGTGGAAAGGCCAGGGGGGCTGTATCGGCTCCAAGCGGAAAGGAGCACGCCTTGAAGCCCTTCTCCCGGGAGGGTAAGAGGCAGAGGAGGGAGCTGAAAGGAATCAAAGAGGGACGCCAGTCACTTTCAGGGGGTGACTGGCAGCGGGGCACTTTAAACTGACAGCGGCATAAAAGCAAAGGAGCTCATCCCCCATTTCCCGCAAATAAAAAACAGCCTTTAGAGTCTCCCAGAGCTAAAACAAACCCTCACAAATGTAGATCTGCAGTAGTAGAAAAGGGCAAGAGTCCAGTCGCACCTTAAAGACTAACAAAAATATTTTCTGGCAGGGTATGAGCTTTCGTGAGCCACAGCTCACTTCTTCAGATCTGCAGTAGTAGAAAAGGGCAAGAGTCCAGGAGCACCTTAAAGACTAAAACAAATATTTTCTGGCAGGGTAGGAGCTTTTGTGAGCCACAGCTCACATCTTCAGAAAGCTCACACCCTGCCAGAAAATATTTGTGTTAGTCTTTAAGGTGCTACTTTAAGGTGCAAAGCGCACACCCTGCCAGAAAATATTTGTGTTAGTCTTTAAGGTGCTACTTTAAGGTGCAAAGCGCACACCCTGCCAGAAAATATTTGTGTTAGTCTTTAAGGTGCTACTTTAAGGTGCAAAGCGCACACCCTGCCAGAAAATATTTGTGTTAGTCTTTAAGGTGCTACTTTAAGGTGCAAAGCGCACACCCTGCCAGAAAATATTTGTGTTAGTCTTTAAGGTGTTACTTTAAGGTGCAAAGCTCACACCCTGCCAGAAAATATTTGTGTTAGTCTTTAAGGTGCTACTTTAAGGTGCAAAGCGCACACCCTGCCAGAAAATATTTGTGTTAGTCTTTAAGGTGCTCCTGCACTCTTGCCCTTTTCTACTTCTGCAGACAGACCAACACGGCGACCCACTGCGAAATGTAGATCTAGCAGAAAATGGACCCAAATCTCCCCTCGCAAAGGAATTGCCACCTCTCCCTTAAGACTGGGCATCCGATCAGGGTTCCCTGCAGCCCCCTCTCCACCGCCCCACTGGAACTTGCGAAGACCCCCCCCCCAAGTCTTTCACCGGGGGAAGGGAGGGGGCGCGCGCCCTTGCCGGGTCGGGCTCGCCACCTGGGACGTGTGAAAGGGGGGGGCGGTCCGGGAGAGCAAACTGGCAGGTGGCAATGTCCCCTTGGAACCAGCCCCCCCTCCCACCTCCCCTTCCTAATGGAACTGGTGCAGAGATTTACATGCAAAGACTCCCAGGGAAAGCGCGCCTCGTGCCTCTTCCCTGCTGCTGCTGCAAAGAAGCAGGCGGCCAAATAGCTGCAATCCCGGGCCTCCCTCGTCCCCCCCCCCAGCCTCCGCCCGCTACCCCCTCCCCAGCTGCTGCCCCCCGCGAGGTACCTGTCTCCCCTTTTCTCTTTCGCCTGTTCCCTCCCACTGGGCTGGGCTCGACCGCCGCCGCGCCGCCTCTTCGGGCCGCCGTGGCCTACAAATCCCGGGAGCCTTCGCGCCGAGGCGCGTTCGGGCGATGGGCAGGAAGTCGGGCGGAAGGATTCTGGGGCTTGTGGTCCTTCCGGAGCGGGGTGGCTCTCGGGCGCCCTCTGCCGACCGGTGGGGGAAGGGAGAAGTCGACTTGGGAGCTGCGAAATGAAATAGGGGGCAGGAAGCAGAGTACCAGCGTTGTAGGTTGACTCTACAGCAAAATATTCCTAAAACACCTGAAATGATACTCTTGAGTATGATCCCGGATACTATTTTTGCTCAGAGAACTTTTTTGATTGATTTATGCCACCACGGCTGCTTGATTGATATATGCAGCTAAATCAGTGGTTCCCAACCTTTTTTTGACCAGGGACCACTAGGACTTTTTTGTTCAGTGCAGGGATCCCAAGGTTCAAAATAAAAATTCAGAGAATTTGAAAATAAACTTTAATCGTAACTGTTAGTTAAACTTTAAGCTTAGAATAATATTTGAATATATATTTTTATAATAGAGAACTTTTAATTGAAAATAGTAATTTATTATGGGTTTATAACTTTGTTTCGCGGACCTTAATTTAGTTCTCGCGGACCCCTGGGGGTCCACGGACCCCTGTTTGGGAACCAGTGAGCTAAATGGAAGACAGTTGAGATACCAGATAAAAAAGACTGGATGAAAAAAGATGCTGGAATGGACCGAGATGGCGAAGCTTACATAAATGAAGCTTTGATAAATCCAAATGATAATGAACAATTTTGGGGGGGAATGGGAGGCTTGGAGAATGTACTGTGAACATTATTTTTTAACGGGACCATTTAAAGGATTTTCATTGATCTAATCTCTTATTCATACTTTGTGTTAATTTTTATATTAGGCATTGATTTCATAATGTTGGATACGGCAAGAACAGATTAATTAAAATAATATTGGGATTAGTCCCTTTAGCAAAAGATTATACAATTTAATTTTAGACGGAAGAGGGAGAGGGGGAAGTCATTTGATTGTTAAATTAGAATACTATTTGTTCCTCTCTTTAGTATTATTATTATATTGTTTTTATGGATATATTAAATGAAGAAAAATAAAAAAATATTTTTAAAAAAGAAAAGAGTATCAGCATTTATTCTAGATTTTATTTATTTTTTTTACGAGCCAGGACGCACTTAATCTAATATGTCAGGCGCACTTCCTCAGTGAGCTTGGACTCACAAAACCTCACACTGGAATAAATGTTGGTAGGCTTTAACGTGCCACTGAAGTCCGGCTTTATTTTGCTTTTACATGCTTTACGGTGCTACCCATCTGGAAGAAGAAGAGTTGGTTTTTATATGCCGACTTTCTCTACCACTTAAGGGAGACTCAAACCAGCTTACAATCACCTTCCCTTCCCCACAACAGACACCCTGTGAGGTAAGTGGGGCTGAGAGAGTGTGACTTGCCCAAGGTCACCCAGCTGGCTTCATGTGTAGGAGTGGGGAAGCCAAACCTGTTCACCAGATTAGCCTCCGCCGCTCATGTGGAGGAGTGGGGAATCAAACCCCGTTCTCCCGATCAGAATCCACTGAGGGAGCCAGCGTGGTGTAGTGGTTAAGAGCGGTGGTTTGGAGCTGTGGACTCTGATCTGGGAACCGGGTTCAATTCCCCACTCCTCCACATGAGCGGCGGAGGAGGCTAATCTGGTGAACTGGATTTGTTCCCCCACTCCCACACACGAAGCCAGCTGGGTGACCTTGGGCTACCCACAGCTCTCTTAGAGCTCTTCTTCTTCTTGACAGCTACACCACGCTGGCTCTCAAGTACGTTTAAACACACATACTATGGGGTAAGCACCACTGGATCCCGTTTGTCTTAATTCTGAGTAAATATCCATGGATCATAGGCTTCCCAACTCCAGGCTGGGAAATTCCTGGAGATTTGGGGGTGGAGTCTGGGGAGAGCAGGGACCCCAGTGGGGTATAATGAGGGTTGCCAGATCCCTCCTGGCAACTGGTGAAAGCTTCACAGAGACAGACTTGGGGTCAGCGATCTGTGTGCGTGGTGTGATGACATCACTTCTGGGTTTATGCAGAAGCGTTGTACTGGGGATGCTCTAGCACTCTCTCTCAAAACTATGGTTTCCATTTTGTCCGGGTTTTCTGGATGCTGGCTAAACACTAGGGGCATTTATGCACGGGAGTTTTTGCCTTGGATTTGCTGCTCTCTGGATGCACATTTCCCCCATCTGAATTCTCAGAATTCAACAATAAGCCCCCATGCAGAGTTTTAAGAATTTGGATGGGGAAAATATGCATCTAGAGAGCGGCAAATCCAAGGCAAAACCTCCCGTGCATAAATGGCCTAGGGTTGCCAGGTCCCTCTTCACCACCAGTGGGAGGTTTTGGGGGCAGAGCCTGAGGAGGGCGGGGTTTGGGGAGGGGAGGGATTTCAATGCCATAGAGTTAGGGTTGCCAACCTCCAGGGACTAGTTGGAGATCTCTTGCTATTACAACTGATCTCCAGCTGATAGAGATCAGTTCACCTGGAGAAAATGGCCGCTTTGGCCATTGGACTCTATGGCATTGAAGTCCCTCCCCTCCCCAAACCCCGCCCTCCTCAGGCTCCACCCCAAAAACCTCCCACCAGTGGCAAAGAGGGACCTGGCAACCCTACATAGAGTTCTGTTGGCAAAGCGGCCATTTTCTCCAGGTGAACTGATCTCTATCGGCTGGATATCAGTTGTAATAGCAGGAGATCTCCAGCTACTACCTGGAAGTTGGCAACTCTACTAAACATGAATCCAGAAAACGTGGGCAAAATGCATGGAAACGGGAGGGGAGAACGAGGCAACCTCTGATGGACGGAAAATACATGCATAATCAAGGCAAAGCCCCGAAGTAGTCAGCTGGGTGACCGCAAGGAAACAGCCATGCATAAATGGCCAAGGAATCAGCCATAATGCTAAACTCCAAGTTTATTTATACCATACAAGATAATGTGACAATCCCTGGCAGTTTTCTCAGAACCCTTTTTGGTTCTACATGCAGCTCTTCAGAGGAAAATGTCATGGAAAATGTCGTATTTAGCAATGGCAGCAGATTGCAGCAAAAAGCACACATATAAAAACAACCAGAGCTATTTTAAGGATGCTTGTTAAGTTCACCGGTTCTTGCACTCAGAACTTCCCCCATCAAATGTATCGCTATTTATTTGAGCAGGTCAGTCAGAGCTACATGGTTATTTAGAGAAAATGACTCTGCTAACTGCACTGGCTTCTAGTTCATGAACAGCCTGCATCTGAAAGATAATTTGGTGGTTTTTCTAAATAGGGGCTGCTCTCTTGTTATCGCAAAGGAATAATTTACCTCGTGTTCTTTTTATTCTCCTAAATGTACGGGCATTCTTATGCTCAATCATTTTCTTTCAGTAGAGCTGACGCAAACCAGTTTCTCAGAGCAGCAGCATGGACAGAGCCCACAAAGCAGAAACCTATTGCAATAATTTTGCACCAATTGCAGTAAAAAAAGCACAGAATACTATGACTGTTTTATCCCCAACCCTTCTATCACCATTACTACGCTGGTTACTGCAAAAGGCAAAGTCTCTTCCAGCTGCAATCTTAAGTCAGTGCAAAGTTGCAGAGGTACCAGCAAGACAGTCCCCAAAAGGTACTAGTCATAATTTGTTTTTGAAGTACTAACCTGAACATCTATACTTTGGCTAGGTGTCTGGAGGCCGTGGTGAACACGTTTGGAACAAAGCTGGCTGAAATGAAATCCATCAAAGATGGAGGCCCTGTGGCTGGGCCGAGGGGGGTCGGAGATGGGGCGTCTGCTCCCAACTCTTGACGGGGCGCAACTAACACCTGTGCCAATCGTCAGGAGTCTGGGTGTGACACTGGATGCCTCCCTTTCAATGGAGGCACGGGTCACCAATGTAGCCAAGAATGGCATTTTTCCACCTTCGCCAGGCTAAGCGGCTGGTGCCCTGTCTGTCCCCCCCCAGATCTAGCTACAGTGACCCATGCAACGGTCACCTCCAGGCGGGACTACTGCAACTTGCTCTACACAGGGCTTCCCTTAAGGCTGCTCCGGAAACTTTAACTGGTCCAGAATGCAGCAGCGAGGGTCCTTACGAGGACCCCATGGAGAGCACATATTCAACCAGTGCTCCGGGTTAAATATCAGATCAGGTTTAAGGTTTTGGTACTGACCTATAAAGCTCTAAACAATTTGGGACCGTTGTACCTATGGACCGCCTCTCCCGATAGACCCCTCAAAGAGCTTTACGATCCTCTAAACTTATTAATGGTCTTTTAATCATAGTTAATGTATTGGTATGTTGTATTTATTTGAAATGAATATGATTAATTGCTGTTGAATGTTAGCCGCTCTGAGCCTGGCCTTGGTCAGGAAATGCTGGGAGGGGGAGGAGGAGGAGGAGAAGAAGAAGAAAGAGTTGGTTTTTATATGCCGACTTTCTCTACCTTTTAAGGAGAACCAAACCGGCTTACAATCTCCTTCTCTTCCTCTCCCCACAACAGACACCTTGTGAGATAGGTGAGGCTTAGAGAGCTCTAAGAGAACTGTGACTGGCCCAAGGCCACCCAGCTGGCTTCATATGTAGGAGTGGGGAAGCCAACCCAATTCACTAGATTAGAGTCCGCCACTCATGTGGAGGAGTGGGGAATCAAACCCGGTTCTCCAGATTAGAGTCCACCACTCTTAACCACTGCACCAACGCTGGCAAATAAATAAATAAATAAATAAATAAATAAAATTTTCATTTAGTCATTAGCTTACAAGGATGAAAAAGAACACAGCATTTCTAAAAGCTTCTGTGCCTGCCACCGATTCCGACAAACAGGCGCATGCAAGAGGGTGCTCGGGTCTGCTCCAACTGAGTGAGGCTCAGGGACTTCACAGTAGCTGCCTGGGCTGGAACCAAGAGATTGTGTGCCTTTGCTCTTGGAGAGGATAACACAACACATAGTTAAATTGTGGAACTCCCTGCCCCAGGATGTGGTGATGGCTGCCAACTTGGAAGGCTTTAAGAGGGGAGTGGACATGTTCATGGAGGAGAGGGCTATCCATGGCTACTAATCAAAATGGATGCTAGTCATGATGCATACCTGTTCTCTACAGTATCAGAGGAGCATGGCTATTATATTAGGTGCTGTGGAACACAGCCAGGACAATGCTGCTGCAGTCGTCTTCTTTGTGGGCTTCCTAGAGGCACCCGGTTGGCCACTGTGTGAACAGACTGCTGGACTTGATGGGACCTTGGTCTGATCCAGCATGGTCGTTCTTATGTAGGATGGTCCCACTCAGCTCCATAGACTCAAGACAACACAAGCTCCTCTACGATATTGGATACTGAAAGGGAATTCTTGTTATTTTTTGAGTGGTAAGTCTCTCACAAGATTAGGAGTATTATGGGTTAGGTCAACCTTGATATAATTCATAAGGAACTCAGATGGGCTGCATCCTGTCATAGAATCATAGAGTTGGAAGGGACCACCACGGTCCTCTAGGGCAAAATGCAGGAAATTCACAACTACTTCCATCCCACACCCCCAGTGACTCCTACTCCATGCCCAGAAGATGGCCAAGATGCTCTCCCTCTCATGATCGGTCTAAGTTCATAAACTAAGGGATTAAATATTGAGAAAACTGAAAGTGTCTTGGTTGGCCAGTATTCCATTCTGCTTTCCTTCAGCTCATTCCTTGGCCTGAATCAATAAGATTGACACCTCCGGGTTTGAGGAAAGGAGGGACCGTATCATACAGTCCATCCTTCAAAGCAGCCATTTTCTCCATGGCAACCAGTCTGGAGATCAGTTGTAATTCTGGGAGATCTCTAAGCTTCACCTTGAGGTTGGCAACCATATGGAACAATGAGATGCAATTATGCTAGTCCGGATGAAGCTGCGGCAGGCTGATTCTTGGAATACTCCAAGGACGAGCACAGCATGACTGTCCAAGAAGAAAGTGTCCCAGAACAATGGTTGCCTCAAGCCATTCAGAAGAAGAACCCACAACAATCAAAAAGTTCTTGCTGTAAAAAATACAGCAAAGGCAATTTCCTTTGGCGATTTTGATGAACTGTAGCAGGCAGCCTGGCAAGTGTCAGACTCTCTCATGACCTTTCTCAGTCATTATCCATTTTTGGAGACCACAGTTAGCTTCTGGTTAGGGCTGCCATTCACATCGTGTTTTGCATGCAGTGTTGACAGTATGATCTGGCGTTCTTCTTCAGGAATTACTGCATGATCTCCCTGTAGGAGTCAGTCATTTTGTCTAAACAATTCCTGCTGAGGCAAGGAGTAGTGCAATTAGGCGTCTAAAACGGCAGGCAGGGTTTCCTGTAATTTGCCCAAGGTGGTAGATATGTATGCGGTCATAAGTATGAAGTCTGATACTCCAGTTGGGATTTCTTTGGTGAAAAAAAAAAAAGGCTTGTTTCAGTTCAAAGTGCTACTGTAGAAGTAACTATGAATTTTTTTTCACTCCTACATCGATAGCCAATGCTTCGGTATCGTTTTGTCCCTAGTTTTTCTCAGCTGAAGTTACTTAGTGAAAAGCAATAGGTGCATCAGTATACCGTTAGGTCATATGTGACTGAGTATAGCTCCAATGGAAGGGAAAGGATTGGTATAGCCCAATCTTGTCAGATTTTGGAATGTAATCTGGGTCGGTACTTGGAAGGGAGACCTCCAAGGAAGACTCTGCAGAGGAAGGCAACAGCAAACCACCTCTGCTTCTCACTTGCCTTGACAGCCCCTTGCTGAGGTTGCCATAAGTCGGCTGCAACTTGACGGCACTTTACACACACATACCGGTAGCTTCAGTGCCGAGTAGTGAGGCATCTCAGTCACTGGCTCCAGCATAGTGAGCAAGAGCAAGGTCAGTGGCCATCAGCTTCTTGATATTTTGAAAGACTTCATCATGCTTCTAAATCAATTTCCACCAAACTCCTGTATCCAGCAAAAAAACAACAACAAGTGGCTTCCTTCTAAAGTGGTTTTGCTTTTCAAGACGTGGTAACAACCATAGAGTAGATCTAGGAATGCTTGAAGTTCTTGTTTGTGGTTTGGTAGAGTGGTAGCTTGGGTTGGATCCCACACAAAACCTCTGCTGATGGAAGGGGTTTCCGTCAGAAGAACAGGACTTCTCCACTTCCCTGTTCTAGCTCCTGCCCAAAATGTCCTCTGAAATGCTGCACCTGTGGAATAGAAGACTCCCAGGAACAGCATGCAGGGGGAGTCAGAGGTCTGGTGAAATTGGCTCCCCCTTCCATCAGCAGAGCAACCCAAATAGCCCAGCTTAGCCTGAGCTCATTGGGGCCTGGGAGCTAGGCAGGGTTGGCTACGGTCAGTACCTCTATGCAGAGGAAGGCAAGGGCAAGCTACCCCCATCTGTCTCTTGCCTGCAATGCCCTATGGATGCGATCACTATGAATTAGTTGCAACTTGAGAGCATGTTCTTCTTCTTCCATCAACAGAAAGTTCCACCGGCTCCAACTCCTTATATTGCTCTTGTGTTGTCTTTAAATGAATAGATGGTACATGCATCTGTATAGTATCATAAAGACATATTGAAAGCTCTAAGCTGACATTTCTCTTCCTTGACCAGCTCTTGTTTGCTTGATGGTAGCACAGCTCTGATAGCAGTCCACGAAACATTTCTTTCCCAGTTGCCCACCAAAGTCTTTTGAATGTGGCCCAGGGGTTGTACTGGAACAATCCCCGAATGCAGGCAGTAAGACCCTCAGACTGGATCATCTGCTCCATTGACAATGTTCAGTGTTATACAAATGATAAACAGCAGTTCCTCTTAAATGGGAAGCATTTGAGTAATAGTTCAGATTGCATTATGTTAAAAACTGCAATCTAGGGTACAGTCTGTTTGTCAGAGTAGAAACAGCTCATTGCCTCTCTCTGGCTTTATGCTGTGCATTTTCAAAGTAAATCCAATTTGAATTGTTTATTGTATTAGTGTCCTATTTAGTCCATCTGCTCGAGCAAGATTTGCTCCAAAATGATTGCCCTTGGGTTTTTGTTTTTTTTAAAACTACTACATTGTGGCTTCTCTTGGTGATATGTAACTAAGTTAAATGCTAAGTTTCATGAAAGCTTTAATAAAATACTTTCCAAAATGTAGAGAATAACGTTCACCATTGCTGAACAATTCATTGCTCATATAGAAATGCAAATGGTGCCCTGTGGATATTTCTAATTACATGAAAGTTGGTTCTCGGGTTTTTTCTCTACTTTGAAACTACATATGTCCATAAAAATCCAATGGCAACTCTATGAACCGTACAGTTTTGTAACAGAATTGTAGCCTGGAGCTAGCCCATTTTGGTTATACTAGTGGTACTGATAACTAATATTTGAGAAAGTACAAAGTACACAATGTTTTCGTATATCTGTGATCTTTCAGGACCTGATGGTTTGCTGCTGGTGTTATCCTAAGCAAAGGTATATACTCCTTAGTCCATTAGAGACAATGGCTTAGATGAGGGTGCATGCCAAACAAGAATCTCAAATGCTGGCTTGAAGCTGGTTAGCACACCACAATATGCACCAACTATGGTTTGCTGTTGCTCACATATTACCAACTGCAAGAGGTCCACCCAGTCAGTCAGTCTGACTTGCATCAGGAGAGAGAAGGCCTAGTGCTGAACTGAGGGAACGGCTAATTTTCAGGTATGTGAAGGGTCCAGGCAAGGAAAAATTGCATATTAGAATTTTCCTTTTAGGTGATATTATAAAGGAAGAGTTTGTCAAACTGTTAGATATTGTTTAAACCTCTTTCCCATGAGTCAGTCTGGCCTGCATCAGAAGAGAGAGGGGCGAGAGCTGAATTTCTCTCCAGGCCCAAGCCAGAGGGGGGAAAAGCATCCAGAGCAGCAGCAAGAGCCATTGAAAGATAGGGTTGCCAGGTCCCTCTTCACCACCG
The DNA here is from genome assembly GCF_029931775.1 of Euleptes europaea. Lineage (NCBI taxonomy): Eukaryota > Metazoa > Chordata > Lepidosauria > Squamata > Sphaerodactylidae > Euleptes > Euleptes europaea. The sequence goes on along the minus strand of NC_079316.1, from coordinate 24,745,319 downwards.
GCGGGAGGTTTTTGGGGCGGAGCCTGAGGAGGGCGGGGTTTGGGGAGGGGAGGGACTTCAATGCCATAGAGCCCAATTGCCAAAGCGGCCATTCTCTCCAGGTGAACTGATCTTTATCGGCTGGAGATCAGTTGTAATAGCAGGAGATCTCCAGCTACTACCTGGAGGTTGGCACCCCTCTTGAAAGAGCATATGGGGAAGAACCAGCCCTGCACTTCTGTAAGTTAACATTTTGGACTTTCTCTTTCCATTTGTTACTGGGCACTGTCTGCTAGGATTTGCTTTTGTTCCAAGTGTCCTTTCTGAAGGGCACTGAAGATCCTGTCTCTACAAATATTACTGTGTTCATTGCCATTTTGATTCAGTTGATTTACAACTTCTGGTTGCAAAGTTGTTGGGATAACTAAGTGGGTACCTGCAAGGATTTCCCCCTTTCCCACTATTTCCTCTTTCTGAAATCCACCATACCCTCACCCCTTTTCCTGCTTCCTTTTTCTCCTTCTAGGGTTTCCAGCCTCCAGGTGAATCGTGGAGAAGTACTGGAATCACGCCAGATCTCCCAACTATGGAGATCAGTTCCCCCAAAGGCTAAAATAGGCCTAGAAAGGACCCTGTCCCTCCCCTTACCTGTTACTCACAAAAACTGAAGCCTGTAATGCTGTGGTTGCCTAGCAACAGCCACTGAGGGAATCTGCTGCATAAAGCTACAGGCACTCCTTTTATAATTATTGGGTTTTTAAACCCCTCAATGTTTTTTTTTTTAATTTCACTTTTTTTTGCAAACCCGGGGCTCTTTTCAGGTTTGTAGAAAGATCTGTCTTGCTTGTTCACAGCTCAAGACACTGAATTTAAGTATCCTCAGATTTGGCTGACTTCACTATTAGAATATATTTGTTATAGGGTTGCCAGGTTTCCCCAGGCCACTGGTGGGGGGTAGGGTTGCCAGATCCAGGTTGGAAAACTCCTGGAGATTTGGGGATAGAGCTTGGGGAGGACAGGGACCTCAACAGGGTACAAAGCCATAGAGTCTACCCTTCAAAGTATCCATGTTCTCCAGGGGAACTGATCTCTGTTGTCTGGAGATGAACTGCAATTCCAGGGGATCCCCAGGTCCCACCTGGATGCTGACATCCCTAGTTTGTTACCTTGAAAACCAAACTACCTTGAACTTTTTTTCTATTTGAAGCATCTTCACATTTGTTTGTTACGCCACAAGGGTGCTGTCATTTATTGATTTGAATCTCTTCCTCCTCCCCCCGCCCCAACTCTCCAATTAAAAAAGGTAATTTATGAGAGGGATCTATGTAGCCAGGATTCTACTGTGTTACAAAACCACAGTTTGTCTTGTATGTTTTGTACACACTCGCTCATGTAGGGAGCCACATCATGACAGAGAAACAGAACTCTGTTTTAGTGTTTGAAATGATCAGATCCTTTTTCATCCAAGGCAGCAACACTGTAATATGTACATCTAGTTGTGGCATTAATTTCAGTATTATGGGTTTGTCCCCTGCTCGATTTACTGGTCCATTGACTTCACAGGAGGATCAGCTCTCATTTTCCTGTTGATTGACTTGCAAAGAGAATCAACATTTAGCCCATTTACTCCTTTCCTCCTCCTCTTCCCCCACACATCAGACAAGGCGAGAGAACTAATGCTCAGACAAATATTTATTGTCTCAGCCCAAATTCCTGAAAGGCAGTGCTGCTGGCTACTTTTCAGAATCCTACTAACTTGGGGTCCAAAGGTCCCTGAATACTGTCTGGGAGGATCCCATTTGCCAAAGGAGTGTTGAACTGTGCAAGTACATCTAACATTTTTTTTCCTTTCAAAGAAAGTTGCAATATATTGCTGTATTAAATTCTTATTTTTCTTTCACAGACCATAAATATCTAACATGGGTATATGTGGTAAGGCAAGCCAATAAAAATGTTGCACATTAGTAGTTTTGGTGAGTTGAAATGTGCTATAAATGTAAGGTTGCCGGGTCGCTCCCCAATTGCCTGCAAATCCAGTGCCCAGCTTGGAAGTAGGGATAGCGTGCCAGCACAGCCGCACTGACACGATCGCATCACTTCCAATTCACACCCGGAAGCGCTGCATTTCAACGAGCCTTTTACTGCTCAATCTCCCAGTTGAGTGGTAACAGGCCCGTTGCAATGTGGCTCTTCAGCATGTCAGCACAGCCCGGCACATGCGATCCCTGCCTCTGCTCCGCCCCAAAAACCTCCTGCAGGAGCTGAGGGGGGACCTGCCAACCCTATATAAATGGTTTGCTTGCCAGCTTTATCCCAGATGATCCTGAGAAAGTGGTTTCTGGTGGCCTTGGCCCTAATGAGTCCTCACTCAAAAGCCAAAACCACCATGGAAAGGGCTCTTCCTCTACATGCCTGTAGAAACCAAGTCTTGAAAGCTAGCAATATCGTTGTGGTTGCTTAGCAACAGCCACTGATAACATATGTTTCTTAAAGCTACAGGTGCTCCTGTTATCATTTTGGAGTTTTAGCCCCCCTCCCCAAATGTTTGTTTGTTTTTAGATTTCAGATTGTTCTGCAAACCTGGGGCACTTTTCAGGTTTATAGAAAGATGTGCCTGTGCAGAGGGCTATATTTCCAACTCCCCCTCCTCTGTGTGTTTGTGTGCATGCTGCGAGCAGGTTGGTGCGTGGGGAGGTATTTCAACATAGTCTGCTGTCTTAAACAAGAAATGGCTTTATTTTACTACAGCTTAACAAACTGGCTCCTACACATAAAGCCAGCTGGGTGACCTTAGGCTACTCACACTCTCTCAGCCTCATCTACCTCACAGGGTGTCTGTTGTAGGGAGGGGAAGATGATTGTAAGCCAGTTTAGGCTATAGATCCAGGAAAAGGAAAGGAACATCACAGAGTCCAGCCTAACCTTAAAGTTACAGTCATTTACCTCCACATCCCTGCTTTGGAAGCTTCATGGAACAAGCACTGATCATGATCTCTGGCATTTGAACAACGTTAATGAGTTGTTCAGACCTTTAACCCTTCCTGCCCTAGCTGGCTGGAAGTTCCTTACCCATTCCGAAGTTGGGGAGTCTTTTCCCCTTGTGGAACCATAGGCTCCTATTTCCAGTCACCACAGAGTTCGTGTAGTACATGTTTCGTTGCCCAGCTCATGTTTTGGCAATAGCTATCCACTTTGCCCTTCTTGGCAGTTTGGGCAAACGGTTATCTCCTCATGGAAACTCATCTCTGATTTTCTGACACTTTGTGCATTTTATGGCCCTTTTCCCTGGGAAAGAGTGGTGTTCCCAGAGTATTGGGGACTCCATAGTGAGCTTCAAAGCACCTCACATCTCTTGGGTATGACAATAATAATTATATTAAAAAATAATTTTTTCACTTTGGCTTTTGAGTTAATAACTGATTCATCTCCCTCATAAGTCCAAGGATGCATACTAATATATAGTATAGCTATAGTAATAGATAAATAAAGCACTCTAGCACCAAGGCTGTTAACAATAGGACGTTTTGGAGGACATTGATTCATAGGGTCGCCATGAGTCAGAAGTGACTTGTCGGCACCATACACACACACACACAGACACAACACAGCACCTCTCAGATTTATCTTCTAACTAGCAAGCTGACACCTGGTGGTATATGTGTAGAATTAGGGCTTGTTTATGTGCAAGGACATGAGCAGCTTGCAGAGCAGCATACAGGGGAATATTAAACCTTTCAACGGGAATCCTGTCAATACAGCCTGCATCATTGTGAGTCACAGCAGAAGAGAGGCAGAAGATCCACAATCAGGAGCCCGTGTGTGTGTGTGTGTGTGTGTGTGTGTAAAGTGCAGTAAAATCACAGCCAACAGGGTTTTCCAGGCAAGAGATGTTTGGAGGTGATTTGCCATCGTCTTCCTCTGCATAGCAAACCTGGGCTTCCTTGGTGGTCTCCCATCCAAATACTAACCAGGGCTGACCCTGTTTGGTTTCCAAAATCTGATGAGATCAGGTTAGCCTGGGCCATCCAGGTCAGGGCCAGGATCCCCTACCACCTTTTTAAACTTCTAAGTGTGGGGTTGCTAATGTGACTGGAAACGTAGAATTGGGGTAGGAGCTATTCTGCCTTTCTGCCTGTGCCATTTTCCCAATCTAAACACCACCACCCTCCATAAGGTTGCCATCTTCCCGGTAATGGCGGGCAATTGCCCGGAAATTACCAGGCTGCCCACTGACCTTCAGCTGGTCGGCAGGCGGAAGCAGGCCAGCTGAAGGGGAAGCGATCCATGCACCCAGCATGATGACATCACTTCCGGGTTTACCCAAAGCACCGGCATCATATTGGGGATGCTCTAGCACTCTCCCCCAAACCATAGAGTTTTTGGAGGAGAGTGCTGGAGTGCCCTGGTGCAATCAGTGATTCCAGGTAAACCTGGAAGGGATGTCATTGTGCCCCACCCCTATTAAGCTCCCATAGTTGCCAGGAGCGACCTGGCAATCCTAACCATAACTGCTATTACCTCCACAGTGACAAGCACTGGGGATACTTGGATTGGGGAAATTACATAGGAAGGAAAGATTAAACTCCTTCCTTCTCTGTTTTCCCTTTTTTGATCAAGTTTGCAGCCCCATGTGGTTGGCTTTGAAATCTTTTTCACTTACAGTAAAGCCCCACAATTTCCTGTACTGGTTGACTCCTGGTAAAAGACTGAATACTGTCATGTGTGTATAAAAACTAGAAAGTGTCTGAAGGTTCACCTGATGAAAACCTAAGATCATTTCATTATTCCAGAAATTAATCTCCTCTTTTGGATTAACATATTCACTGCAGTGCAAACAGATGTTGTGAAACATTAAACAGACATTTCTCAACAACTCTTTCTAATAATTATATGCCCAAGAAAATAATAGGGCTGTGTTTCAATTAACTGGAGATGCTAGTTTTAATTCCAAATTGGATATGGATAAATAAGACATCCAGACACTGTGGTGACTCATCGAGTTAACAACACAAAGAGGGTGCTGTTCCCCCCTTTTCTCGTTTGAATGACAGAAAATATTGAAATAAAATCCTCTTTACACTCTTTGAAGTTTCATTTCACCACATTTTAATGCTGGATAATGATTTACATTCATCATTAATGTTCAAGATCATCAAAATTCCACAACCGCCTAAAAGAGAGGGAAAGCAATTTGCCGTTTAGCATTTAATACAAACCCAATAATGTTATAATTTCCTACATGCTCTGCTGAGATGTAAATTTGGGTTTCTCAAATATGAATTAAAGCACGTGTAAAGCTAATTTGAATAATAATCATAATAAAAATGCAACTTCATTTCATTTACTCGTGTACTCACTGAGGACATCATCATTTTGCCCTGGGGAAAGCTCATAAAAATGGAATTTGTATGCTTTGTACATTACAACTTAGCTTTCAAAACTGATGGAAGGAGAATGAGTCTTTCCAGTGCGGTGCATTGGGCAGAGTGAGGGCCTTAAACGTGGAAGACCTGGGTCACAGTGGGAATTGTGACTGACATCAGAAAATCTTTCTGTTCACAACTGAGATGAAGGCTGAGATGCAGTGATGGATCCCTTGGATGAAGAAGCAGAAGAAGCACCAGCAGCATTGGTTATTAAATACCGACTTTCTCTACCACTTAAGGAAGAATCAAACCGGCTTACAATCACCTTCCTTTCCCCTCCCCACAACAGATGCCCTGTGAGGTGGGTGTGGCCGAGAGAGTTCTGAGAGAACCGTGACTGGCCCAAGGTCACCCAGCTGGCTTCATGTGGAGGAGTGGGGAAACCCTGGTTCACCAGATTAGCATCCTCCGCTCATGTGGAGGAGTGGGAAGTCAAACCCGGTTCTCCAGATCAGAGTCCACCGCTCCAAACCACCGCTCTTAACCACTACACCATGCTGGCTCAAGGAGTGGGGACCTCTTCCACTGATGGTCAGGTATGGAAGGGAAAGCTACTTTGTGCATTTGTGGAACATCACATGCTATAGGTAACAATGAGAGCCCTATGAGAGGGCCTGGGACCAGGTGAAACCCTAACCTGAAGACCCTGGTAGCACTTTTCAGTTGTTATGCTTGCCTGAAAGTATGGGACACATGTGCTACACACCAGAAGTGCAATAAAATATAATCACAATATGTTCTATAACATCAGTTACACAATTTTATTGAGATTTTCATCCCCTGTCTGGATTACATTCAGAGTTTACCCTTATTATTTAGCCTCATTTCAATATAGTGCACAATTAGTCGTTATAGAAGAATCGAGAACATTAAGCTGTTCTTTGCCCATGATGAAAATAGATATTCCAGGAATTACAACATTTTCAAAATATCCAGTTGTTGTCCCCAATCTCTTGCACCACATGATGCTTATGTGATATTCTCAAGACATTTTATCTTTTCTTGGAGTTTCTGATTAAAAATCAGCAAAACTTTTATAATTTTTATAAATTTTAGGGAGCTGATTGTAAAGGCTCGTTTTACTCAAAATTAAATACTCGTCACAGTGTCAAATGGCAAAATTAGAAATCTTAAATGGTCAGTATAATTTACACTAGGGAAAGGGAGGAAGTCTAATATGAAGTTGCTCAGTTTATAAATTCTGAAGCTGGGCAGGCACAAGGATATAATGGGAATTCACTACTTTGATGCTGCATTTGGGCAAGAATTCAGTCTTCTGATGCAATGTTGAATGAATTTCACAGCAACATGCAGGACTGCACTAAATGCAAAAGGGGGGCGCAATTCCTACCCTTAGAGTTATCAGAGGCTGTGGCAGTGATCTCCAATATGGCCTCTCAGAGGTCCCATATTATCTACCAATGTGTTTCTGTTTGCTTCTTCCTCAAATGTCTCTTTTCCAAATTAAAGAAAATATATCAATTCTACCTCTTTGTCACGTCACTTGAATAGGATATGCTCTGGAAAACTCCCAAGAGGCATCACTTTTGGGTCTGCAGGAAGCATCCATTTAGAAATACCTGCTGTTACCATAGAATAATGCACAGCTTGGAACCTCCCAATATTTTGTCATTGTCCCCATATCAACCATTTCTAGGGTTGCCAACTGCCAGGTAGTAGCAGGAGATCTCCTGCTAATACAACTGTTCTCCAGTCGATAGAGATCAGATCACCTGGAGAAAAATGGCAGCTTTGGCAATTGAACTCTATGGCATTGAAGTCCCTCCCCTCCCCAAACCCCACCCTCCTCAGGCTCTGCCCTAAAAATCTCCCGCCGTTGGCGAAGAGGGACCCGGCAACCCTAAGCATTTGGTGATTGGCCCTGTCTCTGATGGCAGCCATTTTGTGGTCGTTTCTACTGTTTGTGTGTGTGTAAAGTGCCGTCAAGTCGCAGCTGATTTATGGTGTGACGTATCTTATTCCTCAAAACCACATTCACTCCAGAGACTTATGAACATAAGAACATAAGAAAAGCTGTGCTGGATCAGACCAAAGGCCCATCAAGTCCAGCAGTCTGTTCACATGGTGGCCAACCAGGTGCCTCTTGCTGTTTTTCTCACCCACACTTAGGACGATGAGGAATCCGCCAAAAACCCTCAGTTTGTTTAAGTCAGAATATGGCCCTGGAGAGGCTGAATGAATTAAGAAGTCTAAACGTTTCTCTTTCTGTCCTGAAAGAGAAAAGCAGAAGAGGGAGAAGAAAGAAAGATGGAGAAAACAACAGAGCAGAGGCTCTAAGGACAGAAGGATCAAACCTTGGACATTTCTGCACAAAAATGCAGTTGAGGATTTTCTCTGTTGCCAAAGTGCTTTAAGCTGAAGCACCCCTTCAGTTGTGCTTCCTGATGGTTAGCTTCCTTCACTTTTTCTAAGTTTCTGTATCATGTGTTCCCAATCAAATGCAACAGCTGGCAAATTATACCGTGCGCAATATTCAGGAAAAAACCAATGTAGCTAAGAAGCCAAGCTGCAGCAATGTCCTGCCTTGTGTTGTCTCCTTGCATGCACCAAGCTACAAAACCTGCATTTCATACTGCTGCCATGTGAACCCGCTGTCCTCTAAAACAGCTTCTGCTGCAGAGGAATACAGAAAGGGGGGGGAAGGGAACACCCCTCTCCTCTCATACGCACACAAACCTGACCAGGGGCTTTTCCATATGGCTTCCCCTCCCCACCTTTTCTGACCCCATACTGCTTTGGTGTAAGGGTTGCCAGGTCCCTCTTTGCCACCAGCAGGAGATTTTGGGGGTGGAGCCTGGGGAGGGCGGGGTTTGGGCAGGGGAGGGACTTCAATGCCATAGAGTCCAATTGCCAAAGCAGCCATTTTCTCCTGGTGAACTGATCTCTATCGGCTGGAGATCAGTTGTAATAGCAGAATATCTTCTGCTATTACCTGGAGGCTGGAATACAATAAACAGCATGCAAGCTCACATTGAAAGATCAAATTGAAAGATCAATTTCCAATAGTCAATTACCAAGACAAATTGTCATTTGTAAGAGTTTACTACTTGTACTAATACAATCACTATTTGTTCCTAAACTACTTTGATGCTTCAATCTTATAACTATATAACTGGCATGAACATAATGCTTTGTATAGTTATATAGTTATAAGATTGGAATGAATGTAATGTCTTATTAGAAATATTTCTGTTTTTCTGTTGGGTAATGTGTTTGACTTCTTTAGTAGTTTAGGAACAAATATTGATTGTATTAGTATAAGTAGTAAACTCTTACAAATGACAATTTGTCTTGGTAATTGACTATTGGAAATTGATCTTTCAATTTGATCTTTCAATTTGAGCTTGCGTGCTGTTTATTGTATTCCAGCTGTATCTGTTTTACAGCATAGGTTTGTTGTTTAGACAATTACCTGGAGGTTGGCAACCCTATTTGATGTACCCCCTGCTTTCCGCATACATTTTTGTGCTTTTTGTTTTCACTTGTTTGTTTGTTGGTTTCCCTGGGATTGTTTTTTCCAGTTCTTTCGACTCCAATTTTATCCCCATATTTTTCTGGAAGCTGATTTGAGTGAGCTTTTTCCTCGTGTGCAATGTTTCTGTTAGGTTTTTGTTTGTTTTTTGTCCTGCCCACACTTGCCCACCTTCAGCCCGCTTTTTGATGATTGGACTGTCATCATCGTCAAACTACTCCATCTCCCCTCCCCTGCCCTGAAGATGAGCAGTTTTTTTAAAATGGCACTAAAATATAGTTATAGTGTTGTAATATAGATATAGTGCTGTAAGTAGGTTCTCTGAATTCCCAGCGTTCATTTTTAAAAAGTATCTAGCCTCTGTCCTTGTGGAGATATAGGGGGAAAGGCATATCTCCATGAGGGAAAGGACTAGAGGCTTCTTTTTTAAAATGAAAGCTCGAAATTCAGAGAATCTGCATAAGCTATGATTACAACACTCTCAATATATCAATATTTTACTACTTTTTTAAAAAAATGCAGCCATTACATTGATATAGCAATATAAGCATGGCAAAAATAAAAAGGGTGTGCTGTGATGTCACTGGTGATGACAGCACCCTCTAGGGTTGCCAACCTCCAGGTGGTGGCAGGACATCTCCTGCTATTACAGCTGATCTCTAGCCGATAGACTTCAGTTCCCCTGGAGAAAATGGCCGCTTTGGCAATTAGACTCTATGGCATTGAAGTTCCTCCCCTCCCCAAACCTTGCCCTCCTCAGCCTCCATCCCCAAAAACCTCCCACCGGTAGCAAAGAGGGACCTGGCAACCCTAGAACCCTCCCTTGAAAAGCCTAATTATTTAAGGCATATGTGGAAGAAAATAACCTGACTACAACTGTGAAAATGCAGAGGGAGAGCAGATGTGCAAAAGAACTGTGCTTAAACTGATCCCAATGCTTTTGGATCAAGAAAATCAGGAGTAAGTTGAGAGTGTGGAAAAGCCCAAAGTCTATAAACCTGTTGTTTAAAACAATTTTTTTCTCCCCCTCCCTATGGCTAGCAAACCTCATGCCTAGCAAACCTGAAAGGGTCCTAAACGAAATATAAAATTTCCTGATTAATCCACTGTCTAATTAATCTATGAATCTACTGTTCCCAACTCTTATTCCTTATTACCTAACGATATACACTAAGAGGTAGTGGAGGCAAACGTAAGGTCAGATGCTTGCAAAGGGGCACAGGAACACCATTTCATCATGCACAGCATTAATTAACCTCAGACAGTCAGGGGACTGCTAGAGGATTAGAAGAACTCATTGTGTGAGCCCAGAACTATCTCACAGTGAGTTTCTCTGCCCCCAGGAGCAATTAGATTGAGGGAAGAAAAACTTATAACACAATGGCCCCAACTCACAGTAAAAAAAGGGAGATGCCTAATCCCCTGGCTAGTTCTAGAGTACCTGTAGGCAGGAGAAAGGTGAAAAAGGACCTCATGTTTGGGATTGACAGGAGAGAGATAAGCAAGGGTAAAGATGCAGTATTTTAAATATGGCAGCAAGCAGGAATCAGAGCAGTTGGAGAGGAAATCTTGCACATTGTAGAGAATGAAGCAAAAACACCTGTGGCTGTGGCATGTGATAGAAGAAAGGAGTCAAGCAGGAGTTATCATGTTCTGTGGGTAGAACTGAACTGAGTCAGCTGGGCTGGGGGGAAGAAGCAAGGGGGTGAGCTGCAGAGATTGCAAACTGGATGCCAAATCTGATCAGACCTACATGCTATTACCCATTTGCGATGGTCCATGTGGGAATGAACAACACAACCATGAACACCATTATGCATCATGTGCATTAAGGCTGACTATGAAGTACTCAGGATAAAGCTGAAGCATTCTCTTCAGTCCTTCCCATCAGAGGAAGAGGAATGCAATGGGAACAGAAGATAATGGAGGTGAACTACGATACGCATTGGTGGTGCTGGCAGGACTGATTTGGATTATGGGACCCCGGGCTAGGTTTTCCAGAAGACAGCCTAATAGCACACAATGGACTTCACCTATCAAGGTTGGGAAGAATGTGTTCAGCAGGAACCTGTGGAGATTCATCAAGAGGGCTTTAAACTGACATAACAAGAAGATGACCTACATAGAGGCTCACCTACAAAGGCCAGGTCAAATGGAGCCGAAGGTTCAAGGCTTCAGCTGCCTATGTACCAATGCCCAAAACTTGGGCAATAAGAAGAGCTTCAGCTTCTAATGCAGACAGAGGGATTAAGTAGGCATTACAGAGAATTGGAGGGATGATTCCAGTGACTGGAATGTAATAGTGGATGGATATGAGTTGTTCAAGAAAAACAGAAAGGGTTGAAGAGGAGGTGGAGTGGTGCTATATGTGAGGAAAGTGTTGCTTGTCAGGAAATACTGGAGGAAGCGGGTGATAGCCAGTGGAAAGCATCTGGGTGAGGATAAGGGAAGGAAGGACATAACAGTATTGTGGTTGGAGACCATCTGACCAGGGGGAGGAGATGGATTCTGCCCTCCTTGAGCAGCTTGACAGTGTATCCAAGCAACATAATCTTGCAGTTATGGATGACTTCAACTTCCTTAATGTGTGCTGGGAGATAAACTCTGCAAAGCATCCCGAATCATGCAACTTCCTGACCTGCCTGGCCAACAACTTCCTTTTTCAAAGGGTGGAAGAAGCTACAAGGGGGTCAACTATACTGAACTTAATACTAACCATCGGGCAAGAGTTGGTAGATGGGGTGAAGGCGATGGGGACTTTAGGGGGAGGTGACCATGTCCATCTAGAATTCCTTTTGCAGTGGGGGACCAAGGAAGTTCATAGCCACACATGTCTGTTAGATTTTATTAGGGCAGATTTTAAGGAAATAAGAGGTATGGTGAGAGTCATTCCATGGTCAAGAATGCTGGAAGGGAAAGGAGCAAGTGATGGGTGGGCTCTCCTAAAACAAGAGCTCTTGCAAGCTCAAGCCATCATTATTCCAGCAAGTTGGAAACATGGTGGGGGATTCAAGAAGCCAATGGGGATGAACAGAAAACTCCATGATAAGCTATGGAATAAAAAGGAAATGTTCAAAAAATGGAAGGAAGGACATACTGCTAAAGAAGAGTATCTGCGGGTTACTAGGCACTGTAGGTCAGCCATCAGGGAAGTCAAAGCTCATAGTGAACTGAGGCTGGCCCGGGAGGGTTGCTACAGCAAGGAAAGCTTCTTCAGATATGTGACAAACAAAGGTAAAAGAGGAAATAGGCTCACTGTTGGGTGAAAATGGAGAAACTCTGACGAGGACAGAGAGAAAGCAGAAAAACTCAATGCCTATTTTGCTTCAGTTTTTCCCTTAAAAAGACAACAGGCTAATCTAGAGATGGTAGTAGGCAAGGACATCTGGGCTGCTGGTTGGCAAGGACAGAGAGGTTGTTGAGAGGTATCGGGTGAGTACAAATTCCCTGGGCCAGATAGTGTGAACCCAAGAGTGCTCAAAGAACTTTCTAGAGAGCTTGCAGAACCTATGTCCATAATTTTCAGAACCTTTTGGAGGATGCAAGATGTGCCACAAAACTGAAGGAGGGCAAATGTTATCCCAGTCTTCAAAAACAGGAGGAAGGATGACCCAGGAAACTACTGGCCAGTCTGACCTCTATCCCAGAGAACATATTGGAGCAGATTTTAAAGGGGTCAGCATGCAAACATCTGAAGGGCAACTTGGTGATCAGGGGAAATCAGCACAGATTTGTCCCCAATAGGTCCTGCCAGACCAAAATCATTTCCTTCTTTGATAGAGTGACAGGCTTACTGGATGGTAGGAATGCTGTCAAAGTTGTTTACCTGGATTTCAGTAAAGCTTTTTACAGGGTTTCCAATGATGTTCTGAAGGGTAAACTGGAGGACTGTGGACTGGTCTCTAGGATAGTTAGGTGGATAGGCAACGTGTTGGAGAACCACATCCAAAGAGTAGTTGTCGATGGCATTTCATCTGACTGAAGGGAGGTGTCCAGTGGGGTGCCACAGGGCTTGGTTCTGGGCCTGGTACTTTTCAGTATTTTTATAAATGATCTGGATGAGGGGGATGAAGGGACTACTCATTAAATTTGCAGATGACGTCAAATTAGGAGGAGTAGCAAACGAGATAGAATTTAACGAGATCTGAACACACACTGCAAAAGAGGGTGGATATGAACAAGATGCAAAAATCAGACACATGCATACTGGAAGGGAGTTACACTTCTGAGTATCAGTGTGTGTGAACAAGTTCTTGGGGTACAGGTGGACTGTAAGCTAAATATGGGCAGTCAGTGTGATGCAGTGGCAAAAAAGCCTAATGCAGTCTTGAGATGCATCAACAGAAGCATAACATCCACATCGCAAGATGTCATAGTTCCACTGCATACCACATTGGTCAGGCCGCACCTGGAGTACTGTGTGCAGTTCTGGAGGCCTCGCTTCAAAAAGGATGTGGACAAGATGGAGTGGTTGCAGAAGGGAACGCCGAGGATGATCGGGGACCTAGAGACCAAACCCTAAGAGAAAAGGCTGAGGGACTTGGGAATGTTCAGTCTGGAGAAGAGGAGGTTTTGGGGGGACATGATTGCTCTCTTTAAGTATTTGAAAGGCTGTCACAGGAGGGCAGGGAGCTGTTCCTGTTGGCAGCAGAGAATGTGTGTGTGTGTTAAGTGCCGTCAAGTCACTTCTGACTCATGGCGACCCTATGAATGAAAGTCCTCCAAAATGTCCTATCTTTGACAGCCTTGCTCAGATCTTGCAAATTGAAGGCTGTGGCTTCCTTTATTGAGTCAATCCATCTCTTGTTGGGTCTTCCTCTTTTCCTGCTGAGGATAGGACTTGTGTCAGCGAGGGCATGCAATCGAACCCTGGATAGCGAGGTGACTTTCTTTTCACCTCTCCTTCCCGTGAGAAAGAGAAAGGAAGGAAGGGGCAATAGCCAGAGGCTCGATAAATCCCCATTTCAAAGTGACTTCCCGATTGTAATCCTGCTCTGATCTCAAGGTGTGAATTCTCTCTCTTGGTGTTGATGAACCTCTAATGTTTTGCATTTCAAAGCTTTTACTTGTAAACATTTCTAGCTGTGTACTCTATAAGAATGCCCTCCAAATGATTTTGCGCCATTGCAACGTTGTGTTTCCTAGATTACTGTACTCTCCCTTTCAAATAAATTCTACTTTAACTCTCTGCAAACGTCTGGAGTAAAGTTGATGATTCTTGAGAGGCAACGGAGTCCTAGAGTCTGACAGTACGTTGCAATCCCAACCTTTTTTTGTTTTCGTGCTAGAAGTAGTATTAGGATGTCTGCACCACCCTCGGTGCCGCTCAACGCGGGAGAGGAGCTTCGGCAGACTCCCGGCGATATTGAGGTTGGCCGGGGAGAAGCGACCCCGGAGCAGCGCCCACCCGGGCCTACCGATGTCCCTGGGAGGCTCTCGGGCCTACCGATGTCCCCGACTCTCGGGAGCCGGACAGCGGCAGAGAGCAGCATCAGAACCAGGAGGCGACTTATACCGAGGACCGCTGGCCGCTTGGTATGGAGAGGGGGAAGGGTGGAAGGAGCCCACGCTTGCTCACACCCCTACCCTCACCGCAGAGGAGGCCACTCTGATACGCGGGCAGAACCAGATGCTCGTCCTGCAGAACCGGGACCTACAGACCCAGCTAGACACCTTGCAGCGGGACCTGGCAGCGGTTCTAGGGGCAGTGAGGGGGCTCGGACAGCCCGCGCAACAACCCCAAGCGGACTCGCGGCCCACTACAGGACCGCTCGTTGTTGGGGAGGCTCTCACGCCCAGACGCCCTACGGCCAGAGACCTGAAGGTATCTTTCGACGGGTCCAGTTCACAGTTGTCCCACTTCTTACTCCAAATCTCCGGCTTCATGAAGGACCAGGGGGAGACCTTTGCCTCGGAAAAAGCTCGGGTCAGGTATGTGATCAGCCTGCTGGAGAAGGAGGCGGTGGAGTGGGCGGTGACGGAGGCAGAAACGCATCCCTGGATGAAATCTTGTCCGCTCTACGACTCCGTTTCGAGGACCCCCACAGGGGAGAGAAGGCAAAGGTTGCCATGCGTCGTTTGAAGCAGGGGACCCGCTCCGTGAGTGAGCATGCACAGGACTTTTTATCTTTGTCGTGCAAGATACGAGAGTGGAGCGACGCCACCAAGGTCCAGCATTTCCGCAAAGGGTTGCGGTGGGAAGTACTGGATGGCTGTTTGACTTTGGGAGACCCAGAGTCGGTGGAGGAGTGGATAAGTTTAGCGGCCCTGGTGGAGAATCGCAAGCTCACCCTCCAGTTCTCCAAAGATCGTCCGTCGAAGATGACCCCTATCCCTCCCGCGAGAGGGGACAACACAGCAGGCTCCCGGCGAGAGGGAAGACATCGAGGGGTCTATAGTCTCAACAGGGCATGTCGGTTCAGGGAGGGAGCTTGCCTCCAGTGTGGGAAGATGGGCCATTTTGCAGTGAAATGTACCAGCACGCCACCAGAAGGGACGAGCAACAGGGCAACCCAAGAGCGGGAGGCAACACCACCTCGGAACCTGGAGCACAGGAGAGCGGAGGGGATGAACGGTTGCCGCGGGACAGCGGTCCTGCAAGCTGAAACCTCATCGGATCTCCACAACCGTTGTACCCGAAATAGTTTCCGAAGTCCCTCACCGGCAAAAAACAAGGACGGCCTTCTGTGAGGGAACTGGCACGGAGGGCGTCCTCGGAAGAAACCAAACCGGCTCCGTATAGGGTGAGTGACCAGGGAGAGACACTGCTGATACTTGTGGTGTTACGAAACCCCCAGGCGGGGGAACCTGTGGCCGTTGTGGCTATCTTGGACTCCGGGTGCTCCCGGATCCTAATTGATCAGGCAGTGGTAGAACGTCTGAACATTGGGACTCAAGAACTGGACCAGCCCTTACATTTCCATCAAATGGATGGGAGTGACCTGCGGGGGGGGGGGGCGGTTCATTTGCACACTCGCAAGATGTGGTTGGGGGTGGGAAACCACTGGGAACAGATCCACTTCACGGTAGTTCCTAAAATTTCCTACCCGGTGGTTCTCGGCATCAATTGGTTGGCAGGGCATAACCCGAGCATTGATTGGGAACAAAGGCGGGTGGTGTTTGGAGCTCCCCAGTGCGAGAGACACAGCCGGGACGACTTACCCGGAGGCGAAGGGGGGAATGCCGCTGCTTTGGAGGCGCCCACGTTGCCCCCGGAATATAGTGACTTTGCAGATGTATTTGAGGGGACGGATTGTGACTTATTGCCTCCTCATCGCACAACAGATTGTGCCATCGAACTGATTAAGGACGTTAAACCGTCCAAGGCCCGAGTTTATTCCATGAGTCCTCAAGAGAAAGCAGTGCTGCGAGAATTTCTGGACAAGAACTTGAAGCGGGGTTTCATACGGCCGTCCAAGGCTGCATTTTCTTCTCCCTGCTTCTTTGTGAAGAAGAAAGGTAAATCTGATCTCAGACTGTGGGTAGACTATAGGGGGCTTAACGCGATTACTGAAACTAATGCCTACCCCCTTCCCTTAATCCCAGACCTCCTGAGTGCGTTACAGGAGGGTTGTGTTTTCTCGAAAATTGACCTGGCGGAAGCCTACTACAGGGTCCGGATCAAGGAGGGGGATGAAGCTAAAACAGCCTTTTCTTGTTGTTATGGTTTGTTTGAATTTATGGTAATGCCATTCGGTCTGTCGGGGGGGCATCGTGCTTCATGCAGTTAATTAATGAGATTCTACACGATCTCCTATTTAAAGGCGTGATAGTTTATCTTGATGACCTCCTTATTTACTCCAGGGATCCTGCAGAGCACAGGGAGTTGGTGCGGGAGGTGTTGCGTCGTTTAAGGGACAATCATTTGTATGCTAAGTTATCAAAATGTGCGTTCAATCAGGACCAGTTGTCGTTTCTAGGTTATGTGATATCTCCCCAAGGGTTAATCATGGATCCGGAGAAGGTGCAGGCAGTATTAGAATGGGAACCTCCCAGAACTCGCAAACAGGTTCAGCAGTTCTTAGGGTTTGCTAACTTTTATAGAAGTTTTATTCAGGATTTCGCTCAAATAGCTTTGCCAATTACTGATTTGCTTAAAACCAAAGGGAAGGGGCAAGAGGCCACCTTTGCACAATACCAGGTGCCTTGGACCGCCAGGTGTCAGGCGGCTTTTGAAACTCTTAAGAAGCGCTTTACCTCTGAACCCGTTCTGGCGCACCCAGATTGTTCCAGGCCATTCACCTTACAGGTAGATGCCTCGGACAAGGCGATGGGAGGCGCACTCCTTCAGAGGGATGACCAAGGGAGACTTACCCTGCGCATATTTTTCTAAGAAGTTCTCTGGCCCTGAACTCAACTGGCCGATTGGGGAAAAGGAGGCCATGGCAATTAAACATGCACTCATGGTTTGGCGACAGTTCCTGGAGGGGGCGGCCGAGCCCTTTGTGGTCTGGACAGACCACCGGAACCTCGAATCGATTTTGGGTCAGCGGAAGCTGTCCGCCAAACAAGTGCGCTGGCCGACCTTTTTCTCTAAATTTCACTTCACCATCAAACACATGCCCGGGAAAGAAAACTGCCTAGCAGACGGACTGTCTCGCATGCCGCAATATGAGTGTCAGGTTGAGCGGCCGGTGGGTTCTCTTTTCACACGGGAACACCTGGGTTTGACTCCAGAGGGGAATAGCGCAGGAGTTCTGACCAGAGCGCAAAGCCGCGCGGCGGCACAAGACTCGAGTTCGAGTCCCCCTCGAGAGGTGGTCGCTCCCGCCTCCTTAGTCCCGGCAGTCCCCGGGGAACTTCTGACCACAACCTCTGGGGAGGGGGGGAACTCTCCCAAATAGAGTGAGGGGACCAGGCTGAAGGACCAGTACCCACCTCCTTGCGGGAGTCGGATGCTGCTGTTCCCCGCCTCTGGGCAGTTCCAGAAAGCCTCCCGGAGATCGTCAAGAAAAAGTGGGGGGGGAGGCTCTTCAGCAGGAGCGGGAGGAAGAATCTCTCCCATCCCAGGTGACAGACAAAAATGGTATCTGTAAGAACAAAAATTACGTGCCCAGGGAGCTGCGTCGGGAAATATTGGAACGGAGCCACAGTTCGACTATAGGGGGACATTTCGGGTTTGCTAAATCCTTGCACCTAATAAGAAGACAGTTTTGGTGGCCTGGAATGCGCCAAGACATCGAGGTGTTTATCAAATCCTGCCCTGTGTGTGCAACTAGTAAACGTTTGATGGGAAAGCCCCAGGGATTACTAAAGCCCCTAGAAACTCCAGAGGCACCCTGGCAAGTGATTGGGATGGACTTCATAACCGACCTCCCGTCCAGTCAGGGGAAGACTGTTCTGTGGGTAATCACGGATCTTTTCTCTAAGCAGGTTCATCTCGTGCCGTGCGAAGGGATGCCATCTGCTCACAAACTGCCTTGCTTATTCATACACACCATATTTAAACTACACGGATTTCCGAGGAAGGTGGTCTCGGACAGGGCCTCCGTGTTCGTGTCTAAGTTCTGGAAAGCGTTCTTAGGACTTGTAGGTGTGCAGTTGGGTTTGTCATCTGCCTATCACCCCCAGACGAATGGGCAGACCGAAAGGATTAATGCGGTGGTGGAATGTTATTTGCATTGTTTTGTTAATTATCACCAAGACAATTGGGTTGATCTGCTGCCGTTGGCAGAATATGCCTACAATAACTCGGTACACTCTGCAACCGGGATAAGCCCGTTCAAAGCGGTTTATGGGATGGATTTTGGACCCTTGGGGGCTGTACCTACCCCACCAGAAGGCGATCCCCCTGAGGTGTCTAAATGGGCTCACACAGTGAGGAACACTTGGCCCTGGCTTGTAAAAAACCTGGAACAGGCTAAAGACAGGTACAAAATACAAGCAGACAAACACAGAGCACCTCAGTGGGAATTGAAGGTCGGAGAGAAGGTGTATCTCTAAACCAAGAATCTCAGGTCTTTATGCCCGTGCAAAAAACTGAGCCAACGGTTTGTGGGACCATTTGCTATCTCCCGAGTTATCAATGAGGTTACTGTGGAGTTGGACCTACCCAAATCCTTACAAGGGGTGCACCCGGTGTTTCACGTGAGTCTGCTAAAACCTTTTCTACAAGCACCAGAATGGCACCCCGACCCCGAAACTGCAACTCCCATCATGGTGCAGGGTGAACAGCACTTTGAAATCTCCAAGGTGATAGATTCTCGGAGGCGGAGAGGGCGACTGGAATATCTTGTGCGTTGGAAACATTTAAATTCCAGTCACGATGAGTGGGTGTCCGCTGTTCACGTACAAGCTCCCACCCTGGTAGCGGACTTCCATCGCCAATATCCTGCCAAACCGGGAAACCCGGGGGGGGGGGGCTTTGGGGAGGCGGAGTGTCAGCGAGGGCATGCAATCGAACCCTGGATAGCGAGGTGACTTTCTTTTCACCTCTCCTTCCCGTGAGAAAGAGAAAGGAAGGAAGGGGCAATAGCCAGAGGTTCGATAAATCCCCATTTCAAAGTGACTTCCCGATTGTAATCCTGCTCTGATCTCAAGGTGTGAATTCTCTCTCTTGGTGTTGATGAACCTCTAATGTTTTGCATTTCAAAGCTTTTACTTGTAAACATTTCTAGCTGTGTACTATATAAGAATGCCCTCCAAATGATTTTGCGCCATTGCAACGTTGTGTTTCCTAGATTACTGTACTCTCCCTTTCAAATAAATTCTACTTTAACTCTCTGCAAACGTCTGGAGTAAAGTTGATGATTCTTGAGAGGCAACGGAGTCCTAGAGTCTGACAACTTGCAATAATGGGTTCATATTACAGGCGTAAAGTTATTGACTGGATATTATGAGAAATTTTTTTTTATAGCAGTGGAATCAGTTGCCTAGGGACATGGTGAGCTCCCCCTCACTGGCAGTCTTCAAGCAGTAGCTGGACGAACACTTAACAGGGATGTTTTAGGCTGATCCTGCATTGAGCAGGCAGTTGGACTAGATGGCCTGTATGTGTCCCCCGTCCAGTTTTATGATTCTATGATTCTGTCTTTATCTCCTAGAATGAAACTGAATTGTGGGAGGGAGACACGTTTGGCTAGAAATGTTTTGTGCTTTAGATCACAAGCTCGTTTTCACTTAAATTAATAACACACACATGTATATATAAAGTCACGTTGATAGATCATGGGTTCAGGGTTAGATGTGCTGATATAACAGCCAGGAGCTAATGTTAATGAAACAAAAGCACAGGAATTAAAGCAGGTGAGAAACAAAGGGTTGGAAAATAGATTTGTTGGCAGCATCATAGTTTATTAAGCTAAGGGCATTAAAAAAGAATACCCAGTGAATGAGAGTTTCTGCAGAGCAATCAAAACAGGAACCTGAGGATCAAGGCTTGAGGGCTGATATAGTGAGGAAGAAAAAGTGCAAATGCATACACCAACAGATGCACCAAGATTTAGAAGATTTTAATTAAGCCCAGACAGCTTAAAATGTCTGTATAACAATGCACCCAAATATTAATAAAGTAGTAGTGTACTGATCTTTTAAAGTGTACCTACTTTATCTTATTAAAGCCTTAATTATTTTTAAAACACTGCAGTTTTACCAGTCAAACGATAACTCTAATACTTAAAACCAAAAATCAAAAAAGGTCTCCAACTTTCAGAAAAAAATAGGATTAGTTTAGATCAGTGGTTCCCAACCTTTTTTTGACCAGGGACAACTAGGACTTTTTTGTTCGGTGCAGGGACCCCAAGGTTCAAAATAAAAATTCCGAGAATTTGAAAATAAACTTTAATCATAACTGTTAGTTAAACATTAAACTTAGAATAATATTTGAATATATTTTTTATAATAGAGAACTTATAATTGTAAATCAATGTGATTTTTGAGCTTGCATCCTTTTTACAAGCTGGCAAATTCTGGGGCTAATACTGTTGCTCAGAGCTACACGAATATCATCACTTGCTTCCAATCGATTTCTGGTCTTGTTCTTAATTATAAGCAAAGCAGAAAACCCTTGTTCGCATAAATAAGTTGTGGAGAAGAGCATAAGATATCGCAAGGCGAATCCCCGAACTGTAGGATATGAAATTGCTTTTTTACACCAGAACTCTTCAAGAGAAACTGATTCAAACGCATCCTTACAGTGCCTATCATTTTGGAATTCAATGAGCTCTTCCTGGATTTCTTCTGCAACCTCTTCAACAGCAATACCAAAACGATTGCGAATCAGCTTTTGGGTATCTTTTGATTCTGTCTGGTTATATTCCGGGAAGTAACGGTGGAATTCATCGACCAGCATTTGCAGATGACTTCTGATGTTGTCTTGTATATTTGCGGTGATCATGTCATCTTTACTATCATCGACCAGTGCTTTTAATGTCACAAACAAAGAATAATTGTTTTCTCCTACCCATAATTGAAGTTTGCAAATAAAGGCATGCAGTTTATCTTCAAACATAAAAATGTTTCCCACACCTGCTAAATTTATGTTTCCAGAACCTTGCAACTGTAAGTTTAGTTTATTCAAATGTGAGAAAATATCCACAAGATAAGCCAAATGCATCTGACTTTTCGAATCAGAAAACAGCTCTAGTAAATCTTTAATTTTCTTCTCGGCTAGAAACAGCTCAACCTCTTTTCTTAGTTCAAATAACCTTCCCAGCATATTGCCTTTCGATAGCCAACGAACTTTGGTGTGGAAAAGAAGAGTTTCATGATCGGAGTCCATTTCAGTGCACAGTTTTTTAAAAAGGTGTGTATTTAAGGAGCTGCTTTTAGTAACATTGACCACATTATGGCCATTTCCATGGTATTAACAAGACTTTTAGGAAGAGTCTTGGAAGCTAACGCCTGATGATGTATGATACAATGAGTTGTTATTGCTGAAGGATTCTTCTATTTTATTAATGTTGCTAGACCGGAGCATGATCCTAACATGGCTGGAGTGCCATCCGTACAGAAGCCGGCGAACTTTTCCCACATAATGCTATGTTTCTCAAAATACTCCGCTATTATATTCGTGATGTCGACACTTTTTGACGTCGTTTCCAGTTTCCGCAAAATCAATAATTCCTCTTTAATAGTGTTGTTGTCGTCTAAAAAGCGGACAAATACGAGCAACTGACTGCAATTAGAAAGTCTGTCGATTCATCACACTGCAAAGCGAAACATGGCGAATTTTTTATTTTCGAAACAAGCTGCTCCTTAATGTCATTTGACATAATTTCAATTCGAGCTTTTACCGTGTTGTTCGATAGAGGTATTTCTTGTATTTTCTTTTTGGCTTCCATCCCTAAAACCTCTTCGACAGCTATCATCAAACAAGGTTTGACGAGTGTTTCTCCTACTGTGTGTGGTTGTGTGAGGCTCGCTTGCACCCTCCCCCGGCCTCCCTGCCCCCACATGTTCCTTACTTGTTGCGTGCCGCTCCCGCAAGTCACCATCGCACGCCGCCACGCTCTGCGCCCGCAAGCCACCGCCATGCCGCCCACATAAATATTAATTTATTATGGGTTTATAACTTTGTTTTGCGGACCCCTGGTTTAGTTCTCGTGGGCCCTGGGGGGTCCACGGACCCCTGGTTGGGAACCAGTGGTTTAGATTATCTAATAATTTTCCAAACGTTTACCAGTCAAGGTTCCAAATTCACATTTTTATCTTTCAGTCTTTTCATAATGTCTGAATGGTAATAATTAACTTTAATAATGCTGGCTTATGTTTAGAAGGCAATCTGTTTAGTCCTATGAGTCTATGAGGAGATGAAATGTAGTTATCTGCTCTATTTTCCTTAAGATTTTCTTCAAAATGATTCCTACTACATATGTTTAAAGTCTGCATTCATTAAACCTCATTTAATACAGAACCTTCTTAGATCTTGTCATTTCATTGACTTTTTAAAGTTTTTATAAAACCTATTTATGGTATATCACACCTTTAAAAAGTCAATGAAATGACAAGATCTAAGAAAGTTTTGTATTAAATGAGGTTTAATGAATGCAGACTTTAAACATATGTAGTAGGAATCATTTTGAAGAAAATCTTAAGGAAAATAGAGCAGATAACTACATTTCATCTCCTCATAGACTCATAGGACTAAACAGATTGCCTTCTAAACATAAGACAACATTATTAAAGTTAATTATTACCATTCAGACATTATGAAAAGACTGAAAGATAAAAAATGTGAATTTGGAACCTTGACTGGTAAACATTTGGCCAATTATTAGATAATCTAAACTAATCCTAATTTTTTCTGAATGTTGGAGACCTTTTTTGATTTTTGGTTTTAAGTATTAGAGTTATCGTTTGACTGGTAAAACTGCAGTGTTTTAAAAAATAATTAAGGCTTTAATAAGAAAGTAGGTACACTTTAAAAGATCAGTACACTACTACTTTATTAATATTTGGGTGCATTGTTATACAGACATTTTAAGCTGTCTGAGCTTAATTAAAATCTTCTAAATCTTGGTGCATCTGTTGGTGTATGCATTTGCACTTTTTCTTCCTCACTATATCAGCCCTCAAGCCTTGATCCTCAGGTTCCTGTTTTGATTGCTCTGCAGAAACTCTCATTCACTGGGTATTCTTTTTTAATGCCCTTAGCTTAATAAACTATGATGCTGCCAACAAATCTATTTTCCAACCCTTTGTTTCTCACCTGCTTTAATTCCTGTGTTTTTGTTTCATTAACATTAGCTCCTGGCTGTTATATCAGCACATCTAACCCTGAACCCATGATCTATCAACGTGACTTTATATATACATGTGTGTGTTATTAATTTAAGTGAAAACGAGCTTGTGATCTAAGGCACAAAACATTTCTAGCCAAACTTGTCTCCCTCCCACAGTTTCATTCTAGGAGATAAAGACAGAATCATAGAATCATAAAACTGGACGGGGGACACATACAGGCCATCTAGTCCAACTGCCTGCTCAATGCAGGATCAGCCTAAAACATCCCTGACAAGTGTTTGTCCAGCCACTGCTTGAAGACTGCCAGTGAGGGGGAGCTCACCATCTCCCTAGGCAACTGATTCCACTGCTATAAATCCCCCCCGTAATATCCAGTCAATAACTTTACGCCTGTAATGCAAACCCATTATTGTAAGTCCTATCCTCTGCTGCCAGCAGGAACAGCTCCCTGCCCTCCTGTAAGTGACAGCCTTTCAAATGCTTAAAGAGAGCAATCATGTCCCCCCTCAACCTCCTCTCCTCCAGACTGAACATTGCCAAGTCCCTCAGCCCTTCCTCTTAGGGCTTGGTCTCTAGGTCCCCGATCATCCTCGGCTTTCCCTTCTGCAACCACTCCATCTGAACTCTTTTCAGCATGGTTCCCCCCCCCCCATCGGTTCTGGCCTAGGGCTGCCAGATCCCTCTTCACCACTGTTGGGAGGTTTTTGGGGCGGAGCCTGAGGATGGTGGGGTTTGGTGGGGAGGGACTTCAATGCCATAGAGTCCAATTGCCCAAGTGGCCATTTTCTCCAGGTGAACTAATCTCTATCAGCTGGAGATCAGTTGTAATAGCAGGAGATCTTCTGCTATTACCTGGAGGTTTATCCAGCTTGTCTAAAGGTATCTGTGCTTGTTTTTTGCTTAGATTACCTGGAGGTTGGCAACCCTATTCTGGCCCCATACTTCTTTGGTTTATCCCCTGATTTCCGCATGCATTTTTCTGCCTTTGCTTTTCATTTTGTTTATTTGGTTGTCCCCCACCCCGTCCCCCCCGGATTTTCCCCAGCTCTTTTGAAACTGCTTTTACCCCAAATCTTTTTCTGGAAGCTGATTTTGAGTAAGCTTTTTCATAATGAGTAATGTTTCTAATGGTTTTCTTTGTCCCACCCACCTCCCACCCACGTTTCACTCATTGGGCTGTCATCATCATTAAACCACTCCCCCCCATGAGTGATTTCAGTTTTGGATGTTGTTTTTTAATGGAGATATAAGGAAAAAATGCATATCTCCGTAAGGGTAGGGGCTTGAGATTTACTTTTTATTAAAATGAAAGCTGGGAATTCTGATAACCTGCTTAAACTATCATTACAACATTACAGTGATATATCGATATTTTAGGGTCTTTTTTTAATAAGGGGGGTGCCCTGACGCCACCGATAACGACACCGATGACAACAGCACCCTCCCATGAAATTCCTCATTATTTAAGCCACGTGCAGAAGAAAATAACCAACTTCACAACTGGAAAAATGCACTGGGAGGGCAGACGTGTGGAAGACCTTGCCCAAACCAGCTCCAGTGCTTGTGGATCGACTCCCAATTAAAATAATAATAGCAAGACTTGGTTTTTATACCCCACTTTTCTCTACCAAAAGGAGTCTTAAAGCAGCTTACACATTCCTTTCCCCCACCCCATCCCATGCAACAGGAACTTTGTGAGGTAGGTGAGGCTGAGGGAGTTCTGAGAGAACTGTGACTAGCCCAAGGTCACCCAGCAAGCTGCATATGGAGGAGTGGGGAATCGAACCCGGTTCTCCAGATTAGAGTCCGCCACACTTAACCATTACACCACTCTGGGGTAACTGAGAAATTTTGGCTCACCCAAGATAATCCAGTCATGCTAGGGGCATGGGAAAGTCATCCTACAGAGATTTCAAATTTCACACAATTGATTTGAAGGTACTTCCTCACAAACTTCATATTGTACCTGAAATCTTACACATCAGTGAGAAAGATTGTTCCAGGTTACTAATTAGTTTTCTAGTTTGTTTGTTTTTATGTGGGGCATAATTTTACCATGCAGGTGATTTCAGTCAAATGATGCCCCCTGGGAAACCTGAATAGTTCCTGCCTGGGATGGGAACTGCAGCCCTCCAACTGTGCATGCTTGGCCTGGCCTTCAGAACGTCACCAGCATCAGCAGCAAGGTCCTTATGAGTGGCAACCTGTTCTTCTAACTACCGGCTCATCACGAAGGCCCTCCATCCTCAGGGTCCTATTGATTTTCCATTGGCTTGCAAGATCAAGACCTCCACACAGTCATTAATATTTTAGCTGCATAAGGCTTCCTGTGATTTGTTCCTAGCTATTTCTTTACTGGATCTGCGTACAAGGCATAAGTCTCCTTATAGGTATTAAAAAGTATTCCTGGTCAGTCACAGAATCATCTAAATGGTCACTCTTGTCTTCTAGTGTACTCTAAGAGTGCAATCCTGAAGGGAGGGGGTAGGTCCGTGGCGGCCGGGAGCAGTGTAGCCACACCGTCCCCTCAGAGGCTTCCCAGCCTCCACGGATGGGGGGAGGGAAAGCATTTTTTTTTAATTTAAAGAGGAAAAAAGGGGGGAAGTGCCCCATTGAAACCAATGAAGTTGCACCACCAAAAAAGGTGGTGCAGCCCTCTGCTTCTTAAGGGGGCATTCCCGGGCAAAAGGGCTGTGGAAGCTGGCTGTGTGGCTGTGCTGGCAGTGGGGGCCAGCGGCACCCAGACATTAGTGTGTTTGCCCCTGCACCGGCGTAGGTGCCACCTTATTCCGTGATAAGAAGGCACTTAAGCCAGTGCTGGGCACGCCAGCTCCAAAGGAGTTTTGGTCCTTGGCACGTGATCTACTGAGTACTCCTGTGAGTTCACAGACATTTACTTGCCCTTAAGAATTCTGGTATTTATTAGGAGATGTGCTGGGCAACAGGACAGTCCATCTGCTGTTGTAAATGTGAAATGGCCTGGGCAGAAGAAGAAGAGTTGGTGTTTATATGCTGACTTTCTCCACCACTGAAGGAAGGATCAAACCGGCTTACAATCACCTTCCCTTCCCCTCCCCACAACAGACACCCTGTGAGGTAGGTGGGGCTGAGAGAGCTGTGACTATCCCAAGGTTACCCAGATGGCTTCGTGTGTAGGAGCTGGGAAACAAATCTGGTTCACCAGAATAGCCTCCACCGCTCATGTGGAGGAGTGGGGAATCGAACCTGGTTCTCCAGATCAGAGTTCACCGTTCCAAACCACCGCTCTTAACCACTACACCACACTGGCTCTCCAATGAGGGATATTGTGGGGGTGAACCGGGGGGGGGGACGATGACGACAACAAAGATAGACAGAAAACACTGCTTGTTTTTCACATGTACACCTTGCCTTTTCCACATGTACACTTCACCTTTCCAAGTAGGTTTGCTTTGCATGCATGGGTTTTCCTGTAGTGTTGTTTGTCGGTACAGAAGCAGAATGCAGAATAATGTATGTGTTTTTCTGGAATCCCTTTGTACTATATGGAACAGCTTATTTTCTTGAACAGACTTCTCACCGTGCTATTTTAAGGGCCTTATTAGCCAAAGTGTTATTATTATTACATATTAATCCTGTTCTCTGCAAAAACGGTCTAAGCCATGTACAGTGAATGTCCATCATTGTCCACCCTGCTTGTGGGATCCAATGGTAGATTTCCATTAACAGAAGAGGGGAGTTTTTGCTGATTTCCCCCTTTCCCCCTTTTGCTGATTTCCCCTTTCCTCTGACTCACCCTGCATACTGTTTGTTCCTGGGTTTCCCCTGTTCCCCAGGAACAGTATTTTGAGGAGCATTTTAGGCAGAAATGAGATGGGAGAGGCAAAAAGTCCTGTTCCATTGACACAAATCCTATTCATGCAATGAAAATCCTTTTTGAGTGATGTTGGTATCTTATTGAAGGCTGTGAACTGGCTTTAGATGAAGCAATCAATCTTTGAGCTGAGGTAGAGAAACGGGAGAAAGTGAAAGCACCATGATCTGATGCTATTATCCTGCCTTTCAACCTAGTAGGTTTATACCAGTATAAAATCAGATAATATAAATCCTAAAATTCAAACAACAATATAATCCAAGAAAACATTTGTACACAAACACACAGTGACCCAGCCAAAAATAAAGTCAACCAAACACACTTAACTGAAACAGAATGGTTTTCGCCTGTTTCAAAAGTGAAATTCGTAATGATTCAGCAAGTCATCCTGGAATGAAAACAATAATGTGTGTGTGTGGGGGAAATTCCCACCAGGACTACTTTTTTTCAAGTAGAAAAGTGACAGCTGATGCCTGGTTGGCAGCCATGAACCCTCTCCTGTAGTCCTTCCAAGTCCCAGATGATTAGGGAGCTGGCCATGGTTCACATACGCAGTCGTTTTGTTGGCCATGATTGTTCGTTGCTGGTTCACACACTCACAGCCCATTCCTGAAAATACGGCTTGAGGAGTTGGTGAGGAAGAGGCGCAGCCGTTAATAAGCGCACGCCATTAAACAACCCCCCCCCAAAAAAAGCAATTTTGTGGCTTTTTTTTTTTTTTAACTGGGGCTTTTTGCCCCATTGAAAACAGCGAGGCTGCGCCTGCAAAATAGCAGGCACAGCAACGCCGTTCCAGCCACCGGCACAAGTGGCCGGAAAGGTTGTAGAAGGCCGCCTAACTGGCGTCTCCTCCCCCCAGCTTGCCTCCAGAACGCCCCCCTGTGCCGGTGTGGCCTCTCTACGCCATTGCCAGTGCCACGGAGAGGCCACGCCAGTGGAGGGGAGAGGCGTGGCTCCGCGGTGCTTGGGCACCGGCGGAGCCACTCTCCCCGCTGGCATAAGTGCGTGTAATCTCATGATTACACGCACTTACGGCGGCAGCGGGGTCAGGCCGTCTCCTAAGAGGTTTTGGGGCCTCCCTCAGGAATGGGCTGTCAGTCATTGTTTTCTGTTACTACAGCAAAGTGGTGACTTGATGCAGGTGTTAGCAGGTCACAGGGGGTGAAAGGAAAGGATTTTATTTGTGATGACAAATAGGTGCCCAAGCATCCAAAAGCAGATCGCATCCAAAAGCCAAGCGCAACGTTGCTCTAAGACACCTACAGTATAAAAATCACATTTCCTCCTTCCGTTATACATATTTGGAAATGTACTGCTTCTAGCCTTGTAACTGGCACACTTGACCATAAGTCCTTGAGCATGCGTAAAGCTTACTTGGTTATATAAATAAACTCCTGCTATGCCTGCGTAACTACCCCTGGAGGCGGATAGCTCTCTCTGAGGAGGTGTGTTTCACCAACTTCCACGTCACTAGGTAACTATAGTTCACTTCTACAGAAGGTGTTCAGTACTGTGAAACCCCAGCTGTTGCCTTATCTTGTCATTTATTTCCCACCCAAGCTATGAACACTAGACACAACTTGTTGCAGCTAAGCAATTGCAGTAGGGTTGCCAACCTCCAGGTATTGGGGAGAAAAAAGGCACCTCTGTACTAATACCTGGAGGTTAGGAAAACAGTACAGGATGATATATATACACAAAGTGCAAATTTTATAAGCTACTGAGATGAAACAAGGACCATATACATGACACATACAAAGCACAAATATATACAATATGTACAATCTGCATAAAGCAGAAATGATTCCAAAGGTCTCAACAGAGTACCAGGTAAGTATTAGTATTGTAATATTTGTGTATAAAGTCCATATAAAGCCACAATCATCAATGGATACGGCCGTTTCAGATCCACAGCAGTGGAAATCTTTCTTCAGTCCTTCAAAGCTGACGTCTGATTGAATCAATTTGTACTTACCCTGCATGGGAAGGAATTATGAATGTATAACAGCACTTTTTTGAAGGACTGAAGAAAGATTTCCACTGCTGTGGATCTGAAACGGCCGTATCCATTGATGACTGTGGCTTTATATGGACTTTATACACAAATATTACAATACTAATACTTACCTGGTACTCTGTTGAGACCTTGGAATCATTTCTGCTTTATGCAGATTGTACATATTGTATATATTTGTGCTTTGTATGTGTCATGTATATGGTCCTTGTTTCATCTCAGTAGCTTATAAAATTTGCACTTTGTGTATATATATCATCCTGTACTGTTTTCCTAACCTCCAGGTATTAGCTGGAGATCTCCTGCTATTACAACTGATCTCCAGAGAGATTAGTTCCCCTGGAGAAAATGGCCGCTTTGGCAATTGGACTCTATGGCATTGAAGTCACTCCCCTCCCCAAACCCTGCCCTCCTCAGGCTCTGCCCCAAATATCTGCCGCCAGTGGTGAAGAGGGACCTGGCAACCCTAAATTGCAGCTATGCTAAAACTTTCAACTCTTATTCTTATTTTGGCCCTGGGTCTTTTAGGCCCTGGTCCCACAGACCTTGCCTGAGTTGGCTCTGTCATAGGTCAGGGAAGGAGCATGGTAATCACAGCAGCTGAAATACTGTGGTTGGCCACCGATGTGACAATGGCAGCCAATGCCAGAAGGATGCAATGGATGTCATTAGTGCCAAGGTGACAGAGGTGGTCAGGAAGTGCTCAACAAGAAGACCTTAGAAGACATGAAGTACACATGGCCCGCTGTTCAAAGCCAGCCAAGCCAAGGCGTGAACAAAAATGGTCCTGCAACAACCCTATGCTGAAAGGCTCACCTTGGGTGGAAGAAGAAGGAATAGGGTCTATGTCCAACCTCCCTTCCCTCCCGTTCTGTAGTCCTGGTTGGTGGGAGAATAGAAACTGTCGGCCGAGCAAAACCAAAACCTGTTCAACAGGAAAACAAGGTTTTATAGTCTCTTTGAACTGGCCTATAACAGACAATTTTCTCATTACATGTTTTTTAGATTATGCACGAACAGAAATCTTCGACATGGAATAATAATTTTCTTCCTTATTAATTTTTTTACTGAGCAAAACAGATGTTTTTTTTTTTACTGTTGTTTTGTGAGAATTTTTAATTAGCATCGTACAAGGTATGTAACTTTGATTAGCAACTTTCCAGATCTGTTGCCTTCTTGGTCACCTGAGCGAGCTGTAGTAATTAAGAGAACAAACTAAAGATCCCTGGTTTGAACTGATTAGAAAGTACAGCTGGGAAAATCAGGCATGGCTTGCAGTTGCAACTGTTCCCTTTACAAAGCAAAATTATGTTCCCTCCATTTGTGTGTGTTCTACAAGTGCATTGGAGCTAGTGGGAGTTGTGGGCTTGCCGACAGCCCTTTCAAGTCTGCACATGGACCATGATGACATTTAAAGTGGAACCACAAAACGCTTGGGGAGGGGCTGTGCCTCAGTGGTAGAGCATCTACTTGGCATGCAGAAGGTCCCACGTTCAATCCCCGGCATCATCTCTAGTTAAAGGGATTAGGCTAGTAGGTGATGTGAAAGACCTCTGCTTGAGACCCTGGAGAGCCGCTGCCGGTCTGAGTAGACCAATACTGACTTTGATGGACCAAGGGTCTGATTCAGTATAAGGCAGCTTCATGTGTTCGTGTGTTCACTTTATTTACTATGTATTTGTCTCACCCTGTTTCCATAAGAACTAAGGGAGGGCTGCCCACTGTGTGTGGGAAATACCTGGGTGGAGGGGCGGAGCCTGGGAAGAGTGGTGTTTGGGGAGGGGAGGGACCTTGGCAGGGTATAATGCCATAAAGTCCACCTGTCAACGCTGCCATTTTCCCATGGGAACTGATCTCTGTCGTCTGGAGATCAGTTGTAATACTGGGGGATCTCCAGGCCCCACTGGAGGTTGACAAAATAAGCTAAGGGCAGGATACATCATTCACCTCTCTTCTCATCTAACGTATTCTCATAATAACCTTGTGAGGCAGGCTAGGTTGAGAGACAATGGCTGGCCCAAGGTCACTCAGCAAGACTCCATGGCACAGTGGGGATTTGAACCAGGGTCTCTCAGATCCTAGTACAGTACTCTAACCACTACACCACGCTGGCTTACTTTGCCTTGATCATTGCTGGGGACTAGAGGTGGTGGCTGAGCTGCAGCACAGGCAGTGCCTTCCTGACACTCCCTCTACTGTGCTAGTTCATGCCCATGGCAAGGAAGTGGGTGGTAGCAACACAAGAGTAATAGGCCTGGTTCCTGCAGAAGCAGGTGGTGGGCAGCCAGCCAGTGAACTAGGCAGTGGAGCCTGAGGAACTGCAAATTACAGCATTCCAACAATAGAGAATTTGACTTTGGTCACTCAGGCCTGCAACCCCACCAACATAGGTTTACCAACTTCAAGGTGGGATCTTCCGTTCTCCTGTAAATGACAACTGATTCCAGGAGAACGGACGATTCCAGACTCCAGAGATCAGTTCCCTTGGAGGTCATGGTAGCTTCTGAAGGTGGGCATTGTGGCATCGCCTCTAGTTTGTGCTCCTCTCCCTCCCCAGACTCCACCCTCCCCAGGCACCACTCCCAAATTTACACGAATTCCCCAAGTCAGAGTTAGCATCCCTGTGTGTATGAAGTGCTGTCAAGTTGCAGCCGCCTTATGTCGACCCCAGCAAGCAGTTTTCAAGGCAAGTGAGAAGCAGAGGTGGTTTGCCATTGCATTCTTCTGCAGTGTCTTCCTTCGTGGTATCTCTTCCAAGCACCAACCCAGCTCAGCTTCCAAGATCTGAAGAGATCAGGTTATAATATGCTGCCTTCTTTCCCTGGCATCCGTTCCTCAACCTTTTCAGAAGATTTCTTGATTTCCAGCCAAGCCAACTTGCTGTTCCACCAACTGTGCTAGGTGAATCTGCCACCACAGCAAGCATGGTGCCTGCAAAACTTGGTGCCTGCTCACATGGAGAAGAACAGAACATATGAACATATGAAGCTGCCTTATACTGAATCAGACCCTTGGTCCATCAAAGTCAGTACTGTCTACTCAGACCGGCAGTGGCTCTCCAGGGTCTCAGGCAGAGGTCTTTCACATCACCTACTTGCCTAGTCCCTTTAACTGGAGATGCCAGGGATTGAACCTGGGACCTTCTGCATGCCAAGCAGATGCTTTACCACTGAGCCACAGCCCCTCCCCAATGGTCATCATTTCAGGGGCGCATCTGAGGCTGTAACAGCTTCAGGCCAGGACCAGCCTCCTTGCGACGTTTGAAAGTGCAAGGCTGCTTCCACACATGGGGGCAGGAAAAGGCACTCCTGCTGTGGAAGCAGCAGCAAATGGTGTGGGGGCTGGTGGAGGCAGCTTTTGCCCCCTCCCCATGCAACTTGCAGCTGATGCTGCCTCTCCTCCGTTTCCTCCCTGCATTGGCACAGAAGCACTTTTTGGAACCATCTTCTCTGCATAAAGGTTCTTTCCAGCTTTCTAGTTGCGGCAGCCATGATCTGGATTGTGCTGTGATCTCTAGAGACCTGAGGTCATCTATGAATGGTATTGATCGGTGAGAGGTTTCATAATGTTTTCTATGGTTCTGCCCCAATCTGCACCAGATTCATCCTCCCAGATTTCTTCTAAATACTACAGATTACGTCCTGTTAGAGGAGTAGCCGTTATGGCACATTGTTTAGACGCGTAGGAGCTGAAGAAGTGGCTGTGCTCAAAACGACTTGGTCCGGGACATCTGTCGTCCTTTTCTTCACTGACAGGTCACATCAATGACATTGTTTATACCCTTGGATAGAATCTCTACACTGCAGTTTTGGACTACCCCTGCTTGATTTCTATGAGACAGGGTATGTAGCCCCACGACGTTTACCGGTAGGTCTCCATCTGACATCTTTGGACTACAGTTCAGTGGAGATTTTTGGCTGCATAGGTTGTTGACCGCAGTTGGTCTTTGCATATGGGGATTTTTGCATGTTGGGGTTTGTTTATATTGTGATGCGTTCCCATGTTCTTTATATAAACATGTTGTGGTACTTACCTGCCTATGATGTTAAATAGGTAACAAATTGTACTGTCATAATTATTATACCTTTGTTGGCTTGATCCCAGTGCTGTGTTTGTTTTTGATAATATAATGTTGACATGCAGTCTGATGTTATCACAGCAATGGGAGGTGGAGAACATATAATTTTTCCGCATACCAAATTACAGATGCTACTCAGAGCAAACAATAATATTAAAATAGCCTGTTTGAAGCATTCAGAGTCATTCATGCATATCATTAGAACCTGTAAGGTAAGGCAGTATTAAGAATAAAATATTTTGTTTTTGTTTTTAATTTTTTTGTCATTAAAAAACTTTTTTTTGCTATTTTTAGTATTTAGGCTATTTGGTTTTATTATTTATTCATTTTTTGATCTTCCCTCTCCTCCTCCCTTCCACTTACCATTCAAACCAGGCTGCTGCCAGTTCCAGGCGAGGGTTGCCAGCTCCAGGTTGGGAAATACCTGGAGATTTTAGGGGTGGAGCCTGAGGAGGGCAGGGTTTGGAGTGGGGAGGGACTTCAACACCATAGAGTCCAATTGCCAAAGCAGCCATTTTCTCCAGGGGAACAGACTTGTGTCGCCTGGAGATCAGTTGTAATAGCAGGAGATCTCCAGCCACCACCTGGAAATTGGACACCCTATTCCAGGCTCTTGTTGATGCTTGAACAGACAAGGCAGGCTGGAGACCAACCCCAGTCAGCATGACTTGAGAACACTTCCATGTCTCCCATACCCATAGGCGTCCTGGGAGGCAACCTTTTGGGCGGAGCTGCCTTTAACCAGCCTCCTAACGCTTTTCGCCCCAGGAACGCCTCCCTCACGCTGCAGCATTGCTGTGCCAGCTATTTTGCTGCCATAGCCTCATTAAAGGCAATGGGGCTATTTCCCACTTTTTAATTTTTAACAGGCGTTTTTTGCCTTTATTCCAGCTGGGAAGCCTCTGTGGAGGTGGCCATTTCCTAACTGCCCCCCCTTCAGAAATGGGCTGTTAGACCACCAGCGGACACTAAAACAACTGGAAAGATAAACCATCCATCAAAAGCTCAGCTGAAAAGATTACCTTTTGGTCTAGCTCTAAAAACCAATAAAGTAGGTGCCAGGCAATCCTCAAGTAGGAGAGCATTCCAATACAAGATGCCATCACAGAAAATGCCCTTTCTCTAGTCACCACCCACCTCACCTCAGAAAAGATCATAGAATCATAAAGTTGGAAGGGACCACAAGAATTATCTAGTCCAACCCCCTGCACAATGTTCAAGAGAACAAAACTGTCAACATCTGACTAATACTCTGAGTGTTTTGGAGAAGAAACATAAATTTCATCTCTTCAGAAAGGTATCTGGAAAGTTTATGACTCTCAGAAAAAAGTTAGGTGTTCTAGACTTTTTCCTTAGCCAGACAGCCTAACTAAAAGAAAAATTAGATTTATATTACTGTCATTTGTATTAACGTCTTGGGCATTACTGCCAGCTCAGGAAAAAAAAATACTGTCCTTCAAATCTTTTTAGTGTAAAATTAACTAGCCTCAGTTTTAGAATCATAAAATCATAGAGTTGGAAGGGACCACCAGAGTCATCTAGTCCAACCCCCTGCACAATGCAGGAAATTAACAACTACCTCCCCCCACATCCCCAGTGACCCCAACCCTCCCCCCGCCATGCAGGATCCCACAATCAAAGCACTCCCGACAGATGGCCATCTAGCCTCTGCTTAAAGACCTCCAAAGACGGGGACTCCATCACCCTCCGAGGCAGCACATTCCACCGTCGAACAGCCCTCACCGTCAGAAAGTTCTTCCTAATGTTTAGGTGGAATCACTTTTCTATTCGTTTAAATCCATTACTCCATGTCCTAGTCTCTGGAACAACAGAGAACAAGCTAGTTCCCTCATCAACATGACATCCCTTCAAATATTTAAACATGGCTATCATGTCTCCCCTCAACCTTCTCTTCTCCAAACTAAACAAACCCAACTCCCTAAGTCTCTCCTCATAGGGCATGGATTCCAGACCTTTGACCATTCTGGTCGCCCTCCTCTGGACACGCTCCAACTTGTCAACATCCTTCTTAAATTGTAGAGCCCAAAACTGGACTCAGTATTCCAAGTGAGGTCTGACCAATGCAGACTACAGTGGTAGTATTACTTCCCTTGATCTAGACACAATACTCCTATTGACGCAGCCCAGAATTGCATAGGCCTTCTTAGCCGCCATATCACACTGTTGACTCATGTTCAGTTTGTGGTCCACTAAGCCTCCCAAATCTCTTTCACATGTACTGTTGTCAAGCCAACTATCTCCCATCCTGTACCTGTGCCTTATGTTGTTTCTGCCTAGGTGAAGTACTTTACACTCCTCCCTATTGAAATCCATTTTATTGCATATGGCCCAGCTCTCCAGTCTATCGAGGTCATTCTGAACTCTGACCCTACCCTCTGGAGTATTAACTACCCCTCCTAACTTGGTGTCATCTGCAAACGTGATTAGCATGCTCCCTATTCCATCATCCAAGTCATTTATAAAAATATTAAATAGTACCGGTCCCAGGTCAGACCCCTGTGGTACCCCACTGGTCACTCCTCTCCAGGATGAAGTTGTGCCATTAATGAGCACCCTTTGGGTTCGGTTGGTCAACCAATTACCAATCCACTTAACAGTAGCAGTGTCCAGCCCACATTTTACTAGCTTTGTTTGACAAGAAGATCATGGGGGATTTTATCAAAGGCTTTACTGAAATCAAGGTACACTACATCTACAGCATTCCCTTCATCTACCATACTTGTCACTCTTTCAAAAAAAGATATGAGATTAGTTTGGCATGACCTGTTTTTGAGAAACCCATGTTGACTGTCAGCGAGCACGGCATTTCTTTCTAAGTGCTTATAGACTGTCTGTTTAATTATCTGCTGTAGTATTTTACCTGGTATTGATGTCAGGCTGACTGGGTGATAATTGTTTGGGATTTCTCCCCCCCTTTTAAAGATAGGGACCACATTTGCCCTCCTCCAGTTTGCTGGAACTTCTCCTGTTCTCCATGAATTCTCAAAGATTATTGCCAGTGGTTCTGAAATCACTTCTGCCAGTTCTTTTAACACCCTTGGATGCAGTTCGTCCGGCCCCACAGACTTGAATTCATTAAGAGTAGCCAGGTATTCCTGTACTATCTCAGTGTCTATACCCGTGTTGGTGAACCTATGGCATGCGTGCCGACTCTGGCATGCGTAGCCCTCTCTGTGGGCACGTGCGGGTAAGTTGCATGAGAGGGCCAGGCGCACGGCAGCAGCATCCGCCCCCTCCTGAGCCTCCCATCCTTCAAAGGCCTGAGTCTGGGCCCCTCACTCTCTCAGCTGAGCTGCGGCCGCGGCTCAGCTGAGAGAGGGAGGGGAAACTGAGTCAGTTCCAGGAAACCTGGACCCGACATGCCAAAATTCATAATGTGTGAGTTTGGCCCACAGAGTATGTTCTATTGGTGAGAATTGACCAATAGAGCTTCCTGGTTCATACTTCATTCATTTATGAATGAAAAAGGGCAAGAATATCCACAGCTCACTGATATGGCCTGGCTTACCAACCTCATGTTTTTTACAGATTTTACACAACACTTCAATGCACTGAACAAACAACTACAAGGTGTAGGGAAAACAGCAGAAAGGATGTTTTGTGATATCAAAACATTTGAGAGAAAACTGCAGGTTTTTGAAAGAGACCTTGAAAGTGGGCAACTGAAATATTTTCCAAATCTAAAAATGCATTTAGAAAATTCTACAACATTTGCAGACAATCCTGCATGCCATCAGGAAATCTACAAGGAATTTTCTAGCATTGTAGCAGCTGCAGAGGTTAATTTTAGTAACAGATTTTTACAGTTCCGTAAGATGGAGACAACCCTGTGTTTTCTTACTTCTCCAGATAAAGCCAAATTTGAAGAACTTGATCTTTCCTGCCTACACTGATTAGATTTAGAAAATCTGGAAATTGAGCTAATAGATTGGTTCTTGTAGGTTATCCGGGCTGTGTAACCGTGGTCTTGGAATTTTCTTTCCTGACGTTTTGCCAGCAGCTGTGGCAGGCATCTTGACACAGCCCGGATAACCTACAAGAACCAATGAACTCTGACCGTGAAAGCCTTCGACAATATTTTGAGCTAATAGAATTTGTCACGCGGGCGGGTGCCTCCCGCATGTTCCGAGGTCGCTGCCTGTGAGGAGGAGGGGGCTGAGACAACTTCTTCTGCCTCAGACCAGTCGGAAGGAGAGTCAGAGCTGGTCTCTTCTCCCGATTCAGCCAGTGTGCCTCCAAGCCCTCAGCTCCAGCAACCACTGGCTTCCGTATCCTCCTCGGCGGTCCTCTCTCTCCTCCCTTTATCCTCCCAGCCAGCGAGGCTCTCTCTAAGCCCCGCCCCCAACCCTCCACCTGGAAGCCGCCCAAATAGCCGGTCTCCTTGGCCGGCTGCCTCTGCCCCACCCTGTACTGTTGGGCGTGGGGCGCGGCCGAACGTGGGCCCTCCCACGGATCAGCTGATGGGCGGGCCGGCCCTCCTCGGCCCGAGCGGGTGTCGCGGAGGGAGGACTCCGCGCCGCTCCGTGGTCTCAGGCGCCGGGTCCATGGCCTGCCCCGGCTGCTGCGGGGGAGCCGGCGCGCTTCCCTCGCCCCCGTTTCTGCAGAGTCCCTGGAAAAGAAGAGGGACATGCGACGGGTGAGGCCGCGGGTCGGGGGGAAGGCGGGGAGCTGGCTGTGAGGTCCAGGGAGCGGGGTGGGAGCCCCGTCTCCGGACAGAATTTCAAGAAAGCTCTATCTGGAAAAATAAATTCTATGACCTGCGTGAAACACTTGAGAAGATAGAAGGGATGCCAAAGGACAGCACAGTTAGTTCTGAAAATGAAATCCTTAAAGTATGGAAATCTCTGCCAAATAATTTTAAGTCAATGAAAGCATTTGCGATTGCTTTCCTTACTTTGTTTGGATCATCTTATGCTTGTGAGCAGTGTTTTCAGCTTTGAATTATATCAAATCTGACACCAGAAACAGGCTAACAGATGACCTAAGTGCTGCATGTGTTGCTCTCAAACTTACAAAGTATGAGCCAAGGTTAGACAAATTATCAGCATGCACATAACAGCAAAAATCACATTAATTGTTCAAAAAATTTGACAATGTTCTCAAAGATGTCACAAAAATGGTGAATTACATCATGGCTCGTGCTCTGAATTGTCGACAGTTTCAAGCACTTCTTGAGGAGGTTCAGGCTGAGCAGAGGACGAGTCCTGGAGAGATGCATGCCAAATGCAAACTTTTACCTTTCAATAAAAAGTTGTTTGTATCATTGAAAGCTCTGTTATTGTGTTTTTCTTTTAAGGCAAAAGATGTGAATATATGAGTTGTTTTTTCTAAACTAAAACCTCAGTCAGTATTCAGGTTAAATTGCCGCATTGGCACTTGGCGATAAATAAGTGGGTTTTGGGTTGCAGTTTGGGCACTCGGTCTCTAAAAGGCTTGCCATCACTGGTCTCTACTATGCTGTAATTCCCCTATTGCAGCCTCTGCTCCATTATTCCCAGGTTGAGCACTATTCCCCTTTTGGGAGAAGACTGATACAAAAAAGGAGTTAAGTAATTCTGCCTTTTCTGCCTCCCCTGTTAATAACTCACCATCCACGCAATGACCCGATCGTTACCTTGATCTTCGTTTTGTTATGGACATAACCAAAAAACCCTTTTTTGTTGTTTTTAACTTCCCTGGCTAGTCGGAGCTCATCCTGTGCTTTAGCCTTCCTGACTTTCTCCCTACATGTGCTGGCTACTTGTTTGTGTAAGCCTTGTAAAAAATTGTATTTATGTTGAAAAGTGTATTGCCCTGTTTGACTTGCAAAGTTATGAAACACTAACCTAGAAGCACTGCCCTCTGGAGGGCGGTGCCTATTACAGGGGAGGCTGGGGGAAAAAGGCTTTGGGCATGGGAACAGGGAGAAAGAAAGGAGAGGAGAGGACCCCAAGGTGGAGGCTCAGCTAGAGGAGAAGCTGAGGATTGTCCTCCTGATGTTGTGGGGAATTTAAGAAGACTCTACAGAGGAGAATGCAGCCAGGGACCCAGAGACTAAAGAGACTTCCTCCCCTTTTCCCCACTGACTTTGGGACTGGTTAATATAATCGTTATTCTCACTGTTTTGCTTTGCACTCCCAGTTTGACTTTATTATTCCCTTCCCCTTTCAATAAACATTATTTGTTTAAGTGTTTCAGGTTTTGAATAGGGCCTCTAAAATCCTGTGGTCACTCTGGCCCTTTTTACAGCAAAAAAGGGTTACATTTGAATTCCTCTTTGTTGCTTTCTCCCTTTTTCTATTTCTTGTACATGCCCTTACTGAAGGAAGTATAAAATCTCAATTTGTTTGGCTTACACTGTATATCACAACAGTTAAGCACATAAGCTAAAATAGCTTATAGGGAAGGTATGCTATTCAGATTTTATGGGCACACATATTATTAAAGATACCACCTTATAATAGTAAGCACTTAAAGGGATGTATGTATAAGCTTTAAATGTTTAGGCCCGGAGGGATCTGACTCTCCTGGAAGAACTCAGCAAGAGTGCAAAAGTTCATTAGGTAAGACAGAAATTTAAAAACCATTCCAAGGATTAGATCAGACTTCTTCAGCAGGACGAAAACATGCCAAGAGGACAGTTAATTGGAAAGGGCATGCCAAAATAGAATTAGAAGGTATAAGGTATATATCTCTCAGGTGTGTTATCTCTAACAGGGTGAGCGAAACCGGGAATCTGGTCAGTTATAGAGGTTGGCATAAAAATAAAGATAGTTGCACCAATTAAGTTAATTGGTAAGGTGACATCATGAAGCCCGCGTGAGCTCGTGGGGCATGCACAAAGAGCAGACAGGTAGACAAAGAATTCAAAAATGTATAAATACTGCCATGTGTTGCATGATTTCTTTGAAGAGTTTTATTTGGCTGTCTTGAGACAGAGCTCTTCCTGCTAGCACAATAAAACCTCTTGCTTCTAAAGAAATAACCTGAGTTGTCTCTGTTCTTGGTGGGTCTGTGCCATTGAACGGGGTCTGGCTTTTGAATCCAACATTCTTAAATCCTATCTCAACCAAAAGTTCTTTAGTCATCTACCCTGGTTTCTTCAAATTTCTACCTTTTTTTCTCCTCGTGGGAATTGATTAAAATTGCGCCTTCAATATCTCCCTTTTAAGAATTTCCCATCCTTCATGTATTCCCTTCTCATTCAATATTCTCACCCACGGGATCACACCCAGTAGTTCCCTAAAGAAATCAGCTTTCTTAAAGTCTAGAGTACATGTTTGACTATTTCTTGCTTCTCCTTTCTGCTGTATAACAAACTCCAGGAGTTTTGTAAGTGAGTTATTGAATCAAATCCCTGTTTCAGTATTGAATAATGACCATAAAACACTGTTACTGCAGATACATGATTAGGAGTCAAGGATGAACAGTGAAGTAACCAAATTATCCAGAATAACATTCAAACTGTTAAGAACTACAGACTGAGCAAATGGATGACAACAGCAATGGACATTCCTGTGGAAGTCTTCAAATGCTGATCATTAACTAAATGGAAAGGTTTCCATTTGGTTAATGCTACTATTATGCTATTATTTTCCAAGGTAACTGGTCCGAACCCAAAGAAGCATCCAGTAATGAAATATTTGGCTGCTGTCATATCGCCAAAGATTTCATAGGAACTGGGAAATCTTATAGGACAATTGCACTTTCCTACCAAAAACTAGAGGAAGGATACATCTGGGGCAGTTTGACTGTGGTAAAAATGCACTAACAGAAGTACTGCCTTGAATGAACTCTTTTGGATTGTCCCACAACAAATAAGTAATGACTGTACACATGCTGTACAACCTCCCTCCTCCATCAGTTGGAAAACCCACCAAGGAGAAATTGTTACGAATCCTTACTGGCTTCTTGTTCTGCCCTTTGAACTCTTACTGTTCCAGATGTGAGGACTAATCAGACTTGACAATAAGACAAACACCAATGCACAGAGGTCACCTGTGCACCAAAGGCAGGCAATCTTTCACATGCTGCTGTCAGATGTAATACCAGCAATTCCCATCATCCCTTTCAAAACTGGATAGTTTAGCTGACTGCCTTTGCCCTACAGCTTTAGTCTTTTCCTGGTGCTGAGTGAACGCAATCAGCAGAGAAACAAATCATGCTAAAGCCACATGTTCATTTGTTGCTTTATAGATGTGCCAAAGAACATCCATGCAGCAAATGGAAATTAACCTCTCTGTTAGAAAAGGGCTATAATTCTGCTCACTTGTATACATGGTCTTGGTTTGGGGCTGTTATTAGAGACGGGAAGATAACTGTTTCAGAGCACCTCCTCCATTCAGTCCAGGCTGCCGCCAGTACTCTTCGGCTTCTAATCTGCTTTGCACAATATTGGAAACAGGACAATATCTTTGTTTCATTGTGGTGTTCCAGGTGTATCTGGCAGCCAACATTTATTGTGTTTATTATGTGCAGCAGCCTGGCTGCTTGAGCCATCTGGGAATTGGCTTTTACAGTACTAAGCTTATTCCTTATTTTTCAGCTGTAAGTCTGCACACTGGCCTCTCTGTAGCTGCGTGGGTACCACACCGGTCTCCAGATGACGTTATGAGCAACTATCAGGGCCCAAGCATCTTATCCCTGGGTCTGGTGCAAAATTACTCCATACATAATGTTCCAGCTTATATGTACAATATCACGAGTCATGAAAGTAAACTTCCTATTTTGTTTCTCAAAGGCACAAGAATATACCTATATAGATTGGAATTGTTTGGAACAGAAAATTAAGTCTGGCCATAATATTCATTTTCAGCACCGCTATACGACCCAACCAGGAAATTTGTAGTCTAGTCCATCGTTGAAGATCTTCTATTTTTCCCCAAACTATTTTGTAATTTAGGTCAAAAAGCGTGTCTAATCCCACTGGTATCTTAACACCCAAATATTTCACGTTCTTCTTTGGCATTGACCATTGAAATTTGTTATGTATAACCCACCCTTTCTTCATCTGTGACATTGTAGAGAATCAAACTGGCAGTTGGCAGCCCTAGTTATGAAAGCAGATAAGTATCTCAATTAAAACAAGCAGAATGGTTTTAAAATGTGATTTTTATCATGTATGTTTTAAATTGTTAGATCGATGAGAGAGACTGTAAGGCAAAGAATCAACCAAAATAGCCACAGTTAATATCCAGTAAAACGGTACTCCAAAATGAATTGTTTTATTTTATTTACTATTAACCTTTACAATCCAGCGAAGCAGAAATATTTCTTAGTAAGGACAGTTGAATACCTACACCATAGACTCCGAATCCTCATGAATTTATGAGCCGCTGTTCAATTAACTCTGAAATACTTTTCTCCTTTCAGTGCTCCATCATTTTTCAGCCTACCAAA
The DNA here is from genome assembly GCF_029931775.1 of Euleptes europaea. Lineage (NCBI taxonomy): Eukaryota > Metazoa > Chordata > Lepidosauria > Squamata > Sphaerodactylidae > Euleptes > Euleptes europaea. The sequence goes on along the minus strand of NC_079316.1, from coordinate 24,702,395 downwards.
TGATCATAAAATTATTCTGGACACTGAGGCTCCGAAGAGACCTATTGAATCAGGTGTACATCAGACTATGTCTTACAGCTCATTTCATGTTTCATAAATTTCTAGCTCAAACATTTGTCCCTGACATGTCTTCTAGTGTGATTGACACACTAGATGTTCCGATAGAGATAAATGAAATCTCCTTGCATAACCACAAATCGTTAATCACCTAAAATGCTGCTCTAGGAAGACTTCCTTCATGCCATGCTTTCTGAAGGTGAGTGAAGGAGCAATCACGCCTCTCTCTTTAAATGCCGATCATTTCTTCCCACATTAACTTTTGCAGTAAATTGCTCTGCTCCTGCACCGTGTTTGCAGTTGCTCCAGTAGGGAATGAATTACTATTCTGCCTTGGCCTAGCTAGATGAAAGAACAGAGGCTATCCTGCCTTCACATGCAGGGAGGATACTACCTTGGAGTTAGAGCCTGTGATCCAACCGTTCTTATGCAAGAAGGCAGGTATATTTGTTAAGATGCATTTCCTCCCTCTCTCATAATACAAGAACGCAGGGTCATCTGCTGAAGCTGGAGGGTGAGAGATTGAAAACTGATAAAAGGAAGTATTTTTTCACACAACGCAAATTGTGGAACTCCCTGCCCCAGGATGTGGTGATGGCTGCCAACTTGGAAGGCTTAAAGAGGGGAGTGGACAGGGGAGTGGAGGAGAGGGGTATTCATGGCTACTAGTTAAATTGGATACTAGTCATGATGCATACCTGTTCGCTCCAGGATCAGAGGAGCATGCTGAATATATTAGGTGATGTGGAACAGAGGCAGGATGGTGCTGCTGCAGTCGTCTTTTATGGGCTTTCTAGAGGCTCCTGGTTTACCACTGTGTGAACAGACTGCTGGACTTGATGGGCCTTGGTCTGATCCAGCATGGCTTTTCTTATGTTCTTAATTCAACTCTCAAATACACACAAACACCGTCTGACACACACTCACAAACTATAACACACACACATTTTAAAAAATGAAAACATAAAACAGATGGTGGAGGCGGAATCTAGATGGGATTAGCCCGCTCCCTTCTCTTCTGAAAAAAACAACAGTCTGGGTGGAGCCCCACCCGACTTTTACCAGCAGCCAGCCACTTGAAATCAAGGGGTGTGTGTGTGTCTTGAAACTAAGTTTCTTGCCCTCCTGACTCTAAACGATAAGGCTTAGAGCCCCAAAAGAAAAGTGCTGTCCGGACACACACAAAAATTTATGTCTGCCGAAATGTAGGATTGCCAGGTCCCTCTTCGCCACCGGGGGGAGGTTTATGGGGTGGAGCCTGGGGAGGGTGGAGTTTGGAGAGGGGAGGGACTTCAATGCCATAGAGTCCAATGGCCAAAGCAGCCATTTTCTCCAGAGGAACTGACCTCTGTCGGCTGGAGATCAGTTCTAATAGCATAAGATCTCCAGCTAGTACCTGGAGGTTGGCAACCTGACCGAAATGCCATATCTCACTGGACGTATCGAGATTTGTGGTATTTTGGTAGGATGTGCCTTATTACAAATGTGGAGGCACGGTGACACCCCTGTAGGTCCACTACTCCACATCAGATGAGATCAGAGAGAGATAGCTTCAGCCAACTCAAATAAGTTCTTTGAACCACTTTGGTTTCTGAAGACATTTTTTAAAGGTTCCATGCACATTTATTTGTTTGTTTGTTTATTTATGTGATTTATAATCCATCTTTCTCACTGGGCCTCAAGGTGGATTATATAAAATAAACCAGTAGGATCAACAGAGTGGAATATCCGAAAGGCAGTGCAATAGTCATTTGACTGGTAGAAATCTGGAAAACCAACCAGAGGCGAAGCACAAAGACACATTGAACGAAAGCAAAAATTACATAGTAGGATCCTGCTTAAAGCAAGGGACAGTATGAACTATACACAGTGGTATAGTCCCCAGTCCCCAGCCCTTCACTCCAGGCCTCTCTCTGAGCCACATTGTTACGGTACAGCCCTATTGGTGGAAAGTGCTGCCAAGTCAAAGCTGTCTTATGGTGACCTAATTGGGTTTTCAAGGCAAAAGATGTTCAGAGATGGGTTTGCCATTGCCTGCTTCTGCATAGCAACACAGGACATCCTTGGTGATCTCCCATCCAAGTACTAACCAGCGGCAACCCTGATTAACTTCTGAGATCTGATGTGATTGGGCTATCATGGGCCATCCAGGTCAGGGCGCAGCCCTATTACCTGTGCAAAAAGCCCTGTTGAATAATTCAGCTTTGCATAGCTTGTGGGAAGCCAGGAGAGTGGGAACCTTCCTGACCTAAATTATGGAACTCCCTGCCCCAGGATGTTGTGATGGCTGCCAACTTGGAAGGCTTTAAGAGGGAAGTGGACATATTCATGGAGGAGAGAGGTATTCATGGCTACTAGTTAAAATGGATACTAGTCATGATGCATACCTATTCTATCCATGATCAGAGGAGCATGCCAAATACATTAGGTGCTGTGGAACACAGGCAGTATGGTGCTGCTGCAGTTGACTTGTTTGTGGGTTTCCTAGAGGCCCCTGGTTGGCCACTTTGTGAACAGACTTTTGGACTTGATGGACCTTGGTCTGATCCAGCATGGCTTTTCCTATGTTCTTATGACCTCATCAGGCAGACTATTCCATAAGGTGGGGGGGGGGCACAATAGAGGATGCACATGTACGGGCAGTTGTTGATTTTGACCATTTGCTGGGTGGTATTCGTAGAAGATCCTGTTCAGATGAGCAAAGCTGTCATGGGCCATTTATGCATGGGTGCTTTGCCTCGCATTCACCGCCAGACTGCTTTGGGGCTTTGTTAGAGTTATGCATGATTTTCCCGACCTTCAGAAGTCATTTCACTCCTGTCTCGCACTTTCCCCAGGGTTTCAGGATGCTGTTTTGCCATGAATTTAAAGTCTGCTCCGAGCTCAAATCGATGCAAATTGATGCCATTTCTATGCATAGGTTTAACTTTGAGTTTCTCTCTCCACATCTCTCTCCCCCCCCCCGCAATTGTCTTTCCTCCTCAGCCATTTTTATTTGTTTGTTTGCAAGTGCAGGGGATCAGCCAATGATCCCAGGAGGGGAAGCATTGTCCAAGAGCACCAGAGGAAATGTACCAGGAAAGGCCTGGAGATTGCAGGAACAGAAGGGAGGACTGGGGGCGGGCAGGTTTTTTTGTTTGCTGAGTGCAGGATTATTGAGAGGGCACTGAAACAGTCACAAATGAAGCCTGACTTGGCTTTGCTCTGCACCTCAAACACACAGAGGCTGTAATCCTGGTGGGGTAAAGCCCATTGAAGAAAAGGGGTCTTGCTTCCGAGTAGACCTGCTTAGGATCGCTCCCCCTCCCAAGCCACTGGCTGAAGGCAGAAAAGGGGGGGTCTGGGCTAGGGTTGCCAGGTCTCTCTTCACCACCAGCAGGAGATTTTTGGGGCGGAGCCTGAGGAGGGCAGGGTTTGGGGAGGGGAGGGACTTCAATGCCATAGAGTTCAATGGCCAAAGCGGCCATTTTTCTCCAGGTGATCTGATCTCTATTGGCTGGAGATCAGTTGAATTAGCAAGAGATCTCCTGGTACTACCTGGCAGTTGGCAACCCTAGTCTGGGCCCTGTCATCTGAGCCTTGGCTGCTACTTCTCTCTCAATCAATGTTCCCAGGAAGGGCAGATTAGAGACAGGGTAATCATTGGCTGCATCATTTTTCATTAGGGGTGCATTTTTTTTAAAGTAGCGGACAGATAACCACCTCTTTCAGTGGTTGAGGGAAGGTGCTCTGAGTTAGTGATTGATTTATAATAGATGTGGTCTTTACATGATTTTAGAAGCCAGATTGGGCAAGGATCCAAATAGTGGCCTTCACAGATCCCAGGAGCTTTTCAACATCCATCATGGAAACTGGGTCAAACTGAATAGAGCAGGCGGTGTATTAGGCCCATGAAGGATAAAACACAACACTTTAAAAGTGGACCAAAACACGTTTTGGAAATCCCCAAGGCTTCATTAACTGCAGGACATAATGTTTTATTCTTAAGATTCTTTTAAAAATCCATTTACTTTCAGAAGATAAAGTGGGTTAAAGAGTCCATATAAATGTTTCCCCAGGTGAGGTGCATGTTTGGCACATGCCTCTCCATTTGTTCAGCTTTGGAATACTTTAATTTTTTATTGCATTTGTAACCGGTAATACAACTTGGAAGCATGATGTGCATAAATGATTTATCTCTGGCATTTAAAAAAGGATCTTGTTGCATGCTAGGATTTGTAAACCTGTGTTTATCCATGCTATATAAAAACAAATTAAAACAATTGTGTTTAGTTTTGATACTTGCTCATATCATAATGTTCAATCTCTCACATGCACTGTGCTTTTCAAATGGGCTCTGATGTTCAAGGCAGCTCACATTGTTCTCCCTTCCCCCATTTATCTTCTCAACAACCCTGTGAGGTAGCTTAGACTGAGAAACGGAGACTGGCCCAAGGTCAGCAAATGAGTTTTATAGTTGAGCATGGATTTGAACACAAGTCTCCGAGATCCTAGACCAACACGCTAACTACTGCACATCTTTGAAGTTGTCTGGCATGGATTTGCTGATTCTCCCTTGGTATAGTCTCAGCTGGAAGGAAGGTGGCATGGTATAGCTGGATCTTGTCTGATCTTGGAAGCTAAAGATGGTTGGTACTTGGATGGGACACCACCAAGGAAGAAAGCAATGGCAAACCACCTCTGCTTCTCTCTTGCCTTGAAAATCCTTGCTGGGGTTGCCATAAGTCAGTTATGACTCAACGGCACTTTTGTATGCAAAGTCTCAGCCTTATAAACCAAATACACATACAATTGCTTGTAACGAAACCCAAACCTTTTTAAAAAAAATGCAAAGCAGACATGGGAAGCTGCAGTTTTGAACCAGAGGAGCTAGAAAGGCTGCTGTTTTTTTCACTTAGAAGAGCTCCAGATGAGCATTCTGTCCCCCTTGCAGATTCACAAAAACTGGGCCCTACTTCTCAACTTGTCCACTGATGGAAGAAGCAGGAAGGGATATTTTGGTGTGTGTCCCCCCCTCCTCCCGAGCTATTATTCCATGTGGGTCCTGAAGTCCTGGAAAGGGTTACTGGGTGGAAGAGAGAAGAAAACAATATACAAGCTTTTGAGATGTCTAGAAGTCTTGATCAGACTGGATGTTTTTTAAAAGTAGCATCGGGGGAGCAATGGGGGAAGAGAAAAGAAGGTATTTCAAACCTTGAGATCAAAGTCTTTCAATGAGTTTATGTTTTTCCCCTCTCTTTGTAAAGGGATGTGAAATTAGGAAGGGCAAGTATTTTCCAAGCCAAGAGAAGAACAATCACTAAAACATGCAAAGCATCTTGAATTTGAAGTTGTACAACTCATCCTGCTTAACTTCAGACTTCAATTAATATTCATCTGCCAGAGGCTTTTACTTGTGCATTTTAAATTCTGGCTTATTCCATTTTAAATTTAAAATGTTAAAAAACAAACCCACAGTACTGGTATTAGCATTCTAAAGACTCAGAGAAACTAGGACATGGTGGAACATATAGTTGGTTTTGAGATTTGGCATGATGCAGAAAAAAAAAGATTAGTTGCTAGAGGGTTGTTAGTGTCACACCTAAAGGCACTGTCCATTCTTTCTGAGATGCTGTTAATTAGCATGTGCCCCAGCTAGGGTTGCCAGCCCAATGCCGGCACCTGGTCGGAAATAGCAGGAAGGGAGGACCTGCCTGATTGGTATCATGCTGACACCCCAGCCAAGATCTGAATGGGGGTGTCCCTGTAAGTTGGGTGAAGTCAAGTCTATTGCGCTCAGGTGCTCTTTCTATGAGGAAGTACGATTTAAGCTAATTTCTTCTCTCCTTAATCTAACAAAGGACAGCTCTGAGGAAGGGAGGTTAAGGAATCTCCTTTGGGAAGGGCCAGCCCAGATGATGAAACAAGTAGATAAATTCTGTACCACAATATACAAGATCCGTCAGACAAAGTGGGGGCTTGGCAATCTAACCTAAAACGGAAAATGTTACACTAATTTGAGGTTTTTAGCTAATAGTAATTTGTTTAATTTATTAAGAATTATATATCCCATAGTTTTAGATATTGTATCTTTTTAACTCTATCTTGTAATTGATATGAATATTTTAATGGCTTTGCCGTATCAATAATAAATCTGAATCTGCTGATACCACAACGTCCCTTCTGGTGAAAGCGAAATGACATAATTGCATCGGTGTGATGCTTTAGGATTCAACCCCAAACTTGAGCGAAGTTTCACACTGGAATTGATGTTGCACTGTTGACACAACACCAGATTTCCTCCCCATGTCCCTCCACCACCCTGTCAAGCAGCAGCAGGGAATGGCTGCCTTAGCCCCAGTTATTATTTATTTTTTTAAAAGTATCGGCCTTAGCTATGTCAAAGAGAAAGGAGATGTCCCAGTGTGAGCGACTTTATCTATTTATTGGTTACATTTGAGGAAGTACTTAAGTCAAACAATTCAGAACTTGGCAACATGAGCTATCTGCCCTTAAATAATCCTTTTTGTGTGGGAACACTGGCTCTTCACAAGGTGATTGCCAAACCATTTCGTCACAGTGCATGGTTTTGCAGATTCATTTCGGGGGAAAGTTTTTTGGATCCCTACTCAAAAATGGCTTGAGGTGATCTTAGTCCCATTGCAAATATTCGCCGCAGCAATCATAGCTCTGCACCAATTATTTGCAAAACATGGGTTTCCAGATATAATAATTGACAAAAAAGAAGGCTCTGTGCTGTGAAGTAAGTATGGGTAAACAAGAACAGCACACAAATATAAATGCAAATTTTATATAAAGTGTCAAAAAAGTGCTCATGAAGTGACAAAAAGCAAATAAATATGTACAATATATACACTAGGATAGGCACAATGTAGACGAAAAAGTTGTTCCAGTAAACAAGTAATCACAATGTAACAGGTTTCAATCCAACAGGTAAGTTTTTTTAAATACGTTGAAATTTATAATAAAAATATCTTTTTCAACAGAAATCAATAGTAAAGCTGGAAAACAACTGGCAATAACTCCATAGCTATAGAAGATGTTCCAGGACGTGTCGTCTAGATCGTTCAACCACGTTTCGCTATGGGCTTCATCAGCTACAAGTTCTGTGCATAATAAAAGTATATTCAAGAACATTTATGTTTCTATTATTTTACATTAATAATAATAAGCCATCATCAGTAAAGACAAAAAACAATCTTACCAACAGGAAATAATAAAGATGTGAACCATAATAGGTGCCATCTCGTAATGGACCGCAGCAATCATAGCTCTGCACCAATTATTTGCAAAACATGGGTTGCCAGATATAATAATTGTGCAGACAACGATGTCCTGAAGAGAGTTGTTGGAGGAGACTGGTGTCAGTGCTTGCCTAACAAGCAGTAGGGATCAAAAAATCCCTTCCCTGGAATGAACCTGCAAAACCATGCACTGTGACTAAATGGTTTGGCAGTCACCTAGGGGAGGGGCTGTGGCTCAGTGGAAGAGCATCTGCTTGGCATGCAGAAGGTCCTGGGTTCAGTGGCATCTCCAATGAAAGGGACTAGGCAAGTAGGTGATGTGAAAGACCTCTGCCTGAGACCCTGGAGAGCTGCTGCCAGTCTGAGAAGACAATACTGACTTTGATGGACCAAGGGTCTGATTCAGTATAAGGCAGCTTCATGTGTTCCTGTGTTGAGCTGCTAATGGTGCCTTGTGTTAAGACTTGCTCTGACAGTCTGCATCCTGACTTAGCAGGTGAGTTTCAATGTAAACAGGAAGGTTCTCTAGATGCCAGTCTGTTAGAACCTGTGGTACTTGGTGTACATTTTCCTGACATGACTAGGATTTTGCTAGGAGCTATGGATCTGGATCAAGGTGGGTTCCATGCAGTATAGTTGAGGTTAATGGACCCATGTAACACATCATCCTAAATATTGATGGTCAGATGTGAGACAACCATATTGATCAGTTGGCAAGGTGTTCTTCTCAGAGTGATGGGACACCATCAGGTTTATCTGGAGCATCTCCTTCAGAGGAGCTCCTGTTCCTGGCACATCATCTGAGCGCTTCCCAGAAGAACTGGTTGGCCACTGTGTGAACAGACTGCTGTACTTGATGGGCCTTGGTCTGATCTAGCATGGCTTTTCTTATGTTCTTATGTATGTTCTAAGAACTTATTGAAGAGAGCAATACTTCTTCCTATTCCAATGCAGTTGCTACAAGGAATGTTTACACCTTCTAGGGAAGTACAGACAACCCTATATCCCATCATTAGTTGAAGAACTAAGATATCTAAAGGGGTAATATGTTACGGGGCAGTGATTCAAAGCCAGATGATTTTTGAAATGATAGCTCGGGGTTTTTCAACCCTGTTGGGCCTGTGAGTACTTTGGAATTTTTAGAAAAGGTAGTTGGTGGCAACACAGAATGGCTGCCATGGAAGGTGGGACCAATTACAAACTGACTACCAGGGGGAGGAAGTCACAAAATATTGGGAAGTTCTAATCTGAGCATCCTATGATGGAGGCAGCTATTTCTGAATGGGTGCTCACTGCAGAAGCAAAGAAGATCCTCCTGAAACAGCTCCTACACCAACGAGGTACAGGAAAGCCAAGATCTTTGCTTTGGGGAAGAGACACTGTGGAGAAGGAGGAAGTAGGCACCATACCCATCAGCAGGTATCATAACACCCAAGAGCACCATGTTGGGGATCAGTGCAGCAGATTATAGCTACTGTGAATTGCTCCCAGCTCTAGCTGCCAGGTGGAGCTTATTTCCTTAGTCTTGTATGTTGACAGAGTAATTAACACGGCAAAGGTGCACAACCTGATTAAAGTGTAGATAAAGATTTATTCAGTAACTAACATACTTGATAGTGAAGAGGAGAGGCAGAGATCGTGTCCTAACTACATCTAGCTGAGGGAGAGATATACAGCCCATTCCTGTGGCGCACTGGTGGCTGCACCCAAAGCCCTTAGGAGCCCGGCAACAGTGCACGTCGGAGCAAGGGCCCACAACGATGGCGCCTAGAAGGCGCACGCTGGCGTTAGTGGCCCCAGAGCCATCATGCAGGTCTGGATGCCGGTCCCTGAGCCATTTCGGCTCAGGAACACCCCCTTTTTTTTAGCCGAGATACACCACCTTTTAGGTGGTGTATCTCCCGTGCAACCCTCATGTTTTTGTTTTTTTCCCCACCGGGTAGAGGTTTTGGTGGTGCCTCCAATGCCGCTGGGTTGTTTCCTAAGCCCAGCGCAGGCATTCCTCTCAGGAATGCGCTGTAAGTATGGAATTTCTGAGAAGAAACAGGATATTGCCCTAAGAGTAGCAATCTGGAGACAGACAAGGAATGACACTTAACAGAAGAAAAGGTTCTGACCTCACTATTCTGTCTATTTGCCCTCTTGATGCGCCCCTGCAGGGTCTTCTTCTTTTCTTCTTTGTACACTAGACATTGCCTATTCAAACACTGTGATGATGGAATGAAGTTGAGTTGTGTTTTAAGGACCTGCTTGATTTTTGCCTGTTCCCCTGCACCTCTACACAATGAGCACACCCAGCATGATGATGCTATGGAGTCTTTCTGCATCTAGAAGAAATGGGACTCTCTAAATTGAAGTCTTTTGCAGTCACGGTGGTCTTTGACCAGAACATAAACAGTTGTTCACAGTTGCCTTATATTCTCATTGGCAGAAGCAAAAAGAAGCTCTGCTTCATGGTAATTTGCTCTGAAGAAGTGTACTGAGGTGTTCGAATGGCAAAACACAAGCAGCAATAACTGGCAGGACAAAATGCGAGGAAAGGGGAGAAAAAAGAGAGCAAAAGAGAAAATGAAAGGCCCTGGGCCAACATGAGAAAAAAGAGAGGGATCCCCTGGTTCCCCTAATATGATTGAGCACATAATTCCCTTGGAAGGACACGTTAGGCATCCAGAAGTGAGGAGGAGGAGGAGGAGGGTTCACCCTGTCTTAACTCTGTCGACCATTTTGTTTTGTTATGCTGAGTATTATTGGAATAGGGTTGTCAACTAGCCTGAAGAAAAAGTTCTATCCTTTTACTAGAGACAGTAGTAGTAGTAGTAGTAGTAGTAGTAGTAGTAGTAGTAGTAGTAATAGTAGTAGTAGTGGTTTTTATATGCCAATTTTCTCTATCTTTTAAGGAGTCTCAAACCGGTAGGGCTGTTGATTCGGTTCGGCCCGAACTGAAAATCAGCCGAATTTCCCTTGATTCGGTGGTTTTTAGTTCGGGACGAACTGAACTCAAAAATGGAGGGCAACCGGGGGGGCCGAATTCAGCAAGTTCGGGAGTTCGCGAATAAATCCGGCCAATTCGGGGCCGTCAGTAAGCAGCATAACCTTCAGTAAGCAGCATTCTCCTCCCCCGGCCAATCGGTGGCCAAGCTGGGTATTCTTCTAGCCAATCAGTCAGGATTGAGTACAGGAGGAATCAGCTGATGTGCGGCCCCGCCGGGGAAAGAGAGAGAGAGGGAAATCCTTGTGTGTGTGTGCGGGGGTGCTTGTGCACATTCGCTCCTTTCCATGGCTGCAGGGGGCGCATTTTTGGGTGTGCCGACCCCAAACTTTCAGCGGAGCATCAGACAAGGCTTCTTAAGAGACCCCCCAAGTTTTGTAAACATTGGGTCAGGGGGTCCCGAGATATGGGCTCCACCCCTTTTTCCTCTCCCCCCTTTTCCATTTCCGTGGCTGCAGGGGGTGCTTTTTTTGGGGTGCAGCCCCCAAACTTTTATCATAGCTTCAGACAATCCTTCTTAAGAGACCACCCAAGTTTTGTAAAGATGGGTTCAGTGGGGGCAGAAATATCGGCTCCCCCCTTTTCTCTTTCTGTGGCTGCAGGGGGTGCATTTTTGGGTGTGCCGACCCCAAACTTTGAGTGGAGTTTCAGACAAGTGTTCTTAAGAGACCACCCAAGTTTTGTGAACATTGGGTCAGGGGGTCCCAAGATATGGGCTTTCCCCTTTCCCCTTTCCCCTATTGGGATGAATGGATCAGCCGATCCTGTGTGCATCTTCTCCAGAACAAAACGTCCCGTGCCTAATTGGAATCATCTTGGATTACAAGTCCTCCCCAGCCCCTCCTGATGGAACAGAAGACAGCCACAGTAAGACCCCTTTGGGGGCTTTAATCTATAATTTTTCTCCTGTGTATGTGTGTGTGTGTGGGGGGAAAGCAGAGTCTGTGTGTGTGTGGGGAGGGAAGCCAAAGGGGTTCTGCCTGGGGTGTGTGTTCCCCCTCGAGTCTCTCGCTCCCTGGTTTGAGGGGGGAGGTTTCAGTTGTGTGTTGCAAAGGTGTTGTTTAACAAGGTTGTGTTGTTTTGTAGTTGTTTTGCAGTTGCTTTGCAAATTTCTCAGCTGTTGTCGGGGCTGGGAGCTTTGTGCGTGGGCGGCAAGCTCTGCTGAGAGATGCACATTAAGGGTGGGGGGACCCCTTTCAGGGCCCATATCTCAGCCCCCCCTGACCCAATCTTTACAAAACTTGGGGAGTCTTTCAATAAACGTCCTTTGAAGCTGTGCCGAAAGTTTGGGACCTCTAACCCCAAAAATGCCCCCCCCAGAGCCGCGGAAAGGCGCGATTGTGTTTTTAATGGCTTTATTCGGCCAAATTTTTCCCCGAACTTTGAATTCCCGCCGAATTGAACGGATCCGAAGTGGGGGAGTTCGGACTTCAGCATATACCGAATCTAAACAGGCCGAATTCGGCCGAATCCGAACTATACCGAATTTTTTTTAATTCAACAGCCCTACAAACCGGCTTACAATCTCCTTCCCTTCCTCTCCCCACAACAGACACCTAGTGAGGTAGGTGAAGCTGAGAGAACTCAAAGTGAACTGTGAGTAGCCCAAGGTCACTCAGCTGACTTCACGTGCAGGAGTGGGGAAACCAGCCCAGTTCACCTGATTAGAGTCCGCTGTTCATGTGGAGGAGTGGGGAATCAAACCCAGTTCTCCAGATGGAAGACCACTGCTCTTAACCACTACGCCATGCTGGCTCTCTTAACGCATGGTGATGTGTAGCTGAAGCTTTTCATGGTATGCCAATACATAACATCACTTGGCTAGTTATATCCCATGAAGCTTCTATTAAAGGGACAGGATTTTTCCTCCTCCTGGCCTGATGGCAGCCCTATATGGGAAGATGAAGGGGAACCCCTCAGTAGCTGCAGCCTGTGAGGCCACAGTGTTTCAGACGGTGGGAAAGCATCGCTTGAGAAGCATTTCCTTATTTATACAATTGTAGGAGGTGAATTGGGTTTACTTGCATGCAGGTAATAAATCTCATAAAGAACGCTTCGTTTTTAAATAAAAGGATAATACATTTCTGAGAGAATTTAGTTATCCTCTTGTGCCCCTAATCCAGGGTGGGGCCCCTCTGATGCTGAACATGGCTCTGAAGCAGGTATCTGTAGTACAAAGTTGCTTTAATGAATGTGGTCCTTTGGTCATCTGCTTAATTGGCAGAGTCAGTTATAATGAACCCAGTGGTCAAAGTACTCCCATTGTCCTTCTGATAATTTTCTTCTGATGCTCTCTTGCCCCTTTTCCAGTTGTTCAATATTGGCACACCAATCTTGCATACTATGAGGATGTGCACTATGCACAATTGTCTTAGTAAGCATGGCCACCATTTGTGTGATTGGGGTAATGTGTGTATTTTCCATGCACGTACAACAAAATTCCATGGTTTAGAGGGAATGCATTTGTGTGCACCTCTAGGTGCATGGAAAATATGTGTGTTGCTTCAGTCACACAAAATGGTGACTGCATATATTGAGAGGATCAAGCTTTACATCCGGTTGGAGTGTCCCAATTGGATGCCTGGAAAAGGCTTTGAAAGTTGAAGACAGTTGCTCACTGGCTCATGGCCAAATGAGATTTCTTCGCCTGCTATTCTGATATCTAGTAGATGATGTCAGCATATCATGGGCCCCAATCAGAGGGAAGAATTCTCTCAAAAATTTATGCTGAAAGGATCTTAATCTCATCATTAATTTGATAGCCAACTACGTAAACTCTGGACATGCTATGGGATTATTATTTTTGTATGAATAATTGCGCAATCCTAAGGGGGAGGGGTTCTGACGTGGCTGGGTGCAGCAAGCCAAAAATGTGAATTTAGAGAAACCCCCATGAAACTCTCCGTTGTGTTTCACAGGACCGCACCTACTTTTTTCCAGGCATAACTTGGTGCCGAAAGGGCTTAGAAATGTGACTTTTTGCTGGGAATGCCCCCTTTGACTCTGGCGCAAGCTCTTGTGCTGGAAAAGCACTGCCAGGGTCTCAGGAGAAACATATTCAATTATTCCACTTGAGGCTATCATGACTACAAGGAGTAGAGTTACCCTTCCACCCTCCTCCTCCATACCACTGTAGAAATTCTTGTTATGCTACTTATGAGAAGTCCAAGCCTGGAGGAAGGCACTGGGTCATTCTCAAGGTGCTCCTGCCAATGGTGCCTGTCAGCATGGAGATGGGAAGGAGCCCCACCAGCAAATCTTGGTTGGTGGCTTGAGTCATATTGTTCATGATCTGCCCATACTGTTTCTGGTATGCCACTGTGATCTTCCAGAACTTTCCTGATCCTACCCTTCTCCACTCCATTTTCTACACCTGCCTGTTAGCTTGTCTCTAACCAGAAATTTTCCTTACCTCTCTATCTAAAATTCCTCAGTCCAGCTGTATAGGGAGAGCATGCAACAACTCTGATGTGTGGCACTACATTAGCATATGAAGTCATGCCCAGTTTTTTTTTTAATTATTCACTTTTGTTCTGTATGTTCCCTTTAAAAAGTATTACTAATTAATTAATCGGAATAGTTGTGAGCATGAAGCCACAGCTAGAAGCACAAAGGTGCAACGCCACTTGTATCTGTTTTGGGTCCTAGTTCAGGAGAAGATTGGGATACAACTAAAAAATAAAAATGAAAACATGTCATACTTTGCTACTCTCCTCAATCTCATTTGCCTCATATTATAATTCCAAACTAGTAATTAGGAGGATTAAAAAAACACCCACACCTATGACTTTGAGTGTGAGAAACAAAGAATCAGAGAATCCACTTACTGTTTCTTTCATTACAAGAAAGTCATCAATACAAAGCTGCTTAGCAGAATTAGTTGGAGAACATGTATCCGAATGGGTCATTTTTCTTTCCCATAGTTGATAATTGATAACAATAACCATAAATTGCAATCTGCTAGGGAGTAAGTTCAAAGCCTCCAAGAAGATATACCAAAAATAGAGCCGGCTGGTCACAAATTATCTTGTTTTGTTGCCTGGAGAAAACACACGGGAGGCAGCCAAATGAAGACAGCACCTGACATGAAGATACGGCGAAAGTTATAACTAAATTACACCTAAATGCTCATCTGCATATAGGTGCTCTTTTTGCACTGGAACTGGAACTAGATTGGCAAACTATATGCAAGTTCCCTGCAAAAAAAAAAAAGCTGCTTCAATGGATGGAAGATGAGAAAGTTATAGGTGATGAGCAAGTGAGCTTTGGAAGAGGCTTTTCCTATATGGATCGTTGTTTTACTCTGGCCTCGCCAGCAAATAAATATTCTGTAGATGCGCCAGGCTATTTGTACGCAGTATTCATCAATTTAAGAGATGCTTTTGACTCAACCTCTCACTCACGTTTATGGATCAAGCTATATGCTGTCCATTTGCCTGCTAGACTGCTGAAATTAAGTATGAACCTTTACTCTGGGAATTCATTCTGTATTAAACTAGATAATTCAGGTTCTGTATCTAACACAGTTTCTGTCCAGAGTGGAGTTTGGAAGTTCACAAATAAATTCGGCAAATTCAGGGCGCAGCAGCATAACCGTCAGTAAAGCATTCTCCCCCAGCCAATTGGTGGCCAAGCTGGGTCTTCTTCTGGCCAATCAGTCAGGATTGAGTACTGGAGGAATCAGCTGCTGCGCGGCCCAGCCGGGGAGAGAAAGAGAGAGAAATCCTCGAGGGGGGGGGTGTGTGTGCACATTCACTCCTGGCTGCAGGGGGTGCATTTTTTGGGGTAGAGACCCCAAACTTTCAGCGGAGCTTCAGACGAGCCTCTTAAGAGACCCCCCCCAAGTTTTGTAAACATTGGGTCAGGGGGTCCCGAGATATGGGCTCCACCCCTTTTCCCTCCCCCATTTCCATTTCCGTGGCTGCAGGGGGCACTTTTTTGGGGGTGCAGCCCCCAAACTTTCAGCATAGCTTCAGACGAGCCTTCTTAAGAGACCCCCCAAGCTTTGTAAAGATGGGTTCAGTGGGGGCAGAAATATGGGCTCCCCCTTTTCTCTTTCCGTGGCTGCAGGGGGTGCTTTTTTTGGGGTGCAGCCCCTAAACTTTCAGCATAGCTTCAGACGAGCCTTCTTAAGAGACCCCCCAAGTTTTGTAAACATTGGGTCAGGGGGTCCCAAGATATGGGCTCCATCCCTTTTCCCTCCCCCTTTCCCATTTCCGTGGCTGCAGGGGGTGCTTTTTTGGGGGATGCAGCCCCCAAACATTCAGCATAGCTTCAGACGAGCCTTCTTAAGAGACCCCCCAAGTTTTGTAAACATTGAGTCAGGGGGTCCCGAGATATGGGCTTTCCCCTTTTCCCTATTGGGATGAATGGATCACCCGATCCCATATGCATCTCCAGAGCGGCAAATCCAAGGCAAAACCTCCCGTGCTTAAATAGTATCGTATTGGATTACCCAGTCCTCCCAGCCCCTCCTGATGGAACAGAAGACAGCCACAGTAAGACCCCTTTGGGGGCTTTAATCTATGATTTTTCTCCTGTGTGTGTGTTTGGGGGGGGAAGCAGAGTCTGTGTGTGTGTGGGGAGGGAGCAGTTTCTGTGGGTGGGTGGGGGGAAGCCAAAGGGGGCTTTCGTCGGTTCTGCCTGGGGTGTGTGTTCCCCCTCGAGTCTCTCTCTCCCTGGTTTGAGGGGGGGCTTCAGTTGTGTGGCCTCATTCATAAGATCGGCTAGGTCTATTTTGATGCTTGCTCAAAACTGGTTTTCAAATGGTGACTTAAAGAATGCATTTGCCTGGTCTCGACTTGAGTCCAATGCAAAAGGGGAAATTCTACCCCCTCCTGCTCATTATGCATAGCTAGCTGCCTCTGTCCCTTTCCATGGTTTGCAAACTCCCAGGTGTCAGGTGTTGCTTTGCATGGTTGCAAACGTGTTGCTTTGCATGGTTGTGTTGCTTTGCAGTTGTGTTGCTTTGCAGTTGTATTGCTTTGCAGTTGTGTTGATTTGCAAACTTCTTCGCACCTGCCCCGCCCTTGTTCTCCGCAGCTCAGCTGTTTGTCGGGGCTGGGAGCTTTGTGCATGGGCGGCAAGCTCTGCTCAGAGATGCACATTAAGGGGGGACCCCTTTTGGGGCCCATATCTCAGCCCCCCCTGACCCAATCTTTACAAAACTTGGGGGGTCTTGCAAGAAGGGTCCTTTGAAGCTCCGCTGAAAGTTTGGGACCTCTACCCCCCAAAATGCCCCCCCGGAGCCACGGAAAGGCGCGGTTGTGTTTTTAATGGCTTTATTCGGCTGTATTTTCCCCCGAACTTTGAATTTGCGCCGAATTGCACAGACCCGAAGAGGGGGAGTTCGGACTTCGGCATATCCCGAATCCAGACGGGCCAAATCCGGCCGAATACGAACTATACCGAATTTTTTTTATTTCAACAGGCTTAGAGTGTATGCAAAAAGTCCAGACCAATTAACTGGTCCCCCCAGATTATGTGTGTTTTGCACCCTGCACTTTTGGGGGTTGATCTGCAGAAGATGAAGGCAAGCTGTGAAGGTCCTTTGAGCTGTGCACTCTGAAAGTGTTATGGGGTGGCATTCCTAAAAAGGGCCATCTAGTGTAG
This sequence comes from Euleptes europaea, assembly GCF_029931775.1. Lineage (NCBI taxonomy): Eukaryota > Metazoa > Chordata > Lepidosauria > Squamata > Sphaerodactylidae > Euleptes > Euleptes europaea. Next base: position 24,685,493 of record NC_079316.1, on the reverse strand, counting down.
ATGGATATTTCATTGTCTTCTCCCACCTCAGTGTGATACTTGACAGACTACTTGGCTATGATCCAGGTGTCAAATCTCCGAGGCCTATGTGACCTGCTTGTGAAATGTAGTTTTTCACAGCATTGCACTTTCTTGCAGCTAAGTAGTAAGAGGTATCCTTTTTTCATTACAGGGATCATTTGAAAGTAGATGTTAGAGAACAGGAGAAAATGCACAAAGATGAGCATAACTGGAATAACTGGATGTCTACTTACATCCTATCATTTGTATAATTGTAGTGTTGTTAGAGGGGATGCTGATGGTGGTTTTATTAGTAAACTATACTGTGATCATAGAACTTTTTAGTAAAACTCCTACACAAACCACTATCTTTCGCACTACCTTTCAGATTCCTCACTTCTTCCCCAGTTTGTAACCTGGAAATAATAATAATACTCTTGTGAATTTGGTCTCGGTGAAAAAGTCTGTCATATAGTTTGGCCTAAAGGACAGGAATTGCTGTTTTAATAAATTAATGTTAGTATTGTTTAATAGCTGTGGATATTTCCCCAGTTAGTTGATAGAAGATTGATTCCTGATAGCTTTCTTTCCTTATTATTTTATTTATTTATTCAATTTATACCCTGCACCGTCTCCTCAACAGAGGACTCAGGATGGTTCACAACATATACTTACATCCTATCATTTGTATAATTGTAACATAGTTAGAGGGGATGCATTAAAACTTGAATAGATAATGAAACCTATAAATGCAAATAAACACAATAAAGCATTCTAGTTAAAATACAACCAGTCATCAGCTCTGGAAACCAATCGGGACATCCAGCCAATTCACCCATACTCTTGGTTAATTAAATGCTCCACAAGGCCGCCTTACACACCCGATGGAATCCTAATGGAACTTGCAGGGCATGAACCTCCTTGACTAGATGGTTCCAGAGGGCAGGGGCAGCCATGGAGAAGGCCCTTGCTCTAGTAGATGATAAATGGGCTATTCATGGATCAGGTATCTGCAATAGGCCTAGTGATGAAGACTGAAGGAGGAGAGGGGGTCCTATCAGGAGAGTCCCAAAGGTATGAGGGTCCCAGGCCATTTACAGCTTTATAGGTTAAAACCAACACCTTGAATTGGCACTGGGAACTAATTGGGAGCCAGTGCAGCTGCCATAAGATATGGAGTTCTGTGAACCAACCAGGAAGACCTGGTCAGCAATCTGGCAGCTGCGTTCTGGACCAATGGTAATTTCCAAAGCATCTTGTTCAAGGACCCATCAGAGTTTGGAGAAAGCGTCACCCTTGTACGTGAGGTGTTAGGGCAAGGGCATCAACACAGATATAACACTTAGCAGTTTGGAAAAGGTAGAAAAGAACCGAACAAGAGAGTCAAAAGTTGGCTAAGCCTTGGGATTCACAGTCTCTCATTTTGGGGAGATCTGGTGTGTGCTGTTGATCTCTGGAAGGATCTGTTACCAGGCAAAAGTGCTTCCTTGCTTCCATCTACCCAAAATACAGCTCCCTGAGAAGAATAAAGCTCCATATCTAGGTTAGGGTTGTTAGTTTACCAGCTGGGCGAACCTATGCCTTTTGTTATTGTCATTGCAGCACAGGTCCAAGTCTACTGGTCACTGTAGCACTACCAGCACTAGTCTATTGGTCACTGAAGCACTACAGGGACCACTTGGCTCAGCTTCCTCCTGGCTGCCACTGGCCCACCAGGGCAATGGCATACTGTTAAAGGACTCGTCTTCTCTTGACAGTGTCACATGTGTTGACATTATTATAGAGCGGCGGACTCTAATCTGGTGAAACAGGTTGGTTTCCCCACTCCTACACATGAGGCCAGCTGGGTGACCTTGGGCAGCCAGTCACACTCTCTCAGCCCCACCTACCTCACAGGGTGTCTGTTGTGGGGAGAGGAACGGAAGGAGATTGTGAGCCAGTTTGATTCTCCTTTAAGAAAAGGTGGAGAAAATCAGCATATAAAACCAAACTCTTCTTCTTAGAACAGTTGGTTCAATCTCAGCACCATGGAGAGCAAGGTAGAATACATCTCTGCTGTACAATTGCAATCACTTTGTTTTTCATCTTGTTTATTTTTGCTAGGGACTGCTTGCAGAAGTCTTCTATACCTTGAAATCATTCCTCATTAGGCCTGCAGCACTTCTGTTTTCCAGGATTCTCAGCTGTGAAGATAAGCTATACCCTTTGGATAAATTAATCTTCAGAGGGATAGATCTTTTACTCACCAGGACAGCTTAATCCACTTTTATATGTGTGGTGAGAATTTTATAAATAATGATTTGGGTTAAGAAGAACCATTTTTATATTACAATCTATAGCTTAAGAAGCCTGTGACTGACCTCTGCCTTAAAGGGCACCGGAGATGGCATTTGGTAGGAGCTGATTAAAACAAAGCACACTAGTTGCTTGCAATTATGTTTTAGGGGGAAGAAGGGCATTTAGACCAGTAACAAGCTATCTGTTAGACTGGGGGAATTTGCTTAGGTACACAGGCTTCACAAACAAACAGTTGACAGAGACCCTTTTGAACTAAGTAACTTATTTGGGAACAGGAAAGAAAGGGAAAAAAACACAAGATAAAGCCATGATTTGTGAGAACTCATCTTCTGAAGTAACTCTTTGTAAGTTCAAACAAACCTATATGCTTTACTGTTATATGTGTGAGTAGTCTAAGAGTACAAGGACTGTCTTTCCTATCACATCCTCTGGTCCTTGCTTCTGGTGAATAAAGCACCCAGAGAATTTCCAATTATAAAAAGAACCAAGACAGAGGAGAAGCAGGAAAAATTCTCCTAACAATATGTTATCCAGGGCAGATGATATTACTGAATGTAATGCACATTGGAGTAATAAAATCCACAAAAATAACAAGTTTATTTAACTGGTAAGAGCGACTGGTTCTCCAACCTCCCCGAGTTAGGGCTTCAGAGTGTACACATTTAGAATTCAAGATCTTGGAGAGGTTCAGACTGATAAACACAGAATAGATGGGCGTTTTGGCTTTTAACTGTTTTTGAGAGGAACAGCTCACAAACCCTGCCTATCTACCAAAAACCTAAAGTCCCTACTAGACTTCATGCCTAAACAGGATACTTCCTAGCCTCTCTCCCTCCAAATTATTCCTTTCCTCCACTCAATAGTTGGTCAACTATTAAATTGTTTTTCTCCCTCTCTTCTAACATTTGAATCCCCCACCCTTAATGGTGATTGGCTGTAATGGGGGAAGGCAAACCCTTCTGGTGTCTCTGGGCCTTGTGAAGGTTGATATTGATGGTTGGTAGTAGGGGTATAGGGAATGGTGGATATCCCACACCCGTAATCATTAATTCCTTGCTGTTTCCCCCCTCTCTTCTAACATGCTACACCCCCATTTAAAGATGATTGGCTGTAGCTTGGGAAGGCAAACTCTCACTTGTCCACCACACTGAAATCCAAACTATCTAATCCACAAAAACACCTTTGAGAAAATATCTGCACATCTGTTTATGGGCACAATTGAAAGTGCTGGTTCTTACCTATAATGCCCTTGGGGCTAAGGTAACCCCAAGGATTGCCTCCTCCCATATTGTCCAGCCAACCAGTTAAAATCCTCTTTTTAAGCACTGCACTCCGTGTCTCTGCTTGAAGAGGTAAGGGGGTGGCAATCAGACAAAGGAGTTTTTCTTTGGCGGCACCTTGCCTTTAGAATGCCCTATCAGTTGATGCTTGTCTAGTAACTACTTTCCTTTCCTTTAGGCACCAGACCAAAACATTTAACTAAGGGGTTCCGTGTTTTTAGCTGTTTTATGGTCTGCTCCTACTCTGAGGACTGGTTTTCCCGATATCATTTTCAGACTTTTCTGTTTGTTTTCTACACTTGATGCTTTTGCACCCTGGCTTGCTGTGACAGACAGGTTAGGTTCTGCCTCTCCCTAAGAGCAGCCAATGGAAACTGACTGTTAGTGGGACAATATTAGTGAAAACAGCAGGTAGGAGAGTTGAAGAGTGTCTGGCTGAGTGAAACTGTGAAGAAGAGCTGCTTAAAGCTAACTGAAAAGAGAGTCAATTTGTAACAAAAGATCCCAAATGATGGAAGAGGGAAACAGTTCAAAAGTTGGTTCTTGTGGGTTATCCGGGCTGTGTAACCGTGGTCTTGGTATTTTCTTTCCTGACGTCTCGCCAGCAGCTGTGGCAGGCATCTTCAGAGGAGTAACACTGAAGGACAGGGTCTCTCAGTGTCAAGTGTGTAGGAAGAGTAATATATAGTCAGAAGGGGTTGGGTTGAGCTGAATCATTGTCCTGCAAAAAGTATAAAAGGTAATGTGCTAATCATTGTCCTGTAAGTATCAAGATAATGTGCTATTATATGATACTTACAGGACAATGATTAGCACATTACCTTTTATACTTTTTGCACAACAATGATTCAGCTCACCTGCCTGCCCGTGATCGGTTCTGTCTGCCTCATCAGTCATAGCCCTGCTGTTGCCCCTTGTCACCCATGGACTCAACCACATGGTTGCTGGGGACACTGATGCGGCTGCAGCCTCTGTGGCCCTGCTGCTTGGATTTTTGCATGCCTCCCGGTCTCTGCTAGAACTCTTTAGGGAGCAGACAAGCTGTGTCACAGTTTTTAGATTAGATTAGATCTTTATTACAGTCAATGACCAGCACATGTGTCACAGATATACCTGTGGCCAGCTGCTGCCGTGCTGGTGGCCCTTAGGATTGCACTGTAAATACATCTTTATCCTTTGTAATCGCAATCTGAGTTTCTGTTTCACTTGCACAAGATATTATTGACCCCTGAGGTGAGCAGCAATTTTTCCATCAATTCTTGGCACCTTAATTCACATTTCCACACAGTAAGCTGAATCTGTGTGGGCTGACCGTGTTTTGTGTTTAAATGAACTTCCCCTTAGAATGAATTATGCATGACTTTTTCACAATCACAACTGATGAAATACACATTTTGTTCAAGAGCCCCAAACCTAATCTGAGGTATTTTAAAGAATCCATTCCATCGAGTAAGTCCTACTAATGGATGGATCTGACCACTTGGTAACTCTCTGGAATATGAAGGGGAATGTTCTAGGTGCCTCTTCCGACTTACAAGACCTAAATCAGCCCTCTGAATTCTCTATGGATATGTAAGGATGAAGGATAAAGCAGCATCAGTCGAAATAACAAAGGATGAAACCGTGGGGACAAATCCGACTGAACGGATAATACAGCACAGTTCTAAACCTGTGGCCGTGATGGTATGAAAGTAACAACGTTTAGAGTGCTTTCATACATGCTGAATAATGAACTTTCAATCCACTTTCAATGCACTTTAATGATCATGTGCAAGTGGATTTTGCCAATTCACGCAGTAAAATCCATCTGCAAAGTGCCTTGGAAGTGCATTATTTGGCATGTGTGAAAGCGCCCTTAGATTTATTGATTACAAGATGATTCTCATTACAGAAGTCTGCCATAGAGTGATGTGCGCTCTTTAGTCCTACTCTGGTGCAGGACAAAACGACAGCATCGTCTGCATAAAGCAGAACAGAAATGGGATGGAAATTCCATCTAGGTGGATAAAACTTGCTATGGGTTAACCTATGAGGGAAGTTGTATGGATATAGATTTAAAAGCTCCGGATTCCCAAGGGCAGAACTCTTGGGCACAGACTCGTTTTTCCAGCTAGTCACTAGCTTGATTCTATGTTGGAGATGTTGCCCTACAAGTCCCACAAGTTCCATTGCCCCCAGTGAAGCCATCAGGGCCAGGACTTTGTGGAGAAAGTCCACAGCCCCAGATCACAGGCTTAGCAGAGAGAGAGAGAGAGAGAGAGAGAGAGAGAGAGAGAGAGAGAGAGAGAGAGAGAGAGAGAGAGAGAGAGAGCATTCCTGAGATTTCGGCGTTCAGGGACAGTGGGGAGGAGGCACCGCTGCAATGCCTCCTAACCTGTTTCTCTGGTGCCAAAACCTACAAAAAAAGTCTTTTAAAGGCTTTTAAATTTTTACATGGGGCTTTTCACCCCATAGAGAAAAGCGACACTGCCAGCGTACCTGGGGCAAACAGGGACAGGAGGCTGCCTAACGGCAGCTCCTCCCCCTAGAATGCCCCGGGAACGCCTCCTAGGATGCTGGTACGCCCCCCGGAATGCCGGTGCGGGCCTTTATGCCAGCATTCTGGGGCGGTGCTGCCACCACGGGGCCTGGCACACCAGCGCTGGGGCCACTAATGCCATCATAAGTAGCCTGGGCACCAGTGTGGGGCCCCCAAAAGCTGGCACAGCCCCTTCCTGGCCCCCTAAGGGCTTTTGCCCTTACAGCTCAGGAATGCGCTGTAAATCAACTCTAAAATTACCTAGCTGCACCATTAATTGCCCCACTGGATATAACCTTTTGTTTTACATCTGAAAATGGTATATCCCAAAAATCAAATTCTGGAGATTATTTGCTGCGTCTTTGGTACAGATATGCTACAGTCCTGTGAAAGTTACGGGCTGGGCTGGGCTGGACTGGGATGTGGTGCTTGTTTGATGAATCCTGTTTGATGATGATGGGTCTCCATGCTTTGAGTCTCATCAATGGCCCAGATTTCAAAGTGCTCCTTCTGCCCCTGCTTATTAGAACCTTTGCCTCAAAGGACAAAGGCAAAGGACATTGTTTGTTTCATTTTCTCTATCTGATGCTATTAAACACAGTTACCACTATAATTACCCATCTAGTCACATTGAAGAAAGTATGACTTTAAAGTCGCGAATATTGAGTGATGTTTAGCATGTTTCATAACCTCATTCTGGTTTACCTCCTATATGTTTATCCCAGGAATTAAGAAGAAGGGTGTTGCTGCCAGGAAAGCAGAAGAAGTGCAATCTATAGAAATCAATGAAACCTCTATAATTTTACCATAGAGTTTGGGCAAATTTCCAAAGAGGGGTGACATCACTTCCAGGTTTTCCCAAAAGGATTCAAACCATGGACCAATGGCCATTTAAAAAAAAATATTTAGAAATTATTATTTCCTATCATTATTTAATTGAATCTAGTAGGAAACTACTTAAAGGAACCAGTTTCTTGACACCTCGCTTCCCGACTTCCTCCATGTTGCCAGCGAATGATCTTCCTCTCCTGTTGGTTTAATATTCAGCCTGAGGAAGAATTGCGTGAAACGTAGAGCGACCTCAGACTTGGCAACCTGCAATCAAAGTGGCAGCTGCCTTTAACATCATAATTAATTAACTGTAATTATATTACAAATGGAGAAATACTGAGCTGGGGTGGGGCCTCTGAAAACGCATTAAATGGCAAAGTTCCATGGGAGAGCCTCTCCAAGCCGCGCGGGAGACACAGCAGGCTGAATCATCACTCAGAGGAGCATCCTTCACCTAGGCTGAGATCTAGTAGAAAGAGGTAAATTTCCTGGAGAGTATTTGGGGCAAGTGCTTACTGTAACCTGCACATGTTAAAAGGCATAGGCTCCTTTTTTTTAAAGAGCAAAATGGGTTTTAATTATTTAAAATAAAATAAAGAGAAACATCAAGAAAGAGGATGTCACAGGTGTGTTTTTAAAGGTTGAATTTAGAAGGTTTTTTTTTTATTTAAATTAAGTAGATAAATAAAAATCCCTATCTTAACTTGAAGTTAAAATGATGCTTGGAATGTGAAGGTAAAATCTATTTGCTCCAGTGTATGACTCAAAGTTTGGTTTTTAGATTTCTCCAGTATATTGACAGCTGCTAATATTTAATTATATCAGATACCATTTTAATGCTATTAATGTTCCCCCCCTAGTTCTTTTAAATTCTTTATTGTGTGTTCTTTTTTAATGTTTTAATGTACACTTTGCAAGCTGCCTCTTTGGCTGAGAGCACAAGATAGATGTGTTTTAAATAACAAGACAAAATAAAAATGTAATGCTATTCCAGAGACACTCAAATACACTGGTTACTGTCTGATAAAACTCCGGAATAATCACCTTTTGGGCCCTTCCTTTAAAAAACAAATTTTTTTTTTTACTTGACCATAGCATTGAAAAGCCTGAAAATAGGAACGACCAGCTGTGCAATCCTGGGGGGGTGGGGGTGTCCCGCAGCAGCTGGAGGCAGTGGAGCTGTGCTGCCTCCAGAGCGGCTTGCTGCCAGTGCAGCAAGCTGAAAAAGGGGTTAAAAACACTTTTTAAAAGCCCCATCGAACTCCCCATAGAGTTCCACGAGGCTGCACCATGAATTTTGCAGGCGTACTGTGACGCCTGCAGAATGGCACAGTTTAAGCCTGAAAGGGGTAAAGGTAAAGGTCCCCTGTGCAAGCACTGGATCATTCCTGACCCACGGGGTGACGTCACATCCCGACGTTTCCTAGGCAGACTTGGTTTACGGGGTGGTTTGCCAGTGCCTTCCCCAGTCATCTTCCTTTTACCCCCAGCAAGCTGGGTACTCATTTCACTGACCTCGGAAGGATGGAAGGCTGAGTCAACCTTGAGCCGGCTACCTGAAATTGACTTCTGTCGGGATCGAACTCAGGTCATGAGCAGAGCTTGGACTGCAGTACTGCAGCTTACCGCTCTGTGCCACGGGGCTGCCTAAAGGCAGCTCCACCCCTGGGCAAGCCCCCAGAATGCTGACACGGGGAGATACGTCAGGGAAACGTTGGTGGGAGACTGCACTGGTGTCTGAGAGCCATGCTGCCACCATGGTCCGTCCAGGAGGGCAAGCGTAAGTTGCCCTATGCCTGCGTCCGTGCCAGTTTGCACAGCGCAAGTGGAACAGATGCTGGTGTAGGGGTCACACCAGCTCCTATGGGCATTCAGCTCCCTCTTTAGGAACGGGCTACAAGTTTACCATTTAACTTAAAGTACTGTGTTCCAAATAAACAGCCTAGGCCTAATGTTTTCAACCATAGTATCCCTTTTTATAACTCTGGAGCAATTACATGAAATATGCTAGAAGATGCGTGGCCTTGCCGAGATAAAGCACATGGATTTTTGTAGGTCATGTCCTAAGTTCAATCACCTGCATTTAGAGTTTAAAAAGTTCTAGGTATCAAGGCTAGGAAAGGCCTTAAGCTTCGAAGAGATGGCGCCCATCGAAGGAGAAAGGACTGCGCGAGATAAAACACAGCTCGGCTTCCTTAGTTGCTATTGGAATGCTGCTGGCCTTGTCGGTTGCTCTGAGAAACTACAATGCCAAATAATTGGCATTACAAACTTCACAAAAGCAAGAAACAATGCACAACAATGCTCCCCCCTTTCTGCGCTGATTTTCTGTTTGCAGGAAGTTTTCAATATAGAGGAACACGCCAAAATGAAATAGCTCCTGATCTTCCACCTACAGTCTGAAATGATGTGGTGCGCTGTGCCACCTCGGCATTCCTCTTCTTTGTTCTCATACACATGTGAACAAGGTTCTCTTGGCACAAGGTTTGCCCAAGTACATAGATATGCGTCGTCTATCCCTTGTCGCTTGGATCCAAGAATGCCTCAGTTGAAAGGCAAAATGCACTTGGCGCAGTTGTGCTCGCCATAGGTGTATTGCAAGTGCTGCTGTGACACACAGCACTTGATACAGGTTTTTTTAATTGAAGCCGCAACGTGCATATGGAGCAATGGAATGGACAACAGATGGGTCTCCTGGTTTTATTGAATATGCTTTGGAAATGGTCTGAGAATGTTTTGGCTCTGTCTTATGCATGTAGAAAAAGACAGCAGGGATAGCGCCGCCAGTTTCTCTTCGCGCAAGCAGAGAGAGAGGAATCATTTTAGTGTTTGCATGAGGACTGGCGCACAGGCAGAAGTCTTCTGGGGACCGGCAGTGCCTCTGCGCACAGTGGGGCGGCTTTAAGCCTGATGTGTTTCTCACACATGCCTCTTTCTCAACATATAGGCTTAGTTAACCGGGCTGTGTGAGCGTGGTCTTGGTCTTTTCTTTCCTGATGTTTTGCCAGCAGCTGTGGCAGGCATCTTCAGAGGAGTAACACTGAAGGACAGTGTCTCTCAGTGTCAAGTGTGTAGTAAGAGTAATATATAGTCAGAAAGGGGGGGGATTTGAGCTGAATCATTGTCCTGCAAAAAGTATCCAAGGTAATGTGCTAATCATTGTCCTGTAAGTATCAAGATAATGTGCTAATGAGGGTGTGGTATGTTAATATGGAAGCATTGTATCCTGAAGTGATCTGTTAATGTGTGAAATCCAAAGCTAATCCGCATGGCTATTGTGGACTGTAGTCTTTGTTAGTCTGGAGTCTTTCTGACTATATATTACTCTTCCTACACACCTGACACTGAGAGACACTGTCCTTCAGTGTTACTCCTCTGAAGATGCCTGCCACAGCTGCTGGCAAAACGTCAGGAAAGAAAAGACCAAGACCATGGTTACACAGCCCGGATAACCTACAAGAACCAATGAACTCTGACCGTGAAAGCCTTCGACAGTATAGGCTAAGCTTTATCATTTTGGTTCAGCCTCGCGTTCATACACAACCTAACATTTTGTGCTGTTTGCTGGGGAAAGTACAGAACCTTGAATCACAATGACAGCTAGGAGCTGAGATGGTGAAGCATTTAGGTTTAGCTTTTGCTGGAAGTGAATAGGAGACAGAATTGATAAGGTTATCCAGGTGGGAATTGTATGCATGGCTGAAGGACATGTAGTAATGATGTAGTGGATGAGGTGGGACTATCACCAGGAAGCGGGAGACAGCTCACATCTTGACCTCACCGTTCCTGTGACATCTCTACCTATCTGTGTGCAATCAGAGAATCTGTATAATTTAAACATAGAAAAGCTAAGGGAAGTTAACAACATTAATTGAAAGGATAGAATCTCGGTAAGCAATGTAAAAGTGAAGTTAAATGGGTACAAACTTGAAGTAATCACACTGGGCTGAAATGTTGTGTTTGAATGATCCAGAATCCAAATGGTAATGGCTGGAATCAGTGCAGAAGTACTTAAAAGACATGTGAATTATTATTATTATTTATTTATTTGATGTCTAACCCTCCCTTTCCCAACCAAAATTGGGCTCAGGGTGGTTCACAACCAGAAATTACTTAAAAGTACATGCATCAACATGGTTTTGCCTTTTTGCGGGACTCAGCAGAAGACGGCTGGCAGTTACCCTTCCCCCTGATTTCAAGCAGCTTTAAAGAGTAGGTCTGTCTTTTTAAAAAGGCCTTGATTGCTCTGTGCTCCTATTATTCAGACTGCCAGAGGCCAAGGAGTCAGCAGGCTGCAAGTACAGCTCATGACTTCCTCCCATCTCTTTCCCTCCTACTCTTTCAGTTCCAGGCAAAGCATGGGTGTATCTGGGGACAATGCAAGATATTTTGCGAAATACTTTGGTTCTGGATTCTGCTTGCACTTACTTGCATGGGTAATGCAAATGGGAGAGAAAGGAAAACGCGGAGCATTTTATTTTTTAGGAGATTCAGGGCTACTTTATTGTCTGGGGGCACTTTCACACATGCCGAATAATGCACTTTCAATCCACTTTCAATGTACTTTGAAGCCAGATTTTACTGTGCGAAATGGCAAAATCCACTTGCAAACATTCATTAAAGTGCATTGAAAGTAAATTGAAAGTGCATTATTTGGCATGTGTAAAAGTGCCCTGGGTGTATTTTGGCAATTTGTACCAAAAACTTATTTTGTTTCATTTGTTTATTAAAAAAAGATTCTATGCCACCTTTCTATCCAGAAGCACTTCCAAAGTAGCAAGCATCAAAACAGTAAAGCATCTCAGCATTAAAACAGCATCTTAAATAAAGTATGTATAAAACAAAAAATTCAATTAAAATATATAAATGCACACAACAACACAATAACTGCAACTTCACGGGCTTAGATCAACCTAGACACAATGCCTTTCCAAGCCCTGAACTGCATGTTATGAGTCTTGTGTGGCTGCCACCCAGAAATGGATCGGATCTTGTACTTACTGGGAAAGTTCCTGATGGGCTTCTGGCCTGGACAGCCACTGGCAAACAGGAACAAGCTGATCCGGCTGACGCCTGTAATGCTGGCTGCCTCCTGCCTGATCATTCACGCTTCTGCCACAGGGTCCACACAATTAAAATAGTCCCTTTTTTGCAAGGGGATAGAGATTCAAGAACAACATTGGGGGTGGCCAAGTATCTCTCCGCCATATTTTCCATAAAGAAATAAAGGCTCCCCATTTACCACTACACTACACCAGCATGGTATAGTGGATAAGAGTGGTGGTTTGGAGTGGTGGACTCTAATCTGGAAAACCAGGTTTGATTCCCCACTCCTCCATGTGAGCAGCGGATGCTAATCTGGTGAACCGGGTTGGTTCCCCCGCTCCTACACATGAAGCCAGCTGGGTGACCTGGGGCTAGTCACAGCTCTCTTAAAGCTCTCTCAGCCCCACCTACTTCACGGGGTGTCTGTTGTAGGGAGGGGAAGGGAAGGTGATTGTAAGCCGGTTTGATTCTTCCTTAAGTGATCTGAAAGTTGGCATATAAAAACCAACTCTTGTTCTACTACTACTGCTCAAAACCTTTGGCTCATGGGAGCTTGAAAAGGAAAGGACAACTTGCACACACTGGTTTATAAGAAAACCACCTTCAATTTGACTCCCAGGGATTGCCAGCAACAGGCTGGCACCCCTAGTGCTGGCAAAGCCACAGGGTCCCCACAACTTGGACCTGGCCATGGTGATAATGACAACAGGCATAGGCTAGAACATCCATTCTCGTCATTACTGGGGCATGGGTTGGAGCTCATCAGACCTTACAGTGATTTGGTCAAATGACTGCAAATTAAAGATTGATTGATTGACGGACCTTACAGTGCTGCCAGTGTAGCAGGGACAACTTGGCTCAGCTTCCTCCAGGTCTACTTTAACGTCCCAGTCCACTCTTGCTGACACCAACCTACATCTCCCATTTGTGAACGATCAATATTTGATCAAAGAAAACAAGTTCCATAATATTGTGTTTCAGAGGCTGCCTGCCCCACCCAAGGGAACTGCTGTGAGGTACAGAATACTGCTTACATCATAAAAATTATTTCCTTTACCACATTCCTGGGGATGTGAGGATATCAGTTGGTGGCAATGTCACACACCCTGTAATGGAAGGCTAGCCTCTGGGGCCACACCGAGTCTTTTACTGCAACTAGGTCATGCCCTCCCAGGCATACCCTCTATTCTCTCTTTAATCAGTAGAAAATTATATGCCACCTCTATGACTATTAAACGCTGCCAAACATAGCCGTTCAATTCAAGAGTAACTGAAGTAGGGGGTCAACTAGAGTTGCCAACTGCCAGGTAGTAGCTGGAGATCTCCTGCTAATTCAACTGATCTCCAGCCGATAGAGATCAGATCACCTGGAGAAAAATGGCTGCTTTGGCAATTGAACTCTATGGCATTGAAGTCCCTCCCCTCCCCAAACCCTGCCCTCTTCAGGCTCCGCCCCCAAAATCTCCCGCCGGTTGCGAAGAGGGACCAGGCAACCCTAGGGTCAACGGTTTCTAGCAGAGAGTTCTGTGTTCTTCAGTTGTGACCTAAACCATGTTTTCTCCAACTTGGACCAGGATTGTAACCATAAGGATATTTACCCTAAATATCTTCATACATTCCTAGAGACCAACTTATTTACAGTTCTGGTTAGATCTCAACTTCCTTTTGTTCTTTTTTTTAAAAAAACTGTCAGTCAAAAGAGTATATGTTTCAGAATGACATCAACAAGGGGTAGGGTTTGTAGCCCATTGTTACCTGGGCAGAAAGAGAAGTTCCTTTGAGCAAAACTTAAAATATATACCCAGAGCCCTTAATTAGGCCAGGGAAAGGCCGAGAGTGTAAGACACAGGAAATTCAACATTCCTGTGTCAATGAATAGGTTTCAGGGAAGGAGGTTTTGGGGACCTAGCTTAAGGATAAAGGGTTGGATCGTGTCAACTTTTCCAGTCAATTTCACCCAATTGTCCTCCTTATTACAGCTCCCATTCCAGATGGTTTTTGTCCATGCAGGTCCCATGAATCTGAGCATAGACTATTTGGGTGGTCTAAGGGGATCCTTCCTCACTTTTTCACCAGCAGAAAAGCAGGGCTTGATCTTAGTCAGAGTTTTTAAACAACTGGAGCAAACATAAAAAGGCAATTGAAGAAAACAATATAAAACAAAACAAGCTTTTATACAACTCAAGTTCACTGATTCATGATATTCATCTCCCATAACATGTAGTTAAGTGACTTACTATCCTAAATCAGAATAATGTAGAGCAGGGGTCCCCACACTTTTTGAGTCTGCTGACATATTTGGAATTCTGACACAGCATGGTGGGCACATCAACAAAATGGCTGCCACAAAATGGCTGCTGGAGGAGGCGGAGCCATCCACAAAATGATTGCCACAGTTTAACTTCAGTAACACAGTGCAGATTCTTGTGCTGTGGTGGCAGCTGCTGCCAAAACAACATTTTAACAAGTCTGCACAGCCAATCAAATCTCCAGCGTGGTCTAGTGGTTAAGAGCCGTTGGGCTGGTAGTCTCTAATGTGGAGAACCAGGTTTGATTCCCCACTCCTCCACATGAGTGGCAGAGGCTAATCTGGTGAACCGGGTTGGTTTCCCCACTCCTACGCATGAAGCCAGCTTGGTGACCTTGGGCTAGTCACAGCTCACTTAGAGCTCTCTCAGCCCCACCTACCTCACAGGGTATCTATTGTGGGGAGGGGAAAGGAAGGTGATTGTAAGCAGGTTTGATTCTTCCTTAAGTGGTAGAGAAAGTCGGCATATAAAAACCAACTCTTCTTCTTCTTCTGTAGTCAATCAAAGCCCTCCTGGACAAAAAACCTACCCAATTCCCAAAAACACTTAGTAGGCACCAGGAAAAGTGTTGGTGGGTGCCATGGCACCATGTTTGAGACACCTAATGTCAAGGGACCTGGTAGGGGCATCTGCTGGTGGCTTCAAACATATGATGATGATCATCATCATCACTGTACTTTTCTGTTCCAAGGAACGCACAAAGCTAAGAGCAAAACAGTATTTTTCTATTTAAAAAAAACTTAAATGAAAACAATATCACGATTAGTTTTCACGAATATCACGAATATATAACTATATAAATAATAGTTAAATATATAAATAATAGTTAAATATATAAATAATATCACAAATAGTTATATATTAAATTATTTTTATATATTAAATTATATATTTAACTATTCGTGATATTATATATATATAATTTGCGGCTAGTATGCCAGATAAAATAGATACAACAGAAACTGACCAATAAAACAGAAACTGACCAGCGAATAGTTATAAACAAACTAAAAAACAGCTGCAGCATTTTGGACATTAATTAAAAGCTCAAAATTGTACAGAAGGTCTGCAGAAGTAATTCATATATCACCTGACCTTCCTGCTTAATGTCAGACTGGGAATTTATGGAGGTTCTTTTCTGTTTGTGAGACCCACACGTGTCTTAATAAATGAGCTAATGCGTAAATTCCCTCTTCCGGCATCACTCAGAAACAGGGATGAAAGAAACTTAAATGTCTTAATGGTAGTATCTCTCTCAGGGTACTCAAAGCAGAAGATGGGCTTTAACACTTCACTTCAGCTATCTTCTGAACGGTACTTCATACTTGTCCATAATGCCTTGCTTTCAGACCTACTCAGAAACATAGTTAAAGACAATTAAGTTCACTTGCATGCTGTCTCCACTCTAATGACTAAAACTGCCCTTTGTAGCGAGGGAAAGTTAGCCTCACATCTCCTACCATGCAATCATAAACAGAGGTACACCTATCTAAGGCCATTGAAGGATTGCACTAAAGTTAGGGTTCCCAATTGCCTGAAATTGGCAGGCAATCACCCGCCAATTCACCAACTGGTCGACGGGCGGAAGTAGGCCAGTGGAGGGGTGGGGAGCAAACTATGCGCCCAGCGTGACAATGTAATTTCCGTGATTTCCACAGAGGTTTTTTGCAAGTGCTGGAGAGCCCCCCCCCCCCCCAGTGCGATGTTAAAGGGTGAAATAAATCACCAGCGTCTGAAAACTCAGCGCTGGCTCTCCTTCCTCAGCGGCAAGCAGAGCTCCATCCAGGCGTTTTTTTTTTTTTTTGCTTTGCTGCAGGTAGGGTTTCAGGAAGGCTTGGGTCTCCCTCAGAGGAAGACACAGGTCTGGGCCGGCTCTTCAGGCTTTCCCTGCGGCTGCTGCCATGGTTGCCTTGTTTTCTCCTCTCCAGCGACCCTCCCCTCCAGCCCCAGAACCTCCCCGCTGATCAGCTGTTTTTTCAATCAGCTGTTTGGCAGGGAGACAGGGAGGACGGGCTGCTTTTCTCTCCACCGCTGGGGGTTGGGGCTGCCCCAACAAATCTGACCTGATGTCATCACGTAGATGACGCTGGTCGCAACCCCCAACCCCGCCTCCCTAAATCTCCCACCCACCTACTGGGAGTCAGCAGGCAAGGAGAACAATGGGCGGTAGATTGCCTACCAGAAGTGGGCACTTGGGAACCCTATCTATGCTAGAAATCTTCTACTCACCCTTGTTCTTGTGTGTAAAGTGCTATCAATTACAGCTGATTTATGGCAACCCAGTAGGGTTTTCAAGGCAAGAGATTAACACAGGTAGTTTCTCATTGCCTTCCTCTGCATAGTGACCCTGGGAGACCTTGGATGGGAGACCTTGGTGGTCTCCCATCCAAGTACTAACCAGGACTGATCCTGCTTTGCTTCTGAGATCTGATGAGATTGGGCTATTCTGGGCCATCCAGGTCAGGGCAGCCTTGTTCTCGCAGGCCTATATTTGCCATACAAAAATGGATAGCCCACCGTGGAGATTCACAAGAGAGAAAAAGTTGCACCATTAAAAAGTTGTTCTCATTGTTGTACAAAACATTTAGCAGACAAAAGGAGCATTACTGGTACATTGTTAAGGAAATGGTTCCATGCTTTAGTGTCACTGGGTCTGAGAGAAAGAAAGAAAGAAAGAAAGAAAGAAAGAAAGAAAGAAAGAAAGAAAGAAAGAAAGAAAGAAAGAAAGAAAGAAAGAAAGAAAGAAAGAAAGAAAGAAAGAAAGAAAATCAGGGGGATAAATGCTGGTACTATCATTAAGGAAATGGTTCTATATCTGAGTGAAGATGTGAAAGGGAGATGGGAAGGAAGAATGAGAAACCACTTTTAAGTCACATTCATAAGCAAATTCTAAGTGATGGATGCTGGGGTTGCTAACAGGTCTGAGGGGAAATGTCTGGCCTCTTTAATAGAAGCTTCCTGTGTGGAACTGAGCAACTGAAACTTTTCATGGCATGGAGGTAAATAACATTACCTGGAAAATAATATCCTATAAAAGGTAAACGTCCCCTGTGCAAGCACCGGGTCATTCCTGACTCAAGGGGTGACGTCACATCCCGACGTTACCTAGGCAGACTTTATTTATGGGGTGGTTTGTCAGTGCCTTCCCCAGTCATCTTCCCTTTACCCCCAGCAAGCTGGGTGCTCATTTTACTGACCTTGGAGGGATGGAAGGCTGAGTCAACCTTGAGCCGGCTACCTGAAACCGACTTCCGTCGGTGACGAACTCAGGTCGTGAGCAGAGCTTGGACTGCAGTACTGCAGCTTACCACTCTGAGCCACGGGGCTCCTAATATCCTATAAGCATCTGTTAAATGGACAGGACATTTTTCTCTCTCTAGACAGTTAACAACCCTAAAGGTTGCATCACCACAAATTAAACACAAGTAGTTATTTCACACGGAAGCTCTCACGCCTACAGAAAGCAAAGGAGTAAATGAAGGGCCCTTGGGCCAAAGAGGAAAATTTCAGGGCGGGGAACACGTCTGTTTTGATTCTATCTGGTGTTGGTCACTGCTAGGGCACCAGAGAGCCTAAAAAGCCAATTAGATGGATGATAGGAGTACTTTGATCACTGGGAACACTGTGACTGACTCTTCCAAGGAAGCAGCTGAAGGACCACATTCACCAAGGGCAACTTGGTATGACAGAAACCTGCTGTAGAACCATGTGCCATGTCAGAGCCTCTCCCTCCAGGATTACAGGCCCAAGAGGGTATCTAAAATCTTTTAACTACAAAATAAAGTTTTTTTTTATGAGACTTGTTACTTGGATGCAAGAAGAACCTAATTCACCCCTTGGGCCTTCCTCAGTGGTCAAATTATACAAAACACGATTATTCAAAAACACATCTGGAAATGCACTTCACAAGGTATTTTATCTGAAATTTGTACGGTTTACAAATTTAACATAAAATACCTGGTAAAGTGCATTGGTCTATTAGTAATTTCTATTTTGCATATTATCAGTGGTGTTGATTATTTTTGTAATGGTTTATATTGGTGGTTTTATATGTAGCCTTTAATAGAGGCTTCATGGGATGTTGTTTACCAGGTGACATTTACCTGTGTGCCATGAAAAGCTTCAGCTGCCTACTTCCACACATTAAGCTTCTATTTAAAAGGACAGAACATTTCCCCCTAGGCAGGTTGGTCCCCGACTAGTGGGGATGTTGCCCGCTGGGGAAATCCGGGGGGGGGGGGGTTTCATACCCACCTGCCTTCCGTAGTTTACACTTGTATTCTGAATACCTATTTAAACCAGATTAGAACCTTGGACAGCTAGATTCCAGTCCAGTAGCATCTTAGAGACCAACAAGATTTTGGAGGGTATGAGCTTTCAGGAGTCAAAGCTCCCTTCCTGAGATGCAAGTAGGAATGGAGATCCAGATTGGACCAAACTCCTGCATTTAGACATCCTGGCAAAATAGTTTTGTTGGAGGCTTCTAGTGCCCAGAAGTCTTCAGTCATGCTCTGAAGCTTAACATAATTAAGCATGAGTATATACCTCAGTTCACCTCAGTCATCATTAAAGGATATACCTGAAGCAGAACAACCTGTGACCTGACCTTTTGTAATACATAAAAGTTTAGTAATGAGTGTGAGCTCCATTCACCAGAAGCCACATGTGACATTTAGAATCATAACAAATTACAGATTCTCTTGATAGGTGGCATAAACCCCAAAATTATGTCTAGCATTCATTAAGGTACAGGGCAGGTTCATTAAGGTTCATTAATTTTAGGGCAGGGAGTTCCATAATTTAACTATGTGTTGTGTGACAAAATACTTCCCTTTATCTGTTTTGAATCTCTCACCCTCCACCTTCAGCAGATGACCCCGCATTCTAGTATTATGGGAGAGGGAGAAAAGCTTCTCCCTGCCCACTCTCTCCAAACCATGCATAATTTTATAGACCTCTAACATGTCTCCCCTCAGCCGCCTTCCTTCCAAGCTGAACAGTCCTAAGCGTTTTGACCGCTCCTCATAGGGCAGTTGCTCTAGTCCCCTAATTATTTTGGTTGCTCTTTTCTGCACCTTCTCAAGCTCTGTAATATCCTTCTTTAGGTGTGGTGACCAGAACTGTACACAGTATTCCAAGTGTGGTCTCACCATAGATTTGTACAAGGGCAGTATGATATCAGCAGTTTTATTCTCTATTCCTCGTCTAATTATGGCCAGCATGGAATTTGTCTTTTTTATAGCAGCCGCACACTGGGTTGACATCTTCATCGAGCTATCCACTACCACCCCAAGATCCCTTTCTTTGTCTTTTGCTGCCAGCACAGATCCCATCAGTGTATATGTGAAGTTGGGATTTTTTGTCCCAATATGCATCTCTTTACACTTACACACATTGAATCTCATTTGCCATTTTAATGCCCATTTTTCCAGTATGCAGAGATCCTTCTGGAGCTCTTCACAGTCCGATTTTGTTTTAACCACCCTAAATAATTTGGTGTCATCTGCAAACTTGGCTACTTCACTGTTCAATCCCAAATCCAGGTCATTGATGAACAGGTTGAAAAGCATCGGTCCCAGCACAGATCCCTGAGGCACCCCACTGCTCACTTTCCACCATTGTGAGAACTGACCATTGATCCCTACTCTCTGTTTCCTATTTTTCAGCCAGCTCTCAATCCATAAGAGGACTTGTCCTCTTATCCCGTGACTATGAAGTTTGCTTAGCAGTCTTTGGTGGAGGACTTTGTCAAAAGCTTTTTGGAAATCCAAATACACAATATCCACAGGCTCATTCCTGTCCACATGCTTACTGACGCTTTCAAAAAACTCTAATAGGTTAGTGAGACAGGACCTACCCATACAGAAGCCATGTTGGTTTTGCCCAGCAGGCCTTGCCCTTCTCTATGCTTGACAATTCTATCTTTAATAATGCTTTATAGTGCTGGGAAATAAGTACCTGCTGACCGTGGTGGACTACGCCACAAAGTACCCTGAGGCAGTGCCACTGAGGGACATCGAGGCCAAGACCGTGGCTGACGCATTGCTGTCCATCTTTGCAAGGCTAGGTTTTCCAGAGGAGATGGTGACTGATTTGGGAACCACCTTCATGTCCAGAGTCATAAGAGAACTATTGCAGGCTTGTGGTATCAAACACCGGCCACAACTGCGTACCATCTGCAGGCAAATGGCCTAACAGAGAGGTTCAATGGCACACTGAACCACATGCTGAGAACCTATGCCCACAAACATCTGAATGACTGGGACCAGCGGCTGCAGCATTTCCTGTTCGGGTATTGAGAAGTGCCACAGGAGAGTTCCGGGTTTAGTCCTTTAGAGCTGCTCTACGGATGACAACCAAGAGGGCCACTGGACATCCTGAGAGAGGCATGGACAGGGCAAGAGAACATCGAGATGTCATCTCCTATTTGCAAGAGCTCCAGGAGAACCTGAGGGAACTGAGATCTACAGCGACCAAAAACATGCACAGACCCCAGAAGAAGCAGAAGAACTGGGACCTGAAGGAACTGAGATCTACAGCATCCAACAACATGCACAGTCCCAAGAAGAAGAAGAAGAAGACCTGGCACGATGCCAAGACCAGAGACTTAATTATTAAAGTGTTGAGACCATATTCCTCGAAAGGAATATGTGGTGCAAGACGTGCAGGTGGTGAGAAGGGATCCATCGCTTTGGCAGGGTGGGGAAAGCTTGCTCAGGAGAGGGCAGCAGGTAAAGTAGTCACATCCCCATCCCTGACCAAGGACCAGGTATGGCAGGTCCAGACGGTGTTGATAGAGCATCAGTCCATCTTTACAAACCTCCCTGGGAAAACCCAAGTAGCATTGTGCAGAGCTGACATGGGGGGTTAGCACCGTGACACTGGCCCAAATACCCATTATCAATAGGGGTAAGGGGTTAAAAGAAATAAAGAGCCTTGGGCTGAAATGTACTTTCTGAAGGTCCTCGGGCCTCTCCTGAGATTTTGGTACATAAGCCAGAATTGACACGGGGATGGGACTCAGGCTCCCTCTTTACTGTGTTACTGGCCCAAACACCACTGTCAATAGGGAAAAGGGGTTAAAAGTAGTGATGAGCCTTGGGCTAGAATGTACTTTTTGAAAGTCCTTGGGCCTCACCTGAGATTCTGGTATGCGAGCCAGGCAAAACGGTGCAGTTTTGGTGCAAACTACAGGTAATGTAATGGAAGCATATGTTGTTTATGGTTAAGTAAAAGAAGAAATGTTTAGTAAAAATGTGTTATAGGATAACCCAGAGTGTTCATGTCCATTCATTGCCTAGGAGAGGTTTGTAAACCCCCAGAAGCAATGATCTCAGAAGGTGGGACATGTGATGGATAAGGGGTTAATCTGCAGCAAGAGCTGACAGACCAAGAGTGGGCAGAGCCACAGGGAGCTGACACTCTGAGCTCTGAGAGACAGAAAGCATTCAAAGCTTGGGACCCAGCCTGGATAGGAGGCTGTGAAAGGAGTCGAAGCTCGGGACCCAGCCAGAGAAGGCTGTGACAGATTGGAAGCTTGGTAGCGAGACTGAGCGGAAGCCAGACTGTACTCTGTGAACCTGAGGGGTTCCGTTAAAGCCAAAGCTATTGACACACACACAACCTGTGGTAGTGACAGGAGTGAGAATTGGGCTAGAGAGGACCCATTCTCAGGTCACAAGGGGAATTAGTCTCTGAGGTAGAGCTATTCCGGTAGCAGGGAGGTGTGGAGGATTACAGCCACTGAGGTGGGGTAATCAGGGAGAGCTAGACTGAGGACAGAGTCTAAGAGTCTGCGTCTGAATAATAGTTCTGAGGGATAGAACTAAGCTTGAAACTAAGAACGAAAGGAACTTGAGTGAAGAAAACATCTAAGCTATCTCTGAAGTAATCTTGCATACATAAACCTGAGTTTTCCCTCCAATTTCTGCCTTTTCTTGAAAACCAATCTCTGTGGGCTCTGTTCAATAAACTTCCCTGTTTTGTCTGTTTAAGTTAAAAAGCCTCTTGTCTCCTATTTCTCACTGAGGTAAATACTGGTGTGGGACAGGAGGAGAAGGAAAATAATCTCCTCACAAATACACTCAGGCCAAAGCTTTTCCCTCAGCATATACGGCCGGGCTGAGAGAGTGGGATATTGAAGTGGTTGAAAGGGGGGTGCGTCATAGACACATATCCATCCCATCAAGAATGATGGCTGACCACTTTCTGTCAGGGTGATTGCTGTGCTTCGTTGTTTCATCAAGTGAGAGGTAGTGGGTAGAAGATGTTCTTTCCTGACTGGTCAATCTAACTTCAAAAGCTGGGATCAGAAACCAGTGCTGCAGGGTCATGGAAGAATACAAGGATACAAAGAAGAAGACAGAAGTCCAAGAAGGTAACCAGCTGGTGACAAAGAGATCAGACATACAAGAAATGGACTTTTCATCTAAAAAAGTCATGGAAGGACGTGTGGATACAAGGAAGAAGAGAGCAGGTCAAGGAACACAGATTGAAGCCATGATGGAGATGAAGCCCAGAAAGAATTATTTTTGGATACGCACCCTGTCTGAGGAAATGAGAGAGAATAAAGAAATCCTGTTCCCATACCTGATTAACTTATTTCAGTTACAGAAGGAAGTATTAGACCATGGTTAAAGGACTGATTTAAATATGATTGCTGGATTGGAAGGCTTTGATAGTGTGGATGGGTGGCATGGCTATTAACAATGTAGTGGAATTAAGATTTAGACATCATTTTGGGATTATGTAAACAAGTCCTCCTTATATAGACTATCAATTGATATAAAGGTATACTGGAATATGTTGGAATGTACTAAGGATATTGGTTTTTTCTCCTTCTTTTTTATAAGGGGTGGACTTGTGATATGGATTTGGGATATGATTTACACTGAAATAAGATCGATTAAACAGGAAATATCCCTAAAATATTGGAGAGGATGTTGTTTAGTATGATTAAATTTATGTTATACTGGCTGCAATTTTATGCAGCCAAATGGAAAGGGACAAAGGTTTCAGAATAAAGGGATTAAACATTTAAATGTTAGAACTGGTGGAGTTGGAGAAACTAGGGAAAAGGGGAGAATTGAAGGAATCATTGTGATAATGTATAAGATCTGGGAAAAATGGAAGGTTACTTTTTACTCTGATCCAGAATGTAAAATTTTATATAACATGAAACTTTAGAATGAGATTAATACTAGGATCAGAATATGTTAACGAAGGATAATAACACTTCATTAAGAGGTAGATGGAGGTGATGGGGAAGTCAATTTATTTTTTATGTTTAATGGTAATCAAGACAACAATTAATGTAATTGTGATTGTGATATTATTTTCACATTGTTGTTAAGATTATGAAGAATTTATAGTTTTAAAAAACCAATAATAATTTATTAAAAAAAATAAGAAACCAGTGCTGCAGGGTGTGCGTGTGAGACACAAAGTAATAGCTACTTTGCAGTTTAGAATCTGGGGGGACAGGGGGAAAAGCAGCATTTCTACCGGAGCTAACTAGAAACTAAGACACTGCCTGGGGGAACCATATAAATTGCTTTTTGGAAATGAGGTGATTAGTGGTTGTGCCTGGCAGCTCTAGGAGTGTCTGTTACCTTCCACTATGCATTACTTGTGTGTTTGTAAATAAAGCAACTATTAAAACTATATCAGGAGTCATAGTTTTCTTTCTAAATCAAAGGACAATAAACTCATTAGCACTGCCCTTGGAACTTCTCACTGCTCAAAAGTCCTGAGCTTGCAGAACTACTGTTGTAATAACATACGAACGTAAGAAAAGCCCTGCTGGATCAGACCAAGGCCCACCAAGTCCAGCAGTCTGTTCACACAGTGGCCAACCAGGTGCCTCTAGGAAACCCCCAAACAAGATGACTGCAGCATAGGGCTGTCGATTTGGTTTGTCCCGAACAGAAAAACAGCCGAATTTCCCCCAATTCGGCTGTTTTTCGGTTCAGGAGAAACCGAACTCAAAAAAGGCGGGAAACGGGGGCCGAATTCACCGACTTCGGGGGTTTGGCAAATAAATTCAGCAGATTCGGGGTTCCCCCCGCGCCTTCACGGGGCTTCCATGAAGGCGCGCGGGGGGCCCTTTAAATAGATCTGTGCCTCCCGGCTGGGAGGCACACATCTATTCCATGCCCCCTTCAGGGGACTCCCCTGAAGGCGCATGGGGGGCCCTTTAAATAGATCTGTGCCTCCCGGCCGGGAGGCGCACATCTATTCCACGACCCCACCTCCGCGCCTTCAGGGGACTCCCAGCTGATCTCCCAGATCTCCCAGCTTGGAGGTGCAGATCTGTTTAAAGGGCCCCGGCGCCTTCAGGGAAGCCCCCTGAAGGCGCGCAGGGGGCCCGAATTTTCCCTCGAACTCCGGATCTTGCCCGAATTTTGGAGATCCGAAGAGGGGGAGTTCGGACTTCGGCACGGCCCAAATCAAAACGGGCCGAATTTTGCTGAATCCGAATTTTACTGAATTTTTTTTTCAACAGCCCTACTGCAGCAGCACCATCCTGCCTGTGTTCCACAGCACCTAAGATAATAGGCATGCTCCTCTGATCATGGAGAGAAAAGGTATGCATCATGACTAGTATCTTTTAACTAGTATCCCTGAATACCCCTTTCCTCCATGAACATTTTAACTAGTAGCCATGAATACCCCTTTCCTCCCCTCTTAAAGCCTTCCAAGTTGACAGCCATCACCATATTTTGGGGCAGGGAGTTCCACAATTTAACTATGCTGGATAAATTTATCTCTTTGCCTTGACTGAATAAATGAATGCTCCAGTCAAGCCAAAGAGATAAAAATTTTAGACATCCTAAATGACTGTGCCCTCGAACAGTTGGTCATAGACCCAACCAGAGGGGAGGCAATCCTGGATTTAATACTCTGTGGTGCTGCCAGTGACTTAGCGCGAGATGTGGATGTAGTTGAGCCAGTTGGCAATAGTGATCACAATGGCATCAAATTTAATTTATATGCAAGTGGGAAAAAGACTGGGAAATCTCACACAATTACCTTTGACTTTAAAAGAGGGAACTTCTCTAAAATGAGAAAACTGGTAAAGAGGAAGTTGAAAGGAACAGTTAGGAGGGTTAAATCTCGTGAAAAGGCTTGGGGGTTACTCAAGTCCACATTACTAGAGGCTCAGCTAGCTTGTATACCGCAGGTCAGGAAAGGTAGTAATAAGTCCAAAAGGTCACCACCATGGCTAACGGGTAAGGTGAAGGAAGCAATTAGAGAAAAAAAGTCTTCCTTCAGAGACTGGAAGGGTTGCCCAAACAAGGCAAACAGAAGGAAGCACAAAGGAAATGCAAGCAGATAATTAGAGATGCAAAAAAAGATTTTGAGGGGCATATCGCTAAACACATCAAAACAAACAATAAGAAATTCTTTGAGTATATTAGGAGTAGGAAACCAGCTATGGAAGCGGTTGGACCATTGGATGACAATGGGAGTAAAGGAACACTAAGGGAGGATAAAGCTATTGCTGAGAAACTAAATGAATTCTTCTCATCTGTCTTCACTGTTGAAGATACAGGGCAGATTCCTTCTCCTGAACAGAGATTTTGGAGAGGGGAGAATGAGGAACTGGGGCAAATATTGGTAACAAGGCAGGAAGTCCTAGAACATCTAGACAAACTGCAAACTAACAAGTCACAGGGTCCAGACGGTATTCAGCCTAGAGTTCTTCGAGAACTCAAATGGGAAATTGCTGAACTTCTAACAAAGATATGTAATATGTCCCTTCGAACAGCCTCTGTACCAGAGGACTGGAGAATGGCCAATGTAACACCCATTTATAAAAAAGGTTCCAGGGAGGACCCAGGAAATTACAGGCCAGTTAGCTTAATGTCTGTTCTGGGTAATTTGGTGGAAAGCATTATTAAAGATAGAATTGTCAAGCATAGAGAAGGGCAATGCCTGCTGAGCAAAACCCAACACGGCTTCTGTAAAGGTAGGTCCTGTCTCACTAACCTATTAGAGTTTTTTTGAAAGTGTCAATATTAGCATGTGGACAGGAATGAGCCTGTGGACATTGTGTATTTGGTTTTCCAAAAGGCTTTTGACAAAGTCCCCCACCAAAGACTGCTAAGCAAACTTCATAGTCATGGGATAAGAGGACAAGTCCTCTTATGGATTGAGAGCTGGCTGAAAAATAGGAAGCAGAGAGCAGGGATCAATGGTCAGTTCTCACAATGGAGGGATGCGGGCAGTGGGGTCCCTCAGAGATCTGTGTTGGGACTGGTGCTTTTCAACCTGTTCATCAATGACCTGGATTTGGGGTTGAACAGCGAAGTAGGCAAGTTTGCAGGTGACACCAAATTATTTAGGGTGGTTAAAACAAAATCAGACTGTGAAGAGCTCCAAAAGGATCTCTGCAAACTGGAAGAATGGGCATTAAAATGGCAAATGAGAGTCAATGTGTGTAAGTGTAAAGTGATGCATATTGGGACAAAAAATCCCAACTTCACATATACACTGATGGGATCTGTGCTGGCATCAAAAGACGAAGAAAGGGATCTTGGGGTGGTAGTGGATAGCTCGATGAAGATGTCAACCCAGTGTGCAGTTGCTGTAAAAAAAACAAATTCCATGCTGGCCATAATTAGAAGAGGAATAGAGAATAAAACTGCTGATATCATACTGCCCTTGTACAAATCTATGGTGAGACCACACTTGGAATACTGTGTACAGTTCTGGTCACCACACCTAAAGAAGGATATTACAGAGCTTGAGAAGGTGCAGAAAAGAGCAACCAAAATGATTAGGGGACTAGAGCAACTGTCCTATGAGGAGAGGTTAAGACGCTTAGGGCTGTTTAGCTTGGAAAGAAGGTGGCTGAGGGGAGACATGTTAGAGGTCTATAAAATTATGCATAGTTTGGAGAGAGTGGACAGAGAGATGTTTTTCTCCCTCTCCCAAAATACTAGAACACGGGGTCATCTGCTAAAGCTGGAGGGTGAGAGATTCAAAACAGATAAAAGGAAGTATTTTTTCACACAACGCACAGTTAAATTATGGAACTCCCTGCCCCAGGATGTGGTGATGGCTGCCAGCTTGGAGCGCTTTAAGAGGGGAGTGGACATATTCATGGAGGAGAGGGGTATTCATGGCTGTTAGTTAGAATGGCTACTAGTCATGCTGCATACCTATTCTCTCTAGTATCAGAGGAGCATGCCTATTATTTTGGGTGCGGTGGAACACAGGCAAGATGGTGCTGCTGCACTCATTTTGTTTGTGGCTTCCTAGAGGCACCTGGTTGGCCACTGTGTGAACGGACTGCTGGACTTGATGGGCCTTGGTCTGATCCAGCAGGGCTTTTCTTATGTTCTTATATAGGGAAGTAATATTAATGAAAGGTGATTCTTCAGCAAAAGGACTGTTCTTTCCCTTACCTCTGTGAATAATTACAGTCATAAGGATGCTGATGTTCTGGGGAAACCCAGTGGATCTCTAATGTTTTTCCATCTGTTGTTATTGTGACATAGTTCATTTATGCATAGGTTGTTCCTTGGAGTTATGCATAAGTTTTCTGTCCATTAGAGATGACCTTGTGCCCAGCCTCTGCAATGTCCAGATCTTCCCATTCCTCTGTTAACCTGACTCTTCTGTCTTCCTTGAGCAAAGCCCAAAGTGCAGGACATGCAAGTTTAGTTTCTCACACAGCCAATTACAAAGCAGCATGTCCAGAGGCGAGGATTGAAATACTTCCTGCTTCCTCTGAACTCTTTCTGAACAAAAGAAAAGCTTTTTAAAACCAAGGCTTGGATTTCTCCCCGATCCTTTCAGATTGCTCCATTTGTTGTTGTTGTTCTTAAAATGCTTTTTATGTGGCAATTGGGTTTGGGAGGGAATTTTCTCCCACAGTAAGCACTACAAGTTAGCCAATTACAAAGCAGCATTTAAAGGGGCGTGGCTTTATTTGAGCTTGGAGACTGCTGGTGCAGAGATTCCCAACAGGAAAGTGTGGGTCCAGCGAGCAACGAACCTTAGGTAAAACTCCCATGCATAAATGACCATAGAAAGCAGGAGAGCGGCATTTTTGATTTCTAACTCTAGTGCACACACATTCTAAAATGAGCCTCGAACAAGGAATCACCAGATTCTTGGGCTCAATTTAGCAGAGGTTTTTGTTTTTTTGTTTCAAATCTTACTTTAGACTGTGGGCTGACCTGTTCAATGGGAAATAGCCTTGAAGTGTCTGTCATCTGAGTGAACACTAGGTGGAGCGCTCATACTACATGGGGCTACCTGAAAACATGTCCTACTTTAAACTTGACTTGAGCTGTAACAAGGGGCAAGACAAGCAAGGCACTCACCTCAGGTGCTCAAAGCTATTGTCCCAAGCTGCCATCAGGAAAAGGGTGTATATCTATAAATTAAAGTTAAACCAACTAAGCAGGGGCAGCAGGTCCACTAGGGCCCCACCAGGTTTCTTGCTGCTTGCCTCCTTTACAGGAAAAGTAAAACCAAACACAAGCCTTACTGAACTTACTTCCAGTCTAAGGCTTGCAAGCTGTCAGCTCCCTGCTTCTTGCTTGCTTGGCTTTCTCGACCTCAGCCAAGTTCCCTCCTACTCTCAAGCTGGAGGGTGTCCCCCACCTATCCTTCATAAAGTATTTTCTGGGACAAAGCCCATGGTTGCCCAGTGCATATCTATAGAGTGGGGCATATTAAAATAAGGACAGAATGACAGGCCTGGGCAATGGATTTTAACAAAATTTATTGACCAATCAGATACATGCAGTGTAGCAGAATGCGCTGCCCACTTTTCAGTTGTAGCAGTGGAAAGTAATTGAAGGTCAAGTCATGGTTGTGCTATATGTAGGGTGGGGAGAGAAAGGGGGAAAGAAAAGGTTTATTATTATTATTCAAACTCACCATTAACACCTATGTTCAAACCTACATATATAAAATAAAATCTAATAATTTTTTTGTTAATTTAAACCCCCCCCCTTATATATTGTGTGGCCCATTGTCAATTGTAGCGAAGGATGTTATTTTCACCATTTAAAATTGGCGCACACACAAAGGTTCGAAATATCAAAAGATGTCCATAAGTGAGATTTGATTATAATGCCAAAAACCTAGATACCCTCCCCCATGAAATTTTTTAGGGCCAATATTCTAAGAGCCTGTTCAAACACATTCCTTATAGTACAGGGGTGTGATTTATGTCATACAATGTTCTTTAACCTAATGTATGTTGGAATGACCACCAGACTAGTTACGATAAGAATTAGAGAGCATATGAGCTGCATCAGACTCAGGAAAACAAATGCCCCACTGGTTCAACATTTTTTGGAAACAGGGCACACAGAGAAACAGTTTCACTTTTGGGTAATAGAAAACATCCAGCTTGACCTACCACAACTGAATGCACGTCTACAGAAACGGGAAGTGGTCTGGATTTTCTGGATTTTCCAACTGCAGACATTGACACCTCAAGGTCTTAACGAAACAGCAAATTGGATGTGCTGGCTTTAACATCTGTGTTTTACAAATTTGTCTGTGCTGTGAAAATTATCTTGCCTCTGTCCCCCCTTCTTCTCGTCAAGAAGTATCACGTGGACTGTATTGCATCATCCTACAGCAGTGTATATAAGCTGAACTTTTTTGAATTTTGTTGCCAATATGTTGTATCACTGTTTGATGATTTACACATCCACATAACATTGTAAAAATACTATAAGGTATGTGTTTGAATAGGCTCTTATAATATTGGCCCTACAAAATTTCATGGGGGAGGGTGTCTAGGTTTTTGGCATTGTAATCAAATCTCACTTATGGGCATCTTTTGATATTTAGAATCTTTGTGTGTGCGTCAATTTTAAATGGTGAAAATAACGTATTTTGCTACAATTCCCAAGTCACACAACATATAAGGTAAAAAAATACATTAAAAAAATTAAAAAAAAATTGTTTACATATGTTTTGGGCCTAGTGTTTGTAATGCATGTACACTCTATAATAAATTATAATAACAATTTGTATAATATTAGCTCAACTTTTAATTCTTTGTGTAGTTTAGGTTGAGTTTTTTCCCTTTTCGTTTTTTTTATTGCATACTTATTCTCTCCAGTACCAGAAGAGCATGCCTATTATATTAGGAGCTGTGGAACACAGGCAGGATGCTACTGCGGTTGTCTTGTTTGTGGGCTTGCTAGAGGCACCTGGTTGGTCACTGTGTGTACAGACTGCTGGACTGGATGAACCTTGGCCTGATCCAGCATGGCTTTTCTTATGCTCTTTTCTTATGATAACATTCTCAAAGAACTGAATCAACTCCCTATAATTTGAAACCACTGACTGTAAGGAAGCTACTCTAACAGTCTACCTAGTGAGGTAAAGGTGTCTCAGATTTATGTTCTCTGCCTGCTAAAAGGGCTTGTACAAAGCAAGACGTTTTGGTGACATTTTCACAAAGGCAATCATGTCAGATCACTCAGGAAATTTCTACACTTAGTAACATTTTCTGACATGTCATGTACCACTAAGTTCACAACATGTGCAAAATAATGAACATATGGTAAAGGCTGAGGAGCCAAGAGCACAAGAGCCTGTACTCCACTAATATGTCCAGCAACATTCAATGTTCCATCATAGCATTGGCCATGACATCTGTCAATAGAAAAAAGAGTTTTAGCAGTGGTGGATTCAGTTTCTTGAAATCCAGAAAAGAATTCCTCCACAAACATATCCCCTGTAGCAACGCAGAAGCAGAATGAAACCTGTTCTTGTGTGGTGATATCTGTGGTCTCATCAACAATTACATTGTAATAAACAGCTGCTTTAATCTCTCTCACTAGTGTATATAGAACATTGTGAGCCATGATCTCAAGCATTTCATTCACAATGGTAGGTGAAATCCATTTGTAGTTTGTACGATTTAACCATGGTTTCAGCTGAGAAACATCTGAAGCATGTAGCAGCAAGAGCTGTTTCAGGTTTGACTCTTCCTCATCATGGCTGCATATTGCAATGCCCTGACAGGCAAGGTACCTTACTGATGCTAAAATTGTCAGCAGTGCCTTTCTAGCATATCACATTTGTTTCTGCTGGCCTTCTGAAAACTTGCTCTGTACATTTACTCCTGCTTTAACAGAGAGTAAACCATCCCCCCCCCAATAAGTGGGTTCTAGATCAAATCAAGCCTGAACTGTCCCTAGAAACTAAAATTACTAAACTGAGGCTATCATACTTTGGTCACATTATGAGAAGACAAGAGTCACTGGGGAAGACAATAACACTAAGAAAAGTTGAAGGCAGCAGGAAAAGAGGAAGACCCAGCTTGAGATGGGTTGACTCTATAAAGGAAGCCAGGTCCCTCAGTTTGCAAGACCTGAGCAGAGTTGTTAATGACAGGACATTTTGGAGGATGTGAAGCAGGTGATGTGAAAGACCTCAGCCTGAGACCCTGAAGAGCCACTGCCTGTCTGAGTAGACAATACTGACTCTGATGGACCAAGGGTCTGATTCAGTATAAGGAAGCTTCATGTGTTCATGCGTTCATGTGACATTGATTCATAGGGACACCATGAGTCAGAAGTGACTTGATGGCACTTAACACACACAAGGGGTGTACATTTACAGCTTGAGACAGTATGTATACATACTGCAAAACTAGAACCAGAAGAGCTCCATCCTTTCTCACTGTTCCACAATTTTGTGAACCTCAAGGGGATGTTATTCCAAGCAAAGATACATATTGGGTTGGGAGGCGGGGCAAACGGACTGTGGCAATGTCACAAAACGTGCTGGTATGTGAGTGTGTCAAGAGACCTTAAACCCAAGGTCCCTCGGGTGGGGCAGGTCAAGCAAGACAAACTCAGAAAGGTGGAACTGTGAGTCCTCACAATTCCTAGGTAGTGCCACCACCAGCCCCTTTCTTACGCAGCCAGCCGGAGACCAAGGGACAAAGCCTCTAGTCCTTCAGGGACTAAAATCAAGAAAGTCACCCTTGCAAGGTAGGATGCTTACAGGGCAAGTTTCAGAAAACAATTAATCTGGTAGCTGTAGCCAATGAAGGCCAAAGTACTTGATTCAGATTGAAGCCTCCTGAATGCAAAAACGCCACAAAATATCAGTAAAGTGATTTATTAAAATTGTGCAAGAATATTCAATAAAAAGAACAGTGAACTGTGAGGATAAAAATAATAAAGCTATAAGTCTAAACTAAACACATTTACAGGCATTGGTTCAAGATCTGGATGTTACCAATAAGACTGAGACCAACAACGTTTCCAAGCCCAAGATAAGGTTTCTGGTCAGTATGACCCACACAAAAATCAAGAAGTGTTCCAAAGTGAAATGTAATCCTGACGCAGGGCATAACTAGAATGAAAGATCTTACCTATATGCTCAAAGAAGAGTTGGTTTTTACACCCCACTTTTCTCTACTGAAAGGAGTCTCAAAGCGGCTTACAATCACCTTCCCCCTCCCCAAACAGGCACCTTGTGAGGTAGGTGAGGCTGAGAGAGTTCTTAGAGAACTGTGACTATCTCAAAGTTGCCCAGCAGACTGCATGTGGAGGAGTGGGGAATCAAATGAGGTTCTCCAGATTGGATTCCACTGCTCTTAACCACTACACCATGCTCGCTACACCACGTTGACCTGATTATAGTTGACCAATCAAACGTATAGGAAATGATGTAACATTACCAATAGATCATGTGGCTAACCAGGTGATCCAACCAATCCAATGAGTTTGCCAGTTAAAGAGAATGCCCTGCAGCCGCATTGAGTTCAGTTGACAGACATCTTAGAATCATAGAATCATAGAATCATAGAGTTGGAAGGGACCACCAGGGCCATCAAGTCCAACCCCCTGCACAATGCAGGAAATTCACAACTACCTCCCCCCTCCACACCCCTAGTGACCAGAAGATGGCCAAGATGCCCTCCCTCTCATCATCTGCCT
The DNA here is from genome assembly GCF_029931775.1 of Euleptes europaea. Taxonomy (NCBI): domain Eukaryota; kingdom Metazoa; phylum Chordata; class Lepidosauria; order Squamata; family Sphaerodactylidae; genus Euleptes; species Euleptes europaea. The sequence continues at coordinate 24,652,273 of NC_079316.1, read as the reverse complement.
AAGGTCACAGCATTGCTGTCAGATGGCCATCTAACCTCTTCTTAAAAACCTCCAGGGAAGGAGAGCTTCCTGAGGAAGCCTGTTCCACCGAGGAACAGCTCCAACTGTTAGAAATTTCTTCCTAATGTCTAGACGGAAACTCTTTTGATTTAATTTCAACCCATTGGTTCTGGTCCGACCTTCTTGAGCAACAGAAAACAATTCGGCACCCTCCTCTATATGACAGCCCTTCAAGTACTTGAACATGGTTATCATATCCCCTCTCAGTCTTCTCCTCTTCAGGCTAAACATACCCAACTCCTTCAACCTTTCCTCATAGGACTTGGTCTCCAGACCCCTCACCATCTTTGTTGCCCTTCTCTGGACACGTTCCAGCTTGTCTGAGCTGTGGCTCAGTGGAAGAACTTCTGCTTGGCATGCAAAAGGTCCCAGGTTAAATCCCCGGCATCATCTCTAGTTAAAGGGACTAGGCAAGTAGGTGATGCGAAAGGCCTCAGCCTGAGAACCTGGAGAGCTGCTGCCGGTCTGAGTAGACAATACAGACTTTGATGGACCAAGGGTCTGATTCAGTAGAAGGCAGCTTCATGTGTTCATGTGTTCATGTGTTCATGTGTTCTTAAATTGTGGTGCCCAAAACTGAACACAGTACTCTAGTTGAGGTCTAACCAGAGCGGAGTAAAGTGATACCATCACTTCGCGTGATCTGGACACTATACTTCTGTTGATGCAGCCCAAGACTGCGTTTGCCTTTTTAGTTACAGCATCACACTGCTGACTCATGTTCAGTGTTTGGTCTACTAGGACCCCAAGATCCTTTTCACACACACTACTGCTCAAACAAGTCTCCCCCATCTTATAATTATGCATTTGATTTTTCCTACCTAAATGCAGAACTTTACATTTGTCTTTGTTGAAGTGCATTTTATTATTTCTAGCCCATTTCTCCAGCCTGTCAAGATCATCCTGTATCTTGGCTCTGTCTTCTACTGCATTTGCTACCCCTCCCAATTTAGTATCATCTGCAAGTTTAATAAGCATCCCCTCTATTCCTTCATCCAAATCATTTATAAAGAGGTTGAACAACACAGGGCCCAGCACAGATCCCTGAGGAACTCCACTAGTCACTTCTCCCCAAGTGGAACCATTAACTAGCACTCTTTGGGTACGATCTGTCAACCAGTTGCAGATTAGGGCTGTTGAAAAAAAAATTCGGTAAAATTCGGAGTTGGCAAAATTTGGCCCGTTTTTATTCAGGAAATGCCGAAGTCCGAACTCCCCCGCTTCAGGTCCGTGCAATTCGGCATGAGATCCGGAGTTCGGGGAAAAATTCGGCCAAATAAAGCCATTAAAAACACAATCGCGCCTTTCCGTGGCTCTGGGGGGCATTTTTGGGGGTAGAGGTCCCAAACTTTCAGCATAGCTTGAGGGGACCCTTCTTGCAAGAACCCCCAAGTTTTGTGAAGATTGGGTCAGGGGGGGCTGAGATATGGGCCCCGAAAGGGATCTCCCCTCCTTAATGTGCATCTCTGACAATGGGGGGTTGCAATTAGCAGAGCTTGCTGCCCACTCCCGAAGCTCCCAGCCCTGACAAACAGCTGAGCTGGGGGGAACAAGGGTGGGGCAGGTGCGAAGAAGTTTGCAAACCGTGCAAAGCAACACGTTTGCAACCATGCAAACCATGCAAAGCAACACGTTTGCAACCATGCAAAGCAACACCTGACGCCTGGGAGTTTGCAAACCATGGAAACGGACAGAAGCACGCTAGCTATGCATAAGGAGCAGGAGGGGGTAGAATTTCCCCTTTTTCATGGGACTTGGGACCAGGCAAATGCATTCTTTAAGTCACAATTTGAAAACCAGTTTTGAGCAAGCATCAAAATAGACCTAACCGATCTTATGAATGAGGGAAAACCTGAGGACACACAACTGAAGCCCCCCCCTCAAACCAGGGAGAGACTTGAGGGGGCACCCCCCCCAGGCAGAATGGGAAAAAGCCCCCTTTGGCTCCCCCCCACCCACAGAAACTGCTCCCTCCCCCCACACACACAGACTCTGCTTCCCCTCCTCACACAGAGAGAAAAATTATAGAGAAAAGCCCCAAAATGGGTCTTACTGTGGATGTCTTCTGTTCTATCTTCTTCGCACCTGCCCCGCCCTTGCTCCCCGCAGCTCAGCTGTTTGTCGGGGCTGGGAGCTTTGGGCGATGTACATTAAGGGTGGGGGGGGACCCCTTCCCGGCCCCATATTTCACCCCCCTGATCCAATCTTTACAAAACTTGGGGGTTCTTGCAAGAAGGGTCCTCTGAAGCTATGCTGAAAGTTTGGGGGCTCTGCCCCCCAAAATGCGCCCCCTGCAGCCATGGAATGGTGCGAATGTGCACATGCACCCCCCCAAGGGGGATCTCTCTCACACAAACAGATACTCTCTCTTTCTCTTCCAGGGCCGCTCAGCAGCTGGGCTCATGCACTCAATTGCGACTGATTGGCCAGCAGAAAACCCAGCTTGGCCACCGATTGGCCGCGGGAGAATGCTGCTTACTAACTGACAGTTATGCTGCTGCGCCGAACCCCGAATTTGCTGAATTTATTCGCCGAACACCCCGAACTCGCTGAATTCGGCTACCCATTTTCCCGCCTTTTTTGAGTTCGGTTCCATCCGAACTAAAAACCGCTGAATCAGGGGAAATTCGGCTGTTTTTCGGTTCGGGACAAACCAAATCTACAGCCCTATTGCAGTTCCATCTAACAATAATAGGATCTAACCCACGTTTTCCCAATTTGTCTACTAGAATACTATGTGGAACCTTATCAAAAGCCTTCTTTTCCCACTCATGAGCTCAGGCATTAACAAGAGGAATGTACCCTTCCAGACTTCTGTGGTCTTGAAGGTGTTATGCCTAATGGCACCTGGGTTTCTTTCCATCTCTTATCTCAGTCTTTAAAGCTACAAGCAGCTTGACCAAAGTATTCATAAAAAAAAACCTGGCATCTTTTCTAGGCCTCAGCCTGAACTGAACATGGAAGAAACTGTTGAAAGGAACCAATTTCTCGCAGGGAATTGAGAGGGATTTTAATGCTTACATGGTATATGTTTGAGATAAAGTTGTATGTTCTTACTCTGTTGTGTATGTCCTTCCACACCACAGCTTCCTGTGCTTCCAGTAAATACCCTTTTTTCCCCTTCTTGCTAGGTCCAGCGTCCTGACATTCTTACACCAAAGATGGACATTAAACGCATGAAGAACTTTCTCTATTGGCTCTACTGGCAATTCCAACTGATTACCTTAACTTACCTCATGGACCCCTTTGAATGGTGGATCTTCCACAGCATTCTTCTGGTTACTGTTATCATAATAACATATTGGGTTTGGGGGGTCATTGGTCATCAGATCCACCTAGTTTTGGAGCTTATTCTTTCTTTGCTGGATTTACAGTCAGTAAGTCCTGTTTCCACCCTCATATAACCTTGACACGTACAACAGACGTTTTTTCTTCTTGCTTCGTTTTCTTCTGCTTAAAAAATTATTGAAACATTCCAAGATTTATAGTCAAGTAAAGCTTTTTTAGAAATCTTGAGGAAATCATAATCATTGGCATCTGTATTCACTTTCCCCCTTGCTATAGAATGTGTCTACAAGGTTAAACAAACTGGTGAGTGAGAGGTCCTATAAAAATTCTCAACTTTTCTGGAAGGCTTTGTCCTTTCTCAGCATTGTCTTGGGCTGTTTCCTTGGATGTTTGTTTCTTATCAGAATTCGATATCATGACATAGGTTTTGTAACTAGAATTGTATAGTGATTTATAATGTAAAAATTTCTTTGAGAAACTATAAAATGTGAATAAACAGTGGAAATTAGAAGGAAAATGAAGAAACGTTTTCTCTGTAGTCTATCTCGGGATTTGGGAATTAACTCCTGAGTACTATTGGTCCTAGCCCAGCTCTAAGTATGCCCTGGGTCTGGAGATGCTCAGGAGAAAGGAAGGCAGGGGAGGGGCTATGGCTCAGTGGTAGAGCATCTGCTTTGCATGCAGAAGGTCCCAGGTTCAATCCTCAGCATTTCCAGTTTGAAAAGAAAAAGAAGCAGGCTGTAGGTGTTATGAAAGACCTCAGCCAGAGACCATGGAGAATGCTGCCAGTCTGAGTAGACAATACTGATCTTGATGGACCAACTGTCTGGTTCAGGATGAGGCAGCTTTATGTGTGTGTTCCCACTAAATATTTTAAAGAAATAAATATTAGTGAATATGAGCAGCGGCCTGACATCATGCTCAACAGCATCAGACACATTTGTGATGTTCAGTGGGGACTGGGTGGGCATTGTGATGTATGAAGACAAGAGGCAGCATGCAGACAAAAAAAAAAAAGGAATCAGCTGCCAAACCTAATGGATCGACAACGATACTCTGAGGTAAGTGACTGGTGTGGTAACAATGATAGTTTGTGTGCTTAAAAACATTGATTTCAGCAGGTTTTCACCACCTAGCTGTGTGCAGGATTGCTACAACCACACTCTAGGTTTGTGATGTATCCAAATTAAAAATGAAAGATAGCATGGTCTAAAAACACCTGAGAGATACTAATTTACAAGTTGTAAATTAGTGCTGGATCCCATTTCCAAACACAGTTACTTCGTAAATTCCCACATTTTACAATGGGAAATCAAGCAGTGACATGTTTCTGCCTCTAGAGAGCAACATTTGGTGTAGCAATCCCAGCCTGCAAAGATTAGAGCAGATGCAACACATTTAATGGGATCCACAGTCCCATCAGTTACTAATGTTAGCGCTGTCTAATCATTTTCAGAAGCCAAAGCTCCCCCTTCAGGCTGTGCTATTGCCTATGAATATTCAGGAACTACCATAAATTTTCTGGGTGCAAGCTGATCATATGGGCTGTAGTTGGTCCAAAATGATATATAACGGCAGTTCTAGAGTCTATGTGGCAAATGTTGTGGCTCTACACACACGGGTGCTATATCACTGTGCCCTGGAGCAAATAAGAGTAGATGACATATACAAGTCTTCAAACACCCACATGCAAGAGTAACCACAAAATGGGGAGGAGTGGAATCAGGGGAAGGATATTTTGACTACCTGGTTTTTCTCAACACTGGGTATGCGTAGGACAGTGTGGGATGGGTCCTAGGGCACATGTTCTCCAAGGCAAAAAAAGAGACCAAACTGTCATTAACCACATGTCTGCCATAGAATATTTCCCAGAATCTTGTACAATGTGATGGTATCATACGACAGATATTCAGGGATTCCTCTGCAAGGAAGTCAATGTGGAAAGGATTCCACACATTTATTTATTTAGGATTTTCTCTCTAAAAGTGGCTCACAACATTTTCTGCCCTCCTCCATTTTATCCAAAGGGAGAAAAGGTTAAAAACACACTGCAAAAGTGATCCTGCACTTGTGGCAAGCAAATTGTGACTTAGAACACCTAAAACATCTAAGCTGTCTGCAACTGTCATGGGGATGGAAGGTCACAGGTTCAGTCCCTGAAAGGATCTCAAGTAGCAGGGCTGGGGAAATGCTTAGCCTCAGATCTTCGTGATTCATGGGAGAGGGAACAAGCCAAGCTGCGGCTGAAAACTTCACAGATGTACATGGAAGCTATTAACAACGTTCTGTCAGCAGCCTATGAGCTGGGAAAGCTGAGGTGAGTAGTGTCAATTTACTATTCAGATGGCACAGTTTAAAAGAGGGGATATCTCCACAGGGAATGCCTTCACTGAAGATACCTAGAACCTCTTCAAGTCTGAATGTTACCAGAAACAGATGTAGCATATACTAGTGGGACTGACATCAACAACAAAATATTCAAGAAAGACCTGACAGGTAGGGGATGTTTCACAAGAGGCATGCAATGGCAGCAGGAGAACTGGATTAGCAATAGTTGACAGTAACATGGGATCTGGAAAACAGGCAATAGCTGGTAAGTGAAGCTTGTTGCTCAGATAAATGGGTGTGGCAGGAATTATGACTCACTGAGCTGGCTATTCCACCTTCTCTTGGATAGGTGGGTAACAGATAGAGATCAACAGATTAAATGTTACCCTTTACTCTGCATTTCTAGGCTGGGGAAAGTTGGATCTGTTAAATTTCTATTCGGCACATTGCTATTAAAGGCTCAGAATATCAGCCTGTGAAAGGTTGTTCTCCTAAATTAGATTTATCAGGTCTGAGACAATTTTTAGGTGTGATATTCTCATCACAATGTGGCTGTGTCAAGAGGAGAACCCCCCCAACCCACCGCTAAATAGGGTTGCCAACCTCCAGGTACTAGCTGTAGATCTCCTGCTATTACAACTGATCTCCAGCCGATAGAGATCAGATCACCTGGAGAAAAATGGCAGCTTTGGCAATTGGACTCCCTGGCACTGAAGTCCCTCCCCTCCCCAAACCCCGCCCTCCTCAGGCTCCGCCCCCCAAATCTCCAGGTGTTTCCCAACCTGGAGCCGGTAACCCAAGCACCAAGGCAAATAGTGCACCATTTGTTTCCTTGCCTTTGTTATGTCAAGAGAAGCCATGTTTTACTTTCATTCAATTCTTTCTTTATTTTTTAAATATATTTTTTATTTCATATCAGCATACAAATAAATAGAACAAAATAACACAAACACTACACACTTAATACATGACACACACATATAACATCTCACCCCACTCTTTTCATCTGTGGGGTGTAATCTGCTTGTCTGGTGTCATGGTGGCTATTACTAGGGTTGCCAACCTCCAGGTACTGTATACACACAAAGTGCAAATATTTATAAGCTACTGAGGTGAAACATAGACCATATACGTGACATATATACAACACAATTATATACAATATGTACAGTTCACACAAAAAATGTAGAGAAATTTCCAAAGGTCTCAACTGAGTACCACAAATATATAGAAGAAGTTCCAAAGGTCTCAACTGAGTACCAAATGAATGCTAATATTGTAATCCTTGTGTAAAGTTCATATAGAGCCACAATCATCGATGGATACGGCCGTTTCAGATCCACAGCAGTGGAAATCTTTCTTCAGTCCTTAATACAAAAGTGCTGTTACATATTCATCATTCCTTCCCACACAGGGTAAGTATGAGCAATCAGACGTCAGTAAAGTACATCACATAGTGCAGTTAGTGACTAGCTGCACTATGTGATGTACTTTACTGACGTCTGATTGCTCATACTTACCCTGTGTGGGAAGGAATGATGAATATGTAACAGCACTTTTGTATTAAGGACTGAAGAAAGATTTCCACTGCTGTGGATCTGAAACGGCCGTATCCATCGATGATTGTGGCTCTATATGAACTTTACACAAGGATTACAATATTAGCATTCATTTGGTACTCAGTTGAGACCTTTGGAACTTCTTCTATATATTTGTGGTACTCAGTTGAGACCTTTGGAAATTTCTCTACATTTTTTGTGTGAACTGTACATATTGTATATAATTGTGTTGTATATATGTCACGTATATGGTCTATGTTTCACCTCAGTAGCTTATAAATATTTGCACTTTGTGTATATACAGTTTCCTGTACTGTTTTTCTAAACCTTTTGGTACGAGTACAGAGGTGCCGTTTTTCTCCCCAACCTCCAGGTACTAGCTGGAGATCTCCTGCTACTACAACTGATCTCCAGCCGATAGAGATCAGTTTACCTGGAGAAAATGGACATTGGACTCTATGGCGTTGAAGCCCCTCCCCTCCCCAAACCCCACCCTCCTCAGGCTCCATCCCAAAAACCTCCCGCCGGTGGTGAAGAGGGACCTGGCAACCCTAGCTATTACTGTTTTATTGGAAGCCATCTTGTTTTTACTGTTATTATGACTGTGGCTTTAAACTTGTATGCTTTTATGTTTTATGTGGTTTTAAAGGTTGTTATCCACCCTGAGGGCGAGTTATAAATTTGAAAATAAAATGCATTTACAAAAACTAAAATATACTGACTATAATAAAATAAACTATAGCTGAATTAACATGTAAAGATTTTTTCTTATTTCCTAGAATCATAGAGTTGGAAGGGATCACCAGGGTCATCTAGTCCAACCCCCTGCACAATGCAGGAAATTAACAACTACTTCCCCCCACATCCCCAGTGACCCCAACCCTCCCCCTGCCATGCAGGATCCCACAATCAAAGCACACCCGACAGATGGCCACGTATCTGAACAGTTTGCAGTAACTGAAGGTAAGATTCCTAATAGCATGGTCTTCAGAGCCGTTGTAAATTTGACTTTAAGAATTTTTTGCATTTCACTATGAACTTCACTCCAAATTTTTAAAAATCTTTTTACATGTCCACCATGTGTGAAAGAAGGTTCCATCTGTATCCTTTCATTTCCAGCAATATCTGCTTGTGTCCTTATTCATTTTCTGGATATTTATTGGTGTGATATACCAGTGAAATAACATTTTATAACAGTTCTCTCTCACTGCTTGACTCGCTATTAATTTAATCACTTTAGTCCATAGCTGCTCCCACTGTTGCATCGTGATTACTTCTCCAAAGTTCTGCATCCATTTTACCATGCAAGGCTTAACTTGTTCAGACTCAGTATCATATTTAAGTAACAGCTTGCATATCTTACCCAGGAGAAGATATATATATATTTTGTAATCAGACTTCCAAATTCCATCATTTTTCATTTTACCCATAACTAAGCTATCTTTTTTTTGTCTTCTTCTTGCCTTGAAATTTTTTTTCACCTTTTGCTTATTAATTTTATATCAACTGTGTCTCTTACCTTACTATATGTTTCGAAACAAATAAAAAATTAGTAAAAACTAGGGCTTGGCTCTCTGCCATAAAATTTTGGCTACGGATTCACTACCACGCAGGGGAATCAACCCTCTTAAAACGTCTACTGGAAGATACCTGTTGGACCGACCATTCTGAATGGACTATCAAAATCAGAAAGAAAATTTCCCAGATAGGCATCGATCTGGACTCCCTACTCTTATCTAGTGAAAGTTACATCCTAAATTTAACAAAACAAAGACTAATTGACCACGAGCTACAGAGTAAATTTCCATCTGCTCCGCCAATTTGCTCACCCCAATATTCTGGAATTCTTCCAAATTTCAGCTCAAACTATTTGGAAAGTCATGATAACCCCAAGCTTAGGAAAGTCTTTATGCAGGCCAGGACTAACTCACTGCCTTCGGCGATCCTTCGTGGCAGATTCCTGAAAATACCCTATGAAGAAAGGGTCAGCAGATGTGGCACAGGATGTCCCGACTCTCTGTCCCACATACTTCTGGATTGCCATCTATATGGCACCTCAAGAGAAAACCTTATAAAACCTCTAGTCCCATACTCTTCTCTAAACAGCAGAAAAACGCTTTACAAACTATTAGCCGATCGTGATTCACAGATCACTTAAAACATGGCAAGATTCCTGATGATAGCGGCCCATCAATGGGAACTTAGTCTGAAGAAGGACCACATCACCAAGGATTGAATTATACTTAGACTCTATTTTTTTAAAAAAATATTTCTTTTATTCCTTTATCTATTTTTACAAACTATACTATGCCAATAAAGGTATCTGAATTTTATATCCTGAGTATAGTCCAAATTCTTCTATTTGTGCCATAAGATGTCCTATAGATTATTGATGATTGAGTATGGTCAGCACTTCATTCAACTCTTTAAAAGTTCAAGAGCCTTCTCAGGGACTGGACCTGACAAACCTGCCTATACCAGTAAAGACCTGGTGCATTTTGACCAGTGAGGACAGAAGGAGACAGCCAACAAGAATGCAAACACCTTGTGGCACCAATGCATGCAGTATGCTTTCCTCTTATTCCAGCCTCCCTCCAGGATCCAGGATCTAGAAAAACACTGATGGGCTGTGATACAGGCATTCACAGAAAAATGGAGATGAAATTGTAGGGTTATTAAAAATATCATGACCTTTACTCGGCACAACTGTGGCAGAATGCGGTAGAGATGTCAGTGAGGTTAGAGTTTAGGCCAGGACCTGGGAGACCCAAGTTGAAATCTGTACTCTAACCATGAAGTTCAATGAGTGATCTTGGATCGATAGCTCTCTCTCAGCCTAGGGTTGTTGTGAGGATAAATGGAAGAGGCAGCCAACCATGTACATTACCCTGAGATCATTGGAGGAAGGACAAGTTAAAAATGTACCAGGCACATGCAGTCTGACAGCTCAATTCCACTGAGCCTCAGCTGAAATTAAGCCTCTGGACATAATGGTACCCTTTAGTCATTGTGGCTAGTAGCCATTGTGTTACCCAAATTAAACACTGTCCACTTTAGTTGGGGGAATTAGCAGAGGAGAAAGGACTTAGCGAGAGGTGGGTAACTGGGATCTGTAATCTACCTGGATTAATTCAAGGGAAAACTCTTAAATGATCAGGCAGTTTTTCAATTAAAGGAGTTTTATTAATAAGAAAATGATAGACAGACAGACAGACAGATAGATAATTTATTTGCGGCACTTGGCCAGTCAAAACATAAAACGGGAAGCATGGACTAATAGATTCTTACATTCAAAGAATTACAGTCCGAGTCTTAAAACATTTTAAAAACATTTTTAAAAAGAATTACAGCTGGGACACATCTGTCAATTGTGTTGTTCTAAGGCGACGAATTTTCATTGCTGCTAAACAAAATTTTGCAACCTGAAGAGTGGTTGAAGGATTACCCCCTTGTAGGAGCATCTCAAACCTTTCACCTGCCCTGTCTCAATCTCGATAAGAGGGGCTCAATAAACTTCGAACGGGGTAATGTATAGAAATTGCAGTTCAGGAGGGCATGCTCAACAGTTTCTAAGCCCCCTGATTTGCAGGGGCAGAATCTCTCTTCCCAGGGTGTCTTCTTATATTTCCCCTCAAGCAAAGCAGATGGTAAGGCTGCACATCTGGCCGGGGTAAAGGCCCTTCTGTAATTATTTATCTCCAAATAATGGAGATAGGCTGCTGGTGCTAGGATGTATTTAGTATGGAGGGGTGCAGTGATTAGAGGCGCCTTCGCTAGATCTGTTTGTCTCTTGATGTCTTTGATCCTTTGGGATATAATTAACTTAGCTTGTTCCCTCCCTAACTGAAGTAAAGCTGGGGGTGTAAAACCCAAGTTGTTTAATTTGACATCTATGGCTATCACCCATCTGGATCTAAAGGAGTCACATAGGATCAGTGGGAGAAGACCATTAGGGTTGAAGTTAATTTTCAGCCAGAGAGAGATCGAGGACAGGACAATCCTTGCCTCCACCTTCATCATGCCAGTTTCTAAACATATCAGAGCATTCGGAACACATCTTGGCAATTGCAGGGCAGCTCTAAGGAGACTTGGACTGTAATTCTTTGATTGTAAGAATCTATTAGTCCATGCTTTCCGTTTTATGTTTTGACTGGCTAAGTGTCGTAAATAAATTATTATTGTATCTCAGCACAGAACTGTTTAACACAACGAGCAAACCCTGTTTATGTGCCCCCCGGCAGCCACTCCCCCCTTGATCTGTGATAGGGGGAACATAACCTCCTGGTGACCAATGGTACCTGTTGGCTTAGAGCCAGTGGGGTCCGTTTGCTTAACCAATAGGGCGAGCGGGGGTTAGGATCCTTCGTACAGAACTCAAGCTCCTCAGTCTCCCCTTGCTTACTATCCAACTATATACACACACAACAATTATCTGTCTGTCTGTCTGTCTGTCTATCAATCTATCTCTTTCCTTTCTCTCTCTCCAGTGGAATTACTTCCCTGAAAGAATATATAAGATCAGAGCCTTTTTTACTCTGAAGCTATGGCTTTAATCCTATGTACATCTGCAATGAATAAGTACCACTTTACTCAGTGGGGCTTATTGCCAAATAGATATACATAGGATTACAGTCATAGTTTCACAAGCAACGTGTAGAGAGAGGCCACATCAGACAGAGCTCTGTCTTAGAAGTTCCTTAATGCAAAGATGTCATTTAGATAGGACTTAAATGGGCGGGCAGGTATGACGCGGATGCCAGCGGATTGGCAGTCAGTCCAGGATAACACCATCAGAAAAGTCCTCTGCTACTTAGAAAAGTGTAGTTTATTTTATAGTGCAAAGATATATTACAGATACTTGTCACACTCTCTCCGCTCATAGCATTCCACACAGAGCTTCAGTTTCACTCCATTATATACACCTGGTGGTCGCAGCCACCAATCACAGTAGATGCCTAGTCATTCTGACATTGCTACTGTATTGCATCAGCCACCTGGTTATAACTGGATTAGGCCAGCTCCCTCTAGCTCTCCAGGGACTTTCCAGGCTGATTGCATCATTACCAGATCTATCCGATCTATCATGCATCTGTCAAACTAATCTGACAGCCTTATAATATTGATAAGGTAGGTGTGTGAGATGGTTGCATCAGTAAGCTTATAAAAGAAGCTTCAAGAATCTCCCTCTCAGTTTTTAATCAAGCATCCCAGCAGTGAAGAACTCCTAAAGGACTCTTGTATCCAGATTTATCAAGAGGTAAGAGATTTTAATTTTTACTTTTGGGATAGAGTTTTGGGAAATATTTTCCCTTTCATTTGCAAATGTGAAGATTTCTTCCTAAAAGGTATGGGATATCTCTTTGATTTTATTTTAAAGAAGAAATATACTTGTAGCATCGTGCATTTTTCTCCGTCAGATCTCTAGAGAAATGGTTTGTAATAGAATGAGGAATATTGCCAACTGTCTGAAGAAATCTGTCAGTCTCTGGTATTTGGCAGGCACGCAGAGGAAGAATTTATTTGCAGTTTTGATATTGTTCCCTCTTCCCTCCAGTTTTATATTTCTGCTCAGGTCAATGCTCTGTCTTCCTTCAGGGAGTGAGATGAGTGAAAACAGAGGTAGAGCCCTCAGATGGAAGTGAAGATTTGTATGGGTGAGACGGGGCATTCTTAACTCTCACTGCTGAGTAGGGATGCCAACCTCCAGGTGGGATTTGGGGATCCACCGGAATTACAGGTCCTCTCCAGACTACAAAGTTAAGTTCCTCTGGTGAAAATGGACACTTTGGAGGTTGGACTCTATGGAATTGTACCCCACTGAGGTCCCTGTTCTCCCCGGGTTCCATCCCCAGATTTCCAGGAGTTTCCCAACCTGGTTCTGGCAACTTTGCCCCCCATCCCCCACTGCTGAGACGGAGGGTGTGGAAGGCCTGCTTTACCAGGAATGCTCTGGATTTTAATGCTGTTGCTGTATGAGCAGAAGAGGACAAAAAGGAGGCTCTGGGTTATAGCACCCTATATGGGTGGCTTTATGCAAAGTTGTGTTGGCCAGACATCTAAATTCCCTAAACTAGAGAACCAATTCTTAGGGACAAAACCACACAGTTGAAGGAAGATTGGTAAATAGGTGTATCAGAGGTTTGGGGGCACATATGCTGTTTGAATGGTGGGGCTGTTGTGGAGGTTTACTTGCCACGTTCTGTACAAATGAGCCATTTTTTCTCCAGGACTGAGCTCAGGGGGAAATTGGTTCTGTGGATTTGTAGCAGAACGAAGCCAACTGAGCGCTGCATTGGTTGGCTGGACTGGAGTCTATAACAAACTCCATTGAACCTGCATCCAAGTGAACTGCTTTATCTGAAGCACTGGTTTGCCCCTCAAAAAAAAGGATTAAAAAAAACAACAACCTTGGATCTTGACATCTTCCTTTTAAAGAATGAGAACTTTTCCCAAACAGGACAGCTTCTGGTTTTGTTTTGTTTTTCTCGTAAAAGCAGTGATGGGTGCCTCCCAAGCAGGGTTGCCAACCTCCAGGTGGGGCCTGGAGAGCTCCTGGAATTACAACCAATCTCCAGACAACAGAGATCAGTTTCCCTGGAAGAAACGGCTGCTTTGGAAGGTGAACTCTATGGCAATGTGGGTGGTCCCCCCTCTCCCCAAACCCTGCCCTCTCCAGGCCCCACCCCCTAAATCTCCAGGTATTTCCCAACCCAGAGATGGCAACCTTACTCCCAAAGCGGTTGTGTGACAAAATCAAATAGTTTAATCTGCCCACCCCAAATTCCCCTGCCTCAGCGTGGGCTGGGCTTTTCAAGAACCTCTTCTGCCCCCATCCTGTCTTCCACAGAAATATTTCCCTTTCAGGAACTGTCCCAGGGCAAGGTTGTTAAGGAGTAGCAACCTTTGGTTAAGTTTAGTAGCAGTCCTGAGTAGTGATTTTAAATTTTGGTTTTATGTTTTTAGTGTATTTTATTTGATGTGTTTTATCTATGTTTGTAAGCCGCCTTGAGTTCCATAAGGAAGAAAGGCAGCTAATACATGTTTTAAACAAATAAAATAAAATGACCGAAGAATGAGCTTTAGGGAATGCTTTCAGTCCACGCAGATAAAGGTTCCTGAGAGTAAAGCAGTTGTTCTTATTCAAATTATATTTCTCTAGTGCCAATAAATCCTATATACTAAGGCTGCTACTTTGAGCTTATGTTTGGGGGAATGTATACATACTAGTAATTTTTTAAAAAAGTTGTTTCGATTAAATGATACATTGAGAGGAAAAAATGGAAGTTTTCAGTTTTTGAAGGGACCAAGAAAACATTCAGTTAATGGGGTACCAATTACTTGAGTATTCCAGTATTTAGCCAGCTGAAATAAGTGTTAGTGGAGCTTACCTGGGGTATGTGTGAAGGTATTCTAGCTATGGAAAGAGTGGTGAAGTATAAATCTGCCATTCTCTTCCTTTCCTCGTATTTTGAGATCCTTCTCATGTTTCCTTTCCCTTCTGATAGGGTGAGGGTTGCCAACCTGCAGGTATTAGCTGGAGATCTGCTATTACAACTGTCTCCTGCTGATAGAGATCAGTTCACCTGGAGAAAATGACTACTTTGGCAATTGGACTCTATGGCATTGAAGTCCCTCCCATCCTCAAACCCCGCCCTCCTCAGGCTCTGCCCCCAAAATCTCCCACCGGTTGCAAAGAGGGACCTGGCAACCCTTACGGTTCTTTCACCCTTCCTTTCTGCTGGTGGTGAAGCTGCTGTGACAAAGTAGTTTCGAGCAAATGCACAATCCCAGTGCGCATGAGTTTAGGAATCCATTAAACTTTAAACTGTGATTACTGCCTGGACTTGCAGGAGGTGGGTGGAATCTGGCTCTTCTCTATCACTAACTCTATCTTTCTGTCCCTTGTAGCACACCTCAGAGCTGCCTGGAGAACTAGCGGGGTGTGTGTGTTAGGGATTAAGGACGGAGACACTCAAGAGAGAAAGAGAGATCTAGAAAAGAGAGGGAATGAATGTGAAAGGCAGCAAAGAAAAATAGCAGAAAACCAAAGAGAATGAATAGAATGGAGGGGAAAAACAAAATTAGGGGACATAAAAGGGGATGGGGGGAAGTGTGGAAGGGGCTAGGAAGGAAAGCAGAGGAGAAGCAAATGGACATTAGAAGATGCCATGCTGCTCTAAGAACCAACACCTTTGAATTTGTTCACAGTCCAGTTAGTATTGACTGATCAAGTATATGAGTATCCCAAGGGCCATGGAGAAGAATCTCCACATGCTATTTAAAAACTACCAATAGAGTTCCTTGTGTGCTTGCAAATATGATGATAGCCATGTAGAAGCTGCCAAAAGGCATTTATTCGAGTAGGCACTCCATTTGGATGACATAACATTGAAAAGCTTCTTACATCTTGTGCAAGCACCTTACACATTAATTTGCACACAAATGCACTAGTTTATGCTTGAAAGGTCTATAATTATGCCAGGTACACGCAGTGCTTCTCATACTCTTCGTAATGTTTAAATTGGCTCTGAGACGACTGTTCTGTGCTCTTGTAATGGGAAGCAGGTTGTACTGAAATTAAAAGAACTTGCTTCAAATGAGCATGTTTATGACTGATTACCAGATTAACTTTTGACCTGTGGATTTTGATTTTGAATATACGTGGGATACTCTTGCTAATAAAGCTGACTTAAAAAATAACAAACAAACAAACGAAAAACAGGCAGGGAGATCTATTGTGTTCAATCTAATTTTTACCATGTCCCTTTGTTTGTTTTGTTTGCTTGCTTGTTTGTTTGTTTAACATGCAGATAACAGTTTACGAAGAGTATACTTATCCCTTAAAAATACTGGCTGATGTTCTATGAACAGTTGATGTAGGTTCTACAGCTGCTCTGGAAATGCTGGCATTTCCCAACCTTGGTTAACCTATCTCTTCTCCACCCCATGTTAGCAATGAGCAAAACTCATGTAGGTGGATGCCTGGCCAGCTGCCATCTGTAACACCATCAAATATAAAGGCTGCTTAGGCAAATGGTATCTAGATTATTATTACAGAAGGATGCCTGTCAGTGGTTGTTTTAACATATTTTGGATTGCTCTGAGACTACCAGCTTTCCTGGCCTCCATGGTAACCAAGATATGCTCCATACAACTTGCATCAATTGTGAATATTAGAAGTATTCGTATCATGTGGGATCACATAGGGCATTTCTCTTGAAAACATTGGATTTGGATCCCTAGTTGTACCAACTGGTTTAGGTAACATGTTGCAATACAACACAATACCGTGATGATGAAACCATTTATTGGTGTGGTTGTTTGCATGCTCGTTCATCCATGGAGCTCGGAATGGTGCAATACGTTTAAGCCCAAAGATCAAGTTTTTAGCCATTTCTTGTTCTGGTAATCTACTTGGATGCGAAGAGCAACTAATATATCTTGTACAGCAGTCTCTAAGCCTTGTTCAAGATCTGAGGTAATATGAGGGCAAGTCCACAAGCTACCTGTTCCCTAGTATAAGGGAATGCCTCTAAATTATAAATTCTATCACTACAAATGTTATGTCTAGGGAATTCCAGTTTATCCTCACAATAACGTGCTAAGTTCAAAAGAGCAGGAGTCCAGTAGCACCTTAAAGTAGGGTGGCCAACCTCCAAGTACTAGCTGGAGATCTCCTGCTATTACAACTGATCTCCAGCTGATAGAGATCAGTTCACCTAGAGAAAATGGCTACTTTGGCAAATGGACTCCGCCCCCAAAACCTCCCGCCAGTGGTGAAGGGGGACCTGACAACCCTACCTTAAAGACTAACAAAATTTCTGGCAGGGTATGAGCTTTCGTGAGCTCATACCCTGCCAGAAATTTTGTTAGTCTTTAAGGTGCTACTGGACTCCTACTCTTTTCTACTGTTAGTAACAGACTAACATGGCTACCCATTGTGATGCTAAGTTCAATTAGCCTGAGGAAGAATTATATATGAAAAAGATTGGAGCAGGGTTGTAACCTATCAAGCAAAACACAGAGTTGCAGCCATGTTTGGTGGCTTGCTGGAGGTTTGGTAAAACTTTTTTTTTTTTTTTTTGCAGCCTGCAAAGGTGGGGTTGGGAATAGAGCATATTTCTGTTGACCCATTCTTGGCTTGGTTAAAAAAGAAGTTGTGCAGGTTTGGATCGGAGTTTGTAACATGGCACGTATAGATAGGGGAAATATCTCATCAAGGACAACTTCAGTTTGCTATAGTCCTACTTACTTTCTAATTGTTGAGAGGTCTGACATGCTGTAGGGTACAGGTAGTTTCCCCAGCATATGCCTTAGAGAGGGATCATGGGTCCGTGGTACAATATCTGCTTGGCATGCAGAAGGTCCCAGATCCAACCCCTGGATCCAACTCCAGCCACCTCTTATCAGAGTAGACAATATTAACCTTGGTAGACCAATGGTCTGACTCAGTAGCCCTGTTCACAGTGTTCATGTTACAGTGAATGCACATACAATGTGCATATACATGCATACCCCTGCTTGTAAGAAAAAGCCAATGCCCGTTCACTTTACAAATGAAACTGGGGACCAGTATGTGTATAAATATGGGGTTTCAATCACATGTTCAGCTGTGTGTGAATTGACTGTAACAAGAAAATTACTCAACTCACATACAAAGAACAATCAAGTGTACACTATATACAATTGTGTGTATGTTCACTGTAATGTGTGAACAGGGCTTGTATTGGCTATTTTGTGTGTTCATGGGTGTGTGGCTGTGGCTTTCTCTTGAACTGTTTGTGCTGTGAGTATCTTTCTGCACTTCACCTTCTTATGGGAACATGTGTTACTAGGGGTGCCAGCTCTGAGTTGGGAAATATCTAAAGATTTTGGGGGTGGAACCTGGAAAGGGTGGGGTTTGGGGAAGGGAGAGACTTCAGCGGGGTATAATGCCATCGAGTCCACTTTCCAAAGCGGCCATTTTCTCCAGGTGAACTGATCTCTGCCACTTGGAGATCAGTTGTAATAGCAGAAAATCTCCAGCTACCACCTGGAGGTTGGCAACCCTTTGTGTTACAGACTGATTTGAAATGTGTGGGAAGGTAGGGCAGAGCTGGATGGACAGGAGACGGGATGACGAGTGGGCCCTGATCAATCCCGCAAGTCTATATATGGCTGCAAGGCATGGAAGCAAGGGTAGCTTTATAAATTCAGGATTTCCCTTAAGTAAGAGAAATGGGAGGTAATCACAAGTCATGCCAGAAAGTGGGTGGGGTCCTTTAACATATGCCTTAATTCTTTGAACCTTAGTGAGAACTGACTGCATCTATACCCACATTCCTGATGTTTCAAAGCTTACTGCCTAAATTATACTGTTTGTAGTCTTTTTTGCTTCATCCAATTTTATCTCCACATGCATAAGAATCACCCTTTTCTGGAAGAAAACCTCTCTGCAGACTTATGGTAATCTCATCAACCATTGTGTGCAAACACAATATAAGCATGAAAAGATATCAAGGGTAACCCTTGCCACAGGTCACCAAATAGGCATGCCTGCTTGAGTATTTCTCCGTTTGTGTGACATAGGACTGCCAACTGCAGGTTGGGAAATGCCTGGAGATTCAGGAGGTAGAGTATGGGAATGGCAAGGTTTGGGGGAAAGAGGGGCAACCTCAGTGGGGTTATAATGCCAGAGTCCGCCCAGCAAAGCAGCCATTTGCTCCAGGGGTGCTGATCTCTGTAGTCTGGAGAGGAGTCGTAATTCCAGGAGACCTTTGGGTCCCACCTGGAGGTTGGCAACTTGTGTGCATGTGTTTGAGAGCGAGCGAGAGAGAGATGGATGTGTAGTGAAGTAGCCATCAGAATTCATTTTGGAGGCATTGCATAAATTCAGGTAAGGGAAACACAGCTATCTTGAAACTGGCAAAGCTGGGTTGCTGACTGCTTGCCCATTTCTTAAGAAACATGCCTGCCTCTCTCTTCTAACATTTCCCTACATGGACTTCTCAATCTAGGGACTTTGCAACAGCTTGACATTGCAACAGCTTGACATTGCAACAGCTTGACATTGCCGGTGGAAAAGACATGTGATTCTGAATGACTCTTTCCGATTGGACAGCAGCCACCAGATCCAGCCACCCATTTCAGAACTGGCTGGAGCCAGTTTTGTCTTAGCATTGTCCGGGGCGTGCTAGGCCCATTGCCTGCCTTAAAGGTACAGACTAGAGCGTCCCAACCCCCTTTTCTGCAAAAGTTCAAAAAGTTCAGGCGTCGGACCTTTCCTGACCAGAGAAGCCTCCAGGTATGTATAACTGGGGGGAAATGTGTGTTCATGGCGGAGGGCTGACTAAAGTGAGAAAAGGGCACTTTGCACATGTTCAGGGGCACAGTGGGGAAGCAGTATAATTTTTTCAGATGTCAGGCATTGCAACAGAATGCGGGATAAGCTAGTCCGCGCGGAATTATCCCCTTTCCGCTTAAATAATCTATCTTGTTCCTTGCCGGGAAAAATGCAAAGGATATTTCAAGGTTATTTTGATTAGTGATGTAATGTGAGTTCAGGGAAGGTTAAAGGGCCTGATCTGGGGTGTGCAGGTTTTTATATTGTCAAACGGGCAGTATGTTTAAAGAGGATTCATGGTGGATAGCGCTGTAAAAGAATCAGAAATAGGGATGTTTCCAGTCACATCTGCTTTGGTGCCATCCTTCTTGAGTTAATGGTGTTTTATGTATTTAAAGCTGGATTGCGGTTAGCAGCACAAAGATTTAAGAGAGAAGGCAGCAAGGGGTGAAACACTGATTCAGCGTGGGAGCAGATATAGGCCCAACAGCCAAGCTTATAAAATATGTTCATCTGAGAATATAGGACACAATGAAATGAAGCTAAGATCTAACACTAACATTGCAGTCCTAAGCGGAGGTACAACCCTTCTAATTGCTTTGACTTCAACAGGATTAGAAGGGTGTAACGTTGCTCAGGACTGCACTGTAAATGGCTCCCGTCATAACACCATGTGTCTCTATTTCTTCTCCTAATTATATATGTCCTTTCTTCTCTTCAAGACAGTGTTTATATCTCCACTTTTGCAGTTTATCCATGCCCTGCCATCCTTCTATGCTGTTATATGCCATAGATTCTGTTCTGTGGATAGTTTGCTGCTAGGGTTGCTAACTCCAGAGTGGGAAATTCTTGGAGATTTTGGAATGAAGCTTGGTGGTGGCAGGGTTTTTTTGGGGGGTGGGGGTGGGGGGAGGACCTCAGGGCAGTATGATGCCATAGAGTCCACCCTCCAAAGCAGCCATGTTGTCCAGGTGACCTCTGTAGTCTGTAATTCTAAGAGATCTCAGGCCGCACATGAAGGTTGTCAACTCAGCTTTGCCAAAAAGCAGAAGCTGCAATGCTAGCATACTGATGCTTAACTCACATTTGCGACAGTGACCAGAAAAAGATTTGGATCTATGCTTGAAACTAAGCTTGCCAACCTCCAGGTGGGTAACTATATAACCAACAGCACGCGGCTCATGAGAATACCGTCAACATTTACTGACTGTTACACATATTATACAATAAAGAAAACTTATAAGCAAGCTATATTGATATCAAGAATGAATGAAAATCAAAGTTCCCCCGTAGGGTTGTAATATCACCCAAGTCCAGAAAGTGTCCTGATGAGCGGGTTACGTCACCCTTAAAGTAAGTCCCAAGTCCTCCAGGTGGGGGCTGGAGATCTCCCGGAATTACAACTTATCACCAGACTACATAATCACTTATTTAATTATTACTAATTTATTTAAACCATTTATTCCCCTTCTGCTGGGAGAAATGGCTGCTTTGGAAGGTGGACTGCATGGCATTATGCCCTACTGAGGTCCCTTCCCTCCCTAAATCCCACCCTCCCAGGCTCTACCCTCAAATCTCCAGGTATTTCTAAACCTGGAGTTGGGAACCCTACTTGAAACTTGGACTGTAGATCGGGGTCCCCAACCTTTTTGAGCCTGCGGGCACCTTTGGAAATGGTGACACAGAATGGTGGGCACAACCACAAAGCGGCTGTCACAGGAAGGGGAAACAATCACAAAATCCCACCAACCCACGCACACACAAGAAGCCCAAGTGCAGGGGACAAGAGGAGTAATTTTAGAAAATGCAGTGGGAAAGAGGAGGGCGAGAGAGAATAAAACCTACCAGTGTGGTGGCAGTTGCCACAGATCAGACGTCCAGTGGCCCATCAGAAGATTTGCTGGGCCAGAGCCCCACCTACTTTCCAAAAACACTTGGCGGGCACCACAAAAGGTGTCAGAAGGTGCCATGGGACCCCTGCTGTAGATGAATAATCTTCTCTCAGCCTAATTTATTTCACAGAGTTGTCATCAGGAGAAATGAGAGAGGGAGACCATTAAAGCCACCTTGAGCTATTTGGAAAAGAAGGCCAGGATGAAAATGTAATAAGTACAGGAATAAGATAATCCGTGTGATTGCGGCTGCAAAAAAGCACCTTCCTAGGAGTCAGCCCCATTGAATACAACAGGATTTACTGTTGATAGCTGCTTAGGATTGCTTCCTGTGTGCTTCAGCATTCATAGTTCTCCTTCAAGGCAAGGGCATCTTCAGCTGTGGGTGTTTTCCCGCTCTTTCCAGGAGGCAGGACCAAACTTTACTTCCTGTCTCCTTGGCAGGAAGACCGCCCTTGATCCCCGGTTTCCGTCCTGCCTTTGATAGGAGAGCAGTGACTACGTACAGCTCCACTATTAGAATTAGATCTAGGCATTTTCATCTTTGTACCTTAGTATTTTTATGGTTCCGTTTATTCCTCTCTGTGTCTGTCCCTCCCGACCTTCCCCTCCTCCCCCCCTTACTGTTCCCTGCCGCGAGCCGGCATCGGTTCGTAGAGGGCAAGATGGTCGACGCAACGGCCGGGAGAGAGGACGATCTTCTCTTGGTGGAGGACTACCAGAGTGGGTTGGTCCATTCCGGTGCAGCACAAGAAAAAGGCGCCAAAAGACGCCCCAAAAGACGCGCCAAAAGATGCCGGCGCACAAAAAGAAAAAACGTTCCAAATCCTTCGCCTTCTCGAGAGCCGGAACCTTCAGACCCACCTACTCGGCACCTCCCGAAAGGGCAATTCCGATTCAGCCTGCGACCATTGTGCAGACTTCGAACATGAGAGAAGTACCGGTAGGATTGCCCCTGGCGGGAGATGGCATCCCCCCCTTCCTTAGACATGGCGGGCGGGCGCTCTTATTCTAGTGAGGAGGCCAACGACCTAGTCAATTTGTCCCTCTAAAGGCAATGGCAGGCATTTCACGCCTTTCAAATGAGGCTCCCCCCCTTCTTGGGCGGTACATAAAACCTCACCAGCTTCCTCCTCCTCCCAGTCCCTTAGCGTGGAACAGCAGGGACCTATATCTCCTAGAGTGTCTACCAGTCAATGTACCACCAAGGCAGCCAAGAAAGCCACAGTTCATGCTACCCTGGTACAAGATGATCCCCTCTCTTCTGAGTAGGAGTCCGATCCAGAGGAGCACGAAGAGGGCGAATTTGACTCTGATGAGCAGCTCATTCCTTCCCGCCCAGGATGTTTAATGGGGAAGATTTCCAGAGTTTACTGGCCAAGGCACTCTTGGCCTTGGACCTTAATGAGGAACAGGAAGCAGCTGATGAACCTGCTCCAAAGTGCAAGCAAGGGGTTAAGGAATGCTTCCCTAGGAAGCAAACCCAGACTAATTCCGTGCCCTTTCCTGAGTTATTTTTAAGGGCAGTCAAAGAGGAGTGGGTGAGACAAAGCTCATGGGACTCATGGTGTCCTGTATTGCCATAGTCCCATGGGCAAGATTTCACTCAAGACCACTACAGTGGCTCCTCCGTCCCTTTCAGAGAGACATTACCCACAAAAGGGAAAGGTTAATTCAGGTGACATTCAGAGTAAAATACAGCCTACGTTGGTGGACCAGTCCCCTGAACCTTG
The DNA here is from genome assembly GCF_029931775.1 of Euleptes europaea. Lineage (NCBI taxonomy): Eukaryota > Metazoa > Chordata > Lepidosauria > Squamata > Sphaerodactylidae > Euleptes > Euleptes europaea. The sequence goes on along the minus strand of NC_079316.1, from coordinate 24,629,091 downwards.
GGAAGAGTCAACAGTATATCCACGAGGACCCTCTGCAATTATTCATGGACGCAAGCCTCAAAGGCTGGGGAGCCACCTTCAATGGGAAAGTAGCCCAGGGCCTCTGGTCCACACAGCAGAAGAGGCTCCACATAAATCTTCTGGAGCTCCGTGCGGTGAGGCTTGCTCTGCTGTCGTTTACCACGGACCTCCGGCACCATCACGTTCTAATGAGATCCGATAATATGACGACTAAGGCTTACCTAAACAAGTAGGGCGGTACCAGATCATCTGCCCTTCATCTGGAGGCCTCGTGGATCTTTTGGTGGGCACAGCTCAATGTGAACTCGCTGAGGGCGGAACACATCAGGGGAGTTTTAAACATCCAGGCAGACTGGCTAAGTCACCAGACCTTAGAGGAAGGCGAATGGGCCCTGGATTAAGTGACCTTCCAGACCATCACGTGCAAATTCGGAGTCCCAGCAGTCGACTTATTCGCGTCAGCCACCAACAACAAGGCACCATGCTTCTTCACAAGGTACTTCCATCCGCGGGCAGAGGGTGCAGATGCTCTCCTAAACCCCTGGCCCAAGGAGTTACTGTACGCCTTCCTGCCACTACCCATCCTCCCCAGAGTACTTCACAAGATCCAACAAGAGAAGGCCAAAGTCCTGGTAATAGCCCCATTCTGGCCCCGCAGACCATGGTTTACCACATTGCACAGACTGTCAATTCAGGATCCATGGAGAATACCAATCACCGGGAACATACTGCAGCAGGGTCCACTAATCCATCTGGACCCCCAGTGGTACTGTTTGACCATCTGGGTCTTGAACGGAGGAGACTCCTAGACTGCGACTATTCAGAGGAGGTTGCGAGCACCATCCTGGAGGCGCGCAAGCGGGCTACTAGATGCATCTATGCCGTGTCATGGAAGGCCTTTGTACAATGGTCTCACAGGGAAAAAGTGGACCCCCTCAACCCAGGAGTCAACAAAATCTTAGAGTTCCTACAGGAGGGAGTACGCTTGAAGCTGTCTGCATCCACTCTCAGACGCCAAGTGGCGGCCATATCCACGGTCTTTCCCTTCTCGGAAGGTGTTCCTACCTCACAACATCGAGACATCGTCGCCTTCCTAAAAGGGGTCACTCAAATCAGACCACCTACGGTACACCGTTTCCCCACATGGAAACTTAATCTAGTCCTAAAGGCCCTTACCTCAAAACCCTTCGAGCCTCTGAGAACGGTACCTTTAAGGTTCCTTCGCATGAAGGTCTTATTCTTGACTGCGATCACCTCAGCTCGCCGCGTTTCAGAGCTACGAGCACTGTCAATCAACAAAGGTCTTTGTGTATTCCACAAGGAGAAATTGGTCTTAAGACTGGACCCTACCTTTCTTCCGAAGGTGAATTCTACCTTCCACAGATCCCAAGAGATATCTTTGCCTTCGTTTTGTCCAAAGTCATCATGCCCAACTGAGAGAACCTGGCACTCGTTGGATCTTAGACTGGCTATTCGAATTTTCATCACCAGAACGGAAGAGTTCAGAAAATCAGACTCTGTGTTCATCAATGTTTCCAACCCTGACAAGGGGTTAAGAATGTCGACAGCCTCCATCAGCTACACCCTGAGGCAGTGTATAGTGGAGTGTTATAAAGCCTCCAAGGATCCGGTCCCTGGCGGTATTACTGCTCACTCATTACGTAGCTCAGCTACATCGGCAGCATTTAACAGCCAGGCTCCAGTCGAGGAGATCTATTGAGCTGCCACCTGGTCCTCCGTTAATACCTTCGTTAGGCACTACAAAATTAATACCTGGTCTTCAGCACAGGCGGCATTTTGGCGCAGGGTTCTCCAACATGTCGTGGACGAAGGGAACTAACCCACCCAGATAGGGAGCTCTTGGAAGTCCCACAGCTGAAGATGCCCTTGCCTCGGAGGAGAATGGAGCCTTGGATACTCACCGTGAAGGCTCCTTCTCTCCCGAGGCGAAGGGCATCTTGCCCACCCGGGCTAGAACGGACAACAGGAGGACCAGGAGTCGCGACCATCTCAGTTTAATTGTTATCACCTCAATCTACCTTTCATGGTATAGTTTACCTGCCAACCTTACAGGTTCAGTCAGGGGTTACGTTATTATTATTATTATTATTTTGGGTGTGGTGGAACACAGGCAGGATGGTGCTGCTGCAGTCGTCTTGTTTGTGGCTTCCTAGAGGCACCTGGTTGGCCACTGTGTGAACAGACTGCTGGACTTGATGGGCCTTGGTCTGATCCAGCAGGGCCTTTCTTATGTTCTTATGTTCTTAATGCACAATGGTTCCTGTTTCCTAATCTTACCTTGTTTGTACAGTGTTTCCGGTTTAGTGTTTTTACACTTGTACGGTGTTCCCAGTTTAATGTGTTTACACTTCTCTAAGTAGCTGGGCAAGCCTGTAACTGGGGATCAAGGGCGGTCCTCCCGCCAAGGAGACAGGAAGTAAAGTTTGGTCCTGCCTCCTGGAAAGAGCGGGAAAACACCCACAGCTGAAGATGCCCTTCGCCTTGGGAGAGAAGGAGCCTTCACGGTGAGTATCCAAGGCTCCATTTCCACAGAATGATTTTGCAACATGCTTTCTCGCTCACATATGGCTGTAGTAATCATTTTGTGGCTTCAAAGGAAACAAACCGACACCCTTATTTGATTGCTGGGAGTGACTTTCACTTTAGATGGCTACATAGATAACTGTTTAGATTTCTGTTGTAAAATGACTGGTGTTTGCCTCTTTATTGTGTGTGTGAAGTTCCATCAAGTTGCAGCCGACTTATGGCGACCCCTTTTTTGGGGGGGTTTCATGGCAAGAGACTAACAGAGGTGGTTTGCTAGTGCCTTCCTCTGCAGGGCAGCCCTGGTATTCCTTGGTGGTCTCCCATCCAAATACTAACCAGGGCTGACCCTGCTTAGCTTCTGAGATCTGATGAGATCAGGCTAGCCTGGGCCATCCAGGTCAGGGCTGCCTCTTTATTAGGTGCACAAAAATCCCTTTTTTCATATGTACAATTTTACTGTCCTTCTTCCCAGCCAAGCAGTTCTAGTATTCATAGTACACCATAGCTGTGCAGCAAGGGGGGGCTGTTGCTGTGTCGAATGGAACTGTAAATTGCCATTAAATTGTATGAAACAACTATTGATTCTGGCTTGTCTTTGTTGAAAAAGACTATTTATAGAAAGATCCTCACTTTCAAGTTTGTATAAAACTCCTTAGCGCTCTTGCTTATGAACCTCGACAGTTGTACTATATCGAAACATTTATAGTTCTTGTACAAAAGTGTTTCTCCATTGTTTCCTAGGAGTGGTGAGAATGACTAACCTTCATGAAGTCATATCTGGATACAGGTAATAAAGAATTAATGAGTTATTAATCTGAAGTAGTCTTGCGCAAAGAACATGGAACATTTATGAACGTCTGCCAGTTAAATCAGTTCATAGGAAGAAATGCACAACTTCTCTGTTTGGGTGTCCTACGTCAAGTCCTGTTTGATTAACCTTTTGTGTCTTTGCTTAAATGAAGCAGGAAGCATTAAGTGGTGGATCCCATAGATCTGTTCTGCTAGCAGGAATGCTTTCCTTTGGCACCAATAGCCTTCCCTCTGATGCAAGAAGCCTCATGTGGGAAGGCTCTTTGCTCCACAGGACAGTGCCCCTACTAGTGGACTGGATCCACAGGTTCTAACTCAAGGATGATATACCAGTACTCATCTTACCATAGATTCTACCATATACTTTACCACACATCTGTTCCTGAGGCTTGCTATGGATGGGTCTAAAAAGGGTAGGGTTGCCAGCCTCCAGGTACTGTTTAACTACTCATAGAACTATATTCCAATTTTGGAATATAATTCTATGAGTAGTTAAACATAGCTTGAGTTACGTTTTTGGTTTTGTAGCTATTACAAGTTGGCAACTATAGTTCCACCCTTTTTATCTTGGTGAACCTCCAGGTACTAGCTGGAGATCTCCCACTATTACGACTGATCTCCACCTGATAGAGATCAGTTCATCTGGAGAAAAATGGGCGCTTTGGCAATTGGACTCTATGGTGTTTAAGTCCCTCCCCTTCCCAAACCCCGCCCTCCTCAGGCTCCACCCCCAAAACTTCCCACCAGTGGCAAAGAGGGACCTGGCAACCCTAAAAAAGGGCATACTGCACAGAAGGTGCTTTTCAGTAAGCCCATTCACACAGCATCTACACTTCTGCTATGGTGCGTTAGCACACAACTAGAAATTCAGGAAGTGATGGGGATGGTAATGTTTTGAATGATGTTTTTTCATAGAGACAGGAGCTGATTAGACTGACGTTCAGCCCTGAATGTCTAGTATCAAATCGAAAGGTGACAATGGGATGACACAACCATGATAGACAACGGGGAGTCATTCTATTCCCATTATCTCTATGGTGCAAGACTTTTTTTGCTCAGCCTGGGACAATCTCTAAGTGGCTGGCTCCAACAGGAATCCAGAAATGGCAGTCCAATTTAAGAAGAGAAGCTGGTTTTTATATGCTAACTTTCTCTACCACTTAAGGGAGACTCAAACCAGCTTGCAATCACCTTCCCTTCCCCTCCCCACAACAGACACCCTGTGAGGTAGGTGGGGCTGAGAGAGCTCTATCAGAGCTGGGACTAGCTCAAGGTCACCCAGCTGGCTTCGTGTGTAGGAGCGGGGAAACAAAACCAGTTCATCAGATTATTATCTGCCGCTCATGTGGGGAATCAAACCCAGTTCTCCAGATCAGAGCTTACCGCTCCAAACCATGGCTCTTAACCACTACACCACGCTGGCTCTTAAGTGGGAATATAATAGCTTTCATAGATTTCCTCATGTGGATTCTGCCAACTGTGCTGACCCTGTCTGCCTTGGTGCCACATGATGGCTGAAATGTTGCCATGGGCTCTTGGATAAAACTCTCAGTTCTTTAATGTAGCTAGCTTAATTTATGATGAGGCAATACAAAATCCGAGAGCCAACATGGTATAGTGGTTAAGGTGTCAGACTAGGATTTGGGAAGCTCAGGTTCGAATCCTTGCTCTGCCACGGAAACTTGCTGGGTGACCTTGGGCCAGTCATATACTCTCAGCCTTGACTCGGCAAGTATTTGGATGGAAGACCTCCAAGGAATACCGGGGGCATGACATGGAGGCAGTCAATGGCAAACCACCTCTGAACATCTCTTGCTTTGAAACCCTGCGGGGTTGCCATACATCAGTTGTGACTTGACGGCAAAGCACACATAATACAAAATACTAATATGTCCAAGAAGCAGATTACTTTTAGACATCTCCTATAGGCTTCCATAAGTAATTACTGAGCTTTTAACACCTCATCACATCTCTGGCCATCTTGGGTGCAATAGAGTTACAAATAAACTAGACTTCATAGTCTTTAATGGCCTAGGGCATGAACACATCAACTTTCATAGAATCAGAGTTGGAAGAGACCACCAGGGTCATCTAGTCCAACCCCCTGCACAATGCAGGAAATTCTGAACTACCTCTCCCCCACGCCCCCAGTAACCCCCTACTCCATGCCCAGAAGATGGCCAAGATGCCCTCCCTCTCATGATCTGCCTAAGGTCATAGAATCAGCATTGCTGACAGATTGCCATCTAGCCTCTAACTTTGTATGCATACCAAGCTGTTATATTCAAACTACTAGCCCGTCTTATCTGGCACTGATTGTTCTGATAGGCAAAAGCTCTTCTAGGATCTGGGCAGGGATCTTTCTGAGCCCTGCCACCTGAGCATTTCCAGGGACTGAACTGGCATTTTTGCATGCAAAAATTTGTGCTCTACCGCTGACCGTGCGCTTCACTTACTGGTTTTCATTACAATTTCACTCTTCATTAAAGACGCAGGGTTGAGTCCAACCAGCTTTTCTGCTGGTGAAAGAGGAAAGTCCCTTGGAAATGTCTGTGTTGCAGTTGATGGGACCTGCATAGACAAAAGCCATATGGGACGGGGGCTGTAGTAAGGAGAGGAATTGAGTGAGGGGAAAAAACCAATTGGCTACAACCCATGAGTATTCTTGTCTCACCAAGGAAACATTGGTGCCATATTAACTTTCGGGTCCAAGGTATGCTGACTTGGTATACCTTAAACTGACTTGCCACATAAATTCTCATCTGTTTTCTCTTTCTCTTCAAGAGTTCAGTGTCGATTTTGTCCTTACAGGGCCAGATGGTGGAAAGGCAACTGGCTGATCATGACAGTTCAAAAGCAAAAGTACTTGTGTGCTTTTGAACTGGCCCTAGATCACCATCCTAGAATTGGCATGTGTCTTTATTAGAGAATCCAAAAGTACCTGCCTAGCTGATGGGAATGACAAGTTAGGAAGATTGTAGAACTGTAATATGACAATTAATTGGACCCTGTTAACAGGAAATACCAAGAACCAGAGAATCTCTGCTATGTCAGATGATCAGTTGGACGCTTGCTCTAAACTAAGTAAATCTTTGCTTTCGCGCATTTTATTTCAGTCTAGCTTGTGCAGAGGGTGTTCCTGATGAATTGTGCTCATTGCAAATTTAATACAAGTAATGTTTATTATTTTTTAACGAAACAATGTTCTACCTTACCCTTTCCTCAGTTCAATTTAAAATTCCTTTCACACTTTGTTGATCTTGTAGGACAAACTTCCAGAAGCAACGATTAATGACAATGAGAACAGCGAAGCGTATAAAGGATTCTTGCTACTGGTTTTATTTTCAGTACCTACTGATCACCTGTTGCATTGACATGGAGCCCTGGGAACAAATAGTGGTTCACACCATTTTTGCCACTACTTTTACCATGTTGGTCTTCACAGCCTATGTATTCATTCCAGCCCATTTACGTCTGGCATTTAGGTTCTTCCTGCAGTTATGGATCAAGTAGCTTGAGACAACAGTTATCTGTGTTTGCCATGATGGTCCTGGGGCTTTCTTTATGTAATTTAGCTATGTTTGTGTAAATAATGTTATTTAAGAGTCCAAACCTGTCTCCCTCTCTTTGAAGCCCCTTGCATTGTCCTTTGAAATTTGCTAAGTTTGACAATAGATTTTTGAACTATGAGTCAGGGGGGAAGGAAGGAAGCCACTAGTCTTCCACCATTTTATTTTGTCTGCTTAACACTTTAAAAAAATAAACGAATGCGAAAGCAAAAGAAAGACGACAAGGTGAATGATCAATACATTGACTAAAGAAAATAAAGATGGGCCTATTTTGTGGGCTGGATGTGGGCTCCAGCTGCTGAGCCTGGAGCCGCTCTGACTGGGGAGGACGGGGTAGAAATTTAATAACATAAATAATAAATAAAAGGATTGAAAGGTGAACTAGACCATCGTTCTGCCCTACATCAGTGATTTGCAATTCATGTTATCGCAGCTGTGACAGGAAAGCATGGGCATGTGGAAAGGTATACATTTTAATAAGGTGCACAATCAAGTTAAAAACATAAGGCCTCTAGCATAGGCAAGACTTTCACATTCAATATATACAAACATAAACACCTGCGATGTACAATCTTACATTGACCAAAGTAGGACCCAAAAAGGACCAAATGCGTTTCGGCCTGAGAAGGCCTTCCTCAGTGGTCAGTCATAGAGTTTTATTGCCTGCCCAACCAGATGTAGACAATACTGACTCTGATGGACCTATTAAATCTTATTTTTGATGGGAGAATTAAGCAGTCTTTAAATCTGTCCTGTTGAAATAATGCACCATGTTTGTATTGCGCCTGTGATGATCTTGAGCTGTAAAAAAGAAATTGGGAAGGCCGCTGAAGAAGAAAACTTTGTTAACAAGTGACTTCAATGAGCCTCAGGCTCACAAATATAAATTGGAATCATGGCAAAGAGCCAACATTTCTAGTTAGGATACATGATTGTGCCTTGGAAGATTGTGCACTTGCAAGAAGAGAAGCAGCTGAAAGCTGATGTAACACCTAAATCGAGTAATGCTCTAAAGCATGATTTTAAAACACATTTTTTAAAAGGGAGATATGGGGGCAGAAGGAATCCAGGAAATTATAAGCCTGTTGTTCTCGACTTCTGTTGTTTCTTGCTGTCTGTCTCCTGCCCACTTCTTGTTGTTTCTTGCTGTGTCTGTCTCCTGCCCACTTCTTGACTTCTTATTCAAATAGCCACCCACTCTCTTCTTTTCTAGCTATAACAGTCATAAGAACACATGAAGCTGCCTTATACTGAATCAGACCCTTGGTGCATCGAAGTCAGTATTGTCTACTCAGACTGGCAGCGGCGCTCCAGGGTCTCAGGCAGAGGTCTTTCACATCACCTACCTGCCTAGTCCCTTTAACTGGAGATGCCAGGGATTGAACCTGGGACCTTCTGCATGCCAAGCAGATGCTCTACCACTGAGACACAGCCCCTCCCCTCTCCTCAGCAGGATTTGTTTGTTTGTGTGAGCTAGCCTTCCTTTTCTTTAGCCTACAAGACTGAGCAAATGACTTATGACATGGTCCTTGAATCAGCAGTGGGCTGGTTGAGTATGTGAATTGCTTATCACTTAAGTCCTTGAGTTTGCCAAGTGTAATGCTCACCGTGCCTGCATAAGTTCGCGACTTGCAGCTTGAGCGGATTTGGGATATGCTTTCAGAATAGCCCCATGCTGCTGAGAGTGCAGTTGCGCCATAATCCATTTGGGCAGGAACACAGGTGGAGTTGGGGAGTCGCCATGGGTGGGAGTGGGAATATCTTGCCTATACATTGTTCTCATTAAGTCAGGGTGCTGACTCTTCTGTTGAGAGCGCTAGTCTCATATTAGCTGAGAATTCACTTCAAGGGCCTGGAGCAAGCCATTACATATCTGGTGACGCAAGGATTAATACTGGCTTGCCTAGCGAGACACATTGGTATTATAGGGTACTAACAGGATGTACGTGAAGTGCTTGGCATATGTCGAGGAAGCGCTGTTTAAATTCTAAGTATAGATGTACTCGATGAGAATAATTGCAAGGTGTGGCATAGTCGGGGCTGGACCACTTATGACTAAAGATGGGGGATTGCTTGTGCGAATGCTTAACCGTCTGCTCATCGGGAAGAAGGCTAGGCTGTGATGTTTGCTGGTCTGCAGTAGCAGGGAGGAAGACTAACGAAACTTGCGATCTCTGGCCATCAGAAGTGCCGTTAGGCTACCCAGGAGCGCCATTCAAGTGGCAAAGAGCGCCTTTGGCTCCAAACAACTGAAAATTAATCTACAGCAGGGGTGTCAAACTCAATTGTTACTTGATTGGGCAGATCAAGATGGGGGTGGTGGCTGTCTCAGGTGACTCTTGGGCCGTGTAAGAGCTCTCAAGGGACCGGATCCTGCCTTCGGGCCTTATGTTTGACACCCCTGATCTACAGCTTCCGTACCCCTTAAGGGGTAAATTATACATGTTATACTGGCTTTCAAATGAGGCTCCTTGCACCCATACCCTTGGCCTTGGTTTTCAGGTTCACATTGGGCTGGGGGGAAAAACACAAAACTGCATTCCTGTGGAACTAATCCCTAGTGAATCCTAAAATTACATCTGTTGGCTCATACCTATGTTCATTTTCTTTATTGGCATGGTATATTTGGAATTCATTGCTTCCAGATATATATTTTTTGGTTCAGTACATCCTGTTCTTTAAGAAGTGCCTCAAGGCATAGAATCATAGTTGGAAGGGGCCACCAGGGTCATCTAGTCCAACCCCCTGCACAATGCAGGAATTTCACAACTACTTATATCACCCCCACCCCCAGCAACCCCTACTCTATGCCCAGAAGATGCCCTTCCTCTCATGAACTGCCTAAAGTCATAGAATCAGCATTGCTGACAGGTGGCCATCTAGCCTCTGCTTAAAAACCTCCAGGGAAGGAGCACTTACCACCTCCCAAGGAAGCCTGTTCCACTGAGGAAACGCTCTGTTAAAGTAGTTATCTATTTTCTTATCCCCTTGCCCTCCAGTATATTGCTTTATTTGGGGGACTAGTGTGAACTAACTGTCCTTCCTGCCAGCATGAGAGAGAGAAGAGTTGGTTTTTTATATGCCGGCTTTCTCTATCACTTAAGAGTCAAACTGGCTTACAATCACCTTCGTTTCCCCACAATGGGCACTCATCCAGGAAATGAAGTGAGGGAGGAATCAAAACCATCTCTTCCTCAGGTTTCATGAGTAAATAAGCTTTTAGACTGCTTAAATACCCTATACATTTTTTACATCTACCTAACAGCTTTTAAAAAACATACTGTAGATAGAAGAAGAGTTGGTTTTATATGCCGACTTTCTCCACCACTTAAGGAAGAATCAAACCGGCTTACAATCACCTTCCCTTCCCCTCCCGACAACAGACACCCTGGCAAGGCAACTATTCCCTTGGCAGATGCCTGACAGGTAGAAATTCAGCAGCTAGTCTTTTCCATTACTGTATCTGTGTTAGACAAAGCAGCACCTGCTAAATTTGTGCTTGTCATGCAGCTATTAAAGGTGAAAAAATCCTTGTCAGGAGGAAAACAAATATCACGCAAACGCCTGAGCAGGGTTAACTGTACCAGTCAGCAGTTCCCAAATGTGGCGACTGAGGCGCCGTCAGAACATAAGAAGAGCCCTGCTGGATCAGACCAGCCTTCCATCTGGTCTAGCATCCTGTCTCACACAATGGCCAACTATTTACTCTGGAAGGCCAACAACAGGGCATGGAGGCAGAGGTCTTCCCCTGCTGTTGCTTCCTGGGACTGGGATTCAGAAGTTCACTAACTGTCAGTCTGTTTCCTGATGCCTATTTCTCACTTGACAATCTTGGACAGAACAGAAAAACAAAACAGGGAACTTTGGTTTCCCCTGAAGCAAATAATCCCAGCTGTCCTCTCCCTTCTTAAGAACAGGAGCTGTTTCAGAAGAACTAGGAGGCATCATCACCTTCTCATTTGAAGGAAGGGCCACTTTGGAAGCAGCTGCCTCCATAAGAGGACTCTTGGCTTGGAACCTTCTAATGTTTTGGGATTTCTCCCCTCCCACCACCACCAAAGCAGCCAAAGAGAACCAGTATGGTGTAGTGCAGTGGTTCCCAAAGTGGGCAGTACCACCCCCTGGGGGGCGGTGGGATTACCTAGGTGGGGACTAAGAGGCGAGGGGCAGCAGGGGGGCACTAGAGGTGGGCCCTTTGATCTGTGTTGTTGGATAGGATAGGGGGTGCTGGGGTTGAGTTTGTAAAACCAAGGGGGCGGTGGCCCGAAAAGTTTGGGAACCACTGGTGTAGTGGTTAAGAGTGGTGGTTTGGAGCGGTGGAGTCTGATCTGGAGAACCGGCTTGGATTCCCCACTCCTCCGCTTGAGCAGCAGAGACTAATCTGGTGAACTGGATTTGTTTCCCCACTCCTACACATGAAGCCAGCTGGGTGACCTTGGGCTAGTCACACTCACTCAGCCCCACCTACCTCACAGGGTGTCTGTTGTGGGGAGGGGATGGTGTTTGTAAGCTGGTTTGATTCTTCCTTAAGTGGTAGAGAAAGTTGGCATAGAAAAACCAAGTCGTCTTCTTTATGGTGGCACCCATTTCATTTTGTCAAAATTCCAAAAACAGCAACAAGATCAGGGATACCTAGTTCAGGCCTTCTCCATGGAGCCAGCAATCTATCAAAGACCCACGGGATCATCTCCACGCTCAAAGTTATATCATATATACAGAGATCCAGGCTTAAGAGGACAGGGCTGAGAAAACGACTGAATAAAGAAAAAGTGTGGGAACACGGTAGGAGAAGGGATAGAAAGAATGATGTCAAAGGACCCTACCAACAATGAACTGAGCAAAGTTTTTGCAAGAGAATGAATAAAATAGTGGCCCAATTCACATGTCATCATGTGGCTGCTACCCGATAGCTCCATAGCACACCATTACAATAACATGGGAGGGGGAGGATTACCTAAGATAAATTATGGTCGTATCAGATGTTATAGTAACAATTGGCTGAGCTGGGGCTGGAAAGGTAGGGAACTTGAGATGCAGGTAGTTCTACGTTCTTCCATCCTACCTACACTTACACGGCTAAGTCATCTTTTATTACCTCCTGACAGCCTGATAAATTAGCAACACTGCATTGCAGGTATGCACTGTTATGAAATGTCATTGCCTAACTTATTAGAATATTTAAACACTGATGCATTGCCAAAGTTGTTCCTATGAAAGTAATAAACTACTGGAAAAGACAGGAAGGGCTTTCATGGAGTGGGGGTGGGGACAGAACAGATCAGGGAAACGGCAATAGGAGCCACATAAGTCCAACATGGCTTTTGCTGAAGACATGTTTTAGTTTGTTTCTCCTTGAGGCTGTATTTATTCACGGGCTGTGCATTCAAATGTCACAAGCAAATCTGGATTTGGTAGTTGCACAAATGAAATGGGAAGGTCTCCGTTTTCATTCACGGGATAAGAAACTGAAGGCTTCTTGGTTCTCAACTAATCAGAGTTTGCTGTGACAGCGAGCAAAAATGACTACTTTGGGTTAGTAGAAAAGAGCAAGAGTCCAGTAGCACCTAAAAGACTAATAAATTTTCTGGCAGGATATGAGCTTTCGTGAGCCACAGCTCACTTCTTCAGATACAACTTTGGGTTGTTCTCCTGCCTGTAGATCAGGTCAGCTCCAAGCCAAGTTTCTTATTTCCAGCAATGTGTAAAAGGAGGAGTAAACATTCTCCGTTGTGAACTTAGCCAGGAATGCAGCCACAGTGTAAACATTTTACGGTTCATCAAGACAGAAGTGAAATTCTTAACAATGTCACCAAGTAGGCCTCTTAGTGCAGCGGCACTCTTCATTACAGGCATGTAATGTGACTAGACCTGAGCAAGGCTGTTAAAGATAGGACGTTTTTGAGGACACTGATTCATAGGGTCGCCATGAGTCGGAAGCGACTTGACGGCACTTAACACACATCCACAATATGACTAGGCATTTAAAGACTTTTTAAAAATTTCAGTCATACCAATTTGATTAGACGTCCCTAACAAGAAAGCTGCCCTCACCTGGATGGCCCAGGCTACCCTGATCTAGTCAGATCTCAGAAGCTAAGCAGGGTCAGCCCTGGTTAGTATTTGGATGGGAGACCAGGGTTGCTGTGGAGGAAGGCACTGGCAAACCACCTCTGTTAGTCTCTTGCCATGAAAACACACACACGCATACAAGAAAGCTGAAGCAGCTATATCAGCTCATTTGTGGCCTGCCTAGGCCATATCGTGAATTCATGGTTGAAGTGAATTTCAGTAATTTCGGATTTCACTAACTATGCAGGAGAAAATGTATGCACTGAAGATATTTCTACACTGACCCAACTTGTGTAAAGCACAGAATCACTTTCTCTTCATCCACTCTTCGCACCTACAGTGTGACACATTGTTTAAATGACTGACTGGAAGTCGGTTTCAGGTAGCCGGCTGAAGGTTGACTCAGCCTTCCCTCCTTCCGAAGTCGGTAAAATGAGTACCCAACTTGCTGGGGGTAAAGTGTAGATGACTGGGGAAGGCATTGGCAAACCACCCCGTAAACACAGTCTGCCTAGCAAACCCTCTGTTCTCACTACACACTACAACCTGAAGAAAATAACAGACATCTGTTGCCAAGAACCTTCATTTTTCTAAACCCCCTATGTTTTGATGAATCATGGGTATCTTGTACATATGCCCACCAATTTACACTTTTCATATGTTTTCACCAACTGGTCTTTTCCAATGGCTGGCAACTTCTGATTTATTTAGAATTTCTTGGGTATGGTTAGTGAAGATGATCAACTCAACAGCACCAATCAATTGTTTGAGAGATTGTGTGTGGGGGGGGGGGGGAGCAAGTGATCCTAGGTATGTTACCAAACATCTATTTAAGGGTTTATGTTTCAGTCACAATAGCAGTTTAGTGAATCAGAATATTTCTGATTCAATGGACCAGAGTTGTAAGACTAGGATGCAGGAGATTCGGATTCAAATCCATGCTCAGTAAAGATGTTCACTGGGTGACATCAGGTCCGTCACTTCCTCTCAGTATAACCCGCCTACAGGCTTATTCTGATGACAGAATCACTGAACACTTCTTTGAACTCCTTGGAAAACAGGATAAAGATGTGTGGGGCAGATTGGTAAAAGATCGGTATCACCATACCACCACATACATGTGCTTTAACTGTTGGGGGGATGATAAGAAACCCTTCCAGATTTATCACTTATTCCAGAAGTTTATTCATCATGAATAGTACCTTCCTGCAGAAATTATTCAAAACTATTTCCACACTCAAGTCTGTATGAATGCTTGTGACAGATGCCTGCACTGACGAGAAGGGAGAAAAATGTTCGCGTTAACAAAATCTCCTAGCTCATTCTGTTAACATATCAGCACCCTCTCCGCCGGTAGAATCTTGAGATATCTGGAGATCCTCCAACATTTCTGCAAGGCTAATCCGGGGAACTCCCTCGTCGTCTGTGTCGCTCTCCACTGGAACAACTGGATCTACAGAACCAAAAGACAATGTTAAGGCCTCCACATATAAAATGACTTCCCCCTATAAATACGTAATGAAACGACGCCTCTCTTTCTGTATCTGCACAGAACCTTGTATATTATATTGGGAAACCTGTACGTGAATTTTTATTAGAGGTATTTAAAACAAGAAAGTAGATTCCTTTGAAATGGGGCGTTGGAGGAGAGTGTTACGGATACTGTGGACTGCCAAAAAACAAAACAAATCAGTGGGTTGTAGATCAAATCAAGCCTCAACTGACCCTAGAAGCTAAAATGACTAAACTGAGGCTATCCTATTTTGGTCACATTATAAGACTAAGAGTCACTGGAAAAGACAGTCATGCTGGGAAAAGTTGAGGGCAACAGGAAAAGAGGAAGACCCAACAAGAGATGGATTGACTGTATAAAGAAAGCCACAGCCCTCAATTTGCAAGAGCTGAGCAAGGCTGTCAAAAGATACATTTTGGAGGACTTTCATTCATAGCGTCATGAGTTGGAAGCGACTTGACGGCACTTCACACACACACACTTCCTCTTTCAACACTATAGTATGTATGAGGATTTTTAAAATTTTGTTTTTTAAATTAAATGTTGTGAACTAGTTGGACTTTCCCCTAACCGTTTAAGGTTTCTTAGAGAGGGATGTGAATTAGTGATCAAGGATGTGTTAAAGCACAAAGTTGGTCTGATGCCTCATATACAAAGAAGGAAAACAAAACCACTGTTACAAGCAGGTGCCTCTTGTGTTTTCTTGCACTTCCTTCTCCTAAAACTGGCTTAGAGCATTTAGCTCCAAGGGCCAGAAAACAGGCTACTTACAGAATCTCTTCATATTCAATACCAATTGTGCATTGCAGACACCACAGTGGAGATACACAGAGAGAGTGTATTAAAATACACAGAACAGAGCCCACGCTATTTCAGATGAGCAACTTACTTTTAAAAATATTGACATTTTTTCTAATGGCCTCATCTTCTTCAAGATCTTCCAGGAAGTCCTGGTACTGCCTGTAAAAGAATCATATTGGGAATAAAGACATTAATCCTAATTTTTTTTTCCTTTAGGAATAATGCAAACGTTAGGCCCTTAAACACAAAAATCTGTGGGACTACCCAACAAACCAATACTCAACTCCTGCTGAAGGTTTGGGAGGACATATGCTACAAATCTAAGCAGAGTTACACCCTTTCAAATCCTGTGGTTTCAATGGATTTAGAAAGGTGTGACTCTGTTTGGGATTATACTGATAATCGGTTTCAAGAACTCAGGATTAGGACATGCTTAAACTACTTTAACTAAAGCAATCAAATTCTGTGACATTGCATATGTAGAGCATATCAGGACAGGCCCATAGGCAATCCTAACCATCACCCACACGTTCACCCAACAAAGTCCATAATATTCTAGAGCTGAAAGACCAGCCCTCGCCTACACTTTGCAACACGCCTATGAATTCAATTACTACTTGACTGGCTACCCTGTTTAGAGAAAAGAATCCACCTATTACACTGCCCAATTTACAACGGATAACAGGTGGACACACAGAAGCACGGAGGTAACCTCCTGCAGAACAAGGTACAAAGCAAGCACATTTTAGCACGTGCAGCTATAGACAACAAAAAACCTTCGGAAGTGCCAGGAAGCAACATCAGGGGAAGGTCCCGGCCTCTCTGCCCTGTTGTTGGTCCTCCAGAGTAGCTGGTTGGTCAATGTGTGACTCAGGACACTGCACTAGATGAGTCTGATCCAGATTGGTTCTTGTGTACCAATTTGCCTTAGGTTTCTTTCACAACAGGAATTCTCTTAGAACTTCAGCCTTTGTCCGTCTTCCAAAGTCAAGCCAGGGCAAATCCCTGATTCTCAAAGTCCTCATGGGAGACTATAACACTGAACTTAGTGGAACCAGACTAAAAGTTCTAACATCCTACACTGAATCTTCAAATGATTTTGAAACTAAATGAGATTCTGGTACCCACAGGACTATACTTGGAACCTTAGTGGTTCATAATATAAACCACCTTGTGATTAAGGAAGTAAGAAAAGCCAGCTGGATCAGGCCAAAGGTCCATTATCCTGTTCCACAAAGTGGCCAACCAGCTGCCCTGGAGGGCTAAACTAATAGAACACAGAGGCAAAGGCCCTCTTCTGATGTTGGCTCTCAGCACTGGTGTTCAGACATCTGCTGCCTCTGTATATGGAGGTTCACTTTAGTCACCATGGCTAGTAGCCATTGATGGACCTCTCTCTCTAACCCCCTTTTAATGCTATCTGTGCTCGTGGTCATCACTACCTCCGCTGGCAGTGAATTCCACAGTTCACTTATTCGTAACTTCTTTAGTTGTTCAAAGGTGTTAATGGTACAAAAGGGTCCTTACCTAAAACTATGTCAAATCCTGAATCAAGAAAGTGAATGTATCCTACACTTAAATAAACGTCCAGCTAGATTTAATATTTGACAGGGATTTATATAGGTTCATTTGACTTTGACATATCATCTTGTCCTCCACCCACCCAATTTCATGAAGTCCACGCTGTCATCTTCAGTTTTTTAAAAATGAGAATATTCCAGGTCTTTCACGGTTTCAATATTTTTAAAAGAGATATCCACTGGAAACCTGCTGTTATACCACCATGGGAATTCTGGTATTATCCTGAACAGTGCATGGAAAATTCTAAAAAAAAATCCCCTTTCTCAGCAACCTTATTTTGCTTATGAACAATTCCAACATTTCAGGCTTGTAAGGCAGGGAAACAGAGAGATAACCCGAACCTTTCATCATCTGTATCCATGCCTTCTCGGTCTCTGTCTAGTTCTTTCAATTTCCAGTTCCTGCGACGCTGGCGCTTTGTGCGGTCGTAGCTCTTCTTGATTAGCACCTAGGGATGGAAGGGATGGGGAACTGACATCAGGCCAGAAATACCACTGGCAGAACGTGCACAGCGATCTCTTCGCACCTGGACCTAAATTCATATTTGTGAACGCCTTCACCGAAGCAACAAAAGTGTTACAATATTACAAATCACCATTAGAGGGCAGCACAGAAACTACGGTTTCGTTTTGCTTCCAGAACAAAAACAAAGAGAATATGGTTTTCACTTCCACTGATATAGTATCTGCTACTAGTAATTAATACACAGTGCCTGACTTCTTGTAAAACAGACCTGCACTATTACTCTTGGGTTACCAACTGGCTGTGCGTGTATCAGGTTCCAAAAGAGACAACCTCTTATCTATCTAAAGCCAATTGTATCAAAAATAGCACCGGGTGTAATTATATTATATTATATTTTAAAATAAATTTAAAATACAGTATCGAGGAAAAACGGGAAGTATACCACTTAACATTTAATTACACTAAACATCACCACTATTGTCTAAGCAATCTGGGACATCAGGGTTTACCCATCCTTGCTCCTGGAAGGGCTGTAGCTCAGTGGTAGAGCATCTGCTTCGGCATGCAGAAGGTCCCAGTTTCAATCCCTGGCATCTCCAGTTAAAGGGACTTAGGCAAGTGGGTGATGTGAAAGACCCCTGCCTGAGACCCTGGAGAGCCACTGCCGGTCTGAGTAGACAATGCTGACTTTGATAGACCAACGGTTTCATTCAGTATAAGGCAGCTTCATGTGTTCAATAACCAAGCACATTTTGGGAATCTTGCTGAGCTGGAAAGACCCCAAAGGACTTCCTTTGTCCACCAGGGCATGCACATGAACCAGAAGTGACCTAGTCCCTGTCCTGAGGACTTAGAATTTATTTAGGACAAGACAGCGATGGGCGATTGACCTGATAGTAGAGCAGCAAAGATGGATTACAGGACAGACAACAGTAGAGGAAGACTAGATAAGGGGGCGGGCTGTAGATTTATGCTATTTATAGTCTGCCTTTCTCTCTGGGACTCAAGGTGGATGACAAGGTGGATAAGTCAATACAATCAACAGGGTGGGATGGAAAAATTACATAGTACAGACTAGACACAGTGGCATAGTTTGTCAGCAAGTGTGGTGAGCCAGCGTGGTGTAGTGGTCAGGAGCGGCGGACTCTAATCTGATGAACTGGGTTTGGTTCCCCTTTCCTACACAGGAAGCCAGCTGGGTGACCTTGGGCTAGTCACAGTTCTCTCTGAACTCTCTCAGCTCCACCTACCTCACAAGGTGTCTGCTGTGGGGAGAGGAAGGGAAGGAGACTGTAAGCCGGTTTGATTCTCCTTAAAATCCAGAGAAAGTCGGCATATAAAAACCAACTCTTTTTCTCCTATAGCCTACAATCCCTTTACCCCAAGCTTTTTCCTCCTGAACTATATTCTGACAGAGCAGCCCTATTTCCTTTCAAAAGGCCTTCTTGAATAATTTGGTTTGTGGTAGTTTGTGGAATTCCAGGAGAACGGAGCCTTCCTGACATCAGGCAGGCCATTCTACAAAGTGGACGTCACAACAGAGAATGCATGTGTGCAGGCATGTGCAGGGTGGCACCCGGAGAAAGCCCTGCTCAGATGAGCGAAGCTGTCCTGGTGGAGCATTGAGGGACAGGTGGTCCCACAGATATGAGGGACCAAGGCCATGAAGGGCTTGGTATGTGACAGCCAGTACCTTAAATTCAGCTCGGTAACTGATGAGCAACCAATGGAGTGATTGCAGAGGGGCAGTGATGTGCATGCTCCATCTGGCTCCCGATAATAACCGATCTGCAGCATTCTGTACCAACTGGAGGCTCTGAATTAACTTTGAGGAGAGACCTATGTTGAGTACATTACAGTAGTCTCGCCTAGGGGTGTGCATATTGGTTTAGCGAAATAAAAAAAAACCCTGGCAAATACCTTTTTGGTATTTTTTTAAACTATATGAAATTTGGCAACAATAAAGGGAGCCAAAAAAGAAGCTCACAAATAATGCCGATTTTTCCTGGCATTATTTGGGGCTGCTTAGTCTAGTCTCAATGTTACCATGTCATAGTGTTTCTTGAAAGGCTTTGTTAAGCAAACAGCCTCTTTGGAGAAACCTGAAGGAGAAGCTAGTGGCATACGTGCCAGCGGCTGATTAATAGCTTTAAGCGGGATTAATAGGTTTGCGTGGGATGAAATGTGCAAGGTCAGGAATACAAGAGTGTCAGACAGCTTACAGGAAATCCAATTTCTAAAATCAGATGCAAGGAAAACCGTTTCATGCTACCGAAGAAGTTAAGATTCCATTGCCTGAATCCAACTATCCCAGGTTCTGCTAATGGAGGAATATTCCTTTGACACAACTCCTGCTTCAGCATAAGAGGTGTGTCCCTCCTGTGAAAGGCTCCAGGATTGACGCCACCATGCTTATTGCCAACTCCTGACCGTTACATTAATGAGTTTATAAACTTGCTTGAACAGTGCCCGAGTGCTTAAGGAACGAAATGGCAGAGCCTTACCACATCAGGAACTGTCTGGGGATTCATCTTATTTGCAAATTCATCATTTAGGTTGCAATTTGCCAAGTCAAATCTAAAAACAAAGATATAAAGAACAAAGTGTTTCATTAACTGAATCAGCATATCAACATGGAGACTTACAGCACTTTTAAGAGGTGAGGAATCATAGAAGAAAATGTAAAACAGGCTGGTCCAGGGATTACATGCATAAAGCAAATGTCTACTTTAAATACACCAAAGTAACAACAATTCTAACAAGAACAGAGACTTATCCCACCCAGAAACATCCCATGTCCTTCCTATTTGGGCTGGCATTTAAGCCCTGTTCACATATTAGAGTGAACATACGTGTGTTCATCTGTTTGTAAAGAAGAGCCAATGTGCGTTGCCTTTACAAATGCAGATGTGGACCAGCAACAGGATAAATGTGAGATCTAAAGCACACATTCAGTTGTACAAGCATGAAATGAAACTTGAGAGTTACTCAATGCACAGATTAAAAAAAAAATCAAGCATACACCATACGTGGATCGTACGTGTGTTCATTTGTAACTTCAGAACAGGGCTAAAGTGAACTTCAAGAAAGCTGTGATTTGGATTTACTGAGGCATTTATACATCTATTTTTATGGCCTGGTTTCAAATACGCTGTATTGCACCTCAAGGCTCTGCGATGGCAGCCGCAGTCCACAGGTCCACATATTTCCTTTTTCCTTTTATCCCTTAGAAGCTCTTTGATCAATTGATCTTGAGCAGCATATATCTAGTGTTGGAGGGATATAAGGACTGAAACAAATCTTGCCACTGAAAATGTAGCCTTGGGGTCCCTATCACTTAGTAAAAAAGGCATTATGTCAGTCACAGAGGCATTGGATTTGTATATTAAAAGGGGGGAAATATAGTGCGATCGAAGTTCCTCGTAAAAGCGGCATTCCAAAAGGGCATGGGCTAATGAGTCAATACAGCCAGAAGAGCAAGGGCAGATCCTGTCTGAGTATGGTATATTCAGAATTCTGCCCTGCATTACCATAGAAGGGTTAGCATTCAATCTAGCCAAGCAAAAAGCTCTACAGAGACGAGGAGTTGTTAGATAATATGTATAGGCAGGCAGACCATGTGGAGGGGGTATTCCGAAGAACTGGGATGAACAGACACGACGAGCACGAAAAGTAGTGCTGTTATAATCGAGCTCTTTAATGCGCTTTTTAATTTTGGCAAAAGCTTCAGTTTTCCCAAGATCTGATAACATATCCTGCGAGAAGCCCAACAACGCCAGTTTCTCATCTAAGATTTTTTGCCATGAGGATTTAAAAGGGACAACGGTCCACATATTTGGACTGGGCTTACTAGGAAGCCATTGCTTGGATCTTGTGGCCCACAAAGTCTATTCACCCGCCACAGCATTAGGATAAAGAGAGGATTCTTGTTTCATTTCAAGTGGGGATTTTGCAAAATATCCACAGAAATCAATTCATTTGTTACAATGCCCTGTTGCTCACACCAATCCATAAGCACACTACTAAGTCCAGAAAGAGAATAGCAAAGTATTCTATTGCCTGCAGCTCAGCAGGAATTCCTAAGAGCTCTACCTCCTTCAGTGCTCCTTGCCATTAACCTCCTCTGCATGAACTGTCATGGGGAGGAGGGATCAGATAGGGAGAGGTGAGGCATAACTGGGCAGGAAAAGGAGGGCACAGAGCAGGAAAGGTGGTCATTTCCAGATCAGAAAGTGGGGACGGGTTTTACAAAGAAGGCCCTGCATGAGCCAGGATGAAGAGATACAATGCAAAATGTAATCAGCTTGATTAGACATATCAGATAAACACAGAGGGAAGAAATGTAGAAAATTAGCATTTGTCATGGGATAAGAATCCTATGTCCCTGTTCAACCAGGGTGGGGGTGGGATTCCATTGTCCTGAACTTGTTAATGAATTTTAGTTCCGCAATATCATATTGTAATCTCCCTTTGAAGCTTCTATATGGGAGATCAGCTTCTCTTAGGTCAGCAGTGGAATGCCCTGTAAGATTAAAATGTTTTCCCTCTGGTGGTGAGGGAGGGTTTCTGAACTGAAATTAAAGCACCAAAGTTTGCTCCAGAGAGGTCAAGCACCACCAAACTTGGATGAAAACATGCTGTGGCATGTTCTTTCCATTGCTCAGATTTTCTGCCATTGTCATAGAATTCTGCCATTGGCAAGCTGATTTGTGGATCTCTGTCTTAGAAGAAATCTTTCACCAGACATCCATGATAAATATAGATTCTATCTCAAGTTGTCCTTTGAGAAGGTTCAGCACCACAAATCTCTCAACGTTTGTCGGGGAAAGGCCAGGTGGAAGTAAATCATCGTCCCAATTCATAGCTCATATTGGCAAGATCAACAAGCTTCTCCTGTTCCTTTTAACTTATTATCACTAGCTATCCACATCCCATATTGCCCAATAAGTCAGGCATGGCAGTCCATCTGCCCTGAACCTGAGACTCCCCGGTGTGTGTGTGGGGGGGTGTACAGTGCCATGAAGTCGCAGTTGACTTATGGCAACCCCGAAGGGTTTTCAAGGCAAGAGACAAACAGAGGTGGTTCGTGAGTGCCTGCTTTTGTAAAGGGACCCTGGAATTCCTTGGTGGTCTTCCATCCAAATGCTAACCAGGACCGACCATGCTTCGCTTCTGAGATCTGATGAGATCAAGCTAGCCTGGGCCATCCAGGTCAGAACAATTCCCTAGGTTGGCCTCTTATAACTCCGAGTTTCACGGTTCCTCTCTTTGAGAAAACACTTCCATAGAATCATAGAGTTGGAAAGGACCACCAGGATCATCTAGTTCAACCCCCTGCACAATGCAGGAATTTCACAACTACCTCCCCGCCACATACCCCCAGTGACCCCTACTCCATGCCCAGAAGATGGCCAAGATGCCCTCCCTCTTATGATCTGCCTAAGGTCATAGAATCAGGATTGCTGACAGATGGCCATCTAACCTCTGCTAAAAAACCTCCAGGAAAGGAGCACTTACCACCTCCCTAGGAAGCCTGTTCCACTGAGGAACTGCTCTAACTGTTAGAAAATTCTTCCTAATGTCTAGACGGAAACTCTTTTGATTTAATTTCAACCTGTTGGTTCTGGTCAGACCTTCTGGGGCAACAGAAAACAACTTGGCACTCTCCCCTATATGACAGCCCTTCAAGTACTTCCATCAGTGAAGAAAGACATAGGCCCCATCCGAGACAGTTATCAAAAGCAACACACAAGCATCTACTTGAACATCAACTGGAAGGAGTGGAAAAAAGTACAAACCCCAACACAAGGTCGCCAGGATTTAAAAGATGCCCCAGATGAGTGTGACAGAAATACTGCTGGTCTGTATTCAGCTCTGATGTCTTCTGTACCCAGGCTTCGGCAAGTGTATGCTTAGGAAAGACAAAAGGAAAAGCACACACATTTTTTTAAGGTGGCAGGTTAATTATGATCCAAACCAAAACAGCTTTCAAGGTTTGCTTTGTTTTGAGTTTTATTCATGCTTTTCTTCAAACTGCTGAATTTTTACATTTAGAGGCTCTTTTGAAACATTCCTTTTTGGCAGTGATCCTTCCAGCAACATTTGACAGCGTGCCATAATGTGATCTGGCATGCTGCAATGTGTCTGATTTGCCACTGCCCGTTCAGCAAGGCTCAGTATCATGTTGCCATGCTATGACTACCCGGAGATCGATACATGAGATCATCAAATCTATGCACGTCTACATAATTCAGGGGTGTCGGACTCATTTGTTACAAGGGCTGGATATGACATAAATGTCGCTTGGTCAGGCCGAGCCATGCCTCGCCAGCCTAGATCGAGAGTGAAGGGTGGTGGCTGCCATGGTTGGCTTGTGGGCCAGATAAGAGCTCTCAAGGGGCCACATCCAGCCCCTTGACACCCCTGACGTAACTGATACAGGGCACATAATCCCACTGTGTTTAGCTCAGAATATGGGTTAATCTGGTGCAGATTTTTGATCTCCAACATAGACTGCTTCCCTTAGACAAATCTGGAAGTGATTTACCAAAGCTATTGCTGGTATCACTTTGCACCATTTTATCCTGTATACATGAACGGTTTCCCACTTATAACAGCCTTTTTAACAGCAGCAAAGGCTGGACAACGCCTAAATCAGAACAGTCCAATTAAAATCCTAACAGACAAGCTCTTTAAACAGAGCTTTCAGTAATGCAGACACAGCTAGTGGGGATCAAGCTTTTGGGTTCATTCATCCAAATGATAACTATACGGGTGAGTGGCAGGACCTTCTTAATGATGGCACCCAACTGGAAAAACCCCACTCAAACAAAGTGCATTTAAACTAATTCAAAGAGCATACAGCAAAGGCTTATTTGTATCCTGGCCATCTGAGACAGGCTAGTGCTTAGTATGCCAACGGCTCCCAGATTCCAGAGAAGGTCCCAGGGAGGAGGTCAGTGGCAAAGCACCTGCTGGGCTCAAAGAAGGTCCTAGGTTCAATACTCAGCGCCTCCAATTAAAAATGTATTAGGGAGCAGTTGATGTGAAAGACCTCTACCTGAGATCCTGGAGAGATGCTGCCCGTCTGAGTAGACAATACTGACCTTGATGGACCAGTGCTCTGATTCAGTATAAGGCAGCTTCATGTGTCAAATCTGCCTTTGACGCTAGACTGCCGTTACCAGTCTGAACAGGTAATACTTTGCTACATGGAACAATGGTATCAGCCAGCTTCTCATTTGCTTATTTAGATTATTTCTATGCTGCCTCTTCAGAGTCCTGCTCGAGGACACTTATAATTAAAACAATAGTAGAAAAGGGCAAGAGTCCAGTAGCACCTTAAAGACTAACAAAAATATTTTCTGGTAGGGTATGAGCTTTCGTGAGCCACAGCTCACTTCTTCAGATACCTTTTCATTGGATAATGATCTGAAGAAGTGAGCTGTGGCTCACGAAAGCTCATACTCTACCAGAAAATATTTTTGTTAGTCTTTAAGGTGCTACTGGACTCTTGCCCTTTTCTACTACTGCAGACAGACTAACACGGCTACCCACTGTGAATTAAAACAATGTAACAATATAAAACCTGGTCACTGGACATAAACAGCTTAACCTACCTCAGGGGTCTGCAAACTGCGGCTCCCGAGCCGCATGCGGCTCTTTGGCCCATTGAGTGCGGCTCTCCAAACTTGGTTCAGAGCCCCTGCTCTCGCGCCCGCTCGTGCTGGCAGCCGGCTGCGGAGCCGGCGCGCCAGAGAGAGCGAGCGCGTGAGAGCAGGCGAGTGGGCGCACTGTCTCCCCCGCCCACCGTGGAGAATGGCCGGGTCCCCCTTTCCCTTGCCCTCAATGGTTGGGAGGCTAAAGCCTTCCCTCCCCTCTAGCCACGCAATTGCTGGGCGGGCGGCTCGGCAGTTCCTATCAGCTGTTGGGCGGGGCGGGCTTCCTTTGGTAGACCTGGCCTCCGGCTGAGTCCCATTGGGAGGACATGTCTACCCACTGGCTTTCTTGGCAGTAGACCTGGACTCCGAGGAGGGGAAAAAATCCCCCTTCAGAGGCTAGGTCTACCAATTGGCTTCTATGGTCCTCCGGAGGCCAGGTCTACTGCCAAGAAAGCCAATGGGTAGACCTGGCCTCCCAATGGGACTCAGCCGGAGGCCAGGTCTACCAATAGGCTTTTATGGCGGTAGACCAGGCCTCCAGACGAGGACCGGATGGGGAGGGGGAAATGGCAAGGACTTACAATTTAATTTTTATCAATAAATAAGATTACTATTAAGTATGATATCAAGTTTTATTCAGTGTACCTCTAGTTTAATTAAGACTTAAAACTTTAATTAAAGTTTATTAAGTTAATAAACAGTGTACCTACCTATATAGTTTAAGTTTAAGAAATTTGGCTCTCAAAAGAAATCTCAATCGTTGTACTGTTGATATTTGGCTCTTTTGACTAATGAGTATGCCGACCCTTGACCTACCTAACAGGGTTGATGTGAGGATAAAATGCAGGAGCGGAGAATTATGTAAGCCACCTTACATCCCCACTGGGGAGAAAGGTGGGGTATAAATGAAGTAAATAAAATAAGTAAATGTATTCACACGACATGCTGCGGAACTAAACAGCTCGCAAGACAGGAAGAAAGATTTGTCCAAGCTTCTAAAAGGAAACAAAGAAGTAATTCTTACTCTGCTGGATTTCATTCCTGCACCAGCATTTTGCTTTTTGTCATGGGCTTTGCTGATATCCATGACAATAAATTCCTCTAACTGCTTTGGCTGGAACAAGCTGTTGAAAGGATGACGCCAGTAGGTGCTTCCGTCAATTTCGGCAACTGTGAAAGAGCAAGGAACGAACGAACGACGGATTAAGTGCAAGACCTCTGCAAGGCAATCTCTAACTCAGCCAACTTGATGACAACAGGGAAGTCGCCTCGTGTCAATCCTCCATATTTTGGAAAAATTCTGTAAGGACTGAACTGGGACCCAGGAGATACAATCAGTTTTCTTTGCTGCTGCACCTCAGAGGGGGAGGTGCACCTTGGGGAGGGGCTGTGGCTCAGTGGTAGAGCCTCTGCTTGGCATGCACAAGGTCCCAGGTTCAATCCCCGGCATCTCCAGTTAAAGGGACTAGGCAGGTAGGTGATGTGAAAGACCTCTGCCTGAGACCCTGGAGAGCTGCTGCCAGTCTGAGTAGACAATACTGATTTTGATGGACCAGAGGTCTGATTCAGTATAAGGCAACTTCATGTGTTCATGTGCTCTGGCAGAGCTAATGGAACTGTAACTGAAGGCTGTTTTGCTGATTATACTTCTGTTGATTGGAGAGGGCAAAGCGGATTTATGCCAAGGCAGATCATGGCACCATCTAGCTCTGTAGAGCCCGCTTGGACTGGCAGCGGCTCTCCAGGGGTATCATACAGCCCCCGGCTATTTCTGCATGCCGAGCGTGTGCCCTAGCACTAAGCCATGGCCCCTTTCCAGATGTGCTTCTTGAAAATCAGAGGAGCATGCCACGGCAGTAAAATAGGAATGGGCTCTTGTTGTTTTTTGTGTGACTAGGGTAACATGCAGAGGAGGGAAAAATCCAGAAAGAACTTACTCTGTAGCGTATTAGGATCAATAATGTGAATGGTGCTGGTTACCCGGATGCAGACGCAGATTTGGCTCATATTCCCAAGGCTCTGAGCCAGTTTTGGAGACAGACAGACAACGTTGTCCTACATTTTAAAAATGTTTCTATTAATTTCGAACAGTTAGCAGAATTCTTTTTTTGAAAAGCTTTGAAGGCTAGGAAACAATGACCCACTATTGGTACATACAGCAGCCCTTTATGACCCCCTTGCCTCTCTGGCTTGAAAGATTTTTAAAACATTACAAAGAAGATGCAGTGGGGGGGGGAGCTGTTTTTTATGCTTAACACCGTCCTGATTAAATAAGGCCAAACTTGCACGTTCTCCTGCCCAAATGATAAACACTGTGGCTAAAGTTTAAGACTGGAATCCCAAAAGAATCGAGTCCACTTTTGCTCCTTAACATTACATGCAGCAGTTGAATCTTGAGATTTGGGGACATAAAAAGGGGAAACCATCTGGAAAATTTCTTATGCTTTGAATGTTTTTAGGCCATCTCCCCAAAGCTTTGCAATACAGGATTAAACTGGTTGGCCACTGTGTGAACAGACTGCAGGACTTGATGGGCCTTGGTCTGATCCAGCACAGCTTTTCTTATGTTCTTAACTCTGAGAACACAACAAAAATCACACTTTGTAATCCTTTGAAAGAATTCTTCATTATATACTCCTTGAGTGGACAGAGGCATGCAGTATAGTCCAGTTACAGGCTACATCCTACAGAGACTTATTAAATGGTTAATTATCTGCTTTAAGAGGTGTTCTAGGCTGATTCAAGCAGACATATATGGCTTCATTAATCTCAAATACATATATAAAGCTCCTCAATTGATATCACACTGTCACTGGATAACACGGGAAGTTTTATCTGCAGTAGCTGATTCACACACACCCCATCACTGTATGCCACTGTGAACAAGCAATGAATACGCATGTCTGAATAAGGCCTCTGAAACCACATTTTATTATTTATGCTTCTAAGAGCTGTGAAAGTAGAACTAGTGAAATGTAAACCAACAATTCATTTAGGAGGTAGTCCTCAAACTCCTTTAAAAAAATTTTTTGGGACTCCTAACAAATAAAATCATGACGTACCTTGCATATAGGGACAATCTCCATAGAAAAAGTACTTTTGTAGTTGTAAGTATTGTTATGAATGTCATGAGAGATCAAACGCTGGGATGATTTAGACCTAGAAATTTCCAAAAAAACAAAAACAAATCCAGTCAATAGAATGCATATTAATAAAGTCAACTGGAAATTCTACTGTAAAAAGCAAAGCTCTTGGGGGGGGGGATCCACCCCCTAGAACCTTCAGATGTCACAACACAAACTGGATGAGACAAATTAAAACATAAAATGACTGATGAAGTAGGAAACTGAAAACATTTCTGTTGCTTCATAAACTGTTCCTATGATTTCAAAGTGTGTGGAAGGGGTGACCTGAAGGGGAGGGGTGAAGTCCAAAAAGAGTCAATTTTCTGAGTCTAAGAAAAATAATTCTCTTTCTCAGGGTGGGAGTGGAGGACATACACAGGGAAGGAAAACAGCATTTCAAGAGTCTAGCAGCTGCTTTGAGAAATGGGTGGGTTTTGCCCTGGCAAAGAATTGTCACTTGTCCAGAATGGATTTAAGTGTGCATGAGGGGTGGAGCAAATGCACAATGCTATCCTGCTTAGATATGGGCAAAAGGAAGCTCAGGACAAACTGTGGCTTTGTCTTAATATTGTTGCTCCACAAAAAGAGGGAAAAATATCCAACCAACAAAGATTGGTTTTACCCTAAGATGTTGAACTTAAAATGAAGTATGATGCAATGTACAAATGAACCAATTCAATTATGTGCACAAAAATGTAATACAGGTGGAATATCCCTTAACCAAAATGCTTGGGACCAGAAGTGTTCCATATTTTGGATCTTACTGTATTTTGGAATATTTGCATATACATAATGAGATATCTTGGGGATGGGACCCAAGTCTAAACACGAAATGCATTTATGTTTTATATACACCTTATACCAATATCAAAACATACCTTATAGCCTGAAGGTAATTTTTATACAACATTTTAAATAATTTTGTGCATGTGGGGAACCTGCTGTTGTCACAACCTGCCTGCACACATGCCATTTTATTACCCTTTGTGGGCGCTCAAAAAGTTTTGGATTTCGGAGTATTTTGGATATCAGATTTCTGGACAAGGGATACTCAACCTGTACCAGTATTTTAATGTGTTAACAAATGAAAAAAAGGTAACAAATGTGCATATTGCTAAGTAAAACAAAACACACTGCCAAATGCGTTTCAGCACAAAGCCTTCATCAATGGCTTAGAACCATAATTAGCACAGTCATATCTAACTCACCCCGTGAAAAAATAATAAGAACCAGTAAGATAACCAAATAAAAAGCTTGAAGTATATTATGAACTCCTTATACACAATCAGGCTTCAATTATTTCTACATATCTGGATATCTCTGGTCCAATTCATAGCATCAATGTGTCTCACTGAGCTAATATTAAACAAATTGATTAATCAATTAAATCAACTGATGAAACAATTTAATGCAGATATTCATATGCATTTATACGGTAGTATAGTTTTGTACTGTATCCATATGTTGGAAGCTGCCCTGAGCCTGGCAGTGCCAGGGAGGGCTGGGTATAAATTAAAAACTTAATAAATAATAATGATTGGCAATTTGTTTTCTTTTACTTAGCACTGTGTGTTACTTTATTGTATGTGCACATTTGTTTCCTGTTTTTTATTTGCTAAATACTGGTGTTATGCTTTGTACACATAATTGAACTGGTTCATTTGTATAATGCATCGTACTTCTTTTTTGTGCTCAACCTTTTTCGTTTTAACCTAATGCTCTGCAGTGGTTTGGGAGTCAGATTATGCATTTAATTTCTTTCCTTAGGTCACAGATTAGTGCCTTGGGCAATAGATCCTGACACTCAGAAGCAAGCGCTTACAAGTGAGCAGTTTAATACAAATGGCCTTATTTCTGTATCACCAGTGGAACGGATGGAAGGAGCTGGTTTGTAATGCACCAGAAATTGGACTAAATTGAAACAGGGAACAAATTCATAAGGGTCTTAGTATCAGCTATGCTGTTTCTATCCCACTGGCTTTAAATGGGACTTAAATACCTTAAGGAAGGAGGTACGCAAAACACTTTGCACTGCTGTATCCTTACCTACAAGGAACTGTACACTGAAGAAAGTCCACCATCTTCTGAGCGTGCTGTTTTGAAGCATAGTAGAAATCCAGGCCATCTGAAAACATGTTGATGGAATTAAAAATGTACGATCTTGAATTCTGAAGATTGGGGGAGTGGATGGCACCAAATAACAGTGTGTGTGGTGGAGGGAAGAATCACTAAACGTATGCCAAAGGATACTGAGGCCAATCACAAAAGTGTTGAGAGGTTGCAAGCCAAGTATCCTCCTACAACAAAGACAACACTTCACAGATGCTCCCTGCAGTTGCCTTTTGGATTTTTCCAAGATTATTTCCCCTTTATTAGCAACATATCCTGTTCATAGTGATTTTTTTCTCCTTCTGTTTACAGCCATTACAAAAAAACAATTTTTCTTCTTCTATGAAAAGCGCAACCCAAAACATTTTTTAAAACGTGTTTTTCTTGGTGGCAGTGAGAGTCAGTTGTGGTGTAATGGTTAAGAGCGGTGGACCCTAATCTGGTGAACCAGGTTGGTTTCCCCACTCCTACACATGAAGCCTGCTGTGTACCCTTGGGCCAGTCACATTTCTCTCAGAACTCTCTCAGCCCCACCTACCTCACAAGGTGCCTGTTGATGGGGGGGGGGGGGGGGAAGGAAGGCAATTGTAAACCTGTTTGAGACTCCTTAAAAGGAAAAGCAGGGATAAAAAGCAACTCTTCTTCCAACTCTTCTTCTTCTTCTACAGGAATGCTTGATGCTGCCCTTCTTCTGAGGCTCTGAACTTCTTGTACAGTTCAGTTCTTGTACAGAAGACCACTGTTAGCTTCTTATAAAAGCAACACAGAAATCCTATGCAATATGCTGTTTATGTGGTGTTTTGCATGGAGAGAATGTTTAAATTATACATGTTTTAAATGTAGACCTTTCCATGCAAAATACGTATAAGCTGTACCAAAGCATCACTTACAAAGCCTGGCAAATAACCTCTGTGTTAATATTTACTGCTACAAAAGTAAACATTCAACTAATACCTATGGCGTTGCATAAAGGTCAGGAAACAGCCTCACTTACCATGGATCTCTTTGATCCGAAGAGTGTTCTGATGAAGCTTATGTTTCAAAATCAACTGCTCCAAGTAGTAGAAAGTCTTTTTATGTACAGTCTAAAATTCAGGACAAAAAAAAGTTTACTAGGCAGACTTTGTGTACGGGGTGGTTTGCCAGTGCCTTCCCCAGTCATCCTCCCTTTACCCCCAGCAAGCAGGGTACTCATTTTACCAACCTCAGAAGGATGGAAGGCTGAGTCAACCTTGAGCCGGCTACCTGAAAACCGACTTCCGTCGGGACTGAACCCTAATTAGCTAATTTAAAATGAGAACAAAATAAACACTGGACAATTCAATTTACATTTCCTACTTTTCAACCAAAATTTCCATACTTTAATAATGGCTCTTAAGCCAAACTCAAAAACAGCTTCTATGTAGACAAGACAAAAACAGCTTCTATGTAGACCCACCCTCCTGCACCTATCACAACTTGCCTTTTAACAGTAAACTTTTGTAGGCACTTGGCTTATACTGCTTTTGGCACAACATGCAAACCTCCTCCTTTGACGAGACAATCTCGCAATTATACCTTCTGTCTGACTTGAACCACTGCTTTCCAGAAGTCCTTAGCTTCAACTCGATGGCAGTCATCACACATTTGAGAATGAACAACATACTCTATCACAAAGACTTGTTGAAGAATTGCACCGTTCATTACCTAGGGAAGAAAAAAGTGTAAGAGTAAGTTTTTTCCTACTAAAAAAACTGGTTCTGGGGAAAAGCTTTTTCTGGTTTATCTTCTCATTCCCCTCACCCCACCCCCAAATTTGCATTCTACATGGTGCACAGAATCTGAAGGACTATTTTCTCCCTATGCATCTGCTTATACTTTTATTTCAGAGTCCTTGCTTTACAGGTTGGAAAAAGGGCCTGCTGAGTAGTAGCACTGTTTGTGTCTCCCCAGAAATATTGTTGGCACCCCCTTTGCCAGCTTTTAGCTTGAAAACAATTTTCTTCTTTCGAATAGATACACTTATGATCCATCTTCTGCTTTTGTCATTCGCTTAACACTGCTTTAGGTGTGTTTTTAATGTCTTCGTGTAAGGCTTCCCTGGGCAAACTTAACTTCTAATAGCCACACGTGGGCTCATCTGCGGATACTTGTATCTGCTGATTGTGCCCACAAGGGGAGAAGAGAGATTCATCACCAAACTTGCCCCCCAAGGTTGCACAAAAATCTTAACCCTCTGCTAAAAAGGTGCAGGGGGTTAACACTCCCCCACATGGAACGCTGCTGCAATGGGGGAGGGGAAGAGGATGGGGAAAAGTGGTGCTGAAGACGTGGCTACATGAAAGAAATCCCCCCACCTTCACTGCTGCTTCTCCCTGCAGTCTGGCTGGTTAGAAGCTGGCAGGAAAGTTTTAAAAGTGCAGCTGAGCCAGCAGTTACAGATACATGTGTGTGTGTGTGAGAGAGAGAAGGATCCTCCTCGCCCACTTGCAAGGCTCCGCAGCTGCAAGTATTTCCCTACATGCATATAAGCCTGGGTGAAGCAATGTGCTCCACTTCAGCCCATAGCAGTGTACACTGCATGCATTAATTGAATGCATGGCTTCATTGTCTCATATTGTAAGTTTTCAAATTGGGTTTGGGAGACTTTCCATTTTATCTTTATGTGCTTTTGTTTACTAATTGTTATTTTATTCATTACACACCTATGTGTCATAAAGGATAATTACCTCATTTCTGATGATAGCTACATTAAGTCCCATGTAACCTGTTGTAAATAAGTTATATGTAATTATTGTGCGGTATGTGTATTAGTTATACTTCTGTTTGTTGTTGAACTTCAAGGTTACAGTCCAAAGGATACTGAAAAGGGGTACTAGCCGGGAGACATGTCACTGTTGTGGTTCTATGTTATATTATCAAATTTTTTGTTTTGCACATAATTTGTATACTGTAATATATGTTTAGCAATTTATCTGAACCTTTGTTGTTACTACTATTTTGAAATTTTTTGCAGTATCTACCAGTTATTAGATAAAATCCTTGTAACCTCTGGTGCTTTGAAATTTTTAATAGAACAGCTGCTGTATCTCCCACAGTGGGGAGAAAAGGGGTGGGGTGAGGTTGCCTGAGAAGGAGTGGGTGAACAGATGATGGGCAAGATTGTCTGAGAAGGGGTGGGGGAGAGATGACTGCCAGATAAGGGGTGGTGGGAGACAGAGGGGGAAGACTGACATAGAAGGGACAAGGGTAGAAAGGGGGGGTGAGGGAAGATTGATAGTGAAGGGGTTGGAACAGAAAAAGAGAGAGGGAAGTTTACTAGAGAAGGGGGGGAAGGGAAGGATGCAAAGGCAGGGGAGATGTCCCCTCCCTACAAGTTTCTTGTGTGTCCCTGCTTGTACTATATTTTCCTGCTTTATCTTTAAGGTGCCATTGGACTTCTGTTTCATTTTTTTCTGCAACAGACTGTACATGCCTACACCAGAAATTATTTTACTGTTACAAATACAGTTTTGCAAACATTACTTTCAAGCTTACTCACCTCTTTTTGTACAGTCAACTTTACTTTAAGTCTTTTGGAGTGTGGTTCAGTCCATACAAATCCTGCTTCGATTAACCGTACCTGGAAATAGGAAATAGTGAGTGTGATTAGTCATCTTTCTAAAACTTAAGACCAGTAAAAGAAATAGCCATGCACAACTGCCATGAGCATCTATGCTCAAGTAACATCACCACTAAGTATGAAAATATAAAGATACTTACGCAATACTCAGTTTCAGAGGGTAGCCACATGTTGGTCTGCAGCAGAACAGCTAGAACTGAGTCCCGTAGCACCTTAGGGACCAACACGATTTTTGGGGTATGAGCTTTCAAGAGTCAAAGTGAAGCGGGTTGTGCTGTTGAAGTGACAGGCTCTTAGAAAGGACCACTTCCTGAGAAGTGATATGTTATCTTATTCAGCCAGTCACCCACTAAGCAGGACTCAACTACTTTACCTACTTTTTAAAAAGCAAGTCTTTTTATTGATGTACTTACAGTAAAAATGTATATATATGTGTATATGCAAGTTACAGTCTTAACATTCATAGACAATGTATGCAGTGACAATGTATTTTACAATGTATGCAGTAAAGCAAGCAAGTTCTACATACTATTTAGTTTTAAAATCCAACTTCAAATTATAACAGTCAAATAAGTCTGATTTAGTTCAAAGTATCTAATTTACAATATCTAGAATAATATATTTATAAAGCCATACATACCAGTAGCCTTCTTCTTGAGACCCTCTGAGAGAGGTCTGAAGATCTAGCCTTTCTGTGCCTGTATTTATACTGTTTCAAGCACAGTTAATGATGCTGATCTTGAAAGGATAAAAATTTCCTTCTTATTGCCCATGCTTCCTTCCCATTACCAAATATGGGCATCCTGTCTATCAGGCTATTTTGCCTAACTATAAACAATCAGTTTTGAGCTTTATGATCACTCTACATATTCAATTTTAACACCATTCTCATCTCCAGCAAAATACGCTTTGATTAAACCTATTCATGAAACAATAGCATCTTGTATACATGTTTAAATCATAAAATACAATTATTGCTTACATTGCATTATTACATCTCAGTCAGCCTATCATACCATCTGGATAGCTGCTTGTTGTTGTATGAAAATATTCACTCATGAGGATTAAAATGTCATGAGGTTTAAACCTCCTTTCCCCAGCTGGCAATGAGTCATAGAGTGAGAAGGAAAAAGTTACATCTGTGCTGACATTGCAATTGTAAAAGCACAAGTCTCTAACAATGAATATCCAGGCTTTTCTGTCTTAGAAACCTCTGCTTTGTTCTGTTTGCAGTTCAGTTTGTGTAGTTTGTATGTGTAATTTTAGGTTTTACAATGAATAATTGCTGCATATGTACAACACAATCCCATAGTTCATGCGCTGATATGTCAAAGCCTGTGACAAAAGCTCCCTTCATCAGGAGCTTTGACTCTTGAAAGCTTCTATCCCCAAAATCTCAGTCATCTCCAAGGTGCTACTGAACTCAATTCCAGCGGTATACACTCAATAGTTTAACATTTCAGGAAATGTATACAACAGCAAAGATAAATACACATAATGACCACAATCATGAAAGATGCTTTAAAATTAACGTAGGAACCTAAGAAAAGCCATGCTGGATGAGACCAAAGCCCATCAAGTCCAGCAGTTTGTTCATAAAGTGGCCAACCAGGTGCCTCTAGGAAGCCCACAAACAAGACAACTGCAGCAGCATTGTCCTGCCTGTGTTCCACGGCACCTAATATATTCGGTATGCTCCTCTGATCCTGGAGAGAACAGGCATGAATCATGACTAGTATGCATTTTGTCTAGTAGCCATGGATAGCCCTCTCCTCCATGAACATGTCCAGTCCCCTTAAAGCCTTCCAAGTCAGCAGCCATCACCACATCCTGGGGCAGGGAGTTCCACATTTTAACTTTGCGTTGTGTGAAAAAATACTTCCTTTTATCTGTTTTGAATCTGTCGCCCTCCAGCTTCAGCAGATGACTTTGTGTTCTGGTATCATGAGACAGGGAGAAAAGCTTCTCCCTGTCCACTCTCTCTATACCAAGCCTACTTTTATAGACCTCGATCTTATCTCCCCTTAACAACCTTCTTCCAAAGCTAAGCAGCCCTAAGTGCTTTAACCATTCCTCATAGGGCATTTACACGGATTGGGAACACTGACTTTTTCCCCTTCTGAAGCACAGCCAGAAATTACTTTTAAAGTGTCACTCATGCACTGCTGTGATGACCTACCAAAAATCTTCTAAGCCCATGTCAAAAGTATATACTGCAAAAGTGCAAAAGTAACTCTTCACATCAACCACCACTCTGTATTAATTTGAACTTCTAAATGAAATGTCTATCGGGCAAATACACACAGGACAATTTTGCTTATTTATGTGAATACTGCTCCAGCCCTATCTCAGATATTGAGGAAGAGCTACAACGTATTTCAAAATGTAGTTAGTTCTCTCAAATCAAGCGGGCCCCACAGATCCTGGAGGTAAGTAGAATCTTTCTGAGCCTACCATGAGCTCAACAAAAAAGGCCAGTTATGGTATTCAGACTCCTTAAGATGCACCAATATCTTTGTGCCATTTCTCTTTTGTGATAATTAGAACAATTAATGCATGATACAAGCATACTTCTGGGGGAAAATTTTTCTTCCCTGTTTTTCAGGACCTGAAAGAAGGGTGCTTGGGACAAACTGCTGCTTTTATTCTTATTATCCTTTTGAAAGAACCTACGTCAGTGAATATACATGGAGGCTCCCTCAGCATCAAGCCATTATAGGCTTACCAGCTCACCATGCAAAATGGATCACATGCTTTTGCCCCCAAAATCTTGGGGGTCAGTGTGGATACAAATTATATAATTGGTGTTTATTGGGTTTTAAAACATCACACATGTGACTGCTTGCTGAGTGAAGGGATTTCAAACAGCCTCAGCATGAAAATTGGCTTCTGTTATCTCTCATCATGTACAGTGTCAAACATTTCACATAAAACTTAATATAAGCATAGCAGACTTCGTCTTTTTAAAACAAGGATTCAGAACTTCAGCACTAACCTTGCTGAGGGAAGCTTTTATTTTTTTAAGGCACAATGATAGAAGTTCTCTTGATTCCAAGGCGCATTGCACCCAAGTTCCCGGAGGCTGAAGATACCTGAAATAAGCAAACAAGCAACATATGAAACTGCCATCAAAATACCTTACTATGGCCCTTTCACTGAGAAACTGACATTCACTGGACAGTGATTTACATCTTGGTAGTTTCAAATTAACATCACATCAGAGGATAAAAGTCATTAACAATGAAAAAGATTGATAATCTGCACATGTAGAGCTGCAGATGAACTTCTGCATAACATGCAGCCAAGCAACAGCTAGCCCATGTAAAACAGACCAGCTCTTAAGGAATACCCCAAACCTCAGTTAATACTGATAAACTCCTGAATTCTGTAAACGCATTCGATAGTTTAAGTTTATTATACAGGATTGGATCCTGACTAACTTTTCTGCTAACAGAAGGAATTTCCATCAGTGGAATAGAACTCTCCTGCCTCACCTTTCCAGGCCACTGATGTCCATGAAATGGTGGTCTTAGGGGAGAAACTGTGGCTCAGCGGTAGAGCATCTGCTTTGGCATGTAGAAGGTCCCAGGTTCAATCCCTGGCAACTCTAGTTAAAGGGACTAGGCAAGTAGGTGATGTGAAATACCTTTACCTGAGCGCAGCTGCCGGTCTGAGTAGACAATACTGATTTTGATGGACCAAAGATCTGATTCAGTATAAGGCAGCTTTATGTGTTCAGGAGAATTGTGAGGAGGGTCTACAATGGGAGGGCAGGAAAATCAGCCCCTTTGCATTAGTGGAAAGTTTAGCCGAGATCCAAAACCCTCACCCCAATAAAGGTTTTCAGCGTTAATGTGAATTAGTTATAGGTCCTTATTTCAGACAGCTGCTCATACAGATCCATCATGGTAATACAGATCCATCACTTGGTATAGATGGTAAGGATCTAGGGCACAACATGCCAGTCCCATTAGTGGAAGCTAGGCTTATATAGAAGAGGTTCCTCATGGATGGGGCAACTGGACATACTAAACACTCCACAAGGGAAGTGGCTGGGAAGAGTGTGTCTGCCAATTACTTCTCTAAAGAAGAGTTGGGTTTTATATGCCGATTTTCTCTATGTTTTAAGGGGAATCAAATTGGCTTACAATCCCATTCCCTTACTCTCCACACAACAGACACCTTGTGAGGTAGGTGGGGCTGAGAGAGTTCAGAGAACTGTGACCAGCTGGCTTCATGTGAAGGAGTGGGGAAACCATCCTGGTTCACCAGATTAGAGTCCACTGCTCTTAACCACTACACCACTGCCGTGTGCAACAGGGGAGAAGCTTGGCCTCCAATCAGTCATGTCCTTGGAGATCTCAAGTTAAGGTGATAAGTGGCAAAAAAGACACAAGTGTGATGTGTATGGTCCCCCGCCTTCCGTATTGGTGCGTCATATAAAAACAATTTTAAAACGATCCTCTTAAAAGTGCTGGAAAAAATTGGTACCTTTCACACTGCTTGCAGAAGTGAACAATGACCTGCTTAGGGATTCCTTCAGTGATGTCCACCTGGGTCCGTAAACACACCACACACATGTTAGCTGGGTTTGGTGGGATCGCAGTGCCACACTGGCAGCACAGGCTGGAATACAGAAAACAAAGCTACGATTAAAACAAAGCACATCTTCCCTTCAAGTAATAAAAAAAATAGTGGAGAATAAAGGTTATTTCCAGGCACAAAACAAAATAAGAACGCAGCAAGTCAGCTTGGCTTCAGACAAACTGAATGAAGACGGATTTCTACTGCTCCTTCTAGAAAAATACATAATGATAAGAGTTGGTATCTTCAGCACATTAATAGCTCTGAAGTTAAATTGACTGAGATGGATATAACAAAATACTTTCAAAGCATTTTTTCAGGATAAACAAGGTCTAAGCATTATGAATGGTGGTGGAGGAAAGTGCCGTCAAGTCACAGCTGTCTTATGGTGACCCCTGTAGGGTTTTCAGGGGAAAGACGTTTGGAGGTGGTCTGCCATTGTTTGCCTCTGCGAGGGCTGAGAGAGTTCTGAGAGAACTGTGACTGGCCCAAGGTCACCCAAGCAGGCTTCATGTGGAAGAGTGGGGAATTGAACCCGGTTCTCCAGATTAGAGCCCTGCCACTCTTAACCACTACATTGGCTCTCTGAATGGTAGTAAAACAAAAATTAAAACAAAATTTCTGGCAGGGACTCACAGCTCACTTCCTCATGAAAACTCATACAATGCCAGAAATTTTGTTAGACTTTAAGGTGCTACTGGACTCTTGCTCTTTTCTATGGGTAAGATCTTAAGATGAGCATTTTTTTATTAGATCAATGGTCCATCAGCATCCTGTTTCCCAAGTGGTCAACCAGATGCCCGAGAAAGACCACAAGCAGGGGCAAAGAAGCCAAATCCTTTCCTTAATT
The DNA here is from genome assembly GCF_029931775.1 of Euleptes europaea. Taxonomy (NCBI): domain Eukaryota; kingdom Metazoa; phylum Chordata; class Lepidosauria; order Squamata; family Sphaerodactylidae; genus Euleptes; species Euleptes europaea. Next base: position 24,589,785 of record NC_079316.1, on the reverse strand, counting down.
GCTGCTCCACAGCAATTGGTTCACAGTGATGCTACCTATGAATATGGAAGCTCTATTCAGCCATGATGGCTAATAGCCACAGTCAGACCTATCCTCCCATGAATTTGTTCGTATAAACTCTCAGAGCACTCAATAAGAACTCTCAGAGTCAGAGCAGGTGTACCAGATGGGAGAGTTTGGATCTCACAGACAGCGACACTCACATGTTTCCCTGGCTGAGACTTGCGGGCTCCTTCATGTATTCCATCTTCTCTCCCACTTGTGACTCCTGAGAGACAGGTGCATATAGAGACACCTAGGCAGCAAAAATCATACATTAGAGTACAACTGAAACCAAAAGAAATAAAGCTGTATTTTAATAGAAGTGCTGGAAGATAATGGTGTACACAACAGTGCCACTGAAAGTTTGGTTTCAGTCAGTCACTGGAACAGTGCCGGTGAGAGGGCCGAGCTTGAACAAGCAGTTCACTTTAGAAGAAAATTACTGTTTTCAGTGTTTCTGAAAGGATTCAATTAGGAATGGACAGCGACGGATGTATATTTAATATACTGCATAGTATTTTGATATACGAGGGGCGAATGCCCCATGTAGGCTTGATAGGAATGACAAAAAGAATGAAGGATCTATAATACTGAGGAGGAAGCAGATCACATACAGAGTTCTCAGAGCTGCTTCAAAAGGGGCAGAACACCCATGGAGCACCTCAGTGTAAGGAATAACATGCACCCTGCACGCAGGTAAGAGGGACACATACAAGTAAGTTTCAGAAGTGTACAGATCACAGTCCACATGTGGGCGATTGTCCTGTGAAACGTTCCATATTTTATCTATTTTTCAACATATATTGTTCACCTCTCTCAAAAATAGGGTTGCCAACCTCTAGGTACTAGCTGGAGATCTGCTATTACAACTGATCTCCAGCCAATAGAGATCAGTTCACCTGGGGAAAATGGCCACTTTGAAAATTGGACTCTATGGCATTGAAGTCCCTCCCCTCCCAAACCCCACCCTCCTCAGGCTCCACCCCAAAAACCTCCAGTTGGTGACAAATAGGGACCTGGCAACCCAACTTAAAAAACCTTATTATATCCAGTTTCTTTCATGAAACTCAAGATGGCGATTGGGCTCCATCTCAGCAGGCCCGGTATCCTGCTGCCATCAGCAAACATACTGAATCACTTCCCTTCAAAACCATTTAGTGGGGCAAAGTCCTGAATGCATATTGTCGAAGGCTTTCACGGTCAGAGTTAATTGGTTCTTGTAGGTTATCCGGGCTGTGTAACCGTGGTCTTGGAATTTTCTTTCCTGACGTTTCGCCAGCAACTGTGGCAGGCATCTTCAGAGTAGTAACACTGAAGGACAGTGTCTCTCAGTGTCAAGGGTGTAGGAAGAGTAATATATAGTCAGAAAGGGGTTGGGTTTGAGCTGAGTATTGTCCTGCAAAAGTATTGTCCTGCAGGAGTATATCGTATACCTTGCAGCTGTGGAGAAGTTTACATCGGGACCACAAAACGCAGCATACAAACAAGGATAAAAGAACATGAAAGATACTGCAGACTTGGCCAACCTGAGAAATCAGCAGTGGCTGAACATGGACTGACACAAACAGGACACAGGGTCTTATTCCAAGACACTGAAAGACTGGACAATTCTACCAACTATTTTGTCAGATTGCACAGAGAAGCCATTGAAATTCATAAACATCAGCACAACTTTAACAGAAAAGAGGAGAGTTTAAGAATGAATAAGGCTTGGCTTCCTGCCCTGAAAAACCTCCAGACAAAGACAACATTCAACAATAGCCATACAGATTAGCTTTGGATTACACACATTAACAGATCACTTCAGGATACAATGGTTCCATATTAACATACCATACCCTCATTAGCACATTATCTTGATACTTACAGGACAATACTTTTGCAGGACAATACTCAGCTCAAACCCAACCCCTTTCTGACTATATATTACTCTTCCTACACCCTTGACACTGAGAGACACTGTCCTTCAGTGTTACTACTCTGAAGATGCCTGCCACAGTTGCTGGCGAAACGTCAGGAAAGAAAATTCCAAGACCACGGTTACACAGCCCGGATAACCTACAAGAATCCTGAATGCATGTTTAATTACTATGCAATACATTCCAGGTAGGGTTGCCAACCTCCAGGTACAGCATTATTAGGTACAGAGGTGTAATTTTTGTTTCATTCTTCAACCTCCAAGTAATAGCAGAAGATCTCCTGCTAGTACAACTGATCTCCAGCCGACAGAGATCAGTTCACCTGGAGAAAAGGGCCGCTTTGGCCATTGGGCTCTATGGCATGGAAGTCCCTCCCCAAACCCCATCCTCCTCAGGCTCCGCCCCAAAAACCTCCCGCCGATGGCGAAGAGGGACCTGGCAACCCTAATTCTAGGGAACTATCTTGGTAATCTCTGAGCACCCCCACGACAAGCCACGTAGGTGGGCTGAGCCTCAGGGCTTCCCAGCGGCATTCTCCCACTCCTCCAAGGCATGATTATTACATCCACACGTTCCGTGTCCGACCCGTGTCAACCTGTCCAAGGGGTGCGGGCCCGCAGAGGGCGAAGGGGGTGAGGGACAGGCGGCGTGGCACTCATCGAACTTTTTTGATAGATGCCACCACGGCTGCTCGAGTGATATATGCAGCTAAATGGAAGACTGACGAGATACCGACTAAAAAAGACTGGATTAATAAGATGCTAGACTTGACAGAGATGGCGAAACTTACAGCTTTGATAAATCAGACTGATAACGTACAATTTTGGGGGGGAACGGGAGGCGTGGAGAATTTACTGTGAAAATCAATTTGTAATGGGTTCATTTAAAGGATATTCTTTGATTTAATCTCTTATGTATACTTTGTACTATGGTTACATTAAGGTATTCAATTAACTCATTTTTACCAAGATAAGATACCTATCTATTAATTAAATTATGAGGATTAATTCTGTTAGCAAATGTATATACAATTTATTGTCGAAGGCTTTCACGGTCAGAGTTCATTGGTTCTTGTAGGTTATCCGGGCTGTGTGACCGTGGTCTTGGAATTTTCTTTCCTGACGTTTCGCCAGCAACTGTGGCAGGCATCTTCAGAGGAGTAACACTGAAGGACAGTGTCTCTCTTACAATTATACAATTTATTATACAATTTATTTTTAGATGGGAGTGAAGGGGAAGTCATTTTAAGTTTAACCACTATGATTAATAGTTTGATATTATTTGTATAAATTTTAAGTAATAGATGATGATTTCTATGTTGATACTTTAAATGAAGAAAATAATTAAAAAATTTTTTTTTAAAAAAAAGGAACAGGAGGCGTGGCCACAGTTGGACAGCGCCTCGAGGCCGCACGTGGCGGTTGGGCCGGCGAGCGGGTGAGGAGAAGGCGGGCCGCCGCGCGAGCCCCTCGAGCGACCCCCCCCCCCACGATCGCGCGCTCCTTCCAAGCTCACCTATTGGCTGCCTCGGCTCGCTCGCGGAGCGCGCGCTCTCTCCTCTCCTTCCCCGACTCCTCAGCTCAGGTCGACTCGGCGCGGCCGAACCCTAGCTCCTGATCGCGAAGAAGCGAGGTGCAGCTCTCGCGAGACTGCCGCCTCACGTTCCTTCTCTAAGGATCGCGAGGGGTTGAGGGAAACGATTCGGGCGCAGAGAGGAGGCGGAAGCGTCGACTGCTCTTCGCGGCGCTCTCGGATGTCGTCATCCGCGGGGCACACGCATCCTGCGCGCGCCTAAATAGAAACATATAAAGCTCTCCCCTCCCCGTTCTTTTAATTCGGGAAATGCGGGGAAGCTTTTCATTCTCCAAATGTAGAAAAGGGCAAGAGTCCAGTGGCACCTTAAAGACTAACACAAATATTTTCTGGCAGGGTATGAGCTTTCTGAAGAAGTGAGCTGTGGCTCACGAAAGCTCATACCCTACCAGAAAATATTTGTGTTAGTCTTTAAGGTGCTACTGGACTCCTGCCCTTTTCTACTACTGCAGACAGACTAACACAGCTACCCACTGAATTATCTTCATGGAAGGCATGGAAATCCATCAGCCTTGTGACTTAAAGACAGATGGAGTCACATTCTAGCTGTATCTGAAGAAGTGAGCTGTGGCTCACGAAAGCTCATACCCTGCCAGAAAACATTTCTGTTAGTCTTTCAGGTGCTACTGGACTCTTGCCCTTTTCTACTACCGCAGACAGACTAACACGGCTACCCACTGTGAATTACATTCTCCAAATGTTTAAGGTGCTCTGACATGTTTTACTTGCGTCCCTTGCCCCTCAGAGTCCATTAGGGGCCTGAACTGACTCTGCGCTTTCATTATTCCGTTGGGTTAGGATTTGTCGCCAGGGGAGCAGCGTGCAGATGTCAGATTGATGGCATTCAGTGACGCTGGAAGTGCTCTTTGCGCATGTTCAGAGGCTCCTTATTCTTGGTTACGGCTTCTGGATTTTCTGGAATGGAGACTTCAAAATTAACCTAATTCATGGGTTCTCAACGAGGGTGAATTCCCACCCCCCTCCTTTACAAAAGAAAGGTTGATTCCTTAAGCTAGCAGAGCCAATGTGGTGTAGTGGTTAGAGTTCGGGGCAAGGATCAAGGAGATCCAGGTTTGGATCGTTACTCTGCCACAAAAGGTTGCTGGATGGATGACCTTGGGCCGGTCACATGCTGTCAGCCAGACCTACCTCACAGGGTTGTTGTGAGCATAAAGTGAAGAAGGGGCCGTAAGCCACTTTGGATTTCAATCGGAGAGAAAGGCAGGGTATGACATCTGTTATAAATCTAATTTTGGCTACAGTTTGGGAAAACATGATCTCTGTTGTTTTATCTGGTATTTCTACAACTCTTAGCAGGAGGCAGAACTGCTCATTGAGTTGTCAAGCTACCATTAAACATTGTGATTGGGCACAATTCTAGTGCATTATAAAGCATGAATGTTATTGAGACGTTCCCATTTTTACTTGGAGCCCATTGTAGTGAAGAGTACTTGAGGAATAGTGTGCTTATTTTAAATGCCCTGTAGTTTTTAAGAAAAAGAACCTAATCTACTTTCATAACTTTTCGCATCTGAAGTCACCTTGAAGAGGAGTGTTCCACTGAGGATTCCTACAACTGCATCTAAATCAATAAAGAATGTGCATGCGACTGACAAGCATTTCATTCAATTTTAAAATGAGGCGGCATGGTTTGTTATAACAGTAAATACAGACAGATAACTCAAGGGTAAAATTTAATATAAATGTTTATGAAACGTGAAATAAGCATTTCTCCCAGCTTTGAATAACTGCTTCACATTTGAAATTGTAGCTTCCAGTACAGCAATAGGGTACCAAATATTTTTATAGGCTCATAAAATAAGGGAATGGCCATTGGCAAAAGAAAAACCTAGCTGAATATTGGTTTATTTTAAAAAGAACAAAATGAGCAATGGATTTTAAATAATAATATCTAAGAGAGGAATGCTGCCATATTATTGCTAAAGAAAGCTGAAGGTAAAGTGTTATTTTATTTATTTAATATTTTATTTATTTACTTCATTTATGCTCTACCGTTCTTCCGAATGGGGACTCAAACCACCGTATACCATGCTCCTGTTCTCTATTTTAACTTCACAACAACCCTGTTGTCTTTGAACCTTGGTAAGAGTTTTAGCCCTGCTCTTGAAATCTGAAGCAGCATCCTGGACATCTTTTTTTTTTAAAAAAAAAAGTTTGGAAAAGAAGGTCACACATATGAACACGTATGAAGCTGCCTTATGGTGAATCAGACAACGGGTCCATCAAGGTCAGTATTGTCTACCCAGCCTGGCAGCAGCTCTCCAGGGTCTCAGGCGGAGGTCTTTCACATCACCTGGCCCTATAACTGGAGATGCTGGGCATTGAACCTACTGGGGATTGAACCTGGGACCTTCTGCATGCAAAGCAGATACTCTGTCACCGAGCCATGGCCCCTCCCCAACAAGGAATTCACATTTCAAACAAGCAGGTGATTTTTTGTGTGTGTGGGGGAGGGGGTGTAATAAACAGTCCTCTGCTATATTGGCACACAGAAAACTCACCCTTGGTCCACTGTAAGTTCTCTTCATATTTGAACACAAACTAGGATTGCAAGCCTAGCACTGGCAACCGGCAGGAGACAGGCTGGAGACCTGGCTGTGTACCTGGGAGTAATGCCACTGCATTGTGGGACAGATTCCTTGACAGAAGTGAAGTTGCGGTGTAGTCTGCCTTGGGGCCCAGTGGAAAAGGCGAACTATACATAACGCAAATGAATAAATGTACATCTCCAAAATGCAGTGAATATTTTCCAGGGAACAACATGGCCAATTGCAGCTCTGTGATGTGTGTTTCTGAAGCCGGGGAGATGCATTTGTGGTAGGGTTTGTCAGGTCCTTCTTTGCCACCGGTGGGAGGTTTTGGGGGCAGAGCCTGAGGAGGGCGGGGTTTGGGGAGGGGAGGGACTTCAATGCCATAGAGTCCAATTGCCAAAGCGGCCATTTCTCCAGGTGAGCTGATCTTTGTCGGCTGGAGATCAGTTGTAATAGCAGGAGCTCTCCAGCTAGCACCTGGAGGTTGGCAAGCCTAATTTGTGGTGGGGAGCAAACTATTCATCTCTTGCTACCAGACCTGGATTTATGTACAAATTAAGTAAGGTACAATTTATGGGCCTCAGACCATTAGGAGCATCTAAATACAATTGTTTAGAAACTAGATTACTGTTTTTATAGTGCTATGAGGGCTCTTAAATTTAACATAGTCTAGGACCTCAGGTACGTTTGCCCTCTCCAGATTGGGAAATCCCTAGAGCTTTGGTGGCAGTGCCTGGGGGGGGAGGGGGAGTTTGAGGAGGGAAGGGGCTGAGCTGGGTTTTGATACTGTAAAGCAGGGGTGGGGAACCTCCGGATCATTTAATCCGGCCCCCGGCCCACCTGCAGAGGGCCACCTGCCAAGCCCCTCCCCGCTTGAACCCCTGGCTGGCGTGCGCTTCCCGAGCGGCTGCTGGAGGGGCCCCTGGCCAGCCCCTCCCCACTGGATCTCCCAGCTGGCGCCTCCCTGCTGGATCTCTCGGCTGGCGCTCTTCAGTAGAGCGTCTTGGCAGGGGCTGTGGATCAGTGGTAGAGCATCTGCTTGGGAGGTGCTGTGGATCAGGGGGAGAGCATCTCCTTGGCAGGGGCTGTGGATCAGAGGGAGAGCATCTGCTTGGGAGGGGGAACGCTCGGACAGCCTCCCTCCCACCTATTCCTCCTTTTTGATACTTTTGCTTCCCCCTGCAAGGGAACGCTCTGAACTGCTCAATAAGATAGGCTCCATTCATTAATGTATCAAGGCATGTACGCATGCGCTGCAGGAGCTAATGACAAGCTAACATCGGATGTTAAGAAAATGTATCATTGTTGTATTGGAATGTCAAACATCTATGAAACCTCTTGCATTTGCCCTGCCTCGGGGTGACAGGATTGCAGAGCTGTTTGTCTGTATCCTGGCTCACCCAGTTATGACTTCTTGGCCAATAAAGCAAGCTGTAATCGAACCAACCTCCTGCCCTCATTGCTCTCATTGGACTCTATGAGAATGGGGGGAGCACATCAGTCCTGCTGCCTTTCTTGGTTTTAATTGGTCAATAAGGCATTTGACCTCCTTTGTTGTAACCGGAGGCCACTCCACCACATCATCTAAACTTATTACGGGGCCCTCTTATCTTATTCACCATGTCCTCATAGAAAACCTTCATAAAATATTCTTGCCAAGCCTGTGCTGTAATGGCCGCATTAGGGAGGCATCTCCCCCTGGTGTCATCTGACACTAAAGCCCAAAATTTTCTAGAATCTCTCGAGTTTGTGGCCTGGATAAACCTCTCCCACTGTTTTCCCAGGGAGGCTTTTTGTTTACATTTATATAATTGCTGCACTTGAGTTTTTAGGTTAAAATATTCTGGGAGAGTCAAGGCCCTAGACTCCCTATATTGACGGTAAATAGCTCGCAATTGTGATTTCATTTGGTGGCATTCACTATCAAACCATCCATACTCAGCATTTATCCTCACATTGTTTTGTGGTCCTGGTTGTATTCTAAGTACTGCAGAAATATTAGCTATAGTGTTATCGTATTGTTTGATTAGATCTGTTACCTCCCTTGGATTCTTCATTAAGTCTCTAAGTATTAGTGGAGACACAGCTTTTAAACAGTAGTCAATTTTTTCCTTTACTCTTAAGGACCAACGCATATTGGGCAAACTGTTTGCAATAGGTCTCGAGTGTAAGGTCTGCCCTGATGACCCCGGGCTGATCGGGAGTCTAAGAATCAAGGACAAAGGTAGGTGATCACTATCAGAGCGCTACACGTCCCTGCATAAAAAGCCTAGGTAAATGTTTTTGTACATGATGGATTTGATGCATTGAGTGAAACTGTAGACTGCCAGCAGATGGCAGCATGCCTAAACTGAAGGAAGCAAGGTTGATCAGAAGGGAAGAAACAAACAATGCCCAGACAATAGGACCAAACCAAGGACTGTCAACTTCATTGGCTGCATAGATTCTTTTAAGAGGTTTTTTTGTTCGTTCGGGTACTTTGTAGCTCATGGCTACACAAACCAGCAGCAGTCCAACTTGCTTATGGCACAGAGCAGAGTAATTTGGGAGGGCATTCTTGAACACACGAACACATGAAGCTGCTTTATACTGAATCAGGCCCTTGGCCCATCAAAGTCAGTATTGTCTACTCAGACCGGCAGCTGCTCTCCAGGGTCTCAGGCAGAGGTCTTTCACATCACCTACTTGCCTAGTCCCTTTAACTGGAGATTTCAGGGATTGAACCTGGGACCTTCTGCATGTCAGGCAGATGCTCTACCACTGAGCCACAGCCCTTCTTAAAAGGGGAAGAGGGCTGTAGTCATTGTGTGTGTAATTTTAGCCAGTTTTCATTGCATTGCTGATTGGATCTATTGCACTACTCTGTGGAATTGTTCTTTATTTTTGTAATCCTGCTTTACAGGATGTATTATACAGCCTTCTAACGTTGTAATTCAGTTTTTTAACACATTGTTTGTTGTATATTATACTGCTCCTATCACATTTTTAAAAAAACTAATCTGCCTTGAATCTTAGCAAGAAAGGCAGAGTATAAATGATTCTGCACTACAAGTAGGGTTGCCAGCTCTGGGTTGGGAAATGCCTTGGAGGTAGGGTTGCCAACCTCCAGGTACTAGCTATTACAACTGCTCTCCAGCCAATAAAGATCAGTTCACCTGGAGAAAATGGCCACTTTGGCAATTGGACTCTATGGCATTGAAGCCCCTCCCCAAACTCCTCCCTCCTCAGGCTCCGTCCCAAATATCTCAGGTATTTTCCAACCTGGAGCTGGCAACCCTACTTGGAGGTTTGTGGATGGAGCCTGGGGAGGGTGAGGTTTGGAGAGAGGAGGGAGCCTAGAAGGATGCGATGGGGAGGGGAGGTTACTCAGCTGGCATATAATGCCATACTGTCCACCCTCCAAATCAGCTATTTTCTCCAGGGCAGCTGACCTTTATGTGTGTGTGTAAAGTGCTGTCAAGTCGCAGCCCGCTTATGGCAACCCAATATGGTTTTCAAGGCAAGAGACAACTGAGGTGGTTTGCCATTGCCTCCCTTTGCATAGCGACCTGATGTTGGTGGTCTCGTTCATTGACAATAGGTCTATGAATAGATATTAGCCATGTCAAGGCAAATGGAACCTTCATGATTGGAGGCAGTATACTTTTGGTTTGTTAATCCTGGGGGAATGGAGACTGTAGAAACCAGGGATGTGCAACACTGGGACATCACTTCCAGGTAGGCAACTGGAAGTGAAGTTATAGCACCCACTGCTCCATCAAGCAGCAGAAGTAGCCCAGAATGCAGGGGCAGGAGGTTGCCCTGGCAGAAACCGTGGCATGGCTAGGAAAAGAACCAGGTGTGGCCAACATAATCTGCCTCTGAGCTTGCTGTAGGGTACAGTTGACCTCTTGGTTTGACCCAACAGGGCTGTTTTTGTGTCTGCAGACTTGTTCCCGATAATACAGAAAAAAGCTAAATACAGGATGATGAATTAGCCACAGACAGTCAGTGAAAGCAACTTCATACCATAGCCATTGACATTAGTGTATTGTGTTGTTACCTATCTAAGCATTTGTCCTCTGTTGAGTACAGTACCCTGCTTTTTGCCTTTCCTCGCTTGATTCTTTTGATGCATGGGAAAAGAAGGCTTTCAAATAACAGGCTTTCACCATATGGGGACAGAAGAGGAGCAAAACCCATCATTTGTGTGACCTGCTGTCTATTGTGAAGTCAAGTGAAGTGAATGATTTGATTCAATACTATGCTTCCATTACAGATTTATTTTTAACCACCGCTCTTCTGAACCTCCAATTTCCCCTGCACACTCAGCACATTGATGCTGCTTCCTCTTGTCATTTGAAATATGAACAAAGCTATTTCTTGCCATCGGAGAATTTTTTTTTAAAGCATGCAAAGATAAGAAACCCTGGGGAAGGAGGAAATATGCCTTGTTTGCAGTTCCTACAGCAGGTTGAAAACTTTAGTAGTGGTAGAAGAAGAAGAAGAAGAAGAAGAAGAGTTGGTTTTTATATGCTGCCTTTCTCTACCACTCAAGGGAGAATCAAACCGGTTTACAATCACCTTCCCTTCCCCTCCCCACAACAGACACTCTGTGAGGTAGGTAGGGCTGAGAGAGCTCTAAGAGAACTGTGACTAGCCCAAGGTCATCCAGCTGGCTTCATGTGTAGGAGTGGGGAAACAAATCCAGTTCACCAGATTAGCCTCCGCTGCTCATGTGGAGGAGTGGGGAATCAAACCCGGGGGGGGGGCCTTTAATCTCATTTTTGATCATTAGGCAATGTTGTTCTTGCCATCATAGATTCAACTTAAAGGTAAAAGGGTGCTCTCAAAACAGGCAGTGAGTGGGTTCATATATAGAGAAGTGGTCCTTTGGGTACTCGGATCCCAAACCATAAAACCATTTAAAGGTTAGCATCAAGAATTAAACCTGAAAGCATATGTGTAGCCAGTGCAGCTGCTGAAATTTCAGGTGAATATGATCTCAGTGCTCAGCCCCAGAGAGAAGGTGAGCAGCCATATTCTGCATTAGTGGAAGCTTTCAACTTGTCTTCAAGGGCAGCCCCATGTACAGTGTTACCAAAACTGCTCTTTGATTGGGGAAATTAGCATGAGCAGCAGCACTAATTTATTTATATAGCGGAATCACCCAATGTATACCACGGTTGTTTTCAGTGAATCTCAGAATAACGACAGACCAAGGAATTCCAGATTAAAAGTGTTTATATAGTCATTCATTCAGTGTTGCAAATACATACATACAAGAAACTAAGAATAAAAAGGAGGTAGGATTAGAGACGTTTCTCAAGGGAGAGGATGTTGTTGATTGGGTAATACGTTACCGATCTAGAAGTGGAGGTGTCCAAAATCTGTGGCATATAGGTACAAAATGAAATATCGCGGGGAATGGGAGAGGGATGTATCGGAGCCTTGAGCCAGCCAAGTCACTGGAAGGGAGGGAGGTGTGGAGCTCCGCAAAACTCAACACACACACACGGTAGAAAAGAGAGGTAGGGCAGAAGAAGAAGAATTACTTGCTTTGTCAGGGAGAGCAAAATATACCCTTCTCTGGGGTGTGGGGGGGTTGAGATTCCCCATATGGCTCCTATCTAAAACAATAGGGATCAAAGACTTCGGCTGCAGGAATCGGACAGAGTGACAATTTGTAAACTAAGCTGGCACCAATGATTTGCATATCTCCGGGATGACTTGACTCGATCTTCTCATGTACCTCAGGAAGGTGTGAATCTCTACACTCCAGGGATGCGGCAGAGGAGCTCTTCTTAGTTGTTAATGCAGATTGCGGCGGATGTTTTTCTCACAGGATACTGGGGGAGGGACTGCAGGAGAGAGTGACGTGATGCTCTCGCTTCGGTGTTATGGCTTCCCTTTGGATGAGGAGACAATCAGGATCATGGCTTCCCTTTGGCTGGTTCTGCAGGGGTGACCCGGTCTCTTGTCCTGGACAGCCTGGTAATGCAGCAGAGCGCTAGCCCAGAGCAGCAGGCTTTAATGCTTAGACAGTACAGTGAGTCTCTGGTGTGGTTGCCATGACCAGGGCGGGAGGTCAGGCAGTGCATGTGGCAACAGTGCATTGCAGCAGTCAATACTGGTGGTCATTGGTGCGTGACAAGGCTAGATCTGTCTAAGAGAGGTAAGACATAGTTTCCGTTACTGTGGCAACCTGCTTTTTGAAAGACAGCTGTAGTTCTACCAAACCCCAGTCTGTTTACAAGTGAACTGTTGCTCTTAAAAGTGTCCATCTTCTCCAGATCAGTGGAAATTCCTACTAGCATCACCTCTGTTTTCTCTGGGTTCAGTTTTAGTTCCATCCGCTTATCCATGACTTTCAGACAGTGGTTCAAGACAAAGCTGGTCTCAGCTTTGAGACCATGAAATGTAGTGCTGGATGTTATCAGCAATATTCTTAGCAAGGGATGATCTTAATAGCTGCATATAAATGTTAAACAACACTGGCATTAGAAAAGGTAGAGCCTTGTGGTACCCCGGACAATCAATCCCCCGCTGATGATTCACCATTTCTAAAGCTCACTCTTTATTGGAGGTGGTGGCGGAAAGTGCCACCAAATCACCGTCAACTTATGACGACCTCAAAGGGTTTTGAAGGCGAGAGGCAAACAGCAGTGGTTTGCCATTGCCTGCCTCTGCATCGCAACCCTGGTATTCCTTGGAGGCCTCTCATCCAAGTACTAACCAAGACTGACCCTGCTCAGCTTCTGAGATCTGACAATATCAGGCTAGCCTGGGCCATCCAGGTCAGAATTAAATACCAGTTGTGTAGATATGCATGTCTAGGAATACTCAGCATATTTTTTCCCCTGTTGATAGTGGAGAGGATGGGAGCTTTGTTAACCCATCCTGGATTTGTTCAACAACAGCATGGAGATCATGTCTGAAGAAGAATCGTGTCTCAGGAACTAGTGCCGCATTAATCACTTTCATCTGGGATTATCAGAATCCTTGATAATGCCAAATATCTATTCATCATTTTGCAATATGCGCTTCTAATAACACAGGGCTGTGGTTATCATTTGGTCTGTTTACGAAGCTGTTGTGTTTAAATCACAAACTTTAAAGAAATACACACACTGACACAATTCGAACTTCTTTCTCCATTAATTAGGTTGCCTGAGGAAATCTCAATCAAGATCTTTGCAGGAAAGGAGGGGTTGGTATGCCTCAGGGAGGGGCCCAAGTGCCAGAGGAAGCGCATTTACACAGGAAGCGATACAGGGTAAAGGTGAACACTTAACTTTATCAGGCTTCAGGGTCACAAAACAAATAGAACTATGTAGCGTTTGCATTTGGCAAATATTTAATCACAGGTCATTGCCTGATTTGCAACGAGATAACTACCATAACATTTTTATATGTTTGGAGAGTGAGTGTGGTGTAGTTGTTAGAGTGTTAGGCGAAGATCTTGGAGCCCTGGGTTTGAATCCCTAGTCTGCAATGGAAGCTTACCGGGTGACCTTGGCCCAGTTACATCCTCTCAGCCTAACTAGGGTTGCCAGGTTCTTCTTTGCCACCGGCAAGAGGTTTTGGGGGAGAAGACTGAGGAGGGCAGGGTTTGGGGAGGGGAGGGACTTCAGTGCCATAGAGTCCAGTTGCCAAAGCAGCCATTTTCTCCAGGTGAACTGATCTCTATCTGCTGGAGATCAGTTGTAATAGCAGGATATCTCCAGACACCACCTGGAGGTTGGCAACAGTGTTGTTGTGAGGATAAAAGGGAACAGGGCAGAATGGTTTAAGCTGCTTTGGGTCCCTGTTGAGGAGAAAGGTGGAAAGAGGTTCCCCTCTCACCACCAAAAATCTGGGATAGAACCTGTAGAATGGAGGCTGTAAAAATTGGAGAAGACTGTGTTAATACGTGGCCTGGATTCAACCCAGAACTGAGTAGGTTATTCCAGTTATCCCACCTGATTAAAAAGACAAACAAGAGAATAATTGTAAACACAAACAAATAACTTTGATACAAAATAAAATATGCCCCGATAACATCTAGATTAGACTACTGCAATACGATATATATGGAAGAGCATCCATAAGCTACCATTGGGACCATATCACTCCAGTGTTGTTCCACCTACTCCAGCTCCAAATTCCCTTCTGGAACTAATTCAAGGTGTGAGTGTTGGCCTTTAAAGCCGGATAGAGTTTGAGGCCAGGATACTTTAAAGACTGCCTATTCCCATATGAACCTATCCGACTGCTCCAGTCATCTTTAGAGGCCCTGCTTTGCGTGCCCTTGGCACCTGAGATTAGATAGGTGGCAACCCCAAAAAGTGCCTTCTTGGTTGATTTGTGATACCAAAACACAGGAACTCCTTCCCCAGAGAGATTCATCTGTCTCCATTGTTGCCTTCAGCCAGTGGGTGAAGCTGTCACTTGCCCTCAGCCTGGTTTGTGTGTTTACAGGTTTTGTTTAATTATTTTAAATATATGTATGTAATTTAAAAGTTGTTTGATTGTTCACCGCCTTGTGGACCCTAAACTGGGCTGAAAGGCGGTATGCAAATGTTTTACATGAATAAAATGTCAGTGGACAGTTGGGCCTACTATTTGAGAGGCTTCCCACTGGAACTGCTAAAGACTTATGAGATGCTAATCTGCCTGGCAGAAGAGATGGCCATCAGCTTGCCTTGGGTCACTAAGCTAGTCAACTCCCAACCCATAAAAGAGCTGAAATCGGGGTTTTGACTTTCTAGATTTGACTTGGGAGGATCTTCAGGAGTCCTAGGGCACAGCAATGCCAAGTGATACCAGCCATGGTGAGGAGCCAATTAAGAATACTTATAATAATAATAAAAAACTGGAATTGCACTTCAGAACCTATGAGAAGTATTGTGTTACAATAGCATGCACTGTACTAGCAAACGTCAGTCCCTTTCAGCAGTCTGGTTGCCATCTGTTTGTTCACCATTTTCTAAGTCAAGCATCGAAGTGTCACTTGTATACATAAACGAGCCTTTGCAATTCAAATAACCACACAGAGCTCTCCTATCACTGCAAATGCAAAGCTTCCCAGTGAAGCTGGTTGAGACATCCAACTGCTAGTCAAAAAGCACTGAATAATCAAGTAACAAGAAATCACGTTAGGGTTGCCAGGTCTCTCTTCGTCACCGGCGGGAGGTTTTTTGGGCGGAGCCTGAGGAGGGCGGGGTTTGGGGAGGGGAGGGACCAATGCCATAGAGTACAATTGCCAAAGCAGCCATTTTCTCTGGTGAACTGATCTCTATCGACTGGGGATCAGTTGTAATAGCAGATCTGCCACCACTTGGCGGCTGGCAACCCTAAATGACATTTAAAACCTATCTTTGCCATGAGTTCTGTTGAAAATCAGAGTCGAAGAATCGTGATTGTGGTTACAGAAGAGTCAGGTCACAGCACACAACAAAACAGAGACAAAGACTTTTGTCTTAATCAAAATTCCTTTACTTACCTAGATAGGGTGGGGTACACGTGGAGTAAAACAATAAATTCTTACTAACTAGTTTCCTGTAAACTTGCTAAAGATTCTAGCAGGTACTATGGCTTAAATTCCATTGTCTGTGTCCCAGCTCAGGAGAGCTGTGACAAGCATGATCCTGGTTTGAGATTCAAAGCGTGAGTGAGAAACTGCTGCCTCTTCTAAACAATAGACAGCAATTAAACTCAATTGCAGGTATGTGACTTTTGGCATGTAATCAATGGCAATTTGTTAACCAATAGAATACTGACATTATGTCATCACATCTTCTTGAAACTAACTTAACTGTTGACACAAACAAATTGACTCTTTAACTGTCTTGACAGAAATGGAACTCGCATTGTATCCCCAACAAGTTCTCATACACACATACATGAACACACACATGAAGCTGCCTTATACTAAATCAGACCATTGGTCCGTCAAGGTCAATATTGTCTACTCAGACTGGCAGCTTCAAGGTCAGTGGTAAAGAGGTCTTTCACATCACCAACTGCAAGCTCCTATAAACTGGAAATACTGGGGATTGAACCTGGGGCCTTCTGCATGTGCTGGGCATGCCCAATACATCCAGACAATTCATATAAACAATCGGAAGTTGTCTTGCCCTTGCCTAGGAGCATCCAGGGGCCCATTCCTCCCCAGATTTCATGAAAAGCGTGAACAGAGCCAAGTGTGGAGGCCTAGGGCAAAGGAAATGCTGGTGGGTGTTCCTGGTTAAACATGGAAGGTCCACAGACTGCTGTGGCTGTTTACAGGGTCCGGTCTCACCACATTCTGCAGCAGTATGCTTTATGGCATCTTTGCAGCGATGTGAATCCAGCAAAAGGAACACTGCTTGCTTTCAGGCAGTATCCCGTTGCTTTTTCAGCTCATGGACACGGGAGTGAGCTAGGCCCAAAGGCTGGAAATAAGTGTGTTACATTGTTACTATGCACATTCCAAGTTGAGCTCCAGATTTTCCAAAGAACTTAACTAGAAACTGTGCTGTTCTCAGAATAGCAATAAGGTCTGAGCACATTTGGCAATATCAGTAGACATGGGAAATTTGCGACAGACCTCCCCCCATGAGAATTGTTTCACCCCCTTTTCTCTCTGTATGTGGATGACAGGAACTGCAGGCCCTGGGAAATAATACACAGACCTCCTTTAAGTAATTAGAATTTATTTTGGTTTCTGCCAAACAGCATACACGTTCAGATCTTCTCAACCTTCAAGACATGTTCTAGCTCACAACAGAAACGGCAGCACTTGCTTGAAAACAATAAAAAAAAAAGTGTCTTGTGCCACCTGCATTGAAACACAGAAGGTCTTCGTATTGCATGTAATTGTGCAAACACTGTTTGAGAGCTATTTACATCTGACACTTTAAAAACTGCCTTCACTGGTAGTTGCATGTGCTGTGAGAAGTACATCAGCTGTGTGCGCAAGCAGGCGTGCTCTTTGGCATTCACATTTCATTTAGATAAAGGTTTGCATCAGCACTTTCTTTTCTTTTTTAAAGCAATCATATGCATCAGTTTAGCAAGAGATGCTTTCAATTTTTAAACAAAGCCCTAGCACTGAATCCTCCATATAAATGCATTTAGAGCCTCTGCAGTTATTAGGATATTACTTCCAGTCTTATAACAGAACCATGCTTATAGCTTTATTTGCCCCACTCAGATAACCCAGGTTACCGAGAGTGCCCAAACACAGGCATCAGCTATCCTGAGATTTTTCTGATCGAAATGGGGCTCATATATTCCCTATATAATTAAAGTTTTCCAAGGTAAAGTGACACCTCAACTCCTGGTTTACAAATCTGTTTATAAAAATACTTCTGTCTCTTGGAAGCAGTTCAATGTAAATTCCTTAGATGCATATTTGGTGTTCCTCGTTGTGCACCAAATGCAATTCTTACAGTGCATTCCTGACCTTTAAAGGCAAAAGCCCTTAGGAGGCCAGGAAGGTGCTGCGCCGGTGTTGGGGCCCTCCACACCGCCGTAAGTGGCCCCAACACTGGCAGGGAGGGCCGGACGCCTGGCACCGCTGTGCATCCCAGGGGTCATTCCGGCATCCCGGGAGGTGTTCCCGGGGCATTCGGGGTGGAGGGGAGGAGCTCTCAATGGAGCAAAAAGGCTCCATTTAACCAAAAATGAAAATAAAAAGCCTCTAAAAGACTTTTTTTGGAGGGTCTTTTGGCAGCCACGGAACGGCTTAGGAGGCAGTGCAGTGCCTTCTCCTCCCCACCGCCCCCGGCAGCCACCAGCTCAGGAATGGGCTGTTCGAATAGAATTGGGGCAGATGTCATGGTATCAAACTACATGCTTTTGGCTCAAGATAAACCTTAACCAGTCTGGATAAACCCCCTTAATTCTTTTGGATAGCTACCGCTCAGGTTGGGTGGATGCAGTTGAGAATAAAATACAGCTTCTCCCCCTTAGAATTATGCTATCTCAGGTTCTCAGGAGCTAAATAAATATTTAAACTATGAATCTGGGATACACCTCTTCAAGCTGATAGAGCTTGGGAACATCTCTATCTGGCAGTGGGGAATCATAGCCGGTGAACTATCTTCCCCAAATACCACAGAGCTTTCACCCGATCCCATTTTAATTGCCTGCCCTCAGCGCTACTGGAAGGGATATACTTACATATTCCTGCCAATTGAAGGCAATCAGAACAATGTGTTATTATAATGTCAGTTTTATAAGGATATCCGTTCCACATATCTCACCCCTCCCCTATGCTAGCCAAGTTCCCAGGAAGATCTGAAAAATTCTACACACCGCTCCAATGAGACCACTTTTAAAGTGGCCAAATTCTGTGCTGAGACTTTGTCCATAAGAAAACAGACTTTTTAAATAACCTTTACGTAGAATTAATTACAGCACCATAAGGCTATGAACTTTAATTTCCATGTATTAATTTTGCATTTGTCTGTAAACTGTGCTATCGATTGCTGTCGACTGATCTCTTGATCATAATAAAAGTTGATCTGCAGATTAACAGTATTTTTTGGCATTAAGCAAGGCTAACACCACTCTGCAAAACCCGCTGTAAACATCAAGTACATCCTGAATGTTCCTGAAAAATGCGATATTTTTTTTTTTTTGGGGGGGGAACCTTAATATTGCAATTGCTTCCCAGTCTCTCCAGCCCATCTATAATTCCTGCTCCACACCATGGTAAATGAATGTGCCTGAATCCAGGCTTTTTCAGTTCCTACCCAAGCATATACTTAAACCCATCCCTTTAAATCCAGATTATTCAAGAAGATATTTTCAGGATAATAATTTTACAAAACAGAATGAGGAAAAAAACACACAAGAAGAACAAAGCAAAGTCTCAGAAATGAACAGAATCAGGAGCTAGATCAGCCTATTTTGATAAACAAATGGGATCTGGCTATAAATGTTATACCTGTTGCTTCGATGGGTGTTCTGCTACAACATATTCAGCAAAAGAATTATGTTAGAATATACTGGATGCCACAGTGCCTTTTTAGTAAAGGACTAAGTAAAGTGTCCAGTTGCTAGTGCTCTAACTTACAAGATGTGTTTCTTAAACGTATGCTTTGGGCCTGTCCAGTTATTTGGTCTTTTGGGGAGGAAATAATTGCTCATGGCAACTTTGTATTAGAATATTCATTGATTTTTGAGGATGATTATGTACTTTAAAACTACTTGCCTGTCTCCTGGAGACTAGCTGATGGTCAACAAAAATGCCCTCCATGCCCTCACTTTGGTCAGGGCTCATATTAAAACATTGGGGAGATAAACGCCCACCTCCACTAATCCAGTGGATTGAGGGCTTTACAACCTTATCAACATTTAAACATATGGCACATAAAGGACAATTGCACATGGACATAATTTTAGATATTCGGAAGCCTTTTATAGATATTGTCGAAGGCTTTCACGGTCAGAGTTCATTGGTTCTTGTAGGTTATCCGGGCTGTGTAACCGTGGTCTTGGAATTTTCTTTCCTGACGTTTCGCCAGCAACTGTGGCAGGCATCTTCAGAGTAGTAACACTGAAGGACAGTGTCCTTCAGTGTTACTACTCTGAAGATGCCTGCCACAGTTGCTGGCGAAACGTCAGGAAAGAAAATTCCAAGACCACGGTTACACAGCCCGGATAACCTACAAGAACCTTTTATAGATGCTTATCTGTAGGCTTGTCACCATTGGTGACAAGTATAAAAAGAACAAGGCATTATTTTTATAAGGAAAGTTTTTAAGTTTTAAGTTTATTTGAAGGGCTATCATATGGAGGATGGTGCCGAGTTATTTTCTGTTGTCCCAGAAGGTCGGACCAGAACCAACGGGTTGAACTTAAAAGGGTTTCCATCTAGACATTAGGAAGAATTTTCTAACAGTTAGAGTGGTTCCTCAGTGAAACAGGCTTCCTTGGGAGGTGGTAAGTGCTCCTTCCCTGAAGGTTTTTAAGCAGAGGCTAGATGGCCATCTGTCAGCAATGCTGATTCTATGACTTTAGGCAGATGATGAGAGGGAGGGCATCTTGGCCACCTTCTGGGCATGGAGTAGAGGTCACTGGGGTGTGTGTGGGGGAGGTAGTTGTGAATTTCCTGCATTGTGCAGGGGGGTGGACGAGATGACCCTGGTGGTCCCTTCCAACTCTATGATTCTAAAACATACTAATGGTGACTGGGTTCCATTTACACCTTCACAAATACATTCAAAGATCTGGATGCTACTGAAAGTGAACATGATCATTAATAATGCGCAGCAGAATTTCACCCTTAACAGTCCATTGGTTTCAATGGTGTAACATTGCTTAGGATTGCCCTACAAAAGAAGGGTGCGAAATAATGCAGCAAAAGGCATGCAAGCCTAAGGATAAAGAAATGGGATAAGGGAAAGAGATTTTCAAGGCATTAGACGGGAGACCCGCCATATGTGGATGCAATCCCTATGGATTTAGCAAAGCAACCCAGTCCAGAAGTGTCGTGTTACTTATTCAGGATAGAAAGTGTCACTGAATTTTAAGGGAAGCTAGCCAGCCCATAGGCAGGTCAACAATAGCCCCTATTGGTTAAGTGGAAGTGGCATTTGCGGGCAAACAAACACAAATCTGTCTTTCAGAATGGCTTTCCACACATAAAGGCGACAAAGATGAGGAAGACTACTTTTTTTTTTTACGGGATGCAAAAGTTGCTTTTCGTGCCGGCAGGTTCAGTCCATGAGCGAAACAGTACTTTCAGGCTGGCTTCCAAACATCCGTGAGAAGAACTCAAAAGCCAGGCGGACGTGGATGGGGACGAAGATGTAAGCAGTGTACACCACCATTGCAACCACTGTAATCGTGATCGTGTGGAACATAGATTGTTCCCAGGGCTCCAGGACATAGCTGCAGGAGATCAGGAGATACTGGTAATACAGCCAATAGATGTAATCCTTCACTCGCTTGAGGTCCATTGCTGAGTCACAGCGGCTTTGGGAAATCTAAATTTTAATGGGAGAAAGATAATCAATGCAGGACAGAGAGAAACGTTAAAGAGAAATAAATGGGGGTCCTGTCACTCCTTGCAGACTAAGGAGTTTTTATGCTACAAGACTTCTGCTTTATATGTGCTGCAACAGATTACAGATCTACTCCATTACACCAAGTCTACAACTTTACACCAAGGCTCTTTACAATGAAAATATGTTGTCGTTCTTATACAAAAATAATAATAATAATAAAGAGGCAGGCCAGTGAGCCGTGATTCACAGAACTGCCACAGGAGATCTCTGGCCTCTCCACGCCTCTCTCTTTCCGTCCAGCCTGTCACGCAGAGTTGTTACAAGACTGTGAGGCCATGGACCAGCCGGTTTATTATTTATTTATTTTACGTTAAATTCACCTTTCTCCAGCAAAGGACTGAAACCAGCTTAGAGTGATGTCGAAAAACCATTAAGTTACAAAACAACAAAAGAACAGCATCCAAAGGCCAAAACCACAATCATTCGTTAACAACTGCTGGAAAACCCGCCTAGATTTTAAGAACCAACCAAAAAGCGCCCTTAAGAATTCCTTCTCACAAAATTTCTCAAAAATTTGAAAGACAGTGGATACTTCCTGACACAATCAGGAAGGCTGTTCTGTTGTGTGTGTGCGGCTGCCTGTCTTCTCTCATCTGCCTGAGAGACAAAAACAAGAGGGAGGAGATTTAGCTCAGTGGTAGAATATCTGTTTTGCATGCAAAAGGTATCAGTTCATGTAGGTTATCCATGCTGTGTGACCGTGGTCTTGGTATTTTCTTTCCTGACGTTTCGCCAGCAGCTGTGGCAGGCATCTTCAGAGCAGTAACGCTGAAGGACAGTGTCTCTCAGTGTCAAGTGTGTTGGAAGAGTAATATATATAGTCAGAAGGGGGTTGGGTTTTAGCTGCTGACTATATATATTACTCTTCCAACACACTTGACACTGAGAGACACTGTCCTTCAGTGTTACTCCTCTGAAGATGCCTGCCACAGCTGCTGCCGAAATGTCAGGAAAGAAAATACCAAGACCACGGTCACACAGCCCGGATAACCTACATGAACCGATGAACTCTGACCGTGAAAGCCTTCGACAAAAGGTATCAGGTTCAATCCCTAGCACCTGCAGTTAAAAGAATCAGGTAGTAAGGTGATGCAAAAGTCCTGTACCAGAGATCCCAAGAGCAACTGCCGGTCAAAGTAGATAATATTCTCCTTGATAGACCAGAGGTTTGACTCAGTATAAGGCAGCTTCCTGTGTTAATGTGTGAGCAGCTTGTTCTGACTCTTACTCTTTTCAGAAGCTACAGCATTCAACACCTTCTGTCAAGGTGGAGGCGCAAAACTGCAAGAAGGGAAAGAGCATGGGAGTTCCCTGCTTGATGTGGCAGCAAAGGCCAGGCTATTGGGATGGGGGCTGATAGCCAAAGCCCAGCTTATAATTTTTTTCCCTCTTAGGTCCACTCCCCTTGCACAAAAGTAACACACATGAAGCTGCCTTATACTGAATCAGACGACCCTTGGTCCATTGAAGTCAGTATTGTCTACTTAGACCAGCAGCAGCTCTCCAGGGTCTAGTCCCTTTAACTGGAGATGCTGGGGATTAAACCTGGGACCTTCCACATGCCAAGCAGCTGCTCTACCATGGCCCCTCCCTCTGCTTCAAGAGTAGTGAAGGTCTTTAGTTAAATGATAACAGCAGATGTTTAAATGAATGGTTGTCAGAGGAAAGAAATAAAACGTTGTCCTCAGGATGAAGGGAATAAAAGAAACTTTTTTTGGCTATCAAGTAATCAACTTATGGCAACCTTGTAGGGTTTTCAAGGCAAGAGACATTCACAGGTAGTTTGCTATTGCCTGCCTCTGTATAGCAACCCTGGACTTCTTTGGTGGTCCCCCATCCGAATACTAACCAAGGCTCATCCTGCTTAGCTTCTGAGAGCTGACTAAAATGGGCTAGCCTGGGCTAGCCAGGTCAGGGTCAGGACACTGTTGAAAGGGGGCAAAACTGGAGCTCCCGAGGAGCCTTACAATGGCAGTATATCCCTGTGGTGGACTCGGGGGAATAGTCACATGCAGTTGAACCTGTACAGAAAGAAGGAGTATTCTTAAGACAAACCAGCCTAAGAATATGATGAGCCCCTGAGTTATCAGTTTACATCAGAAATGCCTTATTTATTGCAAGCTGCTTCGAGTCTCTATGAATATCTTGTACGATTTGTTATGCCAATAAAGGTTTTTGAATTTGAATTTGAGTCTCTATGAAAAGAGGATGTGGGGGGGGGGGAGAGTCTTCCAAATAAATAAATTTATTCATCGGTTCTTGTAGGCTATCCGGGTTGTGTGACCGTGGTCTTGGTATTTTCTTTCCTGACGTTTCGCCAGCAGCTGTGGCAGGCATCTTCAGAGTAACACTGAAGGACAGAGTTACTCCTCTGAAGATGCCTGCCACAGCTGCTGGTGAAACGTCAGGAAAGAAAATACCAAGACCACGGTCACACAACCTGGATAGCCTACAAGAACCGATGAACTCTGACCGTGAAAGCCTTCGAAAATAAATGTATTGTACCAGGTAACACAATATCAAGGCAATCTCAGACAAAGTAATCAGGCTCCAGACTGTCTGGGGCAGTTAGCCAAATTTGAGGATGGGGTAAGTTATACTTATATAGCCAAAAAAGCATAGAAGGGAGACAAACCCTCGAGTGTCTGTGTCACACTCCACTGCACACTTAAGCCCAGGTCCCATTATTTTAGTTGTGTCCATCACTGAAGGCAGGACTGCAATCTCAGTGACTCAATATTTTATTTGCTAAGGTGGATTTATGCAGGCTGGAACTTATCAGGATTTTATATTAAACAGGGAAAGTCAAATTAAAGGGAAAGCCTATATGGCAGATAAAACGAGCAATGGAGATTTCCAACCCCACCCAAGGCTGAGAGAGGGACCTCTAACTGGAACAAAGTTGCCTGAAAGTACCTGTTATTCTGAATGAAAATTGTTCAGAGAAAGGATCCTGTAGACAGAGCAGGCGCTATTTTCTGAGCTGGATCCACCAGCTGAAATTCTGGGATTGGATCTACTAGCTTTTCTTCTGGTGGGTATGGAAGAAGGGGGTCCTCTTTTACAGTCAAAAAAGGTTGGAAAACATATGTGGTAAGTCAAATCTGAATTCTCGAGGACATCAGAGTGCTTCAGGTTCTTCCTCTGTACTTCTCTCGAGTGGAGATCTCACACACCTCAATTGCTAGAGGTTAGCCACTCCGTAATTGCCTCTCATTATTCCTCTAGCAAGGTTAAGGGGGGAAAAAAAGATTTGCAGTTCCCTAGGAAAAAACACTGAGATTGCCATAGTCAGAGGTAAAGAGGCAAAATGAGATCTGCGGACCAACTTGGGACAACATAAGCTGTGGTTTGCCACCCGTCAAACCTGCGACCTGAAAGATATATATGGCCTCTGTATTATAAGCACACTGAGACTGTATTATAAGCACACTTGCCATTTACAGAACAGCAGTTATTTATGCCCAAAAGGGATCCCGCATGGTTTGTTACTGTCTAGTGGAAAAATGAGTTCATCCTGATACTTAGTTGCCCTTTGGAGCAAGCAGGATGGATTCATGGCGGGATCCAAACATGAACATGCAGAAGATGGACCAGTTCAGCCATTGTACAACAGCAGCCAACAAGGGAGAGGTATACAACAGCATCACTATGCTGACCCAGTGCCAAATGGGGGGTGGGTAGAGAAGGCTAGACTGGGAACCCCCAATGCCCCAGCATAAACAACAAGAAAAAGAGTTGGTTTTTATATGCCGATTCTCTCTACCACTTAAGGAAGAATCAAATCGGCTTACAATCACCTTCCCTTCCCCTCCCCCCAACAGACACCCTGTGAGGTGAGTGGGGCTGAGAGAACTCTAAGAGATGTGACTAGCCCAAGGTCACCCAGCTGGCTTCATTTGTAGGAGTGGGGAAACCAACCCGGTTCTCCAGATCAGATTCCACCCCTCCAAACCACCGCTCTTAACTACTACACCATGCTTGAACTCCAAGAACTCTGTAAGTGCTTAATCAATTGCTATGTTACATATTTGCTGCAGCAGCTCTTGACAAATTTCCTTGACTTTAATGACCTGGCAGGTACCTGGTTCTGCCTGGAGATTTTTTAATTTGGAAACATACCAAACTGTAAAAGTGTCTTCGGATAATGGCATCAGACATGCATTATTTAGAAACAATAATTTAATTAAATTTTACATCTGTTGGACTTCTAGTACCATCTTCGAAAGCATACTAATACCTAAACAAAAGGCATGAAACCATAACCCTGCCTACAGGCCAGAGTAGATTTGATTTAAAGCAAAGCGATTGAAATAATGATTTCAATCACTAGTCAGTAAGACTAGATTTTCACAATTTCAGTCACTAGTCAGTAAGACTATATTTAAATCATGGTTTTCTACGTAAACAGCACTTCTCATGATGCTGTTTCGTTTGGGCCACCAGGCCTTGCATTTCTTTGTTGCAGTGTTTGCCTCTTGCGAACATGCCAGCCTTACCCATAGGTAGAGGAACTTCATTAAAATATTCCCAACTGGGTCTCTTTTACAGCCTGCTGCCATTATAAGTTTTCTCCTCCAGGAAGAGAATAATATGATAAATATGAGCGATACACACAAAGATCCCAAGACTTGTGGAGAATACTGCTCAAAAGGTTTCACTATCATTTTTACTACTTGCCCCACCCGCCTCACACTCAGTTCCTTGTGCAGGTCCATTCCACACCGATCAATTATCTATTCATTTAACTTCTTGAAATTTAGCACTTAAGAGGTAACGGGTTGATGCAAAGGAGCAATGGGATTAAGGTATTTTTCCTCAACTCTGTATGTTTATTTTATAACATTTTTGTTGTGAAGAAGTGTCATGTTATCTCTGCAGACACAAATTCAGTTTTGAGAACCGCAAAACCAAGCCTCTGTGATTCTGTCTACTAGGTAGAAAAATTGCCCAAAATAATCTTACAGAAACCTCTGGAAGAGCGTGACATTGTGAATAGATTAATGGCATTCAATTACCAAAAAATGTAAATATTGCATCAATATACAGCCTTATGCTATATAATGCTACCTTTGGACTATGATATTATGGTAGCATAATATTTGGACTATAATATTATGCTACCTTTGGACTATAATGTATCTTAAATAGAACACTATCTTTAGTATCTTAAATAGAACACTATCTTAAATAGAACACTACCCTCCCCAGGCTCCACCCCAAAACCTCCAGGTATTTCCCAACCTGGAGCAGGCAACCCTACTTGAGGGCTCACTGAAAACTATACACACATGAATACATCTCATACCGGGTAGGTTTAACCCACACTCCCCTGGTGCCCCTGAATGGGCATTCTTCTTTTGCTGCCTTTCACTCATAGGGCAAAATATGTGGGGAAAGTATCAGGTCTGGCTCTAAATCTGCTGCCTGCCTTGGGATTCCAGCCATTAAGAATAAACCCTACTTCAGTCCCTTCCCTTCCGACTTCCCATACATTAGGGTAGCTAATGTACGAGAGGTAGAAAGGGAGGTGACGTTCACACTCTTCCTTCTGTTGCTCTTGCTACATTTCCCAACTATGCTTCTGTACATTATTCCCTTCCCCACCCAGAAAACACTCAGATTCTCCTAGCTAGCAAAGTTATCTGATAGGGAGGAGGGAGTGAGCAAGGGAAGAGAGAATTCAGGGTTAATGGGGCAAGTGTCAGCAGTTCAGCTTAGTAGGGGAGGGGGAAATCTCTAACAGACATCTAGCAGAAGACCATGACAGTGCCAAATGGGTACTGGAGAAAATGCATGGAATTTCCTTGCCCAAATTGTTTAACATTTCCCCTGAGGGTTATTTTTCTCCCTCTGAGCAGGATGGAAGTGAAACCTGAAAAGCCGCTTTACCTTGTTCTGAACCAAAACCCGATTTTCCTGTTTTTTTAAATCCGTTTCATTGCTTAGATTAGTTCATTCCGTCTACAATGATAAGAACAAATGGCTTGTTCCCAAACCGAAACATTGTCTCCTGTTGACTATTTGGCTTCGTAAGGAGGAAAAAAACCATTCTTGCTTGTTACCGACTTGTTCTGTGTGGTTCCTAAGCCTAGGAACCCAACCTAGGCCAGGGGTTCCCAAACTTTTTAAGCCTGTGGGCACCTTTGGAATTCTGCATGGTGAGCGCAGCCAGAAAATGCAGCTTCAGGAGGCCGAGCTGGCCACAAAATGGCATCTACAGCTTGAAGGACACAGCTTACCTTCAATCACACAGTGCAGGTCCTTTTCTCTTTTAGGAACTGTCCCATCTAGCTGCTTGTAACCCCACTGGAGGAAAAAAAGTGGGTACCAGTACTTTTTCTCTACTTACAGGCACTTACAGTTATCCTCATATTATCAGCAGAAGGAAAAACAACAGCAGCTTGGTAGGAAAATAGTCAGGGGGAAAAGGTTAATGCTATCCCCTGTAAGAAAAATACTAGCTTGGGAGCGAAGAAGACAGCCTAGGGGAAAGGGTTAACCTTCCTTCCCCAGCACCCATGGCTGCTTTGAGGTTGTTTTAAAAAACACACATAGATACCGATTACAAGACCTGAAACTTCTGCCATAGTAACCATACGTCCCACCCTCCATTCAATCCTCCCTGTTTTATGGCACTTCAAACCTCCCTGTTTTATGGCACTTCAAACCTGTGACGTGCTCTATGGAAGGGAAGGAGCAGGACAAAGAAACTCACATGGTGTTTGGCTGTGAGGAAATCATCAACTCAAAGGCAATCTGGGAGCATCTTGGCATTGGGTTCCAAAGAGGAAAGACAAGTGCTGTGAAACACAGGCAGGATGGTGCTGCTGCAGTCGTCGTTTGTGGGCTTACTAGAGACACCTGTTTGGCCACTGTGTGAACACACTGCTGGACTTGATGATCCTTGGTCTGATCCAGCATGGCTTTTCTTATGTTCTTAAGTGTGATTCTGTTGGGACCGGGGGGCAGGGAGGATAAGAGAGAGAGGGCACCTGGTAGGAGAAAGTTAAGCCTGGATCCTACCATTTGGTCAAGGACTTGGAAAAGTCCCCCTGGTTTTTCTACCCTTTCTCCTGAGTTTCTAGGGCAGTCCTGAGTTTGAGAATCTTAAGTCACTAACTAACAGTACAATTCTAAGCAGGTCTATTCAAAATCCTATCCTGATCTGTTCAGTGGAGCTTGCTCCCAGGAAAATGGTCCCATATGTGTGGAGCTGGGGACTTCCATGTCAGGAGCTCCCATGCATTTTCCCCTCTTTGGAAACAGCAGATGCCAACTCAGTTTGGGACCATGGCCTACCCCATTGTCCTGACCTGAACTGGCTGAATGGAGTTGCTATTTACCCTGTTGGGGGAAACACACAAGGACTGTATTTTGTCCAAACTGGTGTCAACAGCAGCTGCTGGTGTCAACAGGGCTGTCTCCAACCAGGACAGTGGTGAAGGGAAAAAGGCTTTCCTCTCAACTCTCAGCAGTCCCTAGACGGATCTCTACAAAGAAAAAATTATGGGAAGAGCTAATTATGGATCTTCCAATACCTTGGCAGGTTATTATTCAGTACCTCTGTTCCTCAGGATTAATGAAAACGTTCTGTTGAGTGCACACGCTTCAAACTACACCAAAGATTCATAGCCTGGACTTTTTTGTTGTTGCTTCTCCCAATGTAATTAGGTTTGTCACGCCACTGGCTGGAATCTTTGGAAGCTCTCGGGGGTGGAGCGATAGGCAGAAATGCCATCTAGTGATGCATGATGTCACTTCTACCCAAAAACCCAAATTTGACGTTAGCGTGTTAAGAGAAGAGTTGGTTTTTATATGCCGACTTTCTCTGCCACTTAAGGAAGAATCCAACCAGCTTACAATCACCTTCCCTTCCCCTCCCCTCAACAGACATCCTGAGAGGTAGGTGGGGCAGAGAGTGCTCTAAGAAATGTGACTAGCCCAAGGTCAACCACCTGGCTTCATGTGTAGGAGTGGGGAAACCAACCTAGTTCACCAGATTAGCCTCTGCCGCTCATGTGGCGGAGTGGGGAATCAAACCCGGCTCTCCAGATTAGAGTCCACTGCTCCAAACCACCGCTCTTAACCACTACACCACGCTGGCTCTGGTCGCACCAGAAAACTCCATCATTTTTACCATGGAGTTTTCTGGGATGGACAGAGTGACCCCCCCAACATGCGATGGTCACCTTCAGGCTTTTGGGCGGATGTGATGTCACACAATGCCGGATGTCATTTCCGCCCCCAGGCCTCGTTCCTGTCGCTAGGAGAAGAAAGGGCAGGAGGGAGGGCCCGACCAGTGAGATGCCTCTTGCTGTCAGCGGGTAAGTGGCATCCCTAAATGTAGAGCATTTTTGTTTCCAACACTTAAGACATCAGTGAGCCCTCATATAGACTATGTGCATATATCTGAAAGCTGATATGACAGGATAGAAGGATGGAAAAGAGCCATCTTAAAATCAAATGTAAATTCTAGTGTACCAAGATTTGCATGGACCAGTAGTAGGAAAATGTAACAACAGATTAAAGCCTCTGGTATAAAAATGCTTTCATGTGTAGCTCTCTTTGACTTAACCCTGAATACCAGTAACCCCTTCCCTATTAAAAAAAAGAAGACATCAAGTCAATCTAGATTTCTGGGAAGCGTCAAAGCTGCCCTATTGCTTTGCTATTTTTAGTTCATCCCAACAAAGGCATTACAATCCTGTTCCTGTTCCTACAGGGGGTTGTAAATAACAGCTGCTGAATGAGTAATTAGAGCAGCAGTGTGAGCAGTCAAAGAATAAGGTGTAGCATCTTTTACGTAGCGATTGCTACAGATTTGTGAGCTGGTTCAGCATTCTGGCTAACGGAAAGATTTGGGAGATCACTGGTTCAAGTCTAGTCTCTGCCATCATTTCAGTCTTTGACTTTTTTCTCTCTTTTGCTGTCAAGTCACAGCTGACTTATGGCAACCCTGCAGGGTTTTCAAGGAAAGAGACGCTGGGAGTTGGTTTTAGGGCTGTTGAAAAATAAATTTGGTAAAATTCGGATTTGGCAAAATTCGGCCCGTTTTTATTCAGGAAATGCCGAAGTTTGAACTCCCCCACTTCGGGTCCATGCAATTCGGCATGAGATCCAGAGTTTGGGGGGAAATTCGGCCGAATAAAGCCATTAAGAACACAATTGCGCCTTTCCGCAGCTCCGGGGGGGCATTTTTGGGGGTAGAGGTCTGAAACTTTCAGCGTAGCTTGAGGGGACCCTTCTTGCAAGAACCCCCAAGTTTTGTAAAGATTGGGACAGGGGGCGCTGAGATATGGGCCCCGAAAGGGCTTGCCGCCCACTCCCGAAGCTCCCAGCCCCGACAAACAGTTGAGCTTTACAAAACGAGGGGGTTCTTGCAAGAAGGGTCCTCTGAAGTTATGCTGAAAGTTTGGGGGCTCTACCCCAAAAATGCGCCCCCTGCAGCCACAGAATGGCTCGAATGTGCATGCGCACACACCCCAAGGGGGATCTCTCTCTCACACAAACAGATACTCTCTCTTTCTCTCCCCAGGCCACACAGCAGCTGGGCTCATGCACTCAATCGCGACTGATTGGCCAGAAGGAAGACCCAGCTTGGCCACCGATTGGCCGCGGGAGAATGCTGCTTACTAACTGACGGTTATGCTGCTGCGCCAAACCCCGAATTTGCCAAATTTATTCGCCGAACACCCCGAACTCGCTGAATTCGGCTCCCCGTTTTCCCGCCTTTTTTGAGTTTGGTTCCATCCGAATTAAAAACCGCCAAATCAGGGGAAATTCGGCTGTTTTTTGGTTCGGGACGAACCGAATCGACAGCTCAGTTGGTTTGCCATTGCCTGCCTCCATATCATGACACTGGTCTTCCTTGGAGGTCTCCGACCCTGATTAGCTTCTGAGACCTGATGAGATCAGGCTAGCCTGGGGCTATCCAGGTCAGGGCCTTTCAGTCTTAGCCCTATAATAATAGTCTTGGATAACAGGATATCAATATTGGCCTACCTTTTAGGGTTGTTATGAGGATTACAGCAAAGATATTGTATAGGAAACACTTTGAAAACTGAAAGTGCTATGTAGATGCTTAGTAACATTATAGTCATACTGTTATGGCGTTGAACATAGGTAGTAGAGCTTTATTGGATTCAGCTGAGATTGTCAACAAGGGTTGGGCTTGTAACTTATCCAAAAATGATTCCATCTGTCATATAATCTTGTTATTACTCAGGCAACAACAACAACAAAAAAAGTTAATCATCAGTAGGCTTGATCTTATGGTAATTACACCCCCTCCAAATTAGGTATCTGTTATTGGGAAGCAAAGTTTTAAAACACTGTAATGCTGTTATGTGGTGTAGTGTAGAGGTCAGAGGGTTGGACTTAAAGAAGCTGAGCTTCAAATGCCTCCTCGGTCATAAATCCCCCTGGGTGTTTTGGGACAATTGCTGTCACTCAACTGAACTTACCCCATCGGCTGTCTGTGAGGATAAAATGGAGGAGTGAAAATACTGCTGAAGGAAAATGTGAGCTATTTTCTGAAGAATTCTTCTCTTTTGCCTTTATTCTGGAATGACAGTTAACAAATCAACAGAAGTTTATTGCTTTGCCTCTATCAGGCAAGCAGGAGGGAATCATGGTTGGACCAGGGCCATGACCTTTGCCACCAATTACCACTAGAGTTCATGTTTGGAGATGACTGACGTTATAGCAGGAGGACGACAGGAGAAGCTT
This sequence comes from Euleptes europaea, assembly GCF_029931775.1. Classification (NCBI taxonomy): domain Eukaryota; kingdom Metazoa; phylum Chordata; class Lepidosauria; order Squamata; family Sphaerodactylidae; genus Euleptes; species Euleptes europaea. The sequence continues at coordinate 24,557,928 of NC_079316.1, read as the reverse complement.
TGCTGCGGTTCTAAGTTTGCCACTTATAGCTACGAGGCAAGAGGACACATAACCCTCACTCCTGACATTACGAACAAATGATAATTAGAATGTTATAAAAAGGCTAGCTGACACCTACATAGGGGCAGCCTTGGCTTGAACCAGTGTGATGTAGTGCATGCTCTCAATTCAGCTCTCGGCAGGAAATTCAATATGGCGAGCATAAAAGCTTGCATGTAGTGCATGCATAATAATTATTTATTTATGGCTATTTGCCAGACCTTGCAAAGAGTGAATTTACAAACCAAGACTAATCTCAATATAAAATACCGGGTTACGCAGTTTCCAAATTAGATCGGGGGAATACTATGAGGCGACGTTCCTGAAGTACAACCGCACAATATTTAGCCACCTGAGAGGTAACTGGGGAATTATCAACCAACAAAAACCAACCACCCCCTCCTCCAGTGGCTATTTTCCCAATGAGGGGTTCAATAATTTTGGAATGGGCTGTCTTGTAAAAAGGGCATCTGAAGAAGACATGTTAATAGTCTCCAGTCTTCCTGAGTAACAGAGGCAGAGTCTCTCCGCTCTAGGGACCTTCTTGAATTTCCCTTCCAGGATGGCAGAAGGTAAGGTTATGTGATGTAGTTCTTAGAGGATTAGATTAGGAATGGGAGGATATGGGTTCAAATCCCTGCTTGCCATGAAGCTTACTGGGTAACTTGGACCATTCTCTCTCAGCCTAACCTTCCACACAGGGTTGCTATGGATAAAGTGGAGGAGAGGGGAAAACCATGTGCCCTGAGCTGAGCTCCATGGTAGAAGGGCTGCAAAAAAAGGGCACAATATGAATTCATTCACTGAATATCATAATAAATTGTTTATTATGGTCCTTTGACCACACTGAATATCTGACAATCTTCTACTACAGTCAAACAGGTGGTGGCCAGCTGACTGGCTTGCTATCTTTATTGCCAGCATTTAGGAGAAGAGCCAGTTAAATAATCATTCATGCCTACATACAAGATAACTCTAGCTGGGCAGGAAAAGGATAGGCCTATCTTCTCCACTTGGAAGGATTTAACCCATTAAGGTAGGATGCTCAGGTGCTGAAGTCAGGGCCAAGCTAGACGTGGCGTTTAGCCCCAAGACTGGTATGGGTTCCCTCCACACAACTCTCATACTGTCACAGTCATACAACAGCAGCTGGGAATTAAGTTCCAATTTGTCCAAGGTCGGGGTGGGGGAGGAGGAGAGGTTTAGTCTTTCCCCTCGTGCTGTTTGCCCAATGCAAATGGCCCCAGAGGGGGTGTCACTTGCCCTGGGGGGGGGGGCTGCACGTGCAAGATGAGTACACTGGAACATCTAGTACATTCTGATGCCATAGAGAAGTTGGACCTGGATCACCACCGAGGATTTACAAGTCAAAACCAATTGACTGATGGAACTCAGAGATACTACCTGTTGAAAGTTTCTGTTCGCATACCTGTGGGTTTATCCATATAGATCTCTGTAGGGTTTTGAGTGAAAGATATTCTGTTTTAAATTAATTTGTCTTGTAAGTGCTGTTCCTCACAGGTAGAGGTTCTGCTATAAAATTCCAAACAGCATCTTTAGCTCTGAGGTTACGCAGCACAGTCTTTTACAAGACAATATTCCATCAGCCAAGCAAATAACAAATTGAAAATCATTAAACAAGTTTCAATACCATAAAAAACACCGGATATTTTCCACTGTACCTTATGGAAAAGGAAATATTTTTCTTACCAGACTAAGCAAAGTTAAGGTTGTGTGTTTTCATTCACGTTCAATTTCCTTCTTCCAATTTTTGCCTAACGCTGCTGTTTTCAAACTCTTTCCATGTTTAGGGGCTTCTTTCTGCTGATGCGATAGGGAGAGGAGACAGGGAACACAGGGGCCGTGAACCTCCTAAATGTCTGAAGGGATGGCTGCATGGGAAGGTGCTCAGCAAGACGATTATTTATTTATTTATTGTTTCAATTTAATACCCTGCTCTCCCCGGCCGAGACCGGGCTCAGAGCGCCTTACAGGGGAATAATAACCCATTTAACCAATAAAACCATTTCAAATAGCCACTCAACATGAGCAGCCCACCCCCAGACACTGGGGCTGATGTGCCTGGTACTCCCTCCAGTAACAGTGCCATCTGAGTGCTAATCACATGCAGGGCAGCATGGTTCATCACACACCAGCAGTGATCATGGGGGTCATGAACCTGAGGAAGCCTTTTCTTCCTCCTCACCAGTGCACAACTGTGAACTTCCCACCTCCCCCTCCCAAGGTGAGTCCCACGCTGAAGCCAGCCAAAGTTAGTAATAAGCAGAGGATGAGAACGGATAACTGTGGCTCAGCATCTGCTGTGGCTCAGTGGTAGAGCATCTGCTTGGCATGCAGAAGATCCCAGGTTCAATCCCCGGCATCTCCAGTTAAAGGGACTAGGCAAGTAGGTGATGTGGAAGAACTCTACCTGAGACCCTGGAGAGCCACTGCCGGTCTGAGTTGACAATACTGACTTTGATGGGCCAAGGGTCCGATTCAGCATAAGGCAGCTTCATGTGTTCAACTGTCTCCCAAATCCCATTAAAACAGTGACACAGATAAAAAATTTTTTTGCACATTTATTAAACAGCATGAGGAACACCGCTCTGGAGGCAAGGCGGTTTAAAGGATTGCCAGCTCTATCGTTTTGACTGGGCTCCTGCATCATTGCAAGCTGCATAGTTCACTGTTGTCTCACCACTACTCTTATACCAGCAGTTATAAGGGGTGGTTCTATACTGGGGCCATTCTCCGCAAACAAATTCTTCCTGTTTTGGCTGCATACATAATTACAACAGAGGATCCACATGTATACAGACATTATGCTTTTGAAGTAATTTACATCCTGCATTTTCTTATCCACATGGGGTTTCTGTCCCAATATAATAATAAATATGCATCCCCAATACCAGTAGGTATACTTCCATTTTTTTTCACTCTGAGCAGATTAGTGTTATTATGTTATGACTCTAGGAATCAATATATTTAATTTTCAACATGGCCCTATGCATGTATACTTAAACCCAGAGACTGGGGACATAGACATGCAAGACTGATTTTTCTATAAACCCGAGAAAAGGCCAGATTTGTAAAAAAATCTGAATTCTAAAAAACAAAAACAAAAAATCCAATACACCGTAGGGTCAAAAATGATAGATGCAGCACCTGTAGCTTTAAGAAATGTATGTCCTCAGTGGCCATTGCTAGGCAACCACAACAGTATAGCTAGCCTTCAAGTCTTAGTTTCTGTCAGTAAAAGGAAGGGGTTGGGAGCAGGGGCCTTTCTAGATTGATTTTGGCCTTTGAGGGAGGACTCAATGGGGCAAGACCCAGCATCAACCACCGAGTGATTTGCATGACTCACCCAGCCTTGCTATTGAGCAGCAACCACTGAGTGATTTGCATGACTCACCTAGGCTTGCTACTGTTCAGCAGCAACCACCCAATGATAGCTACTGTGGTGTAGTGGTTAGAGTTTCAGATTAGTGTCTGAGAGACCCAGGTTCAAATCCCCACTCTGTTGTGGAAACTCACTTGGTGACTTTGGGCCAGTCATACATTCTGAGCCTAAGCTACCTCTTAGGGTTGTTGTGAGGATTACATGAAGGAGAGGAGAATGTTGTAAGCTGATTTGGTTCTCCATGGGGGAGAAAAATGGGGTATAGATTAAGTAAATAAATAACAAATATACCTGAAGACTGTGGGCACATAAAAGGTAGGCTGGTTGGTGGGAAAAAGAGAAGGAAGCAGGGAAAGCTGAGGGTATGGGGCTGCCAGTAACAGGGATAGAGGAAATAGTGTGGAGAGAGGGATACAGGGGAAAGTGAGATACCCCCCCGCGATTTGTTGCAGGTTCCCCTCTCTGCAACTGGGCCCACCAGTTGAAATTGGCAGCAGTTTGAGGTAATGGATCACTCTCTTACTTACCAGCATGGGGTACGTTGTCCTTGCTTCCAGAGGTCTGTTTTTGTGTCCGGAGGTGGGGTCCTTGCAGGAGTTCTCAGCGGATTAGCATTAATGTTTTGTGCTCCTCTTTGGAGGTTCGCACAAAGTGCTCCTTTCTTCTGCAAAACACCCTTTCTTGGAAGTGCCCATCATGGAATCCCTCTATGTGTGTCCTTAATTGTGTCCAACATAGGGCTGTCAATTCGGTTCGGTCCGAACTGAAAATCAACCGAATTTCCCCTGATTCGGTGATTTTCAGTTCGGACGGATCCGAACTCAAATCTGGCAGGCAACCGGGGGGGCCGAATTCAGCGAGTTCGGGAGTTCGCGAATAAATTCGGCCAATTCGGCCCCCCCTTCAGGGGAGCCCGCTGAAAGGCGCAGGCTGCCCTTTAAACTGATCTGCGCCTCCCAGCTGGGAGGCTCAGATCAGTTTAAAGGGCAGCCCGCCTCCCCTGAAGGGAGGCGGGCTGTCCTGAAGGGAGGCGGGCTGTCATTTAAACTCATCTGCGCCTCCCGACCCCACAAGGGTCAAATTCGGCCGAATCCGAACTGTACCGAATTTTTTTTTTTGACAGCCCTAGTCCAACATGGGACCAGAGAGATGTAGCCCCATGTTGCGCACCTTATCATTTGAGATACAGATGTCCCGGCTGGGGTTTATAGAGTCCTCACTAGAGCTGTGTTAGGTTGCAGTCTTACAATGCCATCCTATACCGAGTTTCTCCACTCGAAGGCCATTTAGACAGGGTCGATTTTGATGCTCGCTCAAAGCTGCTTTTTAAAATCTGCCCTTTAAAATGATGCAAGAGGAGAAAGTCAAACAAATTCCAACCCCCACACTCGCCTGCTCCTTCGTTTGCATAGCCATTAGCAATGGCTATTTGCATAGCTAAGCCGAGGCTGTGATTTTTCATGGTTCCTTCAGTAAATGCTTCGATGCGGGGGCTGAGCAAATACAAAAGGTCACGTTAAAGGGGATCTTAAGAAATGCGAAGCAGGTATGTGCCAGCTTCGCAGAGACGGATGGAATGACGGTTCAGAGTGAAGAAATAAAAAAAATATGCAGGGCACTTCGGCCTGGAACGCGCTGCTGATTACCAAGAATAAATGGCCTAAGCCAACTGCTGTCAGCGAGTTGAGAGTGAAATAACACTGCACAGGATAGTAATGCTAGTCAGTATTCTAAGCTGTTGTGTAGACATGTTGGGAAGGTAGCGCAGGTGCAGTTGTTCTTTCTGTCCCTTGAAACGCATTGATACCATTTATGTTTACACCAGCCAATGTAATATTACACCAGCACTGGGTGTGGGATTGGGCTGAGAAGTCTTTGGATACCAGCAAAGTCCTGTATCTCTGTATATCTCTTGAGTTATGCAATGGAGGGCTTGGCTGTCATTCTAAGCAAGCTTCCAGACCAGTTTTAGGACTGTGCTGTTAAAATCTTATCCTGTTTTAGTCCGAGGTATTTAATTGCTGCTGTTTATCAGTCATTAATGATCTCTCTGATGTTTTATTGACCTTATTATATAGTTACTGAGAGCCAGTGTCATACCAAATGCGTTTCGGCCTATAAGGCCTTCATCAGTGGTTAATTAAAACCCTTGTTAAGACTGCACACATTTACATAAATAAATTAATAAATACATGTACAAACAGTTCAAACCCAACCAGTCATGTGCATAGGTTGTAAAATCTATTCCCAATTACTCAAACATCTGGTCAGATAGGTTCTAGTTGTAATACTGGTTAGTATATGTCTCTCAAGTGTCACTGCTTTACTAGGTTGATACCTGCACACATAGTATATGTTAGTGGGGCAAGGACTATCCTGTAACTCACCAAGAGAGGAGTATCAGTCTTTAAGTCAATATTGGCCAGCGTGGTGTAGTGGTTAAGAGCAGTGATTTGGAGCGGTGGACTCTAATCTGGAAAACCTGGTTTGATTCCCCACTCCTCCACATGAGCGGCAGAGGCTAATCTGGTGAACTAGGTTGGTTTCCCCACTCCTACACATGAAGCCAGGTGGCTGACCTTGGGCTAGTCACATTTCTTAGAGCACTCTCTGCCCCACCTACCTCTCAGGATGTCTGTTGAGGGGAGGGGAAGGTGATTGTAAGCTGGTTGGATTCTTCCTTAAGTGGCAGAGAAAGTCGGCATATAAAAACCAACTCTTCTTCTATTGTCCAGCTGTCCTCAATCAGACAGAAATGTTCCACCAGGTCTATAGTTGAGGGCAGCAATAGTATTACATATTAACTGGCCTTTCTCCCCTTTCCTTTATTTTTCCCTTTTTATTTTCTCCCCCCACCCTCTTTTTTGGTTTTCTGTCTCCTTCCCACAGAAACAATGAGACTGCTCCTAGCTGGCTGCCTCCTATTGTCATTTTTGGCCTGTCACCACGTGGGAATGTTTCCCTTTCAGATGAGATAGGGTGCTATCTGCATATAGGGTATACACCTATTAGTTTAGATTAGGTTTATGATTTTAATTTATATTTCTCCACTCCTACTCACGAAGCCAGATGGGTGACCTTGGGCTAGTCTTGCTCTCTCAGCCCCTACCTCACAGGGTGTCTTGTTGTGGGGAGGGGCTAGTCACACTCTCTCAGCCCCACCTACCTCACAGGGTGTCTGTTGTGGGGAGGGGAGGGGAGGGGAAGCTGATTGTAAGCAGGTTTGATTCTCCCTTAAGTGGGAGGTAGGGCGCTATCTGCATATAAGGTATACACCTATTAGTTTAGATTAGGTTTGTGATTTTGATTTATATTTTAACTTTAAACTATCTGGGTATGTATTATATGCTGACAGGAAAAGGGGGGTATAAATAAAATCAAATAAATAAATCAATATTGTTTGAAGCCACTTGAATGCTGGAATGGGAAATTTTAATAAGATGCTGTCTTGCTACAGAGTTCTTAAAATAACAGAACACACATTTCTTTGTTAAATGAAGGGTGGAGTCCGCACAGATGAACTGAAATCCTTCCATTGATTTTAATGGTAGTAGACTTCATTCTTTTCTTTGGGAAGAACAGTTCTTCCACAATGTGTGCCGTTCTGGAGCCTCACTTCAAAAAGGATGTGGACAGAAGGGAGCGGGTGCAGAGGAGAGCAACGAGGATGATCAGGGACCTGGAGACCAAGCCCTAAGAGGAAAGGCTGAGGGAGTTGGGAATGTTTAGTCTGCAGAAGAGGAGGTTGAGGAGGGACATGACTGCTGCCTTTAAGTATTTGAAGGGCTGTTGCTTAGAGGAGGGCAAGGAGCTGTTCCTGTTGGCAGCGGAGGATAGGACTCCCAATACTGGGTTAAAATTGTGGGAGGTTGTATATTAGGAAAATATGTTCTACTGTAAGTGTTGTTTGACAGTGGAATGAGCTACCTAGGGAGGTGGTGAGCTCCCCCTCACTGGCAGCCTTTAAGCAGAGGCTGGACAAACACTTGTCAGGGATGCTCTAGGCTGATCCTGCATTAAGCAGGGGGTTGGACTAGATGGCCAGTATGGCCCCTTCCAACTCTATGATTCTATGATTAAGGTGCTTTCATCTTGCTTCCAGGTTATCAACCAATTCTGGTACAGATGAATCTCCTAGTAGAGATTAAGATACACTAGATGTTGGCAATTCCACCCATGTTTCATGAGGAATACGGTACCTACTGAATTACAAATAATGGATACCATCATGACTCTTCCACCAAACCAGAGCAATCCATCATTTCTGCCTACAATGATGCCATCAATGATGCCAATGATGGCACTGCCTACAATGATGCCAATCCATCATTTCTGCCTACAATGATGCCACAGCTATAGCCCTGAGAGGAAAGTGTGTTTTCAAAATGCGTGTGCGCTTACACACACACACATGTGAAAAGTTATTTGGGAGTCTGCGTACAGATGACTCAAAGAAAAATAATTTATGTTCAGGTAACAATGGCAAAGCGCAGGCTGATCTATAAAGGAGCACTTTACTAAAAACTAGGCATTGTTAAGGGAAGATTATTTTAAATATATTTTATAAATGTAAAATCATTGTTCCCTTTAATACGGTATTACCTACCCTGACTGACCATTGCTCTCAAAGGTCTCAAGCAGCCAAACCGAGATACTTAACCCCCCCCCCCATGAAACTCTAGATTGAACCCGGGACTTTCTACATCCTATGCAACTGTGCCATCCTATGCCAGCATGGTGTAGTGGTTAAGACTGGTGGTTAGGAGCGGTGGACTCTAATCTGGAGAACCGGGTTTGATTCCCCACTCCTCCTTATGGTAGATGCTAATCTGGTGAACCAGGTTGGTTTCCCCATTCCTCCACATGAAGCCAGCAGGGTGACCTTGTGTTAGTCACAGTTATCTCTGAACTCTCAGCCCCGCCCACCTCACAGGGTGTCTGTTGTGGGAAGGTGACTGTAAACTGGTTTGATTCTTCCTTAAGTGGTAGAGAAAGTTGGCATATGCAAACCAACTCTTCTTCTTCTTCTTTTTAAATGGAGTTAACGCCCCATCTTCTTTACTGCCTAATTATACATTATGCTGTAGAACTGTCCCATAACACTCTGCATTGCCATCATTGTTCATCAAGGTTTACAAGAGCTGAATTGCTTCACTCTTTTCATAGGGGAAAAACCTGTAGCTCTTCCACCACAATCAGTTTTCATTTCAGAGTTTGGGCTATATATTACAAACAAGAATGATACTAAAACACACAGGACCATGAAGAGCCCTAAAGCCACAGAATCAGCACCCCAAACAAGTCTGCCTTCTCAGTGCTGCAATATTTATTATGAGTCTCTTGGAGGAGTATGTTTTCCAGAGCTTCAGATAGACGATGCCCCTCTCTCCCAGAACAATTTAAAAAATCTGAAAATCGTTGATCATTGCTTTCTACAACTAAGAGAACACGGTCTTGCACACCTTGAAAAAAAAATGACTTCCGAGTTCCCAGACAAAAAGAACCTAAGGGCGGAATTTCTACAGGTTTGAAGCCAAGTAAACATTTTCAGGATTTGTTGTAAAAGAAAAGAACATTACAAACAAAAACTACAGAGTTCTTTATAATTATTTTCCACATGGGACCACACATAGCTTACCTCAGATCCCCAAGGAAATCATTCTGGCCATCTTATGCTTTGCCCTAATTTCAGAGATGCCTGCCAGATCGATGCCAGTTCAAAAGGCAAAGTACCATCTCGAGTTTTGGCACAACAAAAACAAACACCTCTTACCCTTGCAGAATGCTGCGAACATCTAGCTCTGCATCCTGCTCTCTGGAAGTTGTCTCAATCTATTCTTTTTTATTAAGGCAGACAAACATTTTTTTTTTTTTACAGTTGCTGAATAAAGGAGATGAACGCTCACCTCGAGGCTTAATTGCACAAAGCAGGGGAATGATGCTTTGGCTTTCTTCGGTTGGCTCGGTTTCTCGCTGCAGAGAGAAGTGTGAGAACTGATGGGAATTTCTCCACTTATCGCCGAGGGCCCCGCCTACCCTCGTTTCTAGAACCTGCCGCAGCCAACCTGATTCCAGTCACCGTCAGGCGGACCACGCACATGGTTTTTGTCTACCTTCAGAGGCAAGTAGCCAGGAGATACTAACATCAATCATGCTGCTGTCTTGGACTACTGTTTTCAGAAACAGAATCCTTTTTGCTTTTCCGAACTAGGCAATCGACTAAGAGCCTCTATGTACTCTGAGCTACCCAACAAGGTGGGCTGCATACCATGTTATAGGGTTGCCAGGCCCCCTTCGCCGCTGGCGGGAGGTTTTTAGGGCGGCCTGAGGAGGACGGGGTTTGGGGAGGGGAGGAACTTCAATGCCATAGAGTCCAATGGCCAAAGCGGCCATTTTCTCCAGGGGAACTGATCTCTATCGGCTGGAGATGAGTTGTAATAGCAGGAGATCTCAAGCTAGTACCTGGAGGTTGGCAACCCTACCGTGTTATGAGTGGTGCCCCTGGCACATGGATGCATTGTGGTGTGGTATTGCAGATGGGGGCGGGGTGGAAAATAAGAACAGACGGAGGGAAGAGGAGATTATTTCTTCCTCTCCTACCAGACATCGAAAAAGGGCATCTGGTTGGGTTAATAACTTGCGCCTATCTGTTCCACCTGAGAGAAATACCCAAAAGATGCCAGGTACAAGGAAGTTAGGTTTAAAACGATAAGCGGAGAAAAATCCCCATATCTTAAAAAAAGCACCCAGGAAGCGCGCAAGGTAAAGCAGGCCTTTGGGGAACAGGGCAATCCTGAACAGTTACTTCCTTCCGTGGGGTCAGAAGGCCGTAACCCTGCTTAGGATAGCGCTGGAAGAGATCCCAAGGGAGCAGTCGTGGGGATCCAGCTCCGCGCCCCCCCCCCAAATGCAGGCTCCTTGCCCGGCGGGGGAGGGGAGCGATCCACAACACCGCCGCGCCTTTGCGGCCAGAAGAAAAAGCCGCCACCCGGTCCCTCCCCGAACGGACCGATTTGGGCCGGGTTCGTCCTCCGGATGGGCAGCCCAGGCAAGCGCCCGGGAATCTCCTCCCGGAAGGGCGCGGAAGGGAAAGAAACCCAAGGCGGGTGGAGACCCGGGAGCGCCACTGATGCCTGGGAGCTTTTGCCGCTGCCTAGATGCAGATGTCCCCTGGATTCTCCGCATGGGGAGGTGATGCTTGCGTTTTGAGAACGTGGATGGGGGGAAACGTGCACCTGCGTGTGCGTTAAGTGCCGTCAAGTCGCTTCCGACTCATGGCGACCCTATGAATGAAAGTCCTCCCAAATGTCCAAAATGTGCATCTGGATAAGGGCAAATCCAAGGCAGACCCCCCATGTATAAACGCAGGAGGAGGGGAAAAAAAAAAGCCGGAATAAAAGAACTTCCCTCCCCCAGGAAGCCCACCCCCCCTTCGCCCACCTCTACGCTGCTCGCTCCATGCTGCAAGAACGCGGCCGGCTGCTCCGCAGGAAGGGAGACCCTCCGGGGCCATGTCTTGCGGCGAGGGAGCCGCCGCGCCGCCTCCTTCGCTGCGCCGCTTCGTTGCAACCCGCGTGGCGCACGGGGTGCGGGCGGGTGCGCGCCGGGCGCGTGCGCTCCCCGCCCCGGCGCCTGCAGGCGGCGGCTGGAGACGCCCGCGGCGGGTCGGAACTCTGCCCGGCAACCAGCCGGCGGCCGCGCCTTCGGTGACCGCAGCCCGGTTCTGAAGGCGCCCATCCTTTTTTCTTTTTCCTTTTTCTTTTTTTGGTAATTTTTTTTTATTGTTAGAATATCAAACACAACAAACCAATACAAGAATAACAAAAAAATAAATAAATACAAAAGAGTCTCAATTATAATTCTACAAAGTTATAAAGTTCAACAAAGCGAAAATCCCCTTTAGACCCTCCACCCACCTTAAAAAGTGACCCATCACCTGACTTCCGCAGAAGTGTCTAAACAGTTTTGAAAGTTACATTGTTCATTAATAATAGAAAAGTATATAGAAAAGTAGAAAAGTATAGAAAAGTATATAGAAAAAAGTATATTTCTATTATTGTAGAAAATAATAGAAAAAAATAATAGAAACACTTGTTTCTATAACTTGCTAACTAAGTAAATACACTTGTTTCTATAACTCGCTAACTAAAACAGTAAAATCCATTCTCGCCATTGGTTCTTGTAGGTTATCCGGGCTGTGTGACCGTGGTCTTGGAATTTTCTTTCCTGACGTTTCGCCAGCAGCTGTGGCAGGCACCTTCAGAGGAGTCACACAGAAGGACAGTTTATCCTATAACTCGCTAACTAAAATAGTAAAATCAATTTTTGCCAGTTTATCCCAATAGACAAATGCCGCCATCCTGAAAAGCCCTTTTCTGATCAGGGCCGCTGCAAACCTGCGAGCACCCTTTCGAGATGCTCCTCTTGGCCAGAGGACTGGGCTCGGTGGCACGTGGCTGGCACGTGGCGAAGGGGCTCCAGGTTAGGGTTGCCAACTTCCAGGTAGTCAACTCAAGAAGAAGAATCTAGGTGTTAGAATGATGGTGTTCTAGCCAAAACAACCTATTATAGTGTAAATCAAGTTGGAAAATCTACGTTGCAAGTTTTGTTGTTACTACCCTCCTGGACGAACCTTAGAGGAAAAAACCTTGACTGGCCTGGAGAAAAATTCTCTGTTGCCACCCTCCAGGAATGGCCTGGAGGAAAGAGTGTTAGCCAATCTAAAGGGCTTCTCTAGACTGAAATTCTGTGGTTGCCAACCTCCAGAGCTTGTATTATAACAAAAACAATCTATTATAATATTTACCAGGTTCTTATATCAAGGTTGCACATTTAATGATGATATCCCTACGCTATGTGCTCTTACTACAACTATAATGCTAAACATGAACTAACTCAATGTGCATTACTCCATGTTATACACACAAAATCTCCCACAATACAACTACCACATAATAGATCAATCATCATACAAAATCTTGAGGTCAGGGGGTACAGTCTCCATATGTAACAAGTGAAGTCCATAAACCATATCACTATTACTTCTCAAGGTAAGTGTTCATATCTACTGTTGTTTTTTCTAGACATGTCCATGTGTAAAGTTCTTTTCTTTTCTTTACAGGTTACGGGTTGGTTGTTCCTGTTTCGAAGATTTCTTCCTCAGAAGATGCACATGGATTCTTAATGCAAGCTCGAGTTTTACTCTCAGTTTGCCCAGAGCTTTTCCCTTCCTTACTGGTGGAACTTGTCTGCAGAATTTCAGTCAAGAGAAGCCCTTTAGATTGGCTTATACTCTTTCCTCCAGGACATTCCTGGAGGGTGGCAACAGAGAATTTCTTCTCCAGGCCAGTCCTGGAGGTTGGGAACAGAGGTTTTTTCCTCCTGGAGAAAACGGCTGCTTTGGAGGGTGAATTCTGTGGCATTATACACCTCGGAGGTCCCTTCTGTCCCCAAACCCCACCTTTCCAAGGCTTCACTCTAGGGTTGCCAGCTCCAGGTTGGGAAATACCTGAAGATTTTGGGGGCGGAGCCAGAAGAGGGCATGGTTTGGAGAGGGGAGGGACTTCAATGCCATAGAGTCAGATTGTGAAAGTGGCCATTTTTCCAGGTGAACTGATCTCTATCGGCTTGACATCAGTTGTAATAGCAGGAGATCTCCAGCCACCTCCTGGAGGTTCCATAAACATGCCTAGGATTTTCATTCATTCATTCATTCAAACATAGAACTTGCCTAACCTTGTGGTTCAAGGGGGCTTGCAATAACAGTTTAAAACATTTCCAATTAAATAAGAATAAAATCACAAACCCCAAACCTTTCAGGCTGTCTGTTGCTTTCCTTTACTTTGAGCTCTCAGGACAGATGCTACTGAATGTCACAGTAGAGTCATACATTACAAAATCCAGAAGGTGGCTTCATGACCACCACAAGGATTTTGAATCAGACAGGCACCTAGAGTTCCATGCTGGGAACTCATTTTCCTGGTATGTGGTGACCTGATTCAGATTGGTACCTTGATGTGCAGAGAAAACAGGCTTGGGAGGGGAAGGTCTCCACATCAGGTCCCCACACACCCGGGAATTAAATTCTTAGTAGGGATTCCCCTTATCTTTCTTCAGTGATAATTTGGACAACACACTAATGCAAAATATAGTTTTGTATCTTTCATATGTGTGTGTGTGTGTGTGTGTGTGTGTGTGTGTGTGAAGTGCCATCAAGTTGCAGCCGACTTATGGCGACCCCTTTTTGGGGTTTTCATGGCAAGAGACTAACAGAGGTGGTTTGCCAGTGCCTTCCTCTGCATAGCAACACTGGTATTCCTTGGTGGTTCCCCATCCAAATACTAACCAGGGCACACCCTGCTTAGCTTCATATACAGGCAGGGAAATCCCTGGAGATTCTCCAGCAAGTGTGAAATGGTTGGAGCTCTCCAAATCTCTAGCACATGGTTGTTAGGGATTTCCAAGTACTTTTATAGTTTCTTGTGAAAGCTTTCTCTGACTATGATCTAGCTGTATATGTTATAATTTACCTGGAAATAATTCCTATTAAATCTTGAATCTGCAATGCTAAGCATTATGCACAACAGAATCCCATTGAAGCTGATGAGACTTACCTTCTGGGCAGTTAGCTGTACTCGCCCACTCTGATGCTGCTCCTATATTTCAACTAGTGGGAAAAAAAATCTGGCAACGATTCCCACAAGAGGTTGTGATTTGTGTAGAAAATATGAAAAAAGTGATGCTTTTAAAGACTTGGTTTCAAATTAAGTACTCACAATTTCAGGACTGATTAAAATAAGCATCGCAATCACATATTTATGTTTTGAAGTGTTTGAGGAAGAATCTTTTAACTGCTGAAGCCAAAATGGGAAAACTCAGAAAGTGTGCCCTTCTACTTGCACACATATTTGTTAATTAGTTTGTTATTTCTAGTCACTCCCTGACTAAGGCGGCCTGACTCAACGATTGCACAGTAATCCCATTATTTTCCTGAAAAGAAAGAAAGAAATCGGCATCTGAGAGCTTTGCAGTTCATGTCTAACCAATCAGATTAATTAGTGACAAACTTTCCCCTCACAGTGCTCTGTATGCATTGATTGACATTACCCTGGTTTTGAGGTGTACTGAAGGGTGGGTATAGGTCCTGGCCAAAGGAGAGCTGGTGTGGTGTAATGGTTAGAGTGTCAGTCGGGCAGCCCGAGTCCGTCATTTACAACCAAAAGGGAAAACATCTGAAGAAGCTCAATTACTGTTATCAGTGACTACATTTATAGGATTTATACCTCACTTGAAGGTATGTTTCCTTGTCAGAATTAGTTACCCAAAGTAATAAGGCAATCTTATTGAATCTCAGAGATTCTTTTTATTGCCAACTTCAGAAATATTAGTATCAAGTATAAACGCAGCAAAGTATCAAAGTATAAGAAGAGTATAACAGAATATAGGCAGTGCCAACAAGCTAGTTTACAGAATTTCACAGATCATATTAAATTCACAGAACAGAACTGCTATATGTACCAACATGCCGTTCGGGAAGTCTGACAAAGACTTCCAACTTCTTTCAATTTTCAGCCCCTTATATACCTTTTCTCCATGGGAGACCTAATCTGTGATTATCTATTACAATCTTTAGACTACATCTCTTCAAGGTTTTAAAACTATCTCAAAACAAAATTTCTCCTTCAATTTATCAGCAAGATTCTCTGATATAGATATACATGAATAATCAGATTCTCAATGTCGAACTAGATAATTATAAATTGCTAAATATAATTATGGTGAGAAGGTTACAAGAAGATGCTCATAATGAATCCCTATTAACCCCACTCAAAAACGATGTTTATAATGAATCTCTATTACCCCCACTGTAGTTGGGTTTAAAGAAGTGGAATTTTGACTGGAGGAACCATGTTCTGGTAGGCTTGAGCCTCAGGGCTTGGCAAAGACCCTAGGAGCCCATGTAGGGAGGGGATCTGAAAAGGGGAGCTGTTCCTTTGTTTAGGGCTCATGTTCATGTGTGATGGTCAATGGTGGTGACGAGAGATGATCGATTAAAGTAATGCTGGAGGATGCTTGCAGTGAGACCCGGGGGCGGGGGGCACCATGCAACCGGCAGGACCAAATGTTCAAGGACCGAAACAGCCCATTCTGGAGCTGACGGCTTTTTTTCACGGCTTTCCCCCCTTCAAGCAGGGCTTTTTGCCGCATAGGGAACAGCGAGGCTGTGCCTGCTAAAAAGCAGGCGCAGCACTGCTGTTCCCGGCGCCGGCGTACTGGGCCGAAACGGGTTAGGGAGCCGCCTAGTCGGTGGCTCCTCCCCGTCCCACCCCCTGCACCAGTGCAGCCTCTACGCTGTGGCCGGTGCCACGGAGAGGCCGTGCCAGCGGAAGGGTGAGGCGCGGCCCTGCGGCGCTTGTCCGCCGGCGGCCCTGGCCTCCCCGCTGGTGTAAGTACGTGTAATCACACAATTACACATACTTATGCCAGCGGCGAGGTCACACCGCCTCCTGAAGGGATTCGCCCCCCCTCAGGAATGGGCTGTAAGTTAACTAGCCAGTAACCTTTCTTTCAAGGTAAAAGAGGCAGTAGGCCCACTGTTGGGTGAAAATGGAGAAAGCAGAAAGTCTCAATGCCTATTTTGCCTCAGTTCCCCCCCATCCTGAAGAAAACAGGTTCATCTAGAGATGTAGGCAAGGCACAGCATCTGGGGTGCTGGTTAACAGCATCTGGGGTGCTGTTGAGAAGCCCCGGGCCAGATGATGTGCACCCGAGAGGGCTCAAAGAACTTTACTTGCAGAGCCTTTGTCCATCATCTCCAAGACCTCTGGGAGGACGGGAGATGTGCCACAAGACTGGAGGAGGGTGGATGCTATCCCAATCTTCAAAAAAAGGGAGGAGGGATGGCCCAGGAAACTACAGGCTGATCAGTCTGACCTCTAGATAACAGCTTCTTAAACTGTAGGTCGCGACCCCATATGGGGTCGCATAACTGAATGTGGGAGTAGTGAAAAATTTGCTTGCGTCTTTAATAAATGGCAAAATTATCTATATACCAAAAAATTGTTTTAAAATAAATTTCTTTATGATTTATTATCAGTAAATGTTTCATTTGTATACCTATTTTATATACCTATATACCCTGGGTCGTGTGAAAATTTCTTGGGTGAAAAGGGGTCCCAAGTGGAAAAGGTTTAAGAAGCCCTGCTCTAGATGGGGACTAGATGGCCTGTATAGCCCCTTACAACCCTATGATCCTATATTCTTTTTATTTTTACTTTCCTATATTTAGACCTGTCTATAGCTACCATAACTTGTGCCTTGCAGTAATAAAGTTGTTTAGCTAAAAAGCCTGCATACTTCCTTACTAGTGGCCTTGGTGTTCGGCAACACTGACACAAGGGTCCCCTTTAGTGCTGATCCTTGGGTGGCGCTAAGTGAGAGCAGCAAATTTTTGAACCCTGAGGTGGTGGTATGCTACGGGGAGGGGAGAAGCAGCTTTCTGCCTCAGCTTCCTGACAGAGCTGTGAATTGACAGGGGACATCTGGGGATAAAGCAACCTCCCATGTACAGGGTGGCAAAGCCGTTCTGCTACATTCCCCTCTATCCCTTATTCTGAACTTTAGTTACTGTTTCTAGCAATTTACCCAGAGCAGAGTCACACTGACTTGCAGTTTCGTGGATCCTCCCTGAACCCTTGGGGGGGTGGGGGGAAGCCATGATAGATTTGCTACGTTCAAGTTTGTTGGTGGGGGAAGTTGATTTTTTATGACAATTTGTCAGGAGATAGACAATTTCATACTGGATTTCCTTAAGAACTCTCTGACATATGGCATTTGGACCCAGTGACTTTTTAGTTTTAAATGTGTCTATTAGCTGTAGAACCTCATCTCTTGTTATCTCTATTTTATTAAATACATCAGACACTTTTCTTGAGCGGGTGATGGGTGTAGCCACCCCACGTCTTTCACAATGCAAACACATTAATTCAGCGTCTCTACAGTTCCCATATCTTCCTTTAGAAATCTTTTCACTCCTTTATCATCTGATGGCCCAGTTTCCTGTTTCTGATTTACTTAAATAAATTATTATTGTTTATCTTAATGTTTTAGCAGTATGCTCTGGAAATTCTTGTTTTGCTTGCCTTTCAGTCAAGTTACATTTCTTTTCCCAGAACCGGTGTTTTCCTCGTTTGGGAAAGACTTACGTAAGACTCTTTTGCCAAGCCATCTACTTTTGAAAGGAGGCCTTCTCATCTTATATGTTTTCTTTGCCTATGTTTTATTGGTATTCTGTCATTAATGGGCCCATGAAACCCAGCAAGGAGTGTAACCATAGAGTATGAATTAGGTTAGTGTTAGTGTTGCCACTGAAAATTTATTGCAAACAACTATTTCCTTTATGCGTGAAACTGCCTGTAAGCATTTTTTTTTTTTTTTTTTTTTTGCCACGTCTTAATTTGGAGGTCTGGCAAGCCATGGATAAATTGTTTCAGGAGCCATATCTGCAGGTTCCCGTAATGGGTGATTCCAAAACTGAAACGATTTTGAAGGATGCATCTGCACAGGCATTTCTTACGCTTCCACTTAGTATTAAAGTAGAGGTTCTGGAGAGGTTAGCCAAAAAAGTAGCATAAGAAAACATTTGCTAGCATCTCATCTAAGGTCATGTGGAAAGCCAACTTCAAAATAGCTGAATTACAATATTCTGCTGCTGGGTAGATTGGCAAGAGATCAGTGCATGTACAGTATAAGGTGTGTAAGAATCAGACTGTGTGAGCCTTAACGCTTTACAGACGTAAGCTGTTGCCTGAGGTAGAAGAGTTTACAGACTATGAAAAGATACCAAACTATTAATTATTACATTTAGGGCTGTGACTGATGTTTTGGTCTCAGATGCCAAAATATCTTGAGACAATCCAAGGATTAGATGTGCTAATCAGGCTTTCTCAAAAGAAAGCCTGTGTGGATTCATTCAAAAGGGCCAACCTAACACTATTATTTGGATCAGGGGAGAAAGATGTTGCGATCACAAGTCACCAGGTATCTGGGGATGGGAGGAGGTGGTTAGTGGATCTGGAGAAGTTTGTGCCTGATATTTCAGGGGTCACAGCTCTATTGCATTGTTTGTATTTATTATGTGGGAAAACACATGTATTACACAGTTTTTAGGTCACTGTTTTAGGGCACATAGCAGCAACAACATTCTCACACTTTGCAGAAGTGTAGCAGAGAAAGGAGGAGGGGAGGCCAGATGGAAAAAACCATTGCTGTCCTCAACCATAAGCCTGGAGGAACAGCTCAGTTTTACAAGCCCTGCGGAATTGCTTTAGGTCTCGCAGTGCCCGAATCTCACTGGGCTGGATGAACACTTCTCAGGGATGCTCTAGGCTGATGCTGCATTGAGCAGGGGGTTGGACTAGATGGCCTTTATGGCCCCTTCCAACTCTATGGTTCTAAGTGGTTAGAATGTCTTCCTATGATCAGCAAGACCCGGGTTCAAATCATCACTACTCTATGAAGCTCCCTGCGAGACCTTGGTGCACTCACTCACTTTCAGCATAAGTGGTTGTTGGGGGGAAGGAGGAGTAGGAGTTGGTTTTTATATGCCAGCTTTCTCTACCACTTAAGGGAAAATCAAACCAGCTTACAATAAGCTTCCCTTCCCCTCCCCACTGCTGCTCATGTGGAGGAGTGGGGAATCAAACCTGGTTCTCCGGAGTCCACAGCTCCAAACCACTGCCCTTAACCACTACATCATGCTGGGAATTATCTATACTGCCCTCTTGGAGAAAGGGCAGGTTAAAATCAAATAAATAGCCAGTCCCCCAGATTCGACACTCTAACCACTATATCATGCTGGCTTATAAAAAAACCCACACAAGTACAAATGTAAGTGCCTCACAGATTGCCTTAAAACCTGCCCCCTCCTTATAACCATGAAATCCAGATAATAGCTCCAAAGAGATAGCAGTCTTAGAGTGTCATAATCAGCTCTGATTCACAAAAAACTTGTGCAGGAGTATCATTTTATCATTCTTTAAGGCGCTAATGGACTCCTACAAAATTAAACCCTGAGAACCGTGGAGCAGGTAATGTGCCACCAACAATGAAAGATTCTTGTTGAGATTTTTGCAACCTCCTTGATATTTTTTTCAATGGTCTGATAGACATCATCCCTCTTCCACGCAATAAAAAAATGCAGGCATTGCAAAACTTAGGGATGTCCCTTCCAAAATGATTCAAGTATATCTGGGTATGTGTGTGTGTGTGTGGGGGGGGGGGGAATACATACTGAAAGATGCACACACTAAGAAAATGGTTTAATGTATATTGTGTAGCCACAAGCTGATTGCTGTGCTATGGGGTGAAAATATATGGGCACCAGGGTTTCGTGACTGGATCCCCTGACATTTAGCTGCAAAAAAAGCAACCACAGAGTCCCTATATGAATCGAGACTGTGCTGCTGGGGGAAGGTGGGGTTAACTCTTTCCCTCACACGTTCCCCTCAGTCCATACTAGGTTCTCTGGGCTGCTTTAAGTCCTATTAGGGTGCTGTGCCTGTCTTTTTCTACTACCAGGGACTTAAAGCATCCCCTCGAGAGGGGCCATATCAAATTAAGGAAACAGTGTGGGGAGTACCATGGCCCCAGTCAATACCAGCTCCTCTCCTACATCATATATTGTTGGCCCACAGAGTAGTAAAGTATTCCACCTGGGTCGTGTGATTGTTCCATTGCTTCTATGAGATACTGTAAGAATTAGCTGTCATGTTGTAATTTCCAAGCAAACATCTGATCCAAAGAATAGTCTGAAGGAACCAGGTGCAAATTTACAGTGGAAAGGCCCTGAAGGCTGCCTGCATGAGAGAAGGACAAGGAATTATACATATGCCAGTCTGAGTCTTTGGAAGCGTTTGGAAGAGAGATGCATACCTGTAATAAATGAATATGTTCCTGGTACAGTGGGCAAGAGGCTATCTCAGGTAATTTCTCTACAACAGAATAAATGTGGTTGTAGTGGTACTCTGTAATATATCAACACTTAATAATTAGGGTTGCCAGTCTCTCTTTGCCACTGGCAGGAGGTTTCTGGGGCGGAGCCTGAGGAGGGCGGGGTTTGGGGAGGGGAAGGACTTCAATATCATAGAGTCCAATTACCAAAGCGGCCATTTTCTCCAGGTGAACTGATCTCTATCGGCTGGAGATCGGTTGTAATAGCAGGAGATCTCCAGCTAGTACCGAGAGGTTGGCAACCCTGTTAATAATCTTGAATTATAAAAGCCTCTGTTCAGATATACAGGGAGCTTGGCGACTGCACATATTGTGAGAATGCATTACCCACAATGCTCTAAATATGCATTGTAATCCATTTATCCGATTGGGGGAACAGGTTCTTTTGCATGCCTGCACAGATTCAGTACGTGTGAAACAGAACACTGAGAAATCCAGTGCATGCACACTCAAGCTGTGCATGCATGGAAAATACATGATGACTGTGCTTTTTGTTGAGGTTTCAATGCGGATTCCATTTCTGTCAGGACAGTTAAAGGGTTAACTTGTTTACATCAACAGTTTAGATAGTCTCAAGGTGATGATGAAATAACAGATGTAAGTATTCTATTGGCTAGGAAATCGCCATTGCAAACGTGCAGAAAGTCATGGAGTCAGAATTGTTTATTACCCTGTTCCTTTGTTAAAGGCGTGAAACTCTGGGGCAGGATGTGCCAGTTACCTTTTCAATCTCACAGAGGCAGGATGCCTGTTCTTAGCTCTCCTGAGTACTCATTTTTCTGTCTCTCTATCTCGACAGTTTATTCTAGTGTATGAGCAAGAAATAAAACCAAAAAACCCCCCAAACCTGGGACATTATTACGCAAGCATTTAAATTTTTTATGGAAAGTGAGCTGTACGGTAACATCCTCTGTCTGTCTGTCTGTCTGTGTTGATCAGCCTTCTGCTGTATCGGAGCAGAACAAAACCCAATGTACTGATCAGTGGGGCCTGTGACTCATCAAACAAATGAGTCTTGATAGTGCCAAACCAAGTGGATTAGCTGGTATTAAAATACATCGGCATTCTGCATATGGACTCACAAGCATGGACTAACATGGTTAATTTCCTTGGTAGTACGGAATATATCTTAGAGTGTCACACTGCCACCTGCTGGATACATTTCACTTGTCCATCGGTAAGCTCAAAAACTACCCAGTATGGCAATAGCAAACCACCTCTGAACGTTTCTTGCTTTGAAAATCCTACGGCTTGCCATAAGTCGGCTGCAAAATGATGGCATTTTCTACCCCCCCCCCCGCCATATTGTATACAGTCCCCACAAGCCACCACAGGCTGCCAGACAGTCCATCTGCTTCCCTTCCTTCACACTACCCCAAACAAACTAAACATCATAGACCTAAGCACATGACTTCTCTATGCATTCAGTCAATCTTGCAGGGGGAGGGAGAGAGGGGGAACACAAGTGCCCTTAGGGTTGTTAGATCCTTATTTGCCACCAGTGGGAGGTTTTTGGAGCGGAGCCTGAGGAGGGCGGGGTTTGGAGAGGGGAGGGACTTCAATGCCATAGAGTCCAATTGTCAAAGCAGCCATTTTCTCCAGGGGGAACTGATTTCTATTGGCTGAAGATCAGTTGTAATAGCCGGAGATCTCCAGCTAGTACCTGGAAGTTGAGATAAGTATAGGACCTGTGCTGAAATAGGTAGAGACTGAGATAATTTACACCTGTTAATTCACAGTAATAAACTGTACAATTGTGCGTACAGAACAGAAATGAGAAAAATTATGACTGTTAATACACAGCAATGGCAATTTATTGTGTATCAATCTCAAACATATGCAAAAACATCATGTAGAAAATGAAAGGAGTCTGTCCGACAGCAGATGCTAGTAAACAATATCAAAAACAGACCAAGCATTAGGACAACTTGTAGCATTGCATCGTTGCTATTGTGAAATACAAAATGAAAAATACAGAACAGAAATGAGAAAAATTATGACTGTTAATTCACAGTGATAAACTGTACAATTGTGCGTACAGAACAAAAATGAGAAAAATTATGACTGTTAGTACACAGTAATAAACTGCACAATTGTGCTATTAACGATTCTTAGTGAAAGTATAACGTGAAACTGCACAACAATTTCTACCCCAATCCCTGTGTGAGGCACGGAAAGCGTACAGTGCGAAAAGCACTGCCTCTAAGGAGCAGCGAAAAGCTGCCTCTAAGGAGCAGGGAAAGACCCGGCGCTGAATGGTTCTTGCGGAGGCAAGAGAGCCATCTCAGGTGGGGTCGGGTCGAGAAGGGAGTCAAGCGTGGGGATGTGTAACCAGTCAGGACACGTTTTGGTGGCTTCATCAGCTCTTAATTAATTATAATTGCGGTGCCGGCTTAATTGCATGACTTGTTTTTAGCTGGCTAGGTAATTTCCAGTCCTGTGGCTAGGTAATTTCCAGTCCCAGGTTCAATCCCCGGCATCTCTAGTTAAAGGATCTGGCAGAAGATGATGTGAAAGACCTCTGCCTGAGTAGACAATACTGACAGTCTGAGTAGACAATACTGATGGATCAACGATCTGATTCAGTATAAGGCAGCTTCATGTGTTCATGAGTATACATGTATGAGCATCACCACACATGTAGCACCAGAATCCAAGTTCTAAGGGATCTTTAAGGGCCAAACACGATGTGTGGGTTATTAAACAGCAGTTGCAGGGAATGGCTGTTAAAATGTAAAGGAGAGCCCATTAGGGCTCAGGACACTGCTTTGGGGAGGGGAGCGGAAGGGCTCCTCCCCAAGCAGTTTTCCATGGTAAAATAGTGCTGGGGGGAGTTATTTCCCCATTTTGCTGCTCCACCCCTGATACTATTGGCTGAGACCCCTCACGAGCCCAGTTGCTTTGACAGAAAAAAAGAATATCAATACTTTGTCCCTGGTCTAGGGAACTATAAATGGGTGGGGATGGGAAAAGAGTCATCCTGCCTGACCAAATGTTTTATTTAAGATTCCAGAGGAGCCTTTTGTGTAACAGGAGAGTGTTGAGTGGTCTGGTAGACTGGATTGTTGTCCTGTCGACACTGGTTGATTGCCATCCCAGCAGTGAGGGACTTTGGGTAGTCCCAGTAATCCATAGTTCACAAAAGCTGGCTGCTTGCTTCTTTTTGCAATGGCCCTTTTGTTCCCCGGTTGGATTGCATCATCTGTTGAAAGCATTTGGAGATTATTGTAGCAATGAGGGTTTAACCATCCACTATGACAAGTCTAAAGTAGTATTCACTAAGAACTCCTGACCTACCTCCTATGCTTGGCGTTTAAATGGTAATAAATGGCCGCAAACAAATAGCTACAACTATTTAGGTATGAAATTTCGTTCTGGTCTGACTTGGAGTAATCATCTAAGCCTTATGAAAGCCTGAAGATTGTCTAAAGTAATTCAGCTTTTTTTCTTTTCTTTTCTAGAGCTGGACAATATATTCCTTCTGCTATTAGGCTCTTTGAAGCAATGGCCCTTTTGCTGCACTCAGCCTGAACACAATTCTCTGGTATGACATAAAAGATGGATTCCTCCTGAACCTCTGGTGTAACAAGGCGCTAGGGTTTCCAGAGGACTCCAAAATGTGGATCATAACACACTGGCCATTTGGAGTAAGAGCACATGTTTGAGAAGATTCTGAGTTCACACATACTCTTTCAGAGGCCAAGACTCCTGTCCTCTTATTAGGCACAGCTGTCCCACCCACCCCGCCACGGGCAACGAGGGACAGCCCACGGCTAAGCAACTTGGACACACAACTTCAGGCAAACCCATCAGCCTAAGAGGACAGAGTGAGTAGTAGGGCCTGGAGATTCCTTGGAACTACAATAGATCTCCCAACAGTGCTGTTTGGCTGGTTGTGCATAGAATTTCATAGAATCATAGAGCTGGAAGGGACCACCAGGGTCATCTGGTCCAAACCCCTGCACAATACAGGAAATTCACTACCTCCTCCCCACACCCCCAGTGTCCCATATTCAATGCCCAGAAGATGGCTAAGATGCCCTCCCTCTCATGATCTGCCTAAGGTAATAGAATCAGCATTGCTGACGGCCATCTAGCCTAAAAACCTCCGGGGATGGCGAGCTTACCACCTCCCGAGGAAGCCTGTTCCACTGAGGAACTGCTCTAACTGTTAGAAAATTCTTCCTAATGTCTAGATGGAAACTGTTTTGATTTTATTTCAACCCGTTGGTTCTGGTCTGACCTTCTGGGGCAACAGAAAACCACTCGGCACCATCCTCTATATGACAGCCCTTCAAGAACTTGAAGATGGTTATCATATCCCCTACTCAGTCTTCTCCTCTTCAGGCTAAACCAGCTCCTTCAACTTTTCCTCATAGGACTTCGTCTCCAGACCCCTCATTTGTTAGAGTGCTGTTCAGATGGCTTCCTGAACCCACAGGGTTCCCTGAAAGTTCTTTTCAGATAGCGTACCTTTTTGAAGACCTATTTGTACACATCTGCCATAGGAACCCCTGAGGACTGCACGGCTCTTCCAGGTGTGGCATTTTGCCAACACTCTGTTATAGCTCTGTGTTGCAGGAGAACAGATTATAAACTGGTTACTGATCTTCTGATAAGCCAGTGACATGTGAGAAAAGATCTGTCCTGGGGACATGGTTTATTGCACTAAGCTACAGCATGGCACGCACAAAGAAAACCATACTTTACAAAACAGAGCTCTCTTTGCACCCTTGTTTTATTTTTAAAAGAATATACATCTCTCACACACACACCCATTTTGGCTCAAGGTGGCTTACAATACAAATAACTACAAATCATGGTGACCAAATTGAAGCAGCAATACCCGATCAAACAACCAAAGAGAAACTGACTCTTAACACAAATTCCTTCTGTCCTGTAAAATAACTCTGATATGTGTGCATGTGTAAAGTGCTGTCAAGTCACAGCCACCTTCTAGTGACCCCTGGTGGGGTTTTCAAGGCACGAGTAAGCAGAGGTGGCTTGCCATTGCCTACCTCTGCAAAGTTTTCCACTGGGAGGTCTCCCAAATGCCAACCCAGCTTAGCTTCCAAGATCTGACAAGATCGGGCTATACTATGCCATTCCACATCACCTAACACGGATATAGGTAGTCAAATTCACAAATGAAAGGGCTGTGGCTCAGTTGCAGAGAATCTGCTTGGCACGCAGAAGATCTCAGGTTCAACCCCTGGAGACCTCTAGCTAAACGGATCAGGTGGTAGGTGATGTGAAAGACCCTCAACCTGAGACCATGGAGAGCTGCTGCCAGTCTGATTGGACAGTAATGACATCGATGGACCAATTGTCTGACTCAGTATAAGGCGGCTCCATGTCTGCTCAAACAGAAAACCAGCAATTAAAAAGTCTTCCTAAATGCCAGCAGGGATTGTCTTGCACATCAGGCAGATTATTCCAGAGTAGAGGAGCAGTGCCAGAAAAAGCTCGACTCCTCGCAGAGGATATAACCCCTGTTCTCATCAAGGGGGAAATCCTCTAATCCCTCACATTCCTTTTCAGCCCTTTAGTCCACCCCTCCACTGTCTCTGATACACCCTTTTCTGCCATCTTCTTGTAGCTCTCTTCTCCCTCTCCTCATTAATTCTTCTTTAATGGCCACATCTCCCCATTCCCTTTGTATTATGGTGTGTGCTTATGCACCCTGTACCTCTGTGTTCGTGTGGGATGGGCATTCTTTGAGATTTGCTGAGGTTTAAATAAATGAAAAAGAAAACAAAGGTTTCCTTGTGTCTGGCTATACCAAATGTTTCTCAAACTGGGGTCTGCTGACACGTAGAGGTCCACCATGGAACTGCAGGAGGTCTACAAGTCCCTTGTAATAACACTGGGTGAAACATTCTTGTGTCGTTCAACTCACGTGACAATTGAAACCTCTCAGTTTTCTAGGAATGGAGGCAAGGGCTCTCTGCCTTGTGGGGTGTGGGATGGATTCAGGGCTCTCCTCTTTTGAAAGACGGGAGCTTGAAGGGCTGCCACCTGCATACAGTCTCCTAGCTTCCAGATCACCTCAGGAAACATTTTTAATTTATTTAAGCCCCTCCTTTCTGCCCTCATAAGGGCCACCAAGGTAGCTGATTGATCAGTGAGAACCAATAGCTCTGCTTTAACAAATTTAATAGGCTGAGGTTAGGGTTGCCAACCTCAGGTGGTGGGTGGAGATTTCCCACTGATCTCCAGGTGACTGGTCAGTTCACCTGGAGAAAATGATCGCTTTGGAAGGTGGACCTCTGGCATTATACCCTTTTGAAGTCCCTCCCCATAACCTGCCTTCCTCAGGCTCCATCCCCAAAATTTCCAGGTATTTCGCAGCCCGGAGCTGGCAACCCTAGTTGAGGTACAGACATAACACAGTTATAATAGTTATTTCTGGCCTAAAAATTGAACTGTTTTTCACTCTCTTTCCTGCTGCAAAGATTTTCAGAGCAGAGATAGACAGTGGAGGTTACCTAATACTAACTAAGTGCTGTCACTTAATAATAACTGAATTATTTAGGAGGGTTTCTTTTTTCTTTCTTTCTTTCTTTTTAACAAAGGTAGGGTTATACCAAATGGTTACATAGCCAAATGGGTATGGACTATGCTACTATGTATAGTTCATACTGGCTGTTGCTATAAGTAGGATCATAATATGTAATTTCTGCATTGTTTCATGTGTCATGTTTAGGGTTTCCAGATTCTTCTCCTCCGGTGTAGGGTTGCCAGGTGCCCGGTGGTGGCAGGCAAACCTCCGGCAATTTGCCCCTTTGCCCGCCGACCAGTTGATGGTTGGCGGGCAAATGTACATGCGCTTACACGCCGCTGCAGGTCACTTCTGATTTACAACCAGAAGTCCTGCCTCGCAAGGGGCCTTATGCCACTCAAACGAAGAGTTTGAGTGGCATAAGGCCTCTCAAGAGGCAGGATGTCCGATTGTAAACTGGAAGTGACAAGCATGCGCATCAGCGCATCCACGCGTTGCCGCACGATCCTGAGATGTGCTTTAAATTCTCCCGCTGAAGGAGAGGTAGGATCTGGCAACCCTACTCCGGTGGGAGACTGTAGTGTGAAAGCATGCATGCGAGCGCCAATGCACACACATCACTTTCGGTTTAGCATCGGAAGTGCCGCCTTGCAAGGGGGCTTATACCTCTAAGTTTGAGTGGTAAAGCAGCCCTTTACCACTCAAACTAAAAGGAATAAGGCCCCTAGCGAGGCGGAACTTCCGGTTCTAAACCGGAAGTGATGTGCGTGGTATGCACGCGTGCATGCACATTTGCCTCCCAACCCTCAGGTGGTCAGCAGGCAGAGGGGCAAATTGCCGGGGGTTTGCCCGCCCCCAGTGGGCACCTGGCAACCCTAGTCATGTTAATGTTTATCCTTTTTTCGTTGTCATTTCAGTTCTCTGCACTCCAAATCCTATTGCATTATTTTATTAGATGTCCCATCCTGTTGATTTGCATTGATTTACTCTGAGTAATCCACCTTGAGTCTCAGTGAGAAAAGTGGACTATAACTAATGTAATTTAAGAAAAAAGATGTCTTCAGGTTTTCTGTGATGTTGGTTTCCTTCCATTTCTGCACGAGCAGCTCTGAAAATGTCTACAGGCCGCTTCCTACTTGTAGGGTTTCCCCCTCTGGTTTGGGTGATTCCTGGAGTTTTGGGGGTACAGTCTGGGTAGGGCAACGTTTGGGGAGGAGAGGGGAAGCCAGGTATAATGCCTTAGCTCACCCTCCAAAGCAGCCATTTTCTCTGGGGAAGCTGATCTCTGTAGTCTGGAGGTCAGTTGAAATTCCAAAAGAATTTGGCCCCACGTGGAGGATGGCAACCCTACCTTCATGTGTTCAGCAGGCCTTGTGTTAGAAGCGATTAACCAATAAAGAGTGTTCTTGCTGTCTCCGATGCATAGTCCTTTCTAATCAAAGGATGGTATTGATTAGAATATGGGTCAGGACTTAAGAACATAAGAAAAGCCATGCTGGATCATCATGGGACCGAGGCCCATCAAATCCAGCAGCCTGTTCACACAGTGGCCAACCAGGTGCCTTTTAGATTCAGCTGTCTTCTGGACCTTATCTTGGAGGCTGTGTGCAGACAATGCCAATGTTTTGCTTAAACTTGCTTAAAATTAAACTCCCATGTTGTTTTAGGGTTGCCAGGTCTCTCTTTGCCACCGGCGGGAGGTTTTTGGGGCAGAGCCTGAGGAGGGCGGGGTTTAGGGAGGGAAGAAACTTTGATGCCTTAGAGTCCAAAGCGGCCATTTTTTCCAGAATAACTGATCTCTATCAGCTGGAGATCAGTTGTAATAGCAGGAGATCTCCAGCTACTACCTAGAGGTTCAATCTAAGAGATTGATACGTATGCTGAATTAACCACTGTTGAAGAAATCTACAGCACCAGCTCAATAATTTAAAAATATCAAATAAGCCCACTAAATTTCTTACTATCTGGGCTACGTATTAAGGCATAAACTTAAACCAAACAGAACTCCAAACACTGAATATATTGAAATCAAAATGGTTACATCACCAGGCACTTGATGTAAAGGGAGAAAAACAATACTAACTGTTCCAGAGAACCAAACCACGTTGCAACAGAAGTTTCAAAGGAAATTAAGTCCAGCAGAATGTTCCATGGTAATAAGGTTCAACATAACATGGTCCCAAATGTTCAATCATGAAAGGTAAGGAGAAATCATAGAATAATCCAAGGTAAGTAGGTATTCCAAAGAAGTATATTTTAAATTGAATTCCAAAACGCCACCTCCGGATTTGTGTACGTTTCGCCAGCAAATGCTTCTTCAGTTGTAATGTTCAATTAGATGGGTCCATAGACCTCTGTAAAATAAGTACATGCACCTAATACCAAGAACTCTATAAACAAAATATTCCAGGGCCATATTATATATATCAATACATACCAATATCCAGCAGACCAAATGGTTCTAACTCTCTGAGGGCTGGTACCTGTAAAGCTAGGTGACGGCATAAATTGTGTGTCTCTCAGCTGAAGCTAATATGTTATTTAGGGGGATACTGATCTTTACAGAAACTTTCAGAGGAAGCAAGAGAGATCGAATTCGTTGTTTAAACCCATAGGGGCTAGTGTTTTAAAGAAATATATAAGACGCATCTCATTTCTATGTAGAATCTTAGACACATCCTCCAATTGATATCTTCGTGATTTATATTGCCAGAGTGCAAAAAATGACAAGTCTGAGTCAGAATGTCCTTTCTCAAGGAAGTGGCTCGTGAGCGGTGCCTCCAGGGTCCTAGCGCGAATCCTCTCTTTATGCTTGTCAATACGCAATTTTAATTGGCGACCTGTGGACCCTATGTACATAAGAAAACACGGGCAAATAATTGCGTACACCACGTTTTTGGATGCACAGTTAGTAAATTGTTGTAGTGTGTACTTGAAGTTGGAACTAGAAGAACTTACTTCTTTGATCGGCAAGCTAAATGGACAGAAAGCACATGCGCCACATTTAAAATGCCCGGATGGTAACGATTCTTCCCGTTTGGGAAGTCTATCAGTCCTTACTAAAAAATTACATATTGATTTAGTTCTTCGAAGTCCAAAAATTGGTGGTATTGAGCATCCCGGTATGTTCTCTAAAATGTGCCAATGTTTTCGTACAATCTTTTGTATTTCAAAGGACAGATGATTATATTCCAAAGAAACTGGCACTCGTAAAGGTTTGGTAGTGTCTCCCTCATGTGGTTGAAGTAAGGTATCCCTGTTTTTGGAAGCAACTTTATTCATGGCATCTGATAAGATGGTTTGATCATAGCTTCTATCCAAGAGGTTTTTATTATACACCTGAGCAGCCATCAGGAAATCTATATATGGTAAGTCTTCTGTTCCATTTCTTGATGTTGAGGTCAATAGGACCCAGGAGAATCAGGTAGCTGTAAAACCTTATCGAAAGCAGACTGATGTAGGAGCAGGGCTTCATTTTACATCTCATCATCCATTACATCTCAGGCGTAACTTAACATATAGCCAACTACTGAGGTTAAAACGGAACTCTACCTTTCAAAGTGATTTCCTGATGCTCAGGTGTATAATAAAAACCTCTTGGATAGAGGCTATGATCAAACCATCTTATCAGAATTCGATCTCTCTTGCTTCCTCTGAAAGTTTCTGTAAGGATCAGTATCCCCCTAAATAACATATTAGCTTCAGCTGAGAGACACACAATTTATGCCGTCACCTAGCTTTACAGGTACCAGCCCTCAGAGAGTTAGAACCATTTGGTCTGCTGGATATTGGTATGTATTGATATATATAATATGGCCCTGGAATATTTTGTTTATAGAGTTCTTGGTATTAGGTGCATGTACTTATTTTACAGAGGTCTATGGACCCATCTAATTGAACATTACAACTGAAGAAGCATTTGCTGGCGAAACGTACACAAATCCGGAGGTGGCGTTTTGGAATTCAATTTAAAATATACTTCTTTGGAATACCTACTTACCTTGGATTATTCTATGATTTCTCCTTACCTTTCATGATTGAACATTTGGGACCATGTTATGTTGAACCTTATTACCATGGAACATTCTGCTGGACTTAATTTCCTTTGAAACTTCTGTTGCAACGTGGTTTGGTTCTCTGGAACAGTTAGTATTGTTTTTCTCCCTTTACATCAAGTGCCTGGTGATGTAACCATTTTGATTTCAATATATTCAGTGTTTGGAGTTCTGTTTGGTTTAAGTTTATGCCTTAATACGTAGCCCAGATAGTAAGAAATTTAGTGGGCTTATTTGATATTTTTAAATTATTGAGCTGGTGCTGTAGATTTCTTCAACTACCTAGAGGTTGGCAACCCTATGCTGTTTTGAGGGTAGGAGAGGATAGAAATCATGGGGTATATGTGGCTTGCTGCACATGCATAGAAAAGAAACTGTTTGGCATGACAGAAGGGGGAAAGGAGGGGGCAGGAACTGGGTTTTTTCTTAGGTTGGCTGATGTTTGAAAACCCAGAGGAGTTCCCAGATTTGATTAAAAAGCCTAGCTTGAAACCTCTCTAATTTGGGGTCATGGCCCCACTAGTTAACAGCAATGTATGTGTATTGCACGGATGTCAGACTCCTCCCCCAAGTTCCAGAAGCATCCAAACTGATGCATAAACCCTGGTGGGGTTGAGCAGAAGGAGGTCTTCATGCCCCCCCTCATGCCAGTGAATATATGAAAAGCAGTATTTCCATAACAACAAATAAGCAGATGGTCAGCTGCTGAATACTTCTCAAAGGGCCCTTCCAGGTATACCTGAGTAACCAGAAACTGGTACTACTGTAATCCCACTTTGTTAATTTTTCCATTTTCAGTGAGCCTTTCCATTCAATATTTGCAGTATAGAAATGT
The DNA here is from genome assembly GCF_029931775.1 of Euleptes europaea. Lineage (NCBI taxonomy): Eukaryota > Metazoa > Chordata > Lepidosauria > Squamata > Sphaerodactylidae > Euleptes > Euleptes europaea. The sequence goes on along the minus strand of NC_079316.1, from coordinate 24,526,084 downwards.
ATAAAAAGAAAGGAGCTTGATTTCCAAACAGAAACGTTTTGTTTCTTTCCATTCTCATTGTGATTATGCCAGCATGGTGTAGTGGTTAATAGCATTGGTTTGGAGCAGTGGAGTCTGATCTGGAGAACCAGGTTTGATTCCCCTCTCTTCCTTGTGAGCAGCAGAGGCTAATCTGGTGAACTGGAATTGTTTCCCCACTCCTACACATGAAGCCAGCTGGGGGACCTTGGGCAAGTTACAGCTCTGTAGGAGCTCTCTCAGCCCCACCTACCTCACAGGGTGTCTGTTGTGGGGAGGGGAAGGGAAGGTGATTGTAAGGCGGGTTGAGTCTCCCTTAGCTGGTAGAGAAAGTCGGCATATAAAATCCAACTTGTCTTCTTCTTCATAGGGGACGTAGAAACCATGGAGCATATTCTCATCCATTGCCCTTATGATGAAGAGATTTGTGGCAAATTGATTTGGCCTTGGACTAACAGGCTCTCGGAGTCAGAGAGGGCAAGGGAGTTGCTCTCAGATGAAAAGCCAAGGATTTATGTTGACACTGCTAAATTTTGTGCCGCCGTGTCCAAAATTAGGCACAAATTGTTGGGATGGCCTGCCTTATTATCTATGTATATAGTAGTTTCCTCTTAGGATTTTATGTAGTCTCCAGTACATTTTATACTTGGAATTCTTGGTTTTAATGTTTAATCTTTTAACTTTTTTTTGTATATGTCTGGCTAAGTGCCGTATCAATAAATGACTGACTGACTAATCACAGGGTCTGTAACAGGAGTGCTGTGTTATTATGAGAAGAGTATTACTATCTTTGCTTCTGCTCCAAGGAAGTAATAAATGCAGAAACAGAGAAAAGAGTTTATCTCTGGAAATTAACTGAAACTCTTTGTTACTGAATCCATTGGGTTCACATTGAGATCGCCCACGGGGGAGTCCTGTTTAAAGATAACGCTTGTTTCTCTGAACTTTGCATTATACTTTGAATGTCCTCCAGGACATATTAAAAAGTTCTTTACCTGCTTGTTAGCTGAAAAAAGTTTTTAAAATATTGGAAGAATGTGCGTTTGGTACTGACTGATCAAAATCTGAACTGAATGCACTTGGTTCTTTAATATAGTTACATCTAAACCAAACTGGGAAATTAACAGGGCAATTCTAAGCAGAATTACAGACTTCTAACAGCACATTCCTGAGACGCGCCAGCGTCCAGGGTGAAAGTCCCTTAGGAGGCCTGGCAGGACCTACGCCAGCATACGGGTGCACCACGCTGGCGTCCAGGCAAGGTACGCTGGCGTTAGTGGCCCCAACGCTGGCAGGAAGGCCAGGATGGCGGTTGCAGGCAGCTGCTGTGGCAGCGCTGGGCCGGGATGCCAATGGAGCATTCTGCGGGCGTCCAAACACCAGCAAAGGCCACGTCGTCATCCCAGGAGGCATTCCCGGGGCGTTACGGCATCCCTGGGGCGTAACGGCATCCTGGGAGGCGTTCCCGGGGCGTAACAGCGCTTGGCTGGGGGTGAGGCTGCCATTAGGCGGCCTCCTAAGCCATTTTGGCCTGCGAATGCCCCCTTTTTTTCTGCTGAGATATGCCACCTTTTTTGCGCCAGGAGGAGGTTTCGGTGGGGCTGAAACCTCCTTAGGAGGCAGTGCCGCTGTGTTGCCTCCTAAGCCCGGCGCAGGCATTCCGCTCAGGAATGCACTGTAAGTCCACTGTAGTCAATGAATTTTAGAAGATTGCAACTCTGTTTAGGATTGCACTGTAAGAACACTGGGTTGTAATGATGGGAAGTCATCAGTTCTCTGTATTCTTATGTCTCCTTTTGATGAGAACAACACGAAGGAGAGGAGAACCAGAAGGGAGGGAGTCAGCATGTCGCTAACCATTATAACACACTACCACTAAAATACCCTATTCCATGGGTCCCCACTGTGGTTCCTGTGGATGCCACGGCACCCACCGACACCTTTTCTGGTGCCTGTCAAGTGTTTTTAGGAAGTGGGGGGCCGGGCAGGGCCAGGGTTGCCAGGTCCCTCTTCACTATCAGCGGGAGGTTTTTGGGGTGGAGCCTGAAAAGGGCGGGGTTTGGGGAGGGGAGGGACTTCAATGCCATAGAGTCCAATTGCCAAAGTGGCCATTTTCTCCAGGGGAACCAATCTCTGTCAGCTGGAGATCACTTGTAACTGCAGGAGATCTCAGCTAGTACCTGGAGGTTGGCAGCCCTAGGTAGGGCTTTTGCTCAGCAAGGCTTCTGATCGACTATTGGAGATTTCATTGGCTATGCATATTTTTTAAAATGTTGCTTTGGCAGCAGCTGCCACCACAACAGAAGGATCTACGCTGTGCTACTGAAGTTCAGCTGTAGCAACCATTTTGTGGCTGGCGCCACCTTCTGCAGCAGCCATTTTGTTGTTGCACCCACCATATGTGTGTGTGTGTTTAGTGCCATCAAGTCGCTTCTGACTCATGGCGACCCTATGAATGAAAGTCCTCCAAAATGTCCTATCTTTGACAGCCCTGCTCAGATCTTGCAAATTGAAGGCCGTGGCTTCCTTTATTGAGTCAATCCATCTCTTGTTGGGTCTTCCTCTTTTCCTGCTGCCCTCAACTTTTCCTAGCATGACTGTCTTTTCCAGATGACTCTTGTCGTCTCATGACGTGACCAAAATACGATAGCCTCAGTTTAGTCATTTTAGCTTCTAGGGTCATGCACCCACCATGCCATGCCAGAATTCCAAATGTGCCTGCAGGCTCAAAAAGGTTGGGGACCCCTTCAATCCCATCCTGAAAGGCAAAAGCCTCTTCAGTCAATAACTTTTTATTCCTCTAACCATTCCCAATCAGCAAGACAATTTCATGTAACATAAGGTCCTGGCGAAGGGAATTTGAGGCTGCTTTCACAGTAAAGCCTTAAATCTGTCCTTCCCCCTGTATTTCCCATGTCTCTGCAGTGACTTTGCATAGAGGCATATTATGGAAGTTTGAGAGTCAAAGGGTTGGATCCTAAGCAAGCAAGTGCAGCAACATGAGCAAATCCGTGCTTCCCTCTTTTCTGCTACAGCTTCTTGTGCTCCCTGAAATCTCTCCCCCACCCCAGGGTTGGTGTCTCCAGAGTCTAGAATGATGGTCTCCATAACCACTTCTTACTTGCACTGCATACAATAGTTACAGTTTTAGAATAGAAGATGGAAAGGAAAATCCACATACTCCTGTCTGCCAAGAAGCACTTTGCAATAATGTGGTACCAACGAGAGAAAAAAAAGAATAGATGGCCCACTATTGCTCTCTAGTGGACTAGAAGGCAACTGCAATGTACTAAGCTGGTGTGGACAAAGGATTTTGCTACTGCAGTCTTGGGCAGAAAAACCTTCAAAGGGAAAAGCAGAGAAGCCAGATTTAAATATCTATAAAACCTGTATAAACAAAGGGGATCCCTCTGCTTCTTCCAGAATCTTCCTGGAGACGGAAGAAGTTGAGGTGTAGAGAGGATTGGTAGCTCCCAACCCTTGCCCAAAGGCACCAGAAGTCTATTTCATTTTTCCCTCATGGGTGTTCGGGCTTGGCAATACATTCCTCACCACTTCAATGATAGGAAATTAACAACCGGGAAGAGCCTGAGGAAAGAATGTGCTTTGGTTTGCCTTGCCATAACTATAACCCAATTATATATCAAATAGACAACAAATCTATAGACAACCAAGCAAAAGATTTAATAATAACACATGGTACGTCTCCGTCTTTCACAACTATTTCCCTCACAAGTGGCCTTTTTTTTTTTTTTTACCACAGCTTGATTCAAACTAGGAAGGGCTGCTAGGGACCTGATATGGCTGTTACTTTAGCCCTTTCCAATCACACATAAGCATTGTTTTATCTGAAAGAGGTAACACACATCTTTTCATTCTCAGGACACACATATTGGGAGGGAAGGTGGCATGGTGTAGCCGGATCTCAGAAGCTAAGCAGGGTTGTGCTCATATGGAAGACTGCCAAGAAAGACTCTGCAGTGAAAGGCAATGGCAAACTAGGGGCGTGCAGCTTCTTTCCAGTATTTTTCAGGTTCGGGTTTAATAAATGCAGAAATTTTTGAAAAACTCGAAAAGCCAATGGATTCGGCTTTTTTGGAAAATTGAAAATTTTCGGGTTTATAAAATCCTATACCAAAAAATACATGGCTCAAAGCTGAGCATACAGTTCTGCTCTGCTGGGGGGGTTCAGATTGTTGCTGCTTGCCAGCTCCTACCTTCTTGAGCAGCGCGGATCTGATGTCAGCCGGCAGGTAAGTAAGGTGAGAGGGATGTGTGGAGGCAGGTACGAAAAGGTATTTTTGGTTTTTTTTTCTGGTTTGAATGCATACCCCTATGGCAAACCATCTCTGCTTCTCACTTGCCTTGAAAGCTCCTTGCTAGGGTCACCATAAGTCAATTGTGACTTGATGACACATACATACGTATGTACACACATACCGGAAACCTTCACGATTTCGCTGTTCAGAAAAAAAATAGCAATTTCACATATTGAAAAGGAGTGTGTGTAGTGTGTTCTCCCCATGTATGTGGTAAAGCATAATTACTGAAAAGGGCTATTTACAGTTGACCATCCCAGTTCTAATCTGGGAGGGTGGTTTGAGTTATGCCTCAACAGCATTAATGTGCAGAGCAGGACATTGTAGCCCAGCTTGTTGTGTCCCTAGTCTCTCTCCAAATACAGTGGCACCTGCAGCATTCAGTCCCCAATTGAGTGGGATCTAGAGTTGCCAACCTCCAGGTGGGGCCTGGAGATCACCCAGAATTACTACAGATCTCCAGACTACAGAGGTCAGTTCCCGTGGAGAAAATGGCTGCTTTGAAGGGTGGACTCTATCACTGAGGTCCCTCCCCCTCCCAAATTCCCAAATCTCCATGAATTTTACAATCCGGAGTTGGCAATCCTAGTGGGGACATGGAGGATGGGTTTGGGTGGACTGAAGGAAGAAGACGAAGGAGGAAGCAGAAGTAGAAGAAAACTGGGAGAGGAAAAAGATTCTCCTTGAATTTTCACTGGCCTCAGTTTGCAGACATGGGACATTTCTTTTTGTATTATTTGAAGTACTGTCTGCTCTCGTATAAACCTACCTGACCACTGTGGTTAGGTTCAAGTGACCTTCTTTGGGTGCCCTCGTTGTCTGAGGCTGGGTGGGTGGCAACTTGAAAAATGGCCTTTTTAGTTGTGGCATCAAAATTATGGAATTCCTTCCTGAGGGATGGGTGAAGACTTACCTGTTTCTTCTGGCATTTCCTCCCCTTCTTCCTGTGTACCTGTTTTTACTTGTGTGCGTGTTTTAATTGTGTTTACATTTTGTTTCATTGTTGTTTTTAATTGTTTTTGTACGATGTATTTCAAAAGCAGTTTTAATGTTTTGATTGTTCACCACCTTGAGGACCCTAAGTTGATTGGAAAGGAGCCATGGAAATGTTTGAAATAAATAAAATAAACATATAAATATACAAAAGATCCCTTGTTAATGAGCTCACAAATCTGACCTGGACTGTATGTTGATAGGTCAGCAAATTCCCTGCTTTTTGGGGTGTGTATCTATAACAAACATTTGTTGTAGTCTTATATCAACTCTGACAAAAAAAATCAGATTCTTTCTTAAAAACGGTGTTTTAGAGAAGACAGTTGCCCATTATTACTCTGAATTACAGGCATTGGGAAATAATCACTGGTCTTGAGTCCTAGCCTATCATTTCATATATGACAAAAGAAATAATCTAGCACAAGTTTTATTGCTGAGGGTTCTAGTGAATAATGGGCCAGTGTCCTCCACAGACTATATTTATTTTATACCAAGGAGGGGCTCGGCTCCTCCCACATGCTTTTCTTTATTGTACCAAATACATGGTCTTTGTTCCTGGTTTTAGTATTTAAGTCAGTTCAGCTGGCCTTTTCACTGTCATAGTTGGGGAGAAAGCTTTTGTGTATCTGAAGACTCCTTGCAGGTAAAATATTTGCTATGACTTTACTGCTTGTGTAGACTGATATTTTTCCCCCCTGTAATTCAAAATGACTTGTTCCTGCATAAGAGGGTTACCGCATTGGACCAAGGTCTATGTGGTCCAGCATCCATTCCCCAACAGCAGCAAACTGAAAGTTTACAAGTAGAAGATGAAGGTACCAGTCTTCCTCTGGAGTGGCCTGCCAGAATGGGTGCTAAAGGCCCCTTTTCTTTCTGCCTTCAGGAAAGCTTGTAAGACAGTTTTATTCCAGAGGGCAAACTGTTGTGGCAGATTTGGCTGAGCTTTTTAGCTGTGCATTGTTTTAAAATATTGCTGATGGGTGGTTACGAAGTTTTTATGTTCTTGCAGCTCTTGTTATTTTGCCAGCTACCTTGACTCAAAGGAGACCAGGTGGAGCTTCGGTATTTTTAATATAAGAAAATAAATAAACATGGAGCTGCCACCGAAGGCTTTATCTGGCTCTGTAGTTTCTGGCGCCCTAACATGGATAGTCCAGGCTAGCCCGATCTCACAGATCTCATTAGATAAGCAGAGGCAGCCCTGGATAGTACTTGGATGGGAGACCACCAAGGAATACCAGGGTCTGCTATGCAGAGGAAGGCACTGGCAAACCACCTCTGTTAGTCTCTTGCCTTGAAAACCCTACTGGGTTGCCATAGGTTGGCTGTGACTTGACAGCACTTTACACACATAGTTCCCTGGCACATATTACTCTTCTCTGGAAAATGCAAGATCTCTGGTGCTTTTATATATTTTAAAAGAGTTAGGTGTCTAATAGTGAGTTAGGTGTCTAATAGTGCATTCCTAAGGAGAGCTACTCCAGTCTAAGCCCATAGAAATGAATGGGCTTAGACCGGAGTAACTCTCCTTAGGAATGCACTGTAAAGGTATAGTTATCAATGGGAATAATACTGCTGATAGAACAGAAGTGCTGTTAATTGTTGTCAATATATGCCTGCTTGTGTGACAACTGTCCCTTGTGGTTGGTAGCTGATGAATGGGATAGAATCATAATCAAAATCAAGACCTCCTCCACAAGGCCATGTTATGCCCTCTGCTAGGGAAAGAGATTCCCACTTTAGTAGCCAATGAGTCTTATTTGCTTTTGTAAGTGTGCTATAAGATATTTTCCTTTGTGGCAGAAGAGGAAAATCCTTGTTCTCCCTCTGGTTCTACAATTGTAATGGCCCTCGTGCAGAAACAGCCTGTGTAGACCTTCGCTCCAAGATCCTGAATGCGCTTTCTGTCACTTCCTGCATCCTAATCTTTTAGCTGTAGTTTTCAGACTTTGTATCTTCAGGGAACCATTTCCATCTAAGGAACATCATTCATTTTTTAAATATTTTTTGCATATTATTATGAGCCTTCTCATTTTTCCCCATTGTCAGTGCTGCAATTCCAGATTAATTGCGTACAGCATTTTCACACTATTGATATGCAATTTTGATGGCAATAATTGTATCAAATGTTATTAGCATGGCCAGGGGAAAAGTCTGCTATCTATGCCATCCCATTTGGAGTGAGCCTTTGTCAGGAAACTGATCAAAATAGCGTGTTCATGAAATCTGGTAACATTCCAGCTTTCCACATCAGCTTGTCTTTTCAGGAATAACTTTGTATCAGCCACAGAGCCCCAAACATATTCCAATTAGTGTTCTGGGACACACGCTCAGTAACTGCAGGGTTCTGATCTATATGAGGATGTGCATTAGAATGTGTGTGTGTTAAGTGCCGTCAAGCCGCTTCTGACGCATGGTGACCCTATGAATCAATGACCTTCAAAACATTCTATCATTAACAGCCTTGCTCAGATTTTGCAAACTGAGGGCCGTGGCTTCCTTTATAGAGTCAATCCATCTCTTGCTGGGTCTTCCTCTTTTCCTGCTGCCCTCAGCTTTTCCTAGCATGATTGTCTGTTCCGGTGACTCTTGTCTTCTCGTAATGTGACTGAAGTATGATAGCCTCCATTTAGTCATTTTAGCTTCTAGGGTCAGTTGAGGCTTGATTTGAGCTATAACCCACTGATTTGTTTTTTTAGCTGTCCACGGTATCCATAACACTATAATACACTAAAAACAAAAAAACAAAAAACCATTTCACTTGACCACTTACGAGCTAGCAGTAGGGCTAGCTGTCTACCAAGTTGCTTCTGACTCATGCCGGAAGTTCTAGGGTCAGTTCGGGCTTGATTTGATCTATAACCCACTGATTTGTTTTTTTGGCACTCCACGGTTTCCGTAACACTCTCCACCAACACCACATTTCAAAGGAATCTACTTTCTTCCTATCAGCTTTATTCATTGTCCAGCTTTCATACCCATACATAGTAATAGGGAATACGATGGCATGAATTAACTTGATCCTGGTTGTCAGTGACTTGCCCCAACTTATTCTGATGGTGGTGATGATTCCTTATTTCAATGGTCCATCCAGGCCCAGGGTACCAACTTTTCTTCTCTTCTTTTTCTCTGTCCCTCAGACCCTCATTGTTCTCAACATTGCAGGCTACTCATGGGTTGATTTGTTGTGACAATATGGTTATAACCATAGAATCATAGAGCTGGAAGGGACCACCAGGGTCATCTAATCCAACCTCCTGCATAATGCAGGAAATTCTGAACTACCTCCCCCATCCCCCCCCAGTGACCCATATTTCATGCCCTGATGAAGGCCAAGATGCCCTCCCTTCTCATGATCTGCCTAAGGTCATAGAATCAGCATTGCTGACAGATGGCCATCTAGCCTCTTCTTAAAAACCTCCAGGGAAGGAGAGCTTACCACCTCCCGAGGAAGCCTGTTCCACTGAGGAACTGCTCTAACTGTTGGAAAATTCTTCCTAATTGATAGAGGCTGAGTATGACTCAGCATTTGAAATAAATGGCCATGTGGTCAACATTTGTTTTTTTAATCCAGAGAGGTTATATGCATTGAATCAGTCTTGCGAGTGATCTGACATGAGCTTGGCCTGCAACTCAATTGGTATTGTATTCCACTTTTTTGGGGAGGTCCTCAGCTGTAACATATCTAGTTCTCTTCTCAAAAGGTACAGACAAAATCACAAAATAAGTGTCACTCCACAGATCTCACCCCTATTCTATCTAAGTTCCCAGGAAAACCTGGAAAATTCTACACATATCTCCTCCTTGCAGACTGCTCCAATGAGTCCACCTCTAAAGTGGCCAAACTCTGTGCTGAGACCTTGTCCATGAGAATGCAGATGTTCCAAATGTTTTATGTATAATTAACTACAGCACAATAAGGTTATGCATTTTAATGGCTGTATATTAATTTTATATATGTATTTAAATTGTGCTGTTAAACTGATGTTGACTGATCTCTTGATCATAATAAATGTTGAATGTTAATTGAAAATAAGTGTCACATGGCTGATATCAACCGCGAAGGTCAACAGTACTGAACTGGTCCTCAGTCTCTCTCCACATTTGTTAATCATCTCCTTGGAGCATTCTCTACTCTGCTGTAAGCTCATCCACTTTCCTCCTCTGGCTCTTTCAGTACTCTCTACTGCCTTCACAATTTGGTGAAAAGCCATAGTGTCTTTTAATAATAAACCCCTCTCTCTCTTCAAATTCCTTCTAAAAGTCCACTTGTTTGGCAGAGTCTTTCTTTTAAAAGTAAAACAGCTATACAAATGCCAAATGATTCAAATACATGCACTATTTCTGATACCATTACAATAACTTTTCTGCACTCTTATTTTTGTTGCTGGGGTGCCTATACTGCATCTTTTTTCCCCTTTTCTGCACGTGTTTTGCTCCCTCTAATGGTCACTTCATTTCATTGCTGTATGACCAGTTTATTCCCACCCACTTTAAAATTGCAGGGAAATAAGCCAGAGACACAGCAATGAAATATTGAAGGAACCACTAGAGGGAGCAAAACACATGTGGGGGGGGGGAACCCTAACACAGTATGGGTGCACATGTGATGAAAATAAGTGTGGAAAAGCCCCATATCTACAGTAGAGATGTAAGCTGGGGCTGTGAGACAGCAAATTCCTTCAGGCTGCCCCATAAACTAATTGTTGGCCAAGCTGACATTTGAACCAAGACTTCCAGCTCAAAGCCTGATTACGGATTATGGTTTCTTCCGCTTGCAGGCTAAACAACCCCTTTGGATACAAATGCAGTCATGTGTATATTTTATACAGTGGTAGCACATCACTAGCTCTAAACAAGGATGTAACTACCCAATATGCCTGACACATACAGGGTCATGGGTGTGCAACCGGACTCACAGTACATCCGGGCAACTCAGCTTAAAAAGTGCCTGTTTGCTTGGTGCTGCAAGAAGGAGATTCTGGTTTCCCACCCTGCTTTCACCAGCAGGAAGGGTGATGGTGGTGGGCCTTTTGCACCGTTTCTTGGGCTCCATGTGAACACTTTTTAAGGTGAGTTCCTCCAATGTACATCTGATTGCAAGTCTGGTCTTGCAGCTATGACTTGGCTTGTGCTTTATGTATCATGTAGCTCGGCCCTCAGTGTGAAGCAGGAATAAACCAGGAAAATGATTCTTTCATAATTAGTCTTTCTCTCTCACCCCTGGAGAAGTATGCTTAATAGTGAACAAAGATACATAAATGTGCATCTCCCTTAGTTTTTCCATCAATATCTTGTTCTTTCTCTAACGGTCTGGTTACATGATGCATAAGCAGCAAGTTGGGTTGGAGAATCCCCAACCATACCTGCGTTTCATGTATAACCTGGGACTGTGTGTATGTGAGGGGCCAAATCAGCTCCAGAGTGTGGCGTGGTGGCAAGAGGGGCTTCATCATTCCCTCCTTTCCCAAAAAATGGTAATGTGGGGGGGAGGCCTGTTGTTCTTGCTGCCAGTTCCAAGACTTGTGGGTTCCCCCAACCCATGTTTCACCTGTGATGTAATCAAGAGTTCATGGTAGTCGTTTCATTTTATCCTCACGCCAATCCAGTAGGCCAGGCTAGGATGAGATGAGACCAGGATGAGATAAATCACCCTATTTCCTAGCTAAGTGAGGATTCGAAGCCTGGTCCAAATCTGGTACTCTGTCTACTACACCACTGGTTCTTGTTCTTCTGAGGTAATATGCTGAACATAATCAACCGTCCTTTCAATTAAATCACTGTAGCCCCTCTATCAGTATAAACATAGGCCAATAACACTTTTGGTGCTTTTGACCTGATTTCAGTTTAAAATGTTGGGTTTTTTTTTAAATTTCAGACATGCTTTCCCTACTCCTGATACAAGCTCTGCTCTCCAGCGTCATTTGGAGTCCTGTGAGAACAACAGCCATCTTTAGCACTCCTCCCTCTCCGCCTTTAACAATGGGGTCACTCAGCAGCGCCACTGAAACTGAAGACCCTAAACAAGCCTCTGCTGTTCCCCCTGATCAGAACCCGAAGACAAATGAAAACAATCCAGTCACAGATGGTGAGAGTCGAGCAAGTTCCCAGATTGTCGTAACATCTTCAGCAACCTCTTTCTCTAATGGGGCAGGTGGGGTGGAAAATAGGAACCCTTCAGAACCAACAGCTACCTCCATGGGACCCAAACAACAAACAGCTTTAGAATTGCTCACTGCTGCAGACATGGCACATACATACCCAGGAATAGATGGTAGGGAAAACAGCAGTAGCCGTTCTATGCCATTTCCTGGCGCTAACAAAGGCCCGGCATTTGCTGACGGCTTAGCTTCTGCCTTCTCAAATACACCAAACAGCACTGACACCGAGAGACACCGTTTCTGTAAAATTCCAGGGACTGAAGAACAAAAGGGAGCCCAAGGTGAAAAAGGGAGTACGGGTAATTTTATCACTTAATGCCTTTGGCTTGCTGAAATCTTTTTTTAATGAACGCCATTCATTTATTTCCTAATTAAAAACAACCGGATCAGTATCATACTGAAAAAAACAACCCAAATCCAAATTCTGTGTGCAATGAAGTAAAAAGATACTCAGTGGTGGTAAATGAACAAATAGTATCTCTTGTGGCTAAACAAACCGCTGGTACACAGAACTCCGAAGGCAAATGAAGCCGTGGGTTGTAAACAAAACACACAAGGCCCCTTGCCCTGTTGAGCCCAGCTGTGGTATCACATGTCTGATCCACACGGCGTGCTAACTCTCCTAATCCGATAGTGTTTGGTAGTACGGTATCCAGAACGTTTTGATCAGCCAGGTATTATGAACTGTTGTGTACCTGCAACAATGGAGCATGACTTGGCCTTAAGCTGCTTATACTGAGGGGAAATCGTTGCTTTTGGAACCAGCTTCTGGGAAACCTGGTGGCTCTCCAGAAGCTTAGCAGGTGTTCCTCAATGAAAGACTAATAATGGCAAATACACTTCGCTAAAGGCAATTTATCTACCGTTATCGATTGCTTCCTAAGGGACAAAAACAGACAAGAGGCTGGGAAATCAGTGACTTGATCTTCCAAGCATCTTTCAAAGCAATATTTCCCCTGCATGATTTCCCCTATCAAAGCCACCCCCTCACCCCTGCCTGCCCTGGATAGAAAGAAAGATGGGCCAATTCAAGTGGGTTACCTGTATATTATCTCAAAGCAGAAACAGAGGCTCCGTGGGGCCATTTTGGGTTGGGAATATACTTTAGTGGAGAGACTTTCCTTCCCTTCACACCAAAGTCCTGACCAAATTGCCCCCCCCCCCACGCTGGTCAAATAACCATAAATAAATGAACTGAACTCCCCCCCCCCCACAAACATCTGATTTTTACAGGGGGAATCAAATGTCGGAACTCTCTTCACAGAACTCCTAGAACCAATTATAGTTAAACAGATATGCAAATGTGAGACTTACATTGGTCAGAATGCTCATTTACATCACAAATTTCAATCGCCTGCTTCCTTTCCCACACAAACTCGGTGAACATAAAGTAGTACGAGAAAGGCTCGAATGAAGTAAAGGGGGTGGGGAAATCACCTAGATTCATGCACTATATCCTAGTTTGGACAGATCTGCTTTACAGACTTCAGCAGTGCTTAGTTTGGAGGGGAATACAAATGTGTTAGACGCCTCCTGTGAAGCAATTAAAAAAAAGTTCAGTCTTTTCTAGAGGGGTATATAATTCACCATGATGAGCTATAATGGCTCATTTGGAATCTCACCAGAGCACTGTGTAAATAAGTACATTTTAATGATACTTTAAATATGATCTCTGGGACTCCTACGGCTGCGATCATTGACCCAAAGTATGATGTTGGCTTTCATGGTGCCCTTATTGCCTTTTCATGCATACTTTTAATAATAAGATCTATAATTATATATTTAGATATTCGATTTGCACGCCTATCATAATAAACCAGTATTTAAGGATTCCCAGGATGATGTTAGGTGATTTTTTTTTTTTTAGGCAGAATGCAAGACGGTGACTGTTTGAGAATCAAGTAGTACTGTAGTTATTTTTTTATTATCTTAAAATTCCCCCACCAACCAGCAGGATTATGGGATACATGCCTATTTTGATGTATTTTTTCAGAATATGAATGGAAAATCCATCAGGCCAAGACTGTCCATGAGTCTAATCATGTTACTGCCCCGAGTAAATTTCATATACAGAGTACAAAGACTCAGCTGCAGCTGCTGGCTGATTTTGCGATGAACAAAAGTTTCTATAGATGAGTAACATATCCAGCTGTATTCACATAACCCAGTGTGACCTCAAAAACATGCTACTGATGATACAGCTCACATTGGGAAAGGATTGATGCCAGGATGAAGAGTTCTGTACCGTATCCTTTCTTTTGCATGGATCTCTCATCTTATTATTTGTACTCATGTCCCAGCTCAGAAGATATTACTGTATTCAGCACTGGTTCTACACATTATTGGATATTATACAATTGCAATAATGCACCATCTAATGGTAAATGGTTGTAGGAGTGCAAGATCCTATGATGTGTGGCTCCTATCCAGAATCTTTTACAAGCGAACAGAGCTCATATCGAAGCTAGATGGTATATCATTCATTGGACACGATACCATATTCCTGCACCAGAAAGGAAAGGAGAATTAATGGCACTGTTAATACTTGGGCTGAACTTTATTTTACTGTTTTGTTTGATAAAGATATTTAATTCCTTTTCTGTGGTAATGTATGACAATGTGTTTCTTTTTCTTTCTAGATCAACTAAGGCTTGCTAGAACTACAGGAGAAGCTGGGAACCCTGGCCCTATTGGCCTTCAGGGACTGAAGGGAGATAAAGGGGATTTGGGGGCGTCTGGTCCAAAAGGTGACCCTGGAGTAAAAGGAGATCCCGGAGAGAAAGGAGAAAGAGGCCTAGCAGGCGAGACAGGAGCACAAGGTTTGGCAGGGCCACCAGGGATTCAAGGGCCTCCAGGTATGAAAGGAGATCCAGGGGTAGATGGAATGGCGGGTGTTCCTGGAGAACAGGGGCTGATTGGACTTCCTGGCAGAAAAGGAGAAAAAGGACAGAAAGGAGACTGCAACCCAGTCGAATCCATAGCATTCTCAGCTGGCCTTCTGAAAAGGAGAAGCTTTCCCTTGCCAGGATCCCCAGTGAGATTTGAGAAGATTTTCCTGAATGAAAACGAACCCTATCATGCTGAAACTGGCATATTTACTGCAAGCACAGGGGGTATCTATTCTTTCAGTTACCACTTGAGTGTTTCCACCAAACCATTGAGGGCTGCGCTTTTCCATAATGGCCAAAGAATTCTCCAGGTGTCTAGTGTAAAGGAATCTCCACAGGGTGTTACTCAGGTTTCTGGATCATTGTTGGTTCAACTCTCCGAAGATGATGAAATTTGGCTTCAGATTTTGAATGGTTCTGCGAATGGCCTGATGGCTGATGAAACTACTGATTCCATATTTTCTGGGTATCTTTTGTACCCTGAATAAAAATAATTAAAATTATGAATGGGAATTCTGAAATTACTCAAAATTTGTCAGAGTCTGATACAAGTTTTCTGACTTCAGTGAACAGATTTCCCACTTTCTGTTCCGGATGATAATGAAATGTACTTTTGTTTATGCCACACCTAATGAGTTAGATCCCACAGATTTCCACAGGCACAAGGAGAGGGGTAGTCTTGCTGAATCCCTCCTACCATAGCAGTCCAAGTCATCCCCCCCCAATGCTGCTCCCGGTGGATGGGGGACCCCAGGAATAGCTTGAGGGGACTGGTGAAAACCACTCCCCCTTGTGCATGCAGACATCTCCAAGGCTACATTCCCACATTGTTTCCTCTCACATTTCAAATTTAGTGTTAAAGTTCGAAGCTATAACACAGCAATGGCCAGTTTTAAAGTAATATCAGTTGCCTAGCAAACACAGAGGATTCTAACACGAACATCTGTAATAAAACCATGAGATTTTACACTAGATATCTAGTTCTCTCGAGAGTCTTCCAAGCAATACTGCTAAGTTCCTTCACTCCTGGCCTGACAATGTCCTTCCAACTTGGCCATTGGACACCATCACAGTGGCTTTTAAAGCAATGTTTTGTCAGTGAAAGCAAACCTATTCTCTGTTAGACGTGCTGCTTTCTGCTGTGCTCAAGCATCTCTGGATCAAGGCTTTGTGCTCTAGCGTGCATTTCCTCCCCTCATAATTCTAATCATAAACACAGTTAGTTGGAACTTAAATCCCATTGATTTCAGTAGAAAGTGCTTCTAGTAAAAATGCTGAAGATCACAGCTGAAGGGAGCTTTATTTTCAAAACAATAGTTAACAGCATATGGTTTTTGCAGAAACGTCTGTTTAAGCTAAGATACGGTTTATCACAGTTACATGATTGTCGTTATTAGAAATGCAGGTACTGAAGTTACACTAGAAAGGAGAGTTTTCTGGACCGGGACCAAATTATTGATCTTTGTGCAAAATAAATCTTCCTATGGATGTTTGTGATAGTTGTTGAGGCATAAAGGTGGACAGCAAAGGACCTCTAATAATTTTTCCTCTAGAAAATTGATACTGTTCTTTAATTTTAATCGATGTGTTGTGACCTTGTTACTTTATAGCAGAATGATTTCAAACAAGTTTTTCGTGCAGTGTTTTACTTCCACTGAATATGTTAATGGCTTGTGGACAAGTTGGCGTATCGTTAATAAATTAAAACTTTGGACATTGTAACCTTTGAATAAGAATGTGTTTTGTCTTTGTCAGTATTTGGTCCAAATCTCCATAGCTGGTTTTTGACATTAAAAAAATACACTGGGAGATTCAAGCTGCAATCCTAAGAACACTTTCCAGGGAGTAAACCTTTTTGAGTAAAATGGGACTGAGTCCCAAGTAGACCTGCTTAGGTTTGCTCACTCAGTCATAGATTTTTCCATAAAACACAGAATTCAGTGCCGTACTGGTGATTTTCTTCACTGGATTTCATAGAGAAAGTAGAGGGGGGGAGGGCTAGGTCAAATGTGGCAGACACAATCCATCACAGTCCCTGTCCTCTGAAATCTCTGTTAGTACCCCTTTTCGTGGGAAGGAAATGTACAGATGCATGCATTGGCTTCCTTGCTTGCAGAGGGCAGACACACGAGCCATTTAGACAGAGGGAGGATTAATCTCAGTCACAGGAAAATCCATGCATTGTCCAAGTCACACAATACAGTGATGGATCATCACACATATTGAGGACATCATGGAGACTGCACACTCCTGATATGTGTGGTTTCCAGGCTCCCACTGCGAGTGAACATAATATCTGCCTAGGTTTATAGAGAGATAATCCTACCTCTTCCCCTCTTCTAGACAGTCACACGGTCATGTAATCCAAGAGAAACATTTTGTTTGGAAACAACCAAGGAAAGCACAAAGAACAAAATCTGGGTATGGCGTCAAGCTTAAACTGGTGGATAACTTTGCTGATACATAAGTAACATTTAAACTTTTTGATTCAAAGTTTGCATTATAATTAAGATGCAATTGATTGAACTGAAGTAAGCAATTTACTTACAAATTGCAAGTGCAAATTGCCCATTTGTAATGACATTGCAGATTTTGTGCCTGTTATTATATTTCATTTCGTTTTCCAATTTTTGGTTGGAGACCATTAACAGAAGTGGATTCACCCCCCTCTTAATGCAGTGGATGTATCACTGTGAACAATAAATGAAAGGCAATATGAAAAGGCAATATGCATTTTATTGGTTTCATACTGTTTATTGCTGATTGCAATGGAGTGTAATTAGAAAAATTTAACTCTATCAACATTAAAAGGGATTTTTGGGGCCATGCATCACTAACAGATCATTTTGGCAGAAGTTCAGACTTTATCCTAAAGTTGTGATTTTGCTTATGATATTACCACTGTGTAGAGAATATTTGGACATGTGCAGGAGATGCTCAGTCTCTCGTATCCCCAACAGAAAATGTGCAGTACCATTTATAAGAGGGGAAATGATTTAAAATCCACATTGTCTTTGAGCTTGAATACGTTATTCTGAGTCAGACCATTAGTCTATCAAGGTCAGTATTGTCTACTGTGACTGGCAGCAGGGTTTATGGCAGAGGTCCTTCATATCAATTACTAACTGATCCTTTTCTTAACTGGCGATGCCAAGGATTGAACCTAGGACCTTCTGCATGAAAGCAGATGCTCTACCACTGAGCCGCAGCTCCTCCTCCTAACAAGAACACATGACACTGCCTTGTATACCATGGAAGATACTCATCCAACTGTGGGTGTTCTACTTCTAAATCCTCACCCAATGGTTCTCTTCCTCCACTTCCCCAGAAGGTTGGACCAGAACCAACGGGTTAAAATCAAAGGAGTTTCCATCTAGACATTAGGGAGAATTTTCTAACAGAGCGGTTCCTCAGTGGAACAGGCTTCCTAGGGAGGTGGTAAACTCTCCTTTCCTGGAGGTTTTTAAGAAGAGGTTGGATGGCCATCTGTCAGCAATGCTGATTCTATGACCTTAAGAAGATGGTGAAATGGAGGGCATCTTAGTCATCTTCTGGGCATGGAATATGGTTGCCAGGTCCCTCTTCACTACCACTGGGAAGTTTTTGAGGCAGAGCCTGAGGAGGGAAGAGTTTGGGGAGGGGAGGGACTTCAATGCCATAGAGTCCAATTGCCAAAGCGGCCATTTTCTCCAGGTGAACTGATCTCTATTGGCTGGAGATCAGTTGAAATAGCAGGAGATCTGCTACTACCTGGTGGTTGGCAACCCTAGCATGGAATAGGGGTCACTGTGTGTGTGTGTGTGGGGGGGGGAGGTAGTTGTGAATTTCCTGCATTGTGCAGGGGGTTGGACTAGATGACTCTGGGGGTCCCTTCCAACTCTATGATTCTATGAAGTCCAGGGTTGCTATGCAAAGGCAGGCCAAGTCAAGTTTTATTCATGTTGTGGTCACAGACCTTAACATCCCAACTACTCCCCAAAAATTTAACGTGCAACATATGTTAATCCAAAATCACAGTCACGTCTGCAGCCACATGTCTAATAAAACAACTAAAGCTCCCCCCCACCGCAGTCAAAATAATTTAGCAGCATATTACAGACCATATCGAGACATAGTTTGCCTCTATCAGGCCTGTTAAAAACCTTTCCTTAGTTTGAATGCTATGGTGAAAAAGGAGGCCACTCTCTGTGCCACAAGTAAATTTACATCCACCAACAAGAATCTTACTTGCACTTCTTCTGAAACCAGCACCTGTGGGATGCGCTGAATCAGTCTAGGTCATTTTGTAGTATACAGGGAACAATGAAAGAGGATACGGGCAGGTCTTCTATCTGGTCATCAGAGCAGGGGCAAAACCGTTGACTATATGGAACATTTCCATACCTGCCTTGGATGACTGCGGATGCAGAGGCAGCCAAATTCCAATGACAAACCAGCTCTGTTTGTCTCTTGCCTTGAAAACCCGATGGGGTCACCAGAAACCAGCTATGACTTGACGGCACTTTCCACCACCAAGGATGGTATTCCTGCTTTTGGGTCTCTCTCCCTCTCCCTTCCTTCCCCCTCTCTCCTTTTACACTCTTGGTAAACATGCACCCAGTGGGGCTAAGCATGGCTCACAGAGATCTGATTGACAGCATTTGAGATGGGTATTTCACTGCACCCAATGGCCTGATTAAGTATAAAGCAGTTTCCTGTGTTCCTCTCTGCTTGTAGAATCATAGAAGCATAGAGTTGGAAGGTACCACCAGGGTCATCTAGTCCAACCCCCTGCACAATGCAGGAAATTCACAACTACCTGCCCCACACACTCCCAGTGCCCAGAAGATGGCCAAGATGCCCTCCCTCTCATGGCCATCTAGCCTCTGCTTAAAAACCTCCAGGGAAGGAGAGCTTACCACCTCCCGAGGAAGCCTGTTCCATTGAGGAACTGCTCTAACTGTTAGACAATTCTTCCTAATGTCTAGATGGAAACTTTTCTGATTTAATTTTAATCCGTTGGTTCTGGTTCGACCTTCTGGGGCAATAGAAAACAACTCAGGACCATCCTCATGACAGCCCTTCAAGTAGTTGAAGATGGTTATCATATCCCCTCCCAGTCTTCTCCTCTTCGGGGCTTGTGTCTCTGTCTCTGTCTCTCTCTGTCTCTGTCTCTGTCTCTGTCTCTCTCTCTCTCTCTCTCTCTCTCTCTCTCTCTCTCTCTTTGTCTCTCTCTCTCTCTCTCTCTCTCTCTGTGTGTGTGTCAGCCTGCATTGTACTGCTTGACCCTAAGAGTCTTGGATCAGGAGCCTCTAACTGTATCTTGAAAGAAGACCACTAGTCTTATTTCTGACAAATCACATAGCCTGTGATGCTAGGATGATTACTAGCCCAATCCTCAAATCCCCTATACCAGAAAAAAAGAAAGGAAAAGAAAAAGGGGCTGTAACTATTGTTACAATACAAGCTGGAGCTGATAGCTAGCCCTGCTTGAGCTTCAGCTAATGACAGAAAAATCGATCAAGTATGTTTTAAAGACTATTCTTATTTGGAAGCTTTCCAGATATATTGACAAAATGAATGAATGAATGAATATACCATAAGTGAGATAATGCTTCCACGGAGGATGCAAAAAACAGGTGACCTTTAAAGATTCTTACACATCGCAAGCAGATAATTTATATGAATAGGTTAGCAAAACACAAAATGGGGCAGGCTTTATTCAGTTCAACAATAAAATAACAGAAGTTTAGTATACTTCACAGGGAAAGGGATTGGAGAAAAAACTAGTATCAAAGAAAGGTACAAATTTTCTATATAAATGATGAGTTGTTCAACAAGTACAGCAGAGGTGTTATTTTACTTAACCCAGATTTCCAACTCTTTAAGGTAGCTTAGTCCCAGAACCTGCACACAGAGGTTCATGTGTGTACTCTGGTGCCTAAAACTAGGAAGTATGGAGATTCTCTCTTCTTCCTTCCTTTTTCTCTCTGGAATTACTTTGCAGCGCTTAAAGTAATTCTCTCACAATACTTGGCCAGGAATACTTCTTTCCTCAGAGACGCATGATATTGACCAGGTGAAGGTTTTTTAAATATTTAAATGTTTAGGTGTAGTTTTTCAGTCATCATGGAGAGCTCAGATGACCCATGACACTGAGAATGCCCAAAGAGTGGTATCAGCTACCTTGAAATTATTATTTTTTTCCTGAAAGGGGTCTTGGCTCACATATACCGTACAATGTCAAAATCCTCCAGGGCAAAGTGATACCTCAACTCATATATGGCCTTGCTCCAGCAGAAGCACCGTGCTGAATCCAACCCATTAAAAGGAATAAATTGTAAAATATATTACAGACTATATCCTCTCATCCCTCATAGGCACCCCCAGATAAATCCAGTAGACATGTCCTCACCCCCCCCATTGACTAAGACCTATATTCTATTGCATATTTAGGATAACAGTTAATTTCTATGTAAGTATAACCTGGATAGTCCAGGCTAGCCCAATCTCATCAGATCTTAGAAGCTAAGCGAGGTTGACCCTGGCTAGTACTTGGATGGGAGAACAGCAAGGAAGTCCAGGGTCACTATGCAGAGGCAGGCAATGGCAAACCACCTCTATACGTCTCTTGCCTCAAAAACCCTGTGGGGTCACCATAAGTGAGCTGCGACTTGACGACACTTTCAACCACCACCAAACACAGCTTTAATACAGTGATAGGTTCATGGAGAAGAGGACCATCAATGGCTACTAGCCATGGTGACTAAAGGAGGCCTGCATCTACAGAGGCAGCAGGTCTCTGAATACCAGTGCTGGGAGGCATCAGCAAGGGAGGCCCTTGACCTCTATCCTCTGTTTGGCCCTCCCACATAACTGGTTGACTGTGGTGTGAAACAGGATGCTGAACTAGATGGATCACTGGTCTGATCCATTCGTAGGGTTGCCAATCTCCAGGTACTAGATAGAGATCTCCTGCTATTACAACTGATCTCCAGCTGATAGAGATCAGTTCACCTGGAGAAAAATGGGTGCTTTGGCAACTGGACTCTATGGCATTGAAGTCCCTCCCCTCCCAAACCCCGCCCTCCTCAGGCTCTGCCCCAAAACATCCCGCTGATGGCAAAGAGGGACCTGGCAACCCTAACCATTAGCGTCTCCTTATGTTATTAAATTAGGGTAGATTCACATATTCTCACATCTTTCCTCTGGCAGCACAGAGAGATATCATGTATGAGGAAAGAAGAATACACCCTCTGTAGAATATAATTCAGTGACTCTCCATAGCTTGTCTGGTGAACAAGTGTGGTGAGATGGACCCTGGATTCAAAAAAACCTTAGGTGTGATCCAGCCATGCAGCACTTGGGAATGATAGTTCCCAGATGTTACCCGTACGAGTCGGATCAGGGGACCCCTGACCTGCCTTGGGCCATGCATAAGATTTCTCTGAGCCCTCACATCTCTCACAGGTGGGCAAAGCTATGGCCTGGAACCAGTTGCCATCTCTGTGCCTCAGCAGTCCCACCTCTAAGATGACAATAATCAAGGTCTACCATTTAGGTTCATTGAGAAGGGAAATTCAGTAATTCTCATAAATTCTTTGAAAATAAAAATGCTCTTCAGTAGTAGAAGAAGAAGAGTTGGTTTTTATACCCCAATTTCTCTACCTTTAAGGAGTCTCAAGGCGGCTTACAATAGCCTTCCCTTCCCCTCCCCACAACAGACACCTTGTGAGGTAGGTGGGGCTGAGAGGGTTCAGAGAGAACTGTGACTAGCCCAAGGTCACCCAGCAGGCTTCATGTGTAGGCGTGGGGAAACCAA
This sequence comes from Euleptes europaea, assembly GCF_029931775.1. Lineage (NCBI taxonomy): Eukaryota > Metazoa > Chordata > Lepidosauria > Squamata > Sphaerodactylidae > Euleptes > Euleptes europaea. The sequence goes on along the minus strand of NC_079316.1, from coordinate 24,503,904 downwards.
CCCGGTTCTCCAGATTAGAGTCCAATGCTCTTAACCACTGCACCATGCTAGCTCTCAGTAGCTGCCACTTAATATACAGCTATTGAAGGAAAAACCTTGTTGTCCTGGAAGACAGGTGGTGGGGAGTGCCTGAAGAACAGGTATCAAAGAGGCAACTGAACAGCAGGCTCCTGACCTGTAGACGGCACTGGATTTGCATTTACTCCAATTTCAGCATCATTCTGGTGGCTTTCTGGAGGAGTCACCAATCCCCTTTTTTCTCTGCCCACTGTACCCTCTCATTGGCTATAATTAAAGAAACGAAAGAAATAAAATAGATCACAGCCCACTGGAGGACAAGACTGGCTTCTCCCGTGTACTGTGCAGTGTGGGAACGCTCGATAAAGAAGAGATTATAAGGTAGGAGATGCTAACAAACATTTATTTATCTTGATGAAGGGGCTTTTTTTTTTGCAAGTAATGTGTTTCAGATGTTGGTTTACTATTATTGATTAAAGCAATTGTATTTAAAACAAGTGTGTAGCTGAAGGCTTTCCCCACATCTTTTCCTGAAGAAAAGCTCCAAGTCATGTTTCATAGATAGATAGATAGATAGATAGATAGATAGATAGATAGATAGATAGATAGATAGATACAGAGAGAGAGAGAGAGAGAGACTTTTCTTAATACTTTCCACTGTAGAAACTTTTGGAAAGTGGAATTTCTAACTTCTTTTATTAGCAGGCAAAAGTAAATAATAACCGGCTTATAAAGCTGAATAGTTAAATAAAGGCTAGTCACACACAAGTAGACATTTTGGCAAAATTCAGTTTTTGAGGGAGAGCAGTGTAGTGGTTATGCTGACGAAGAGGAGAGAAACCTGAGTTCAAGTCCCCGTGTGGTCGTGATGAAACTCATTGGGTGAGCTTGGGCCAGTCGCTTCCACTCAGTCTGACCTACCTCACAGGGTTGTTACAAGGATAAAATAGAGCAGGGAAGCAAGGCACATGCTATCCTGAGCACCTCAGAGGAAAAGCGAGATAAAATTAATAAATCTGCGTTCTCAGAGGATCTTCTATGGAAAAAGAGGTCTTCAGGTCAGCATATGAAAAGTTTTTTTTTTCATTTAATGGCACAGTGACAAATAAAAAAAGGATAGTTCCATACCAGGAAAAGTTACCCATTGGAATCCAAGGGACACGTTATTTGTGACTAATATATGTGTCACTAATTTTAATTGGATTTAAGCATGAGTAAGGCTGAAGTTCTGAGCACAATTTGAAGTAAGCCTCAATGAACCCAATTGGATTGAATGCCAAAGGAACATGCAGAAGATTAGACTGTACCACTCTTTACATTTCTGATTAATAAAAATGTGACGGTTTGGCCAGGATGCTGTTCAGTATTTAACCTTGCACGTTTATTTACATACGGCTGCTTCTGGTGGAAAAAAGCAGCACTCCCTTGCTGGACTGGGAAATAAGCCTGCGGACGGGATTCAGAAGTGCGTTGGCATAGACATGAGTGTTGCCATGTGAAAGGTTATGTACGGTATCCAGTGGCAACCCATTCACTTTACATTGTGTCAACTGCGGGAAGAGGGGACTATATACCTGATACCAGAACAACTACTACAACAAAAAACAACCACAAAAGGAAGGACTTGTAGCTAAGTGCCAGAGCACACACTCTGCGTACATAAGTTCTTTGGCATCTCTTGAAAAAGGATCTTAGGTAACAGCCCTGGGAAAGATTTTCTGCCTGAGATCTTGGATCTGTTCTGTGGTCAGAGCAGTCAATATCAGCACAGGTGGTCAGTGGTGGGATTCAGCATAAGACAGCATCATAGCCTCATAAGAATTAGCCTGAAGGTGTCAGGTGCATATCACGGGACATTTGCAGAAGTGACACTGTGAGGAGAACTTTATCTGAGAGGGTGATGACTTAAATGGGGTGGGAGGTGAGGGGTGGACAGGCTGTCCAAAGCATGAATTAGACACCAATGAAGGAAAGAAAGTCTATAAGGTGATATAGCATGAATGGTGTGGTCTCATGGCTGAACATAAAAGCTGCCTTATATTGAGATAAACTACTGGTCCATCTAGCTTAGTACCATTTACCCTGATGAAAAGTGCTTCTCTGCAGGGTTTGAAGCATAGGAAAAGTCTTACTACCCAAGATCCGTTAACTAGTGATACTTGGGACTGAGTCTAGGAGTGTCTGTGCACACCATGGGTTCTGCTTCCGAGCTATGGCCCTTTGTGCATATATGACCATTTTCTTTTATGTTGTTATGCATTGGTGGTCCATAAAACAAGGACAGGAAGTTCAAACTAGATCCTGATTTGTCCAACACCCATTTTTAGAATAGGGACTGCAGTGAAGGAACTGAGGCCCAGGGCAGAATATAGTCCCAGTCTATATTTTGCATTTATTACTGTTGGGACTTAAGCCAGCAGTGGGCCATGAAGGGGAGGGGCCATGGCTCAGTGGTAGAGCATCTGCTTGGCATGCAGAAGGTCCCAGGTTCAATCCCCGGCATCTCCAGTTAAAGGGACTGGGCAGGTAGGTGATGTGAAAGACCTCTGCCTGAGACCCTGGAGAGCCGCTGCCGGTCTGAGTAGACAATACTCACTTTGATGGACCAAGGGTCTGATTCAGTATAAGGCAGCTTCATGTGTTCATGTGTTCAGTTTGGTTGCCGACCATTGGGCCACATTTTGTTCTGACTAAAAGAAGGCAGAAGCACACTAGCAGAAGAAATGGAGAAAGTTTATTTGCACCAGTAGGGGAGAGCAGGTTTGGTCTTACACAAAATGACTCTACAACTTGCATAAAAACTGCCCTGTCAGCCTTGCTTGTGGGTTTGAGCAGCTGGATACCTGCTCTTCTGACCTTTCCCTTCCCACCTCTCCTGTCACTGTTTTGGCCTAAGCTGCACAAGAGCTGGATCCGACAGTTATGCACAAGGCAGGTTGTGCAGGTTGGCTTTTCCTCTGTTTCTGGACCATCTGCATGCCACTTGCCACATATGTGGTACATATTGGTACATTACACACAATGAGGGGAAAAAACCTTGGGAAGACGTATTCTGTGGCCATGAAGAAAAAACGGAGACTCTACCCAAACAGCCAATTCCCTCAACAACTGCAGCATGACACTGGAAGTAAGGGAAATTGCATGTGTTTGTGTGTGTGTGAGAGCGAGCGAGAGAGTGAGCAAAGGAGGAACCAGTCCATGTCAGGATTTAGCCGTGTGAGGAGAAAGGGTGGGGCAAACCTTGTGGCCTCAGCCAGACTGGAAGGTTCATTCACATTTCAGTCCTCCTCAGCACAGGCTCATAATTCTCTCTGATCAAGAGACCCATATATTAGCTGCCTCCTTAGCCTGGTGTAGTGGTTAAGAGTGGAGGACTCTAATCTGGAGAACTGGGTTTGATTCCCCACTCCTCCACATGAGTGGCGGACTGTAATCTGGTGAACCTCCACATGCAGCTTGCTGGGTGACCTTGGGCCAGTCACAGTTCTCTCAGAACTCTGTCAGCCCCACCTACCTCACAAGGTGTCTGTTGTGGGGAGAGGAAGGGAAGGTGATTGTAAGCCAGTTTGAGACTCCTTTAGGGTGGAAAAAATCGGGGTATAAAAACCAACTCTTCTTTTTCTTCCTCTGCAGCTTTTGAGCATTCTTCCTGTTTCTCTTACCTTGCTTGTGAGGAGGTCCTCACTCACAATGCCTTTACTCTCAACCAGGCCATTACTTATGACAAGACCTCCCTTGAGCTTAAGGGAAAACCATTTGCCTGGAGGAGCTGCCTGTCCACCAGTTCCGCAGCACTGCTGCCATTTCCCACATAGATCCCCTTCGCACTCTGCCATTGGCCTTCTTCCTTTCCCACCTATATTTTGTTGTTTTTTTCCCCAAAGTGGGATATTCTCAAACCCACAGAAGCACTGTCCTCCGGACTCTAGGGACTGCAGTCATCTCAGTAGTCTGTTAGCTATTCCATTGAGGCTGTGGTTCTCCTGATCCTCTCTCTGGAAGTTTCCTTGAAGCAGAGGGTGATGTGATCACAGATGTAGTTATTTAGATTTATTGTGAGATCTATCCAAAAGGCCTGAGGAAATGAATGAAAAATGTTTATGAAAGAAAAGAAAGAAGGCCAATAAGCAGCAGGCAGGAATCTCAGTCCTTGATGCTGAAGGGTTCTTTATCTAATCTGTCATCAAGGGATGGTGGGAATGTTTTAAAAGTGAAACAATTTTTTTTTTTAAAAAAATAACGTGAATAACACTACTAGGATGTTTTATTGGCCTCTTCCTCGCCCCTTAAATAGACAACAAAGACAATTTTAGCAAAGGCATTCTGATTTTCTTATTTTGGTCCCAAATATAAAATTCTTTTAAACCAATCCTAAACAAGAGTAGGAAATGTATTTAGATAATTGGCCATTTAGATAATTAACACTGACCAGATACCTGATTTCAAAGGAACGTGACACATTCATTTTTTAGATGAATTAATTGTTTGTACCGAATAGAAAACGAACACGTGGGGAACTCTTTAACATTTCTAAACTTCCTCATGACACAAAAAAGTCTATCTTCAATTGAATTACCAGCATATATTTTGAGGGATGAGGGATGAAAAGCCAGTGAGGCAGACACCACCGATGACAGATTTTAGGAGACATTTAAAGGTAGCAAATTGTCAAGATTTCAATAGCAGAATCTTGGATTGGCCCTTCATATCCCTTCCTGTCTCTTCCTCCCCCCCTGCCCTTACAAAATACTTCTCGAATAATAACATTTGAAAAGCCTTCAGGAAAAAAACACACATGAAGATACTAAAACAGATTATCTGTTTTGAATGGCTTCTTAGCAGAGCCAGTTATATTCCCAAGGTTATATGTGTGTGTGTGTGTGTGTGTGGGGGGGGGCAGCGATACTCCATCCTTGGCACTTCTTAGATGATGTCTGACTCTGCAGATATTTTATATGTTTCTCAACTGTGTTGTATGTGAATGAAGCAAGCATTCAAGCACTTCTAGGTTTCCCTCTTGCCTTTGTCAGCCTTGGCAGAGCAGCTGTTACCACTCTACTGTTCTGTTTGTTGGTGTGGGGCATTTGATAGTAATGGGTCTTTCCAAAGATTCCTTCTGAGTGTTTAACAGCGCAGTCCTAAAAAGAATTAATCCAGTCGAAGGCCATTGCTTTCAATCTGCTTAGACTGGAGTAACTCCTTTTAGGGTCCCTGCTGTAAGTTGGTGTTCTGCTCCAGTAAACCTCACAGGCCATTACCTTGCTAATTGTTGGAGCTACAGGACTCGTACAAAGCTACGGATTGTCCTCCGCCTTGGAGTGGAATATACCAGGGCTCTCCTGAAAAGGGAAGTGGCTACATAACCTTTCCCAACTTGCTGCGACCTGTTAAAAAAAAAAAAAAAACCAAACCAAACAACCTCTCTGTTGTTTGGCTCTTGGCTGACTCTGAACCTGGAGTTCAGATGTGTGTCTTGTTATTAGCTTATTGGCACAAAGCCTTTCACCGTATTGAAAATTGAACCGCCATGTGGAGTATGCACACAGATCATTGTGCATACATGACGTCTGTCATTCACATTCATGCAATGATCGAGATTATGCTGGATAAGAAACCTTTTCTGTTTCCTGTGGACAGCAAAAGCCAGTGCTAGAGAAAAAAAATTCCTCTTGAATCATCTTTAGAAAGAGCAGTCAGGATTTTCTTCTCATATTTAGATAACCCGACTTTGCTCTTTCCTGCAACCAAGCTATCCAAATCAGTTGTTTTATAAATAGGGTTGCCAACCTCCAGGTACTAGCTGGAGATCTTCTGCTATTACAACTGATCTCCAGCCGATAGAGATCAGTTCACCTGGAGGAATGGCCACTTTGGCCATTGGACTCTATGGCATTGAAGTCCCTCCCCTCCCCAAACCCTGTCCTCCTCAGGCTCCGCCCCAAAAACCTCCCTCTAGTAGTGAAGAGGGACCTGGCAACCCTGTTTATAAAGCCTCATATGAATATGTGGCTTCAATAATTGAAGGGTGTGGGAGGAATCATATGGGCTCTTGCACGGGACTAAGAAATAGAGGGGCACTGAATTTTGGTTGAATTCCTTTTCCGACAAGGGCCTCTAGGCCTGGAAGATGACATACCTAGTTTGACAGTAAGTGTAGAGAGTATATTAGGCTGAACTCCTGTTAGCTTGTAGTTATCAGCTGATTGATCCTTGTGTATGCACTTACTTATGTGTACTTCTGCTACAGCATTAGTTCAAAAAGAGAAAGGTGTGATTGTGTCATGGCCCAGGCTTCAACAGGCGAAACTTCATCAGAGGAAGAGCCTGACCAGGGAGAAATAACGGGCATTGCACCTCAGACAGCTGAGAATGCAGGGCAGGGCGAAGGACAACAGGTAGGAGTAAACACCAGCCCCGCTGAGGAGTTGGAAATAATCACAGAATCACCTCCTTTGGCACAACCAGATGCAGCTGCAACTCCACAGAAGCAGGACCCACCCAGCTCACCTGAAGCCACTCAACAACAGCACAGGCAAAGAGGAAGAATGGAGTTGCAAAGTAAAAAGAGAAGTCCGCGTCTACAGGCACTAAGGAGACGGCTCCAAGACTGTGAGTTGTCTGAGGATGAGAACTAAGGCAAAGAGAAACAGCTTAAACCCAGGCTCGGAACAGACAGACGTTGCGAAAGCAATTGTTGCAAAAGGATCTCTGACTTTTGTTGCTGACGCTCCTAGACTTTGATAAACGGACTTCTGACCCTTGGACCGGACTTTTGACTTCCCCTCTGCACGCCGACTTTATTTTGGTTTCCAGCTCCTGGCGGGACTCCCCCGGATTCCTGCATTCCTGAGATAACAGCCTGCTCTCAAGACCAGTAGCCGGCAGTAACCCGAGACGACCTGGCCTAGCACAGATTGTGAGAAGCCAGCAGGAGCGTCAACCTTGATAAGTTAGACGTTTTGACATTCTTGCCTCTGGATACTGGTTCAGAGTGTTACTGACTATCCTACTTCGATCACACAGGAGGATGGAGCAGGATTTGATTACCTGGCACAGCCGGTGCTGGGAACAGGATCACACAGGACACATGTCCTTTTACAAAGCCCTAAAACAGATCCAAGTACACAGATTGATGCATGCATGTACACACGTCAGTCCTTTGCTGTTCATGCTTCTCCAAGTGCAATTCCGAAAGTGCTTATCCATTGCCCCCCAGATGCTAAGATCATGCGTTCTCTGGCCTACCTGTCTTGCTTACCTAAATTGAGGTGTCCCCTACAAGTTCTAAATGTATAGATTATTCCATGTTCGGAATTGTGGAAAGAGGAAGCAATCATTTCTACAATTTAGATTTAAATATGTCACATGAAATATATATCTCAGGCATGCCCATCCTGTGATCCGCCAACACAAATGCAGCTTGCCAGCCATATATGGTAGTCAACTAAGGGCTCATTCATTCACAGTTCTCAACGAACCCTGGATACCAAAAGTGCCAGACCCTATTAATTCAAATGAGGTATAAAATTGCATTGGAAGACTGGGATGATGCTCAGCCAATGGGAAGGCTAAAGGGTGTTGCTTATGAAAAGACTCCATGTGTCCCATGCAGGCAAGGGCTGGATGCTGTTCACTTAGTTCCCTACCAGTGTCTGAAAAAAGCAAGAGTCCAGAAGCACCTTAAAGACTAACAAAATTACTGGCAGGGTATGAGCTTTCGTGAGCCACAGGTCACTTCTTCAGATATGTGATCTACTAGTGTCTGAAAAGAACTAACCACTGCAAGAACAAAGAACATATGAATTTTAACATGATTACCTTTCTTTTTTAATGAAGATCTCTTATCCCAGTGAAGAGGTGGAAGATTGTCTACATTCTTCCTGGACTGGAAAAGCTAGCAACGTTCTAGCTCAATAAAGTAAGATAACTCCGCACAATCTTAGTACCGGAAATGTTGGTCATGGAGATCACCACATTCATTCTTCTGTTTTATTTTATCTTCCCACAGCAGAGGGATCCAGTAGCTACACTTGTCACATATTTACAATTACCATCCTACAAGGACGCACGAGATTCGTAGGAGGGAAATCTCATTTTTTTTGCCCCTCTTTCCTTCACTCAGCTTGTTCACTAACAGCTCCACCACCTCTGCCTCCCTAGCTCATACCTGCTCCCCCTACCCCACTTGCTTGCGGTCTCACCACTTCTGCCTGCCTGGGCAGAGTCAGCAGCTATCTTGCTGGTGCTAAATGCACAGCAGCATTAGTGGCCAAGTTGTACAGTGCTGGCCACTAGGCCCATTGCACAGCGAGGAACCTGCAAGGACTTGCAAGGGGAGCCTCACTTTCTCCTGTATCCCCTTCCCACACTATTTCTTCTTTCCCTCTTCCTGGCAACCACCCTATCCTCCCTTTTCTCTTCTTCCTTCTCTCCTTCCCACCCACCAACCTACCTTTTATCTGCTCCTCTTCAAATACATTATTTATTTATTTAACTCATTTATACCCCACCTTTCTTCCCGATGCGGATCCAAAGCAGCTTACATCATTGCCTTTTCCTCCATTTTACTCTCAAAAACACTGTGAGGTGAGTTAGGCTGAGAACGTGTAACTGGCCAAAAGTCACCCAATTAGCTTCCAGAGCAGAGTGTACATTAAAACTTGGGTCTTCCAGATCCTAGTCTGAAACACTAACCGCTATACCATAGTGGCTTACATGGGGTAGCTGCTGATGAACAGTAGCAAGCAGCTGGACCTGGGAGTGTCATGTAAATCAGATGGCCCTGATAAATTCTTTCTCAATGACCAAAATAGCCTTGGAAAGCAACCTCCCCCTCCCCTTCACTGATATAAACCACAGCTTGAATGCTGGCAGTACTGTTGCGGCAACAACCACTGTGGGCATTTGTTTCTTAAAGCTACAGTGCTGTTTCTATCATTTTGGGGTGTTTTAACCCCCCCATGTTTTTTGAAATATTTTATATTTTCCTGTAAATTTGGGGCTTTTTCAGGTTTGTAGAAAGATCTTCAATGTCTATTCATGACTCCATATTTAAGTATTCACAGATTTCACAATGCTGAGAATGAGATAAATTGATGATTGCTGTGACCATGACAACATACTGTGAGCAAGTACTTTAAATGACAACCGTCATAGTAGCAAATGGAAAGATATCTTGTCAGCTGGTTGTGTGAATGATGGTAAATGTATGGACATAATTCATATGGTTGTGGACTGAGAGGAGGGTCAGTCCATGACAGAATTTCATTCTAAAGATTAAGTTATGAAACAAGCTGCAATCTCCTCACCTCTTCTGAATTAAATTACTTAATGGAAAATTTTATGAAATAAAGAACAAAATAGTCTATCACCAAAAGACTGTACCTTCCCAATGCATTTCTTTCATTTTCTTCTTGAATAACACGCTTAATTTTGCTTCCATTTATTCCTTCCTATTAAAACCTTTCAACATGTGTAATTGTGCTTGACTTCATAGTCATTATGGAATTATCGCTGACTGAAATTCAACTTCGCAGTGGTCTAAACGAACCACTGTGAATGTTCTTCCGCTGCTCTGAATATTCTAGCTCACTAAAGCTTATACACCAGATGCTTCCTCAAGTTTTATTAAAGTTGTTATAAGAAATGTTACAGTGGATAAAATTATATAAAGCTGTCGGTCTTGATATTTCCATATGCTTGAAAAGAATTCTGGAACGCCCCCCTGCACGGACGTGGTCTCTATGCCGTTGCCGGTGCCATGGAGAGGCTGCGCCGGCGGAGGGGAAAGGCTCAGCTCCTCTGTGCTTGGGCACTGGCGGAGCCACCCTCCCTGCTGGCGTAAGCGAGTGTAATCTCATGATTACACGCACTTACGCCGGCGGCGGGATTAGGCCGCCTCCGAAGAAGTTTCGGGACCCCCCAGGAATGGGCTGCAAGTGTCCCAAAACAGCAGGGGAAAAGGTGCCAAAAATCACAGTTGGAGTGACAGCATAACGTGACTTCTGCAGCTAATCTGGAAGTGACATCATTGCATTGACACAACAAGCTATGGTTCACTGGAAACCCTATGGTAAAGCCAGAGCATTGCATTGATGCAATTACACACTTCTAGATTCACTCTGGAAGTAACATCATGCTGTTGCTTTAACACCCTTCCCAGTCTCCTACTGAGTGCCAGCTGGCAGCTGGCAACCCTAGCTGCTATGGGTGCCAGCAGGAGGTTGTTGGGGTGGAGCTTGAAGAGGGTGGGGTTTGGAGAGGGGAGGGACTTCAGTGCCATAGAGTCCAATTGCCAAAGGGGCCATTTTCTCCAGGTGAACTGATATATATTGGCTGGAGGTCAGTTGTAATAGTAGGAAATTTCCTGCTAGTACCTGGAGGTTGGCAACCCTACTAGCTGGAGATGTGAGGTAGGGTTGCCAGGTCCCTCTTTGCCATCGGTGGGAGGTTTTTGGGGAGGGGAGGGACTTCAATGCTATAGAGTCCAATTGCCAAAGCGGCCATTTTCTCCAGGTGAACTGATCTCTATAATCTGGAGATCAGTTGTAATAGCAGGAGATCTCCAGCTTGTACCTGGAGGTTGGCAACCCTAATGAAGGGATCTGCATGGACCAAAACCATTTGGGACAGAGACTGTAATAAGGAAGAGAGTTGGATGGAGTTCAGTGCAAAAGATGATTGCTTCCAACCCTCTGTTCAGTAAACACTCAGAAATAAACCTGATTAACCTTTGTGTAATGGGGAAAATACTCTCCCACACAAGTAGCGAATCTGGGTTTGTTACTATGTAATGAATGAAATGGCCAGAAGTTTCTTATTGAGAAAAGGAAGACTGTTTATGTGGTTTCGGTTTGCCTTAATTTTTTGGTATAAAACTCTGGTTCTAATGTTGTTTAAAAGGCAAAGTTAAAATCCTCAACACCCTGACAAGCCCTTACCTGCCAGAAACAACTGAACATGCTGATTGGGCTAGGCTAAGAAAACGACAGGGTTATAATGCAGAAAGAAACAGGGGCTTGTTGGTGAAAATAATGTGGAAAGTGGCATCATTCCAGAAGCCAGCACTTGCATACGTTTGATAATTTATAGTCATGAGATTAATTAGCTCATGGAGGAATTTTCCTTATCTTGTGTAGGAAAAAGCAAGGCTTGGGTAGCAGAGCGGAGTGTATGAATATATTTTAACTGTCCCTAGGCAGCTGCTTAGGTGAGGGCCAGTTTTATTAGAGATAAGGGAAGAATGTGCATATAGAAGCATATAGGAACAAAAAAAGTTTAATTAGTTGAGAGGGGCCCAAAGAGTTTTTTAACAGCACAGAGATGAAGCCTGCTGTCTTTTGGAGCAAGCAACTAAAACTAGAGGCAATGTAAGTGTATGCTAGCTTGCTATTTCTTGAAAAAAATGTTGGAACTCAGGTGAAGTATAGTTTGACATTCATAACATAATTCAAATCTAGCTACGTGTCATCTTTCAGAGTGTTCTATACCTTCATCTGGAGCAGGGCTGTACCCATGAAGTTGAAGATAGGCTATCAGCCAAGTGCCATGAGGTCATAGAATCATAGAGTTGGAAGGGACAACCAGGGTCATCTAGTCCAACCCCCTGCACAATGCAGGAAATTAACAACTACCTCCCACATCCCCAGTGACCCCAACCCTCCCCCCGCCATGCAGGAGATCCACAGAGGACTTGATAGGTCTCCTTTTTTGCACAAGACTGCTAAAGAAGGGTGGGAGTGATCATTTAGGAATCTGCGATGCCATGTGACAAGTGGGCTGCATTTTGTTTCGAGGGCCAAATAGTTTGCAGACCTGCTTTGGAGTAGTTCTTACTCCTTTATGATTTGCCGTGATGGTGGCTCCTAAAGGCTTATAATGTACTCAGCTGAGGAAAGAACTCCATTTCCTCGTTAGAAGTAACACACAATAGATGAGAGCATGACTTGAGCGCTTTTTTTGCTGTTTCCATCACATCACCGGTCAAATGGGTTGGATTTGAGCACATTGTTCGTTTCCCCCCCAAACACAGAGTGATGGAACACAGAGTGATGGAAACCCACTGGAATTAGTTATTTGAAGGGCTTCAGTGGGTTCTGGATTGTGCTGCCACCACTCTTTGGACATCTGAGGCTGCGGGAAGTAGCAGAAGACCATTGCACAATGGACCCTTTGAGGGCAAACTGTAACACTTCAAAAGCCCTTATGGAGTAACATTGCAAACTCCTTTGCCTTGCAAGGCACAAAGTAAACTGTTAAAAACTGGTTTCTCTCCTAGTCCCTCTATAGTACTGGGAAAAAACCACACACACTAATTTCTTGGCCACTTCTTGATATCCTCTTATTGCTCCAGAAAGTACTTGATTGCTCTTGCAAAGATATCAAGTCTCAAAGAGTAGAAGCAGGAAACTTGCTCATGGTTCCTCCTCTGGTCACTTCTGAGTCTAGCCCATGAGGGGACATCATGTACTGCAAACAACTTGTGAGCATCCTATGGAGATGATTTTACTCACTGTTGTGTTTATCTTTTCCAACAGCAGCAGTAATGTGGGGCGTAAACTGGCGTTGGTCCATCTTCATCATAATGAACATTGTTGCTGAGCTGAACATAGAGGGTAAAAGTACCCCATCCCCCAAGCACACTAAGATCAAAGCCATTGGAATGGAAGTCACCGAAAATCTTGACATGTCTGTTGCCCCTCCCACTGAAGATGGCCTTTTAACAGAAATGGCCGAAACCAGTGACACGACGATGGAACTGTCCACGCCAAACTACGCCTTCAGAACTGCCACCACGCTCTTTCCATTTGAAAACTTTACCCTTGATTCGGCTGACTTCTTCTTTAACTGTTGTGATTGCTGTACTCCAACTGCAGGACAGAAAGGGGAACCCGGAGAACCTGGCCTGCAAGGTAAGGAAAAGCAAAACCAAAGCTTGCTGGTGTTATTGTCTCATCGAAAAAGAATAACAATACCATTTTGTTATTAATATATCAAAGAACAATCAATCATTGAACAGTATTTAATGGGGTGGGGTTACCAGCTTCCAGGTGGGGCCTGGGGATCTTCTGGGATTACAACTGATCTCCAGACTACAGAGATTAGTTCCCCTGGAAAAAATGGCTGCATTGGAGGGTGGACTCTATGGCATTATACCCTGGTGAGGTCCTACCCCTCCGCAAACTTCACCCTCCCAAGACCCTACCCCCAAATTTCCAGGAATTCCCCAACCCAGAGTTGGCAACCCGGGGGGGGGATCAAACATTTCACCATTAATAGAAAAGTTTCACTTTCTTCATGGGTCAAGGGACACATATAAGAGGTGGGGAGGCCAAAAGAACAGCCCAAAAGAATGGGACAACAGCACTTACGGACTGTAGCAAAAGTAGAGATGCCAGCCTCCAGGTAGGACCTGGGGATCCCCTGAAATTACACCTCATCTCCAGACTACAGACCTCCATTCTCCTGAAGAAAGTGGATGCTTTAGAAGGTGGAGTTTATGGCATTGTACCCCACTGTCTTCCCCAATTTCCATCCCCAAGTCTCCAGGAGTTTCCCAACCTGGATCAGGCAATCTTACCTCAGCATCCTCTGTTGGTGGCTAGGGGAGACTTGGCAAGCCTAAGCAAAATTGTGTCTGCCCCAACAATCTGTTTCTAACAGGAATTCATGTGAAGGCTCCTAGGAGCCATGTTGGTGTCCTAAAAGGAAAATGTATGTGTGTGTATGCTTCTGTGCGACACACAAACAAGATGTAAAGTCAGGGTTTCCTTGCTGTCTGCCTGCAACTAGCACTCATAGGTATGCTTACAACCCAGCTATATTTTCAAAGTTTTTGTACAACAAAAAAAGACAAAAAGTTCATAATTATTGTTATTTATAAAGAAATTAAGAAATCTAGGCACAGTCCAAAGATATAACAAGACGTAACCTGCATGCTTACATGGCAGGGTTATTCCTAAATGCATGCATGCATTCATTCATTCATTCATTACATTTTTTAGCTTGTTCTGCCTCCAAGGAGATCATGGCAGCATACATGATCTTTCCCCAGCCCTTTTCTTCCTGGCCACAACCCCGTGAGGCAGGCTGGGCAGAGAGGTGGTGACCGTCCCGAGATCATACACCCAGAGAGCCTCATAGCTACATGACAGTCTGAATTTGTAACCAGCGGTGGCTTTATTTTTCAGGGAATATATTGTTTCATTTGATATCGCTCCTTTGAATTGGTGGTTCTCTTCAGTCCTATGATATAAGAATTCTGCCTCTTGACTTTTTAACACAGGGTTGAAAGGAGAGATGGGAGAAAAAGGCCTTCCAGGTCTGGCAGGAATTCCTGGGCTACAAGGCCCCAAAGGATTCAAAGGAGAAAAAGGTATGGACCGTGATAACATGAGGAGGGACAGTGATATGGTAGGGAGGGAATGGCAGCGTGGTATAGTTCAATCTCATTAGATCTCGGAAGCTGAGCAGGGTCAGTGCTTGGAAGGGAGACCACCAAGGAAGACTCTGCAGAGGAAGGCAATGGCAAATCACCTCTGAATTCCTCTTGCTTGGAAAACCTTGTGGGGTCGCCATAGTCAGCTGTGACTTGACAGCATTTTTCATCACCACCAAGAGCCACTGAGGGATGTGGAGTGGTATAGTATAGCCCAATCTTGTTATATCTCAGAAGCTAAACAGAGTTGGACCGTGATAAAGTGAGAAGGGACAGTGACCTGGTAGTGAGTTAATGGCAGTATGGTATAGTCTAATTTCATCAGATCTCAGAAGCTAAGTAGGGTCAGTGTTTGGAAGGGAGACCACCAAGGAAGACTCTGCAGAGGAAGGCAATGGCAAACCACCTCTGCTTAATCGCTTGCCTTGAAAACCACTTGCTGAGGTTGCCATAAGTCAGTTGTGACTTGATGGCACTTATGTTTCCCACAAAAAGACAGAAGCCATGTGATAAATTCTTTCTTAAAGCCAAGTTTCTATTAATTCTGTTCAGATCCATACCCACTTAATATAGCACAGACAGGGAATTGGGTGCTTCCAGAGGTTTTACATCTTTGGTGGCTATGCCTTTTAATTAAAAAAAAAAAAACCTCTTCCTTTTTCTTAAACATTTGACATGTTTTAAGTTGGAAATATCACAATTTCACCATCAAAGTCCCGTGTCTTATGGTTGCCTTGTCAGCTGCTGTGGTACAACTGGAAATTTGCGACACTGTAGATGAAGGCACATGCTCTGCTGAGGATGGAGGTTTGCTCTGTCTGTCAGCCACTAATAAGCTATGAAATGGCTAGAGGAAATCCTAGGCACAGTGGATCAAATCCAGGGCTTCCTCAATGGACCTATGAATCTCAGCTAGAGGGTTGTTGGTAACATAAGAACATAAGAAAGGCCCTGCTGGATTAGACCAAGGCCCATCAAGTCCAGCAGTCTGTTCACACAGTGGCCAACCAGGTGCCTCTAGGTAGCCACAAACAAGACGACTGCAGCAGCACCATCCTGCCTGTGTTCCACCGCACCCAATATAATAGGCATGCTCCTCTGATACTAGAGAGAATAGGTATGCAGCATGACTAGTGTCCATTCTAACTAATAGCCATGAATACCCCTTTCCGCCATAAATATGTCCTGTCTACTGGTTCCTTTCATCTTTCTTAAAGAGAAACAGGTTGCAGATTTGGGAGAGCCCTGGGAATGATATCCTCTCATAATCTCCCTGTTAAGCACACTATCCCCTAGTGCATATGTGCATGCACGAATGCACACACACATAACCTTCTGAACAAGAGATTGGGGTGATTTTTTCTCACTGGATAACAGAGTGATCCTTTCTCACTCCTATGAGCCCTGTCAGCACCGGTAGGGTTTGGAGGAGTATAAGAGTCCTTCTGTGGTTCCTCCATGCATCTCTCCCAGACATTGCTGTGGATTGTGTGACAATCTCTCTCTCCTGCTTGAAGCAGATGGGGCCAGTATTTCTGGTCTGTGGTACCCCCTCCCCTGCCAGGCCATGGAATCTGGCATATGCTCCATCATGCATAACTGTGGCTAGTTTACACATTATCACCACAAGGATGCTGCTTTGAAACTGTGAACTGTATGCAGTATGTGGGTCAAGGTCTCCATGATTTTCCATATGAAGAATATGAAGTGGACAGAAACCATTACATGGCTGTAATGGTATCCAAAAGTGTAAATGTACATTAAGATGCTATGTGCTGTATTTGTTGCTAGTCTAGAAATTGCTAGTCTAGATGTTAGTTTTGTCTGTACAATCAAGTTTAAAAATATTTAAGGATTCAGCTTTCTTTCTTCCTAATTGTGCTAAGGTCATGAGTGTATCCAAGAAGATAATTTAAAATAAAAGATACAGTGTCAGGATGCTGGAACCAGGAAATCAGCTTGGAGTTCCTATCTGAAAGTATTGTTTATATATGCCCTCCCTTACACACACATTCTATATTATCCTTTCCCATAAATGATGTAATCACAAAATCCATGTTAAATATAGATAGTTCATAGCTTCTGCTGTCATTATGAACCAACTTGGTGGTAGCCAAGAAAGAAAGTAAATATATTCTTTGTAGTTCCATGATAAAACTCCAATTAACTAGCTTTGTTATTCATAGGCCATACAACAATTGTATTCATGGAAGAGACACTTAAAATGTTCATTTTCATAACTGATCCAACCTAAGAAAAAGTGTGGTATAAATCACTTAAGAGGTAGTAGTGCCATGAAACATGTTAATAACAAATGATACTATGGTGAAAATGTCTTAGGAGATAAAGGAGAACATGGTGACCAAGGAGCAAACGGAATCCCAGGATTTTCGGGCAAACCAGGAGAACAAGGTACGCCATCCATAATTTGAGGGAAGCATGGTGTAGAGGTTAAGAGCGGTGGTTAGGAGTGGTGGGCTTTAGTCTGGAAAACCAGGTTTGATTCCCCACTCCTCCACATGAGTGGCGGACGCTAATCTGGTGAACTGGGTTGGTTTCCCCACTCCTACACATGAAGTCAGTTGGGTGACCTTGGATTGGCAGCATCTCTGCCAACTGGTGAGCCAAGGGGGAGTAGAAATAACTGAGGCTGGATTCAAAAAAGCAAGGAGCTTAGATGTTGTTCCAGCAAAGACTGAGGGTGGACTGAGGTCTCAAGAACTCCTGCAGTGAAGTGAGAATTCAAGTCCTGCCTCTCTGGAACAGACTTCTAGAACTTAAAAGTGTCACCTTTAGTTATGGTGGAGATAGCTCTGACAGGCTGGAATTCTTCTTGACCTTGTTCAACCTGAGAGATGTTGAGAAGAGACCTCAGGGACTGCAGCTGATTCTATGGTGGAGAGTTCAGAGTCTGAGGGGAAAGGCAATGAAACTTCCCTGGGTGAGAGGACTGATCAAGTCTCCCTAGGCTCCTCCTGGATGTCAAAGAGGGTTCCTGGAATTTCCTCAGATGCTGCCTCCTTAGGTGATTCCAGGAAATCCTTGTTGTCAGAGTCTTCAGCTTCTTCATACTTTAAGGGGAACCTGCTGCTCTAATCCATGATACAGGGAAGACAAGTACCTGGTCCTTCACTCTGGGAAAGGACATTGCAGCCAAGGTCAGTGTATGAAACAGACAACAGAGTTGCTTGAAGTTTATTTTTCCTTATGACTGTGTGTATTTCTTTCTTTGCCATTTGTAGGTGAAAATGGACTTAAAGGTGACAAAGGAAACTATGGCCTGCCTGGAGTGAAGGGTCAAAAGGGTTCCAAGGGGGACACATGTGAGAATGGCACCAAAGGAGATAAAGGAGACAAGGGAGAGCTGGGATTGCCAGGGATTGATGGGGAACACGGAGAAAAAGGAGATAAGGGGGATGTTGGCGAGAAGGGTTACTGTGGTGATCCTGGCGAAAAGGGGGATAAGGGAGAAACAGGGGAAATTGGACTTAAAGGGGAAAAGGGCATCAAGGGAGATATGGGAGTAGATGGCATGCATGGGGCAGACGGGCCAAGAGGAGAAAAGGGTGACCCAGGTGTCAGAGGTGAAAAAGGTGACCCAGGCCCAGTTGGGATGACGGGACCTCCTGGGATGAAAGGATTTCCTGGTTTCAAAGGAACCCGAGGAACTCCTGGGAAAAAAGGTGCGAGAGGACCGAAAGGTTCAAAGGGGGAGGCCTCCAGCATGCCAAGATCAGCTTTCAGCGTGGGCTTATCCAAACCTTTCCCACCCCCGAATGTTCCTATTAAGTTTGACAAGATTCTTTATAATGACCAGGAGAATTACAATCCTTTAACTGGGAAATTCAACTGCAGCTTTGCTGGGGCATACATCTTCTCTTACCATATGACCATCAGAGGGCGGCCTGCTCGAATTAGTATTGTGGCCCAAAACAAGAAGATGGTCAGAACTCGGGAGACTCTGTATGGTCAGGAGATAGACCAGGCTTCATTCCTTACCATTTTGAAATTAAATGTCGGGGATCAGGTTTGGCTGGAGGTTACGCGGGACTGGAATGGGGTGTACGTTAGTGCGGAAGATGACAGCATATTCTCTGGCTTCCTTTTGTATCCGGATGATGTATCTGAAACCCTATTATAAGCGTGGCTTTAAGAGAATTACCAAGAAATGCATCCTCCCCCTGTTGTTATTTTAGAGAAATTTATGTCATAATCCATATCCTAGTTCATATATTTCTATGTATAATGAACTACCTTCATTGACAGAAGCACCCTAAATATGAGCATGTATTGTGAGGTAATAATTTTCATGACTACTTAGGAAAATATCATAAAAATGACATTCTCTTAAAATAGATTTTTTTCACACTTTAGATCGGTGGTAGCTAATTAGGTTACTGAAATTACCCCATGGTATCCCTTTAGTTTTTTATTAATGCAGACATGTTCCAGTCTCACACATGTTTCCCCTGCTTTGGAGTTAAGATCAATATTCTAGAATCTGAATAAGAGCTGTAGAATTTTACCCAGAATCAAATACACTGAATATGAAAAATATCCTTTGATCATTCCTTCCAATCATGTGAATAGACTTTAAGAATGTTTGCTGCTCAATCCAGCATCAAATGATAATATAACACTTGATGTAGAGTCTGAACCATATAATCAATGTATAAAAAAAAACCTTACCATGCATCAAATGGCTGTTGTGCTTAAATAAATCATATTCATTTGGAACTCTATATAATAAAGAAAGAGGACTGAGAGTGTTTTATTCTTTTTATGTGACATGTAGAAATGAAACAAACTTGTTAACAAATTGAACGATCAAGTAACGCAAAAGCGAATGATGAATATGAACACGAGCCATTATTTATGGTCTGGGCGGCATGAACAATTGTAATTCTTGACAGAAGATACATTATGAGAAATTTGGCCAATGCCTGGCCTGCAGCATTAAGTCCCATTTTCTATTTAGCCCTCCCTAGCTTAGGTTGTGCACCTTTTCTTCCAGGCTTAGACCCTCTGATATTGGACTACCAAACTTTGTCAAGACGTTCCTTTAATTTCTTCTTCAGACTTGCTTAAGATTCATAACCTCATCACCCAGTTTGCCAAATGGGCTTTTATCAGGCTCACCCTCCTCCTTATCTTTTTCACAGTGGCTCCAGCTATTAGCAAGATAAGGAGGAGTCAGGGAGGTAAAGGAGATTCCTGAGTGTTTGTATGTGCCAGTTAGAGGAGAATGCAGCACAGGAAGGTTGCCCACCTCCAGACCCATCATCTTTCCCACAAACTCTGTGTGTGCATGTAAATTTGGGTGGAGAATGTGGGTAGGTGGAGAAGCAAAGGGACTCACTTCGCCTCCCCTCCCTTCTCATCTTCACCATATAAGGCTTAGTGCAGTGATCCCCAGTGTGACCACCATGAATCAGAAGAGTTGGTTTTATACCCCGCTTTTCTCTACCTTTAAGGAGTCCCAAAGCGGCTTACAGTCACCTTCCCTTCCTCTCCTCACAACAGACACGTTGTGAAGTAGGTGGGGTGGGGGGGGGTTGAGAGATTTCTGGAAGAACTGTGATGAGCCCAAGGTCACCAAGAAGGCTTCATGTGAAGAAGTGGAGAAACCAACCTGGTCCACCAGATTAGAGTCCACCACTCATATGGAAGAGGGGACTGTCCAGCCTCCCGTGACCCATGGCAACCCAAACCACAGGGTGTTCAAGGCAAGAGACAAATGTACATGGCTTGCCATTGCTTTCCTCAGCATAGCAACCCCAGTCTTCCTTGGTGGCTTCCCATCCAAGTGCTGACTATGGCTGATCCTGCTTTGCTCTCAAATTCTGATGAGCTTGGGCTAATATATGCCCTGGTGTAGTGGTTAAGCCAGTGTGAGATAGTGGTTAAGGGCAGTGGTTTGGAGCGGTGGATTCTGATCTGGAGAACCGGGTTTGATTCCCCACTCCTTCACGTGAGTGGTGGAGGCTAATCTGGTGAACTGGATTTGTTTCCCCTCTCCTCCACACGAAGCCTGCTGGGTGACCTTGGGCTAGTCACACTCTCTCAGCTCCACCCACCTCACAGAGTGTCTGTTGTGGGGAGGAGACGGGAAGGTGATTGTAAGCAGGTTTGAATCTCCCTTAAGTTGTAGAGAAAGTTGGCATATAAAAACCAACTCTTCTTTTTCTTCCTTGGTGTCCACCTCCTTCTTCCTCCAAACAGCTGTCCCGAAAGCAGACACCAAGCGCTATATTTTGTCCTCCTCACCAGAGCAGGGTGTGCTTCAAAACACCACAGGAGGCATCACCAGTGAGCAGCATCTGTGCTCAGAGCAGGGGTTGACGCAACACATTTGACAGTGGTTCTACTGCTGTTTCTAGCTGCTTGTTTATACTGTGTTAAGGAGCGTTGTGTTCAGGGGTAACAGCGTTTTCTTTTCAGACAAGTTCTCCTGCTAGCCTGGTCTACTAACAGGACACTGGGATCAAGACCACCTGCGCTGATGGGGACTTTGACGGCTGCAGTTGCCGTAATAAGTTGCTTGATGCAGCAGTCCACCCTCAGCAGTGTGTGTTTTTCATAAAGGCTGTACCATTTGTCACTGCCATTAACCTGAGGATCGGTAAGACATCCCAGCTCAGTACAGCTTTCTTTCATCTCCTCTCATGGGTACGACACAAAAGGAATGTTTACCAGTGGAGCTAAGCTGCCAGGTAACCTGCAGCTTCAGATACTCAGGCCCGTTTGAGAGAAGAACAAAAGTACTTCAATGGCAACACAGTGGCTTCATGAAAAATTCAGGATATCACAACTCCACTTCAGAGCTTTCCTTGGAAAGGAGCATCACATTATCTTGTTTGTAAAAGCCATGGCGTTTGCGGGAACAAGGACAAAGCATATTTTTGTGATGCACTAAAGCATTGTGATGCTCAGTTGTAGGCCCAAAATAATGTTTCAGGGAGGGGCAGAACTTTTCATCAAATTTGCTGTTTTCCTTTATGAAACCCCCTTATGAATCCCCTCAATTTAAAATTTATGGCTTTTAAAAGTGATCCCCTTTTCACGATTCTCAATTCCTTGCTTCACTGTCATTTCATGTTATCTTTACCACCCGCTCACCTCCCACCGGTGGGTGGGGGGTAGGGTTACCAACCTCCAGCTGGTGGCTGGAGATCTCCCGCTATTACAACTGATCTCCAAGAGACAGAGATCAGTTCACCTGGAGAAAATGGCTGCTTTTGAAGGTGAACTCTATGGCATTATACCCCATTGAAGTCCCTCCCCTCCCTAAGCCCCACCCTCCTCAGGATCCCCCCCCCAAAAAACCTCCAGGTATTTTCCCACCCAGAGCTGGCAACCCTACCAGGGGGACCTGACATCCCTATGTTTATTTGATCAGAAAAGCGTCTCCTGATTTGCTATAAGCTCCAAATTGCATTTGTATTGTTCTTGTATTTATTTATTTTTGCATTAAGAGATCAACATAACCCAGATGCATTTACAGCTGAGGAGATGAAATGTGGTTTCTCCAACACCATGGCAGTGATCCACATTTGTGCCCTTTGTGGCTACTTTGTGCAGTCAAGGAACCAGTCACAACCAGTCACAACCATCAGCCTTATGTGTGGCCTGGCCTTGCTTACTCCTTCAGCAGCTTGAGATTGGGCATGGTATAAACTTCAACAGGAACACAATTGTCAGGGGAAATTACCTCACTTGGATTCCCTCAGTGACCAAGATGTGAACACCTGATTGGACTCTCTCAATGTTCCTTGGTGAAGTTTCTCTCTAGCATAGTACCATATCAAGCAGCTTTGCTGGGAGTACTGTGGGGGTGAGAAGTGGCATGTTGACCCCCCCTCCCACCTACAGAAATGCAGACATATCAGTTGCAGGTGTGAGAAAGGATGACAGTTTAATTTCAACCAGTGTTCAGACTTTTGCACAACCTGCATTTCATATCACCTGAGCCTCTGAACCTGGCCAGTCCCTTTTCCCTACTGTTCCTCCCTTGGTTCCTCTTTTTCCTTCTCATGCACCTCCTCTTAGCCTTTCTTCAACTCCTTCTCTCTTTCTTCTGACCTTGACTCCTGCTCTACCTTGGGCTCCTCTTGGTCCTAACATTCTTTCTCCTCCACCATTCTCCCTTGCTGCTCCATGCAGACCCCTTTTCTAGACTGTTTATTTGCGGTCCTTGGCCAGATAAAACAAGATACATGGACCAAAATGGTCTTACTGACAAAGGTTTACAGTCCAAGTCTTAAATCACTTAAAATAATAATAATAATAATAATAATAATAATAATAATAATAATAATAATAATAATAAAATAACATCCAAGTTACATCTGCCATTTGGAGTAAGAGACTACTCTGTGGCAATGAATTTTCATTGCAGCCGTACAAAATTTTGCTACCTGAGAGGTGATTGAGGGATTATCTCCTTGTAGGAGCTTTTTTATCTTTTCTCTTTCCCTGTTGGGTCCCATTCTCAGTATGAGGGGCTCAATAAACTTAGAACGGGGTACAGTGTAAAAGTTACAATTCAGGAGAACATGTTCAGTGGTTTCTAAATCCCCAGATTTACAGGGGCATAGTCTCCCTGCCCTGGGTATCTGCTTGAATTTCCCCTCTAATATAGCAGAGGGTAAAGCTGCGCACCTAGCAAAGGTAAAAGCCCTCCTATATTTGTTTATCTCTAAGTAACAGAGATAGGCTGCTGGTGCAAGGATGATTCTGGAGTGGGGGGGGAGCCATAAATAGGGGCACTCATGCCAGATCTACTTGTCGCTCGATATCTTTAACCCTTTAGTTTATAGTTGACTTCGCTTGATCCCACCCTAACTGAAGTAGTGCGGGGGGTGGGTGGGTTTAAAACCCAGGTTATTTTGTTTGGACCCCTTTTCTAGCTTTCCCTTTCTCCAAGTCCCAGCCCAGCCCCATTTCCCCTGTCCTATTAGAGCTTCCCTTGCAACCATACCTTCCACACAGCCTCTGGCTTCTCTCAGCTTGGGCTGAGTCACTTCCGTTGTCAGCTCATGACCCACCTCTGCTGCAGCAAGGCCACACAACTGACATCACCAAACAGCTGATGGGTAGGCATGGGCCACCTGGGGCCACCCGCTCTTCCTCCTTGCCACTGAGCTGTGGCAGCTGCCTGGAGGCCATCCCCAGTTCTTGGTTAGGGTTGCCAACCTCTAGGTAGTCCTGGAGAAAAAAAGGCTCAGTGCTGTGCGGATAATGGAAGAGATCCAAACAGCACTCACAAATATATAGAAATTAATTTATAAGGTGCAAAAGGTGCAAAAAGTGAGCATATATATACAAAATACAATCCTATACCATAAGATACACATACAAATTTCTCAATATCAGTCCAGCATAATACAATAAGGTTTATAAATATCCTGTGAATCAGGTAAGTCAATGTATATTGTCCGTGGTGGACTTTTTTATGCTTATTAGCAGCTGGAGAAAAGAAGTCTGAGGCAAAAGCCACGACGCGAGAATGTCAATCAGGATGTGTCGTCTAGATCTGGATCACGTTTCGCGTTGGCTTCATCAGCTACATGTATCTGTACACCAAGAAGTTCATAAAATAAACATAATTTCTAACGGGACCAAAAAGGATTTCTGCTTAGGTCTCCAGGTAATCAAACCAAATTTGGTTTGATTATGTTTATTTTATGAACTTCTTGGTGTACAGATACATGTAGCTGATGAAGCCAACATGAAACGTGATCCAGATCTAGACGACACATTCTCTTGTCGTGGCTTTTGCCTCAGACTTCTTTTCTCCAGCTGCTAATAAGCATAAAAAAGTCCACCACGGACAATATACATTGACTTACCTGATTCACAGGATATTTATAAACCTTATTGTATTATGCTGGACTGATATTGAGAAATTTGTATGTGTATCTTATAGTATAGGATTGTATTTTGTATATATATGCTCACTTTTTGCACCTTTTGCACCTTATAAATTAATTTCTATATATTTGTAAGTGCTATTTGGATCTCTTCCAACCTCCAGGTAGTAGCTGGAGATCTCCTGCTATTATAACTGTTCTCCAGCTGATAGAGATCAGTTCACCTGGAGAAAATGGCCACTTTGACCATTGGACTCTGTGGCATTGAAGCCCCTCCCCTCTCCAAGCCCCGCCTTCATCAGGCTCCGCCCCAAAAACCTCCCAACAGTGGTGAAGAGGGACTTTGCAATCCTATTCTTGGTGAATCTGTGGGACTGCTAGAGGGGCTGGTGTGGCAGTTGAGTGGTTGAATTGCTATTTGGTTGGAAGCCATTTGAACTACAGGGCCATGTCATTGTAGCTTGTGGCTGCTTTTGCTCTGTCTGCGAATCTAGTAATTGAGATAGTTTAGGAGAGACACATATCCCCCAGGGTAATGTTCAGGTAATTAAAATGACTTGATTTGTACTGTAAAGCACAGCATTGCTTGTCGTTTGTACTCTCTTTGTATTTGTCCATTCATACACATCCTTTAAATAACCAGCATCAGCCTGCATTGCTTGCTTTTTGGCACCTGCACAGTTAGTGACATCTGCTCAAAAAACGACTGATTGCAAGATTAGCTAGTCTCATGGGCAGACCCCAAAGACACACAGAGGAACCTGCATAGTAAGTCTCAACCAAAAAAAAGTCAAATGGGTGTAAAAACTGGAGACAGCAATATCAGCAGCAGTGTGGGAGTGAAGTGGCGACTGTAAGAAAGCAGCGTAAACATGCAAGGACACATTGCAATCATGCACACTGCATGTGTATAAATTCACTCAGATACACATGAACATTTTGCCAAAATATTGGCTCTTTGCTCACAACTGGCAAACAAGTTATGAACCAAACTAGTACGTGATTAAGTATAACTACTTGAGATGAGCCTGATCCCTGACTTTTATTATTTATTTATTTGAAACATTTTAATGCTGCTTTCCTACCCAATCAGGGTTCACAAGGCAGCAAATGTAAAAACCCCCAAACATTTAAGCAAGTAAAAATACAGTTAAAATTATATTATTCAATTAAAAACATGGATAGTGGGAGACAGATAAATCTCCCTGGGGAAGGAGTTCCAAAGTTTTGGTTGGTATCTGCTTGCCTCACATTACCTCCCCACCCCCCGCCGCCCCAATCCCTGATGATGTGAGTATGGAATTGGGGACTTTGTCCCCTTCACAGAGGCCATTTATTCATGGTAATTAGCAGTGCGTTCCAGGCTGAATTGCCCCGCATATTTTTTGAATTTTACATGCTGAACCGGAAGTGGCTGTGAAGCCAGTGCAGACCGGCTTTGCATTACTAAAGAGCTCACTTAACGTGATCTTTGGCATTTGCCAAAGACTCCTCCTCAAAGAACCATGCAAAACAACAGCGGCGCATTAGCTATGCACATGCTAATGACTCTGCAATCAGGAACAAAGGAGCAGGCGAGTGGTGGGGGTGGAATTTCTCCTTTTGCGTTGGGACCGTGGATAGGCATTTTTAAAAGTCGCATTTTCAAAAAGAGCTTTGAGTGAGCATCAAAATTGACCATGAATAAATGGCCAGAGATTAACTAAGAGGTCCTTGTGGATGCAATGAGCTTATGCGTGCCTCAAAATCCCTGCTGCAATGGCCAAGGTATGCGATGGGGTGCACATTTATTTCTACAGCCATGAACATCATAATTTTTTGTTTTGTTTTGAAATGCAAGCCTATGTCAGGCTTATGTGCCAGGTAACCCCAGTCTTTGAAACATCCTTCGTACACAGAATCTCAGAAGATTAATTTCTCCTGATTTGAACTTATTGGTGAGGATGAGGGCAACATGGGTAAATTAGTCAAATGTGAACATTTTTTTATTATGCTGTAAAAATGTGTGCTGGGTGCTGGAGAAGCAGAAATTACTGGAGAATCTTAGCCCGCAGCAGTTACTTCTGGAGATAAGGCTGTTCAACTGAGCAAGCAGAGCTATAAAACATAACCCTAAAGATTAAGATAATGTTTTTAGCTCTTTGATGGGTAGCCCCCCGTCTAAGATGTGGAGCCTGGTCAATATGCCTCAGGCTTCAAAGAATACACTTGAATTGTATTTATCCAGGCTTGTAAACTTTCCTTTTAAGTAGCAGAGTTTTAGAATAAATTGTGGCAATTCACTGCTTTTGACATTATTTGCGTATTGCTGCTGGAAATTACAGGATGTCAAGAGATATAACATCAGATTTTTGCTCATTTGAAAATGACCTATTTTTAATCTTTGCTTTTTAGAGTTTTGTTTTGCCTTCCTCCATGGAACTCAGGTCAGTGGACAACATTTCTTTCATTATATCCTCATAACAACTCTTTAAGTGAGGTTAGACTGAGACAGAATGATTAGCATAAGGTCACCCATAGGACTTCATGGCTGAGTGGAGATTTCAATCTGAACCTCCCAAGTAGGGTTACCAACCTCCAGGTGCTAGCTGGAGATCTCCTGCTATTACAACTGATCTCCAGCCAATAGAGATCAGTTCACCTGGAGAAAATGGCCACTTTGGCAATTGGACTCTATGGCATTGAAGTCCCTCCACTCCTCAAACCCCTCCCGCCTCTGGCTCCGCCCAAAAGACCTCCCACCGGTTGCAAAGGGGGACCCAAGGCCTAGTTCAACACTATAACCACAGCATTCTATACAAATGCTTTAGTATTTCCATGCTGATGGGTGGCAAAGAGTACACTGCCCTGGCTTATTATTGTCACCAAAAAGGCAAAGAAAGCTATCACTTGTTCTAATTAGGGTTGACAACTCCTGGTTGGGAAACTTGTGGAGTTTTGGGGGTGAAGCCTGAGGAAGGAAGGGTTTGGGAAGAGGCGGGACTTCATTGAAGTATAATGACACTTCTCCAGGACACTTCTCTTCATAGGCCTAGTGTATCTGGAGACATGTTTCCTCTCTGCCTCCCACCTGTTCAGTCCTCAGCATGAGATGTAGCAGTAGGGTTGCCAGGTCCTACTTCGCCACTGGCAGGAAGTTTTTGGGGTGGAGCCTGAGGAGGGCAGGGTTAGGGGAGGGGAGGAACTTCAATTCCATAGAGTCCAGTTGCCAAAGCAGCCATTTTCTCCCTGTGAACTGATCTCTGTCGGCTGGAGATCAGTTGCAATAGCAGATCTCCAGCTAGTACCTGGAGACTGGCGACACTACATCGCAGGTTGGGTGGGAATGGGATTGCAGGCATGCCTGGAGGAGACCAGCTGGCTGTGGAGAAAGGGGAATAAAGCAACCACCACCCCACTATGGCCAGCTTGCTCTTTTCCTAAGTGGTTGCCGCGGTTGTGGTGGTTGTAGTTGTCCTTTCTGTGACCTGCTTAGTGTCCTCTCAGCAGCTGCCCAGGTGTGAGGATGAGAGTGCAGAGGCTGTGGAGAAGGGTGAGAGGTGGTTGGTGAATCAGCCAAAGCTGAAAAAGGCACTGCTCCCTGAGAATCTTAAAGAACAGCCAAGAGGTCCATTAAGCTTCGAATCTGCTCCTTCAAGGTGCTCAGCCTCATCTAGAATAGGGTTTTCCCCAACCCACCAACCTGTTGACATAGTGAATGGGGGAACAAAATGCTTGAATGTACTCAGAGTCTGATTGCTGTTAATATGGTGAATACCAAGTATCTACAGGATCTAAGCCGCCACCCACCATCCATCACAGCCACGTCTGTCAGTTTGTTTCTCTTTCTTTAAGCATTTCTCCACTTTATGCTACAACCAATGGCTCTCGGCTGAGAAATCATTTTCTACTAAGTGAAATCTAAGTCTTGGATTTATGCTGGCATTGTAAGCCTTAACGGGTCTCCATTCTGGTCTCCGAGTTATTAGAAACGCTATGTAGGAAAATTGGATTTTGTTTCAATGAGGACAAACTAATAAAACAACTACTGGTTTTTATTTTAGTTGGGCTGTGATTTAAGCGAGTAATACTCCATTTTATAGGACCCTTGGAGTACTCATCTGACATTTCTAGAGGTCTACATAAACTTTCATGGCCTTATAACAGTATATTAAGCTACAGGGTCTTCATAAATATGCAAAATAGCTTTAATAATATCATCTATGATTGTTCATCAATTTGGTATCAAAAGAGCACCAATTTAGTCAATAAAAATGTCTGCCTATAATGCTCATATTCTCTAAGTTTATTTTGCTTTATTTAAATGAGTTAATAAAATGTTGGAATAGTTGCATCACTGTACTTATATGCCTGAAATTGTTTGTGTGGACATTCTGGGACTTCAGTCTATTGGCTTGTGTTATGGATAAACAACTTTGTTTGGAGATAACCAAACACAACACAGTTTTGCAGGTTATAGAAAACTGTCTGAGAAACTCAAATACAGCGGTTATTTATTTACGTCCTCTGAGAGCAATGCTCGGTACATAAAGTGTCTGTGTTTTATATTTTCAGATTTAAAAATGTATACCAGGAAACTGAAACATGGGGATTGGATTGCTATTATTAATAGTTCCATAACACTTTTACATCCCAAACACGCACCCCTAGCTTCCATGGGACATGTTTCCAAGTGTTCAGTGCTTTAGTCTCTTCTTGTGGCCTTAGCCAAGTACAGCAGAGATATTGCAGCATAACTTGTGGTGAGAATAAGAAGATCAAGATGAATGTGGTCTCTTGAAGGGCAAGTTATGCAAGTTAACTGGGCAAGTTATGCAAGTGAGAGACGAAAGGGGGTGTAGCTAGCTAGTACCTTTTTCTCCAAAATGGATGGTTCTTCCATCCTGAATTTTATCTTCATGACTACTCTGTGATGTAGGCTAGGCTGAGAAACAGAGAGAGAGAGAGAGAGAGAGAGAGAGACAGACAGACAGACAGACAGACAGACAGAGACAGAGAAATAGTAACTAGCCCAAGATCACCTGCTTTGTAGAGGAGTGAGGAGTTGAATTCTTGTTTACTGATGCTAGTTTGTTCGTGACAAGTTCATTTAATGAATAAGAGTTTCATTTTGGACATTTCTGAAATGAACCAAGCCTTCGCCTGGTATGGTGGTAGAAAGTACTGTCAAAATAGGAAGAACTTCCTGATAGAGCTGTTCATCAGTAAAACAGGCTTCCTTGGGAGGTGGTGGGCTCTCCTGCTTCAGAGGTTTTTAAGCTGAGGCTGGATGGCCATCTGACAGCAATGCTGATTCTGTGAACTTAGGCAGATCATGAGAGGGAGTGCAGGAAAGGTTGCGTCAATGCTTGGCTCTCGTGGATCTTTCTTACATGCTCAGGGAAATGCCGATCACCACTTTGGGGTCAGGAAGCAATTTCCCCCCAAGCCAGATTGGCCAGGGATCCTGGAGGATTGGTTTTTTTTTTTTTTTGCCATCTTCTGGGAATGGAGCAAGGGTCACTGGGTGTGTGTATGTGTGTGTGTGTGTGGGAGATAGTTGTGAATTTCCTGCATTGTGCAGGGGGTTGGACTAGATGACCCTGGAAGTCCCTTTCAACTCTATGATTCTCTCATTCTAAATTGCAGCTGACTTATGGTGACCCCATAGAGTTTTCAATGCAAGAGACGAATAGGCCTTTTGCCATTGCCTACTCTGGGTTTTCTTGCTGGTCTCCCATCCAAGTACTAACCAGGACCAATCCTGCTTAGCTTCCGAGATCTGACATGATCAGGCTAGCCTGGGCCATTCAGGTAAGGACTTCTCTTGGTTTAGGTTAGGGTTTTCAAGATCAAGATTACCTTTACATTCAAGTCAACTGGGAAGAAAAGTCATCTAACAACTATGAGTGGGTGCTTAAATGGGGCGACTGGTACATTAAGGATATTCTTCCCTTGTGCAAGAAATATGTTTATTACAAGTGGATAAAAGTGTATGAATTTAAAATAACAGTATTTGATTCTAAAAATGCATAGACCCTAAAATACATTATGGGTGTTTGGTGTCAACAAGAAGGTATAATCATTTCTGCTGGTTCTGAAGAAATCGCTGATTTTTCCATTCATGTCTTTGAAGCCCCTCGCAGAAATATGGCAGTCCTACCTAGTAAGAAAGCTTAACTACAGCCATGATCTACTGTAGGTTTGCCAGGTCCCTCTTCACCACTGGCGGAAGGTTTTTGGGGTGGAGCCTGAGCAGGGTGGGATTTGGGGAGGGGAGGGACTTCAATGCCATAGAGTCCAGTTGCCAAAGCGGCCATTTTCTTCAGGGAGACTGATCTCTGTCGGCTGGAGATCAGTTGTAATAGCAGGAGATCTCCAGCTAGTACCTGGAGGTTGGCAACCCTAATCTACTGCTGCCAGCCACAATATTTGTCAAAGGCATCCCTAAGATATGTGACAAAACCTGGGTGCCTGTATTCACAGGTTTTCCCCCCTCACTTTCTGAAAAGGGAAGCAGCTAGCTTGAAGTCTCGAGTTTTTGTTCCCAACTCATCATGATAAAAGAATGAGAAATGCTTACCCCATAGCCTCAATCGATTGCTGTCCTAGTTCAGGGAAAGTAAATGTTGTGTTCAAGAACTTTTCATTAACTCCTGTATTTCCTCCCCCAGTGATAGTGACCTGGGGAAATCTAATTACCGAGGAAACTTCTATCCAGATGTAGCATCTGTCTTTCAATGAAGTCCTGCTGTTTTTACAGTTTCCGCGCCAGGGTCGTCTAAGGTGCAGGCAAGGCAAGGGCCCAGACACAACGCGCACAGTCAGGGACTCTGCCATTGCCATAATATCTTAGGACCCTTCTGGTGCCCAATTATCTGCTCTAAACACAAGACTAAACTGTCCTTGAAGACCAGCTGCCTGGTGGCATGGGAGGATGTGTTTCCCCCCATAAAACTAATAACAAATGCAATTGCACATTAGCTCTTCCTCACAAATTCCCCTTGCAGTCTCATCAAACGTGGTGGCGGTGGGGAAACTGGGTCAGTTCATTTATTAGCGAAGAAGACGGCACACTCTGTGGGTCTGTTGGTTCCTGGCACTTCACGATAATAGGTCCTGTGGTCTCCCATTAAGATGTAAATTGGTGAAGCAAATGTCTGCGGGATTGTGGTCTCAAGGAGTGTTTCTGATGCTTCCCAGAAGAATGCAGCTTTCATAGCTGCTGGGGACTGATTAGTTCAGCTTGTCTCGGATGACAAATGTCACGTTTTCTTCTTGGGCATATGCTTCTTGGCCTCTTCATGCCGATGTCATCAAAAAGGTGGTGTGAGAGACCCCAGCCCAGAGTTATATTTGTACAACGATGCACCATTGCACATGGGAGCACCTACATTGACCTATGAAAGGGAAGTATATATAGATTTACTCTTTCTGTTGAAATGGCATGCGGGAGCTCCATGGCTGCCCCATAAGTGACACATCTGGAAAAGATCGTTAGACAGCAGTCTCTGGTTGCCATGACAGCGGCTGCTTTGGGATATCCAAAGTAGGGTAACGGAGGCCAACGCTCGCCTTGGCTTGAATCCTTTCTGCTCATAGAATGCACTTCTGCTCACCAGAGAAGGGAAAGGTGATATTTGCTCACTCCAGCCAACTCACTGCAACCTACTTTTTGACCCCATGATACTTCTGGGATAGGGTTGCCAGGTCCCTCTGCACCACTGGTGGGAAGTTTTTGGGGTGGAGCCTGAGGAGGGCAGGATTTGGGGAGGGGAAGGATTTCAATGCCATAGAGTCCAATTGCCAAAGCAGCCATTTTCTTCAGGTGAACTGATCTCTGTCGGCTGGAGATCAGTTATACTAGCAGGAGATCTCCAGCTAGTACCTGGAGGTTGGCAACCCTAGTCTGGGAGTCCACTGACTGATCCAGAAGTGCATGATTTTGGGGTTAATAGAAGATTACAGGGAGAAGAGGGAAGGTTGGAAAGTTGCCAATGGTTTTGTACAGATCTGCTTGTGTTGTATAGGATTCACTGCCCAGTTTTTGTATCCCAACAGCAGGTATTGAGAGGTATGTTGCCTTTGAATATTAGGGTTGCCAACCTCCAGGTACTAGCTGGTAATCTCCTGCTATTACAACTGATCTCTGCTTTGGCAATTGGACTCTATAGCATTGAAACTCCTCCCCTCCCCAAACCCCACCCTCCTCAGGCTCCGCCCCAAAAACCAGTAGCAAAGAGGGACCTGGTAACCCTACTGAATATGAAGGTTCCACTCAGCCATGCTGACTAACAGGTATTGACAAATGAGGACTTACAAGGACTTAAAGGGGGCATCTCATTTCTCCCTCCCCAAGTAGCTGGACAGTGAAGAAAGCTGATAGGAAGAAAATATATTCCTTTGAAATGTGGTGTTGGACGAGAGTGTTACGGATTCCGTGGACTGCCAAAAAAACAAATCAGTGGGTTCTAGATCAAATCAAGCCTGAACTGACCCTAGAAGCTAAAATGACTAAACTGAGGCTGTCATATTTTGGTCACGTCATGAGACGACAAGAGTCACTGGAAAAGACAGTCATGCTAGGAAAAGTTGGAGGCAGCAGGAAAAGAGGAAGACCCAACAAGAGATGGATTGACTCAATAATGGAAGTCACGACCTTCAATTTGCAGGATCTGAGCAGGGCTGTCAAAGATAGGACATTTTGGAGGACTTTCATTCATAGGGTCGCCATGAGTCGGAAGAGACTTGACGGCACTTAACACACGCACACAAGTAGTGCTTTCCCTGAAAGACCTCAATGGAATCTAATGCGATACAGTCCACCTTCCAAATCAGCCATTTTCTCCAGTTGAACTAATATCTGTCGCCTGGAGATCAATTGTCATAGCAGGAGATATCCAGCCATCACCTGGAGGTTGAAGAAAAGATCCACAACAGCACTCACAACTATAATAATAAAGTAAGGATTTATAAAGTGAAAAGGGTGCAAAAAAGTGAATATATATACATAAATACAAGGGTACAATAAGATACAAATTATCAAAGGAATCCAGCACAGATAGAAATTCAATTGAAGAATATAAGCATCCTGTAAGCCAGGTAAGTCAATGTATATTGTCCACAATATGTTGTTATTTCTTCTCTGTATATAACAGGCTGGACGGTAGACAGCGATGGCGAAGCCACAACGAGGAAGTATCAGGACGTGTTGTCTAGATCAAAAGCATGTTTCGCATTTGGCTTCATTTGCTACATGTATCTAAGAGAATTCATAATAGTCATGATAAATAAAGTCTCAAACAGGACCAAAGCCTTCCTT
Source organism: Euleptes europaea (assembly GCF_029931775.1). Taxonomy (NCBI): domain Eukaryota; kingdom Metazoa; phylum Chordata; class Lepidosauria; order Squamata; family Sphaerodactylidae; genus Euleptes; species Euleptes europaea. Next base: position 24,470,276 of record NC_079316.1, on the reverse strand, counting down.
GTGTAGGTCTCTCAAGGGCTGCTCCTTCGTTCCTTCCCTTAGCAATAGTAGTTTGCATAGCTAACCCTATCTTGCCCTCCCTCTCATGATCTGCCTAAATTCATAGTGAGTCATAAAATAAACATTGCTGTCAGATGTCCATCTAGACTTTGCTTAAAACTTCCATAGAGGGAGAGCCCACCACTTCCTGAGGAAGCCTATTCCACTGAGAAACCGTTCTGTCAGGAAGTTCTTCCTAATGTTTAGCTGAAAACCCTTTTGATTTATTTTCAACCCATTAATTCTGGGGGAAAGAAAACAACTCCTCTCCATCTTCTATATGACAGCCCTTCAAATATTTGAAGATGGCTATTGTATCACCTCTCAATTATCTCCTCTCCAGGCTAAACGTACCCAGCTTCTTCAATTGTTCTTCATAGGACTTGGTCTCCAGACCCCTCACCATCCTTGTCACCCTCCTCTGGACACATTCCAGCTTATCAACATCCTTCTTAAACTGTGGTGCCCAAAACAGAGAATTCCAAGTAAGGTCTAACTAGAGCAGAGTTAGACATCATATATGAACCTCCTTGTGCCTTCTGCTTTGGTTCTGAGTCTGACTTGAAAGTTGTTAATAGAATTTGGAGAGCAAAATCATATATTTGTTTTAGTATGCTAGGATCATGGGAGGGAAGATGGCATTGTATAGCCCAATCTTGTCAGAACTCAGAAGCTAGCAGGGTAAGTACTTGGAAAGGAGACCACCAAGGAAGACTCTGCAGAGGAAGTAGGGTTGCCAGATCCCCCCTGACCACTGGCTGGGGATGAGGGAGGAGGGTTGCCAGTTCATGGTTGGAAAACCCCTGGAGATTTGGGGATGGAGCCTGGGGAGGACAGGGCCATAAGGTATGATGTCATACAGTCCACCCATGTCTGTGGAGATGAGGTGTAATTCCAGAGGATCCCCAAGTTCCACCTGGGGACTGGCATCCCTAAGAGGAAGGCAATGGCAAACCACCTCTGCTTCTCACTTGCCTTGAAAGCTCCTTGCTAGGGCCACCATAAGGCATCTGCGACTTGATGGCACTTTGCATGTGAATGCTAAGACCAAACTGGATTTCAGGAACCCCGGACCAGCATTTCCTTAGGCTTGACTTCGCTGGTGTTTGCTGCTGCAATCCTAGGACACCAATTCACCCTGCAAATAAGTCAAGAGTGAGTTTTCTGCCAATAACCTCTGCTGTCTCTGGAGAAAACTGACCCTATGAACTTCTTGCGACGTGGAAAAGAGGCACAGCAAACCAACACACCATCACATTGCAACAGAAATAGAAGCTGCAGTTTAATTGGCTGTTAAAGGTTATTTTAGATGGCTTCTTGTTGCGTGATGGCACTTCTGACAAAATTATTAGTCTGCAAGAAGGCTTCCTTGTGGGTGTTCTCTTTTCTGGCAGCTGAAGCATTGCTCTCCTATTGATTTTATGAATTTTGTTTGCATTCTCAGCTAAAGAATGAGAACCAAATGTAGCTCGGCAGTTCAGCTACCAGTTCCCAAACCAAGTTAAGTTCACAACTGGGGCAGTGGGAGAAGAAGGCCTTGAAGGTATGAGTTCTGTTACAGTTTTTGATAGCCACCATGGTGCAGTGGTAATTAGAGTTTTGCACAACAACAACAACAAAAGATAAATTTTGGGGTTGGGTTTATTGGTCCCAATTTGTTTGGTATACCCGGAATAAGCCGTACCAGTTAATATGGGTATTTGGAATATTTTTGGGTTTCCCAAAAAATTTGGGCCCATTATAGTCAATGGGGATTTTTGTGAAGCTGCTGGGGGGACATTTTTGGAGGTAAATTCCTCAAATTTGCAGCATGGCTGCAAGGACTCTCTTTCGATGGCCACCAAAGTTTGGTAAATGTTGGGACAGGGGGTCCAATTTTATGGGCCCACAAAGGGGTCACCCCCATACTGCAGGTATTTGCGAGCTGAGTTGTCCATCGGTTTTCAGGTTCAAAAGTTCAGCGTTGCCAAGGATTGGTGGAAAGAGCCAATTCCAGGCTGGTGCCTCAAAGTCTGGGGTGTGCCTTTGTTTCTGGGTCACTTTGCATTATGTCCATGCAAATTAGCTTCCATATGGAGGAAAAAGGCTTAAATGCAAGAGAAATAAGGCACAGAAAACATTCTTTTTGGTGGCATCCTGCGAGCAGTCCTTTATTGTGGTCATGAAAAATCTGATTCCAAGAGATGGTCACGGTGTGGGGAAATGAAGCCTCTACTCGGGGCGACCTTCTTTTGGAAAGCAGGTTTTCATTGTGGGTGTGTGTGATATCAGAGCTGACTGAAGTCATGACCACGGGGGCTGTCTGAAGAAGATTGCTCATCCACGTGGATGAAGAAATCTCCTTCAGAAGCCTGATGGGTGGCTGTTGAAGCGGCTCTTTTAGTTGGAGGGTATATCCCTCCGGATGGGACTGGGTGAGCCCCATCTTTTAAATAACCCTATCTCAAAAGGGCCCCAATTATGGGGCCCTAACAAAACCAGTCAAAAAAAAAAAAGAAAAAAAAAGGGGAGAAAGCACAGAGCTATGCTTCTGAGCAAAGGCGAATAGCTGAACCTGAAAAGCCGAATAGCTATTTGGCCTTTTTGGGAATCACCTATTCAGCTTTGGCTTTATCCCCAGGTTTTGCCATTTGATAAACCCAAATGCTGAAATTTACCAAAACTGCTAATTTTGGGTTTATTTGTGGTTCAGGTTTATTGATAGGCACAACCCTAGTGGTTACAGTGTAAGACTAGGATCTGGAAGACTCAGGTTCAAATCCCGGTTCTATCATGGAAGCTTGGAGGGTGACCTTGAGCCAGTCACACACTCTCAGTCTAAACTACCCAACATGGGTGTTGTGAGGATAAAATGATGGAGCATAGAACAATGGGAAGAAAGGACAGATTAAAACATGCTACAATAAATACCAGTGACCTGTCATTTCTGCCAATTCAGAGATCGTACAGAACAGGGTTCCCATTGTGGAATGGCCAAATGAGGAGGTTGATATGAGAGCAGATCTACTTTGAGATATTGTAAATTATGTTGCTTGGCATTACAACACCAGCACCTTAAATGGTGCCTAGAACCAATCTGGTAACTAAACAGACCCAATGTAGTGTAGTGGCTGGAGTGTCAGACTAGGATCTGGGAGACCCAGGTTGGATCCCCCACTCTGCCAGGAAAGCTTGCTGAGTGATCTTGGGCCAGTTACTCTCTCTTACCTCCCTCACAGGGTTGTTGTGAGGATAAACATGGAGGAAAGGAGAATGATGTAAGCCAATCTGGGTCCCCATTGAAGAGAAAGGTGGGGTATAAATGTAATAAATAAATAAATAAACAAGGGTAATCTTTATGCAAGGGTGGGCAATTAATGATGTATTTCTACTTTACTTGGAAGTAAGCCACATTGAAATCATTAGGACTTTTTTGAATAAATGTGGTTTGGATTGGACTACATGTTTCATCGAGGTGTGAAGAATCAGAAGTGATCTCAGTAGTTGTTTCTGATTAGCCCTGTCCACTTACTGTGGTTCCAGCCTGAACACTTTGCTGTTTAGCTCAACAGGAGCCAGTGCTGGTCAATTGATCATTTAAAATTTGCATAAATTGACATTTTAAATGTCGACAATTAGATATTTCCTCCTGAAACTTCCAGCTGCTTTCTCCGTTACAACTACGTACCAGAGTTAAGTAGCTAGTCAGCTATTGACAAATGCAATGATCAACACAACACTTGAGATTATACCAGTGTTTCTCAAACAGTTTGAATGTACCCCTTCCTAAAGTTATTTAAACCTCTTCCCACCTTGGAAAAACCCAAGGACATGATCCATCCTAGTGTGGACATTGTGCCTGTGCAGGAAAAGATCCCCATGAGGTTCAGAATACCATGTCCACCTTCACTGGTGCGTACACATGCACAGCTACAAGGATTAGGAAACCTATGTACGCCTCTTGTTTCCCCATCTACCTCTCCTGGATCCTGTTGACTCATGAAGCCTCTCCTAACTTTTTATTCGGACCCCGGAAAAGCAATCAATTCTTTGTCTTTGGCTTCCCTGGCAGCTTACCTCATACTGCCTCAGGACCCATTTTGGGATATAAATATTGGTCCTTTGGCCATTCACAGTGTGTGCATCTTGGATCAATGCAAACAGCCCCACTTGTATGTAGGCTCTTTTCTTCGCTCCCAGAAATGCTGGCCATTTCCCTCTTCAGAACTGCTTTCCCTGGATGTCCCTTCAAGATCAGTAAATATTGCCCATCCCTGAAACCCTATCCAACTTCCATCCTTACCCTCTTAGATCTTGTATGATTTGTATGTGTATATCCATTGCTTGAAAGTATATTCCTTATTATTTTATTCCTTAACAAAACCCATTTTAATTGTACAACCACCTGTGCGTTGTAGAGTTTTCTCCAGGACTATCCTATACACAGGTTATTGATCCCCAGTTACCCCCCTCTCGCTGCTTGTCTCCTCAGCCAATTCCCCCAGCTAAAGTGGAGACTGCCTATTTAGGGTAACACTTCTATTCTACCTCACAAAGTTGCTGTGAGGATAAAATTCAGGAGGGGATAAATGCATAGATGTTCCTTGGAGGAAAGGTGGGATAAAAATGTAATAGAAATACAGGGTTCTGTAGAGCTACTGTACAGTAAAATAGACTGTGCCCCCCATCATTTTGGGAAAGGGGTTGAGTGAGAAATGGGAGTGAGGGGGAAAAGAGCTTTCTTGAATGTGAAGCAAGAAGAACTGAATAGTAGAAGGATACTTAAACTGATCTCTTGTTTTGGCACAGGGGTGCTAGAGATTCATCAAGGAAATGATGTGCCATATTTAAGAAAGGGAGATGACTGAAGCTGAGAAGCATGGGAGAGGCTGGTAGAACACACACACACACAAATGGATCAGAAGAGTGGCCAATGTGAGTCTATTTTCTTGTCTAATTTTAATTTGCTTTGGTTATGAGAGCCAGTGTGGTGTAGTGGTTCAGGTGTTGGAAACCCAGGTTCAAATCCCCATATGCACCATGGAAGTTTGTTGGGTGACCCTGGGCCAGTCACACACTCTCAGCCCTGACCCTGGCTAGTATTTGGATGGGAGACCTTCAAGAAATACCAGGGTCATGATGCAGAGGCAAGCAACGTCAAGCCACCTCCCCATGTCTCTTACCTTGAACACCCTATGGAGTCGCCATAAGACAACTGTGACTTGACAGCAAAAAAAAAAAAAAAAAAAAAAAAAAAAAAAAAGGGAGAGAGAGAGAGAGTGAGAAGTCTGAAGTTTTTCTATGGTCTAGGATTAAAACTCTCCAAACCCAGGCTCCATTGATATTGTCTAACATTTAGCATGTCTAAAAAAGTAGCATTTATTGACATTTGTGTGTGCTCCAATATACCTTTTAGTTTATTTGAACTGATACCTCGCCCCAGCTTATGAACAGAGCAGTGACAGATAGATAATTTATTTGCAGCCCTTAGCCAGATAAAACAAGATAAAATAGGAAACATGGACTAAAATACTCTTACAAGCAAAAAATTATAGTCCGAGTCTTATAACACTTAAAAGAAAAAATTACAACCAAGACACATCTGTCAATTGGGCTAAGAGACTGTTCTGTGGCGTCGAATTTTCATTGCTGCCGTGCAAAATTTCGGAACCTGAAGAGTGATTGAAGGATTATCCCCTTGTAGGAGAGCCTCATTCCTTTCTCCTGTCCTGTCAGGTCCCATGCTCGATAAGAGAAGCTCAATAAACTTTGAATGGGGTAACATATAAAAATTGCAGTTCAGGAGGACATGCTCAATAGTTTCTAAATCCCCTGATTTGCAGGGGCAGAATCTCTCCTCCCAGGGTATCTTCTTAAATTTCCCCCCTAGCATAGCAGATGGTAAGGCTGCACACCTGGCCAGGGTAAAGGCCCTTCTATAATTATCTCTAAATAGTGGAGATAGGCTGCTGGTGCTAGGATGTATTTAGAATGGAGGGGACAGCAGTGACATACAGGAGCAAATTTCCAACACAATTCTCTTCCATCACATTACCCCAGAATAATGTGGTGTGAACAAAAACTGACGTGTTAAATGGCTGCGCTTCCTGTTACCTTGTCCAATATCTCAAGATCCGTTTGCAGTTTTTAGAACAAAACACAGTAAGAATATTAAAATGGGTGAAAAAGATCTTCTTGCTGAATGCTCAAACTGGCCTCCTTTTTGCTTTGCGTTGTTCTTCTGTGATGGTGAACAGCCAGAACGCGACAGCAGAGGGCAATATTGCTCTGCAGCATGCAAAAAAGGTAGCGAAATGGAATTATCTCAGGCGCAAGAAATCATCTGGGAAAAAAAGGGGGAATTCCTAACACCTGCATGTCCTTTACCTTGACTCTGAGCTTCATACAAAGACAGGGAATGAAGAACAAAATACTGCCCCGTTAGAGATAGAAGAGGGTGGAGATCCCTGACGCCATTCCTGACATTCTGTTCTCAGGATACGAAAGTGCGTCAGCTCTGACAGCAGCAGTCACCCCTCTGGAAGGCAGAGAGGACTGAATCTAGCCCCCCCTTTCAGCTTTCCATTGGATGAAGAGGAGAAAGGGAAGTCTTGATTCAGTTCCAATGACCTCCCAAAGGAGATCAGCATTGTTAAAGCTAGTGCATTGGCTGTCTTTTGCAGGCCATGGTGCATTTGTAATACTTAAAGGATAACACATCAAGCCTATGGTAAAAGGACCCTTGGGCAGGGATAGGGGAAATGGGCTTTTAATCCTAAAGACTCCACCAAGTTCCTGCCAGTCTTACCAGCTCTTCTAAGATATCCTCTTCTGACTCAGGGGGAAATAAAATCCTAGTTCAGACACCTCCCGGAAAATGCTTGCAATTTGCATTCAATGTTCTTCAGAGAAGAAAAAAAATGCTGCTCCTTTTAAAGCCTATTCCCACCCCCTCTAGTAACAATTCACACCAATGCTAAGGGGGGAAAGGGCCATTTAATTCCTTTGAATAGCAAGACACATGTCTCAGACCAATATCTTCACACTGTTCTGCTAAATAAGAAATAGATAACAAGATTGTTTCTAATTTCTGGAGCATTCAGTGTAGAAACTTCACAGCTCATATTTCAGATACATAGATCTGTCAGTGACATGCTCAGGGCTCTTCAATAGACATAGGAAGCTGCCTTATACCAAGTCTAACTACTAGAGCCAGCGTGGTGTAGTGGTTATGAGCAGCGGACTCTAATCTGGAGAACCAGGTTCGGTTCCCCAGTCCTCCACATGAGCAGCGGACTCTAATCTGGAGAACCAAATTGGATTCCCCAGTCCTCCACAAGCAGCCTGCTTGATGACCTTGGGGTAGTCACAGTTCTCTCAGAACTCTCTCAGCCTCACCTACCTCACAAGGTACCTGCTGTGGGGAGGGAAGGGAAGGAATTTGTAAGCCACTTTGAGACTCCTTTTGGTAGAGTGAAGGGGGTATAAAAACCAACTCCTCCTCCTCCTCCTCTTCTTCTCCTCCTCCTCCTCCATCTAGCCTAGTTGGGTGTTTCCAACCATCAGCAGACTTCACGGAGCAGGATTTTCTCACTTCCCCTTTATGCTCCACCCATCAAGCCTCTGCCCCCAATTGCACAGTGGACTCTCAGGAACAGCATAAGAGTCAAAGTGTGGGTGCGCAGTGGGAAGGGAGAATTGTTAGAACTCACCATCCCTCTTCAGCAAATGAAAATACCCTGGTATGGTAAGACCTGCTTGGTCCCGTATCTTCTGCTCTGACCAGGGGTGGCTGCCCAGGGTCTCAGGCAGAGAAAGGCCTTTAAGTATGGATTTGAACCTAGATCATCATGTCCAAATGCAACAGTCTTGTCTATTGCAGCATGCTGGGTTCTTGTGAATCTGTCTGTGGGCTTAAAAAACAACAACAAAGGAAAAAAAGTTCGCAATTCCAAAGTTTATCCAACTGGGCAAGCTCAGATGTCCACCAACAATGACTAGCAAATAATAGAGTTTGGTCAAGTGCTGATTAACAAATCAGGCATCCAAATACTGCAACCTCCTGCTGTGATTGAGTCTTCTGGAGTCAAATTGCTGGCGCATAATTAGACACAGTTTTAAAAGAGACAAAACGTATTTATTAGCATATGGCTTATGATAATCACACCAGATTTAACTTTCTGAACATTTGCATCAGCATGGGCATGGTCTTTGTTATGAGATGCTTTCCCTTAAATTGCTCAGCATCATCTGCACCCATCTATTAACTATCAGGTGTCAAGCAAACTCCAACCTGTTCTCTTGCTCCTTCAACATTGAAGAACCTTTCATTCTAGGTTTCTACTCATTTTCTCTGTTCTTTAATTCCTGCTGCCAGTCTTATGTATGGGTTGATTTTGATGCATTTTTTATTGTTGATTTTTGTAGAATTCTTTTGTTTTTAAACCATCTTGGGGGCTTTATGCACAAGATGCAGTAGACATTTTCCAACTATATTTGAAAGAATTAAAAAATGCCCATTTTGAGACATCTCACTGAGGAAATATACTCCCCCCCCCATAAAATCTGAAGTTTACATAGTGAAAAATGTTCTCCATCACCAAAACTCTTTGAAATGGCTCATGCATTTGGTTCATTCCAATATGACTGGCCACATGTCTTATGGAATCAATGAGTGTGTGTGTGAGAGATCCCCTCTCTCTGAGTTTACTTCTCCAAATCAAATGTTCAGACGTTGATACAGAAACAAAGGATTTATTGAAGACATCAGGAGATGAGACAGGCACAGGTAGAAAGTTGCAAGTGAGGCGCTTATCGGGGTTACAGAATATATTGACTCCAGGGCACTGGGGCACTGGGGTTCACACTTATTGTTATGGGAAGTTACAAGCTTGGCATAATACAAAACATCAAACGAGTCCCAGGAAGTCTGCTGGAGCTATCACACTTCCAAGGCCGCACCGGCCTGAGGGAGTACTGACAGGAAGAACAGCGGGGGGGAGAAACCTGGGGCAATCAGGTCAGGCGCCTGAGACCAGCAAGTGAGAACTGCTTTTATGAGTTCACAGATAACAAAGCAGGTGATGGAAAGCAGAGACACAGAGACCCTCACATTCTGCCCCCCTTAAGGCCCCCCTCCCGCGGCCTCGAAAGGACGAGGCTTATCGGGATAAGCGAGGTGGAATTCTCGAACTAAGCGAGGGGCCGCCATGTGGGGCGCGGCCACCCACTCGTCGTGTGCGGACCCAAGGTGTTTCCAACGAACAAAGTAATACAGTTTTCCTTTCTTCCATTTGGAATCTAAAACCTTGGATACTTCCAAATGGGTATCCCCTCCCACCACAGTAGGAATCTCTGGTTCGGGAGGGGGATGGAACTGGGGAGCTGCCACATAGGGTTTGAGAAGGCTTATATGAAAGACTGGATGGACTCCCTTGAGGGTCTTTGGGAGTTCTAGTTCCACGGTAACCTCGTTGATCACCCTGGTGATGGAGAAAGGTCCCACATAACGGTCACTAAGTTTTTTGCAGGGACGAAGAGAGCGGAGGTTTTTGGTGGACAGATAAACTTGCTCCCCCACCTTAAGCTCCCATCCCGGAGACCGGTGTTTGTCTGCCTGTTCCTTGTACTTGCTTTTAGCCCTCTCAAGGTTTTTGAGCAGCCACGGCCAGGTAGACTTAACCACCTGTATCCACTCCTGAAGCTCGGGAGTGGACTGGAGATCTGGCGTGACGGGGGCGGAACCGAAAGGACCAAATTCCGTCCCGTATACTACTTGGAAGGGACTAAAGCCGGTAGAGGAATGGGGCGCATTGTTGTACGCATATTCGGCAAATGGCAGCAGGTCGACCCAGTCGTCTTGGTGGAAATTCACGTAGCAACGCAAATAACATTCTACCACCGCGTTTACACGTTCAGTTTGACCATCAGTTTGGGGGTGATAGGCGGAAGAGAGGCCCTGTTCCTCAACCCCCATCAATTTTAGGAAAGCTCGCCAAAATTTGGCCACAAACTGGACCCCCCGGTCGGAGAGGACCTTCCTCGGGATCGAGTGTAGCCTGAGGACGTGTGTGACAAACAGTTTGGCCAAGCCCTGAGCTGAGGGAAGACCCGCACATGGAACGAAATGAACCTGTTTGGAAAAAAGGTCCGTGATTACCCAGAGAACCGTCTTTCCCCGACTAGGAGGTAGGTCGGTGATAAAATCCATGGCTATGACTTCCCAGGGACGGGAGGGGTTCTCTAGCGGTTTGAGAAGCCCGGGGGGTTTTCCCATCCGTTTCTTAGCTGTGGCGCAGGTGGGGCAGCTGCGCACATACAGCTCCACATCGGACCTCATACTTGGCCACCAGAATTGCCTCCTTACCAGGTGAAGAGTCTTTACGAAGCCAAAATGACCCGCCAACTTGGCACCATGTACAAGTCCTAATACCTCCTTGCGAAGGGAAGATGGGACATATAGCTTTCCCCCTTGTACCCACCAGGTGTTAGTTCGTTCCATGCCCGTGGGGAGGAGATGGTGCTCCTCCTCCTGCAAGGAGGCGTCTTGGAGCCGCTGCTGGAAGGCTTCCGGAATACCCTTGAGCGTAGGGGGGGTCCCTGGTTGACGGGCCTGGGATCGGGTTGTGACGGCTAAGCCCGGGACCTCCCCTCGCTGCTCGGGAGTGAACAGGGAGTCGACCGGACGGTCGAAATCGTTGCGATACTGGGGAAGTCGTGACAGAGCGTCGGCTAGGGCATTTTCTTTGCCAGGAACATGCTTGAGAGTGAACCGGAATTTGGCGAAAAACTGGGCCCACCGAATTTGTTTGGCGTTGAGCTTTCTAGCTCCCTTGAGAGCCTCAAGATTTTTGTGATCGGTACACACCTCAAATGGCAGTTCGGCCCCTTCTAAGAAGTGTCTCCAAATGGTGAGTGCGTGTTTGACTGCTGCCGCCTCCTTCTCCCAAATGGCCCAGTTGATTTCGGACTGGGAAAACTTTTTGGAGAAGTAGGCGCACGGCCGCAACCGCCCCCCCTCATCCCTTTGCAATAGAGCCCCACCCATCGCCACATCGGAGGCATCCACTTGCACCACAAAAGGCTTAGTGCAATCCGGGTGAGCTAAAACTGGTTCGGACGAAAAAAGTAGCTTTAATCGTTCAAAAGCCTGCTGGCAGTGGGGGGACCATTGCAAGCGGGCCGAGGGAAGAGCGGCGCTAGCCCCCTTGTCTTTGGTACGCAACAGGGCAGTGAGGGGGAGCACTACTTGGGCGAAGTTGGGAATGAAGTTGCGGTAAAAGTTGGCAAACCCCAAAAACTGCTGAAGTTGGCGGCGGGTAGTGGGGGTTTCCCAATCCCGCACCGCCTGGACCTTTTCGGGGTCCATTTCCAAACCCTGGTGGGAGATCACGTATCCCAGGAACGTAATAGAAGGTTTGTGGAATTCACACTTAGACACTTTAGCATATAATTTGTGCTCCCGCAGCCGCTGGAGCACGTCTCGAACCAAACGCACATGTTCTTCCATAGTTTCAGAGTAAATGAGGATGTCATCGAGAAATACCACTACCCCCCGGAACAGCAAATCATGCAAAACCTCATTAATTAATTGCATAAACACACTCGGAGCCCCCGAAAGTCCGAACGGCATGACTAGGTATTCAAACATTCCAAAACAGCTGGAAAAGGCCGTTTTGGGTTCGTCTCCTTCTTTAATGCGAATGCGGTGGTAGGCTTCTACCAAGTCCAGTTTGGTGAAGATTCGGCCCTCCTTTAATTGTGCTAGAAGGTCGGGAATAAGAGGGAGAGGGTAAGCGTTAGACTGGGTGACCGCGTTCAGCCTGCGAAAGTCAATACACAGTCTCAGATCTCCCGTCTTTTTCTTCACAAAGAAGGCTGGGGCCGAATAAGGGGCATTGGAGGGGCGTATGAAACCTCTAGCCAAGTTGACATCCAGATAGTCCCGTAATACTGCTTTTTCACTGGGGCTCATGGGATAGACCTTCCCTTTAGATAATTTGCCTTCCCCCACAATTTCGATAGCACAGTCCGTCTCTCTGTGGGGAGGTAGTTCGTCACATTCTCTAACATCAAACACATCCGCAAACTGCGAGTATTCGGTAGGCAATTGGGGAGAAACCGAGACTGGGGCGGGGGATCCTACCAGAGCGGCGGCCGGAGTACTGAGCACCCGTTCCTCATCATGTAACCTACAGGGGTTTTCGGGAAACGTGAGCAGCCGCTTAACCCAGTCGATGGAGGGGTTGTGCCCCCGTAGCCAGTTCATCCCTAACACCACCGGGGTTACAATAGGGGCAATAGTAAAATACAAGCGTTCCCAATGCTCCCCCACAGACATAACCACAGCCGCGGTTCTGTGGGTCACCGGGCCCCGTTTAAAATCACTGCCGTCCATTTGGGAAAAGCGGAGGGGTCCCGGAAGCCGCTTGCGCCGGACGCCCAGCTTCTTGGCTGCCTCCTCACTAATCATGGTGCGGGCACATCCCGAGTCAACCAAAGCGGGGAATTCTAAATGGGGACCCCCTTTGGGTAGGGATAGGTGAACCTTTACATACACATTGTCCTCTTGGTCGCTTACCATCGGTGGAGCTCCTTGCACAACGACAGGGACGGTCTGCTGCGGAGCCCCCTCTACAGCAGACCGACGGCGTTTTTTGCCGGTTGTTCCCACTCCTCCTCCTCGCTGGAAGAGGGGGACGGGGTGGTGGCGATCGGAGACTCGTCAGAATCAAAAGTGGTACTTATAATCCGGGACCCCGTTGGGCCCATGGAGGTGGAAGCTCCATCCTGGGGGCGCGCCTGGAGAGCGGAAGGTGCGCCGGCGCGTCGGCCCGGTGGTCCGCTCCTGCGGCGGGACTGGTCTTCGGCGGGAGTCTTCTCCGGTTCGGTCTGAACCTGGCGAGGAGGGGTGGGACGGCCCGAGCGAGAGGGGCATTGCGACGCGAAGTGCCCTTTTCCCCCGCAGGTCAGGCAGACACCGGTCTCGAAGCGTTTGCGGCGTTCAGCGGCCGAGGGGCCCCCGCTCCCTCCCGGTCGGAAGTCCCGGCCACGGTCACTCCGGGGTCTCGGGTCCCGTCCGATGCGCTGCTTGGACAATGTTAGGAGTTGCTTACGGTTCTCAATGTCCGCAGCGTGGCGGACCCAGCCTTCCACGTCTGGGGGGTTCCCTTGCATGAAGGCCCAATGTTGGAGGTCCGGGTTGAGTCCCTCCCTGAAGCACTGTACCAGAGTGGCCTCACTCCAGTCCAGGATACGGCTGGCCAGGGACTGGAACTCGCTTGCATACTGCGCCACCGACTTGGTCCCTTGGCGCAGTTGCATCAGGGAGGCCTTAGCCCGCTCACCCAGAGTCGGGTCCTCGAAACGGTTTCGGAGTGCAACCATAAACTCATCTAGGCTCCGCAGCACGGGCGAGCGGAGCTCGTACTGCAACACCATCCAAGCGGCCGCCTCCCCTTGCAGTAAAGAAGCCACGTACTGCACCCGGGACTCCTCGGAGGTAAAGGTCCGGCCTTGTTCCCGCATAAAAATGTCCACTTGGACCAAGAAAAAGGTTAATTGGTCTCCTGAACCGTCATACGTGACTTTCAGGTCCCGACGGGTCGGGAGGCTAGGAGGTGCGGGAGGAGCTGCTGGTACCCCTGCCGGGGGATTACCGGTGGGTGGTTGCACTTTAAGCGCATCCAGGGCCGCGGCCATCTCACCCATCACGCGCTGCATGGTCTCAATCTGGTCCTGCATAGCTTGGCGGTCCTCCTGCCACTGCCTCCGTTCTTCGTCCATCACGACTTCCCTGCGTGCAGGGTCCCCCTCGAGTCCTAAACTGGGGAAGGCCAACCGGCGTCCCTTTGCCGTAGTCCGGGAGAGAGACCAACCCTTGGGAGAGTCCAGCCAATTGTTGAGGAAGTCCCGGGGACGTCCGTCCCGGCCTTGGTCAGGGACAGGAGCCCTAGGTGCCTTCGGCTTGGCGCCCTCTTCCTTGGGGTCCGGTTTCTCCGGCACCTCAGGTTTCTCTGGTGCATCGGGGTTAGGGGTGGTGTCCTCGTCGGCTGACATTCTGTCCCAAAAGGTACAGCTGCAGTCCGAGAGGCAATGACTTGCAACTTAATGTGAGAGATCCCCTCTCTCTGAGTTTACTTCTCCAAATCAAATGTTCAGACGTTGATACAGAAACAAAGGATTTATTGAAGACATCAGGAGATGAGACAGGCACAGGTAGAAAGTTGCAAGTGAGGCGCTTATCGGGGTTACAGAATATATTGACTCCAGGGCACTGGGGCACTGGGGTTCACACTTATTGTTATGGGAAGTTACAAGCTTGGCATAATACAAAACATCAAACGAGTCCCAGGAAGTCTGCTGGAGCTATCACACTTCCAAGGCCGCACCGGCCTGAGGGAGTACTGACAGGAAGAACAGCGGGGGGGAGAAACCTGGGGCAATCAGGTCAGGCGCCTGAGACCAGCAAGTGTGAACTGCTTTTATGAGTTCACAGATAACAAAGCAGGTGATGGAAAGCAAAGACACAGAGACCCTCACAGTGTGGTTACATGAATACTATGCACATGCAACCTTTGCATGCATAGGCACTCTCACGTGGAAACTGGAGGTGGGCGGGCTACTGGGTACAATCCTGCTCCCTTATGTCCATGCATTCATATCACTAGGTATGTCATGTGAATCTCGAACACAAGATCACCTTCAATGAGCAGTATGTAAAAATACTGAAGGTACTATTTAGCTTGACCTTTAGCTGAAGATGACTTCATTCTACTGGATAAGCATGATTTCCACCTCCTAGGTTGTGGTTTTAAAGTACTTAATCACTGGATTTCAAATGTCAACTAACTTAAATAGGAAGACTAATTGGAAACGACAATGAAATTGGAATATGTGGAAGCTGGAACATTAATTTTCTAAGGACTTAAACATTTAAACCATCTGACTACCTTAAATGAAACCTCAATTTTTTAAGTATATCTCTATGGGTTGGATTCAGACTAAATTTTCCATCAGCGATGCAGAATGCTCCTGCAACCTGCCTCTCACTGCAGCCCTCTGATTTTCTCTAAATGATGCTCTTGGGGGACAGGGAACAACCCAACAGCCTGATGATAAAGTGACAGTGTCTGATCACAACTGGTGAGTGAGCCAAACTGTGAGTGATTGAGCATCTCAAATTAGCACACTTTGGAGACACACCTACATTACCAAACTGATTTAAATCTGGCTAGGGCTGTGCATCCTGACCTGGATGGCCCAGGCTAGCCTGATCTCGTCAGATCTCAGAAGCTAAGCAGGGTCAGCCCTGGTTAGTATTTGGATGGGAGACCACCAAGGAATACCAGGCTTGCTGTGCAGAGGAAAGCACTGGCAAACCACCTCTGTAAGTCTCTTGCCATGAAAACCCCATAAGCGGTCGCCATAAGTCGGCTGCGACTTGACGGCAGTTTACACACACACACAGGGCTGTGCATATCGATATCCCGAACCAAAAACAAAACCAGAAAAAGCTGTTTCAGCTTTTTGGGGGTTTATTTTCAGCTGAATATCAAAACCAGGAATCCAAACTAAGCTGGATAGCTGATAGCCGAAAAAGCTAAATAGGTATTCAGGTATTTTTTTCCAGCTTTGGCTTTCCCAAGGCTTTTTCCTACTGGTTTTTTTTTTTTTTTAGGAGCTCGGGGTGAGGGGTTCAAGGGAGAGTCACCAAATTCACTGCATAGCTGTGAGATAATCTCCTTGTATGAATTCTGAAGTTTGGTAAAGTTTGGATCAAGAGGTCCAATTTGCAATTGTTTCCAATGGAGAATGGGGTTGATCCCTTCAGGGGGCCCTAAAATTGGACCCCATGACCCAAACTTTACCCAACCTTCATGCAAGGAGAGTCCCTCGCAGCTATGCTGCAAATTTGGTGACTCTACCTTGAAATGCACCCCCCCGGAGCCTCAAAAAAAAAAAATCCCCATAGACTTTAATGGACCCAATTTCTTTTTCAGGAAACCCTAAAAAAAACCAAAATACTTATTTACCGGTATGGGTATTTGGCTTATTTTGGGTTTCCTGAAAAAAAAAACAGTTCCATTTAACCCAAACCCAACATTTATCAATTTTTTTAAAAAATGTACAGCCCTAAATCTGGCTTGGTGTCATATTTACCTCAGTGTGGCTTTGCGAGTTTCTTGAGATTCTTTTGTTAGAGAGTCCCTGTAACTACCCCGTGTTCCTTGATTACAAGATAAAGCTGTTAAACAGGTTTGCAAGTGCTCTAAATATGAAGTAAAACATTTCTTGGAATGGCTCTTATGGGATTCTCCTAGTTGCTAACATGAATTTCAATGTGGGGAATCCAAGGTTTCAGACACAGTGCACCTCTGTGAAGTGAGCCACTACATGGTGGTTTAATATCCAAATGGGGCTGGATTTTATGTGAATAGAGTGAGAAGATATATTTAATCCCCCAGATAAATCCAAGAATAAATATAATATTCTGAATGTAAAAACAAAACAAAAACCACATAGGATTTTGCTGTATTAGTATGTGAAGGGGAAAGGGAAAGTGGCATGGTATAGCCTGATCTCTTCAGATCGCAGAAGGTAAGCTGGGTCAGTACTTGGAAGGTAGACCACCACGGAAGACTCTGCAGAGGAAGGCAATGGCAATCCACCTCTGCTTCCCACTTGCCTTGAAAACCCTTTGCAGGGGTCTCCCTAAATTGGCTGCGACTTGGCAGCACTTTACACACACACACAGTATATGAAGGCACCACACGAACCATCAGGGGCATTTAACCTGGCTGGCACATCAGATGAGCATGGAAGTATGAATGGTGTGGTATTTTCCTGCTCCACACCACATGCATAATCCGAACAGGTCTTTGCACTCCTTTGCACTTTAACATTCTTTTTCTCCCTCTCTCTTTTTATAGTTGATCAACTAAAGGAACGAAAGAAAATGGAGGCACCACTGTAACAACCTGGCCTTTCATCAAGGTGGGAAGGCCAATGTGCTAGACATTGTGATATGAACAAACATTTAAGGAAAGTAATGTTAAGATCTGGGGAAATATTGTAACAACTGCATATTTTCTCATATCCTTGTGCAATGGTAGAATAATTTTATTTCTGAAACTGGAAGGAAACTCACATGGTGTAAGCTTTTCCCCTGACAAAG
The DNA here is from genome assembly GCF_029931775.1 of Euleptes europaea. Classification (NCBI taxonomy): domain Eukaryota; kingdom Metazoa; phylum Chordata; class Lepidosauria; order Squamata; family Sphaerodactylidae; genus Euleptes; species Euleptes europaea. The sequence continues at coordinate 24,453,082 of NC_079316.1, read as the reverse complement.
GTGTCCTTGAAAAATATCAGATTCGTTCAGAAGAAGTGTGTCTAGTTAAGACAGTAGCCTTGGTTGACTTAAACTAAGTGCCATAAAAGCAGAAATATTTGCTAATGAGGTGCAATGTCTAGGACAAAAAGAACGAAGGAAAGGGGGATGACAAAAGAAATTCTTTGCAGAGAAAAGTCACTACAATTATGGGGTAGGAGAACAGCTACAGATGAGACTGCTTAAGAAGATTTTAAAAGGGTCAGCATAAATTACCATGTTTATTCTTTTCAAAAGTGACTTACTTCAAATCAGACAAAATATTAAGACCTATTTCCATGATCTATTTTTACTTTATCGGCAGGAGCAAGTCTAGGGATTAGATCACGAGTTGCAAACATGTAGCAGGAGGCTACAGGAGGAAGAATCTTCTGTGCGCTTGTTCTGGATGTTTTGAGTGAAAGATCATACTGACCATTTGGTTAGTATGATCTTTCACTCAAAACATCCAGAACAAGCGCACAGAAGATTCATCCTGGGATGGTATCACTTGGGGGATTAGCCTAACTGAATATTCCCCATATCAGAAATGTCATATAGAAAGCATATGTGTCAGGAAGAAGGGTTTGAGACCAGTCTTCTACAGACATGCAAGTGTCATATGTGCATAAGAGTTTTGCGTGTGGCATAATTGTAACATGCAGTGCATCCCCTAGGGTTGCCAGGTCCCTCTTTGCCACTGGCTGGAGGTTTTTTGGGGTGGAGCCTGAGGAGGGCAGGGTTTGGGGAGGGGAGGGACTTCAATGCCATAGAGTCCAGTGGCCAAAGCAGCCATTTGCTCCAGGTGAGCTAATCTATATCGGCAGGAGCTCAGTTGTAATAGCAGGAGATCTCCAGCTAGTACCTGGAAGTTGGCAACCCTAGTGTCCCCCCCATAGCCCCACAAGTGGCACAGGCTCTCCAGGGCTACCCCGCATTTATTTTCACATCTATAGACTGACCCATCTCAGAGCTTGGGCAAATCATCACTCTGTCATAAGGCTCATTGGGTGACCGTATACAAGTAATTCACTTTCAGCTGAACCCACCTGACAGAATTGTTATGAGGATAGAATGGCAGAACCATGAATACCACTCTGCGCTCTTTGGAGGAAGGGAAGGATAAAAATGCAAGTAATAACAACCTAAACTATGGAACAGCCACTAAGAAAAACTCTCTTAAATATCATTATCTGAATGGTATAATTGAGAACACATTCTTTGTAAACCTTACAATCAAGACCAGACATAGGAGTAGAAGGCAGTGATCCTAGTTTTCTTTTCTTTTTATATTTCTTTATATTTTTGTCAACAGTTTTGGTTCTATGCATTTCTCTGTGGCAGTTGTTGATTCTTCTGTACTGTGTATGCATGCTGTACAGTTTGTATATACAACGTATACAATATTTATACAGTGCAATCCTATGCAAAGTTACTCCAGTCTAAACCCACTGAAATCAATGGGCATAGACTGGAGTAAATCTCCTTAGGATTGCAATCACATAGGTAATATATCTGTCGTGCTGTTTTATTGATGTGTAAATAGCATTGCGAAATGCATCCATTTTAGCAGAAAAATTTGATGTCAGGAAACAGAAATAAGGAACCATGGGTTCGATTGGAGAACTGCAAATGAAACCAGGATTTTCAGATTAAAACAGGGAAAGCCAAATTCAAACTCCTTTCTTCTTAGGAGAAGAACCCATTTCTTGGGAACTAAGCTATTTGGTACTTTAGAGATTAAAGCCAGCTGAAGTTTCTGGAGATAAATATCACATTATATTTTCAGATTTTTGTTTATTCATTTATTTACAATTTTGTATCCTGTCTTTCTGCCCTTACAAAGGGCCACCAAAGTGTCTAATAGGCCTCAAAGGTGGCTATTTATTGAGTCTGTTGAATATATGACTAGAATTAGAACAACCGTTTCTTGAATTCCTAGAAGCTAAAGGGGGCTTTTCAAAAGTAGTGATTTGTTTGAGGAGAAATGCTGTTGGTTTTGATTCAGTGCTTGGTGAAATCAATGTACGGGCTTGCTCTCAATCCACAAGGGTGACGGAATGGATTTTTAGTTCATTTAATTTTAGGTGATGAACTAATAGCTATTTATTAAAAAAAATAGGTTAACCCCCCTCCCAAGAACGGCGCTGAAATGAAAACTTGTCTTTAATCTGTTTTGAAAGCTTATATTATCCTGTAGGTGATGATCAACCCTCTGCCATTATTTCTTTATTACATTCTGAATGCGTTGCTCTCCCGTGGATATAAGCTTATGGAGAAGGAAGGGTATGATTGCAAATCTGGATTAATATTAAAATATTTTCCATCAGAACCATTTTCAAGTCAGATGAATTCTTAAAAAGACACCCGAAGCACCCCTGCTCAAAATGAAAGCATATTTCATATTAGTATGTCATCTTTGAATTCGCACAATGTCTGACTAATGCAGAAATATTTTCTCGATATGCTGAACCAATGTGCAGTTTCTTTGCCTCAATGTTATCTTACAAAACAATGCAAAGCATGTGACGTTTCAACTAAAATCGCTAGCATTCCATGTAACCCCTCTTCTGTTCTGTCTTGGAGGCTGAGTTGAAAGTAGATCTGGTACCTATTGTGTCAGAAGCACCTACTTGTCCTTTTGTTATGGAGAGTCAGCGTGGTATAATGGTTAGGAGCAGTGGACTCTAATCTGGAGAACCGGGTTTGATTCCCCACTCCTCCACATGAGTGGCAGCAGACTCTAATCTGGTGAACCAGGTTGGTTTCCTCACTCCTGCACATGAAACCTGCTGGGTGACCTTGGGCTAGTCACAATTCTTTCCGAACTCTCTCAGCTCCACCTACCTCACAAGATGTCTGTTGTGGGGAGAGGAAGGGAAGGCAATTGTAAGCCTTGTAGGTTATCCGGGCTGTGTAACCGTGGTCTTGGAATTTTCTTTCCTGACGTTTCGCCAGCAACTGTGGCAGGCATCTTCAGAGTAGTAACACTGAAGGACAGTGTCTCTCAGTGTCAAGGGTGTAGGAAGAGTAATATATAGTCAGAAAGGGGTTGGAAACGTCAGGAAAGAAAATTCCAAGACCACGGTTACACAGCCCGGATAACCTACAAGAACCAATGAACTCTGACCGTGAAAGCCTTCGACAATAAATTGTAAGCCTGTTTGAGACTCATTAAAAGGTAGAGAAAATCAGAGTGTTAAAACCACCTCTTCTTCTCCTTCTAGATTCAGCTTGAGCTTGCCCATGAAAGCTGACAGGGTGCTTGGGTATGAAACTCACCACTTCTGCTCTTGACCCATGCGACAGCCCAATTATTGTTAGGGGCTAGCTGACAGGAACATAGGGGATTAACGCATGGGCAGAATGTTCTTGGTTCGCTCCTCTCTTATCTCACAATATTTTATTCCAAGACTGGATAGTCAAATGCATGTCGCTAGTCCATCCCACTATAAGTCTGAAGCAAGTAGCTGCTGGAGGCTCCCCGTGCGTTTGAGCCACCCATATAATGTGGGATAGTAGGGGAGTGACCGCCGTGTCATTGCCCAAGGATTGGCTGAGGGGTTATCCAATCAAAGGCCGATTCTCCCCCTTTTTTTTCTTGGGACACCAGCGTTCCGGTATACCATCGTGACGGTGTGAAGCACCCCCCCTACAGGGCTGGTCGGGGTGGAGTGTCTGTCTGGCCTGGAGAGGGTCGGGGCTTGAGGCGCCTCTTCAGCCTCAGACCAGTCCGAGGGAGAGTCTGAGCTTTCCTCTCCCTCGGAGGCTACCCGAGTGGCTCTATGCTCAGCCAGCCTGGGTCACAGCCTGCTTCCTCCCTGGCTACTCTTCAGGCCAGAGAAGCTCCGCCCCTTCCACCCTCTGCCCTCCCCCCGGAAGTCAATAAAAGGAGCTCTCCTTCCCCGTCACGTCACTTCCCTTCCTAGCCAGCAGCGCGGCTCGACCCTGCCCCGCCCTTGCTCACCTGCAGCTCAGCTGTTTGTCAGGGCTGGGAGCTTGAACAAAAGGAGGTTAGTAGCGGGCTAGTCGTGTGATTACATGCACTCTGGCGTTCCGGTAATGTAGTGAAATAAAAAAAAGTAGCGGTTTAGCACCGAAAAGATCGCTAGAAACCAGGGATTGCTTAACCCGGTTTTTATTTGCTTAAATCGTGCCTAAGGTGAGTCCGATGCGCTGCCCTCGGACAATCATGCATTTAGACCACGGGAATTCGCTACTTTTAAGGCACAAAGGCGAGACAAAACAGCTACATTGGCTGCCAGTTTGCTTCCGAGTTGAATTCAATGTGGTGGTTATGACACTTAAAGTCCTTCACGGCTGAGGTCTCACATATCTAAAGGTCCATCTCCTTCTATGTGTCCCTGAGTGCCAATTATGTACATTATGCTGCCACTTACTGACTGCACCCCCACTTAAGGGGACCCACCTGGCATTGACCAGAGCTTGTACCTTTTCTCATTGGGGTTCCCACTTTGTGAAAGGGCTCCCATAGGCAGGGAGAGATACAATGTCATTAGAAATATTTAGGAGCCACAAGGAAAGGTGGGATATAAATATTTACACAAATAAACCTAGCAGCACATTTCCCACTGTGGCAGTTGACCCAGAAAGGGGGTAAGGTAATTCATGAGAGGGAATTGCTTTTTATGCTACTAGCCTATAAGTGAAATAAAAAAAGGAGGGGAATAAAACCCAACCTAAAAACAAAAGCTGGGTACCCAAGGTTGGGTGAAAAGAAAATATATATATAAGTCTATGTATCAATACTGAAAGTATAATTTATTAGAAGCGCTATGTGAAATTTAAAATTATTTAAAAGCATTAAAATAGCACAATGGCATATCCTGAGGTTGATAACTGTAACCACATACCAAACGCGTTTCGGCCTATGGGGCCTTCATCAGTGGTTAATTAAAACCCTTTCTTAAGCCAGCACACATTTACAGAAATACATTAATGAATACAAATACAAACAGTTCAAACCCAACCAGGCATGTGTATATGTTGTAAATTCTATTCCCAATTACTCAAACATCTGGTATAATTACTCAAACATCTGACTTCTTGTTGTAATACTGGTTAGTATAAGTCTCTCATATACTATTTGTGCAGGTATCAACCTAGTAAAGCAGTGAAATAAGTGAAATACCAGCATAGAAAACACAAGATGTCAGTCAGTCATGAATGAATTTCCATCTCTAAGTCAGTGAGCTTCTTTGACCTCATAGCTATACCATGTTGATCACTCTAGAAATCATAAAGGGTTGTTCATAAATGGATTGATTTGTATCTTGAAATTGATGACATCCTTTGGTTGTTGCTCTCACACCGTGAGAGAATTTCATACTACAAATGATTAAAACCTTTTTTGTGATTGCCAGCTAAAATGAGTTATAATCAATTGGTATCCATTAGGCTTTTACCCCACCATTTCATATAACCATAGTGATATCACTCACTTCTTTCTAATATATTTCTTGAGTGCTGTCTAGTCAAAGCTATCTGCTGGTTATGGGTTGGTAATTTACGATCTGAAAAACCAGGAAAGTTGGTGTCCTGGTTTCTTAATTTACTTCTTTAAAACGTTTAGAAACCTGCCATTCTCCCAGGCAACTGGAACCCAAGGAGAGTAATAAAAACAAAATCAACCAATGAAAACATACTTCTAAAAATAACAGAATTAAAACAACTAGCAAAACCCCTAAAACATGAAGTCTAACTGTCTTTCACAAAGAACGCTTTCTTTCACAACACTCTGCGGACTCAAAGGCTTTGGCCTTTTGTGCAGGGATGTTTCCCCGTGGTCACCCCCGCCAACTGCGCTGGGGCTTCCCTTTGATTATGCATGTCTTTCCCGCCTCTCAGAGGTCGCCTCGCTCTCCCCGTGCGTTTTGCCTGCGTTTTCCAGATGCTGTTTTAGCTAAAACCTGGGAGATGTGGGCAAAACGTGCGGGGAGAGCGAGGTGACAGATGGGCAGAACAGGCATGCATAATCAAAAGGAAGCCCCAAAGCAGTCGGCCGGGGTGACCGTGGGGAGATGTCCCCGCATAAAAGGCCTTTGGTTTTACAAGCCCTCTGAAACTCCAAGAGTGACAAGAGACGCCTTAATTTCCTCTGGGTAACTATTTCACATCATGGGAGTGGCCACAGAAAAATCCACAAGTGGGCAGCAGCACAATGCACCTTGGCGTGACCAAAGGATGCCGCAAAACTTCCACACAGGCTTATGTTGGAAGAGATGGTCCTTCATGCTACTCAGCCTTGGTTCTTTGACTATAAAATAATCACCATAGGAACTTACATTCCGTAACAAGATTGCACTCTTCTGCTCTGTGTTAACTAACATCCCTTGCTCTGATTTCCAGTAACGAATACAGGTTACAATCCCTATTAATCCTTTACACATGCGTGGTGTGTTTGGAGAAAAAAGTCTACCCTTTAACCAGACATTGTGGGTCCAGCAGGACGGTTACCGCATGAACACATGAAAGTGCCTTATATCCTTGTTTTATCACAGTCCATACTGTCTATTTTGGTAGTGGCTCCCCAGGTCTTTCATATCACCTGCCACCGGATCCTTTTAACTGGAGATGCTGGGGACTGAATCTGGGACCTTCTGCATGCCTTATCACTGAAGCACAGCCCCCCCCTCACTCTGAAATCTGTTATTTAGAGATAACAAATTCACACTGGGTGACGTATCCTAAGCCTATCATGAGGGCAATTCTTAGTAACAGGCAAGCTTAAAGGGCCAATTGTGAACTATACTATTCACTGCCTGTTTAAAATCTACGCATTATGTGCAGAAATAAATATGCATTCAGCAGACTTTCTCCAATCCAGTAACAAAAGTAGGCACACACTTTCTCCACAGGGTATCATGGGAGTTATTACTTCATATTACCCTGGAAATCTCTGAACACCTTCATAGTAATGGAAAAATCTTTCACGATGGACAGTTTGAAAGATGTAAAAATTATTCTCTGTCACTGTGATTTTATGGGAGAAGACACTTTGGAGCGTTGTCTCCCAAAGCAATCCCAATAAATCAACGCTACTGAAAACATTAAAAAGTTTGGCAGGGCAGGACAAAAATTATATCTTCCAGAAAATTATGATCTTTTTTGTGTGTGCTTTTGTAAAGCCTCAAGAATGCTGCAGAGTGACTCGGAAGTCCAGCTCCTCCTCCAAAGTCTATTGCGTATGTGAACTGAATTGCAAATAAAAGGATAGGCTTTCATTCAAGGAATTTGTATCCGAGAAAATGCAAATTATGCTTCGTAGTGGCACTGGGATTTATGGTGGATCACATTTGCTGAGCTTTAAAAGCTAAATGAGGAAGAACTTTGGGTGCTTAGTGTGGGAGGGGATTTCAGATTTTGAAATGACTGAAAAGAACAGTTTTTCAGAAAATATTGATGAAGACAAATAATATACATTTAAATTCACAGCAGCAAATTCTAGAATAGAAAACATGGTCGAACAGAAAAGCACTGTTCAAACAATGAAGAAGAAGAGTTGGTTTTTATATGCGACTTTCTCTACCACTTAAGGGAGAATCAAAATGGCTTACAATCACTTTCCCTTCTCCTCCCCACAACAGACACCTTGTGAGGTAGGTGGGGCTGAGAGAGCTCTTAGAGCTGTGACTAGCCCAAGGTCATCCAGCTGACTTCATGTGTAGGAGTGAGGAAACCAGCCTGGTTCACCAGATTAGAGTCCACCACTCATGTGGAGGAGTGGGGAATCGAACCCAGTTCACCAGATTAGCGTCCTCCACTCTTGTGGAGGAGTGGGGAATCAAACCCGGTTCACCAGATTAGCATCCGCCGCTCATGTGAAGGAGTGGAGAATCAAACCCGGTTCTCCAGAGTTCACCGCTCCAAACCACTGCTCTTAACCACTACACCATGCCGGCACCACAGGATACAGGTGAAGGTGTGTATGATTATCTTCTGCCTCTGCTCCTTTTAGCCATACAGAACAGGTCAGAACAAAGGTATGTGTACACAGGCAAGAGAGGGTAAGGCAACAAGGGGGAAAGGCAAAAGAGAAATAAAAGGGTGATGAGGGATGGAGAAAGATGGACATTGTTAAAAAAAAAGAGGAAAAGAAGAAGAGTTGGTTTTTATATGCCAACTTTCTCTGCCACTTAAGGGAGAATCAAACCGGCTAACAATCCCCTTCCCCTCCCCACAACAAACACCCTGTGAGGTAGGTGGGGCTGAGAGAGAGTAACTTGCCCAAGGTCACCCAGATTGCTTTGTGTGTAGGAGTGGGGAAACAAATCCAGTTCACCAGATTAGCCTCCGCCGCTCATGTGGAGGAATGGGGAATCAAACCCGGTTCTCCAGATCAGAGTCCACCGCTCCAAACCACCGCTCTTAACCACTACACCACACTGGGACCCATGTAGTGTGCTATGGTTACAGGTGGGTTGCAGTCCGAAGTGGGGGCAGGCTGCATCTCTTTTTTTTTTTTTTAAATTATTTTTATTATTTTCTACAATTCAACTAAAATAAACATATCTCAACAATATATTCAGTTGTAACTGCTTGTAACAAAAAAAGTTCATTGCTATTACTGAGAATATGTTATCTATAATATTCTATGCTATCTACTATATGTGACTTCCCCGCATCTTCTTCAGTCACTAATTCTACTGGTTAACACTTTTGCATTTCAAATTAATTTCTAATCCTTATTTTCTCTCATACAGACTTGCTTTAAGCTATCTATACTACTTCTATAAGCAATTTCAAGTCCTACCTAGTTATAATATTATCATCATTGTCTCTATATAACATTCTATTATTCTAAATTAAAGGGATTAGATCAATACATAAACAAATTTTCCCATTAAAAATTCATCAAAGTAAATCCACCGTGGCTCCCTTACACCCCAAAAATAAGCATCATTTTAGCCATTATCTTGTTTTGGGAGGGGATCTGCCAGTCCTTCTTTATTTCCCAATCCCCACCCCCCGTTTTTCAATATAGTAGCTGCAATTCTGGCCTCTGAAGATGTAAAAGAAGATCCCGGTGATTGTATCCATTGGCTTCTTGTTAAAATTTCCAGCATCTTCTTGGTAAAATCCTTCATCATGTCTCCCTCCATCGCTGGCTGCCAGGAAGTGTTTTCTTGGGATAATAATGCTCCTCCTGTCAGCAGTGACTCAGACAAGTAAATTGTAGAGGTATTGAGTTCTCTCATGTTGCTCTCTCTCCTTGCCAGCTGGTCACTTGCAGCTACCTCTTTAAAATCTTGGGTCTTCATATTGTGGATCTCCTCAATAATTGTGTCCAGTTTTCCATTAATTGATTTAAATAGGATATTCATCACCTCAGCTAGTTGAAATGCTTGATGTGAGAGAGCTTGTTGTTTTTCGAAGACTAAATCTTGTTGCACTGCAAACATGTCCATTTGTTTGAGTAACATCTCTTCCAACCTCTTGTTTGACATATCTGCTTGTATTCTTATATAGAAGCAGGCTTTGTAATTTTCAAGATATCCTCAATTATGCTTCAAAGCAGCACAGATAAAGAAAAGAAAGTAGACAGGAAACTGCAGTATCATAGACCCTGCGTCGTCTCCTCTCGGTGGTTAAGTAGTAGGAACGATTTGATGGTTACACCAGGGAGATTCACTTCAAGTCTTCCAATCTGCCCTGTCTTTTCGATGGTAACAAAGCCCTTCTTGTTATCTTCCGGTCTTAAGAGGCGACGTGGCTGGACATTGAATCAAAGAAGCCGGAAGTGGGGGGGGGAAGGTTCTCGTCTCCCTCCCTCCCCTCAAAGCATTTAATTGGTAGTTGTAAAGTCATTCAAAAGTCCCTTTTATTGCGTCTACTCACTGATCAAGTTGATAAGGTCTTAGTCAGTTCATTTAATGGCATTTGTTTATTTTAAAAGTCTCGTTACGCTGGGCAGGGAGTCGCCGGTTTTCGTAGGTGTTTTTATCGTCATTCAGGTCTTCTCAATCAAGATAAAGGCAAAAAGTGTCTTTTTACTCACTCTGACTTCCAAAGGTGAGGCTTCTTGTTCTTTTCATAGATTATTTGATGTTAATGTATAGAGGAGGTCAAAGCCTATAATCCAAAGAGTCGTCTGTGGCAATGGTGGCCCCTATGCCGGCGGGGACAACTTCCAACTCAACGGGAGGCTTAAAAAAGCTCTCTCGGAGAATATGGGAGTCCAAACCGCTCTTGAAGGCTGCAGGGGAATTTCCTGCTTCCCGATCCACTATTTAGGACCGAGTTGGAGTGCTTTTTGCACTCCAAATCTAAACGACTCTTGGTGTTTCCTGGGAGCCCCCAGGAAACAATGGCGCTCGGACCAAACGCTCTACAGGAAGTCTTGGGGCAGGCTGCATCTCTTAAGGGACATCGCGTGATCTGAATTGCAGGATCTTGCCCCTCTGTCTTTTTAATATACGGTTCCTACCAGAAACTATGTTTTAAAATAGCTACTTTTTTCAAAGATGCAAATTACCCAGGCAATCCGCAAGCAAGTCACTCGCAGCCATCTCTTTTTTTCGCTATCTTTCCCTTATTGTCGGAGAAATGTTTTGGCTCAGACTCGAGTCTCTGGATAGGTACGATAACCACAGCCCTGCGTATTCTTTCAAAGGAATGATTGATATTTGCTTTGGAGTGTCTGTGACTCTATTATCTGTAGCCTTATTTATACAGGAATTCAGCTCCAATCACTTCAATTTGAATGAACGGGTGACAATGTGGAAAGAAAGACTGACTCTCACAAGGGAAAGAAGAAAGGTTCTGCAGAGAAATTTTTCTCTGAAGGATCTGGCATGTATGAATTCATTTCGAAGGCAGGTCAAAAGTCCCCCAATTGTGAGTCAGACCTCCTAGGGCAAGGTCACGTGTGCAGCACAATCCATGACTTCTCCACACAAGCATGGAATATGGTACTCCTGAAAAAGCGCAATTTGTAGGTTTCTTAAAGTACATTTCTAGACCTTCGGATTGCAAAGTTAAGGCAAATGTGCAAGCAGTGGGTTGGATCTAGTGCAAAAATGTCCACTTGTGCTATAGCTCTTGAGAAAGAAGAAATATAAGAAAAAAGGCTGTGGTAGCTACTGCTTCTAAGGCTGCAATCTTGAAGGGGGGTCCAAAGCTGCTTAGGAGCCAGTGTGACTCTGGGCCGGCATTAGTGCCCATTTATCCTGGGATAAGGGAAAGCCTGCACTGACAAGGGAAAGCCTGCACTGACATGAGAGGGGCTTCCCTGGGGCATTTCTGGGGGCGGAGCTGCTTTTAGGCAGCTTCCTAACCTTTTTCACCCCAGGATCACCCCCACGTGCTGCGGCATTGCTGCGCCACCTTTTTGGGTGGGGCAGCCTTGCTGTTTTCAATGGGTCCGTTTCCTTTTAATCTATTTTTAAACTTTTTGGTGGCTGGGAAGCCTCTGTGGAGGCAGCATGGGTGCGTGACTCCTGGCCGTCGTGGATCTATCCCTCCCTTCAGGAATGGGCTGCCCATCAAACTTATTGTATCCCCACTTGTGTTTCTGCATGCGCAAGATCTTGCACAATCAATTTTGGGACATTAAATGGAGGGAAGAGCTTGGTGTTGCGCAAGATCTTGTCCAAGCATAACTGCACCAAATCAATTTTGTTTCTGTTTGAGCACTGCTGGATCCAAGCCAATGCTTGAAAACCATATGGGTGTGTATGTGTGTGTTTGTATGTGGGATCAAGATTTTTGCCTCTGTAAAAGGAGCCCCATGGAGCAGAGAGGTAAGCTGCAGTACTGCAGTCAAAAACTCTGCTCACGACCTGAGTTCGATCCTGATGGGAATCAGTTTCAGGTAGCCGGCTCAAGGTTGACTCAGCCTTCCATCCTTCTGAGGCCGGTAAAATGAGTACCCAGATTGCTGGGGGTAAAGGGAGGATGACTGGGGAAGGCACTGGCAAACTACCCCATAAACAAAGTCTGCCTAGTAAACGTCGGGATGTGACGTCACCCCATGGGTCAGGAATGACCCGGTGCTTGCACAGGGGACCTTTACCTTTACCTTTTTAAAGTTCTTGAATACTTCCCCAGAACTAACAAAAGGAGAGGGGGCTGTGTGCTGAAGACTTCTTGATTATTTCAAAGTCCTTGCATGTTATTGTAAAAGGGAATGAAAAAGGAAATTCAAAGGTGTACCTTTCCTCCTGACACTTCCTTACATATGTCAAAGAAGCATCTACAGCAAGGCTTTGGTAATATGCACGTTTATTCCATGGATAATCAGCTCAAAGGCAGATAAATCATCAACTAAAATTCTTTAATCATTTGACAGCTGTTGACAACGGAATGCAGTTGCGTGCTCATTCACTCAAGCAGAAATCTTGTCTCAGAAATGCAAACCAAATACAGGAACTATTATTTGTATCCAATGGGGATTGGGGTATTAGTTTCAACAGGACATTAGTTTCAACAGGATTTAGCTAATGCATCTGTAGATTCATCGGTGATGAGGATCTTCTCTATCTATGCTGGAGGTGTTCCCTTGATGGGTCAGATGGTCAGGGCTCTGGGAGGGAGACAACTGACGTTATTGATTAGGCAGCTTACAGATCACAGTGTAAAAACATTCATAGTGAAATACCCCCCCTAATTCCCCTCCAAGATACCTGCAGTCTATACCCCATTAAAAGCTGTGGCAAACAAAATGGCTTTGCAGTGACTCTTAAAGATTTCTAAAGACAGTGATGCAAGATTTAGACCCCTTGTATGTGTGGAAGCAGAGAATGGGAACAATGGTGACAATCCTCCTCTTCCTGACATGTGTTGATCATCCACACCTTTCATGTTCACTGATAAGAGACAGTTTGATATAGAGGTTACAATATTGGATAGTGGGCTAGGAATGGACAGAACTAGGTTCAAATCCCCTGCCAAGCCATGAAGCTTACTGGATTACCTTGGGATAGTCTCTTTCAGCTTAACATTGTAGTCCTATACAGAGTTTCTCCAGACTAAGCCCATCGATTTTAACCTATCTTCAAGACTTTTGAGGATGTAACATAATAAGGGAGTACCATCTCTACTGCCTGAGTGCTATGGAGGAAGGCTGGAGTAAGAGCTGTGATTAGTGGTTATCGTGTCAGACTAGAATGCAGGAGATGTGGGTTCAAATCCCCACTCTGCCATGCAAGCTCAGTGGATGACCTTGGACCAGTCACACCCTCTCAGTACAACCTACATCACAGGGTTGTTGTGAGGATAAAATGGAGGAGAGGAGAACCATGTAATCCACTTTGGATCCCCATTAGGGAGGAACACAGGGTATAAATGAAGTAAATAAATATGCAACCAATAGGCCATGTGCTGCTATCTCAAACAATCCACAGGGGAAGTAAGGTAGACTGGAGTTCTTCACCCAAGACAAAACTGGCATGCTCTTGGACAGTTCCTATGATTCAAACCCTTTTACTTCTTCATACCTCCTATATAAACATCTGCTTAGTGAGGATACATTTCTTGCGCCTGAGGAACTGGGCTCTAGTCCCCGAATGTGTTACTCTTTAAGGTGCCACAAGACTCCTGTGCATTTCTGCTGTAGCAGACAAACCCCGCAGCTCTTCTGGAATCACGATCCTGTGGGATCCCATCTCTTGGAGACCCACTTGCCACGTCTTTCAGTTCTCCTCCCTGACTCGGTGGATCTCATTCTGTGGTTGGCCACTGGTTTGGAATCAGCAGACTATGGACGAATTCCTAGAGCAAGGTTACTGGAGTCTCTCTCCCCTCTTCCACTTTACCATATTAGCGATCCCAGAAGCCTCATGGTGTCAAACAAAATTTCCTATCTTCTGTGTTAGCCTTTGGTTAAAAATGATGAATTCATATATAATGGAACCCCAGTGTCAGGAACAGTTATTCCGAATAGACCTCTGGCTAAGATAATATTTTACAATATACAGGGAGCTCTGAAGAACAGTATATTCATTATTTATACTACAGCCAGCCATGGATGTATGGTTTTTTCCTCCTCTTGTAACACTGTCTACTTTGACACAGAACAGAGCTTTTTTTAGTTTTTTCACTGGAGGGTATAATTTCAGCTGCCACTTTTGTGTGTGAGAAAGTGACTCCCTAATGAGGTATTTTCCATTACTAGATCAATTGTTTTTTACTGGCCAATGCAGCAAAGTAATGTGAACCTTTGGAAAAAAAAGAAGGGGGGGGGGGAAGAAAAGAAATGCCAACACATGGGCTTAATGTTTGATTTTACAAGTTAACCAACGATGCTGCGAGGACTCTGCGTTGCGCCTGACAGTAATGTATCGCTTACAAGAAGAATTACTGGGACAGAACAGAAAATTGCATGTTTAAAAAGGTAGCGCCTCTCAGCTGTTTTACTCAACGTGCTTAGTTAAAAGAAATGAAGAAAGTCTGACATTCTCCTGTGCATTTGGCCTTTGTGTGTGCACAGATGCAAATTATCTTTGACAAAATAGAAAATAATGCCTCCAAATGTTGTGCTTTTTTAAAAGGCCCTTCAAAGTGGTAAGCAAATGATGTACTGGTGCACTGCTTTGGTTTGCTTAGCATTGGTTAACTGCATATCACTTCGAGCAAAACATTACACAGAGTATGAACTTAAACTCATTGGTGTGGTGGTGGGAGGTCATCCGTGAGTTTCAATGGATCCACAAGTCATAAACTTCTAATGGGTGATTAAAATGCAGTCCTAAGTAGAGCTATACTCTTGTAAGTCATTTGAATTCAATGGGCTTAGAAGGGTGTAACACTGCTCAGGATGGCACTGCCAATAGCACAGATGGCAAATAACAGTGATGATTTTGGTCTGAAAAGTCTTAATCTATGAGCAGAAAGCCAACCACAACAAATATTTCAGCAATAAATATATCTTATTTACTCCACTTTGTCTATGAAGTTGATGTCCATCAGATACCTAATAGCCATGGGTGACGCCACTGTCCAATGTTCTGAACAATGGACTCCCAGGGCTGATTAGGGATGCTCATTTTCTGCCTCTAAGCTTTTCTCCTCTGCTCTAATCAAGCTTATTACAGTGTGCATTGTACTTCTGCATCCTGAGCTCCTTCTTTGCAAAACCCCTCTCCTTTTGACTAGGATATAAAGACTCAGGTCATTTATGCATGGGAGTTTTACCTGAGGTTCGTTGCTTGCTGGACCCACACTTTCCTGTTAGGAATCTATGCACCAGCAGTCTCCAAGCTTGAATCAAGAAGCATTTGAGTCCCTCCCCCTTGAAATACTGCTTTGTAATTGGCTGTAGTGAGAGAAAAGTCCCCCTCAAACCCAATTGCTATCTGAAAGGAACGTGGTGGTGGTGGGGAGAAACCCAAGCCTTGTTTTTAAAAGCCTTTCTTCTGCTCAGAAAGGAACGGGGGGGGGGGGAGAAACCCAAGCTTTGTTTTTAAAAGCCTTTCTTCTGCTCAGAAAGAACTCAAAGGAAGCAAGAAGCATTTGAATCTCTGCCTATTGACACCCTGCTTTGTAATTGGCTGTACTGCTTGCTGTGAGAGAAACCAAGCTTCTGTGTCCCACACTTTGCCTTATGCATGGGGATTTCACCCAGGCTGAGCTCAGGGGAGACGGAAGAATCAGATTAATAGAGGAAAGGGAAGTCCTGGGATTTGTGAGGGCTGTCAGTGAGGTCATCTCTAATGGAGGGCAAACTCATGCATAACTCCAAGGAACAACTGAGACAGACTGGAGGCGAACATGAGTGAAAGTACCCATGCATAAACTACCTCGGAGATCTTCATTCTGACTTTTGTCTGATGAAGGGAACATTGACTCTTGAGGGCTTATACCCTAAAAATATGTCTAGTGATTAAAATGTCAGACTAGGGTCTGGGAAATCCAAGTTTGAATCTCCACTTGTGCCATGGGATATTGCTGGGTGACCTTGGGCCAGTCACACACTCTCAGCGTAACTTACTGTCAGGATCTTGGGGTTGGTAAACGTAGATAGGCCTTAGGTGCTTGCTTCCCAAGTAAAAATAAAACTATATTCTTTTTAGATCCAAACAAAACAGTATACTTCTATATTTAACAGCAACTTGATATGAACAACAGAAACCTGAAGAACTGTTCTTGCTAATTTCAAACTTACAATATTCTGAGGCTTTTCTGCCTGCGTTCTCAGGGGAGGGGACTCTCCTCTTCCCTGCACTCCAATGTAGCAGCTCCCTTTGTGGTCTCCTTTGAGACTGGCTGTAGTTAGGCTGTTGGGGCTAGCTATCTCCACAGCTATTCTTCCCTCCCTGGTCTACAGTGTCCTCAGCTTTTCAGGTACCTGCCACATCCGAAGGGATTTCTCTGCCGTAGGTATCTAGATTTCAGCTCTGTCTTTGGAAGTCCTCCAGAATTCTTCCTCTGAGTCTCCCTTCTGAGTTTCTGTGTGTGAGTGCTCAGTCTACTTATAGATTGAGGGTGGGGGGGATAGAAACCTCTACCTTTTGATAGGCTCTTATCCAAGTCTGCTAAAAGGACCAATCAGATGGCTGTGTTGTGCCTGCTGCCTGATTGGTTCTTTTCTTATCCAGCTAAGGACCAATACCACAGCTCTATTTCCCCCTCCATCTTCCTTGATAGGTTAACTTTACAAGCCCTTAATTGGCATGATATGTTTTCCCTTACTCAGACATTAAATTCATTCGAATGGCTATTTACAACTACAACTAAATACATGGCTATTTACAACTACAAATATACAAATATATACATGGGGATTTTTTATTTCCTCACACCTACCTCACAGGGTTGTTGTGAGGTTAAAATGGAAGAGAGGAGAATGATGTAAGATGCTTTGGGTGAAAGGTGGAATATAAATAAAGTAAATAAATATAAGTAAATTAAAAAAATTTTTTTGTTGGCCTCTAAAGTGCTAGTGGACTCAAATCTAGCTGTTCTACTCCAGATGGACATGGCTACCTCTGAAACTATCTTTATAGAATATTGACATGTGTATCATTTTAGGAGATATAGTAGCCTGGTTCAAAGCAAGGTTTCAGAGGTTTTATAGGAAAACTAAAAAGGAAATTTTGGAGGGCATCTTAAAGACTGACATATTTATCGTGAAATATCTTGAATCTCACCCACTATTCCAAAAATTACTTTTCAAAGACTCCGGAATTTGGGGGAAAACTAAATTCATGGTGATCCCAACAAGTATGATTGTAAACATTGAGCCTTAGTCTTTAGGAAAAATAGTACACATGTTTTCTCCATAACCTTCTGGGGGTGAAACGGAGTAATTTTGTATGTTAAAAACTGTCATCATTGGTCCTCAAATGGTGAATCATCACAACTAATACCTTCTAACCTAGACCTCATTTTTGAGCCTTTATCTGATGACAGTGATGATTACTTGAATAGAAAAAGTTCACACAATTCTACTTTTGGGTATAGACTGGGGTATTGGATTGGAGAAAGTATTATTCCTCAGCAAAACGCAGGAAATTCACAACTACCTCCCCCCCCGGGTTTAATTCTCCTCCACTTGAGCAGCAGACTCTAATCTGGTGAACCAGGTTGGTTTCCTCACTCCTACAGCTGAAGCTAGTTGGGTGACCTTGGGCTAGTCACATTTCTCTTAGAGCTCTCAGCCTCACCTACCTCAAAAGGTGTCCATTGTGGGGAGAGGAAGGGAAGGAAATTGTAAGCCGGTTTGATGCTCTTTAAAAGGCAGAGAAAATTGGCATATACAAACCAACTCTTCTTTTTACTTCACAGGGTTCTTAGGAGGATATTATGGGAAGAGAAGGTATGCAACCCTGAACTCTTTGGTGGGTAGTTGTGCGGTGATACTTGTTTGGGCAAAATGCTCTGCAGGTTATGGTACTTCTGACATGGTATTAGAAGGAGCTTTCATGTGTTTGGGCCTCAAAAGGAAGAACCTCAGCAAAAAGCATTTGAGATAACCTGTGAGATAGATGTTACCCTTGTTCCATGCTCCATGAATCCAGTCCACATGATCATATTTCTTATATGCTGACTGCAACTGTCTTGTGATCATATGGCTGAGTGAAATAGCTATTCAAATAGTTATGTTACTCCAGCATTTGATACACACATGTAAGTCAAGGTACTCTGATAAACAAAAATGTCTGAACATATTTTCATGCAATGCTCCAAGCTTAAGGGAAGAAGTTGACCTTATGATGGAAACATCACGCCCAAAGTGAGCACTCTAGCACAAGCTACGGTTGGAATGAAATGTTGTGCTGTCAAACCACCTTTCACTTTTCACATGACTGAGTTAGGGAAAATGGGGGACGTCCAACAACATCCAGGAACGTGTAGCGACATTAGCCAAATATATGCTTCATTTATTTAGCTTATTACAATTTTACAATGTGGTTAAATATGATCTTAACTCAGCTTATGAACTGACCCAAAGGATCTCTAAGAAAAGACCTTGAATGCTAAATATTCAAGTAGAACTCACTGGTTTGGACCAGGAAAGCATGGCAAAAACCCAGAAGAGTGGTTAGAACCTTGGGACAGCTCATAGTCCCAGAATGCCAAGAAATCCTTCACAAACAATCAGAATACTTGCAGTTAAAAATCTGGAACTCCAATTTAATTGCTCTCTTATTTATTTACAAAACTGATTATAATTCAGGTCCATTTTATTTTGGTATGGCTGGGTTAATTTCCTTTCTTGGAGGAAGATTTCCTCAGCAGTTTTCGTGTAACAACAAAACGTGCAACAACTAGGTGATTATTCACATTCACTGGATCACTAGTTGAAAGTGTGTCTGGTTATGAAAGGTGAAACTGCTCATTTTAAAAATAAAGTTCACCCAGACCTTTAAAAATCCAAGGAGCAGCCGCTTGGTTAATAACTCTGAGCCATTTTAATGTCATATATTTTTACCTGAGGACATGAAGTTACAGAAGTGTGCACGAACACACGCATAAATGCACCTGGAGCTTAGTTTATCCCTTCCTATCCTTTTACACTGCTAAAATTCTAACTTATTTGAGGGAACATTTTTTCCCTTTAGGACACAAGAAACAATGTGGGTTTTTCCCTCCTAATCAGGAAATGTTGTTCTTTTCTTGGTTCTACTGGGAATGTTTTCCCATATTCAGAGAAAATGAAATGTTTTCTGATTAAAGAAAGACCCGATAACGATACGGATTTTCTATGAATATCACATTGCCTGACATTTAGACAATGTAATTATTTTCAACATTTCCTTTGAGGGGAAAGTTTGGACTCCTCTCTTGATTTAATAAGATTGGAAAGAAACATTTTGCTGATCTAGAGAATATTTAGCATTCAAGGTCTTTTCTTAGAGCAGATAGCTTCCCTAGTAGAAATTCAGTAATTGTACCCCAGTTATAACCCTCCAGTTCACTTTTCAGGGAAGAAATAACATATGTTCCATATGAATTTCATATCATTAATTCCCACTTTCCAAACCACCTTAAAGAAGTGATCTGACTTAGCCGTTTGTTTGATAGCTTGATTTCCCTTGGTAGGAGGGCAGATGGCAAACATAAGCAAGGACCAAATATACACAAAATATAGGTTATGAATAATTTTAAAATGACACAATTTATATTATTCGCAGTGAGGCAATTTACTTATTCTGGATGTTGCAAGTGACTACATTAATGTTACACTCCAAACCATCTACTACAGCCTAGCACAACTGAGGTCATCTACAGACGTTCCTCTTCATGTGCTCCCTCCATCTGAGGAAAGCTAGTGGCTACCTGAGAAAGGGCCCCTTTCTGTGGTAGCACTCCTTCTCCAAAGTTGTTCGCCTTGTGCACAGTCTGTTCTGTTTCATAGGCCAGGCCAAGACTTCTCTGTTTACCCAGGAGTTCAGTTAATTTTCTTTCAAAGTTGTGAGCTGGCTTTTATTTAAGAATAAGACCCAATTTCAAAAGAAGAGCAGCATGTGTCAATAATTGCTGCTTTAATCCCCCCCATACCTCTTTCCTCATACCAAATATTCCCAGTTAAAATCAATGCATTTTTCCTGTGTTGTTTCTGCATCAATTTCATATAAATAGTGTATAAATTAGGTCAAAAATGGTGCAAGAGAATCAAAACAATAGTCAACAGCAAGGAAAATAAAATGAAAGCAATGAAAATGTAAATATGCAGAATGAAAACAACAAATTAACTTGGCCAAATTAGCCCATCTGTGTTTTTATTATTTTATTGCAATTGATTTGAGCCATATTGTATTTTTTTACTTTTACTTTAGAATCATTGAATTGTTTATTGAAGTGTGTTTTTATGCATTTTATTGGGAAGCTACTTCAAAAGGCGGTGCTGGACAATGGTATATGTATCCTGGAAATAAGTAAATAAGCAAACATGAACAATTATTTTCAGCAGAGTAACCAGTAAAGCCAATTGTCCTTGGATATGTGGTCAACTTACTGTACTTCACTGACATTACTGGATCATTTTCAGGGCTCTTTCTTAGTAGATAGAAAGGGGGATGACCTACCAATGGCTTCTACTGCAGATGTCAAACACAATCCTTTTCTCCATGCCACTGACATGTGGACAGCATGATATTTTTAATTGACTAGCATTCCCCACCAAGAGGAAAGGGGTTGGAATGGATCATGATGATGACCTGTTAGTGTGTAGAAAAGGAGACTTTGTTGAGAAGGGTGTTTGAGCTGGGTGGCAGAGGGAGTTGTTTAAGGCAAGCGAAAGGAGTTTAGAGGGTAGCAGTAGAATGGAGGAAGGAGATAATAAGATGGTGAGAGTGGAAGATATAGGGAGTGCTCAGACCCTTGGTGGATGGAGAAGGTTTCAACTAAGAGCAGTGGTAGCCCTACTGAAGGGATTTTGGCAGGTAGCACAGTGGAGGAATAGCATATGGGAGCTGAATGGCTATGTTTAGAAACTCAGTGTTATGGGCAAGCAGTATTTTGAACATATTTTAACTTTAAAGGATGGGTTTTTATGCTACATTTGCTAATTAACATCTAGTTTCCACATAGGTTAGTGGGAAAGTAGGAAAAAAAACCTTTTGCAATAACGTCACTGCCGAATGGCAGCGAAAGACCGGGCTGAACGCCAAATAACCTTTGAAAAAAGTAAATAACTGATAAGAACGTAAAACTTTTCGCCTCTTTGAATCTTGGAATGCTGCCTGGTGGGGGGTAATTTAACTTCATTTGGATCCTTTTCAAGGATGGTTTAAATGGCCTTTCTAAGCCCTTCTTCACACCTTACTTGGCACACCTTACTAGCGCTGGGTCATAGACCTTTGGAGGTGTGAAAACAGGTGGAAGGGATTAAGATGTGTTTTGAGAACAAATGAAAAATTCTTGGGAAAGGTGACATAAGTATAACCACAGGACTAGCTTTCCCATGTCAAAATGTATAAAAGGAGCCTGGAATTGTTAAAAATTTGGAGGTCTAGTCGAGACCTCCTGGGCGGTAGTGGTAACATATGAAAATGTATTGGATATGAATTACGATCTGTATACTTTGTGCAAATTTCTGAAATAGTCTGCTGTGTGACTCTGCCTAAAATTTTATGTTATTTTTCTGTCTTATGCTTTGAAACCTGCCTTTAATGTCTTGAAATAAGCAATAAAAAGAATTTCTAAGATTCAATGGTTGCCTCTTTACCTTAGTGACTATTTCTACCAAGGAACCGTACTTGTCAATCAGGTAACATCCTATAGATTTAGTCATCAGATAACGGAAATAGAGCCCAGTACCTCAGCATCGGTCACACTGAATAGATGCCAACAAAGTTTGGATTATATATGAACTTTAGCAAGTTGTAATGCTTGCAAAATATTGTCGAAGGCTTTCACGGTCAGAGTTCATCGGTTCTTGTAGGTTATCCGGGCTGTGTGACCGTGGTCTTGGTATTTTCTTTCCTGACGTTTCGCCAGCAGCTGTGGCAGGCATCTTCAGAGGAGTAACACTGAAGGACAGTGTCTCTCGGTGTCAAGTGTGTTGGAAGAGTAATATATATAGTCAGAATGGGGTTGGGTTTGAGCTTCTGACTATATATATTACTCTTCCAACACACTTGACACTGAGAGACACTGTCCTTCAGTGTTACTCCTCTGAAGATGCCTGCCACAGCTGCTGGCGAAACGTCAGGAAAGAAAATACCAAGACCACGGTCACACAGTCCGGAAACCTACAAGAACCAATGTAATGCTTGCCTTCAGTTCAAGATGACCTGATCTGAATTGAGTAAAGTCAGAAGGCCCTCAGGAAGTACAGAATATTAGCTCTTGAGTTCCAATGATACGGAAATATCTGTTGGATCCTGTGGCACTGTGGGAAGACCAGTCAACTGGAAGTTGTTTAGTGGTTTGCGAAGACTTCATCTTTTCCTTAGTGGCCTTCATAATAAATGTTACAAACCCTAAGTAGAATTCCACCCTTCTAAGCTCATTGACTTTAATGGACTTAGAAGGGTGTAACTCTGTTTGGGATTGCAGTGTCAGCTTCCTAACAATACTTAGCTCTACTTTCAACGTCCCTACCCTCTGTGATTTCCCTGTTGCTACAGCCTCACGTGTTCTGAGTTTTGCACAATTTTCACAAAGCAAGCTCCCCACAGAATGGCATCTGATGTCATGATTACACTGAAGTAAGGCTCTGTCATAAAATAACTGGACCATCAATCAAAGGCTCAAAGATGTTGATGTTTATTCTCAATTTATACTGCACTCAGATCCCACCAGGTAAGTGTAACCTGCCTAGGAGGCTTAATTAGATGAACTGTTAGGGGAAACAGCATAAAGCATGGGAATGAGTTCCTTCTGAAAACCGCTTCATGGCTCTCTGATAGCTTCGCTAGGATACGTGTGAACTTTGAAGGCTTCTTAAATGAATTTTCCCCACATAATTCTGTATTTCCTGGAGGAAATTTTTAATAAAGAGCAGCTACATTTTCAGCTTATAAAACTTCAGTAATATGGGAAATATTTCCAAGTACAAATGGGATTTGTTAAATTACCTGTCAGAAAGATTTCCCCCCCCAAATGTGTATTTTACAGAAGAAGTTTTTAAAAAAGAAATAAGAGTAAGGATAGTTGATTCTGAACAACGAGATCAGGACTCATTTGGGGAATGTACCCCAAAGACAGTCATTACTCACTTTGTTGCATAGCCTCCTGCCAGTTACAGGTGTACCCCAAAAGGATCCTTTGGTTCACATAGGCCAGAGGCATGGGGCAGCACCCTCCAAAAATCTCTTGACTTTAAAATACCAGGATGTGAGAATAAAAAGGATGTCAGATGTGGTGGGAAATACATCTCTTTTCACATAAAGGGAAGATTTCTGGATTAAAGCAAAGTGTTGATAAGAAGCACTCCCTCCACGGGAACAACCTAACACCTGGTACACATCTGAAACTCATGGTTCAAAAGCCCTTTAGAAGTTTCAGAGTGCCTCACACCTTCTTGTCCAGGCTTGCAAGATAATGAAGATAGTTTTTTTGTTTGTTTAATTTTCTTCCACATTCACAATTCCTGGATGGTACAACTGTAAGCCTAGCAAAGACTACTTGCCTATCACTCGCCTTGTCAAATCAATCACCTTCCATCAAAGTTATGCTTATTCAGGTTCCCCTTCTCTCATAGGTTGGTTATTTTCATCCTTTATCCTATCCAAGTCTGGTGTCCATACTTGCACCAATGGGGACCAGGATCCTAATTTTGCACCTGTCAAGGTACAGACCAAAGTACACCGATGGGCAACTAGGCTCCAAAGTTTTGCTCCAATACCAGAACGTAGCACCAAATTGGAAAAATCTCCCCCATTGATATGTAGGCAAATTCAGGTGCATAGAAAAGCCTTCACCAGCCCTCAGTCTTTGCGCCTGATTCTGCTCCTTGACCCAGTGCAAGCATTCATGGGAAACTGAGTTTTCCCATGATTCTTTGGAGACGAAGTGGCCATTACAGACCGTCAGCACATTATTGACTTTTGAGGACAAAAGTCCTCAGAAGGCCGGGAAGGGGCTGTGCCAGCGTGCCCCCCCCCCACTGGTGTCCGGGCTACTTACACTGCCATAAGTGGCCCCAATGCTGGCGGGGAGGCCTGGATGCTGATCTCCCAGTGCTGACGTGCAGCACCACCCTGGGACACGGATGGGGCTTCCACTGGCGTAAAGTCCTGTGCCTGGGTTCCGGGGGGGTGTTCTGGCATCCCCGGGGGCATTCCCGGGATGTTCTGGGGGACAGGGCTGCCTGTAGGCAGCCTTGAGTCCCCTTTTGCCCCGGGTACGCTGGCGTGGAGAAGAGCAAGGCTATTTTAAATGAGCGAAAAGCCCCATTTTAAAAGAAAAAAGCCTTTTGGCTTTTTTTGAGCTTTTGGTGGCCATGGAACAGTTTAGGAGGTGTCGCAGTGGCACCTCCTTCCTGCCGTTCCTAGCCGCTGAAAGCTCAGGAATGGGCTGTTTGAAAAGTAAGTTAAAATTCTCCTGGGGGGCATTTTTCAAGGTGGAGTCACCAAATTTGCAGCATAGCTGCAAGGGACTCTCCTTGCATGAACTACAAAGTTTGGTGAAGATTGGGTCAGGAAGTCCAATTTTATGGGGTCCTGAAGTGGTCGACCCCCTCCTCCACAGAGAAGCATTGTAAAGTTTACAATGCTTCTCTATGGAGGTGGGTCAACCCCTTTGGGACCCCATAAAATTGACCCCCTGATCCAATCTTCACCAACCTTTGTAGTTCATGCAAGGAGAGTCCCTAGCAGCTACCTTGAAAATCTGGAAACTCTACCTCCAAAAATGCCTCCTCCAGATCTCATAAAAAATCCCTGAAAAGCCTGAAAAAAGCCAAATACCTATTCGGCTGATTCAGCAATTGGCTATCCGCTTCGGCTTTATTCCCAGTTTTAATATTCAGCATTAATTAAACCTGAAAGAAGCCAAAAAGGCCTTTTCCAGGTTTATTTTAGTTTCGGGTATATCAATATGCACTACCCTAATCCTTGGTTTACAACTGTATTTCAACTTTCCCATGTTTTGCAATGCAGCTGTGATTTTAGCCTAACCCCCTCCAGGTAAGCCATTGACTCCACACACTGTCACAGCTGTCTACAGCCATTTGGATTTGGAGGTCAGGCTGACAATATGTTTCTTATTGAATTTCTCAGGGGCTCATCAGACAGTATTACTGTAAATCTTGATTAGATTCCTTTTTTAAAAAAAAAATTCTCCCAAATCCTTTTGTGGCTTCCGCTCTGGGTATATTAATCTCTTGTTAAATTCATCCGAAATGTGGTTGCTTACGAGTAATCATAAACTGTCATCTCTGAAAAGCTACTGTTCGTTAGCTTTGCAGGTATGAAAAGTGGTGATAAGTGAAGTTGTAAAAAGTCAAATTAAATGTTAATTGATTCAGGGGCACGACGCTATGAGCCACTTAGTTGAGACGTCAGCAGTTTTGACAAATGGTCCAGGGTGGCTTCCTAGATACTTGCATTCCTATTGTCATTTCATATGATGACAAACCAATCTGTTCAGGACCCAATACAGAAGAGTCCTCGACCCATGTTTCCAGTTTTAGGAGTAGATGAGCAGCATATAATTTACCTAACATAGAGAAGAGGCTAATTGGACAGTAATTTGTGGGATCCCTGGTGTTCCCTTTCTCCTGGATTGGTATAATAACAGCCTGCATCCATTGGTAGGGGATATTCCCAGATGCATCTATCACCGTGAATAATTTAGCAAGCACTGGGGCCCACCAGGAAGGCTCAGCTTTAAACAAGTCAGGAGGAATGTTATCTGGCCCAGGATCCTTACCAGCCTTTAGGCGATTTATTAGTAGGATGATCTCATCCATAGTTACAGGGTCCCAGTGAGGCAAACTGTCAAAGAGGACAAGGTTACCAGAGGGGAGATTGGCCATGAGGGTCATTAAATGAGTTGTTATAATGTGCCTCCCAAACAACAGGGGACATTTGAGAATTTGGTGCTTGCTTGGGCAATTTTAAGGCCATTGGAAACTATCTGCCCAAACAATTTGTTATCTCCTTTTGCTGAGGATCTCTGCAGCATGGACCAAGTTAGTGATCTGTAAAACTGTTTACAGGATTTGAGTTGGTCCCCATCGAGACCTTAGCTTTTATATAAATGGCAAGAGAAAGGCCAGAGTTGGAAAACTTAAAATGGTGATAGCCCATTGACCTCACATTTTTCAGCCATCGGCACTCTGTGTCAAACATCTGGTTTTTTTTGGGAGAAGGTTTAATAATTCTAGGGTGGACCAAAGGCACAGTGCAATTAGATTGAAATATATACATCAGATGAAAGAATAGATCATGGCAATCTCTGGGGTCAGTAGATGAAAATATATTATTTTTAAGCCCCCAGTCAATGGGGGCATTGAGACAGGATGGAACCCTGAAGGCCACATTGTGGTTCCACCTCGTTGGCTTGAATTTAGGAGCTGGTGTTGAAGAAAAAGGGAAAATAAGAAATGGGGAAGTTGACAATGGAGGAGAAAAGGCTTTGATATAAATTAAAAGAGACAGATGATTGCTTTCTAGGATCTTACCTATTTGAAAGGAGGATATATAATCTAAATAGATGGAAGTAATAAGCATTTCTTCACACAACGCATAATTAAATTGTGGAACTCCCTGCCCCAAAATGTGGTGATGGCTGCCAACTTGGAAGGCTTTAAGAGGGGAGTGGACATGTTCATGGAGGAAAGGGGTATTCATGGCTACTAGTTAAAATGGATACTAGTCATGATGCATACGTACCTATTCTCTCCAGGATCAGAGGAGCATGCCTATTATCTTAGGTGCTGTGGAACACGGGCAGGATGGTGCTGTTGCAGTCATCTTGTTTGGGGTCTTCCTAGAGGCACCTGGTTGGCCACTGTGTAAACAGACTGCTGGATTTGATGGTTCTGGGTCTGTTCCAGCAAGGTCTTTCTTACGTCCTTATGTTCTTAAGCATATAGTCAATAAGACTAGCCCCTCGGGAGGAGAGACATATGCTTCCATAGCTTTTTTTAAAAAAGAGATAGAACGGTATGCCTATCACCAAATCTTTACCAAGTGTGATATAAAACTTTAGGTAAAAACGGAGTCTACTGTGAATATCAGTGAAGTTATTTTAAGAAATGTGATGGCTGGAAGCGAAGAAATAAAGGACTGAATTCTTTTTTTTTGTCATATGCATAAAGAAAAGGGACATGGACACACTTAGGGGAATTAAATAAAAAAGACTTTCTTAATCTTCAGACAACATTTAAATTGCCCATATTTGCATAAATACTAAAATGGGAATCATTTCCCTTCTCTCAGTTTCTCAAATCAATTACAAACTCATTGTAATTAACTTTGTATTTGTCTCTCATAGGACAAAGAAAAGATGCTAATAAGCAGGGGTGAACTCAGGAGACAATTGCGTTTATTGGGTGCAATCCAGGGAAAGCTGGGTGCACTTGATTGACTCGCCTTAAAATTAATGGGATGTCAGTTTTTAACTGTGCACCTAAAAGCCCATTGGTTTTTCAATGGGACAAATTGTGCCTACAGTTTCCCAGATTGCATCGATGGCACTTACATTATTTCAATAAGGGATGCTGCAAATTTTGTGTTGAATGTATTCGACAGTTGAACTCGCCTTGTCTAACTGTGATGATCAGATGTGAACTGATCACTGGGCCTGTTCTCTTTGGCCATGAATGACACGAACACCTGCCACGCAGCTTTGTATTGGGGTCTGTACAAACTGCACAAACATGAAAACAATGATGATCAAATGAGCTCAGCAGCTTTTAACGTCACTAAGGACTACCTGTGTGTGTGTGTGTGTGTGTGTGTGTGTGTAAAGTGCCGTAAAGTGGCAGCTGATTCATAGTGCCCCCTGGTGGGGTTTTCAAGGCAAGTGATTAAGCAAAGGTGGTTTGCCATTGCCTTCCTCCACATAGTCTTCCTTTGAGGTCTCCCTTCCACTTACTAAACCAGCTTAGCTTCTGAGATCTGATGAGATTGAGCTATACTATACCATTCCACATCCCAAGGCCTACTTAGGTACCCCAAATCTTTTGCCAAGATGCAGGGGTCTGGAGCAAGAGGGAGGAAACAACAAAGATCTGTTCCACAAGCAGAGTTCTTTTTAAGGTGCTGGGGATCAAAGCCCATTAGCATTGTCTAACAGGGTCAAATGAAAATTGTCTAAACCAACACACCACACCAAGAATCCAGATCCTCTGGAAGCTCACAAACTGGGTACTTGATACCATGGGTTGCCTTATCTTTCCGACTTATGACATTCACTGAGGTAGATGCTGTACATGGATGTTCTATGTAGCTACTTTAGCCAATAGCTAAATACCTATCTCCCATTAATTTGCCTAACTTTATTTAAAGCTATCTAAGATTGTGCCCTCGTGCCTCCTGCCACATCTTATGGTAGGAAATTATATGGCTACACATTAGTTGAAGATGTTCTTTATTTCAGCTGCCCTGAACTGAATGCAAAAAGCATGGACACACCAGTGTGCCTAAATCTCGTATCTGCCATACTGCAAACAGAGCATGTTCTCATTGCTATATAGTACCCAGATAGCTGGCTCTGATATGAATACCATGAAAATACTTCCAATTACATTCTCTCTCCCCCTCCCACACAAAATAAATAAATCCAGTGCTCAAATTTGTACTGACAAGTTTGGTCTGCAGTTGCTTAAATTACCTGCACTGACAATTATGGATTGTCTTTTCCTAAAGGTAAAGGTAGTCCCCTGTGCAAGCACCGGGTCATTCCTGACCCATGGGGTGACGTCACATCCTGACGTTTCCTAGGCAGAAGGTCCTAGGTTCAATCCCCGGCATCTCCAGTTAAAGGGAGTAAGCAAGTAGGTGATGTGAAAGACTTCTGCCTGAGACCCTGGACAGTCGCTGCCGGTCTGAGTAGACAATACTGACTTTGATGGACCAAGGGTCTGATTCAGTATAAGGCAGCTCCATGTGTGCCCATGTGTGTTTGTTTGCGGGGTGGTTTGCCAGTGCCTTCCCCAGTCATCTTCCCTTTACCCCCAGCAAGCTGGGTACTCATTTTACCAACCTCGGAAGGATGGAAGGCTGAGTCAACCTTGAACCTGCTACCTAAAACCAACTTCAGAAAAAAGCCAGAAAAAGGCTTTTTTCGAGTTTTTGGCGGGCAACGAACTGCTTAGGAGATGCCATGGTGGCACCTCCTCAACATCATCCCCACACTCCAAAAGCTCAGGAATGCGCTGAAAAGCTACTCTTTGGATCAGCCCAGCCACTGCTTTCAGTAGGAGCCTTCTTTTCTACCACTTCCCTTTAGGTAACGTGACACAAGTCTCCAGTTGTTTCTAACCGATTACTATTATTTATGGCCCTGGCCCTGGAACTCTACAAACATAAAAGAGATGAATCCTTGCCCTGAAGGGCACACAATCTAATTTAGACAAAGAGATGGCAAGGACTTTAAAGGAAGAACAACGAAGGAGGCAATTTTTTTTTTTTTTTTTTTTACAAAATGAAATAAATGTGCAACATCAAATATTCAGTGAGAAGGATGTGAGCTTGGTTACCATGGGAATTGTTTCTGAGGGGGTGAGACCACAAGCCACATGAAATTTAATGAAGAAAACAGCTAGTCCAACAGGCAGGCTTTGGGAAGGAATTTAGACCTGGCATTGGGAAAGAAACACCATTAATATGGAACAGAAAGAACTTCATGTCTCAGGGCAGTATGGTTCAAATGGATGTAATAGGACTGTAGTGACAGAATTGATAATTTAGAGACTTTCTCTTACATTTCACAGTGTTAAGGAGCTGGTAATATGAGGACTTACCCTAAGATGGTATGACCTTCGTTTGATCCAGAGCTAGGCTTAGAGACTACTCTTCATAGCAAAGTTGTTTTAAGTCATTGATGTACTGTGGACCTAGAAATACTACAGGGCCAGTGGACTGACTGGAAAGGACATAGCAAGGGATTTCCTAAATTGGCACCTGAGAAATCAGGGGTGGGGGACTGAAAAATAATTTGCAAAAAATATAGATGTTGCTGTAGACAACACAGGGTTGCCAGGTCCCTCTAGGCCACTGGTGGGGGTTGGGGGGGGGAATGGATGCCAGATCCAAGTCTCCTGGGCCATTTATGCAGGGGAAACATTGCCACTCATTAGATGCACAGTTTTCTAATCCTAAATTTAAAAGCATGGGGGCTTCTTGCCCTGACGAATATCTGGAGTAAATGTCCACCAAGAAGAAATCACTGCAAAAAAGCAGAACGTCTGAGTTCCTCCCCCCCTGGAAATGCGACTTAGTGATTGGATGTGTTTTTTTCCCCCCAGAATTACGTCACCAGCCACGCCACAGGATTATTTAACATTCTGAGTAGTATAGTGGAACCTTTGAACCTCCCCCCCCACCTGCCCGTGATCGCTGCAAGGGCCATGTGTGTGTTTGCTTTTGGCCGCCCTCGCCTTTTTCATGGTTGCTTTCTCTCCTGCAGGGTGTATATGTGCACGCGCTCCATTCCCCTGAGATGTTTACACTCCTGCTGAAAATCACCAGAGAAGGATGCCTGTGAGGGGTGTGTGTGTGTGTGGGAGAGCCGGCTCCATTCCTTGAGATCTAAACAGCAGCACAGTAGGGGGGGAAATGCTGCGGCTTACCGGTGAGTTTCATCAGGATTGTAAAGATCTTGGGGAATGGAGCCACCACCCCGTGCCTCACAGTCGTTTTTCTCTGCTGAAAATCACTGGCGACCCACAATATATTTTTTGTTCTACTGTACTGGTGTAATGATCTAACACTTAATATATTAATACTTTAGCAATATATCACTAAGGTGTTAATAAATTAAGTGTTGTATCATTAAATTAGCACAGCAAAACAAACAAAAAGTCTGTGGCTTGCCACCGGAGACTGCCTCCACCTCACCAGCCCAGCAGCCTTGCCATACGTGAACTTAGTGAGTTCTTTCAAAGTTGGTGTTCTCCTGTAGCCTTACCAGGCCAGAGAAACCATTGACTTGCCAGAGGTAATCACTCCAGGATTTGAGGGAGGAGGGCATCATAGCCAAGAGAACTATTTTCTCTGTAACTTGCAGGGAAAAAAGCAGGTCAACATTATGCTGCTCCCTATGCACATGTTCACTGACGAGAAGGCAAAAGAACGGATCTGAAGATTCCTTGTTCTATCTATAGCTGATATTGATACTAGGAAATGAAGCAGCATCACCTTTGTTTAGGACTGAGTAGACTCAGGTTCCAACACAAATTCAGCCACAGATCACTCTGAGTGACTTTGGGCCAGTCTGTCTACTGTAAGAATAAACTGGGGAGGGGAGAAGCACTTTTGTCACTCAGAGCCTCATAAAGAAAGGACTGAGGACAAACTGTGATATCCATCCATCCATCCACCCACCCACCCATCCATCCGTCTATCCACGGATTTCAAATATTGCTGAAAACTAGCATGTGAATAAAGTCAGTAGGACATGTTGTAAAGAATCACATAATTTGAGATAACTCCACACTTTATGTAGCAAACAAACAAAAGTTCTCCACAAAGAAATCAGGGTGATAGATGCTCATCTTTCATTATTTATGAACACAAGTGAGTCCATCAACAAATCAAGTCCCCGTGTTCTGATTCAGCATGTGTGGGGGCAGTGGATGCTGTGGGTAGAAACATCCTCTGAATATAGAGCATTAGCTAATATGGGAGAAGGCTAGTCATTGATGTGTTGGTTTTCCATAGGCTGCATGTTTTTGAAAAGGGTCAGCATACAGTTCCACCACCTATATCCTGAAGTCCTGGTTCCGTATGCTTTTTATTTTTAAGAAAGCATAGATCAGTCTCCAAGCTCTGCTTTTATCAGCTGACATTTTTTTTTGAAAAAGCCCTTTTCAGACAACTGAGTAGAAGAAGAGTTGGTTTTTATAAGCCGACTTTCTCTACCACTTAAGGGAGACTCAAACTGGCTTACACTCAGCTTCCCCTCCCCTCCCCACAACAGACACCCTGTGAGGTAGATGGGGCTGAGAGAGCTCTAACAGAGCTGTTACTTGCCCAAGGTCACCCAGCTGGCTTTGTGTGTAGGAGTGGGGAAACAAATCCAGTTCACCAGATTAGCCTCTGCCGTTCATGTGGAGGAGCGGGGAATCAAACCTGGTTCTCCAGATCAGAGTCCACCCCTCCAAACCACCGCTCTTAACCACTACACCACCCTGGCTTCCTACACCATGCACACACAGTGAGCATGCACAGTGGGCATTCACTGGGTTGGATGTACAATCCCTGTGCACAAGCAACAAGTGTAATTGGGCATCCTAGATAAAGATGAAATCATTGTATAGACAAGCTTAGTCATGACGTTTGAATGCATAAAGAGGCGTTACATAAAGAATCGCAAATGGGCATCTGTCTCTTCCATGTGCATTCACTAGGTACACCAACGATACTGGGAAATAGCAACAGAAAAACTACTTCCCCCTCTTTGTTCTCTCCTTTCCTTTTTATCAGTCCTTTTTACCAGTGTAATTTTTAACTAAATACAGAATTCTATTAATTAGCTGTCATGCTGGTATTTAGATTGGAAATAAAGATTTGTACATGAAGGGGATTAGAAAGTCTTTCTTTTAACGCTGTTCTTAAAAGTTATTATGGCATTTTAGTGGGATTTTATGCTTCAGGCATAATTTTTAACGGTTTTATAGCTCAATAGTCACCCTTTTAGATGCTATTCTAGTTTCATTGGTGGCCCTGAGCAGAGGCATTGCAATAATTGCTGAAGCAATATGTGGAATTTAGAGGTGTAAGAATATCTGTTTTCCCACTACATCCCAGCCTTTTTTGAAGACAGGTTTCCCTGAACTTCCACCATTCAGGGAAGAAACAAAACATTTTCTCATCATCTTTCCCTAGCTGAAAAGGCTCTCTTGTCAGTTCACAAATTAAGCACTTAATCAGCTGTTTTGTTGAGGGATTGGAATAGATCCTTTCAGGTTTATATTAGCGCTATGCATCAAGATCCTGCCGAAGCCGTTCTCTCAAGACACGTGTTTCATTCAGACAGCGGACCCCACAATTTGGTTCTCGGGTGATCAAATGCTCTCCTATTCAGATCGCAACCTGCTTGCAAATTGTGATCATGAGGATAGTCAAACATTCTAAAAATGTTGGGGCCTTCTTCAAAGGTTTGAATGTCTTCGTATGACTGAATGCATCTGTGCATGAGTTTCCTCCTCCTTTCCCCTGCCCCAAGCACCACCTCAACAAAAAATATAGCATCACAAAGGGGCCTCCTATGTTGTCTTGCGCCTATGAGTGTTGGGGAGGCAGCTACGCGGCTTGTCATTGTAGTAAGGATCACAAGTATTGATGGGCGTATGTACTGCCACCTGGGAATTGTATGTTAGCCAAATTGCCCTTTAACTTGGGGAATTAGCAAGCAAGATGGCAAACTACAATATTTATTTTTATAGTGGTATTGCAACCTTTGTATACCAGAGCCGGTAACTGTGATCCTTAAATAAAGACAGAAGCAATGGATTCCAAATTAAAAGAGTTTATGTCGTTTTCAGTCAAATCAGTGTTGCATACACACATACAGAGAAATCTAAGAAATTCAAAGAGAGGAGTACAAGCACAGATGCCAACGTGGCAGGGATCATTGATGGGGTGATATTTACCTTTCTTGAAGAGGTGTTGTCCAAGTTCACGCAAACTAAGACAGAAGAAATCAATAGCAAAGGTGGGGGCAAGGGGTTCCCGTAGACTTGGCCAGCAAGGCGGGAGGGAGCGTGGTCAGGCTGCGCAAAACCCAAACCAACAGAGTAAAGGCAAAGGTGCCAGGAAAGACCTAAGGTGAAGTTATGGGCAGGGGGCACCCCAGATATACTGTTTTTCTGGGGGAGGGGAGAGGAGGTTTACCCCTCCTAGGTTCCCAGGTGACAAAAGGTGACAAAAAGGATTAATCTGTGGCTACCGGGGTGGGGATGGTGAGAATTTAGAAATCTATTCTGATTCCAATGGCTTTTGCAACCTGGGAGGAACCGGGAGATCTCTGCTGAAGTGATTAACGTTCTGGAACAATGGGTGTGTTCTCTGCAAACGTCTGGGGATCGCTGCTGCATAACTGGGAGAACGACTCATCGCTGATATCAGGATCACTGCTGATTGCCCATTAAGCTGCTGATGTTGCAATGGGAAAGGGGGGTGTTGGCACTGACTACATGACTGTCTGCTTTCCACGACATGGCTGTGGCTGGAACAGAGTTTGCACTGGAACATGGAGTCTCTCAGGTTTGCTGGAGGTTGCCCTTGCTTCTGTTTCCTGGCTGCTGGCTGCACGTAGCTCGCAGGAGCGGCTGTGTCGGTTTCAACGGACTGCGCAGCGGCCGTCCCGTAGCGTTTGGGGTGGGCGCACGGCTGGAACAGTAGTCGTGTGCCTGCATATCGGGTTACCAGGTCCAGTCTGGGAGTTTAGGCTGCCCGTATGCTTTCATGTAGTTTAATGGTGCAAGTTCTCAGCATATGCCAACATGATGAATGGCACAGGCTGATGAATATTAGCAACTGTACAGGTGCAAAAGCAGCAGAGAAACATATATAGCTGAATTTCAACGAGCTGCCATGTTGAATGGTACCACCATACAGACACAAAATTACCTGTAACATGCCCTATGAGGAGTGGTTAAAACGCTTAGGGCTGTTTAGCTTGGAAAGGAGGTGGCTGAGGGGAGACATGATAGAGGTCTATAAATTTATGCATGGTTTGGATAGAATGGACAGGGAGAAGTTTTTCTCCCTCTCCCATAATACTAGAACACGGAGTCTTCTGCTGAAGCTGGAGGGTGAGAGATTCAAAACAGATAAAAGGAATTATTTTTTCACACAGCACATAGTTAAATTGTGGAACTCCCTTCCCCAAAATGTAGTGATGGCTGCCAACTTGGAAGGCTTTAAGAGGGGAGCGGACATGTTCATGGAAGAAAGGGGTATTCATGGCTACTAGTTAAAATGGATAGTAGTCATGATGCATACCTATTCTCTCCAGGATCAGAGGAGCA
Organism: Euleptes europaea; assembly: GCF_029931775.1. NCBI lineage: Eukaryota > Metazoa > Chordata > Lepidosauria > Squamata > Sphaerodactylidae > Euleptes > Euleptes europaea. Next base: position 24,418,008 of record NC_079316.1, on the reverse strand, counting down.
TGCCTATTATCTTAGGTGCTGTGGAACACAGGCAGGAAGGTGCTGCTGCAGTCGTCTTGTTTGGGGGCTTCCTGGGGGCACCTGGTTGGCCACTGTGTGAGCAGACTGCTGGACTTGATGGGCCTTGGTCTGATCCAGCAGGGCTTTTCTTATGTTCTTATGGCTCATTTTCAATTGTGAGCAATGATTAGAGCTGAAGGCTCTAAATCAGATTGAACAAGGTAAGTGCTTAAAAAGAGCAATCATGGCCCTCCTCAACCCCTTCTTCTCCAGATGGAACATTCCCAAGTCCCTCAGCCTTTCCTCCTAGGGCTTGGTCTCCAGCCCCCTGATCATCCTCATCGCTCACCTGGCAACCGCTCCATTCTGTCCACATCCTTTTTTCCCGTATCATGCAGCAGACTCTTTTTTTAAAAAAATGGAACATACTGTGATACAGCCTTTTTAAAGCTGTTAATGAAACATTTCAGTGTGGTTTGTTCACACCAGACTCTCTGCTATGTCTATACTTCACCCTATCAGAGTCCACCTCACTATTATTTCAGGCCTTCAATTTGAGGAGTGTTCGAGTCAGAACGTTCAAATAAAGATTCAGAATTAGTACTCGTTACTTTGAACAAGCTCCTGGAACACTGCAGCTGCACAGTACCAGAGTCCCTTCCAGGCCCAGATTGTAGTTCATATACTAGAAGCGTTACCTGTATAGTTTGCCATGAACTTTGATTTGGTCTTCCACTAGGGTCATCGTTAGCTTACTGTGGGATTGCAGTGCAATTTTGGTTCTTCTCTATTGACATACAAAGAACAAAATAGAAAACAGGAAAAACTGTCATACATTTTAAGAATGAGTAGTAGCTGTCATAGGTTTTTTTTTATGCATGGGAGTTTTACCTAGATTTCGTTGCTCTCTTGACCCACACTTTTCTGGTCCCAATTCTAAAAATGCTATGCATGGTGTTATTTGTCCTGAAGAAAGTCCTGGAGTATCATGAGCAGTGAAGAATCACCAGCAAAAATCTGGAAGTGTCTTAGTTCCCGTCCCTTGAAAACACTGCTTTGTAATAGGCTGTAGTGCTTACTGTGATAAAAATGTCACCATCGCCCCTTGGTCCCCTCTCCCCCTTGTGAGTGGCCATTTTACAACCCAAGTGGAGAGGCACTGGTGCCTGGTGCCCGGTGCCCAAGCAGCCTCCTCATTATTCCAAGTCATGTTGTACAAATATTTTGGTAATACGTTGATCCCCTTTCCCCCTCACTGGTTGGTCTACTTCATTTGCTGCAGCAAGGAGCCTCTTCACCTAAATCCCTGTGGCATGTGTGTTTTTATAGCCTGTGTGGGTCTTTTTCTGCCCCACTTCTGCCACTCCTTGTGGTTGTCCACTTGAGCACAACCAGGAGGAAAACACGTTGCTTTAAAAAATGCAGAGAGGGAAGTCCAGTTTGTTTAATCTTGTTTTGGCTGCAGCTTGGGGTTTTGCAGGAAGAAATGGGGCAAGGTTTTGATGGGGGAAGGGAGAGGGAAAGGTACTCCCCACGTTTCTGATTTTTTTTTGGGGGGGGGGAAACAAAAGAAAACTCAGGCGCAAGCAAAAGAAACTGCCAGGCTTTGGAAGGGTGCAACACCCCCAAGTTCCACACAGCTGCATCTGGGCAGTTTTGTTCTTTTTAAAGACAGGATCCTGTGGGGAGAAAAAAAAAGAGGGCATTCGCTTCCCAGGAGAAAAAAAATCTCATAACCCAAGCTCTTTAAAGGGGGCAGGGTGAGCAGGAGAAACCCAAGTGCCATTTTACAAGCCATTTTACCACACAAATGCTGTTTTTTCTTCTTCTTCTGGCTGCCTTGTTCTCTGGCTGCCCTCCACCATTTTATTTCTTCGGGTATGATGATATATCGATATATCATTAAAAATATAAATAAAATTTAAGAGAAAGGAAGACGAGGCTAGATTGGGTGCTCCCCCCCCCCCCACATTTGGGTGATGAGTTATCCAGGGGAACGGGGGTGAGTATCTTAGCCTCAGCTGCCTCTCTCTTCAGTTTTATTTATATTTCTTAAGGATACATTGATATATCATCATACAGGAGAAAAGCAACAACAGTGGAGGGTGGCCAGAGAGACAGGTAGCCACATGGCCAGTTCCTTCTCCGATATGGTTTCCTGGGGCATTGCAGAGGGGTTGTCTGAAAGGTTGGCTGGAGAAGAAGTTGGATGAGGAGTTGGAGAACGGGGGCATGTGGTGGCATGGGCAGACAGATTTGTGCTTTGGATTATGCATGGTAATCGTGACAATTTAACCCGAGCTGATCTTGGGGAAGATTGAAGAATCACGTTAAAAAAGATTGGGAAGGCCCGACATTGCACAAGCTGGGCACGAGGTCAACTCTGAGGGACACAAAACTCATGCATAACTCCAAGGAACAGCCGAGTCAGTCTGGGGGTGAATGTGAGTCAAAGTATCCATGCATAAAAGACCATAATTTTAAGTTCTCACACTTCTTCAGTGTCTCATAACTGTTTGGGGACCATGTATAATGTACTTCAGAAACATAAAATCTGATTCCACAATAATCCAGATGTTGCTTCTGAGATAAGGATAAATTAATGTTTCAAAGTTTGTATCCTACTATTAGTTTATTCTGCCTCTTTTTATCATTTTGCATAATATTGGAAAACATAGGGAAGTACATGGAGCTATGTAGACCTGTAAAAGCTTTCCCCCCAAACAACTGGAAAGGTTGCTCCCCTGAGATTCCTTCTGAGATCCCATTGTTCACAACCTTTGGGGCATATCTTCCTATTATAAGGGCTAGAGATATGTGCAGTTTGAAAAATGAAAGCAAATGGTTCTGTGAGATACTAACCATGGGTTCGATCCAACTAGGTGTTCCACAAGTGAAAAAGGGAGGAGGAAGAGGTCCTTTTTGACCAACAAAAAAGCTATTGAAGATGATGAGACCTGCATGGATAAAAAACACGTTGGTTGAGTGGTTGAGATTAAACCAAAAAGCTAATTGGATCTAACCTCACAAATGGCTCTTGTGCATTTTTAATGCTAGACAATAGCACATATTGAGATAATGGCCTCAGCATGGTGGTGGTGGGGAGTTCAATTCTTTCTCTCCTTTGTTTTCTTCACCTCAAAGGTGCATCCAGTACTTTTTAAAATCTTGTGGGGCATTACACTACACAGGCAACCTCTGCATTCTCGGTGAGGCAAAAGGAAGTTTTGGTAGGGGAAGCATCTGAGATCAGGAAAACAATGCAAAAGAAAAGGTCAAAGTCTTAGTGGACGTTAGGTTAGGAGACTCTTTGTACATTATAAGCAGAGCTTATTGGCTTCAATGGATTTAGAAGAGTGTAACTCTGTTCAGGATGGCACTGCTGGTTTCAGATCTCTCAGCACCTTGGCGTTTTGTTTTGCCCTGAGATTGTCCAGAAGCATGCCTGCTAGCACAATCCATCTCTTTCCTGCACTTTGACAGAACTGTGACAAATGCGCAGCACTGGTCATGAACAGCTTAACAATGTAACTAAATAAGTAGCAGACAACGGTATTAAAACCTACTCCATGAATCGATAGCTTAATCAGATAAAAGGCAGCCAATGATACAATCATCTAGAATTGTTTCGTCATTAGACAGCCCTGCTTTAAAGCCTTAGGACACATTGGGCGAAAACGCACGGTCGCTTTATTCCCTGTTTCAGCCAGGATTCACCCAGGATTGAATGCATGCATTTCGCCGAACGTGCGTTCGATCCTGGCTGAATCCTGGCTGAAAGAGGGAATAAAAGAGGCTAAAGCGACCATGCGTTTTCCCCCATTGTCAATGTCAACAAGAATTGTTAATAGTAATAATAAATAACTCTACTCAATACTCAAATTTCGAAGAGCAAACAACTATAAAAAAACCTTGACAAAAATATTGTAACTGACAGCAGAAGGATGTTCTCTGATCATTGTATGTACTAGTATATTCCACCTGATTTACAATATTATTAAACATGTTTACTACCTTTCATGATTTTTAAAAAAATATATTTAAAAATACACACTTAATGCACTCTGGTGCGGACACAGACCGGTGAGAACAAACATTCCTGAAATAAATTAAATTAAACCTGAGAACTTTTATGAAGCATTAAGTTAGAGCAGGAGGTCAAAACACACCAAAATATGACAGGCACCTTTATGGGATATTAACCCGGCTCCAAGGATGTGTGAAATGAAAAGACTTCAGTGAAGTGAAATGAAGAGACTTATGTGATTAACCCGTGAGGAGGAGGGCGAGTGAAGCCAAACAAAGCATAAAAGTTACACACTGAAGGAGATCTTTCTCTGGTGTCCTATACAAAGAAGGTCTGTACAAAGAAGGTCAGAGCAGAAATGGAGAATTATCACAGGCTTGAGGGACACGGCAAAGTTACAAAACACGAGCAAAGTTAAAATATTATCTTTCCTCTTACTACCAACCATGTACGATCCAGTCCAGACTGACACTTGATATTTCCTGGATCCTGTCCTTAATTAGTCATAGGCCAAGATCCATAGTGTGCAAAACATTCCAGGGATTTCAGGTCCCCCTTCCACTGGAACTTTGTACCCCCCAAAACTTCCCAAACTTGAGGGGCCCTCCAGAGTGTCCAATAGGCTGGGGCTGTGTTTCATTGGTAGAGCAGTTGCACTGTATGTGGAAGGTCTCAGGTTCAACTCCACAGCATCTCCTGCTGAAAGGATCAGCTAGATGCAAGAAAGACCTCCCACTGAGAGCCACTGCCAGAGTGGAGAATATGGGTCCTGACAGACCAAGCAGGGCTGCCAAACTCCAGGTACGAGCTGGAGATCTCCTGCTATTACAACTGATATCCGCCGATAGAGATCCGTTCGCCTGGAGAATATGGCCGCTTTGGCAGTTGGACTCTATGGCATTGAAGTCCCTCCTCTCCCCAAACCCTGCCCTCCTCAGGATCTGCCCCCAAAATCTCCTGCCGGTGGCGAAGAGGGGCCTGGCAACCTTAAGACCAAGGGTGTGATTCAGTATAAGGCTGCTTCATGTGTTCAGGTGATGTAGCATAAGGGGCTAGAGTGAATAGGAAAAGTCTGGAAACCTCCCATGTGTACACAGAAATGCTTTCTTGGTATACAGAACTATTTGGGTTGCAATCATTGTCTCATTTATATTCAATTATTAATTGTTAAAATATAATTTCCATCTATATTTTACTATAACAACATTGCAAAATATGGAACTGGTTGCAATAAGGACCTTTTGCATAGGCAGTAGCTGATTGAAGCTCCTTGCAGGTCTTAAATATATCCTTGCAATTCCAAGTTATCTTATGCATGTTCCTCCTTCAATAATGGGGATGGGGAGCTCATGAACAACTTCCCCATGTGATTAAATGTCACAGACTTTATATATCTTAGATGTTTTAAATAGTCTGTTAATGGTTTTAATATGTGTCTTTGGAGGGAACTGGATAGGGTGAGCAGCTTGAGAAAGGGAAGTGGGAACAGGCCAGGAGACAGGCAGGAAGAAAGATGGATGTGGGAAGAAAAGAATGAGCATGTGGAATGGATGAAGCTCAGCCAGAGTGAAGGGAGGGAAGGATGGTAGGAGGGAAGGGTTGCCAACCTTCAGGTACTAGCTGGAGATCTCCTGCTATTACAACTGATCTCCACCTGGAGAAAAAGGCCGCTTATGCAATTGCACTCTATGGCATGGAAGTCCCTCCCCTCCCCAAACCCCGCTCTCCTCAGGCTCCACCCCAGAAACCTCCCACCGATGGCAAAGAGGGACCTGGCCACCCTAATGGTAGGCAAGCAAGCAGAGAGAGAGGAGTGTGCAAAGATCAGCGGGGATGGGAAATAGGATCCCCCCGGATAAGTCTTTGTGGGCTTCTATCTTCTACATATCTAAAAGAAACCCCAACTTTTCCTCTACTAAAGCAGTATTGCTTCATTTCCATAAGGCTAAAGTTTTTAGAGTTTCAGAACTGGATGTGGTTGTAAATAAAGCCTTTCTATAGTAATTATATGAATGGATTATTTCCCCATTTCCTTGGCTTAAAGAATATGCTCTTATTTTCCATTCTTTCAAACCACAAAATGAAATGTGTACATAACGTTCTGGGACCTGGTCCATTAATTATTCTTATCATTCTTATCATTATTAACACAGATGGCTTTAATATTGGTTTAGGTCTTTTAATATACAAATCCAATGCCTCTGTGACTGACATAATGCCTTTTTTACTAAGCGACAGGGACCCCAAGGCTACATTGTCAGTGGCAAAATTTGTTTCAGTCCTTATATCCCTCCAATACTAGATATATGCTGCTCAAGATCAATTGATCAAGGAGCTTCTAAGGGATAAAAGGAAAGGGTTGGTTTAGGCAGGAGCCAACCACTTTAAAACTTCCCAGATTCCTTTACAAGCTTTTCTTTATATACTTATTGTCAAAGTTGGCCTTCATAAGTTACTATTTTTTTTAATGATGCCTTGCTATTTCATATCTAGTCTGCATTGTGGCTGGGAATTCCACAAAAGCAGACAGTGAAGAATGACTAACAGAAGTCTCCACATGAATAGAGATGCCTTTAAACTGCACCCGCCAAGTGACTGGCCCACAAACTAAGTCCCGTGTGTACAGTAGCCCAGAACATGGATCTACCTCGACCATGTGGTTTGTCTCTATTTTACTGTTTTCCCACTGTGGTACCTTGCGCTTAGAATTCTTTTCCCTCAGACATTTTCTTGGCTTAAAAGCTCAACTCATATTGATTTTCCATCTTGATGTTTAATTTCTCATTTCTGCAGGGAGGGACTGTGGATCTATGGAAGAGCATCTACTTGGCTTGCAGAAGGTCCCACGTTCAATCCCAGGCATTTCCAAGGAAAACGATCAGGTAGCAGTGAAGTGAAAAAAAATCTAGCTGATGCTCTAGAGAGGTGTTTCCAGTCTGAGTAGACAATACTAACTAGGATGGACCACTAGTCTGATTTAGGGGACAGCAGTTTCATGTATTTCTTTTTTTCTTCTTCCATCATTTTATTCTCCTACATTCTGTGTTGAATTTCCTTTGGATTTCAATACTGTCCTTATGGTCAGCATTTGACAACCTTACTTCCTCCTCCTTATGTTTCTTGTCGAAATTAAATTACCTTTTAAAATTATGGACAGTACCTTGATTTAGACTAATAATCTTTAATATAAGTCATTAGCAGAGGAACTATGTCTCATTGATAGAGCATGTATGTTGCAGACATTAGGTTCCTGGCTATCTCTAGTTAAAACACTGTGTGTGTGTGTGTGTGTTGCCATCAAGTTGCTTCTGACTTATGGTGACCCTATGAATTAATGTCATCCAAAATGTCCTATCATTAACAGCCTTGCTCAGGTCTTGCAGACTGAAAGCTGTGGCTTCCTTTACAGAGTCAATCCATCTCATGTTGGGTCTTCTCTTTTCCTGCTGCCTTCAACTTTTTCCTGGCATTAATGACTGTTACAGTGATTCTTGTCTTCTCAAAATGTGACCAATATTTAGTAATTTCAGCTTCTAGGGACAGTTAAAGTCCTTGGCTATCTCTAGTTAAAACATCTTGTGTGTATGTGTTAAATGCTGTCAAGTTGCTTCCGATTTATGCCGATCCTATGAATTAAAGTTCTCCAAAATGTCCTATTGTTAACAGCCTTGCTCAGGTTTTGCAGGTTGAGGGCCATGGCTTCTTTACAGAGTCAATCCATCTCAAGTTTGGTCTTCCTCTTTTCCTGCTGTCTTCAACTTTTCCTAGCATTATTATCGTTCCCAGTGACACTTGTCTTCTCATAATGTGACCGAAGTATGTGTCAATTTAGTCATTTTAGCTTCTAGTGATAGTTCAGGCTTGATTTGATCTCGATTCAGCTGATTTGTCCTTTTGACGGTCCCCAATATCCATAAAACTCTCCTTCAACACCACATTTCAAAGGAATCTACTTTCTTCCTTTCAACTTTCTTCATAGCCCAACTTTAACACCCATACATAGGAATGGGGAATACTATAGCATGAATTAACTTGATCTCGGTCACCAGCAACACAGCCTTACACATAAGAATCTTTTCTAGCTCTTTCATGACTTCCCTTACCAATCTTAATCTCCTTCTGATTTCTTGGTTGCAGTCTCCTTTTTGGTTAATGATGGAGTCATGGAATAGAAAGTATTGAACAATTTCAATTTCCTCATTGTTCAGCTTAAAGTTGTGTAATTCTCCTGTAGTTATTACTTTGGTGTTCTTGATGTTCAGCTGTGGCACTTGGGAAAGATCTCAGCCTGAGATCCTGCAGGGCTGCATCCAATCTCAGTACTTGGCTAATTGAACCAGTGGTCTGACTACATATAAGGTAACTTCATGCACTTAAGTTGTTTAAAAACCTTAATATAATAAATAGTACCTAAGTAATCAACAGTGATCACGAGGGGTGCTAATTAGTGTCACAGGTCAAACTTCCTGGAGTTTGAATGGAATTTGAAGCAATAAATTTTGGGATTCGATCCTGCAACAATTGCAGTGATCATATTTATAATTTGTTTCAATAGTACTCTGTAGGTCTTTAGAGGTGCTTTCCCACATGCTGAATAATGTACTTTCAATCCATTTTCAATGCACTTCATAACTGGATTCTACTGTGTGAAATGGCAAAAACCACTTGCAAACAATTGCTAAAGTGCCTTGAAAGTAGATTGAAAGTGCATTATTCAGTGTGTGTGAAAGTGCCCCTAGGATAAACTGTCTTGTTAGAGTAATGAAACATGGTGCAAGTAGAAATAATGCAAACATCTCCCCAATCTCATTCCTTCTTTTTTCATCCTTATCTCTTTACATCTCCCCCCACCCTTGCCCTATCTCCTTGAAACTCTACCCTCCATCTTCCCCTTTCATCTTTGACAATAATCATTGGAATATTTTTGTATCTCTTATCTTCACAGGGAGCTGCTGAGATCTTTCCATTAACTTCCCTTATTATATTCAAGTAGGCAAGGGTCACCTTTTGGAATGACTAATGAGCTGGTTGAAAGATGATGTGACTCATGATTCTAAAAGGGAATAAATCACATTAGGAAAACACAAGAGAGACAGAGGGAGGGAAGCAACTTCATCAACAGTTGTCCACTTAAAAAAAAAAAAGGATTTACATTAATGGAGATCATATATGAATGAATGAAAACATTCAGAAACCAGACTTTAAAGGGAAGGAACAGAAGAAATCCTCAGGGATTATTGTCAGATATTCAAAGATACCCAAAATACTAGCAACTGTAAATGACAATGATTTTGAAGATAAATCGTACCGCTTTACTCTGCACTGGTTAGACCCCACCTAGAGTACTGTGTTCAGTTTTGGGAACCACAATTTAAGAAGGATGTTGTCGAACTGGAATGTGTCCAGAGGAGAGCTGTCATATAGAGGATGATGCCGAGCTGTTTTCTATTGCCCCAGAGGGTCAGACCAAAACAAACATGTTGAAATTAAATCATAAGAGTTTTCGGATAAACATCAGGAAGAACCTTCTAACATTTTGAGCAGTGCCTCAGTGGAATACGCTTCCTCGGGAGGTGGTGGCTCTCCTTCCCTGGAGGTTTTTAAGCAGAGGCTAGATGGACATCTGTCAGCAATGCTGATTTAAGACCTTAAGCAGATCATGAGACGGAGGGCAGGAAGGTTTGCATCAGTGTTTGGCTCTTGTGGCCCTTTCTTGCATGCCCAGGGTAGTGCCGATTGCCAGTTTGGGGTCAGGAAGCAATTTTCCTCCAGGCCAGATTGGCCAGGGATCCTGGAGGGGGTTTTTTTTGGCCATCTTCTGGGCATGGAGTAGGGGGTCACTGGGGTGTGGGGGGATGTAGTTGTGAATTTCCTGCACTGGACAGGGGGTTGACACCAGATGAACCTAGCGGTCCCTTCCAACACTATGATTCTATGAACCTGAATTTCTTTGAGAGTATCTCATATAAGGTTACCTGCTATTCTGAGGAAACATCAGACACCCAATAAACAGTGCAATAGGATTACGATTGCACAGTTAGAGAATAATGCAATCTAAAAATTGTCTAAGGCATGAAATACCATAAAAATGTTGAAACTGGATTACAGAGGAAGAATTGAATATGTTGAAACTGGATTACAAAGGAATACAGTTAAAGTAAGAAGATGCAGACACGATACAACAAATATTGCAATAGACTACAATCCCATTCCCTTGTAAAAGCATCCACCTGAACTGTTCCATTATCCCACAGTTCTAATCCCTTTAAAAATGCCCTCCCAAGCAGATCTGTTTTGCACATTTTGAGGAATAATAGAAGTGTGGGGGCCTTCCTGACCTCCTCAGGCGGGCTGCCCCACAGTGTGGTAGTCATCATAGAGAATGCATGTGAACAGGCCATTGCCGATCTTACCCATTTTCATAGTGGTACCTTCAGAAGACTTTGTTAAGATAAGTGAAGTGGTCACTGTGGAGCATAACAGGAGGGGTGGTCCTGCAGATATGTGAGCCATTAAGGGCTTTGTAGGTGAGAACCAATACCTTGAAATGAATCCAGTGACTGATCAGTAATCAATGTAGCTTCTCCATTCCTCATTCAGGACTTGCATGCTTTACTGCCTACAAGCCTTTCCTCACTACACCCTGGTTAGGGACTCTTTCCTTTCTACCCTGTTCCATTTCCATCTATTCCATCGCATCTTCTGGCCCCAGTTCATGCAACTCTTCACTTATCTTCTCTCTTTGGGTTGATTTGGGTAACACCTGTGTCAGTGATTGATAGCTGATGGACACCAGGGATTCATTCATGGGATCCTGACATGATTTCAGTGACCAGGGTGGACAAGGATCCAGTGTATAAATGGGGGCTTTCACAGATCCCAAGATCCTGTTGACATGCATTGTAGTAACTAGATTGATATGATCGATAAACAGACTAGACGGTTTATTAGATATTTCTAGCATCTCAGCTATTTATCAACTAGTAACCAGATCAAAACTTATTTGACAGATTTTCTCAACAACAACAAAAGCTCCCCTGAAGGCGCGCGGGGAGTCCCCTGAAGGCACACGGGGGGCCCCTCTAAATAGATCTTTGGTCACATAAATCAGATCAATTTCCCCCTCTTCCAGCAACGTAGACAGGACTGCACTTTGATTCCTCACGGAAGTGTGCAGAAATAGTGAAGAAGAAGAAGAAGAGACAGCAGGGGCACTTGTACCAATGAAGAAGAAGAAGAGTTGGTTTTTATATGCCGACTTTCTCTACCACTTAAGGAAGAATCAAACCGGCTTACAATCACCTTCCTCTCCCCTCCCCACAACAGACACCCTGTGAGGTAGGTGGGGCTGAGAGAGTTCGACTAGCCCAAAGTCACCCAGCAGGCTTCATGTATGTAGGAGTGAGGAAACAAATCCAGTTCACCAGATTAGGGTCTGCCACTCATGTGGAGGAGTGGGGAATCAAATCCGGTTCTCCAGATCAGATTCCACCACTCCAAACCACCACTCTTAACCACTAACCACTACATCACACAATGGGAACATAAGAAAGAACACAGGAAAGGCCATGCTGGATCACACCAAGGTCCATCAAGTTCAGCAAGTCCAGCAGAGGTTAGATAAGCTGTGAGCTCTGCTATGTCACTATTTCAGAACTCCCACCCACATATCTTCCAGCTTAAAATGATGAGATCATCATGGACAAAAAACAATGTGAGACAGGGCCTGTAGTAAGGGGAGGAATTAGTCAGGATTGAAAGAAAAAGTTGGCAGGCTCCAGCCCATTGGTCTGTATAGCATAAGGAAATCTGTTAGACTTGGAACCATGAGTACATATCTCATACCAATCACAGGCCCTAATACAAAGAGGGGATTCACAACGGACCGAAGAAAAAAGTGCAACGTACATGCCAGTGAAGGATCCATTGCAGCACCCATGGGTCCTATACTCCTTTGTTTCAGATGGCAATAGACATTTCTCATGACATTTTGTCCTAAAGAACCTTCTCTAGATGTTTGTCCACACACTTCATGAGAACCTTCCAGGGGCTTCCAAAGCCATTCTAGGTCATTCTTTGCTGAACTGCTTTATAATTGGGAAATTCTTCCAAATGCTTAATGTAAACTATTTCCCTGTAGCTTAGTGCCATCACTTGTTGCTTTTTCCTCAGGATAAAGGATGAATAATCATGCCTTTCCTTTCTTCTGAGAGCCTTTTAAATATTTTAAAACCTTCTTCAGCATCTTTTTCTCGAGGCTAAGTGTTCACCGTTCCTTCCTCTAGCCTATCTGCAAATCGTTTGTCTCCCAGATCTTTTATCTCATTTTGAAGTTCTTGTTTTGAATCCTTCCTAATTCATCAATATCCTTCTTGAAGTTGTGATGCTTGAAACTATATACAGTGTTTTAATCTCGGGGTTAGATCCAGCACAAAACGCAAGAAAAAGACTGCACTAGCCACTTGCATTAAGTCAAGCCTATTGTATCCATACTTGCATTTACACTTCCACAAGATACTATGCAACCTATTTCTGGGCACTATAATATGCTCAGGAAAAGCTCTCTTATGGAAGAACTTAAACCGAACTGGACTAAGTCTGTCTATGATTGGGCTTGTGCATTGCTAGATCCGAGCCAAGGTCTCCAAGTGATCCTAGAAAGCTATGCAAATCACTCTTCCCACGTAGAAGGTACATATATTCTATTAAAGTGAAAATTATAGTATACACTTATTCCCTAAATATAGGGGGAAATGAGCAGAAATCTGCCTTGGTTCACATGCATCTTTGGCATGCAACCTACGATTTCTTAGGAACAGAAAATGGTACACAAAAGTCAACAGGAGGATACTGTCAGAAAATGGCACCCCGTGTTGAACTTCCCAGCTTCCTTTCCATAACGTATAGCAACAAAGTCCCCTCCTGTGCAGAGTTACTCCAGTGTAAGCCTAATATATTACAGGGCCACTCTAAACAGTGTCACACCCTTCCAAGGCCACTGACATCAGTGGCACTTTGTTTGATTTGGAAGTCTGTAAGGAAGGCGTTGTGCCTTTTTAATCCACGTTGTTGGCTGGCATGGCAAACACAAACCACATTGGTTCTTGTAGGTTATCCGGGCTGTGTAACCGTGGTCTTGGAATTTTCTTTCCTGACGTTTCGCCAGCAACTGTGGCAGGCATCTTCAGAGTAGTAACACTGAAGGACAGTGTCTCTGACAGTGAGAGACACTGTCCTTCAGTGTTACTACTCTGAAGATGCCTGCCACAGTTGCTGGCGAAACGTCAGGAAAGAAAATTCCAAGACCACGGTTACACAGCCCGGATAACCTACAAGAACCAATGAACTCTGACCGTGAAAGCCTTCGACAATATTACAAACCACATTGATGCTGATGTGACATGTTGATGTCGCATCCAGGGTAAATGCTGCTTCAGGTCATGGGGAAAAGAACATAATCCAGCACAGCTGTGCCATGATTGGCAGCATCCCTCCATCATCCATAATGAGTTGTTCTGTCCTGACCTTGGAGATTCACCCAAAACCCCCACAAAGGAGGGAAATCGCATGAAATTCTCTGTCCCTGTTTTCAAGGTTAATTAAGAAGTAAACCTAAAAGCTGCATTAGAGAACAGAAACCAGGACCTGGCAACAGATGCTTGCCCCTTTGCGGGCATACTCATATTTTTGCAGCGAGGATGCCAATTATTTTTTAGGGCGCTCATATATTTCTAAAAAGAGCCAAAGTGGCACAACACGTCTATTTACTGCGGAATACATCGAGCATTTTCACTGTACAAATGTAATGAAATGAAAATATGGTGCCGAACTAATCGCTTCATCCTCACTGTCGCGAAATTTCAATGTCACCGTCTGTCCTGCATGGCAGACTGAGCCTTTGGTGGGATTTTGCAGCGAGAAAACTTCAGATAGTTTAGCAGGTGCTAAATGATTCTGTACTTTAATTTTCGGAGGCCATTACTAGTCATATTCCATCTCTTAAATAATGTCTCATTTTTTTTCACAGGAAAAAAATAGCAAAAGGTTTCTCTACGATAGAAGTAGGACAATTACTTTAACAAAATTGCCGTACATTATCACTGGAGTGTCAGAAGATGGCAGCCAATTTCTGTTGTTTGATCAGGATATTAAAGATCACCTCATTCTGCAGGAGCAAAAACTCTCTGGGAGGAAATGAGATTTAATAGTAATGTTCAGATTGCCTGTCAACCCTAAACACATTTCTATCCATCAAGCCAGTAACATAACATTGACTTCTCTAGCATTTAATAGTTAATTTGCATAACCCAACTGCATCAGTACTCTCAGTACATATACAGTATTTCTTTTCAAACCATAAGCAAAGTAAGAACCTGCACTGTCACCCTAAACCTTTAAACTTCATCATTTGAAGGAACTGCATGTGTCAAACATGCACTAACAAAATGCTTGCTACACCCTCAACAAGAGGTATTGTTTTGCTCACTTCACACAAACATCAGATTAGGTAGTACTATTTTCCTGGAGTGCACCACCAGGTGGGTGGGGATATGCACGGCAGAATGTTTGCCCAGGAAAAACATTCCCTGTACATCAGGGGTGGGGACCATCACGCCCGGGAGCTGTATAAGGCCCGTGAAATCATGTGTCCTGGCAGATCTCTAGCTCAGAAGGATCTAAGATTGGCAATCCGCCCCCTCCCACAGACAGGAATAGCCTCTATTCAAGGCGGATGTGAGTTTGTTTTGCCGAGAAAAGGAACCTTTCCCCCCCTTTCAGAAGATTTGTTATCTATGGAGCTGCTAGGACTGCCCAAGAAACTGTGTCAACCCTTTCCCACCCGGGCCGTGGAGAAACTATGGGTCAGACACTCGGAGCTGTCTCTGGTTGTGCCTCTTGGCTAAATGTCTGACCAAATATAGCAGGCTAATTTTTTAAGTTGATAATTTTGTATGGCCCACGAATGATGTTATAAATTTCCAAATGGCCCTTGGCAGAAAAAAGGCTCCCTACCCATGCTGTACATAGAAAAACAACATCTTGAAGAATGTTTAGTCTGGAAAAGAGGAGGTTGAGGGGAGACATGAGTGCTCTCTTTAAGTATTTGAAGAGCTGTCACTTAGAGGAGGGCAGGGAGCTGTTCCTGTTGGCAGCAGAGGATAGGACTCGCAATGATGGGTTTAAATTGTGGGCGGAAAGGTACCGGCTGGATACTACTGCAACTTTTTTTACAGTAAGAGTTGTTCAGCAGTGGAATCAGCTACCTAGGGAGGTGGTGAGCTCCCCCTCAATGGCAGTCTTTAAGCAAAGGCTGGACAAGCACTTGTCAGGGATGTTCTAGGCAGATCATGCATTAAGCAGGGAATTGGACTAGATGGCCTATATGTTCCCTTCCAACTCTATGATTCTAATATTAAGACGGAATGCTTCTTGTAATGACCTAATAGTCTATGTGCAGAGACATTTTTATACGGTGAATTTATATCATGTAGCAGTTACTGTCAGTGTAGGACTTGAGAGATCTGGGTTCAAATCCTCACTCAACCTTGGGCCTAACCTACTTCTGAGCCCAATCTGTCTCACAGGTTTGCTTTGAGAATAAAAGGGTAGGATCAAAACATATAGCCCAGTTGTGACGTTGGAGGGGAAAGAAGGAATAAAACCCACCCATCAGTCATGGCGTCTCTCTGACTTAAGCAGGTCCGCCAGCCACGTTTTTACTGGAAGCGATCTGACTTGGAGCCGGAAGTCAGCTAGGAAAAGATCTCGCTGATCCCTTAGGTAATCAACCATGAAGCAACAGTAACAACGAGACGAGGGAAGACGGCTATCGAAGGACCGGAAGTGCGTCTCTCCAGTGTAACAGTCAAATAGTTTCTACATCCCAGGATCACTGAGAGGAGACGACGGAAGGTCCGTGATTTTGTAATTTCCGGTGCATTTCCTGTTTTTTGCTTCATTGCCGAACTAGAGCGTCTAATATACTCAATGGTATTTTAAAAAATAAAAAATTGCTTCTATGCAAAATAGATGAACTTAAACCTACCCGCCTTGGCGAATATGAAAAATAAGCTGTTTTAAGCTACCCACACTATAGAATTAGTGTTTCTACCTGCCAAATCACTCAAAATAACTACTTTTGTTGTAATGCCTGGATCCCTTAAAAGAACTGGATCTGGGCACAGTGCTTCCCTTGCATTATCAAAATCTAAGGAATCCTTGCAAGAAGTAACCATGGACAAGAAATGAAATTATAATATCAGGATTAGAATTTTTAGGCAAAAGAGCATATAAATCTATTACAGGTGGAGGGGGGTGAAGGGGGAGTCATTAGTAGCTAGTTTAAAGTTATAATGCCTTTCAACAATACTACTCTGTTTTTTTTAATGTGATGACGGTTCTTATTAATTGTTGAAATGATTGATTATAATATTATAGAAAAATAATAAAAATTGTTTTAAAAAACCATATAGCCCAGTTGTAATATCTCTTTAGCCCTTATTAGAGTTGCGAAAGCTTGAAAATTTCCTTGTTGGTCTCCCATCCAAGTACTAACTAGGGTCGACCTTGTTTAGCAGCCAAGATGGGATAAGATGGAGCTAGCCTGGGCCATACAAGTCAGGGCAAACTACATGGTGGTTTGCCATTGCCTGCCTCTGCCTAGCAACCCTGGACATCCTTGGTGGTCTCTCATCTAAGTCTCCAGGAATTTCCCAACCTGGAGCTGGTGTGCCTAAGGAGGTCTCTGGAGCTGGCAGATCTGTTGCAATTCCAGCAGATGTCCAGGCCATACTTGGAGGTTGGCAATCCTAGAAGGAGCAATGTAAGCAGGAGAAAAGGAGCGGCTCTGGGGGCTTTCAGGAAAGGGAAAGAGGAAAATGGTGAAGGGGGGGGGAAGTGAGATGTCTCTCATAAATCCTTGCAGAAACCCGTTTGTACTTCTTAAATGTCTAGGGTTGCCAGCCTTGGGCTGGGATATACCTGGAGACCTTTGGGGAAGAGCCTGAGGAGGGCAGGGTTTGGAGAGGGGAGGGACTTCAGTGCCATAGATCCCAATTGGCAAAGCAGCCATTTTCTCCAGGTGAACTAATCTATATTGGCTGGAGATCAGTTGTAATAGCAGGAGATCTCCAGCTAGTACCTGGAGGTTGGCAACCATATAAATGTCACATCGTCAAATTCTCAATGTATTCACTGGGAGTGAAACTGGGGTTGCCAACCTCTAGGTACTAGCTGGAGATCTCCTGCTATTACAATTGATCTCCAGTCAATAGAGATCAGTTCCCCTAGAGAAAATGGCCACTTTGGCAATTGGACTCTATGGCATTAAAGTCCCTCCCCTCCCCAAACCCTGCCCTCCTCATGTTCCATATCAGTTGTAAGCTGCTCTCACCACAGGAAGGTCAGGATAGGAATCCCTTAATAATGAACAAAAGAAAAAAAAAACTATCTGTATGATACTTGGCAACAATTAGTGGAAGTAGGTTCAAGCATTTTGACCTGCTCAGTTCACTGACAATTCTCCTTTAATTTAGTTTGAATTTCCTGGAATTACTAGGAAAAGTAATTCTTCTGTTTTCGAATGCTAGTCAAAAATAAATAAAATAAAATAAAATACATGGTCACCTCAAGATCAACTGATGGCTCCAGATCCAACAGAATTTCTGTTTTACCGTAGGTTTCTCCCTGACATGTATTGAGTTGAGAGAGGCTCATTCACCATAGGAGGGTGCTTACATCTAACTAAAAGATAGATAATGATAATGAAGCCCAGTGACACAATCAATAGGGCAAGAAATTCAAAAAGATGTGATACAACTTTAGTCTAAGTGGCCCAGCTTTGATGGTACCCTGCATGAAAGTGGAAGTGTTCCCTACCTTTTGTTAAAAACTTTATCACCCAGAATGACTTCATCACACAACTTTATTTCTCATGACAATGAGAGAGGTCCTACTTTTTCATATACAATACCTCAAAGTGCCTAAGGATCAGAGGATCAGAGTCCGAAGGTAGCTCATCCATAGCCCAAGCCAATTACAGGAACTGCAGGATTTTGGAGACTTAAACCATTCTCAAGAGATTTTCCCCCAGTCGCCTCAATAATTTTCTGCAAGGGATGATTCCACCAATCGTCCTGGGCAATGTTCACCACTGGTCGACCCTTATTCAGCTACAACCCTGACACATATGTTCAAAAGCTTGCGTGTTTCATTCAGTCATTTAGATGTGGATCAGTCATAAACAAAGCCAGCACCTTTAGCTGACTTCCTTCCCCATTTATAGTTCCATGCCTGTTTCTGATCCTGGGGTCATCTGGAAGAGATTTACTGAAGCAGCAAGAGGAGAAATTCAGCCATTTCCCCACAACCCACCACTGGATTCTCTTCTGTCTATAAATCAATGAAGCCAGTGGGCTTAGAATGGTGAAACTGTGTTTAGAATTGCACTTCAGAATATGGGAAAAGAACCTTAAAGCTAAACAAAAGCAAAGTATCAGGTGAAAATACTGCCGTGTGACTACAGTATGTTTAGAGGTGACAGGGAGGAGGCAGATAGGTAGTCATCAAAAATTATAGATCCTGAAATAAGTTATATACGCATGGAATGTTTTGTTCCTGGGACTATTAGAGAGGTGTTATTTTGGATGACTACGCCAGCTATAATTAGTTTGCTAGGCAATTGCCAAGATGAATATGCTTCTTTTTCAGAGGAACAGATCATGCCAAATGTATTAAATTGGTTGGAAAGAAATTAGGTTTGTTTATATTTTTGAGGGCATTTTGTGATTACGTTGTATGAAGATACTCAACATTTCGGCAGTGATAACAAGAGGATTTTCCAAAGAGGCTAAATTACTGCGTTTGTAACCTATTCATATGTATAATTTGTCCCCCATATAATGAGAGTCAGTCCTACAGCTGAATACAAAGTAAGTGTCCTTTAATAACTATCAATAAGAACAAAATGCGAGTTTCATCTTATACATGTAAAGGGCTAAAATCTGTCAGCTGACTGTTTTTGTGAGCCTCCATGGACATTGGCTGAGACAGAATGTTCTCAAAAAAATCTAACTTATGTAGAGATAAGCCATGGAATACTCAAAGACAGTGTGGCTAATGTGAAGAATGTGAAAACTCAGTTTCACTGAGGGAGTAAACTTGGCTATTTATTGCTGGAATAACTCTGGGCAGAAACTGAAAAGAATAAGAAAGAAAAGTAAATATGCATGTATGAAACTGCCTTCAGTTCATTTGACTCAGTCTTTTCTTTTTGGATCGGTAGCATCTCACCAGGGGGTCAAGCTGAGAAAGATGTTTCCTAACACCTGCTTCTTGAAATGTTTAAACTGAAAACACTATGAGACTTCTGCATACAAAACATATGCTCTATCGCTGAGTCTCAGCCTCTACCTGAATCTTAAGGTGGAGTCTTACACCAGCCCATAAGAATGTTTTACGTAATGGTCTACAAAATAGATGGATTTGGTTGATCTTTCTGGAAAAATCTCATGTGACCTCATTGGCCAGTGCCCATGGTCATCTTTGTTCAATTGCTCTAAGTGCAGATGATTTATTGTTGCAATGTGTGTGCATGCTGCTTTACTTACAGACATCCCAACAGGCTATGTGAGCAGGAACAGTAAGAATGTGGTTCTTGCACATGACAGGTTAGGCCTTCCTGGAGACTGGGGAATGTTTATGTAAACAGTTCTTTGGCTTCTTCACATGTTTTCTCTAACCAGATATTACCAGATTACTCTGAGAATGGATATCCATAGTCTGTAGCAATGGTTCTCAGACCAACAAATGGAAGGTGCCCACTATTAATAGGGTTGCCAACCTCCAGGTGGTGGCTGGAGATCTCCCGCTAATGCAACTGATCTCCAAGAGACAGAGATCAGTTCACCTGGCAAAAATGACTACATCGGAAGGTGGAGTGTATAGCATTATACCCCAGTGAAGCTGCTCCCTACCCCAAACCCTGTCCTCCTCAGGTTCCACTCCCCAAATCTCCAGGTATTTCACAACCCAGAGCTGGCAACTCTACATATTAATTATTGTATCACCAATGCCTGTGGCCTCAGACTGTGGCCTACAGTTACTTGACTGTAGCTGGGTCTCCTGGAGTTCCTCCTTGGCCTGTGAGGTGACAGTAGAGCTCTTTGCCCCAGGGCCGCCTCCAAGCCACAGGCCCCTTCTCTGTTCTATCTCCTCTGTGCCATGATCCGAAGGCCCTTCCCCCATCTTTTGCCTGTCATCAAGTCATCCTTGGCTGTTCCTCTTCCAATATGCTGGCTCACTGTGGTTGGAGCTGCCACTTTGTCACCCACCGGCGCCTCCTACTAAAAAGGCTTGCAATCTCGACCCAGCCTGAGGCCTCTGGTGGCTGCTTCGTTGGCCAAGCGCACTCGGTTGGCTTAGCACACACTCTCAGCTAGCCAGCGTTGCCCTCACCTTCTTTCTGTGGCTTCCCCATTGCCTAGGTTTGCCAATGTCCAGGAACTGGTGAAGTAAAGCACAGAATGACTCCAAAATGCAGTGTAACTTATCTATTAAGGTAAGCAAAAGTACCATAGAATTTTACCATACAATTTTACAATTAAGCAAATGCTAACACCTCCAAAAACTCTGGAGTGAATCCTGAACTTATAAAAGACCTAGTTATCCCTGGATTGGGAATGGGAGTGCAAGAGCTGCAATGAGGCTCCAGAAACTTCCCAGAAGACAATGTCTGTTCCTGAGAACTCCTGGTTCCGAACACAAAGTTCCTTCTTCAGTTCTTTTATCAAGAGCCCTCCATTGTAGTAATTCTTAAGGTTAATAATAGATTAAGTCTCAGACCACTTTGCCACATTCCTCAGTGGGATACAATATTGCAAGGGTCCCTTGTTTCTGGAGGTGTTAGCATTTGCTTAATTTTAAAATTGTATGGTACTTTTGCTTTTGTGCGTGTGTTAAGTGCCATCAAGTCGCTTCCGACTCAATGGTGACCCTATGAATATAAGTCCTCCAAAATGTCCTATCTTTGACAGCCTTGCTCAGATCTTGCAAATTGAAGGCCGTGGCTTCCTTTATTGAGTCAATCCATCTCTTGTTGGGTCTTCCTCTTTTCCTGCTGCCCTCAACTTTTCCTAGCATTACTGTCTTTTCCAGTGACTCTTGTCGTCTCATGACGTGACCAAAATACGATAGCCTCAGTTTAGTCATTTTAGCTTCTAGCTTCAGGCTTGATTTGATCTATAACCCACTGATTTGTTTTTTTGGCAGTCCACGGAATCTGTAACACTCTCCTCCAACACCACATTTCAAAGGAATCTATTTTCTTCCTATCAGCTTTCTTCACTGTCCAGCTTTTACACCCATACATAGTAATAGGGAATATGATGGCATGAATTAATCTAGTCTTACTTTTGCTTACCTTAATAGATAAGTTACACTGCATTTTGGAGTCATTCTGTGCTTTACTTCACCAGTAACTGCTTGGCAGCACTGAGGGTATCGGCTTTTTTTAACCTTCGGGAACTAGCTGGAGATCTCCTGCTATTACAACTGATCTCCAGCCGATAGAGATCAGGTCACCTGGAGAAAATGGGCCACTTTGGTAATTTGACTCTATGGCATTGAAGTCTCTCCCCTCCCCAACCCCGCCTTCCTCAGGCTCTGCCCCAAAAATCTCCAGATATTTCCCAATCTGGAGCTGGCAACCCTACCACTGCCTCCACTGCCCACCAGACTCCGTCTTTGTGCCTGTGGCTGTCTTTTGATGGTGGGAGAAGTAAGAATAATCCCTGTCCTTCTTCTGGCATCCCAGTATCCCCATTGGCCTAGCCTTCCTCTCTTCCATCAGGGACTGTATGGAGCTCCCGGATGCCTCCCAGGCCCCGTGGGGCCACTCAGATGGCCCCATGCTGTTTTTCAGGAAATGATATTCTTTCAGAAGATTATCAGGAATAATTATCATTATTTTCCCCCTCCTCCCACTTAGCTGTGCTCTGTTTGTCATTCTTAGTGCTGCAATAGACTTCAAGGTCGTCCCTGGCATGCCACTCTGCCGATAAGTATAGAGGTTTTTCTGTTTGTATCATTTCTCTGCTCAAATAATACTTTCAGGTGTTCCTCCCGCGAAACAAAAATCTAATCAGGGCAATAAAAATGTCAGCATTGCTACAAAAAATGTTGGAAACAGCTGGAGGTATTCATTGGTATTTTAAAGGGGAGCATTTCTGGTTCCATACACATATTTGTTACATCATGATTAGAGACCTAGTGTAGTTCTCTATGAACATTCAGTAAACTACATCTAAACATTAAAATAGCCCCAGTTAGCAAAATAAAACAACAATATTAGTTAAATTGTGGAACTCCCTGCCCCAGGATTTGGTGATGGCTGCCAACTTGGAAGGCTTTAAGAGGGGAGTGGACATGTTCATGGAAGATAGGGCTATCCTTGGCTACTAGTCTAAATGAATACTAGTCATGATTCATACCTATTCTCTACAGTATCAGAGGAGTATGCCTATTATATTAAATGCTATGAAAGACAGGCAGGATGTCTTGTTTGTGGGCTTCCTAGAAGCACCTGGTTGACCACTGTGTGAACAGACTGTTGGACTTGATGGGCCTTGGTCTGATCCAGCATGGCTTTTCATATGTTCTTATGTTTTTAATAAAAACAGTAACAATAACTGGGTTGCCAATCTCCAGGTGTTGTCTGGAGATCTCCTGCTATTACAACAGATCTTCAGGTGACAGAGACCAGTTCACCTGGAGAAAATTGAAGCTTTGGAAGGTGGACATTATGGCAGTCTACCCCATTGAAGTCCATCTCGTCCTCAAATCCCACCCTATTCAGGCCCCACCCCCAAAAGCTCCAGGTATTTCCCCATCCAAAGCTGGCAACCCTAACAATAACAATAAAAAAATCATAAAACATCAGTAATAGGGTTGCCAATTGCCCGGTGGTGGTGGGTAAACTACTGCCCATCCACCGGGCTGCCCGCCAGCCAGCTGAGGCGCACGCATCACTTTTGGGTAAACACGAAAGTGATGCGGACACTCTAGCACCCTTGGCTAAAACTCTATGGAAACCATAGAGTTTCGGCCAGGATCGCTAGAGCGTCCTTGTCACTTCTGGGTTAAACCAGAAGTGACGTAGGCTCATTGCATGCTAACACTACGGCCCTGTGAAGCTCCCGCTGGTGGAGCTGCGGGGCCTGGCAAGCCTAATCAGTAAGTTGGGGTTGGGGGTCCCATTCTAATTAGTTGTTAGAAAACCATTTGTTAGAAAACCAGTGGCCATTGCCCTATGACTCAATGGGAACTGTAGGTCCTTCATCTGTTCTCTGGAATGATATGAAAAAGTGCTACATACCCCACCAAGTTTTTTTCCTCCACAATGCATGCAGAAAACCAAATTCTGGCATCAGAATCAGGATGTAATTGTGTGTTCCTTGGCCAATAACTCATGATCCCATATCATGGGTTCACCAGTACTTCCTGCATATGACTATGTGTGAGAGGGGAAACGATATCATATACTGGTCAAGCTATCATAAGTGCTTGAGATGGAACAACCTGAAGGCAGCAAGTGGATTGTTCCATGTTGCTTGGCCCATGGTAGTTTTCATTATTAATGTCAGCACTATTAATGCATGCACTTTATCAAAAGAACAAAACCTCCTTCTCGATATTTCTTTAAAAAGAGCCAGAGTGGATCTGTACGAAATGTCGTACTGAAGGAGTTCAAAGGGGAACTAGGGTCTCGAAAATATTATTGCTCTTTTCATCTGCAATGCTTGCATGATAATAAAGGATGATCATGACTAACATCACAAAAATAGTGTCCATCCATCATCAGAGAAGTAAAATCTGCCCTTCTCAAAAGAGCGGCTGATTTCCCTCTCCCATCATCCATCTTGATTCCACATTGTAGCTGCAACTCTAGCAAGGATAGCAGACAGTTGGTAAATGCTGTGCCTATTTTGTGTTTCCAAAACGGTGAAGGTCAAACTGAGAAAAGCCTTTGGCATTTTTGGCATCGAAATATACAGGGTGAGGGGAATGTTCAGTTTTCACAAATGCCTTTGGCAAGGCTCCTTTTCAATATGTCCGCTCATTAATCTTAACCTAAGAGTAGCTCTTCTATCATCTATCTTCCCTTGTGCCATAGTTGAGTGGTCTTTGTAATTATGAGTGTGGAGGGTGCTCTTTTGAGTGCATTCTGCCTTGGGATGTCGTTCCGTAAAGCTGACTATTGTAGCAAGCAGGAGAACTAAATTGTGCTAAATCCATGTGATTTATTGCTACATGAAGAGATAAATAAGGAAAAAAATGAACAGTGGTTTTAAACACATTACAGTGGTTTCAGTTGCCCTCTAAAATGCCTAACAATAAGTATGATTTTGTTGCAGTATGCATGCATCTCTCTCTCCCTTCCACTTTTGTGATGGGTTAATGGGGCCTTGCTCAAGGTATCATCTCAGGTGGATGCCACATCTGGAAGGACGACCTTCTCAGTGCTTGCCCTAACTTTATGGAATACGTCCCCCCACAATGTTCATTCGTCCTCCTCACTCATCTTATTCCAGGGGCAGGTGAACACTCTTCTTTCCCTCAGGTTTCTAGTTTATGTTGAGACCATTTCAACTAATAATGGATTGCATATTTTTGCTGTTTCTCACTGCTGTTATTGACCGCTATCGACTATGGTTTTGTTGTGACTTCATACTGCTACTACATTTGTTGATTGTTTTAAATGCCATGGACCCCTTTGAAAGTTTTGGAAAGAGGCATAGCTACTTCATAAAATATGGCGTTGCATATATAACATTCCTATAGGTTTTAATATGATGGGCCTCTTTTTCTTGTATTAAAACAGGAGTTCAGAGGAACCTTAAAGACAAACAAAATTTATTCCAGCAAAAGCTTTTGTGAGTCAGAGCTCGTTCCATCAAAGGCATGGAAGAGTCCATCCACTAGACAGGTACATTTATACTAGAAGCTGCAAACAACAGAAACGTGGGGAGAAGATTATGAAAATCTGTTGTATACATGCCCTTGAGGAGAGACTAGAAGTCACCTTGGTCAAGTATGGCGCTTCAAATTTCATTGGAGAGCATTTGTTATAATTTGTTTCTTTATACCTCTATAATTATGGAAGCATTATAAATACAGGATGAGCATTATGATTCTGCCGCCACCACTGATTATGCATTCTAGTTTCCACTCTCCATTATTGCAAAGGCCAAGCCATGACCACTGAAAGCAATCCAGGGCAATAGAGGCTCGTGTACCTTACAAAAATTGTGTACAACAGCATTAAGGTCTTCTGGCACCTTGAAGATATTTAGCAAAAGGTAGAAGAAGGCATGCCACTGTGAATTGTTCTATGCAGAGCCCAAAGGAATTCAGAAAAAGACCGAGCTCCTTCTCACAATTATCACTGGGGAACACATGAACAGCTGGTTGGCCACTGTGTGAACGGACTGCTGGACTTGATGGGCCTTGGTCTGATCCAGCAGGGCCTTTCTTATGTTCTTATGAAACTGCCCATTACAAACCCTCTACCCATGACCTATGTGTGTATTGAATCACAGAGGGGGATGGACATGAGGGCACTAGTCCTACTCCATCTACATATGGTTGCTCGCATGTAAGAATGGCATCTACATGAAGTGTATGTACTCATCTCCC
Organism: Euleptes europaea; assembly: GCF_029931775.1. Lineage (NCBI taxonomy): Eukaryota > Metazoa > Chordata > Lepidosauria > Squamata > Sphaerodactylidae > Euleptes > Euleptes europaea. Next base: position 24,392,288 of record NC_079316.1, on the reverse strand, counting down.
TCCCTATGTATTAGCAACATTTGAAAAACAGTGCTCCCAATCATGGGGATGGAGCCTACAAAGTACACTTCCTTTGCGCATAGATGCCATGATGAGCGGGCCATCTTGCGTACTTGCAGCAAGGCTAGTGGGCTAGTGTCCACTTCCCCTCTGCATGTGTTGATTCAGTTCACATACAGGTCATGCATAGAGGATTTCTGTGTCAGACCAGTGGTTTGTCAAGGTCAGTGTTTACTGTGATTGGCAGTGGCTCTCCAGAGTCTTAGGTAGAGAAAGGTCTTTTGTATCACCTACTGCCTGTTGCTTTTCATTGGAGATGCTTGGACTTGAACCTAGAACTGTTTGCATGAAGGTTTGCTACCACTGAAGCTGTGCTCTGGCACTGGTGATAAATTAGCATAGGACAAAAGGGGTAACAAGAGGGATAATTACTTTATGTAGTCATTGGCATGGCACTCCTACTGCTACCTTTTGAATTTATAGTCTTCTGGCTCCACTTTTGACCTCTTTCCCACTTCTTTGCATATTGGTGTTATTTAGGATGTTTTGGTATTAAACATGTCTCAGGCCCACACAAGAATGTTCACAGGAAATGCATATTTTACCAAAATACATCTCACGATTAGAGCAGCCAAAATTAGGAAAACTCTACATTATGAGAAAAAAAAATTAATGAGGTAGCTATGTATGTTCCTTTGGTAATGGATCCAAAGATTATATACAAAGATAATGAGGGTAGAATTCTGTTAATAGAAATTACAATTGGGTACCAAAAAATATTGTTGGTGGGTATATATGCTCCAAATACGAATCAAAAAAATGTTTTATAATAAACTGGTGTTAATTCTAGCTGAATTTGCTATAGACAAAATGATATGGATGGGGGATTTTAATGGGGTAATAGAACCAAAAATGGATAGATCAGCAAAAAAAAGGGGGGGGGAAATGTGAGGGTAAGCTACCTGGTACTTTTAATAATGTCACAGATCAATGGGAAATGTTTGATATTTGGAGACTGTCAAATGGGGTTAAAAAGGGATATACATATACATATTTTTCATCCAGACACCTTACTTATTCGAGAATTGATATGTTATGGCTTTCTAAAGGGTTAATGAATATAGCAGATAATGCGGAGATATTACCCAGAGTATTATCAGATCATAATGTTGTTACAACAAGAATTAAGATAGGAGATAGGAGAAATAGACCGTGGTCAATAAATAAATATTTATTAAAAATAAAAAGGTTGTAGATAAATTAAAGATAGATATGCAAAATTATTTTACTGAAAATGTAGACAAGGGAATAACTGCTACGATGGTATGGGATGTGGGTAAAGCTGTATTTAGAGGACTTTTGATTCAGCAAAACACAAGATGGTTTAAAAAAAGAGATACAAAAAAACAATATTAGAAGAAATTAGAATGGGAGAAAAACAAATTAGAAAAACACAAGATAAATCACTTAAACAGGAACAGGTCAACAACTTGAAAAGGTTACAACAACAATATGAATTTTTAATTACTACAGAAATTGAAAAAAAGATAATATTTAATAGACAAAGATTTTTTGAACATGCTAATAAACCTGGTAAGTTGTTGGCCTGGCAGCTTAAAAATAAAGAAAAGAAACCACCAATAGTAAGAATAAAAAAAGAAGGTAAATTAATAACAAATAAACAAAAAATTATGGAAGTATTTGTAGATTATTATATAAATTTATACAGAAGAAAACCGGTGTCAGATAAGGAAAAGGACGTCTATTTGAAACAATTTGATTGAGAAGATATATCACAAGATAATAGGGATTTATTAGACTCCATGATAACTTTGGAAGAATTAAAAGATGCAATTGGTAAAAGTAAATTAAATAAATCTCCAGTCTCGGATGGATTTACGGCATTTTATTATAAAACTTTTGAAGAACAATTATCCCCAAATTTATTAAAAGTTATGAATTCTTGCTTGCAGAATGGTTCTATCCCACAGACCTGGAAACAAGCAAATGTAGTATTAATACCAAAGCCGAATACAGATTTGTTAGAAGTTAAAAATTATAGACCTATTTCATTACTGAATAATGATTATAAACTTTTTGTTGATATTTTAGCCACTAGATTAAAAAGGGTATTAATGGATTTTATACATGAAGATCAATCGGGTTTCCTACCTGGTAGGATAGATTTGTTGGAGTACGTAGAATATACCACAACTCCAATAGCTATGATTTTTTTAGATGCTGAGAAAGCATTTGATAATGTTAATTGGAGGTTTATGTTTTTTTTTAATTTATGGGTATGGGAGTTGGTTTTAAGACAGCTATTGAAAGTATATATACTCATCAAATGGCTAGACTGTTAATTAATGGTATATTATCACCGCAGATAGAAATTCAGAAGGGAACCAGGCAAGGATGCCCGCTTTCACCCTAATTGTTTATTTTAGTTTTAGAAGTTTTACTTAAAAAGATAAGAAAGAATGATAATTTAGTAGGTATTAGATTTGGGAGAAATCATTATAAGGTTAAAGCGTATGCAGATGATTTAGTATATTTTTTGACTAACCCTAACTGTCAAATTGAAAACTGGAATAATATTGTGGAGGTATATGGAAAGCTTGCAGGATTTAAAATAAATAGAAGTAAAACCAAAGTATTGATTAAAAATATGACTCTATCACAGCAACAAGAATTAATAAGTAAGACAGGTTTCACTAATGAATCTAAAATAAAATATTTAGGGATATGGTTAACTTCAAACAATCTTAATTTATTCCAAAATATTTATAGTAAAATTTGGCAACTAATTGTTATGGACTTTAAGATTACCGTTATCATTATGGGGAAGAATTTCAGTAAAATGATAGTATTACCTAAGATGCTTTATTTATTTCAAAATTTACCAATTCTAAAAGGAGCAAAAAATTTTAAAGCTTGGAAAAAAGAAATTTTGAATTTTTATGGGGGAAAGAAAGACACAGGATAGCATATAATAACTTAATAGAATTAAAAGAAACAGGGGGCCTGGGTCTACCAGATTTGAGAATGTATTATGAAGCATCTTGTTTTGTTTGGATAAAAAACTGGATTTTATTAGAGAATCCCAGATTACTTGAATTGGAAAGATTTAATTTACGATTTGGTTGGCATGCGTATTTATGGTATAAAAAAGACAAAGTAAATAAAGACTTTAATTATCATATTATCAGATCTAGTTTATTTTATTATATAAAGAAGTTTTAATTTGTATACTGTAGGTATCGGTTTGCATTTTTCTTTTTTGTTTAGTTTTATGTTATAAAAATAATAAAAATATTTATATATAAAAAGAAAAGAATGTTCACAGCTTCTTCACAGACAAAAACCTCTCCCCATCGAAAACGAGCATGTCATGGAGAAGCATTACAAGTGCTAATCAGGCACCCTTCTGTTATGCCTGGAACCTGTTCCAGCTGAATCCCCACCCTGAAGAACATTTGTATTGAGTATTTTTGTTTGTTTTGGTGGGTTGCTCTGGGGGGCCATTTTGATTGAAAAGTAGCGTAAAATATAATGAATACATGAAAGGACCTCAGAAGGGAAGTGACATCATTTAGCTGCTGAACTAGACTTAATTAAGAAAGTTCATACTACAGAAGATATGCCTTGGGTTGGCTCTTGTACTATGAATAGGGTTGCCAACTTTCAGGTAAAAGCTGGAGATATCCTGGGAATACAAGTGGTCTCCAGCTGATAAGAGAGCAGTTCACCTGGATAAAATGGCCACTTTGGAAGGTGAATTCTATGGCATCATACCCCACTGAAGTCTCTCCCCTTGCCAAATCCTGCCCTTTTCAGGCTCCGCCCAAGAAATCTCCAGGTGTTTCCCAACCTGAAGCTCCAACCCTAGCTGTAAATAATAGCTGTCCCTCTTTTGATATCAATGGGGATTTTTTTCTTGCTGAGCTAATTCTTCCCCAATAGTTGCTATTGGAAACAAGCTGTTTTTCCCCCTATTGCAGTGGGGATTGCCACCTAGGGCTGTCAAAAAAAAAATTCGGTACAGTTCGGATTCGGCCGAATTTGACCCTTGTGGGTTCGGTACGTGCCGAAGTCCGAACTCCCCCGCTTCGGATCCCCGGTAATTCGGGGGGATCTGGAGTTCGGGGGAAAATTCGGCCCCCGCGCGCCTTCAGAGGGATTCCCTGAAGGCGCGCGGGGGCCCTTTAAACTGATCTGCGCCTCCCAGCTGGGATGCGCAGGTCAGTTTAAAGGGCAGCCCGCCACCCTTCTGCGGGCTCCGCTGGAGAGGCTCGGGCTGCCCTTTAAACTGATCTGAGCCTCCCAGCTCCCGGCCGGGAGGCTCAGATCAGTTTAAAGGGCAGCCCGCGCCTCTCCAGCGGAGCCCGCTGAAGGGGGGCGGGCTGCCCTTTAAACTCATCTGAGCCTCCCAGCTGGGAGGCTCAGATCAGTTTAAAGGGCAGCCCGAGCCTCTCCAGCGGAGCCCGCTGAAGGGGGGCGGGCTGCCCTTTAAACTCATCTGAGCCTCCCAGCTGGGAGGCTCAGATCAGTTTAAAGGGCAGCCCGAGCCTCTCCAGCGGAGCCCGCTGAAGGGGGGCGGGCTGCCCTTTAAACTCATCTGAGCCTCCCGGCCGGGAGCTTGGAGGCGCAGATGAGTTTAAATGACAGCCCGCCTCCCTTCAGCGGGCTCCCCTGAAGGGGGGCGGGCTGTCAGTTAAACTCATCTGCGCCTCCCGGCCGGGAGGCACAGATGAGTTTAAATGACAGCCCGCCTCCCTTCAGCGGGCTCCCCTGAAGGGGGGCGGGCTGTCATTTAAACTCATATGCGCCTCCCGGCCGGGAGGCACAGATGAGTTTAAATGACAGCCCGCCTCCCTTCAGGGGAGCCCGCTGAAGGGAGGCGGGCTGTCATTTAAACTCATCTGAGCCTCCCAGCTGAAGGGGGGGGGGCGAATTGGCCGAATTTATTCGCGAACTCCCGAACTCGCTGAATTCGGCCCCCCCGGTTGCCCACCAGATTTGAGTTCGGATCCGTCCGAACTGAAAATCACCGAATCAGGGGAAATTCGGTTGATTTTCAGTTCGGACCGAACCGAATTGACAGCCCTATTGCCACCAAATGTTGGTGGTCTTCTACTTTTTATTAATTAATGCTTGAGTGAAAAAAGAGCCACCCTTTTGAACCACTTTTGTCTACTATGACAATGATGTAACTAGGGATGCCAGCCTCCAGGTGGGACCTGGGGATCCCTTGGAATTATATTCTTCTCCAGACAACAGAGATCAGTTCCCCTGCAGAAAATGGATGCTTCGGAGGGTGTATTTTATGGCATTGTACCTCACTGAGGTCCTTGTCCTCCCCATTCTCTTTCCCCAAATCTCCAGGAGTTAAGAGGGGAGTGGAAATGTTCATGGAGGAAAGGGGTATTCATGGCTGCTGGTTAAAATGAATACTGGTCACGATGCATACCTATTCTCTCCAGGATCAGAGGAGCATGCCTATTATCTTGGGTGCTGTCGAACACAGGCAGGATGGTGCTGTTGCAGTCGTCTTGTTTGGGGGCTTCCTGGGGGCACCTGGTTGGCCACTGTGTGAGCAGACTGCTGGACTTGATGGGCCTTGGTCTGATCCAGCAGGGCTTTTCTTATGTTCTTCCCAATCAGGATCTGGCAACCCTATCCCCCCATTCCTGACCAGCAGTCACCCTAGGTGTAACCTACATGTTTTCAAATATTGATTTGTGTCCAATCATACTCCACAATTAGCACTTTTCCAGGACTGGTGTTTTTTTGAACAAGGAAGTCTCATTTGCTGTATGATAATTATAGGCCTTTTAGTCATCTTGGCAATACAATGCAGTTTTAAATTTAGTCTCTAATGTGTGTTCCTTCACTTTGCTCTCTCAACATAAAGAAGAAAAGCTGTTTGCTATTTGCCTTTTATTTTTCAAAGAGAGAATGGATATGTAAACAGTAGGACTTGTTAAAAAGTAAAAACATTCTCTAGGTAAAAAATGCCTCCACCGTTATTGTATTTAGGCACTGAAACCTGAATAGGGCATCCTTGTTTCTCAGCTTGACTCTGAAAGATTGAAAAGGCATTGCACAGATTTTCATTTCAGGGCCAAAACAGATGTGAGAAATATCATGGATTTCCACCAGCCTGTAAGTGATTCCTGAAGGGTTAAAAACCCCTTATTTCGTGTTCCTGATCTGCATTGCTAAACTGCATCTGCAAATCAGAAATCTATCATCTTTGTCACATCTGCTTTGACCAGCAGATATTCAACAACACAAGATGAAACTTGTGTTGCTAGCTGTGTCCACCCTGCAAAAGGTTATGGAGAGATCATACACTGAAGATGTTCAGACATTTTAAAAAGTCTTGGGGAGGGGAACGCTAGCAGTTGTTCACTCGGTTGACTGAAGAGCGAACCAGAAGCAATCAGTTTTAAATGTTAGAATGGTAACATTAGGAGAATGTCAGCAACCAACTAATGTGAACAAAGAGATTTGAAGTGTGTACTTGTGGGGGAGATGCTCAGCGGGAGGATAAGATACTGAGCATGGTATGAATGATCGCTCTTCTTCAATGTGTGTGTTGTGTGTTAAGTGCTGTCAAGTCGCTTCCGATTCATGGCGACCCTCTGAATCAATGTCCTCCAAAATGTCCTGTCCTTAATAGCCTTGCTCAGATCTTGTAAATTGAGGGCCATGGCTTCCTTTATAGAGTCAATCCAACTCTTGTGGAGTCCTCCTATTTTCCTGCTGCCTTCAACTTTTCCTAGCATGATTGTCTTTTCCAGTGACTCTTGTTTTCTCATAATGTGACCAAAGTATGACAGCCTCAAGTTTAATCATTTTAGCTTCTGGGGTCAGTTCAGGCATTATTTGATCTAGGGTCAGTTCAGGCTTGGTTTGGAGAAATCTCAATCCTTCTTGATTGGTCTTCCTCTCCATACAATCTCCACTTTCCCTCCTTCCTCCTTGCAGCTCCCACAGCATCTTCTCTTTCCCTGCTTCCTGCTTTCCCTCTCACCTATCTTCCTCAGTTCACCTTAGTTCGCCACTTCCTCTCAGTCCTTCCCTTGAATCCCTCATTCAGCCCCTCTATTTTCCCTATTTCCTTCACTCCCTCTAGCTTCCTTTTCCCTCATTTTACTCAATTTTTCTTTCCTTTCTCTTTTTAGTTTAACTTCTTACCCATTGTCCTTCTTGTCTTTCCAGGTTGCTCACGCCTTCTCCCAACCACCAATTCACCCCAGGTTTAAAAATGATAGGCAGTTCCCATTTTCAATTACCTATGTATAAGAACATAAGAAAGGCCCTACTGGATCAGACCAAGGCCCATCAAGTCCAGCAGTCTGTTCACACAGTGGCCAACCAGGTGCCTCTAGGAAGCCACAAACAAGACGACTGCAGCAGCACCATCCTGCCTGTGTTCCGCACCCAAAATAATAGGCATGCAACTTCAGACAACACCAGTGATGTTGTCTGCCATTGCCTAGGTGATCCAAAATGGCTGCCAAGATCTGGTGCTACATCATGATGGCTAGCCATGTTAGTCTGTCATTAGCAGTAGAAAAAAGGAAGAGTCCAGTGGCACCTTAAAGACTAACAAAATTTCTGGCATGGTATGAGCTTTCTCTGAAGAAGTGAGCTTTAGCTCATGAAAGCTCATATCCTGCCAGAAATTTTGTTAGTCTTTAAGATCTGGTGAGGTGTTCTAGTGTGATCTCAGCATTTTAAAACTTTTTCACTTCATATCCTCCTTTAAAAATTTTATTTAAATTTTTTCTGCAAACCTGGAGTTTCCCCAAATTTTTAGAAACATCTCCCTTTTCTATATATGGCTCCACTGTGCAGATTTTTGATCTGTACTTTGAGGCCATGTTCAGAATAAGATATAATGATGATTGTCGTTTTTAGAGACAACCTTTTATTTAATTAAGCATGAAGTTCCAGCCTCATAGTTGCAAACTGGAGATTGAAAAATGCGTCACAGTTAAACAATGAAACCTATCATTACATCAGGTGCAAAGAACAGTCAAGAACAGAAATACATATTTCTTCCAAATAATAGTTTTAAAATATTATCTTTTTAAAAAAGTTGTTTAAAGATGCAGGCAATATTTTAATTGATAGGTTATTATCTTGTAGCTTCACTCTGGGCTGTTTTTAAAAGCATTTGGAATTTCAGTGCTTTAAACAGCAGTCGGGTACCTGACTTCCTCTGTGCATCTTTGACTCTTATCACTAATTTACACTTACAGGTTTGATTGAAAGCATACATTTGCACTCACTGCTGGAAGGTCTGAAATAAAGCTCTAGATTTTAGACACTATGCAGCTTGTTTATGCAAGCCTGATAATTTTACCCATCTAGTTGACCTTCACAAGTAATCGTCTGACACACTTTCAATCAGAGCAGCAGATCTCACTGACCTTTCTTTGGGCTCGAGGATTGCTTCCTGACTGTAATCCTATGCCTATTTAATTGGAAGTTAGCTCTGTTGAACAAAGAAAGACTTTCTTCTGAGGAAACATGCAGAGATTCAGTTATTGTGCTGGGAGACCTGTCCTTCTTATAGAAATATTGATTAGCCAAAGAAGCTATCTCTAAAATCCAGGCAAAAAATACATTACATAAAGGGAGGGGGGGGAAAACAACTTCTGCATGTGTAGCCTAGTTTGGGGTCTAGTGTACTTCTGAGTACTGCAGAGGATTTCAGCAAACTGACTGAAACCAAGAGCCATTGGTATCCACTGACTCAGTTGTGCAAGTTGTTGTAAAGCTGCCATGAAGCTACAGCTGAAAATACAGGAAGAAGAAGAAGAAGAAGAGTTGGTTTTTATATGCCGACTTTCTCTGCCACTTAAGGGAGAATCAAACTGGCTTACAATCACCATCCCTTCCCCTCCCCACAACAGACACCCTGTGAGGTAGGTGAGGCTGAGAGAGAATGACTTGCCCAAGGTCACCCAGTTGGCTTCATGTGTAGGAGTGGGGAAACAAATCCACTTCACCAGATTATTCTCCACTGCTCATGTGGAGGAGTCGGGAATCAAACCCGGTTCTTCAGATCAGACTCCACAGCTCCAAACTACCATTCTTAACCACTACACCACGCTGGACACAACAAACCTTCATGGAAGTCTTCTTGCAGAGGTACAGAAAAATAAGCAGACAAACAAAATCTCTGCAAAATCTCTGCATGAGTAACACTAAAGTCATCCTTAATAGCCCTCTATATGTGGTTCGTGTATATGTGGTTACCAGCTCAAGCTGGTAACCCCCAGGAGACTGGCTGGAACAAGACTTACCTGAACCAGAAGTGATGTCACTGTACAACCAGAAATGACATTATTGTTAGGGCTGTTGAAAAACAATTCGGTAAAATTCAGATTCGGCAAAATTCGGCCCGTTTTGATTCGGGCCGTGCCGAAGTCCGAACTCCCCCGCTTCGGATCCCTGAAATTCGGGCAAGATCCGGAGTTCGGGGGAAAATTCGGCCAACCCGCACGTCTTCAGGGGGCTTCCCTGAAGGCGCGCAGATCTGTTTAAAGGGCCCCCTGTGCGCCTTCAGGGGAGCCCCCTGAAGGCGCGTGGGGTGTGTGTGGAACAGATCTGTGCCTCCCACACACCTCCCAGATCTATTCCAAGCCCCCCTGCGCGCCTTCAGGGGACTCCCCTAAAGGCACGGGGCGGGGGCTTGGAATAGATCTGTGCCTCCCGGCTGGGAGACACAAATCCATTTAAAGCCCCCCCGCGTGCCCTCAGGGGAGTCCCCTGAAAGTGCGTGGGGTGCGGCTTGGAATAGATCTGCGCCTCCCGGCCGGTCACATCCATTAAAAGGGATGTACTAAAATGAATGACAAGTCAGCCCATTGGAAGCAATGGGAGAAGCTGCCCAGCCCATTGAAGATAATGGGAGAGGGGAATGTCGGTTGACTTTCATTGACTCCACTGAAATACACTACAGGGGCTGTACTAAAACGAATGACAGGCTAGCCCATTGGAAACAACACGAGTGGCTGCACAGCCCATTGGAAAAAATAGGAACCAGCCAGAGAGAGACTCTGTTAACCCACAGTTAACTCCAGATGAAGTTGGCAACCGGTGAAAACAGCAGAAAGCACAGTCCCACACAGAGGCAATCAAGCCCATCCCCCAACAGAACAGGTAACCCCCCTTTGGCTCCCCCCCTCTCTCTGTGTTTTTAATGCCTTTATTCCTGTGGCGATTTTGGGGGGGACCCCTTCCGGGCCCCATAACACGGGACCCCCTGTCCCAATCGTGACCAAACTTGGGGGTTCTTGCAAGAAGGGTCACCTCAAGCTATGCTGAAAGTTTGGGACCTCTACCTCCAAACATGCCCCCCCAGAGCCTCATAAAGGAGTGAATGTGTTTTTAATGCCTTTATGGTAATGCTGCTGATTCGGAACCCTCGAATTTGCCAAATTTATTCGGCGATTGCCCTGAACTCGCCGAATTTGGCTCGTTGTTTTCCCGCCTTTTTTGAATTAGGTTCCATCCGAACTAGAAACCGCCAAATCGGGGGAAATTCGGCTGTTTTTTGGTTTGGGACGAACTGAATCGACAGCCCTACTACAGGGTTGCCACAAGTTGGCTGCAACTTGACAGTACTTTCCACCAACACAATAGAGTGGTTGAGCTGTCTGCTGCTCTTTTATCTCCCATAATCTGTTCTCTGGCCAGCTGGGCAGGCAGACAGTTGCTGGCAGCAGGTTGTCCTTGGGAGGCAGGTTGCCCACTTATGACACCAATTCCCAGCACTTGTCCTCTACCATTGTGGGCAATGGCTCCCACCAACTCCCTGAATCTGAGTGAGCAAGACAGGGGGCTCCATCTCAGTTTTACTCATTCATCCCCCAGCAGTTTTCACTGGAAGAATCCTGATATTTCTAACCTTGGGTGCTTGGTGCGGAATTTCGTGCACATGTGTCTCTTCTGCCTCCTCTCCTCGGTACTGTTACATGTGGGATGCACACATGCACAAAAGAAACAATATAGAAAAAAATTAAATAAATAAAACAAAGTGGGATGGGAAAACAGGACAGAGATGGAAGGACCAACATTCTCATGTTTTTTTGTCTGGGAACTGAGGGGGGTGATGGTCAGTGCCCCAATCAACCAGGATTCCCCTCCCCCAGTTGGTTAGCTCTGCTGTTCAGCAGAATTAGGCTGTGAAGTTATAATGAAGATATCAAGGGGAGAAGAAGAAGAGTTGGTATTTATACCCAGATTTTCTTCTGCCTTTTAAGGAGATTCACAATCTTACAATCACCTTCCCTTCCTCTCCCCACAGCAGATACCTTGTGAGGTAGGCTGAGACAGTTCGGAGAGAACTATGACTAGCCCAAGGTCACCCAGCTGGCTTTATGTGGAGGAGTGAGGAATCAAACCCAGTTCTCCAGATTAGAGTCCACCACTCCTAACCACTATACCACACTGTTACTTGTCAGCCTGGCAACTTAATATGGCAAAAAGGAATGACTGTCAGAGTAAAAGAAACTGAAAAAACTCTCCTTTTCTTAGGGGAAATGGCAGTGCTATTTCTGAAGGCAGTACCCATTCCCACCTAGCTTGACATTTTACCACCAGGAGGCTGTATTTTCTATTATCAGCGAATTGAATCCCAAACTGTTGCTCTGGCGCCGTAGGCATGGACTGAAATGGCACATTCATTTGGAAATAAGATATCTAGAATTAGCATAGTGGTTAAGGGCATTTGCTGCTACAAGTCCTTGTTGAGTTTAGATTCTGTCAGGCTCTGTCAATGCTGGGACAGGGGACAGGGCTGTAGCACCCACCAGTGTTTCCTTTGTATGGGTCTCAACCCAGAAATAACCTTAGAGTTGGGCAAGGAGGGTTTTTTTGCCTTCACCCTGATCCCTCTCTCTCTCCTGCCAGTTGCTTCTCTGATGGCTTCATGGGATGGGACTAGGTTTTTTAAAAATATTTTTTAAATTATTTCAAACAAAACAAACAATACAACAACAACACACACAACATTACAATATCATATTCATATATGTGGCTCCTCGATTGTGATGGCCTTCGGCCACAGACAATAAACTTCATCACTTATCACTTATGTGTGGCTCCTTATCCAAAACATATCTAAAACAAGATATTTATTTGGGAGAGACCGTGGCTCAGTGGTAGAGCATCTGCTTGGCATGCAGAAGGTCCCAGGTTCGATCCCCAGCATCTCCAGTTAAAAGGGACTAGGCAAGTAGGTGATGTGAAAGACCTCTGCCTGAGACCTTGGAGAGTCTGATAATTACGGTCTGAGTTGACAATACTGTCTTTGATGGACTAAGGGTCTGATACAGTATAAGGCAGCTTCATGTTCTCATGTGTTTTGCATCCCAATGAGCAAAAATACTGTATTCTATAATGTTATATCCCCCCTTATACAAAACTAACCATGTGACACTTCATTTTTAATACTTTGAATTATATCAGCTACTGGGATGGGACTGGGTTGTTGTTTCCTACACCCCTTCCTTCAATAGCTGCAGCTCATGGAACAGAGACGTCCACAGCATCATGCTGACAAAAGACATGTTGGGTATTCTTAAACTTTCTGGGGAAGAACTATACAGGTGACAGCCATTTTTTTTCAGTAGCATATTGTTCTTCTCTGGTATGTATTTCATTATTATTTATTATTTTTTTAAATCCTGCCCCTCTTTTAAGGAGCTTAAGGCAGCATACATAGGTCTCCCCTCCTCTATTTTACCCTTATAATAACCCTGAAAGCTCCCTTTGTCAAAGTGGAGGTATGGAGGGGAACAAGCTCAGCAGGTATGTGATTCCATACAGTTTACCCTCCAAAGAAGAAGAAGAGTTGGTTATTAAATGCTGACTTTCTCTATCACTTAAGGAAAAATCAAACCGACTTACAATCACCTCCCCCTCCCCACAACAGACACACTGTGAGGTAGGTGGGGCTGAGAGAGCTCAAAGGGAACTGTGACTAGCCCAAGGTCACCCAGCTGGCTTCATGTGCAGGAGTGGGGAAACCAACCCAGTTCACCAGATTAGCATCCGCTGCTCATGTGGAGGAGTGGGGAATCAAACGCAGTTCTCCAGATCAGAGTCCACCGCTCCAAACCACTGCTCTTAACCACTACACCAAAGCTGCAGTTTCCTCCAGGGGAACTGATCCTTGGAGTCTGGAGATCAGTTGTCATTCTGAGGGAACTCCACCTTGAGGTTGGTAACATGTTTTATGGTAGCGGCCCTAGTGGGAAGCTGAGTGGGAGGGCAATTCATCTTGGGTTTCCCCTTAGATAGATAATTATCGATTTATTAACTCAACCATAAATCTATTCATTGTTCACTAGTTATTGTTTTACGAAAGGTCATTACGGTGATGGAGTACAGTAGTCATTAAAAACAACCAAAGAGTGAATCAGTCATGACAGTATCAGAGGCTTTTAAAAAGGCCAGTCCCCTTGGCATTTCACCAAATGATCTCATACAAAGGCAGGTCTTAATTTTTGCAAGGTGGCAACAAACTGAGCCTGCCTGTAATCTGTGGGCTGATCTTGCTTGCGGAATAAAACAGGGAGCTTTCTCCAGGTCATTTGCATTCAGTATTACAGACAGGAAATATGTCCAGAATGTTTCCATAATAGAGGTATCAATAGGATGAAACAAGAGATTCTGTTAGGTTTCTTGCCCACTGCCTGGGATTCACACATACATAGATATTGGTTTACTGATATGCTAGACAATGCAATCAAAACAGTGCAATGCACACAACGGGGAATGCAGTCAAAACAGTACAATACGCACAGCAAACCAAGCAAACAGACCAAACACCATACATCTATTTTTGGATTTTTCATCACTGGTACGGAGAGAGTTTTCTTTTCTTCTGGGTTTACAAATTGTACCTATCTAATATTTCATTTCTTCGGTTCCAAAACCATCTTGAGTTTTTGAAACGGAAAACAACCACAACCCCCCGCACGGCCCTTGTGACTACAAGAAGTGTTTTCGTTATTTCCTCTTTGGCATGTTTTGCCACACTTTGCTATAATATCTTATTAGGGCCTTTCGCGGGAGCACAACTGCCATGCATTAAGAAAAATGTTATCAGTCAAGTATCTTTAAAGAAGCTGCCCTCAATTCCACTTCAGCCTTGTGGGGAGATTTCTTTGCCGAAAGATAAAGTTGTTTTTCTTTCTGTTCCTTTCGCAGTAGCTCTTAAAAGCCTGGTGGATGGACAGTAACAGTTGCTGAAAATGATTAGTGATGGTTTCAAGTCTCATCTTTGCTTTTTTCAGCCTGAAAATCCCTGTTCCAATGTTGCTTTTCCCTTCTGCCATTTTCACACCACTTTCCTTTCACCAGTTCCTTTTTTTTGCCCCGTAAAACATGTGTTCGTGTTATTTGTGCTTCAGCAAGTTAGCATTATGCATTTCACATATACTTGGCAAACAAGGGATATACATTTTAAGTATAAATATCACATGAGTTGCATATTTATTTCTTATATTATTTATTTACTTCATTTATACTCCACCTTTCTGCCCAATGGGGACCCACAGCAGCTTACATTGTTCTTCTTTCCTCCATTTTATCCTCACAACGACCCTGTGAGGTAGGTTAGGCTGAGAGTGTGTGTGTGTTAGTGGCCCAGTGTCATCCAGCAAGCTTCCCTGGCACTGTGGGGATTCAGACCTGGGTCTCCCAGATTGTGACGTGACACATTTACCACTACGCCATGCTGGCTCTCAAAGCATTCAAATCATATGGAAATCTGCCAACTCAACCGAAGAAAACGAAAAGAACAGGAGCTATTGAAAAAAATATAACAAACATAAAATGAAATGGAACCGAGAACATTTGCATATCCCTAAATAAGACGTGAGAGCAAAATATCTTCCTCCTGCATTTTTAAAAAGATTCTTAGACCTGCGGTATGCAAATAGATACCTGGCACAACATCTTTGCTTGTCCTGGCAGGTTGCCATGGGTAAATGATCCTTTCAGGTTAATTATTGGATGCTGCAGAGCCTCCCTCCCTTCTCAGTAATTTGTCAGCACTTCATTTGAAGGAGGCAGATGTTTTCCTGAAGGAATCAGGAGAGAGCATCGATAGCTTCATTGTAGACTGACAGGAACTTGGATTCTGCCAGAAACCGGATTTGGAAGAAATGGCAGTCATTCCAATACCTGAGCATTATGCAGAGGCTAAGAGGGTGCGTGTTCACCTTGGAGGTTCTCAGTTCAAATTTCTCATCTGAAATACACTCAAGGCAAGCCATTATTACCTCAGCCGGATTCCCCTATCTTCGATATCTCTATTTCATACTACAGCCCCTGTAGTCCTTGCAATATACAACACATGTACACGATACATACTCTCACCTGCCCATGAACACAAATACACCAGCCACTATAGTAATAGGCATTTTGCTAATAGAGAGGGCTCAAGCACCATTTCTGGGCTTGGTAAGGAATAGTAGTATGACTAGAAGAAGAAGAAGAGTTGGTTTTTACTTTCTCTGCCACTTAAGGGAGACTCAAACCACCTTCCCTTCCCCTCCCCACAACAGACTCCCTGTGAGGTAGGTGGGGCTGAGAGAGCTCTAACAGAGCTGTAACTTGCCCAAGGTCACCCAGCTGGCTTTGTATGTAGGAGCAGAGAAACAAATCCAGTTCACCAGATTAGTCTCCGCCACCCGTGTGGAGGAGTGGGGAATCAAACCCGGTTCTCCAGATCAGACTCCACTGCTCCAAACCTCTGCTCTTAACCACTACACCACGCTGGCTAGTAGTATAGAATGAAAAATTCCTTTTTCTTAAATGTCATAAATAGCTCATGTCAGGGAAATAGGCTTGCAGACCCCATACACTGCTGGGCCCCAGTAAAATGTACCTTCCTTCTATTTTTGGTCTGTGACTGGTGGTGAGACTATTAAATAAATATGAAGTGTTGGTTATAGCATTATTGCATTAGTATGCTTAAGACTCAGGTACCATTGGTTGCTGGAGGTGCTGACTGAGAAGGGGGTTACAGTCTGCTCTGGATGGAGCCATACTACTCTTAAAAGAGCATACTTCAAGTCTGGGAATGCTGCTGGAGCTGGGTCTATGGATCAATGCTCAGATTTAGGGATGCCAGCCTCCTGGTGGGACCTGGGGATTCCCAAGAGTTATAGCTTATCTCCAGACTACAGAGATCAGTTCCCCTGGGGAAAATGGATGCTTTGGAGGGGTGGCTCTGAGGCATTGTACCCTACTGAGGTCCCTGTACTCCACAGGCTCCATTGCCCAATCTCCAGGAGTTTCCAAACCTGGATCTGGCAACCCTATCCTCCATCCCCCTCTGGCAACCCTGCTCAGATTTCATCTCTGGTATGTCACACCCTCAACCAGTTTTGAGCTGGTTTGCCTGTTCTTCTCCTTGAAAAGCAAGAACAGACCACAGTGATTTATGCCTGTGTCTCTTCCACTTAGATTTCTGTAATGAGCTCCTTCCAGATATGCCTTTGAAGATGGTGTGGAAATTTTGATTAGGTTAGAAAACCTTAGTCATAGATTGTAAGTCCTAGACTACAGGCATCCTATTATACCAGTGCTTTAAGAGCTTCACAGGCTACCTGTTTATTTCTGGCCATCTTCAAGATGCTTGCTTTCACCTTTAAAACCTGAAACTGCCTGGAACCAGGTTATCTTAAGGACTATCTTTCCTGAGCTTGCAGCAGCCAGGGACAGCATGGCCGAAGTGCCGCCATGGCACCTCCAAAGCCATTCCCTGGCTGCCAAAAGACTTTAAAAAGCCTTTCAGAGGCTTTTTAAATTTTTAAATGGGGCATTTTGCCCCACTGAGAGCAACAAGGCTGCACCAGCAAAAAAGTTGGTGCAGCATCACTGTTCTTGCTGCCGGTGTACTGGGGAGAAAGAGGACAGGAAGCTGCCTACTGGCAGCTACACCCCTGACACGCCCCGGAACACCCCCGGGATGCTGGTGTGGGGCTTTGAGCTGGTGGGATGCCAGCAGAAGACCCAGCCAGCATCCCTGGATGGCACTGCAACGGCCATGACACTTACGCCAGCACAGCCCTTTCCTGAAAACCAGCCATTACTACAATTTCTGACAATAAAACAAGTTCATTTCTCTCTGTACTACAGTACAAAAGAAACCATTCATACTCTCAGGGGTTGATGCAAATCAACAATCAGAAAAATTATTTTGCAACCCTAGACAGCTTCTTTCAACATATGCTAAACATTGACCTCTCCAGCATTTCCATGTCATCAATAGTGGTAGCATATCCATACCTGAATGGAGCGACTATTACTCTTGACGAAACCAGATTTACCTAATGCATTAGTGGAAGAATTTGCTGAGGGCATGATTATTCCGTGATAAGAGGCCGCTTGCGCTGGTGGCGGGGTCATCTCCAGACACTTTCAGGCCCCACCTCAGAAACGGGCTGTAAGTTGGATGGGAAAGTGGCATAAAAAGTATTAAGTAAATAGATAATAAATGAAGGAGCACCTGGTTATTTTTCAGTGGTGACCTCTCCATAGAGAAGAGGCTATCACATGTGTTGAAATGGAACCGTAGACATTTAAGCTGTCTCATCATACCACAATCCCTTAATCAAATTATTTTGATATGGAAAAAATTATTTACAAAAATTGTATCCCACCTTTTTTCCCTTTCAAATATTAATCCTGGCTACTATTGCCACCGAAAAAACAAGGTGTAAAATGATGTGAGGAGATGTGTCTTTTACCAGCTGGGCTAGTACCGAAAGTAGAAAATTCCTTGCATTTAACTTTGGGAAAGTAGCCTAGAACCACTGACAGATGGGCATCCTAAATGTTGTGGCTGGACTAAGTTCATAATGAAAAATATAGAAACCTTCTGCCATCCAGAAGAGAAAAGAGATTTAAACACCTGCTTCAAATTATCTAGATACTATAAACATTCCTGGTAATTGGAAAATCCTGCGTTTTATGAACCCAAAAAATGCAGCAGCTAGTTCAGTGAAATTGTATTGGCAAAAATCCAGTAAGCCACGCAAAAGAGAAAATTATATTCTTCACCATTGGCAAAAGGCTGATAAGACAGAGTGAGCCTACAGTTAAAGAAATCCTGTCAGATGCCAAAGTGTATACATAAATTAAAGCTGCACCTTTCTTAAAGCATTCGCAATACTTTCACTAGAGATCCTGTCATCTCCTGGTACAAAGGTGGGGAACTGGAACAACTGAAAGGTTACAATTAAAAGAAACATTAGAAGCATTTGGCAAAACATGTTCCTTTTTGCAGTTATCACTAAAAATGATGGATCACCAAATTTATTTTTATAACTGGTATAAAAGTCAATGTGGTGTGGAGCACTGAATTTTGGACTTTGAGGAGACGGGTCAGCCATATCGCTCACAGAGGATCTTGGAACTAACCACTGCTGTTCAGCAAAGCCTATCCTATAAGACAATGTGGAGATAAAGGGGAGGGGACATGGATGTCACACTCAACTCCTTGGGGGAATTTGCCTCTTTATATAAAACGTTTGGATAGTGCCCTTCCATGTTTACACTTGATACAGTTTACAGTGGAATAAATCCAATTCATACAATAACAGCTAAGAGTAGGAATGCCAAGAATTTCACATCAAACATGTCCAGCTGTCAAACTTACTGCTTTGACTGTGACAATCTGGTGTGAGCCGATCACCAGGTTCATTCAGCACTGAACAGCTCAAATAGTAGCCAGATAGGTTTGCAATTTCCCCCCAAAAAACAGTGCATGCTCAAAAATGTTGACAGTCCAAAGAGATTGGCAGCCATGAATGGTGCTAAGGAGTACTTAGATGAACACTGAACAGTAGGATTTCTTTTAAAAACAGTATTTATAACCAATTTACATGATTTGTGACTGCTTTAACTGTCTATTTAAACATTGCCTGTCAAGTGGAACAACTGAGGAGAGGGGACGTGGCTGGGAGGAGTCGAATTCGATCGGGCTGTGTACCAATGCGCATGTGCAAAAAGCTAATTGCAGTGTTATAAAGGAATTCTGTGAAGCAATCTAACAAACAGCCTTGAACAGGCCAATAAAGCGATGAAAGGTCCATTGAAAAATCAGCTCTCCAATTGTGACTGGCGCACAAGACAAGCAGGTTCAAATCATTAAATACCAGCACAACAAGCATCAAAACATTCAACACCAACTAAACAATATCCAAAATGGAAACATGAGCAGTTAAAACAGCCATTTAAAATGGCAAGAGAGAGCATTTGAAATGGCTGTTAAAATAACACTTGAAAACAGATATATAGATGCAAAAACAAATACCAGACAATTAAAAATCCAGTTCAACAGGGAACAACATGCAATATTCATAAATAAAATAAATATGCTTCATCCTAATGCTGAAAAACACCTACATTCAGGAGAGGGGGGAATCAGAGTCATGGTATCACAGCCAAAAAGGCCCCATCCCTTATGCCTGATTTCTGAAGGGGGGCACATGACCCAGAGCCTGTGAAGAAGAATGCAATACTTAGACAGGTTCATTTTGCTTTTATATCTGCACCTCATTTGCATAAAAGGATGCATCCAGCCAGTTCAATAAGGCTTGGAAAAGCTTCGTAATGCAAATGGAAAGGGATGTTCTGTATCTGTAGTGGCAACGTACATCACAGGCTGCTTCTGCACACAGATCTCTCTTCCTAAACCTGGGTGTTTGTGTTTTTTAGGAAGCAATCAGATTCAAAGTTCCAAGTACTAATTTTATGCCTGCATCATAAAGTGAAGGGTTAATGAGCATCTGTGAAGTTTATTTTTCTTCTTCTTGTGCCAGCTGAAAACCTGGTCCACAACTGACAGCGGGTAAGAAAACCACAAACAAATGTCTCATCTCATTAAAAGCCACATAAAACTTTTCTCAGGGCATTTGTCAGGCTTTGTACTTTTGGCTGCGCTTTTATCTCTCATAGAAATGCCCTGTGAAGAAAAATGGGTTAGAGTCAGAGGCCCAGACCCCAAAGAGCTGTTGGACTAGCTCCATGAAGAAGGGGTTAGGAAGGTGTTTTGTATAACAGCAGTTCTCCACGTCAGACCACATGGTGCGCAGATGGTAATAGTGAACCACCAAGCTGAATGCAGGTCACCATCATCTTGCTAAACTTTCTGATTTTGTAGACTGCTCACAATTGCAAAACTGATGTGCTTGTGGAATGATTCTGAGTTCCAGCATGGTGTAATGGTTAACAGCAGGTGTACTCTAACCTGGAGAACCGGGTTTGATTCCCCACTCCTCCACATGAGCGGTGGACTCTAATCTGGTGAACCAGGTTAATTTCCCCACTCCTACACATGAAGCCAGCTGGGTGAGCTTGGGCTAGTCACAGTTCTCTTCGAACTCTCTCAGCCTCACCTACCTCACAAGGTGTCTGTTGTGGGGAGAAGAAGGGAAGGAGATTGTAAGCTGGTATGATTCTCCTTGAAAAGTAGAGAAAGTCAGCATATAAAAACCAACTCTTCTTCTTCCTCCTCATGCTTGCTGTTTTGACCTCATAACCCCCCTTCCCTTACTGCAGCTTCCATTGGACATGGCTTTTGTCCATACCAATCCCCTGATCTCCAGAACAGCCCTCTTTGGGAGTTGAAGGGAATACCCCTTTCCTTTCTCAGTAGTTGAAAAGATGGTTGGATTCAACCCTATGCTTTTTTCCAACAACCAAACACACTTATAAAGTTAGATTCATTCTTCTCACACTAGTCTGAAAGATGGTACAATGGCCTTCACCTTGAAACAGTCTGTGTGTAGGATTGCCAAGAAGGAATAACAAGAGCCAACAGTTATACACCGAAAAACACTGCACAGACAGTAAGACAAAGCAAAGGTCAGCCTTAAATAAAATCCAAAAAGTGTTCATGAAAGTAACACACAGACCCAGCAGATACAACCCTCTCCCATCTATAAGGCACAGAAGCATGACATTCTAAAGCCTGCACAGAGGCATATATTAGATTTACATTCTAATAATGTCAGAATAATAACAAAAAAGTGATTCCCAAAATGAAACAATGCACAAGTGAAGAAATTAACATTTTTGCACCCCATGGAAAGGAAAGAGAATTCATTTGCTTGACAACCATACCATCCAAATAATAAAACCAGGAAATATATGAGTATGAAGCAACTGGGCTTTAATCAGCGTAGCAGAGAGAAGATAATACAGCCAGAAATGGCAACTTGGTTTATTACTGCCCTTGGGCACACACACACAAAAAGACTAGAGAGGGGTGGATGATGAATTGGAGGTCAGAATGGTACCATGTGGGCTAAGAGGGAAAAGGCTGCCAGAATTAAATGAGGATGGCTAACTTATTCAATGAAGGAAAAGGAAGTTCCTCCTTTCCAGATAGTTTCAGAAGGTAGCCATGTTAGTCTGCAGCAGAACAGCTAGATTCCAGTCCAGTAGGACCTTAGAGACCAACAAGATTTTGGGGTATAATCTTTCGAGAGTCAAAGCTCCCTTGGTCAGGTACCAGTAGGAATGGAGGGGCTGTGGCTCAACGGCAGAGCATCTGCTTGTCATGCAGAAGGTCCCAGGTTCACTCCCTGGCATCTCCAGTTAAAGGGTCTAGGCAAGTAGGTGATGTGAAAGATTTCTGCCTGAGACCTTGGAGAGCCGCTGCTGGTCTGAGTAGACAACACTGACTTTGATGGACCAAGGGTCTGATTCAGTAGAAGGCAGCTTCATGTGTGAGATTCCCGAGTCATGATATCTCAATCAGAAGGTAAGACGGTTGTTGCAAAGAAGGTAGTCAGGACACAAAAGTACAATGCAAAGTGTAATCAGCTTGATTAGAGCAGGGGAGAAATGCTCTCCAGAAATGTTTTAGGGGCAGAAATGCTTTCCGGAGAGTCGTTTTTTCAAGAAGCTCAATCTACTAAATGAAAATACTACCACAGATTTTTTTTCCAGCTGCATGTTCTGTTACTTGTAAGAACTCTGGCAAACAAAGTTCACTCCGTTCACAACCGATTGTTCCTGTTGAAGACTGTACTGGACATTCTCTAATCACAATACTCAACATAGCCAAACAAATATTCAAAATGCTCAACCGCACAAGTGCTCATATTGTCTCAGCGCTGTCAAGTGCTCACGTTGTCTCAACGAAAGGGGCTAGAGACTTGCTTTTTAGAAAACGAAAGCTGGGAATTCAAACCTGTTTATAATAACATTATATCGCCATATCTACACATCAATTGCCTTTTTTAACTGAAAAAGCCCCAGTGGCCTGGGAGAGAAAGGAGTAGGGTTGCTGACCTCCAGGTGGTGGCTGGAGATCTCTCACTATTACAACTGATCTCCAAGCAACAGAGATCAGTTCACCTGGAGAAAATGGCCAGTTTGGATGGCATTATACCCCACTGGTTCCTCCCCTCCCTCACCCCCACCCTCTTCAAGCTCCATCCCCAAAATCTCCAGATATTTCCCAACCTGGAACTGGCAACCCTAGAAGTGAGGGCAGCAGATGCTCTACTTGTGAGCCACAGCCCCTCCCCTGTGCGGACACCACCATAAGCACCGTTTGCTTTCCCTTTGCCCTCACTGCCCTCAACTTCATTGATCTATGCTGCTGTTTTATCAAACTATCCTGTGCGAACAGAAGAACTAGACACAATGGTGTCCTGGTGCCTGTCAGGAGGATTCCGTCGCCATCTTAAAGAGATTTTACAATGCTGTATAGGCCTGATTCTGATCAAGGCCATAGGGCAGCGCTCTTCTTCCCCCTTGCTTCTTTTCAAGTGCCAAAACTGCTGTGGTGTGTTTGTGTGTGGTAGTTTTGGCATTTGATAAGGCATGGGGGGAGGGCAGGACAAGAGCCTCTGAGCCCAGCATGCTGGGGCCTTATCAGGATCAGGACATCCCATTGTTTTCAAATCACTATAAAATGGAGACGGCATCCTCATGGCAGCCGCAAGGACCCCATCACATCCAGTTTGGCCCAGAGGTGATCGCCCGCTATTACAATTGATGTCCAAATGACAGAACAGTTCACCTGGAGAAAATGGTTGCTTTGGAAGGTGGAGTCTATGGCATTATACCCCATTGAAGTCCTTCCCCTCACTACACCCCACCCTCCTCAGGCTCTACCCCCAAAATCTCCAGGTATTTTCCAACCCAGAGCTGGCAATCCTACTGTGACATCATTTATGGTAGATACAGCATCATGCTGCCACTGGCCAAATCGTGTGGGTCTACAGGCAGTCAGATGAAACTGTCAAAAATTAATACAAATGGAGGCACATTATCTTGGTTGTTCCTGTAGTAAGGGACTGGTTCAGAAAAGACAGCAGGGGGGGGGGAGTAGGAATTCGCCCCCCCCCAGCAATCAGTGATGGCTTCACATCACACCAATTTGGGAACTAGAGGAGACTATAGTAAAACCATAGAAGCTTTCCCCCAGAATTGACGTCAGTCTTGTAGGAATCACTAAAAACTCTATGGTTTTACCAGAGTTTCTGGAGATTCCTAGAGAAGTATGACATTGCTAATGGGGTTTCCCCAGAAGTGATGCCACACTGTTGGCCCGATGGCCATTTTTATTTTTTTCTCCTGTTGTTGCCTCTAAACATGGAAGTTCTCTTTATTCGCCATGGCTAAATTATCATAAATCAAGCATTTTTTTTTCAAAATATTGTCGAAGGCTTTCACGGTCAGAGTTCATTGGTTCTTGTAGGTTATCCGGGCTGTGTAACCGTGGTCTTGGAATTTTCTTTCCTGACGTTTCGCCAGCAACTGTGGCAGGCATCTTCAGAGTAGTAACACTGAAGGACAGTGTCTCTCAGTGTCAAGGGTGTAGGAAGAGTATACTCTTCCTACACCCTTGACACTGAGAGACACTGTCCTTCAGTGTTACTACTCTGAAGATGCCTGCCACAGTTGCTGGCGAAACGTCAGGAAAGAAAATTCCAAGACCATGGTTACACAGCCCGGATAACCTACAAGAACCATTTTTTTTCATCTGGCATTTTAACATTTTTGTTATATCGGATGTGTGATAAACAGGCAAAGTTTCATGACAGATTATATATTTTAGTGAGCAATCTGGCAAGTTCACAGTTTTGAGTGAATTGCCCTCCAGCCTCATCAACTTGTTACTTTTTAATCTGTGCCAATTAAACTTGGATCACGAAAGCGCTGTGAATTTCCAAAATGACATAAAGCAGATTCATCTGTCTTGCTTTTGCGTGGGTGTATGTTTTGCAGATCTCCCAACATCTAAATTAGTTGCTAGTATTTCAGCTTTGCATGGCCAGTGAGGGTGTTTCTTGTTTATGCCTGATATGTAGAGCAGTGCGCTTATGTAGGCAAGGCTGAATATACATTACTGTTGAGGGTTGCTCCTAATGCCCCCCCCCATTCTGATTTTAACAAATGCCGCTGGGCATTGCATTCAGTTAAATCAAGCAGCGGAGGAAACGGAATGTACTGCTAACTTCTGAAGTGTGCATGCAAAAAATCCCTAATAAAACATGCACGCAGAGCATGGCGTCATAATGATAACGATCCGTTTCCAGTTTCTCCATCGAAAAAACTGACCGTATCGGGGCTCTGCTCTGTGATTCTTCCTGAAACTCCTTCTGAGGTTTTCCCCTTTTGTATCTGTTTGTTTTTAATGAACTTGCCATCAGCATATGAAATCCACATTAACATGCTGTGCTGAATGCTCCTTTTTGCGCTCGTTTCCCCAATAGCACAGTCAAGAGGGCATGCTTGTTATGTTCCACCTGCAGATGGCCTTCTTGCTTAGTGGTTCATTGCTCTGAGGAATCTAGTAGTGTTCAGAAGGTTCCTGGAGAAGCTATATCCAGTGGCGACCTACATTTTTGGGGCCCTGAAGCTTGAACTGTTATGGGGCCCCCTTTGCAACCAGCAACAACAGGGCATCGTCCAACCTTGAGGCCGAAATGGTGGAGAACAGGGGGGTGGGGTGGAGTCCTTGAAAATGGGCCATACAGTGACGAAATAAAACTACAGAACTATTAAGCCGTGCACCAACGAAGGATTTGAGGATCCAGCTGCCAAAATGTAGGCTGTGAATAGATTCTGGCCAGCTCAGTGAGCCCTTACAGCTGGGGGTTCGACCGCTGAAACCCCCGAGAAAATTTTGAAATTTGACCAATTACAGGGACATTTTCAGGCCGCATGAAATGGGTATTAGAGCATATTCTAAAGTCAATATTAAGTACTTCAACCCATTGGCTTATGATTCTATCACTAAAAAAACTCCATCGATTTTGTTGAGAAATTCATTCATTAAAAAAAGTTGCTTCAGGGAGCTCCTCTGGGATTAGGGGCCCTGAAGCTTAAGCTTCATTAGTTTCACAGAAGATACGCCTCTGGCTATATCTTCACTTATACAAATCGCTCTTCCTCCACGGATGCATTGCATCGGATGTGCAGAATTTTCTCTGAATCTAAGACAACTGGATCTTCTGTAGAACACAGGAATGAGATATACAGGACCTGATTTCCCTGCTAACTAGCAAATGGTGCTGAACTGCATGTAGACTCTAAGGATTTTCTGGCAAGTGGAAGGATGATAAAATAATGAGGTTGAAGTATAAGGCTCAAGAGAGTAAAATTTTGTTCCTGATGCAATTTGTAACGAGGTGATTTCATGTTTTCTTCCAATACAAACTTGGCTTTGCCACTTTATATATAAACTCAACAGGTTGCTGCTGCCTGTGCTGGTTCTCTGAACTATATATTCACAAAACACACGTTTGTCAGATTCCATACTTACTGGGCTCCATCTCCAGATATATCCCATGAATCAGTTGCGCACCTCAGATGACCTTCTCCTGGGAGTTCCTTCCCAGAGTAGTCTGTTCTTTTGCTGTCAGAACAAGAGCATTTTCAGTGGTGGGGTCCCCATTGTGGTATGGTCTCAACAGTGTTTTGAGACAAAATATAAAAAGTAGCATTTTCTGATAGCTTTCACCAGCACTATGAGGAGGCACTGTTGGGAGGAGGGAGTGGCAATAAATCAACTAATGTCACAAAAATTAGTAACTTTTTCAATTAAAACAAGGATTTTAATATGCACTCCTGTAGTCTCCATTTTCATATACTTGGTGATGCAGTGCTAGGGTCCCTAGCCCTGCATTGGCAAATACAGTTTTGGGGGGTCAGTGCCTGGGGAGGGTGGAGTGTCAGGAGGAAGTGATGTCACTTCTGGGTGGCACACTAAAAATTTCACCTGATCTCTGTGGTAAAGACCATACAGACTTGGGGAAATTCCTAGAGCAACAATAGGTCGCCTATTTTTTTCTTTTGCTCCACAAATTATTGAGGGTAGGGAATTGAGGGCATTGCCCACTGTCATTGGGAAAATGGCAAACTTATGCAGTGCCTACCTGCTAGCTTACAGAGTGGAAAGAATCCATTCCACATGAAAACAAATCAGTAGGGAAATCAGTGAAATAAATGGACCCCTCATGTAAGTGACTATGATGCTAATAAAAAAGGAATGAACTTCACAATGCATAATAATCTGAACAAAAAGAATAATGCTTGAGGTTCCATTTTGTGCTACAAAGCACTCTGTTGTGTTTCATGTCAGTTCTTTTTTTGTCTTGGGACAGCTGCTGATTAAATGTTAAGATATCTCAAGGAAAAATAACATTCCTGCAGTAGTTGCAGATATATGGGTCTTACAAGGAAATGCTGGGCCATGCATAGGTGAATATTCTGTCAAGCTGAAGTGGCCCTGTCAGATCATAAAAGGGCTGAATTAGTCCAGTGTTACTTTTTCAAGATGTGCCAGTTAGATGCCTCAAGACAACAATGACACAATACAATCATAAAGGTTATTCATTACCTTTAAAAATCTTGCTCTTCTTCCACGGGGCGGATCACAGGGGTGGGAGTTGTAGTTCAGTGGTAGATCATCTGCTTGGCATGCAGAAGGCCCCAGGTTCAATTTCCTGCATCTCTAGTCAGGTCAGCTAATAGGTGATGTAGGAGAACATTACCAGAGGTGCTGGAGAGCTGCTGCCAGTCTGAATAGACAGCATTGATGTTGATGTTTTTTCAGGGAGGGGCCATGGTTAGTGGTAGGGCATCTGCTTGGCATGCAGAAGGTCCCAGGTTCAATCCCCAACATCTATAGTTAAAAGGATCAGTCAGCAGGCGATGTGAAAGATCTCAGCCTGAAACCATGGAGAGCTGCTACCACTCTGAGTAGACAATACTGACTTTGATGGACCAGGGGTCTTCATGTGTTCCAAGGAACTCAGGAACTCATACAAGCTTCCCATTTGATAGGATAGACTAGAATCTCTTACCTACAAATGGTGTGAAGGAGATCTTGAGGGGTTTTTTAATACCAGAATTTCATTCTACTTGTTAATTCTCAGTAGAGATTCTGATTTTTATCATCAGGTAAATAGACTAGTTGTCAGTGGCTTTTTTTTTTTTTGCAAGGCCATTCTTGTCGCATTCCCTGAAATACATACATGTCAAGCAATAAACTGGAGGATGTTTTACTCTGAGCACTAGATCAGTCACTTAGCCACATGAGTAAAACAGCCATAAAAGGGAAGAAATAGTCGATATCTATATGCTGCTGTGCAAAAGTCGAATGGTACATTTTGCTGATGGTGTTCTTGCTTGACAAAAGTGTATTGAAAATTCTGGGCCAACATCACTTACCATCTGTTTAATTCCCCCCACCCCATCGTGACACCTTCGCATACCCAGCATTCCTAGCACATATTGACAAGTGTGCAGGACTAGAGCAGAGCAATAAAGAAGGCAAGCACTGCAGTGCAGCACTGGAGTAGGACTATGCAGAAGGCATGCAGTGCTGTGCACCCAGGAACGGAAGTGCCATGAACTCCATCTTGGACAAAGCTCTGAACCACTGGGAGAAAGACTGTTTCCACTTTCCAGCCTCCACCTCATAACCCCCTGAGCTATGGAAGAGTGATACCTCTCCAAACAAAAGCTATGGGCAAAAACGCATGATTGCTTTAGCCTTCTTTATTCCCTGTTTCAGCCAGGATTCAGCCAGGATCAAATGCACATTTGGCAAAATGCATGCGTTTGATCCTGGCTGAATCCTGGCTGAAAAGGAGGCTAAAGCGACCGTGCGTTTTCGCCCTAAGTTTGCATGACCATCAATGTAGCCACTCTATCAAGATCTGCCTGAAGACCGAAGACCATGATGCTCCCCTTCACACCCTAAAATTCCTTTCTGGGACAGCCTGGGAACCAGCTAATTCCATCTCTTAATTCATCTTTTCTCTCCCTCACCCACATGCACCTGTCTGACTCTTGATATTGATAATTGCCCGATACTTGCCGATCATCAAGCACCTATTATTCTCTATATTGCTTAGCCCCTGTCTTTTCTTACTGTAATGTTTCAGTACTTGGGAAGCAATCATACCCTTGTGCACCTTGACCACCGTTCCGGTGAAGTCACCCTGCCTTAGGGCAGAATTTTAGTATAAATATAGCCACCCTCACAGTGGCAACTTTGTACTCATTTCCCTGAATCCAAATGATTGCCCGTGCCATAGTACTGTTTCTTTATCGTGAGGCGCTGGTCGCTAATCGACTCCCATTGGTGCAGCCACTCTCTTTGGACTTCTCTCAAGACCTCTGATGGTAGCTATAAACTTCCAATCACCCTATCCCTATTAAGAATTTCTCTCTGTGTGTATTGGATTACTGTACTCATTCTGTGTGTGTGTAACCTCTTTTCATTCCCCTAAATAAAGAAAGCCTGTTTCACTGTTTATACTGTTTTATGTCAGTTTATTCCTCCTGATTTGCTCATCCCTTGTATACACAGGTCAAAGATCTTGCTTTAAATCAAGCCTCTCATAGTGCTTAAGGTGTCTCCACAGCTAATTTCCCCATCTAAATATTGGAGACCCCAGCAATCCTTGTAACACCCCTTTGGTCTTTTGCAAAAAGTTTGTGAAATTCATCCTTGGCTTGCCTGTGGGACACAGAAAGTCAGCGGCAACACAATGCAGTTCAAAACAAAGCCTTTCCTCTTCCCTTGGCACTAAGGAACTTCTACTCATGTTGGGAACTGCTGATCATTATCCCATCAAGGAGAGAATATTACCTATTCCTTGGTATATTCAAAAGAGTTTAGTCTTTAAAAAGTGCAACGAGCAAATTTATGAGATGAAAAACAAATTCCGTTAGGACTGGAAGTATTAACTACTTTAGTCAAGAATATCCACGTATTAGTTCTCATTGATTTTGATATTTATACTATGCTTTTCTCCTCAATGGGGTCCCAAAATGTCTTATTATCTCCATTTAATCTTCACAACAACAACCCTGTGAGGCAGGTTAGGCTGAGAGAGAGTGACCACCCCAAGATCACCCATGGCAGAATGTAGGGATTTGTACTTTGGTATCCCAAATCCTCGTTCAGCATTCTACCCACTACACAACACTGGCTCTCATTCATCAGAACATCTAGACCCTGATAATCTCTTTGTGTAGTTCTGTCATTTCATCATCCATCATATTAGGAAAAGGTCATAAGGAGAATGAGGCGGGTACAGGAAAGGGGGGGAAATCCCTCTTCCAAATCCATCTTTCCCATAAAGCTTTGGGAATAAGCTTTAAATCCTACTGATGCTATGCCCAAGAACAGGCAACAAAACCCTTTCCTGAGGCAAAAGAAAATGCATGCATATTAGGAGGCTATAAACAACGAACACTGTGAGTGTGCTTCTCCCAGTACACATGGTCACCATGTTGTTTGAACAAGGGCACCTCATGTAGGGCACCCCATGTATTTTTCATCACATAGAGCTTTGGTATGAATGAACCAATGCTGGAGTTTCCAGGGTTTGCAAGGAGTACATTCACACTACTACACATGGTTGTCAGCCTCTCAGTACGCATGGATTGTAAGCACTTGTCCCATCGAAAACCAAAAGCCACACCAGGAGACTTAGTAGTCCAAAAGAGTTGGTTTAATGGTATCACAGGCAAGCAGAGCTTAGAAATCCAAAGACAGGACTGGGGGGGAAATGGTATGCACTTGATAATATAAGAACACTAGAAAAGGGGCAGCAATACAGTATCATGAGATAACCTCAAACAGTCTAGAGACACCACGGCTCCCACGGGCATCTGCTAGCTTCAAAGGGAATAGGAATTCAGTTTTAGGGAAACAGTCCTTGAACGAAAGTTTGTGAGAAAACGAAACTATCTGAGACATAGCAAGCAGGCCTGACATGGATATAATGTCTAGAAAGGGCTTGGAATATTTTTCTTTTGCCTGTTTCCCCAAGCTTTCATCTCTGTCCCTCTACTTTTATTTTTTCCAGTATGTTGAATTTTAGATTGTAAGCTCCTCAAGGCAGGGGCTTTTCTTCCTGCACCCTGCAAAGTGTTTCTCATATTAAGGACACTTGATAGATAATAATTAGGGATGTCATGAAATTTTGTGAATACACGGCTTCATTTTTAAAAATCTCAGGTTGGGTCTTCAGTTCTCCCTGCTTGGAGAAAACCTGGTCTTCTTTGTTCCTGACCATATTAACAAAATGTGAATTATAACAACAAAAATTGATGCCTGGTTTTGTGTCCATTGCATATGAGTAGTGTATAAGCAGAATAAACATGATTTAAACAGGTGTCTAATGTATTCTTACTGTAAAAATGGCATAAAATAAACCAATTGAGAACATCAGCAATGAAAATGGGTCAAACAAGAAGGCTCACAATGACAACCTATGGAAACAAAACAAACAAAAAGGGCAGGTGGAACAAATGCAGATTTGAAGATACAAGATCAAGGCTGCTCATCTCTGTCCTGTCTGAAGGCTGTTTTGACTTCCAAATGGGACATCTCTCATCATTCTTCACCAAGAAGAATACAAACCAACTTTTCTGTTTTCCAAAACAACTGAGTTTGACCTATGAGAATTAGAAACTGTATTTGGTAGACTTTGTTATCAAATCTTGATGCTGGCAGGGAAAAAACCAAGGATCAATTTCAAAATAATGCAGGATGAGAAGAAAAGAGGTGGCTTAGCTCTGCCAAATATCAAATTAAACCACCAAGCAGCAGGACTTTAGTGGATTACAGACTGGATTAAGAATCCTGAGCATAAAAGTCTGAAGATTGAAAAAGGCTCTTGGATCCATTGATCCATAAGATTTAAATTTCCTATGAATCCAGAAACTCTGCTATTAGGAATTCCATCAGATAACTTGGATGTAAACTACATAGAAGTAGTTGGATATTTGACGACGGCAGCTAGATTAATTTTGGCAGCTTCTTGGAAACAAGATGATATTCCAGATTTGGAAAAGTGGCAACAAAAGATGGACGAATTTGTGGTGATGGCCAGATTGACCAGCTGATAAAAGACAAGACAATGGAAGAATTTCAAAAGAAATGGGAATGCTATTTTGATTTTGCTAAATGGAAAGGATAGATTGTTAGCTATAAGGACTATTGTTTATAATGTCATAGAATTTATCATATAGTTAGAAGGATATAAAATGTGACTTAAAATCAAGGTATAAAAGGAGATGTAAACTCCCTGAAGGAGTATAAACTGTGTGAATGATGTATGTGTTTGTATGTTTGTTTATTTTGAAAATGTTAATAAAATATTTTTTTAAAAAAATCTTGATGCTGGCATAGGCAAACTTAATCCATAAGTGAACATGAGGGATGTTTTACGTTTATCTCATTGATCTACAACAATCTCTTACTCTGTACAGGATGCAGAGTTGTCCCTTTTCATTTAATTACATTTTTGTTTGTTTTCATTGTTTTCACCTTTTCACTTCACATATTTTTGCTGCTGGTGTTCCCAGTTTAAATCTTTAAATCTGTAGGAGTTTTACACCATTTGCATGCCAATTTATCTGCAACTGATGCAAAACCAGCTGTCAATTTTATTAATTGTAATTCTATCAGATTTCCTTTTTCTGGTCAGGAGAAAAGACATCTGTCAATCTCGATTAGAGATACCCTTTTGGTCTTGGTGGTAGAAAGTGCTGTTAAGTAGCAGCCAATTTATGGCAACCCTGTAGGGTTTTCAAGGCAAGGGATGATCAGAGGTGGTTTGCCATGGCCTGCCTCTGCATAAGAACCCTAGACTTCCCATCTAAGTACTAACCAGGGCTGACCCTGCTTAGCTTCTGAGGTCTGATGAGGCCCTTCCTCATCTGAATCTCTATCCCCATTTATCCTGTTTATGTGCTTCTATTGAACTATTTTATAATATTAAATATTTTTAATTGTTCAAGTGTTTTTTTATGTGCATCACCTTGGGGACCCAGATTGGATGGAAAGGCAGCATAAGAACATAAGAAAGGCCATTCTGGATCAGACCAAGGCCCATCAAGTCCAAAGGTCTGCTCACACAGTGGCCAACCAGGTGCCTCCAGGAAGCCCACAAACAAGACAACTGCAGTAGCATTGTCACGCCTGTGTTCCAAAGCATCCAGTACAGTAGACATGCTCATCTGATCCTGCAGAGAATAGGCATGCATCATGAGTAGTATCCATTTTTACTAGTAGCCATGAATACCCCTCTTCTCCATGAACACGTCCACTCCCCTCTTAGGCATAAAAACGTTTTTTAATAAATGAATGAATGAATTCTGGGCCTGTCACTAATCTCTTCTCTCTGGGTTGGTTTGCTTTGGACTAACCAAGCGAGAAGAATATAATTTGGATCTGAAGATAACTTTAATTGGGAATATAACTTAAATAACACAATTACACACTAGGATTCGGTAAACTGATTGTTTTTATTTGTTTTTCTTGTAGAGGAATTGCCTTCTACCTCTGTTTTCCTTGCCAATTCTCTGTTTCTTGTTTGTATCTTGTTAGGACAATAAAGTTAATTGCTGGTTTAAATGTCGTGTTTTCCACCCTTCTGTTATTGTGTCCAAAAAGAGGAGTTGTGTATACAACAGACTTAAATGATTCCAATTAGTACCCAATCTTGTGAATTGATTGTGTACATGTAGGGAACGCTCTGACGTATCTGGCCCGCATAGGGACTGATTTGGGTAACAGTACATTCTCAGGGTTAGTGTCAGCAAGCCTTTCTTATTATATTAAGTGCACCATTAACACTACACAACACAGCACAATTAACCCATGCAACACTATTCAGTGCAATTCAAGGGTCACTCTCCTTACTTCTGCAACAGGGGTTGGTGGGGTGGAAAGCAGCCCGAACTTCTCATTCCTTTAAAAATATTGCAACATATGTGGCAACTAAAAGTGATCTTGACCCATCACTCCTTCTGATCCAAACCAACTCTGTTTTGACTTGGTATTACTCTGTCAAAGACATGTGTGTGTGTAATTAATTAATAATATAAGTTCTATTTCTGAATAGAACAAAATTTCTGTACATCTATCACTAGGTGCCTGTTCACAGCTTTATAACGACCAGAGATGCCAGGTCCCTCTTTGCCATCGGCTGGAGGATTTTTGGGCAGAGCCTGAGGAGGGCAGGGTTTGGGGAGGGGAGGGACTTCAACGCCAGAGACTCCAATTGCCAAAGCAGCCATTTTCTCCAGGTGAACTGATCTCTATCGGCTGGAGATCAGTTGTATTAGCAGGAGATCTTCTGCTATTACCTGGAAGTTAAAACAACAATAACAGCACGGTGGCTCAATACTAATTATAAAGATTTACTAATCTGATTAGTAAATCTGTTATAATTAGTATTGAGCCACCATGCTGTTATTGTTGTTTTAACGTAGCTTAGTCCAGCACAGGTTTGTGTTAACTCAGATTACCTGGAAATTGGCAACCCTAATAAGGAATAATAATAATAATAATAATAATCTTTATATAACTTTTAATAGTGTTAAGAGCACTTCAAATATATGCTTTTTCACCATGCCTTGTAACATCAGTTCAGGAGAAATTGATACGAATGATGAGCTCACCATTCTAGGCTGGATTTGAAGTTGGGATTGGTAAACTGAGTGACTTGTTGTTTTAGTGTAAGCCCACTTCCAGACTTCAGAAACCTCACAGTACTCTCAGTAACAGTTTTTAAACTTATTTATTAGCAGGTAGATGGCCCAGGCTAGCCTGATCTCGTGAGAACTCAGAAGCTAAGCAGGGTCAGCCCTGGTTAGTATTTGGATGGGAGACCACCGAGGAAGTTCAGGGTTGCTGTGCAGAGGAAGGCACCAGCAAACCACCTCTGTTAGTCTCTTGCCTAGAAAACCCCATAAGGGGTTGCCATAAGTTGACTGTGACTTGACGGCACTTTACACACACACACACATGTCTATATAGCTCATAGAGTTTTAGACAAGACACAATTCTATATATAAAATACAAAATTTAAGTAAAACAAAATCAAGACCCCCAGGCTAAACAGTTCATAACTAACATAATCATCAGCAAAATCAGGTGGTAACAAGGAGCTCAAATGAAGTAAAACAAAGTACATTAGAAGGTTGTGGCATCCATTCCCTACTTCTCACATCTACTACTTCATGTTTCATTGCTATGCTGTAGAACCACTAGATGGCAGAGATCAGTTCCCCTTAGGGTTGCTAACCTCCAGGTACTAGCTGGAGATCTCCTGCTATTACAACTGATCTCCAGCAGATAGAGATCCATTCACCTGGAGAAAATGGCCACTTTGGCAATTGGACTCGGTGGCATTGAAGTCCCTCCCCTCCCCAAACCCCACCCTCTTCAGGATCCTCCCCAAAAACCTCCTTCTGATGGTGAAGAGGGACCTGGCAACCCTAGTTCCCCTGGGGGAAAGGGCTGCTTTGGAGGATGGACTCCATGGCATTGCACCCTGCTGAGGTGAGGTCCCTCCCCTCCCCAAATCCTGTCCTCCCCAGGCTTCTTCCTTAAATCTCCAGGAATTTCCCAACCTGGAGTTGGCAACCCTATCCCTACATTACCTTGGACCATTTTCTCGGTATCTTTTGGAATACTGGAGAGTGCTTTTCAAGTGTATACTGAGTTAACTATGTATTCCATGCCTACAGTTTGTGACCTATTGTACTGAACCCAATCCCCCAGTTGCATATGGCGATCACCCAAGGACTCAAAAGCCTCCTAATTTTGCTGCCTGTCTAGGAATCCAAAAACATGAATGCTGTCAAGCATTTGATATGCCACAACACAGGACCGGTGGGCTGCATTTGGATCCGGATCTGGCGCAATCATTCTTTTAAGCATAGCCACAGCATACATGCATTCTCCCCTCCATTCCATTCTGATTATCATATGACATAACGAGACAGGAAGCAAGAAAGGATAGTTGTACAATATGATCTTTCCCATGCGTGCTGAAGAGGAATTATACCACATGAGGAAAGCTCCCGGAGCTGACATTTTTAAAGGTATGGTTTAGTTTTAAAATATGTTCTGCTCTGCGTGTCAGAATCTCTCTTCATCTTTACATTGTCACTGTCTGCTTTGAAACGTCAAGGAAAAAGAGGTCCTCTTCCTGTCAGGGTTACAGAGGAGTCAACAGATGGAAATTGTAACTGTCACACAGAGCACGGAAGCTGAAAAGATGGCCCTCCCATAGGACTGAGACCTGCTCTGCCTAATGCTGTTGAGCACAAGTAAGCCAAAACGTAATAACAAGAACGGTGACAGTTTTCCTTCTGCAGCTTTGCCTTCTACAAACATGTGTGCTTTCCAGGATACACTTGAGTTTTTCGTATTTGTAGCCATTTTGTCCAGCAGGAGGCTGGGCTTGATGGACCATCGGTCTGATCCAGCAGGGCGGTTCTTATGTTCATTTTAAACCATGTTCCACTGTCTTGCAGAAGGAACTTATTGCGGAGACAGTGCAAGAAGGCATAGTCTGTGCTGCCATCCTGCAGGATCATGGGGCAGGGTTTCCTTGGATGCCTCAGTATGTATATACAAGAGAAAGACCCCTGCTGTGCAACTAGTTGTACTCAACATCAGTTACCAGCAGAATGGTCACAAAGCCAGAAAACTGTACTAGCAGATCTTTTTTCCTAGCTCTATTTCTCCAACATTAGCAGGCACCTGAGAAAATTTTCTGCTGGTGACTTTATTAATGAGTAGTTTCTCTCAAATGTGTTTTCCATCTTTTTTGTAAATATGGGTAAAGAGAAATAAAGTGTACATTAAGATGGCTTCATTGTCAAAGCGCAGCATGGGAATTTATCATTTCCACTATGTGGGTTTTATAGGTTTCGTTTTTATCTTTACTTTGATGAAGGAGCAATTTTGTATCCTCCAATGCGTTGTTTCCGTGACTGCCGACTCTTCAGCAATTATAAGGATGCATCAAATAAAACAAACAAGTAGGCAGAGGAATGTTATGAATAGATTGCTCCTGTTTAGAGGGCTATGTGACGGTTATGCGCTGCCACAATCTTCTAGCGGCATTGCTGTGACAGATGCCAACTCTCCATGACAAGCTGGATGAGAAATAGGTTTTGCATATAAAGGGAATAAATGCAGGAATCAATGGCCCCTGCTGGCTGCAGTGAACTGTATAGGCCTTTCTGGCTTGACAGCAACATCTTTTATGCAGTGAGAGAAGCTCTTGGGGAAGATAAGGCTAGGTTTGTTAATAGGTAGGTTATTAGGGCCTAAGGATTCTTGGGGAGGGAAAATTAATGGGTTTTATAGTGTTATGTATGTATTCAATTAGGAATTGTATGTTACCGTTAGCCACTAGGGAAAGAAGAAGAAGAACAAGAGTTGGTTTTTATATGCCGATTTTCTCTACCACCTAAGGGAGACTCAAACCGGCTTACAATCACCTTCCCTTCCCCTTGTTAGCCGAATTGCTCCTTTATATGGGGAAATTAGCTGAGCAATCGGTAACTATGTATTTTATAGCGGTCTCGCACTCAACTATACCAGAATCCGTTTAATGAGACGTCTGAATAAAGACAGAGACTAGGAGTTCCAAATTAAACAGTGTTTATGTATTCAAGCATTCAAATGGTGCAGTACAAGCATACAAGAGACTAGTAAATTAAAGAGAGTAGTACAGGGACATTTGCCAATGTGGCAGGTTATCGTTGATCCAATATTTACCGTATCTAGATGAGGTATTGTCCAACTCACGCAGGCTACAAACAGATTGAAAAGGAAGGCTGAGATGGGGGTAGGGGTTCCCGTAGACTTGACCAGCAAGGCGGGAGGGAGCGTGGTAAGGCTCGCGAAACCAAACCAACAGAGTAACGGCAAAGGTGCCAGGAAAGACCTAAGGTGACTAGACTGGGCCAGGGGCATCCCAGTTATACTATTTTCTGGGGGCGGGAAGAGGGGTTTGACCCCTCCCAGGTTCCCAGGTGACAAAAGGTTACCAAAAGGATTAAGCTGTGTCTACCGGGGCAGGGTAGTGAGAATTTGGAAATCTATTCTAATGCCAATGGCTTTCACAACCCGAGATGGTCTGGAATCTCTCTGCTGATGTGATTTACATTCAGGAACAATGGGTGTGATCTGTGCAAATGTCCTGGGGTCGCTGCAGCTGGACAGGGGGGATGACTCATCTTGATATCAGGATCACTGCTAACGACCCATTGAGCAACGGAGGAAGTTGGGAGGGGGAGCAGCTCGCATTGAGTACGTGGCTATCAGCTCTCTGCGAAATGGCTGCTACTGGAACAGAGGTTTATAGGAACATGGCTCCTCTCAGGCTCACAAGAGACGGCCCTTTGCATCTGGTTCCTAGTGGCTGGTTGCCCAGGCTGGCGAGAGTGGCTGTGTCAGTTTCAAATGAGCCGCGCCGCGACTGCCCAGTAGCGTTTGGGGCAGGCGCGCGGCTGGAAAGCAGTCAGTGCGCTTGCATACCGGGTTGCCAGGTCCAGTCCTGGAGATTTAGGCAGGCCCGTATGCTATCACCCTCCCCACAACAAACACCCTGTGAGGTAGGTGAGGCTGATAGAGTGTGACTAGCCCAAGGTCACCCAGCTGGCTTCGTGTGTAGGAGTGGGGAAACAAATCCAGTTCACCAGTTTAGCCTCTGCCACTCATATGGAGGAGTGGGGAATCAAACCCGGTTCTCCAGATCAGACTCCACCGCTCCAAACCATCGCTCTTAACCACTACACCATGCTGGAAAGGCAGGGGGTATAAATATTTTAAGAAACAAACAGGTGGAAAGGCAGCATATATATGCTTTAAATAAATAAAGTAAAGCAATAAAGAAGAATTGGTTTTTTCATACCTCACTTTTTTGTCTACCTTTTAAAGGCGTCTCAAAGTGGGTAACAATTGCTTTTCCTTCCCCTCCCCACAACAGGCACCTTGTGAGGTAGGTGGGGCTGAGAGAGTTCTGAAAGAACTGTGATTAGCCCAAGGTCACCCAGCAGGCTTCATGTAGAGGAGCAGGGAATCAAACCCAGTTCTCTAGATTAGAGTACGCTGCTCATATGGAGAAGCAGGGAATCAAACCCCGTCCTCCAGATTACAATCTGCCACTCTTAACCACTACACCAGTGCTGGCAGTCAAGCAATTCATGGTGTGAATGCCAAACCAATTCATTTGAAAAATAGTTTCTCTTTACTTTGGAGGGGAGGAGGCATTTAACTAATAGCAGACTGTAGAGCCTACTCATCAGTAGGGTTGCAATGTTTAGTTGATTAATTGATTTGATTTATTAATCAGAATTTTTTTTTGACTGTCAAAAATGGTGCTTCTGATTCAGTCAGCATTTAAAAAAAACATATTTTTAGTACGTTTCAAAACTGCAGATGGCAAGTGAAACCATAAAAAGTCCCTCCCTACTGTTTGTGAAAGAATGAGGAATCCTTTTCCTGAGGCCTGGTTCACAAATACAGGGGTATGAGGTAGCAACGAGTTGGCAGAAATTTATTCAAGAGGGTTTTCTACGCAGGCTCTCGTCAGCCTGCTACTAACTCATTTAATACCTAATTATCCTGCATGTGTGAACCTAGGGTTGCCAGGTCCCTCTTCACCACTGGTGGGAGGTTTTTGGGGCATAGCCTGGGGAGGGTGGGGTTTGGGGAGGGGACGGACTTCAATGCCATAGAGTCCAATGGCCAAAGCAACCATTTTCTCCAGGTGGACTGATCTCTATCAGCTGGAGATCAGTTGTAATAGCAGGAGATCTCCAGCTAGTACCTGGAGGTTGGCAACCCTATGTGAACCACTTAGTACTTTTTTTTGGAGGGGTAGTATATGAATGAACAGATGCGCTTCACAACATCCACAGATCAGATCGGCTTAAAAGTAAAACTTTGATTTTCAGTCTTTAAAGCTTTCGCTCCAACTGGAAAATCTTTTCTTGGCAGGAAAAAGTGAGTGTCACAAGCTAAGGTCAAGGGCTAAACCCTCTGGATCAAATGTTCATTTGGTAAGCCCTCAAGAAACTAAAATGAGAGAGGACAAATTAACAAACTGCTCCGCTGGCTGTAATTCCAGCCGCTACACTTAGTTGGCGGGTGACAATTTTTTTTCTTTCATCAAGAATGATTGATAAATGTATATGACTGAAATATGAAAAAAAGTTGCTACAAGCAGGAGTTCTTGAAGGTCAGATGGCTTTCAAGAGACATGTTTTCCTGCCAGCTTGCTTGGTAAGGTCAAGACTTTTTGGGGTGCTATAAAAATGTAGAAAGCAATTAAATTCACCTCATACCATGAACTGCTTGACCCAGCTTTTTTTAAAAAAGTTGCCTGTAGCTCCTCTTCTGAAGAGCTGACATTTGGTATGTATTGCCAAATGCTGCTCAGTTTT
This sequence comes from Euleptes europaea, assembly GCF_029931775.1. NCBI lineage: Eukaryota > Metazoa > Chordata > Lepidosauria > Squamata > Sphaerodactylidae > Euleptes > Euleptes europaea. The sequence goes on along the minus strand of NC_079316.1, from coordinate 24,352,499 downwards.
TTTTCTCCCAGACTGTTTGAAATACCTATTTTAAAATCTTTTTTTCTTTGAATCTATTCATTCCTTTATCCTTCGAAGACATTGTGGCATTCAGATAATAAAGAAAAGGTGCTGCATTAAAATAATTGTGAGAAACAGACACCAAACATGGTTGGATTAGACAATTAGCAGTATTTCACTTGGGGTGTTATCTAAAGTTGTGATTATTAGAGACAGAAATGAATGTCAGCATGCAGTTAGAAGTCTGGGGTTCACCACTGTGGTGTAGTGGTTAAGAGCAGTGGTTTGGAATAGTGGACTCTGCTCTGGAGAACCGGGTTTGATTCCTCACTCCTCCACATGAGCGGTGGAGGCTAATCTGGTGAACCGTGTTGGTTTCCCCACTCCTCCACATGAAGCCAGCTGGGTGACCTTGGGCTAGTCACTCTCTCTCTGCCCCACCCACCTCACAGGGTGTCTGTTGTGGGGAGGGGAAGGTGATTGTAAGCCGGTTTGATTCTTCCTTAAGTGGTAGAGAAAGTCGGCATATAAAAAACAACTCTTCTCCTCCTCCTCCTCCTCCTCCTCGGGACCAAGAGGCAGCAAAATTATTGGTTATCTATAACCAGCTCCTTGATTCCCATACACTCCTATTCGAATGAAAATTCTTCAGACTACACAAAAGTGCACCCTTAAGTCCATCATCCATTGAGCAATGTCAATCCAAAGGTTGGGCACAGAGACACATTTGGATTAATGAGAGATAAAGAAAAGGTTCCTTATTTTGTTTCTTTTTAATATTAGTTTATGTTTTTGTCTACCATTTTGGGGTCTTTGCTTTTGCTGTTGGTTTTGTACATTTGTTTGTACCCTGTACATATAGTGTGAAGTTTTTATATGCATTTTGTACAGTATTTAATACCCAATTTATGGCATCTCTTTCACTTTTTACATATTAATGTGTACATTTTTCATGTGTACATTTTTCATTTCATTTTTCATTTTTTCCATCCATACAACTGATCTACAATGTCAGAGTGGGTTCTAATGATATGATGGCAGCCAAGTCCACTAGTTTATCTGTGTGAATAGCACTGGAGCTATGAACGTATAAAATTTCAGCTCCTGTTACAAGAACTGGATTTTCTGGCTGTTCATTGGACATCTTGTGTGAGTGTTAGGGTTGACAGGTTCCTCTTTGCCACCAGAAGGAGTTTTTTGGGGGGATGGAGCCTGAGGAGGTCGGGTTTGGGGAGGAAAGAGACTTCAATGCCATAGAATCCAATTGCCAAAGCGGCTATTTTCTCCAGGTGAACTGATCTCTATTGGCTGGAGATCAGTCGTTATAGCAAGAAATCTCCAGCTGGTACCTGGAGGTTGGCAACCCTAGTGAGTGTGTACGTGAGGAGGAGGAGGAGAGAATCACAAATGTCACATTGAGGTCCTTGGTAGAAGAGAAGACAGATAAAAAACATATTCATAAAACAAGATGAAAAATTGTAGAGAAGAGAGGGATGTAGGTAGGGAGTGAGGCCTTTTGTTAGGTACCTAAATGGCTTCCCTGAGACAGTTGTGTGCATCTCTCTCTCTCTCTCTCTCTCTCTCTCTCTCTCTCTCTCTCTCTCTCTCTCTCTCTCTCTCTCTCTCTCTCTCTCTCTCTCTCTCTCATATACAGCCCAGACCTAAAAGGAGAGTTCTCCTTTTAGCGGGCTTAGAAGGGTTGAGCTTTGCAGAAGATTGCACTGATAGTTTGCTAACCAAGCTGGTGAGGGTAACGAAACGAAACGGCAGCTGCCTTTCAGCCCAGCCGAAATAAAATTTCGAAATAAAATAAAATTGCTTCTTGCCTCTTCCTTTTCAGAAAGTGAGGATATTACGATGGCTGTGTTAAACCTGAAACAAAAGCCGCAGCAGCAGCAGCACCTCTTGGTGCTGTGTAGTAAATGCTGTCTTTGAACGTTTAGCCGTTTCAGAATCCTTGTTTATTGCGGTCTGCCATGGGGAGGGGAACCCCATGCAGTTCAGCTTATGCACAGTGGGTGTCATCCCATTACCGTGGTTGGGAGATGGTGCACTGCATTGTTTCCATTCAGGCATTTCATGCATTCTTCTGTAATTTTTGTCTCGGAAGTAATGAGGCCTGACAGCTTAGGCTCGTGCATGATAACAATCCCACACTGGTATCTTTTAAAGTCTTCATTGCCAAATTCATAAAGGAAGAAACAACTCTCTTTCCCCCACCCCCCTGACAGTAAACATGCTTCTTTGTATACAATGTCTTGGTTAACAACCTGAAACGATGAAGAGGTGTTTTTTTAAAAAAAAAGAAAGGAAGAAGGGAAGGAAGGAAGAAAGGAAGGAAGGAAGGAAGGAAGAAAGAAAGAAAGAAAGAAAGAAAGAAAGAAAGAAAGAAAGAAAAAGAAAGAAAGAAAGAAAGAAAGAAAGAAAGAAAGAAAGAAAGAAAGAAAGAAAGAAAGAAAGAAAGAAAGAAAGATGGTGGGGGGAGAGACAGAGCTGCAGTTAAACTAATTTGTGCTAAAGGGAAAAAAGTGCTCATCTGTATTTGAATCCACTTTTGTAGAACTGCAGGGAAACATGTATGCCCTAATTCTCACAGGCAGTGGCTTTTTTAAACAACCAGAAACTGCATTTATTGCTTTACTTCTGCTCCCTATCATGTGCAAAAGATTTTTCAATAGGCCAACTCTTTGTGCCGATAGTTGAATCACAAATAAGAGGTAAGGTCATGCACTAATAGTGAAAATGGGCATATACATAAGACTCATGCTGTCAAGTCTCCAGTTTACTAAAGGTATAGGTAGTCCCCTGTGCAAGCAATGGGTCATGGGGTGATGTCCCATGGGGTGATGTCACATCACAATGTTTACTAGGAAGACTGTGTTTATGGGGTGGTTTCCCATTGCCTTCCTCAGTCATCTACACTTTACCCCCAGCAAGCTGGGTACTCCAATTTACTATTATCACTGTTATCACTATTGCTGAGGGCTTAGCTGTATGTTATGTTTTCTCTACATCCCCCCTGGGTCTGCCACGAAGATATTCGATAACCATATTGGAGGATAGGACTATCCTTGGCTACTATCCATGGTAGGCATGATGTATACCTATTCTCTTGAGTATCAGAAGAGCATGCCTAATATATTAGGTGCTGTGGAACACAGGCAGGATAATGCTGCTGGAGTTGTCTTGTTTGTGGGCTTCCTAGAGGCACCTGGTTGGCCACTGTGTGAACAGACTGCTGGATCTGATCGTCCTTGGTCTGATCCAGCATGGCTTTCCTTATGTTCTTATGATCAGACATGAGCTGTAAGGTCTGTGCTTGGAATTCAGTTCCCAAGCATATAGGAGCTTGATTCAGATCAGGACCATGGCACATAGAGAGATGGGCCTTAAGACTGCCCTATTTTCCCAACCTGAAATGGTCCCAGAAAGCTGCTGTTTGCTATGTTGAAGAATGTGTAGCTGTCAGTACAGGTAAGCTTCCCCAATGGGAAGAGTGGCTCACTGGAGCTGTTTCAAGTTAGGAAAACAGCATGGGAGGGAAGCCCACTTTGCCCTTTTGTCTAAACTGGGCCCCTGTACACCTGGGAACTGAGGTGGTTCACCATTGCTTCTGGATAGCAACCCTGGACTTCCTTGGTGGTCTCCCATTCGAGTACTAACCAGGGAGAACCACACTTAACTTTTGAGATCTGTTGAGATTGAGCTATCCTGGGCCATACAGGTTAGGGCATGAATCTATTCACCTTACTCAAATATTTCCATCCCGCTTTTCCTCTTTACATTGAGGGATTCGTTGCTGGTGGATGTGCTGGTGGATGTGCTGGTGGCCACGAGCATAGATGGTTTTAAAAGGGGATTCGACAGATCCATGGAGGGTGGGTCCATCAGTGGCTACTAGCCATGATGACTGAAGAGAACCTCCATAATCAGAGATAGCAAACCTCTGAATGCCAGTGCTAAGAACCTACATCGGGGAGGCCTTGGCCTCTGATGCTCTGTTTATTGGCCATCCAGGGCAGCTGGTTGGCCACAGGCTGCTGGAAATGGGCCACTGATCTCACCTGATCTAGTAGTGCTCTTATGTTATGTCCTTATGTAAACAACCTTTACAATTGCAAATAAATTAGTAGTTTCTAATAAACGATTGAAATTCACCCCACTAATGATATTAGGTACCATTAATAGAAGGGCCATTTGCATCACGAGTCCATTTATGATCCTCAGCTAATGAGCTAATCAGTTTATACCACTTTTCATGTACTCCCACTTTCCTCCCTTTCCAGACTACTTGGAAGATTGGAAGAGTTCTTAATTATTTGCATATGAACTTCTTTTAAGTTTTGCGTTAAATCTGGGAGCAATTGAACGGGAAATATGATGAACTAGGTGTGGAGCGTTTGTGGAGAAAAATGAGGTGTTTTATTATAAAGAATAAAGGAAAATAAAACTTGATGATTAATAATAACTATAACCATAAAACTATCAGTTGGTTAACAGTCTCTTAGTCTTATGATTAATCGTTCACTCAAAATCCTAATGGAATGCACTGTGAAATTAATCTCGAGAAAGATTTAATGGCAGCGACGAACTGTCGCCAAAATGGCCCCCAGGATAAACCTTTCTGAGCATGTTAAAGATTTAGGTATATTGGATGTGTTTGAGCTAAAAGTCAGTGAGGTCCCCCCCCCCATCTTCTTTTTATTAGTAATCTTGGTAAGAGAACATGTTGCCATTACCTGGACTTCATGAGACATTTTAGATGAGAAGAACACAGCCACTGGTTTTTTTTTTAAAAAGGGACTCAATATTCATAGTCTTCACAAACTCCAGGATGGCTTGAGGGTGGAGGCAGAGTGCAAACATTGGATTAAGATCTGCAGAATTTTCATAGAAAATTTTAAGCAAGGTCAACCATGGATAATACTTGGATGAGAGACCACCAAAGAAGTCTAAGGTTGCTATGCAGAGGCAGGCAATGGCAAACCACCTCTGTTCATCTCTTTCCTTGAAAACCCTGTGGGGTCACTATAAATGGAAAGTGACTTGATGGCACTTCCTACCATGAATGAGCAAAATGAAGTTTAACCAGTTGAAAAGCCACATTTTGCTTTGGGCCGGACTGCACATTGTGACCCATTCCACATTTTTATCCCACTATTCTTCAGAGGAGCTCAGGGTGTGTATGTGTGTCTCTCTCTGTGTGTGTGTGTAAAGTACCATCAAGTTTTCAAGGCAAGAGACTAACAGAAGTGGTTTGCCATTGCCTTCCTCTGCACTACAACCCTGGCATTCCTTGGTGGCCTCCCATCCAATTACTAACCAGGGCAGACCCTGCTAAGCTTCTGAGATCTGACAAGATCAGGTTAGCCAGGGGCATCCAGGTCAGGGCAAGCTCAAGGTAGTAATCACCTTTTATCAACCCTTGAAGATAGTTTAGGTTGAAAGAGAGAGAGACTGCCTCAAAGTTCTCTAGTAGCAAACTGCATGGCAGAATGGGGCTTTGAACACAGGGCTCTCAAAACCTAGTCCACAATCCTGAAACCACTGGCTGACTAATACCATCATGCTCAGAATTCCCCCACCCTCGGAACCTGCTGCAAACAGCAGCTAATGGAATAGGGTAGGGGGTCATAGTATCTGATCATATTCGTGCTTTAACTAAATGCTACACCGTGATGAATAGAAAAGATACAGGATGAATTTGGCCACAAATGTAAAGCACCTTATAGCTTAGGGGTAGTTAAATGCCAAGGTATGAAAGGACAAAATGTGAAACTAGCATAATATGGATAGGAAATCACACCCTTTACTGCCTTTCGCCATGTATTAAATGTATTTATTTAAAACATTTCTATTCCACTTCTTCTCCTTAGACTCAAAGCAGTGAATGATGTATTTATCTATTTATTCATTTAAGCCATTTATTAGCTGCCTTTCTTCCTTATGGAGCTCCAGGTGATGTACAACATAGATAAAATACATAAAATAAAACCAAAACCAAAATTTAAAACCTACACCTGACAGCTTGGTCTCAGCATGGATGTTAATGTCACCCAGGACCACCAGATTTGGGGTCTCCACAAGCATGCCAAAGACCAGTTCAGCCTGCAGTGTGGGGTGGACAGACAAAGAAGACGAAGACAACAAAGATGATGAAGAAGACGAAGAAGAAGACGAAGACGACAAGGAAGACGAAGACGATGAAGAGGTGGTTATTATATGCTAGTTTATAATTTCCTTCCCTTCCTCTTTCCACAACAGACACCTTGTGAGGTAGGTGAGGCTGCGAGAGCTCTAAGAGAACTGTGACTAGCCCAATGTCACCCAGCAGGCTTCATGTCTACGAGTGGGGAAACCAAACCTGTTTACCAGATTAGAGTCCGCCACTCATGTGGAGGAGTGGGGAATCAAACCCGGTTTGATTAGAGTCCACTGCTCTTAACCACTACAGCATGCTAACTGGAATCATGATAGACTACCATGGTCCCACCTCCCCATCCCCCTGGTCTAGCCTGGTCCTGTACAGAGAACCCTGGAGGGCACAACTGGGACAGATTTTCACCCCCAGACTCATCCAACCAGGTTTCCTTAATACATGGCAGATCAGCCTGTCCTACCATGGCCATAATTTTTCCATTTACTGGCCTGGCATTCAACAGCAGGATCAAAAGGCCAAAGAGCCTAGCCTCGGTGCAACCAGGTCTCTGTTGTAGCAAGGACATAAACATCCCATTAACAAAATTAAAACATATTAAATTACACAAGTTACCAATTTAAAATCATTCAAATGTAAACCATGCAACAGTTATAATGTATGGGATCAGCAAGAAGAAGAACATGCCATCGAGTGGAAACCATTTCATGGCAACCTCATCCATGGGGTGTTCTGGACAAGAGACCAGCAGAGGTAGTTTGCCATTGTCTTCCTCCATATAGTAATCCTGGTCTTCTTTGGTGGTCTCCCATTCAAGTGCTGTGTCCAACCCTGCCTAGCTTCCAAGTCCGTACAAGCTCAGGCGAAGCTGGGTTGTTTAGGTTCTTGGGATCAGCAGACTCACAGCTAAATCAATCTCTCTCTCTCTCTCTCTCTCTCTCTCTCTCTCTCTCTCTCTCTGTGTGTGTGTGTGTGTGTGTGTGTGTGTGTAAATTCACCCTCCACCAAATGCTCTCTAGAATAGGACTGTCTTAGATGCTTTCCTAAATGTAGCAAGGGAAGGCATCCTTTTCACCCACTTATAGGGTTGCCAGCTCTGGGTTGAGAAATACCTGGCGATTTTTGGGGTGGAACCTGAGGAGGGCAGGGTTTGGGGAGGAGAGGGGAGGGACTTCAATGCCATAGAGTTAGAGTTGCCAGGTCCCTCTTTGCCACGGGTGGGAGGTTTTGGGGTGGAGCCTGAGGAGGGGGGTTTGGGAAGGGGAGGGACTTCAATGCCATTTGCATTGAGTCCAATTGCCAAAGCAGCCATTTTCTCCAGGTGAACTGATCTCTGTCAGCTGGAGATCAGTTGTAATAGCAAGAGATCTCCAGCTAATACCTAGAGGATGGCAACCCTACCCACTCTGGCAGGCCCTTTCAAAGGCCCTCTCTGATATGAACTGTGCAAGCGGGTTCTTCTGCCTTAGCCTCAAAACACCTCAGCCAGCAGCTTCTGCGAGAACTGCTTAGAAAGTGAAAGAGATTTTGTTCTTCCTATAGAGCCTCTGCAGCAGACATGCTGGGGAGCTCAGTCCCACTGCCTGTGAAACTGATGGGTCTTAGATGGAAACGGGCTTTCATCAAGACATTATTCAAAATAAAGCAGCTTTTACCCCTTCAAAGTCACATTCTCATCGGGAGGGGGGAGCGAGTGAGAGTCAGAAACCCTCTTGCATCTCTTTCCTTTCCTCCAAATGCTAGTTTGCTTTAAAATGCCCTATTTTGCTCAAGTTGTGACAGCTTCCAGCTCAGCAGGCGGCTTTGCTCCCTTGTCAGTTACGAAGTTTTTACTGCCAAAAGAGAAAGGGTTTATTACCAGCTTTCAGTTTTTTGCAAAAGTGGTTACAGACCTTGGAATCTCACTTCGACTTCACGGCAACCTAATTTATTTGATTTGCAACTGAAATCCAAAGATCTCTTTCTGTCAACAAATCTTCAGGTCTTATTTAACACCTTCAGGCTGTTTGCACAAACTTTGTTCAATGGTGTCAATTTTTAACAAAGCCCAAATTCTGAATGCAATTAAGGGGAAGTGCTTAGCTCTTCACTACTCATCAGTTAGATTGTTTAAACGTTAAGACTTGAACTCTGAAGGTGTTGTTCATTCATCAGTTACTTGGGGCCATCCTGGGTCTAGTAGGCTTTAAGAGGGGAGTGGACATAGGGTTATCCATGGCTTCTAGTAAAAAATGAATACTAGTCATGATGCATACCTGTTCTCTCCCGTATCAAGGAGCGTGCCTATTATATTAGATGCTGTTCTCTCCCGTATCAAGGAGCGTGCCTATTATATTAGGTGCAGGATGCTGGGCTTCCTAGAGGCACCTGGTTGGTCACATTTTCTCCAGGTGAACTGATCTCTATCCAGGTGAATTGATCTCTTTTCCTGGAGATCAGTTGTAATAGCAGGAGATCTCCAGCTATTACCAGGAGGTTGGCAACCCTAATCTCCAGCCACCACCTGGAGGTTGGCAACCGTAGATATATTAGCCATGATAGTTGAATGACACCTCCATGTTGAGAAGCAATTTATCTCTGAAGAATAGATTCTGAGGATCTGCAGGAAAGGGAAATGGTCTCCATACTCTGGTTGAAGCATGGCTCCACCACTGTTTAAATGTGGGTCTCCCGAATCCTAATCTGACCCGCTAACCACTACACCAAAGTAACACATAGGAACAGTAATGTTGAATTACCCTTATAGGGTAGGATTATTCATATAAACCACTTTTTATTTTATCACCATATAAAGCATAAAGCAAAAACCACCCGCTCCCAGCCCAAACTACCTTACAGAGTCGTTGTGAGGACAGAATGAGGAACGGAGAACCCTCTAGATGACACTGAGATCTTTAAAGGCAGGGAGGGACAAAAATGCAGGGAGCTAGAAGCGTCTAGGCACTGATCGTGGCCAGAAGAAGAAGAGTTGGTTTTTATACCCCACTTTTTCTCTACCATAAAGGAGTCGCAAAGCCGATTACAATCGCCTTCCCTTCCTCTCCCCACAACAGACACCTTGTGAGGTAGGTGAGGCTGAGAGAGTTCGGAGAGAACTGTGACTAGCCCAGGGTCACCCAGCAGGCTTCATGTGTAGGAGTGGGGAAATAAACGTGGTTCTCAAGATTAGAGTCCACCGCTCTTAACCACTTCACCACGCTGACTACTGCTGATAAGAGAAACAAACAAAAAAAACAAAAAACCCACATCTTAATTTAATTTTGTTTTTGTATATTACCAGAAAGATCTCATTGGTAGTTAAAAAACTAAGGTGTGAATCAGGAAATCCCTGGATCTAATCCCTTCTATTCCATAAACTCTCCAGCTGATCTTAAGTAAGCCACTCTCTCTTCCCAGTCAGAAATATGGGGTTGATAATACCTAAATTACATAGTTATTGTGAGGATCAGAAGAAGATAATTTATGCTTTGAATATTCTAAAGTGCTATACAAATCCTAATTATCACTATCTCCCTCTCTTGCTCCCTCTCTTGCAATTGTACCTCACACAGAAAGAGAAAAGAGAAAAGTAAGGCCAAAGAGCTAGATGGGGAGTGGAAAGCAAACATTCCTGAGTTTTTACTTCACATCTTTCAGGAGATGATAATCAGTAGTATTGGTAAAGTGCTGGTGAGCTCTTGGCTCCAAATTTCCTTAGGTTTCATTGTGTGAGACATCACTCTCTTCTCTTCCCCATAGCATGAAATTGTATTTGTGGTAATAACCTTTGTGCCTGTCTAGCTGCAGCTGTGGATCTTTTCCCCCCTAAAATATCATCCGGTTCAGAAAAAAGCCTCCCGAGTAGGCAGAGATTTCCTACTTTGTGTCAGTTCGGCTTTTCCATTGCAGCTGGTTCTGCTGACCTGTGAATCCATTTCACTTCGGAAGGCTTTGCTCTGTCTGTCATTGATATGTTATAATTCTATTAGCACCAAAACGTCACTGGTGCTAATCCACTTAGTAACCTCTCTGAGAAACAGCTCACGCTTGGATCTTTTCCAGCAAACAGGAGGCATAATTCATCATCTGAAGCCCCTTTATTTTGTCGAGTGACGTGGAGAACATTTACCCCAAGAGTGAAACAGCCTTGTTCTAAAGACTGAGGTCCAAACTAGACGAGACGGGACCCCTGAGTTAGCCCCAAGAGCGCGCCTCCATTTTGTAGAGTGAATCCCAACCGGGAATTTCCTTTTAGTAGCTCCACTGGGGATGGGACCACCACAGTGAGGGTGGAGGAGAGGCTTCGGTCTTCCCTTCCCATGCTGTTTTCCTGACCCCAAACAGCACTAGAGGCTGTTATTTGCCAACATGCCCCGAACCATTTCAGGTCAGATGAGAGAGTGTGTGTGTGAGGGGCAGAGGGAGGAGTCTTTCCTTTCCCCCAAAAATGGTGGTCCCAACCAGAACGGGCCCCTGGCAGCATTGGTAAAAAAACCAATTCCTTGGTAGAACTCACTCTACAAAATGAAGGGACATCCTCGGGATGTACTTAGGGGATGCCGTCTCTTCTAGTTTGGCTTTGTTCCACTAGGCACTTGCTTTAGCTTCCCAGAGTGACATTACACATGACGTAGTTCCATAACTGGATCTTTCAATATGGTTTGGCCCTTTAAAAAAAGTCTCAGAGCAATGGTGCTGTGGAAGCGGAAGATTTTAAGTCTTTAAGTCTAAGCATGGTGTGAGAGCCAGTGTGGTGTAGTGGTTAAGAGCGGTGGTTTGGAGCGGTGGACTCTAATCAAACCAGGTTTTTTCCCCATTCCTCCACATGAGCGCCGGACTCTAATCTGGTGAACTGGGTTGGTTTCCCCACTCCTACACATGAAGCCAGCTGGGTGACCTTAGGCTAGTCACAGCTCTCTTAGAGCTCCCTCAGCCTCACCTACCTCACAGGGTGTCTGTTGTGGGGAGGGGAAGGGAAGGTGATTGTAAACTGGTTTGATTCTTCCTTAAGTGGTAGAGAAAGTCGGCATATAAAAACCAACTCTTCTTCTTCCTTAAGCAATTTTCTCAAGTGAAACTGTCTACACTTCTCTGTTTTTAGTTCTGGTAAAGAAAAAAAGCAGATGACATTTGGGCATCTTTTGGGGGGGGGCACTGGAGTGAATGCAGGTCAGTCGTTCCCCTGCTATTGCTCCTTAGGGCCCAAAAACATGTTAGGAGACTGTAAAAGAACTGTGTCATATGCAGTTTGCTCCTGGAATGTCAGTTTTGACGTGTGGCACTATTTTCACATCAAAATGGTTCCAAACAAGCCAACTGAAACGTCAGTGTATAGATCCTTAAGAAGACAGCAACGTTTCAGGGGATGAATGTTTGAAACACCTCTTTTAGAAAGAAATTAGGATTCTGTGTAACCTTAGAAGGCTTAAAAAAGGTAAAGGTAAAGGTCCCCTGTGCAAGCACCGGGTCAGTCCTGACCCATGGGGTGATGTCACATCCCAACGTTTACTAGGCAGACTTTGTTTATGGGGTGGTTTGCCAGTGTCTTCCCCAGTCATCTTCCCTTTACCCCCAGCAAGCTGGGTACTCATTTTACTCACCTTGGAAGGATGGAAGGCTGAGTCGACCTTGAGCCGGCTACCTGAAACCGACTTCCGTTGGGATCGACTCAGGTCATGAGAAGAGCTTTGGACTGCATTACTGCAGCTTACCACTCTGCACCATGGGGCTCCTTCAGAAGGCTTGGCTGGGAAAAATTCTGAAGGAATGCTGATTATTGTTTCACATTGCCCCCTTCACTAAGCAGCAGTAAGATTTCGGAGAAGTGTTTAAGAGGGTAAGGAAACAATATTAGAAACTGAAGGTGATTTGTAGTCATTCTGTTGGTTTACAAATATACTAGCTGCTAGGGTTGCTAACTCTGGCTTGAGGAAAGCCTGGAGATTTGGGAACAGTTCCTGGGGAGGGAGAGTTTGTGGACTGTAGGGCTGTTGATTCGGTTCGGCCCGAACTGAAAATCAGCCGAATTTCCCTTGATTCGGCGGTTTTTAGTTCAGGACGAACTGAACTCAAAACTGGTGGGCAACCGGGGAGCCGAATTCAGTGAGTTCGGGAGTTCACGAATAAATCCGGCCAATTCGGGACTGTCAGTAAGCAGCATAACCTTCAGTAAACAGCATTCTCCTCCCCCGGATCTCATATTGGATTACCCAGCCTCCCAGCCCCTCCTGATGGAACAGAAGGCAGCCACAGTAAGACCTCTTTGGGGGCTTTAATCTATAATTTTTCTTTTCTGTGTGTGTGTGTGTGGGGGAAAGCAGAGTCTGTGTGTGTGTGGGGAGGGAGCAGTTTCTTTGGTTGGGGGGGAAGCCAAAGGGGGCTTTTGCCGGTTCTGCCTGGGGTGTGTGTTCCCCCTCCAGTCTCTCTCTCCCTGGTTTGAGGGGGGGCTTCATTTTTATGTCTTCAGGTTTTCCCTCATTCATAAGATCAGTTAGGTTATTTTGATGCTTGCTCAAAACTGGTTTTCAAATGGTGACTTAAAGAATGCATCTGCCTGGTCCCAAGTCCAATGCAAAAGGAGCAATTCCACCCCCTCCTGCTCATTATGCATAGCTAGCTACCTCTGTCCCTTTCCATGGTTTGCAAACTCCCAGGTGTCAGGTGTTGCTTTGCACTGTTGCAAAGGTGTTGCATTGCGTGCTTGTGTTGCTTTGCAGTTGTATTGTTTTGCAAAATTCTTCACACCTGCCCCGCCCTTTGCATGTTTGCAAAGGTGTTGCTTTGCAGTTGTGTTGCTTTGCAAAGTTCTTAGCACCTGCCCCGCCCTTGCTCTCATCAGCTGTTTGTCGGGGCTGGGAGCTTTGTGCCTGGGCGGCAAGCTCTGCTCAGAGATACACATTAAGGATGGGGGGGACCTCTTTCGGGGCCCATATGTCAGCCCCCCCTGACCCAATCTTTACAAAACTTGGGGGGTCTGGCAAGAAGGGTCCTTTGAAGCTCCTCTGAAAGTTTGGGACCTCTACCCCCAAAAATGCCCCCCCAGAGCCGCGGAAAGGCACGGTTGTGTTTTTAATGGCTTTATTCGGCCGAATTTTTTTCCGAACTTTGAATTCCTGCCGAATTACACAGATCCGAAGTGGGGGAGTTCGGACTTCGGCATATCCCGAATCTAAAGGGGCCGAATTCAGCCGAATCCAAACTATACCGAATTTTTTTAAATTCAACAGCCCTAGTGGACTGGACGGAGCTCAGCAAGAATAGGTTGTCATAGAGTATGACCTCTGAGGCTCTGAAACTGTTGTTTCAAGGTGAAATTATTTCTAGATCACTTGTAATGCCTGAAGGCCTTTAGAACCCACAATGAAGTTGATAACCCCCAGGGCAAGGAGAAGTAGGCAGACACTAAAAGAGTACTAGACTTTCAAAGAAGAAGAGTTGGTTGTTATACCGGTTCTCCAGATTAGAGTCCACTGCTCCAAACCTCTGCTCTTAAACAATACACCACTCTGTCTCTCAAAGCAATATGCCGTAGGGTTGCCAACCTCCAGGTACTGATCTCCTGTTATTACGACTGATCTCCAGCTGATAGAGATCAGTTCACCTGGAGAAAATGGCCATTTTAGTAATTGGACTCCATGGCATTGAAGTCCCTCCCCTCCCCAAACCCTGCCCTCCTCAGGCTCCACCCCAAAAACCTCCCACCGGTAGCAAAGAGGGACCTGGCAACCCTAGGGTGCCCCCTCCACCACTACTCCACCGCTGTCTCTCAAAGCAGTAGGCCCCCTCTACCAAGCCACAGAAGACCTCAAATCAGCTTCTTTGCATTCAGCTTCAAAATTTAGCTTTCTTCCCTTCTCTGACCAAATGTAGCTTTATACCACAAACCATTTGTACAAGGGTCAACTCTGTTGAACTGGACTATCCAAAGAGTACAATGAAGTGCATGGAAAACCTTGTAGATTAGACATTATGTTCATCTGAACATACTTCTTTTTACTCCCAAAATTTCACTTCCAGTTGAAAACTATCCCAGAGTTGCTCCCCATACTGTTCCTGGAGGCCTATTGACCCACAGGAGCACAATTTTGGGGGGACACAGAAGACAGAAGAGAGGGAGGAGATAGGGAAATTGTCTTCCTTTAGCATGACTTGGCTTATGCTGCATAGGACCCAAGCCAAGGCCACTTTTCAAGTTGTGAACATTCTTCGTATAGATGGAGTAGTGCAGAATTTTTGGAAGTTTCTACAATGCATTACCAACATTTTTCTCCTTTCCTTTGGAGTTCTGGACAGCAGTAATAACAGCATCTGCCCTTTGAAGGCAGAAGGTTACCCAAATTCACAGTGATACATTTTAAAGTTTTGCAGATCTACCTTGCTTACATTTTATATAACATGTACAGAATGTATGATGTAACAGCATTTTCAGGAAAATGTTGGGGCTTATAAAGTGGTGGGGAATAATGCTGAAATGCACCTACATTAATCTGTAGATTAATCTGTAGTATATAATCTGTGTATATATTACATTGTAGATCAATCTGTGTATATATTGCAATAGTAATGGAACTAAGTGTAGATATTCCAATTCCAAAGGGAGGGAAGAGTTTATTTAAAGTATCCATATACCATCTCTCAGCCAGAAAACTAATTCCCAGGATGACTCAACAGCACATTAAAGCCAATGAAAATGATGATAGAAACCAAAAATAAAAGTACAGAGAAACCAAAAATAAAAGTCCAGTTTGCAAAAAATAAAAAATAGAAACTATAAGCAGCAAGAAACATTAAACTCAGCATTTAATCAGCAAAATTGAAAATTTCAGCAATCAAAAGCAGCAGCACATTAAATCAAGTTTGGCAGTTAAGACACAGCATGGGAGAAAGAGGGTAGAAATGCAAATGATAATAATAACTTGGAGTACTCAATTTATTACCCTGGTTTTCTCCCAAATGGGGACCCAAAGCAGTTTACAGACATACGTGATTATAATGTAAACTAATGGCTTTAACAAATAAAAAGCAATTCAGATAAGGAAACAAAAAATTCTGGGTTCAGACTGCAAACCAAGGATCAAGAAAAATTTGGCTCTTGATTTGCACCAAAGGTTCATTTCTGGCTACACCCAGATTATATACCTGCAGACAGGAAAGGAAATCATACAGCTGTCAGTCTTTTCTCCAGGTTCGTCTCACTGCCAAATCTTTTCTATAAGCCTGGGAGAAGAAAAAAGTCTTCATCTGACACCGGAGAACCAGCCAATCCTGTGCCAGGCAAGCGTCCAAGGTGAAGGATCTTACAAAGCTGGTGTTCCACAGCTAGAAAGGCACTGCTCCAAGCCTATCTACCTCACTTCTAACAAAGGAAGAAAGCAGAGCAGAACCTCAGAGGTTAAACTTAATGGCTGGACATACTAGGGACATATGGAATATATGAGTATGGGGAAGATACTGATACTGGCCTAAACCCATTCAGATATATAAAAGGTGTAATCGAACCAGCGTTTTAAATTGGGTCCAGATATCTATAAGCAGCCAATTAGTAAGTAGTTCCAGCACAGGCTATATAGCTCCATAGATATCTATAGCTTAGAGTTGGCTGCCCTCAAGTTGCTTTTATCTCAGCTGGGGAAACTGCCCTATCAGATGCCTCTCTCTGATTGCTGTGGACATGCGTTATTTAGAAAATAATTACTGCTATCCAGAGGTGGGGGCAAGTGAAACATTTGCTTCTATCCCCTGCCCCAGTTTACAATGCTGCTTGTGGTCCAGGGGTGAATTGCAACATTTGTCTCTGAGGAGGGCAAGCAAACTCAGAGAACAGAAGAGCTCAAGCAAAGAGGAATGGCTGATTATACAGAATCAAAGACTTTTTAAACCCAGCATATGACTGATGTGAATATTTTGGAAAGCGTTATTTTTCAGAGCTAACCTCTTCATTGGTGGAATCTGGGTAACCTATCTAATTGGAAACTAACCCTCTCAGTTATTGCATCAGTTAACTCACTCTTTCCTCTCTCCTGCCACCTTGATTGTATGTGAATTCACTAACTCAGTAACAGCGCATTCCTGACTGGATGCCTGCACAGGGCTTAGGAGGCAACACAGTGGCGTTGCCTCCTAAGGAGGTTTAGGCCTGGCCGAAACCCTGTGCAAAAAACCAGCGCAACCTTCATAGGGCTGCACAGGAGATACTCCACATAAAACGTGGTGTATCTCGGGGGGGGGGAAGGGAACGGCTCCTGGGTTGCCGCTGCGGCCTTTGCTGGCGTCCAGAAGCCGGCGGCAGGCTCCACCGGCGTTCGGGCCTGGCGCTGCTGTGCCAGCGGCCGGAGACCGGCAACTGGCCCGGCATGCCGACGCTGTCATCACAAACGCCACTGTCTGCCTCCCAGACACCAGCGCTGTGGGCCCTTGTGCTGATGTGGGGCTTCGATGGCCTCCAAAGGCCTTTGGGTGCGGCCGCTGGCGCAGCTCAGGAATGGGCTGTTAGCCAGATCCCACAATAACAGAAAAATCCAATCATTATTGGAAGCTTTCCTACAGCCTATGGAAACTTCCTCCAACTTAAGTGGCTCTTCCTCCAACGCAAGAATCACTTAAGTTGAAGGAAATTTCCTTAGGCTGGAGGAAGGCTTCCAGCTTTGCTCAGTGAAAATATAGGGCAGAGGTAGGAATCCTCCCATATGTTGGGAATCTCCATTTCAAAGGAAGTCTACCTTGGACTCACGTACATTGCCTGTGTAGGCTTTTTTACTAGGCTCCCATCGAGTAGACTTTTTTTTTTTAACTGGGCTCCCATTGTTAGGCTTGCCAACCACCAGGTAATAGCTGGAGTTCTCCTGCTATTACAACTGATCTCCAGCCGATAGAGGTCAGTTCACCTGGAGAAAATGGCCACTCTGGCAATTGGTCTTTATGGCACTGAAGTCCCTCTCTTCCCCCAACCCCACCCTCCTCAGGCTCCACCCCAAAAACCTCCTGCCCCTGGCGAAGAGGGACGTGGCAGCCCTAACCATTGTACTGTACTTTGATCCCTCACTTTTCTATAATGCAAGTCTGCTCTACCTGTTTTCCATTTTCTGATGGCAATACTGGGTGATTTTACATCAAAGGTATGGGGGAGTGAATGACTTTCCATGGCAACGCAATTTCTTACTGCACATGAGCCCTGTGTGCCTTCCTGAGTAGTCATAATTGGAAAACTGGAGTTTTACCAGTCCACAACAGGGGTCTGGGTATTGAGCATTTAGTATATTATTACAAACAAATGATCTGAAGATTTTGCAGAAGCTATGTTGAGAAGCAAGGGTGGTGTATTTGTGCAAGTGCTTTGTTCATTCCATTTTCTATTCCTTTGTGACAAGAGATAAAGCTCATCATGAATGGGGAAAAGCTGAGGCTGCCCTGATTATTATATACTTTCATTTGTCATATTGAAACTAGGCAACCTACGAACATTGACATGACCATGATAGTTAGGCAAACGTGCCTGCCTCAGCTCACTTGATTAGATGGGAGGCAAGCTCCTGTTTCAGCTCATCCCTAGAAAATCCCAAGCAGTGATTTAAGTGGTGTGAATCAACAACAAAATGCTACCAAAGATGGGGGACTCACATTCAGGAAGAAAAGAAAGGATTATTCCTGTGTTTGAGTATTGTAGGACTTGTAGGGATGGGGCTGTGGCTCAGCGGTAGAGCATCTGCTTTGCATGCAGAAGGGCCCAGATTCAGTCCCTGGTATCGCCAGTTGAATCGTAAGTGACATGAACCTCTGGCTGAGACCCTGGAGAGCCACTGCTGGTAAGAGTAGACAGTGCTGACCACAGTAGACCAATGGTCTGATTCAGTACAAGGCAGCTCCATGTGCAGGGTTGCCAATGCCAACCTCCAGGTGGTGGCTGGAGATCTCCTGCTATTACAACTGCTCTCCAGCCGGTAGAGATCAGTTCACCTGGAGAAAATGGCCACTTTGGCAATTGGACTCTATGGCACTGAAGTCCCTCCCCTCCCCAAACCCTGCCCTCGGGCTCCGCCCCCAAAATCTCCAGGTATTTTGCAATCCAGAGTTGGCAAATTATCCATGTGTTCATACGCTGATGTATTAAGCTCAATTTAATAAATCTTTCTGGTGTTGTATGGTGATCATAGAGAGGCACGGTGAACCCCAGAAGGTGAATCGGCATAGTATCCCCAACCCTTCTAATCTATTGCTTCTTGCTGTGAGGATTAGAAGTCTCCAGTCAGTATATCCTGGCTTTATATATGCTCAGTCTTGCCTAACATACTGATTTATGACAGTTCTGTATATTTCCGCAAAAGAGAAAACACCAAAACATAGTTTCCCCAGTTGCAAACACCCTATAGCAGCAGATAGATAGATGGCTCTCGTAAAAACTAAGGCCATTACTATCTGCTTCTGTCTTGGTAGCACGGTTAAGAAAGATTTTTTTAAAATAATTGTCCTCCCTTTTCTTTATGCTCTGCTCGTGGAACTGAATGCCAATGACACAGATAACAAAAACCCAATGCACACAATGTTACTGTGCAGACCAATGTATGCTTACTCAAAAGTAAATCTCATTTTATTCAATGGGGCTTATTCCCAGGAAGTGTTCTTAGAAAAGTATTATATACAGGTATATAGGTCCAAACCGTTACCTTTAAAAAAAAAATTAAAAAAAATTATTCAGTTTTAGGGAATACAGAAAAAAAGAGGGGGGAAAGGGAGAGGGAAAGAAGATAATAAACTTAACAAGTCTTATTGGGTCAGCGTCCGGAAAACAGTAAAAGGCGATATAGAGGAGACATAATGTTATAATTCAGAATAAGAATTAAATGCACTAAAACTCCGTAGAGTGATGTTAAATGCTAGAACTGTTAGACTAGTTGTGTGATTTTCAAGTATATGGTTCAATGTTGGAGGGCCAAACCGTTATCTTGAACAAGCAAAAAGGGGTACAATAACAAAAAGGGACACATCTTTCTTGGAAAACATTCAAGTGCTTATCAATGCTTATATCAACATTGCTCAAACAAACTAGTACAATTCCCCCCCCCCCGATTACCATGGTTGGCAGCTATTTTGTGTGGTAGGCCAATGTGGTGTAGTAGTTAGAGTAGTTGACTCGGCCTGGGAGACCCAGGTTCAAATCATGAAGCTCACCATGTGACTTTGGGCCAATTGCTCTTTCTCAGCTTAAATGACCTCACAGGGTTATTATTTTATTATTATTTAGGGAAGACTATATGCCACCCTGAGTTCCTTAGAAAAATGGTGGCATAAAATGTACTGTGGGCCAGTATAGCACAAAACTCTGTACAAATTTCATTTTAGCCAGCATGGTGTAGTGGTTAAGAGCGGTGGTTTGGAGCGGTAAACTTTGATCTGGAGAACCGGGTTTGATTCCCCACTCCTCCACATGAGCGGCAGAGGCTAATCTGGTGAACCGGGTTGGTTTCCCCACTCCTGCACATGAAGCCAGCTGGATGACCTTGGGCTAGTCACAGCCCTCTTAGAGCTCTCTCAGCCCCACCTACCTCATAGGGTGTCTGTTGTGGGGAGGGGGAGGGAAGGTGATTGTAAGCTGGTTTGATTCTTCCTTAAGTGGCAGAGAAAGTCGGCATATAAAAACCATCTCTTCTTCTTCCTTAAACTTCTCACACTAACTTGGCAGGTGCAAACTGAAAATAAAACATGCTGGGAGCTATCAATACCCTGGTGAAATAGGCATGGTGCGACCAGGAATTATGAACATGCATCCAAAACTCACAGACCAAACATGATGATATATGCTTTAAGTTGTTGGTGCAGTAACAGCCTATGAGTCTCATGTCTTTTGTGGGGGGGATGTTGATAAATGTTTCCTCTTTGAAACTGCATTCTGCAACTATACTCATCAGGATAACTTCCTAAATCAGAGAACTATTCTTAGAACTGCCTAAAGTTGAGATGCTATCAAATTTCATGACCATAATTCAGTATGAAAATCCGAATTTCTAAAATTGGTTCTTCCCGCTCCTGATGATTCTGCAGTGATCTTTCCCTCCAACCAGACTAATGAAATTCAGTAGAATTATTGCCATTAACATGTATGCCTGTTTTTGTGGCAATGGTGTATAAATGGCACATAGACTGTGCAAAAATAGCATAAAATGCCACAAAAGTTACAAACTAATTGGCACACCAGCAACAAAAAAATGGTGAAATATGTAGATTCACAACAACATCAACACCCCTCATTATCCTGACGTGGTAGACAAGGAACTGAGATCATTCATTCATTCATTCATTCGTTCTTTCATTCATTCATTCAAATATTTATCCCCTTCCTGTCTCATAGCTTGAAATAGCTTACAAATGCATTTTAAAACTCAAAATACAATACAAACAAAAGGGATATGGACTGTAGTCTATGGCATTGTTTATTGTACATATTTCTTGTTTTTACTGCATTGTTTCCTAATTTCTACACTTCAGTTTTTGCATTTTATGTCATATCTTGTGTTCTTTCTAATTCATTGTTTTCGAATGCGTAATCCAATGTTATTACAATGTTTACTATACGTCTTCGACTGTTCCTGGTGCATAGCTATTTTTGTGTGTGTAATTTTGAGTCTCAACAAGAAAGAAGGGTATAAATAAAGCAAATAAACTCCCTCCCCCAACTGAATGCCTATAGCCTAGGCTTGCCAACTCTTGCTTGGAAAATTCCTGGAGATTTGGCCTAGAGAGTGGAGACAGGGGAGGGGGAGCCAGTGGGATATGATGCCATAGAGTTGATCCTCTGAAGCTGCCTTTCCCTCCAGGGAGACTGATCTTTGGAGTCTGGGGACCAGTAGTAATTCTGGGAGAACTCCTAGACCATACCTGGAGGTTGGTAACCCAACGTG
This sequence comes from Euleptes europaea, assembly GCF_029931775.1. Taxonomy (NCBI): domain Eukaryota; kingdom Metazoa; phylum Chordata; class Lepidosauria; order Squamata; family Sphaerodactylidae; genus Euleptes; species Euleptes europaea. Next base: position 24,331,472 of record NC_079316.1, on the reverse strand, counting down.
CAACCTACGCCCCATTGAAAGGCCTAGCAAACAGAGATGCCTAGCAGCACCTCTGAAATACCTCTAGATATAGCATTCCCTTCACCTCTTTAGGGAGCCCTTTCCATAGGGTGGGAGAATGGAGAAAGCATGGCCAAGGGATGCCACTGCTGGGTTGGGAAATACCTGGAGTTGCCAGCTCTGGGTTGGGAAATACCTAGAGATTTTGGGGGTGGAGCCTGAGGAAGGCAGGGTTTGGGGAGGGCAGGGACTTCAACTGGGCATAATGCCATAGAGTCCACCTTCCAAAGCGGCCCTTTTCTCCAAGGGAACTGATCTCTGCCTGGAGATCAGTTGTAAATCCCAGGAGATCTGCAGCCACCACCTGGAGGATGGCAACCCAGTCTCCAGCTCACGTTAATGCCAGGCCGGCCGGCCTAATTGGAGGAACAACTATCAGGTGGGCTGAAACAGGATTTAAACTGAGGACTCCCCGACCAAGTGACTGCGTTACAGCAGCTCCTTGAAGGGACAGTTTCTCCTGTAATGGGAAAAAAGCTCGTTTGAGTGGATGTCAGGACCACACAACACCACCTATTTCAAAAGGAAACATGAGAGTGTTTTTATAACAAGAGGAAAAAAAACCCCTGCAACATCAAGGGCCTGTGCTCTGAATCAAACAACTCAGCAGTGGAATTAATCAGCAACAGTGTAATTAATCAGCTTCCCCAAAGCTGAGACAGCTCAATTCCCTGTACAAGTGTGCGCACTTAAATCACAGCTGATAGAATGTGGTTGCATACATAAAAATGAAATTTACTCTCTTGTCAATAGGAGCTGAACTTGTGAACCTCTGTGCTGTGATTATGCATGAAAACAATAAGTATGAGAAACTCCTCTCTCTCCCTCGAATATGTAATCACACTGACATAATGTTGCGGCAGTCCAATCACTTCATAACAATTTCCAAATTGTGTACTTAATGGAGCCCACAGAAACATTAAAGTCACCTATCCACAGCTACAAAGTACAGTGGACACCAGCTTTGGAAAAATCTGGATATTTGGGGGCAGTGCCCGGGGAGGGTGGAGTTTGGGGCAAGGAGGGCGCTCAGCAGGGATGTGATGTCACTCTAGGACTTCGGTCTCTTCTAAACTTTATGCCCTCTGAAGCGGCCATTTCCTCCAGGGGAACGGATCTCGGTAATCAGACGAATTACAGTTGCAATTTCAGAGCATGTCAAGTCGCACCTTGAGGTTGGTCACCTGAAATGCAAAAGGACAGGCCATGTTTATAAATATCAGCCTGGATCCGAGTTGGAATTTTCATGCCGGAAGATTGGCATGGGGCACTTTCACCATGCAGAAAATAACACTCTTGAGCTGGAAAATTAAGTGGAGGGCCAAATTGCAAGATTTCCCCACACTCAAAATAGGGAATAGTATTAGAAATCAAGTCTCTGTAAGAATGCTCTACTGTTACTAAGAGGAATTCTCTTAATTGCTATTTACCCCATTTCTCCCTCCTGAAATCCAACAATCTGTTTCTTTTTCTCTTTTTAGGAATTTGGCATCTGTTTTGATCCAGTTCTGTTTCGGTCAAAAGAGAAACTCAAAGACAGGAGGGGCAGGAAGGGAGAGTCTACAAAATTTCAGAATTTCCTTCTGCAGACAGTCAGAGAACTGCAACGTCTTCTCAGAACTTCCTGTCCTCCCGCGGTGTACAACATTAAAAAAAAAAAATCCCTGCAAGACCTGAAATTACAAAAGGGAGCATAGAGTTGTCACATAAAACTACAAAGAGAAATGAGAAATTCTTCTTTTGAAAGAGGAAAAAAAGTAGAAGAGGAATCCATGGCAAAATACACAGAAAATGAATTTCAGAGATAGAAATTCCACTCACCATAACAATGGTAGAATGAGCTTTGGTGTGGCACACACAACTCTCATGTTCTACCTGTATTATAGATTGGAATGGCAAATGCCCAGAGGTTTGGGGGGCAGTGTCTTGTAGGCTTGCCAACCTCTAGGTGGTAGCTGGAGATCTCCTGCTATTACAAATTATCTCCAGGCGATAGAGATCAGTTCACTTGGAGAAAATGGCTGCTTTGGAAGGTGGACTGTGTGGCATTATACTCCACTGAAGTCCCTTCCCTTCCCAAACCCCGCCTTCCTCAGGCTGCATCCCCAAAATATCCAGGTATTTCCTAACCCGGAGCTGGCAACCCTAGTGTCTTGGCACAGTTTGGGGAGGATTTGATATCGTTTTTGAAATTGTAGTCTGCCTCCCCTAGTCTCTGTGGTTTCCAGTCTCCATCAGGCTGGGAAGTGAGCGTTCTAGCAGAGTACTCGCAGCACACATCTGATAGAAAGTTCTCATGGAAGATTCAGCTATGACACAAGGACTGTTCAATGTGTAGTTAGGCCACAGGCATAGTCACAAATCACCATATTCTGTCCTTTTGTGTTATAAAGCTGTAAATTCATCTGTGGGCAGGATCAGGAGTAGGGTTGCCAGGTCCCTCTTCACCACCAGTGGGAGATTTTGAGGGTGGAGCCTGAGGAGGGCGGGGTTTGGGGAGGGGAGGGACCTAGGGTTGCCATCCTCCAGGTAATAACAGAAGATCTCCTGCTATTACAACTGATCTCCAGCCAATAGAGATCAGTTCAGCTGGAGAAAATGGCTGCTTTGGCAATTGGAGTCTATGGCATTAATGTCCCTCCCCTCCCCAAACGCCGCCCTCCTCAGGCTCTGCCCCAAAAATCTCCCGCCAGTTGCAAAGAGGGGACCTGGCAACCCTAGAGGGACTTCAATGCCATAGAATCCAATTGCCAAAGCGGCCATTTTCTCCAGGTGAACGGATCTCTATCAGCTGGAGATCAGTTGTAATAGCAGGAGATGTCCAGGTACTACCTAGAAGTTGGCAACCCTAATCAGGAGTTTACTTGCTCAGTTCAAAATGGGGGGAAAGTGTCCAAGATAATCAGGAATATGTTTAAAAAAAAAAAAAACTCCTACAAAATACATTTAGGAATATTTCTAATTTGCTTAACTTACATCTTTTTTTCCTGCTTGCAGGCAGGAATAAGGGTTGGTGCCATATTCTAGGCCTGTGGGCCCAGAGCTATGGAGCCCTGTTCTCTACCATTTACCAGGATTCTGCTTTAATGCTGGTATTTACATTAAGGCAATTATTTGCTTTTTATATGCAAGCCCTATAAGATGTGTGCCCTTAACGCTGTCAGCACATTACAGGGATGTGCAACTTGATATCGCGGAAGAATTGTCCTTTTTTGAGATTGCTTAGGGCGGATTTGTGCAAGTGTTGTGCATTTTAATCCAGCTTTCATGGAGACCATTCTTTTTTTTTTTTTTAAAGACAAAAATAGCCCTTTCTCCTCTCCTTGATTCCTCCCCACCCTTTGTCACAATTTTATGTTTGGCTGCTTCTCCTCATCTGCTAAATCTCCACAGAAATCACCCCTGCACAGTTGCCTGCAGCAAACAAAGCTGGAGAACAACATTCAGCCATTGCATGTTTTCCCTCAAGACAATGAATATATCCAGCCTAAGCAGGCACCAAATTGGATATATCTAGCCTCAAGGGAATCCTGTGCAAAGAAGCCAGAGGAAACTTTCTGTCTGAAACCGCCTAGCACAAGGAGATGGGTTATTCTGCAGTTCTAGCAGCAATCTGGGCAGAAATAAGATGCCATTATAATAAACTCGGGGGGACTTTTCATGCTTTATCTCATTATTGCTGGTATTAGGCAGAACTCAAATGATGTCAGATAGAATGAGGTCTCTTTTGTTTTAATTGGAATAGATTTTTAACTGTACACACCATTTCATATCTTACAAGGTTGGGATGCTGGAGATCATTTCTTTTTTTCTTTTTCCTTCCTTTTTTGCCATCAGCTGTTTTACTTTAAAAGCACTGCGTCAAAGCAAGGCTATGCTCAATTCAAAATATAAATGCATTTATATAAAGTTATGTGAGATGGCCAATGGCCTTTCTCCACCCTTTCTGAAAGTGGAAATTTCTCTTAAGAGGCAGGAGTAGGGTTGCCAGCTCGCTCTTCGCCATGGGCGGGAGGTTTTTGGGGCGGAGCCTGAGGAGGGCAGGGTTTGGGGAGGAAAGGGACCTCAATGCCATATAGTCCAATGGTCAAAGTGGCCATTTTCTCCAGGGGAACTGATCTCTATTGGCTGGAGATCAGTTGTAATAGCAGGAGATCTCCAGCTAGTACCTGGAGGTTGGCAACCCTGGGCAGGAGGAAGTACTTCATAGAAAATACTACCAAGAGAAAGCATACTAATAATAGGGAGACCTTCTAGATAGAGACCTAGAAGTGGCTGAGTCATAGAATCATAGATTTGGAAGGAACCACCAGGGTCATCTAGTCCAACCTCTCAAAGAGGAGATACTCATGAACAACTCAACAAACTGATGTTGGCTGGTGGTGAGCACCCAAAAGTGTTCTAGTTTTGACAAAGACTTAGATCCAGTTGAAATTTCTGCTGATGGAAGGGATTTCCCTCCTTTGTGCTGTAGATCAAAATGCCTCTGAAACACTACTCCTGTAGGACTTGGATCCCCAGGAACAGCATGAAGGGGACTCAGAGGTCTGCACCAGTAGGAGATGGAATTTGAGAAAATCACCCTCCTTTCCATTCATTCCATTCATCCATTCCATTCATGAAAGAAAAAAGTAATTGCTCTCCTCTGAGCAGTAGGGGTGCTAATTGCCCACTCTCAGATGGCAGTCTTCCACCAGTGCCCCTCTGTCCCCTCCTGGCACTCACTGACAGAGGGAAGATTGGGAGGAGGAGAATGGCATTGCTTGATGTGGCAATGTCACTTCTGGGTGGAGACATGGAAGTGATGACATGTTGAGCGATGCTCAGGAATCCCCCAATCTTTAAGGTCTTTACTATAGATATCGGCATAATTCCTAGCGCTTTGCAGGGCTCAGTGGTGTCACTTCTGGTGCTGATTTTATAATTCTCCACCCTTCACCTCCTGCTGGTTGCCAGAAAAGGGCTGGCAACCCTACAACCAAGCATTGAGCGCTCATTGGGAAATTCAGTTAAATAGAGTGCACTGAAGTGGTCTCATCTCCGAATTTAGAACAACCCATGAATTTGTTCTCTTATATCCTACCTTTCTTCCTCCATGGAATTGAAGGTGTGTTCACAGGAGATCTTCCATCCAGACACTTATCAGAACCATACATAGAGATGCCAACCTCCAGGTAGAACCTGGGGATCCCCTGGAATGACACCTCATCTCCAGGCTACAGAGATCAGTTCCCCTGGAGAAAATGGATGCTTTTGAGGGTGAACTCTGGCATTGTAGCCCGATGAAGTCCCTGTCCTCTCCAGGTTCCATCTCCAAATCTCCAGGAGTTTCCCAACCAGGATCTGGCAACCCAACCCTCCCATCCCCCACCAGTGGCCGGAGGGACCTGGCAACCCTACCCATATCTGCATAGCAACAGCAAGGTATAATTAGCCTTCTGGCCCTACATTAACATGAGCATGTTTCATGAGTACACCTTGTAGACATATTTTATATCACTCAGACAGGAAAGATGCCCCTAATTCCTTCTAAATGCTATTTGTAACATAACTGATTATAGCCCCTCATATGGTGGCTGTTTTCATAGTAGAAATAGAACTGGGGTTCACCAGAATCACACTGCTGACACTATGGAGGGAAATGACTGGGGTTCAACCATGGACTAAAGATCCTGCATGGAATTCCAGTGTCTTCCAGCTGGATAGCAGAGTATTATGAATTCATTGTGGGGTAAGGAGGAGTGCCAATGAGACAGAGGGTGTGCAAAAAGCTCACACCTCTGACAACACCCAGAGGAAAAATGGAAGGTCAGCTGAGGTCTCATACAGCTGCTCCAAAGGTGTTCCCAACCTCCTTCTGTGTGTTTGTGTGTGAAGTGCCATCAAGTTGCTTCTGACTCATGGTGACCCTATGAATCAAAGTCCTTCAAAATGTCCTATCTTTGACAGCCTTGCTCAGATCTTGCAGACTGAGGGCTGTGGCTTCCTTTATAGGGTCAATCCATCTCTTGTTGGGTCTTCCTCTTTTCCTGCTGCCCTCAACTTTTCCTAGCATTACTGTCTTTTCCAGTGACTCTTGTCTTCTCATAACGTGACCAAAATACGAAAGCTTCAGTTTAGTCATTTTAGCTTCTAGGGTCAGTTCAGGCTTGATTTGATCTATAACCCACAGATTTGTTTTTTTTTTGTTTTTTTTGGCAGTCCACGGTATCCTTAAAACTCTCCTCCAACACCACATTTCAAAGGAATCTGCTTTCTTCCTATCAGCTTTCTTCAATGTCCAGCTTTCACACCCATACATAGTAATAGGGAATACGATGGCATGAATTAACTTAATCTTGGTTGCCAATGACACATCCTTACACTTCAGAATCTTTTCTAGCTCCTTCATGGCTGCCCTTCCCAGTCTCCTTCTACTGCCATTTAATTTAGAATCTATTCTGACTGGCAGTGAGTATCAAGGAACTCCATTCTAGGGATGGAATCTGAGATTATGCAACTGGAGTAAATCTAATATAGTGATCAGTGTGTTGGATTAGGTGTGGGAAGATTGGTGTTCGAATCACCATGAAGTATACTGGATGACCTTGGGCTAGTAACTCTCTCTCAGCCTCACCAAACTCTCTCAGATCACTGTGGGTAGCCGTGTTAGTCTGTCTGTAGCAGTAGAAAAAAACAAGAGTCCAGTAACACCTTAAAGACTAAGAAAATTTCTGGCAGGGTATGAGTTTTTTGTGAGCCACAGCTCATACCCTGCCAGATATTTTGTCAACCTTACAGAGTTGTTGTTAAGATAAAATAGAGGAAGGGCTGTATAAGTAAATTATGCAAACAATGCTATGGGCCCTCTCCCGAAATCATATAACACAAAAAAATACACATGCTTTTCTTTTTATTTATTACAATCTATCAGAAATATATTATCTGTTCCATGTCTTGTTTCTTTAAAAATACAGCCATATTATTTCAGATTAAACCGTTGAATAATTAAAGAATTCCTTTCATTTTTTTAAAAAATGAAGAGCTTTTTTTCTGGCCACAAAGAGCTCAGAATTGGCATTGTACAAGTTTATGGAGAAAATGACATTTCACAATCCAAAAGCATCTCCCTAGAGCCTGCTTGATAAATTCTCCAGAATATCTGCTATTATCAACTTGTCTTCTATTGCAAAATAAATGATGAGCTGTGTAATCCTAAACAGAGTGGCACCCATCCAAACCCGCTGAAGTCTATGGGCTTAGAAAGGTGTTAATTCTGTTTAGGATTGCACTGGAACCTACTTAGAACCAAGGGATTCATTACCTTCATTCCTGCAAGCAAGACCTCTTAAAATTATTTAATACCTGCTTTTTATGATAAAAGATTGATGAAGGTATAACCATCAGATATTGAGAACCTCAGTAACTGTTTCTTACTTGTCCAATTATTGAATTGCTAACATTTTTAACAGGCTTTGAAACTTGGCTTGCCTTCTACAGCCCAAAGGGATGATTCTACTTATAAAGGTGCAGCTATTTATAGTTGTGAGTTTTTTTATGAGGTGTGATTCAAAATGTATAGCTGTAATTCACCCATTCCTCACATTTATACCCCATTGTTCATCCAAGGCACGAAGGGTAGTGAACATGGATGGGGAGTTCAATTTGTTCCCCTCACAATATCCCTATACGATGCATCAGGTTGAGAGAAAACAATGTTACCCAATGAACCTCACGGGTTTCTTGGGTCTACGTCCACTAATGTAACCACAATTAAACCGGCTCCTGTGAGCAAATTGATTTGGCCATTTTTGTTTTTTGGATTCCAGATGTTTCCATTGTCAGATCTGACATATGGTTTAGTTTGTCTCGTTTTTGTTGCTGTTATTGAGGATTTATTTTGCTTAGTTGATGGCATTTTTCCCCATTGGTGTCAATTTATGTAAATTGGGTGTGTGTGCTGTGGCTTAGTGGTAGAGCTTCTGCTTGGTATGCAGAAGGTCCCAGCTTCAATCCCCGGCATCTCCAGTTAAAAAAAAGATCAGGCGGTATGTGAAAGACCTCTATGTGAGACACTGGAGACCCACTACCAGTATGAGTAGACAATAATGACTTTGGGAGAACCAATACTCTGATTCAGTATAAGACAGTTTCATGTATTTATGTGATAGTTTTGGGCAGGTATCATTATTGCTGTTGAGTCAGTTCTTATTTGAAGTGGAACAAAATCATTGGGTAGAGCTAAAACACAATTTTTTAAAAAACGTTTCCTGAGGTTAAAAGTGAGGTCATGTAACAAAATTTCTTATAAAAATAGAAACGAAATCTTAATAAAGTAGTACATGCTAACATAAACAGACCCCATAATCACAAATGACCCTGGTCAGCAGAAACTGGAGGAAAAAAATGTGTAATACTCTAACTAAACCCAAAGGCTTTCTGCCAGGTGAAATTGGCTGGATATAGCCAAGGAGGGTACCCAAAGGTCTGTGCTTGTAGTTCTATTCCTTGTTTTAGTATCCATATGATTATGGGGGATGGCAACATTTTGTGAGCAATGTTTGAGCGTCTGTGTAAAGATCCAGGGGAATAAAACACTCTGCTTCCTGGGGTTGTTGTAGGTCTTTGCAGATAGGGATTCCAGCCTCCAGGGGGGACCTGGGGACTAGTATTACAGCTCATTTCCAGCCTGCAAAGATCAGTTCCTCTGGAGAAAATGGATGCTTTGGAGGGTGGAAACTATGGCATTTTACCTCACTAAGATCCCTGTCCTCCCCAGGTAGGGTAGCCAGGGCCCTCTTTGCCACTGGTGGGAGGTTTGGGGGGTGGAGCCTGAGGAAGGCAGGGTATGGGGAGGGACCCCACGTAAGCCACTGCCTATGTCATGCTTGTTAGATGCCACATAAGTCTGTGGGCCTGGTAGGGCTCAACCTTATAGCCACACTACCAGAATTCTGCCTCAGTGCTATATACTCTGAATTTCTTTCACTCTCTCCCTTCACAAAATGGATGCAATGCCTGCGGTGACAAACGCCTGTATTAAAAGCCAACATCATTGCTCTGCACGTGGAAATCATTTTCCTTGAAGCGTCTGAGAAATTTCCTGTCTCAAGGAAGAACTGAACAAGCTAGCAGCTGCTAAATTGGCTAATTGATTCTTGTCTCACGGAAATTTTCCTTGGCATTTTCTCCAAAAGCCAACAGTGCAGCTCAGCTCCTTCAAATTGATCACATTGTCTCTGTTAAGATAATGTCTTCAAAACAGAACGTTGTCACTGGATAATGGCCCCGCAGCCAGATATACTCTGGAGCAAACCAAGAGCATCCATCAGAAATAAGTATTGAGGTAAAGCCAGCACACTTAATTCCCAAGCAGAAGGCTTTTATTCTGTCAAACCGTCTATTTCTTTTATTCCCCTAACTCATTCCATCCCCCACCCCCAAATGATTAATGACCAAGGCGTAGAAGGCTTTTTCTCCCAGTGGATGTTGGATGAAAGTACCGAGTTGTCTTATAGCAAAGAAGGAGAAACATGACGATGACATTTTAAAAAGAATCCTCTACAGAATGAGTAGAAGATGTAACATTGGTTATATGTATGCGATGGTGTGGGTAAAGTTGTGACCCCAAGATACCCAAGGTTTCAGCACTGGGTGACTGGAGGGAAACAGCTATTGGCTTGGCAGGCAGCGAAGCTGGAAGCCGATGGTTTCATCATCAAATTGATCAGCAGGTCATAGCAGCTCAAAATGAGTAGCCAGGTCAGGATCAGGAACTTCATTGGACCAAACATTCCCTTATGTCCCTGACTGTGACTAGCCCAAGGTCACCCAGCTGGCTTCATGTGTAGGAGTGGAGAAACAAATCCAGTTCACCAGATTAGTCTCCGCCGCTTGTGTGGAAGAGTGGAAAATCAAACCTGGTTCTCCAGATTAGAGTCCACCGCTGCAAACCACTGCTCTTAACTACTACACCACGCTGGCAACTACAGTACCATCTTCTGGCCATCTGCAGCGGTGGTGCTGAGCAAAGATCAGGCCAGCACCTTCTTCTGGCAAATTAACACAGTGATACCCAAAGTATGGCACTCTCTGGGTCTGCTTCAGCAGCAGTTCATAGGGTGGGTTGCACGGAATATCCCAGCCACCCCCCTTCCTGGTCCTGACGCTCAGCTGTTGGGCGGGGACCCCCCAACAGCTGAGGGGGGGTAAAGTGCTCCGTGCTGCCTGGGCAGGCAGCGCAGAGCACTTTTAAAGTGCTCCGGGGCGGTGGGAGTTTAAACTGCTCCATGCTGCCTGCCCAGGCAGCGGGGAGCACTTTAAAGACAGCCCCGCCCAGTTTCCTGGGACTCCCAGGAAACCGGGTGGGCGGTCTTTAAAGGCGGGAAAAGGCAGGTTCAGGGAACGCTGAACCTGCCGAATTTATTTGGCGTTCGCCCAAACTCATTGAATTCGGCGTGTCCTTTTCCCGCCTTTTTTTGAGTTCGGATCCATCCGAACCAGAAACCGCCGAATTGGGAGAAATTTGGCAGTTTTTCAGTTCGGGACGAACTGAATCGACAGCCCTAGTCTCTATCAGACATTTAAAATTTGTAAAAATATATTTAAACATTTATATCCTTCATTTCTCCCTGACGGACAATATCCGTGCAATCCTAAGGAGAGTTACTCCAGTCTAAGGCAATTCATTTCAGCATGGTGTAGTGGTTTGGAGCGGTGGAGTCTGATCTGGAGAACCGGGTTTGATTCCCCACTCCTCCACATGAGTGGCGGAGGCTAATTGGTGAACTGGATTTGTTTCCCCACTCCTACACGTGAAGCCAACTGGGTGACCTTGGGTAGTCACAGCTCTCTTAAAGCTCTCTCAGCCATACCTACCTCACAGGGTGTCTGTTGTAAGGAGGGGAAGGGAAGGTGACTGAAAGCCAGTTCTTCCTTAAGTGGCAGAGAAAGTCGGCATATAAAAACCAACTCTTCTTCTTCTTCTTCTTCTTCTTCTTGTTTAGACTGGAGTAACTCTGTATAGGATTGCACTGAAAGTGGTTTGCAACGATGGAAAGAACCCCCCCCCCCAAAACAACAACAACAACAACAACAACACACACACAGAGAAATAAACAGAGGAAACAACCGCATTCCAGTCTTGGTCCAGTGCTGGATACAGTGGGTGACTCACTTGAATGCATAGGATACAATATCCTGGTTGGTCCTTGTCAGTGGTGTTTTGCACCTTTTGTTCTGGAAGACCAGTGAAGGGCAAATTATTCTGCATCGCTGGACTGTGAAGACTGGAAGTGCTTAAACAGCCCACCTGAACGTCGGGATTAGAAACATCCAAATGTGTTTTGCAGAAAGGGCTAGTGCTAATCCCCGCAGCTGTGGCAGGGGAACAGCCCACTGTGTTGTGACATCTACCGCGCGGAGCCATTTGAGTCAGACTTCACGCTGCTGTCATATTGTGTAAACCTGCTCATTTTCTGTTTTTATTTAGGACGCTTGGCTTTTGAAAGGAATAATTCTCCAAACACACATTTTAAAATACTTTCTACCACTGACTGCTAAACCTGGAGCTTCTTATCCATACCCTTATTTGAGGTGGATTAGGCCACTTAATCCCTTGGTCCTAGATGTTGCATGCATTATTCATTAAACCATGTCAGTTTCTGAAAAACCTGCTCCTCTTAATTTTTAATACAAGGTGTAGAAAAAACAACAACAGCACAATTCTATCCTCCTGGTTTCTCCTGCCTCTAGTGGAACAAAAAATAATTATGTGCACCCCTTTTAATGTTTCAGGGTGTCAGGACTGCAAGTGTTGCATAAGGTTGCATCTTTATCCTAAAGAGCCAGTGTGGTGTAGTGGTTAAGAACGGTGGTTGGAGCGGTGGCTGATCTGGTGAAGCGGGTTGGTTTCCCCACCCCTACACATGAAGCCAGCTGGGTGACCTTTGGCTAGTCACAGTTCTCTTCGAGCTCTCTCAGCCCCCCCTACCTCACAGGGTGTCTGTTGTGGGGAGCGGAAAAGAAAGTGATATAAGCCGGTTTGAGTCTCCCTTAAGTGGTAGAGAAAGTCGGCATATAAAAACCAACTCTTCTTCTTCTTCTAAAATGTTCAACTATTTGTTAGGCCGATCTTGAGCATTTGGTAACGTCTGATAGGTTTAACAAAAGAGAACGCATTCATCTGTATTACATCATGAAAAGAGACCTTGTGATGCAGAAGTCGTTTTCAGTGATTGATTGAATTGCTCTGATGTCACAGAGAGGGGGCATGGGTGAAAAGATCTTCCGCCTAGCCACCACTGGCTGAACAACTCCAATCCTACAGGCTGAGCCAACAGAAGGGCTGGGAAATCATGAGCCGGGCACCACAGAAGTCAGAGAGAAAGGGGAGGAGGTGTGGCTCAGTGGTAGAGCATCTGCTTGGCCAGGTTCAATCCCCGGCATCTCCAGTTAGGACTAGGCAGGCAGGTGATGTGAAAGACCTCTGCCTGAGACCGCCAGCTTCATGTGTTCATGTGTTGGAAGCAGGGGTGAGGCTATGGGAGGTGCTCAAAGGTGAGCAGCTGTTTAGGTGGGATGGAAGTCATGGGGACATGGGCAAAATTAGTTCCATGAACTTTCCTCATGGTTCTTAGGATCTAATTTAATGTTTTCTGTTCTCACATTTCACTTTCATAATAAAGGGTTGGTTTTTGTACTCAACTTTTCTCTACCATAAGGAATCACAAAGTGGCTTACAACCGCCTTCCCCTCCCCAGAACAGGCACTTTGTGAGGTAGGTGGGGCTGAGAGAGTTCTGAGAGAACTGTGACTAGCTCAAGATTACCCAGCAGGCTTCATGTGGAGGAGTTGGGAATCAGACCTGGTTCTCCAGATTTGAGTCTGCCACTCTTAACTGCTACACTGCGCTGGCTTGTTCATTGTTGTTGATTGTTCATAGATGCAAAAGGAATGGATTATCAGTATAACTTTTCAAGAGATGTTTATTTGGGTTTGGTCCAAAAGAAACTAAACATTTTCTTGGGTGATTGCCCCGGATGGATTTAATTTTGCTGTAATTTTTCTGTGGCTCATTTCAAACGTCACATGAACCTACGGTTAAATTAATCTAACTGTGGCCAATCTGATTGTCTGAACATGGGTCACTCTACTTACTGTTGATAATTACTGTTGATAATCAAACCTGGCACTATGATTTTAAGTTGGTTTTTTTGACCAAAGGTAGTTTCACAAGACATTTGAAGGTGAGCATCTTACTTAATCTTAGCTTGTTCTTCAGCACGGTCCTTGTAGCAAAACAGGTTAAAAAACCACTCAGATCTCTGCAGGGGAGATCGAGAAAAGAGCCAGGGGAATGAAATTAGCATTTGTAGAGGCAAACCGAGATTTGAGTGATCACCTGTGCATTAAACGTAGTTTCACAACCCAGTTAAAATGTCCATGGTATGTTTGAACAGAGCTTACTTGAATGCATTGCCTCTGCGATTTAAATCTTGCCATCTCAGTAAATTTGTTTCTGTTAAGTTGTGGGTTCAAACCCCGTGGTCCTCATGTTCACGAAGCTGAAGATTTTACCTGAGCAGTAGTTTCACTGTTGAATAATCTACAGTAAAAATCTTTAATATCTGACACTTGAATACGCAGAATGCTCTGGCAACAACCAGAGGGCAAGCTTCCCTCCAGCTTGGTGTAGTGGTTAAGAGAGGTGGTTTGGAGTTGTAGAGTCTAATCGGGAGAACCATCCATCGGGAGCATGGTTCTGTGTCTCAAGGGGAAGGCTCCTACCAGGCCTGCGTCTGTTGCCATGGTGTTCCCAAAGGGGTGGTCACTGCAGTTTCATCTGGGTAGTGGGAAGTGCAGAGCAATAACCTTGAGTTTTGAGCACATTGGATTAACTGGCAACTCATGTTCCCTATGAGTCCTTGTTAACAAACATTTACTGTAAATTGATCACAGGAACACAGTCTCCAGAATTTTCTCTTAAAGTGATTTAGGCAGCAAGGCTGGGAAATTCTTAATCTGAGGTATTGAAGACCTGCTCTCAGTTGGAAGTAGAAAAAATTGACTGATCTGATTCAGTCTACTGCAGTTTTGAGTATTTACTTTAAGAAGGGTCAGGGAGAGCTTATATCATAACTGGCCCATCGGGTGACTAGGTCAAAAGGCTCATAAAATGGATTTCCCTTTAATTTCTCCCAATGCTAATGTATTTCCTACTAGTTTTGGACACCAAAACAATATGGATTAAGCTAACAATGACAAAACTTATTATTAATTTGTATTAACATCCACAAGACAAATTTGGAAGCAAGTATATTTGGACAAACCAGGAAATACATGCAAGACAATTGGCCGGGTAATACAATTTAGTCTATACTGTAGATATGAAACTATAAATAACTCTGGGAACAGGGCAGAATTTCCCTAACATTTAGAGCTTGTAATACATGGGAGGAAATAATAAGGAGTACCATTGAAATGGATAACCAGCGCAGGGGAAAAGAAGGGAAAAAGACAATCATTTGACGATCTTTTTTTTTTTTTTTTAAGTCATTCAAAGGCTGGTGAGTTCTTTGCACCGAATACTCTCTGGAACTGTTGTGCAAAAAAAAAAAGAAAAAAGAAAAAAAAGATGAAGACTTAAAAACAGAGTAAAGATCGGTAAGCGATGGAGACAGCATGGGGGCAGAGTATTTTGCGAGGCTTCTTTGTATTCGGAGAGCCCTTAGAATATCACAGCTGCGGCTGGCAGAAATCCAGCTTTTGACTCACTTTTTCCAAAGCTAGTTTCAGCCGAACAGTATTAGTCTCTAAATATTTTATATTTGTAGTTGTCCACAGTTGTGTAGTTATTGTGCCAGATCCTCTCGCCGATCTCACCATTGTGTTTGATCTTCTTTGTGCACAGGAAGATATGTTAAACTGATTCCCTGCAGCTCTTGGGCTGAGTCATTCAAAGGCTTTCTATGTCACCTCAGTCATGGCTTTGGCTTCAAGAACAAAACAAAGGGCATGTGTAGCCTGGTCTCCGATGGTGCATTCAGATGGTACCTTCCTGTACTCTAAGGAATAGCTCACACAAGGATGCACCAATTTCTCTGTAAAGGTAAAGGTCCCCTGTGCAAGCACCGGGTCATTCCTGACCCATGGGGTGATGTCACATCCCGACGTTTACTAGGCAGACTTTGTTTATGGGGTGGTTTGCCAGTGCCTTCCCCAGTCATCTTCCCTTTGCCCCCAGCAAGCTGGGTACTCATTTTACCGACCTCGGAAGGATGGAAGGCTGAGTCAACCTTGACCCGGCTACCTGAAACCAACTTCCGTTGGGATAGAACTCAGGTCGTGAGCAGAGCATGGACTGCAGTACTGCAGTTTACCACTCTGCACCACGGGGCTCTTATCTGTGCCTTTATTTCTCAAGAATTTCTGTTTGCCCTTCATTCGGATTTAACTAGGAACATCTTAAAATTAAATTCTGAATTTCTAGCCAGCATTGCATAATGGCTAGAGTGTTGGATCCAGATCTGGAAGACCTGAGTTAAAATCCCTACTCGGACATGAAGCTCTCTGGGTGGCACTGAGAGCAGTCCTAGGCAGGTCTACAAACACAGAAAATTCCTATTATAGTCCATGTTGCTTACTCCCAGGAATGTGTTCTCAGGATAGCAGCCTTTGGGCCAGTCACGTTATCTCAGCCTAATCTACTTCATGAGGTTGTTGTGCTATAACATAGGAAATAACCATTGACGCCACCCAAAGCTTCTTGAAGGAAGGACGGGATAAAAATATACCAGAATCATTTGTATCTTTTCCCAGTGCTTTATCATCAGTGTCTGTGCACATACATTGATAAAAACTTTTTCAAATCACACTGTGATATGATTATGTACATGAATGCATCAAGATTCTATTTGTGTGATTTTTTAAAATTGGTGCACATAGTTGCTCCCGCCTGTTGGTAAAACATGCATATTTTGATTTAAAATATGTACATTCATCCTTATGATTTTGCAGAGCTTTGTCAATGCACAAGCCCACATTGGTAATACATAGGAAAGGGGAAGATGCATGTAAACTGCAGGAAAAAATGAGAAGACCAACTTCACATGTAGAATGGTTGGCACACAGACCAGAATTTTGAAAAAGGGAATACTGGAAAACTCCTAATTCATGTGTCCACAAATCTGAAACTAAGGGAGAAACTCAGGCAAGAATCATAATCTCTAGTTCACATGTCATGCACATCACATGATCACTGTACGCAAGATGAAAGGCTGCTAAATGTTTGGCCTGACTACCCTGAGAAACTCAATGCTGGAGGATATGTGGAATGTCAAAAATTTTGTCAGTGGTGTTGTTTCTGTGACGACCGATTCACACATGCAGATCAAACGGGGGTTGTTCTCACCAAGTGAAAGATGGAGGTGACAAGATGGCATCAGGATAGCAGCAGCTGCCTGTTGCACTCTCAACCTTTTGTTTTCTGCTGTTTCTTTTAGTTTACTTTTGATTCACGGTCATTCTACTTTGGAGGGCAAAGTAAGGAAGACTAATTCTCCTGAGGCCTGACCTGAATGGCCCAGGGTAGGTTGATCTCATCAGATCTCAGAAGCTAAGCAGGGTCAGCCCTGGTTAGTACTTGGATGGGAGACCACCAAGGAATACCAGGGTCACTGTGCAGATGAAGGCAATGGCAAACCACCCCTGTTAGTCTCTTGCCTTGAAAACTCTACTGAGTTACCATAGGTTGGCTGCAACTTGACAGCACTTTACACATACAGCTTTCCTATGGTTGCCAACCTCCAGGTAATAGCTGGAGATCTCCTGCTATTACAACTGATCTCCAGCCGATATAGATCAGTTCACCTGGAGAAAATGGCTGCTTTGGCAATTGGACTCTATGGCATTGAAGTCCCTCCCCTCCCCAAACCCCGCCCTCCTCAGATTCCACCCCAAAAACTCCCGCCAGTGGTGAAGAGGGATCTGGCAACCCTAAACTCTCCGGAAGACTGTTGGACTAATTCTGAGGCGCTATTGTTTATCATCTATCTAACTATCATGGTGAGATCCAAAACACTCTGTAGGTCAAGCCTGGACACTCAGGGGCAAACAAAGACTCCTAAGCAACTGAGAATGGATGAACTGCTTAACCCGCTGAAGATTGTAAGTGATAACCATGTTGTTTCAGCTATTTCTGCTTCAAATAGATTCTCGGTTCTGGGGTAGTCCCTTATTGCTAATTGCTTATTCCTCATTAGCACCTATGCCCAACATGGACTTTGGATAAGTGCCAGGAGGAGTTGCTCAACAATGAAGTGGGGAACTGTTTGGGAAATACTTCTTATGATAATCCACTGGCTTTACATTAATTGCAAGATAATCCTTTACTGTTTATTGAAAACCAGTGCCTCCTACCTGCTCCCATAGTTATTTCAATTTTTGAGCAGCTGGACTTTAGTCCAGAAATATCCAAATAAGAATGAAGGCTTCCTGAATTTCCAAGTCCCGGAGCTAACAAGGAGGTGTCTGCCTGGCAAGAAAAGCAAGGTCAGCTGGCAGGAGAGTTCCATAACATGCCAACTTCAAGGTTTGCTAGCAACAGAAATTGTGAATGGATTTTACACGTTAATCAGGTTATGCTAAAATTGCCTTAATACAATGAAGGCAAGTGGGAGATGTAAAAAGCAATCAAAATTTCACTGAGTAAACTTTTACGAACACACCCTCCATGTATCGACTTAACTGCTGCTGGCTGACTCCGCAGTCCACCTGCTTTTATGAGAATTCTGCTAGCATTTAATCATTCCTCTATACCACTTATGCTTCTCAGAATTAGAGATTTCCTTGCCACTTTCCAAATATTTCCTGCCAGAGTCTTCAGAGATTCAATTTCTCCCTTGCCCACTGATTCTTGTTCACAGATTGTTCTGGGAAATGTCCCTCAATTAAGAACTCTGAATCAGGTAGTACTAATGGGATTTGCATTACTCCTGCTGCCTCTTCTGTTGCAATGTCCAGCTCCTAGGCTGTTTCTACTTCTTACATGACTGTTAGATATCAACCTCCCTGTACTGCTGAAAAACCCTTGGATAAACTAACGGACAAATGGGAGAGAAGTTCTTCTCACTCCTCCCAGGAGAGAAACAAAAGACTATTGCTCTGAGGTTTGCTGGGAACTATGGCTTGCATGTAAGGCTGCCAGATGATGCCCCACCACCGGCCTCTGTTTCCAGCTTGAAGTGATGGCAGGAGAATTTTTTTTTTTAAGGCTGACTTCGAGGGAAATCCTGGACATATTTTAGTCCTTCTAGGAATATCCAGAAACTATGGTAAAACCATAAAGAGGTGTGAAGGACCCAGAAGTGACATTCCATTACCAGTGGCTCCCTCCCCCATGTCCCTGCCTCCAGTCTCTGGCGGGTTGCCAAGCCTGGCAACCCTTCTTAGATCCCATGGATGATTTTCAGAGATACAAGGGATTTCTGTTTCTAGAGCACAATTTTCTTGCCTCCCCCTCCTGCTGCAGCCTCAAATGCTCCCAATACTGCTCCTGAGGGACAAAGAACCCCACAAACTGCTTGGGGAGAATTCAGAGATTGGCAGCGGAATGGGGAATGAGTAAAAATCACCCCTGCCACAGGAATCCTCCATGGGATCCATGGCAATATATATATTACCGAGAGTGTGTCTATAATTAAATGTAGCCATTGATACAAGATCTCAGATGATGAAAGCGTTTTGTTTACAACAGACATACAAATACTATGTTATTTGTTTTAGTGACTGGATTGCATTATTGAAAGAGGCCGGTTGACCGTATAATGAAGAAAGAATTGAACTGATGTTACCCAGGGGATGCTTGGACAGTTCTCTGATTTTTTTTAAAATTTCTCCCACTTGTGAATGAAAATACAAGGGGTTCCTACATCTTTTCCTCCATGTGTGGAAAAGAAACCTGGGTAGGGCACTTTTGAGTGGACACGCAGAAGGGAAGAACTCATTAAGCAGCTCATCGATCCACCAGCTCTCTGCCAAAAGCTGCAGGCTTCCGTGACTGCTTTTCTTTTTCTTTTCTTTTTTTTGAGTAAAGATGAGGAGACTGCTCATGTAGCTCCTGTGTAAAATCAAGTTTGTCTGTGGCTGTGGCAAGGAAGCCAGTAAATATTTAATCACACGGCAAGTTAATGAGTAATTTGCTTGTGATTTCAAAGCGTTTAGCATAGCTTTCTCTCCCCTTCAAACATATTACACAGGGCAAGTGTTCTGAATTGTTTAGCCCACAAGATCTTCAAACACTTTCAAACCAGTAGTCACAAAAGTAATTAATGCAGTGTTGTTAAAACTCCTTGTAATTTCTAGAGCATTTCGAACTTTGCAGGACTGCCTAAATGACTTTGAAAGATCAATGTCAGCAAGGTTTTTTTTTTTTTTAATCTGAGTTATTGTGAAGGAGTTGCCTGCAGCCAAAGGGGGAAAAAAAGCAAAGCAAAGAAAGCTGCTATCTCATTGAAAACCCCACATATATTTACAGTGTGCATAAAGTATTATCCCCCAAGACACATCAACATTTCCTAGGCAAACATTTACTTTCCTAGGTGGAGTTTTATTCAATATAATTTGATAAACAGAAGTGCTTTCACATATCTATAAACTGTGGTTATAAGAGCCTGCATACGTTGGAGAATCTCAGTTTTAAAGGCCTTGTCAGCATTGTAGAGAATAAGGTTTATAGCTAAAGGTAAACACGAAGTCCTTAATTGTGCCTGGAATTTACAAGAGCTTTTAATGTTTCGGGTAAATCACTAGGAAAGCAGTTTTGTTCAAGTTGGTAGCCTACAGATTACATTAGCTCAGCATCTAGGGTTGTCAGGTCCCTCTTTGGCAATGGTGGGAGGTTTTTGGGGTAGAACCTGAAGAGGGCGGGGTTTGGGGAGGGTAGGGACTTCAATGCCATAGAGTTCAATTGCCAAAGTGGCCATTTTCTCCAGGTGAACTGATCTCTATCAGCTGGAGATCAGTTGTAATAGCAGGAGGTCTCCAGCTAGTACCTGGAGGTTGGCAGACCTATCAGCGTCACCTGGCTTGGATAAAAAGTGAGTTCAAGCCTATGGTTTGAGCGTCCCTGTTAACCCCTATTTTCATGTTCCCACACATAATAAATTCATTCATAGCTGTTGGGGCAAGGGATGCTGTTCTTCCGGGCCTTTCTCAATTCAAATGAGGCACAGGAATAGATTGACAAGGGCAGTTAGTTTTCCTGCCTCTAGGGCAGGGGTGGGGAACCCTTTTTCTGCCAAGGGCCATTTGGATATTTATAACATCATTTCCGGGCCATACAAAATTATCCACTTAAAAATTAGCCTGCTATATTTGGACATTTAGCCAAGAGGCACGACTGGAGACAGCTCCGAGTGTCTGCCATGTAGAGCAACTCGCTTTTGAGCTCTGCCATCCCCAGCTGAGCCCAAGAGATTCAGGCAGGGCAGCAAACTCACATCCACCTTGAATAGAGGCTATTCCTGTCTGCGGGAGGGGGCGGATCGCCAGTCTTAGATCCTTCTGAGCTAGAGATCTGCCAGGACCCATGAAGGGCCACACCAAATGATTTCGCGGGCCTTATACGGCCCCCGGGCCTGACGTTCCCCACCCCTGCTCTAGGGGATGGCTGTGAGGAAGCCACTAAAAGCCTTCCTACCTCCCGCAACACAGACATTTGACATTTGCTGTTGACCTACTCTCCCTCCCTAGTAGGCTTGCCAACTTCCAGGTACTCAACAATTTCTGGTACAAACTAAGCAACTACTTATGTACCTCTATATTATTTTTAATTATTCACTATTGTAGTATAATATTCAGGCATTAAACATCATGCCAAAACCTTCACTATTCCCACACTAATTTCGTGTACATTACAATTATATCCTAAGAAATTACATACAATGAAAATTCCTATAATACTGTTCAATAAATCAAATATGCACATAAACATCAGCATCCAAATAAGTTCAATAGTGAAGGTTTAGGCATGATGTTTAATGCCTGAATATTATACTACAATAGTGAATAATTAAAAATAACATAGAGGTATGTAAGTAGTTGCTTAGTTTGTACCAGAAATTGTTGAGTCTACGTGCTGACTATTATCTTTAGTTTACTTTATTTGCAGCATAGGTTGTTGGTTTTCACAACAACCTCCAGGTACTAGCTGGAGATCTCCTGCTATTACAACTGATCTCCAGCCACTAAAGATCAGTTCAACTGGAGAAAATGGCCACTTTGGCCATTTGACTCTATGGCATCGAAGTCCCTCCCCTTCCCAAACCCCACCCTCCTTAGGCTCTGCCCCATAAATCTCCTGGTGGTGGTGAAGAGGGACCTGGCAACCCTAAATCTATTGCAATATTTATTCTATGTGTCATTTTGTTTTTACTGCACTGTCTTGTACAATTCGCTTTTGGCAAAGTCTAGAGTATGTCTGCCTTAGACAATTTTCTATTTGCACTGTTCTGAGATTTCTGTAATCCTAATCCTATGGCATTGTTATTGGATGTCTTGTGCTGTCTGATTGAATGGAATCCTATATTTTGTAATCTGCCTTGAGTCTCATGAATGAAGTAAGTCAATAAATAAATATTCCAATATATTATGACATGATTCAGCCATTTACACAAACTAGTGAAAGCCCTTGATGTTTGTTTTGTGTCATTTATTTGGGAATGTTGCTGGGAACAAGTCAGCGTTCTCTTTTGTTAGAAGTTCCTTCTGTTGCCCTTCTTCAATATCCAGTTTCCTCCCAAGGGTCTCTAGAAGTTAAGTCTTTGAGTGGGTTGCTGGATGCACCTTGTCTCTAAATGGAGACTAAAATTTAGTTCCAACGTAACACAAAACCATTCTAAAACTATGCTGAGTTTGTGAAACCTGGATGCAGCTTAGAGCATCATTCAAATCTTGGTTCCATTTGGCAAATGCTGGTTTCTTTGTTTTTCCCTTTTACCCAACTCTTCTGCAGACACCTGAACTGGTATCTGAGCCTGCATTGCTCTATGGGCAATAGTGGGGAACAAGCCAGGATTAAGGCAGGATATCCGTGTTTGTATATCATAGAAAACTACAGCCATACCTCGTTTTATTGAGCTTCACTTTATTGCATTTCACAGATATTGCAATTTTTAAACAGTCAGCAGCCATCAACATTGAGGAGACCCTCAATCAGCAAAAAGATTATGACTCGCTGAAGGCTCAGATGATGGTAAGCATGTTTTTTAGCAATAAAGTACGGTATTTTTTTGAATTAAGGTATGTACATTGATTTTTTAAGACATGATGCTATTGAACACTTAACCGACCACAGTTTAGTGTAAACATAACTTTTATATACACTGGAAAGCCAAAAAAAAGTGTGACTTGCTTTATTTATTTTATTTATTTATTATAAGTCTTCTATCCCGCCCTGTATCTGCTTTATATCCTGGTCGAAGCTGGGCTCAGAGCTGCTGACAATCACAACACTTCATACATACATGTAGATTAAAACTAGGTCAAATATACAATAAAATTATTATTAATAAAACAAGTTGGTGCTAAAACCATCACAGGGGTCCATGGTGAGCCTGAGTGAGGGCAATCAGGATCCCCAAGTAAAACTCTGTAAGATGGAAATTTATGGACGAGAGGGAATATTTGCTTTATTGTGATATTCGCTTTAATGCAGTGGTTTGGAACCAAACCCGCAATATCTCCAAGGTATGCCTATATAGGTAAGACTGGCCAATTTTTTTAAAAAAAGCTTTCAGATCCTGGTTTGATGTTCCTTAACTAACCATAACCAGTAATCACACAAACCATTGCTAGTTCAATGAAACCACCATTGTGCATGGTGTGGGAACCAAACCTAGGTGTCCCTAAATGTGATGGAGATAGGATCAGACTTGTGAAGGTGCATTTCAGCTATGCGTGGCCCCAGTTCAGACTGGGGCTGCGTGGGGAGGAGACAGGTGCTTTAACCCTTCCATCTGTACTCACTTTCATGAACCAGAGCTGCCTCCCCTCTATTACAATGCTGTCCTAAACACACCCTCCTTCGCAGACCCTGACACCGGATTGGCTGCTCGGACTGTAGCCAAAGCCAATTACTGCAGTTCTCCAGCCCCTGCCAAGGAGCCAAAGGGGAAATCCCTCCCCTTGACTTGCTTCCCCAGACCTGTGGCCACAAAAAGTGGCACCAGATAAGGCTGGTGCTGTCACTTCTCATGTAGTCCAATCATTGCTCTGCTGCTTTTCTACTCAGCAGGCAGTTGTTTAAATAAACCACCAAACTGGTCATAAATCACATAAATCAGTGATAAATAAATGCTGTATTTTGTAGTAAAATCCCACTGTAGCAATATTAATGGCTGACAATCTGTTTGGACTGGCAGCATTTCCCTGCACGGATAGTTTTTCTTAAAACCCAGAGCAAACCTATTTGTTAGAAATTTGAGTTATTCAATGCTGAACTGATCAGCTCATGTTCGATTGACACAGTTGAACAAGGTAAGTTCATATACTGGACTCCACAGTGACTCGTTAGCAAAGGATTGAGTAAAGTGTCTCACTGCTGGCATTGTAACTCACAGGATGGGTCTCTTAAACAAATGCTTTGGGTGTGTCCAATCATTCGGTTTTTCGGGGACGAAGGTATCAATTTTGTGTTACTATGGTCATTAAATTTAAACTATCTGCCCATCTCTTGGAGGCTAACCAATGGTCAATGAAAATTGACCCTCTGTGCCCTTACTAAAGCTAAAAGACTGCTATTACAATAATGGAGAGATAAATGCCAAAGAGATAAATGCCCACCTCCATTACATCAATGGATTGAGGACCTTAGAACTTTATCAATATTTGAACACATGGCATATAGATGAGAATTGCGTATGGAGTTATTTTTAGATGTTTGGAAACCCTTTATAGAAACTTATGTGGAGATTTGCCATCTTTGTTGTCATATTTTTGTCTCTACCTTGTGTATTTTTTCTTTTTAAAAATTCTATTTAGTTGCTGGATTTTGAGTCCCCCCCCTGTTCTTTTGTTGTTGTTGTTATCTAGAAAGAAAGAAAGAAAGAAAGAAAGAAAGAAAGAAAGAAAGAAAGAAAGAAAGAAAGAAAGAAAGAAAAAGAAAATAAGTAGAACAAAGTAAGCTCAACTGTCAATCATGTTTGCAGGAAAAAAAATCACACCACACAAATGGCAGAACAATTGCTACAAATGTACAGTTGTACATCTGTAGGGTCCTTGCAGAAATTCAACTGAATATGCATAGGTTGGGGCCTGCCACTGAGATCCATTAGCCCCCTGCACAAATTCAATCACTCTGGATACATTGTCTGAGCACAGCTGATGTCATGCAACTCACAAGTGGCAGGTGGTAAGGGAAGGATCAAGGATTGAAGCCATATGGAGGGAACAAAGATGAGGTTACAGTCAAAGGTATCCCAGAGGGCAGGAGTGGAAGTTAAGTAGATAAAAACTGGGAATTGATCTGCCTACCAGAAACAGTCAGGACTTATTGAAAAGAACATAGAAGTCAATGTTGCATATCTCTGGCAGACAACGGGCAAGTGAATCAGGTCAGGTTCCTTGGAATGACATGTTTTACCTGCCCCTCAACTTATTATTACACCAAATCTTAGGTGCTCCCCTGTTGAAGCACAGTTCTCTTACATGAACCTGAGCATTGCCTAAGGGTGTCACAAAGGGTTTTTTTCAAGAATGCTAACCTCCAAAGGGTAGTTTGCTAAAGGAGAAGGTGCTTCAATTATGAAACTCCCTCCAAAGAAAGATTTCCTTGGAGTCATTGATTATATTAGAGAGGTCTGATTCAAGCCATCCTATTTGCTGGAGCATTTAGTGACAATTCATCTGCTTTGACTGTCTCACTTTGCTTTTCATGTGTATTTTGGCTATTTCACTGAAAGCCTTGTAGTAGATCAAAATGATAGAAAGTTTGGTATAAATCTTATAATTAAACAAGCAGTAAAGTTGAGATTTATACTAGGGCAGAGGTATGTTGTTTGCCTCTTCTAGGAAGCTTCCTCTAATAAACTTTAAGAAGATGCATGTCTAGAACAAGGACGATAGTCCATGGACCACCAGTAGCCCATGGTCCCTTTTCATCGGGCAGACAAAGAAAGCAACATTTCAAAAGTGCCCAGTTCAGCTCTGTGCCTCTGATTGCCAAGGCTGTAACTGGGGGGGGGGGGCAATGCTAGGAGGGCAGCCGCCTCGCTGTGGCATGCAGAGAGGGCGGGAGCACTGCCTCTTCAACCCGTCTCACTCCTCCTGTAGGAGAGGCAGTTCTGCTGCCTGCTCTGCATGCCACAGGGGCAGCAGCAGCCGTCCCCCCCAGGCTACGGTCCTGCTGATAGTACCCTCACTGGTGTGCCTCATGTGATGTAGAGCCACCACCATGCATACCTCAGATGCCTCTCCATAAAGGGGAGACTCTATTCCCATTTGTAAGTCCTAGAGTGCCTGGGGCAAGTATAGCATTGAAATGGGACAGACCCTGACTCTATCTTGGCCCAATCCACAGAATAGCTCATCTCAATGTGACCCTACAAAAAATGTTTTGGGATGCCCCTGGTTTAGAGAAGGATTATTCTAAACATATTCTGTTGACAAATGGTTTCAATTAGAGGCAAGTAACAATTAAGATGTAATTCCAAGTTGATTCTGTTCATTAGAACTCCTGGTAGGAAAATAGTATTTATTCTCAAGGCAGGGATTGGAGGACTAATTGGTTCTAGCTTTAATTTAGTGATGATACAATTTGGCTATAATTAAACTGAAAAGGTGGATTTAAACATTTCTAGATAAGAAAATTTAGGTACAGGGTTGTTTTGCTCAGCTGTTCTTTCTGTGTAATTAATGTATGCACCAGCCTATAAAATTTCACTGGTCTTCTCTTAATGTTTAAATAAACTGACTCCATAAACTGGAGCTCACAGTTTACAACTAATTCAATAATAGCTGAACAGAGGCGCTAGATTTGCTGATTCAGCTATTTATACAACTAGTGTTAAATTTTAAACTCTTTGAATCCAATCAGGCATTTCTCTAATCTTATATTACAACAGACATTTTGTCATTTGTGGCCTCTGCCATTGAGACAGCAGGATAGCTTGGATCCTACAGCAAATTTCTGCGAACAGAAGGGGGCAATTTTCACCCTTTCCAGCGCAGAGCCCAATTCATTCCTCATGCCATCCTCTGATCCCACAGTATTTTGGGGAGCATTTTGGGCACGCAGTGGAAGGGTGAGGCAGGGAGGTGCTGTTCTGCTGACAGAGACGTTTTCCATTAATGGAGATCTAGGGCCAAACTATGTTACAACATGAGGTAGGTTAGGCTGAGAGCCTGGCCCAAAGTCATCCATTAATCTTCACAGTTGTGTGGGGATTTCGACCCCAGGATTACTGGCCCTACTCTGACATAATAACACCCATGTCCACGTGGTGCTAATTTCCACATTATGGAGTACACAGGTCAAGGCTATGTGTAACACTCATATAAGTGCTGTAATGTTTCCACAATTCTCACATGTGTGGTGCTCAATTTGGATTGGGACCAAGGCATACATTGAGAAGGGGCTTCAGCATTCATCCATAAGATGAGCTGGGTGGGGCGGCGGGGGGGGGGCAATTTGGCCCACTGGTGAAACCCATATATTCTCTGGGATAGATGTGGGTTTCCACAACAGGCCTAATAGCTCTGCCAGAGTAATTTAAGGAAGGTCCTGGTTTGTGTGCCCAAGGAAGCTTTGGGCTCGCTTTCTCAAACAAGAGGAGCGTGGCTGGCAAACCACTGTTGAATCAGAGAGGAAGTTGCAACGTGGCCTGGGATTTTTCTGTTCAATGAAAAAATGCCGTTAAATCGCATTGGGCATGCCCAAGCCCTTGAGTGCATTTAAAGTGGCTCTTTGGATCCCAGCCTATATCTTTGCATGATGGGATCTCCTGGAAATTTTGCTCAAACAGATGTTGTTTGCGGGTTTGATGCATTTAGCTGTTCATTCTTTCATTTTTCTTCCTGAAAGAGACATTCCCTTGAAATTGTCAACACAGAAAGTATTATAAGTGACAGCAAACAAATTATTGATTGAAATCGGCCATCCTTCTGCATGTGTCCCATTCTGCTTACAGCTGTATAGAGAAACAAAGGAGACAAAGGACGATCCTTTGAGGTACGTTATCAGAATTGCTAAAAAAATAATAACCAAGCAGAGATGGCCTGAATTATCTTGCAAAGTTATGATTCTATCACCAATTTATAACTCTGGTGTCATTTCTCAATAAAGGCCTCTGAAATAAGGTACATTCTGCACAAATGAGATTGCTTTTATTTCTAGATTTATCTTTTCTTTTTCTCGCTTATCATTTTATTTAATGATTCCAGACCTTTTCTGAGGAACATATCATAATTTCGACGTTTTCATTTTTAATGGTTGGAGGAATGCCACGAGCTTTGAACAATAAGATCCTGTTTTGAATTTATGCTGAATGTCTAAAGTTGGCCTCCCCTCCCCTCTTCCTCAAATCGCAATCCCTCATACATTTCAGAGATGAAAATAGGGATGCTCTTGCATGCTAGTAATTAGATGGGCCCAGAGGTGGAGTCCAGCACTCCAGGGGCATGGCCTATTGGACAACGGCAGGGCTGTGATGGAGCCAACACAAATTAGATCATGATCTCCAGTAGAAGCTAAATGAGGTTGAGCTAATGTTTTCTTTCTTTCTTTCTTTCTTTCTTTCTTTCTTTCTTTCTTTCTTTCTTTCTTTCTTTCTTTCTTTCTTTCTTTCTTTCTGTACATTTTTGGTCTATGACTGCAATAAATTATAATTATTATATTATCACTCGATAATATAATATAATATAATATAATATAATATAATATAATATAATATAATATAATATAATATAATATAATATAATATAATATAATAGATTGCTCAATGAAGATGTCAACCCAGTGTGCGGCTGCTATGAAAAGGGCAAATTCCATGCTGGCCATAATTAGACGAGGAATAGAGAATAAAACTGCTGATATCATACTGCCCTTGTACAAATCTATGGTGAGACCACACTTGGAATACTGTGTACAGTTCTGGTCACCACACCTAAAAAAGGATATTGCAGAGCTTGAGAAGGTGCAGAAAAGAGCTGTTCAGCTTGGAAAGAAGACAGTTAAGGGGGACATGAAAGAGGTCTATAAAATTATGCATGGTATGGTGAGAGTGGACCGGGAGACACTTTTGTCCCTCTCTCATAATACTAGAACACGGGGTCACCTGGTCAATGATATACTTGAAATGGAGGATGCAAAACTAATTAGTTCTTTTCGCATTTTCCTGACAAAGGAACAAAACAATATAATAATGAGGCTATGGAACCTTAAAGATAACCTTACCCAGATTAAGTCAGCACAGGCCCATTTACCCCCATTTAAACCAAGGGTACCTTCCCTTTCTACTAGAACTGAGCACCAACCATATTCCAAACACACGGTTGATATGACTCCTGACTTAGTAAACCAGCCAGCCCAAGAGTCTGACCTACTTCAAGGCAATGCCCCAGTTCCTCTGGAACCAACCATAATAGTGTGTCCTCCTACAGCAAATTCTAACTTGCTTAGGGAGATGTCTCCTACAGGTCTCCCTGATAAGGACTGACTCTCATCTTGCTGCAAAATTCTTAGCTGGAATGTTGCTGGATGGTCAGCTAAACTTACTGATTCTGATATACAGTTATTTTTTTCGACCTGTGATATCATCCTTGTTCAGGAAACCTGGGCCACAATGAGATCTTTCTCCCAGGCTTTACCTCTTTTACCCAAAAAGCAATCAAAGGCTCTGTGGGCCGCCCTCGTGCAGGACTAGCATGCTTTATCTCCACTTCTTTAAGCATAAGCTCAATTGATCTTCTTTTGGCTGAAGAGTTGGTGCTAGCAGTTAGAGTAAACCTGACTTTTTCTTCACTTATTTTATTTTCTGTTTATATTCACTCTTCCTACACACTTGACACTGAGAGACACTGTCCTTCAGTTACTCCTCTGAAGATGCCGGCCACAGCTGCTGGCGAAACGTCAGGAAAGAAAATACCAAGACCACGGTTACACTGCCCGGATAACCTACGAGAACCAATGAACTCTGACCGTGAAAGCCTTCGACAATATAATCCCACAAATGCTAGTGGAGGGGCTGGTGGTAGGATATCCAGCTTTCTACCACTCTGAAAAAAACAAAATGATGAATAAAGTCTGTTAAGTGATATTTGTTGTGATAGGAGCACACACTACAGCTAGACTGAAGAAATATTTTGAAACTGGAATTGTGAAGCATCAGACAGCCAAGTATCAGGGATATTTCCTGCCCTGCTCTGAAAAGAGCAAACCATTTCTAATATGCAGTATATCTGCACTGAGTGTTGTGAAGAAGAAAGGTGGCATAAAAGCATTTTTAATGAATGCTTGTCTGTGTACCTGATCCATTGAAATGCCCACTAAGATTTCCACTAAGCAATATTGTTCCAGTGGCGAGTACCCAACATTATGCTGAAGAAAGTTTCTTCAGACTAATGAACCTGCCTCCAACTTTAGAGGCGGTTCCATTGGAGGAAAAATCATGTAGCCAGAAGAATGACCCCTTAGGCTGGAGAAAGGCTTTAAACTTTGGGAAGTGAAGTGATAATTTGGTAAGTGAACTGCTCATCTTGTTTCTCACTGAGCATTCAAACTTTTTGTCAAGGAAAAACAGCAAGTTGAGAACCCAGAACATTAATTTCCATAGGACAAATCCCTGATAATTTGAGTTGCCATCACTAAGCAGGGATAGCCAGAGCAAATGGTACCAAAGAGATATTGTACAAAAGGTAGCCAGAGTGATTCACTTGTTATAGACCTGCTTGACACAGGACAAAAACAGATGAACAGAAGGCCCAGGAATAGTTCAAGGTCTGGCAATTCCTTTGTTATCTCCAGTTGGTCATTAGTTAATGAAGGATATTTTCTAATTAGCTCCCATCTTTAAAATGACACACAGCCCATCCCACCATTCAGGTTTTATAGAAGAAAATGCACACAACATTTATTTTAATTAAAGTCAATGCTTTTTCATGTCAGTGGATAAGATCTATGGCTAATTCATACTGTCCTTTGAGAGATACAGGATGCTGCTTATTCTGTTTGAGGGGGAAGAATTAATTTATGTCATTAGCTTGATTTGTAGCTGACCAGGGCAAGTAACAGCATTAAAATAAGAAACCTAGTTGTAATTCAATACAGTCATTTTTAAAAACCCTAACCATCTGCATTAAAGTACAATATCAGGATTAAAATGTCCCATTCCTTCTTAACACAGTCCATTACAAATCAGCCCGAGTACCTTGTAAGACTTTTGGAAAATGTTGAACTTGAGCTTTGGTGGGGCTTTCCTCTGGACTTTTCAGAGGAAGGGAATTCTACAGATTGCAGGCGACCACTGAGGAGTTTCTCTTGCCCTTGTGGTAAAGTCCTGACCCTCCAATGGGTACCATTGGCTATTAGTAAAAATTGCAATGGAACCCAGGAGAGAGCGCTGAATCTGGGAAGAAAGCTACGCAGTGCATGTTAATGCATGTAATGAAACTGTGATACTTTTAGGCAGCCTCAGGGAACAGGGACAGTGAGCTTACCTCTTTCCCTCCTGACCATTTTTATCCACTCAAATTCATTCCCAAAGCTGCTTCTTCCCTTACCTGTCAGGTTCCAGATATGTTTTTACAAGTCTAATAGTAGATTTTGTAGGTTAAAAACAAGCAGTTGGAGGCACTAGAACATAAGCCGCAGAAGAAGAAGAAGAAGAAGTTGGTTTTTATATGTCAACTTTCTGTACCACTTAAGGAAGAATCAAACCAGCTTATGATAGCCTTCCCTTCCCCCCTCCCACAACAAACACCCTGTGAGGTAGGTGAGGCTGAGAGAGCTCTAAGAGAGCTGTAACTAGCCAAAGGTCACCCAGCTGGCTTCACGTGTAGTAGAATAATCTAGCCTACAGGTGAGGAAGGCATGAATGATGACCAAATGAAGTTGAAGCAGGAGAATTTTGATATGAATAACACCTTGACTTGAAGCAGAGTAGATGGACTAAACCAAGACTATATAAATCAGAGCTTTTAAGTCATGGTTTAACTCACCAGTAAAAATGGCAGATTGTTCTCCAGCTATTTCTTAAATATTTGTGACATTCCACAGAGGCTGGGTTGGACATTGCAAGTTACCATGTCCTGAATGCTAAACTAGTCCTAAAATACCACCATTTTGAAACTTTCAAAGGGCTATGATTAACCACCTCCCTTAGTTTCAGTGCTGGGCCCTGATTTAAATTTAAATCTGACAACTAGCCTGAAAGATAAACAGAGTTACAAAATACAAAAAGCATTTTGACTGCCCAGAGCATCCTCCCTTGAGCTGAAATGTTCCTGTACAGTGCACATCCATACTGTCATGCCTAAAAAACCAACTGGTATACCTTTGGGGGATAGAGAGTCTCTTGTGGCTCGGTTTGCGGCTTAAATTATGCAGCCTTTATAGCATTTCCACTAAATAAAAGTAGCTCTCTGATTCTTCTCTGGGGTATATTTGATTGCGATCAGCTACATTCCCATTTTTTAACTCGCCAATCCCTTGTTTGACTTTACAACTTTCCCCTCATTTTCTAGTATTCTTCTCTTTACATAATCTAGAGCCACTTTTCAGAATTTATTCCCCTACACCTATAATACAGAACCTCGTGGCACAGAGTGTTAAACTGCAGTACTGCAGTCAACAGCTCTGCTCACGACCTGAGTTTGATCCCTACGGAAGTTGGTTTCAGGTAGCCGGCTCAAGGTTGACTCAGCCTTCCATCCTTTTGAGGTCGGTAAAATGAGTAGCCAGCTTGCTGGTGGTAAACGGGAGATGACTGGGGAAAGCACTGGCAAACCACCCCGTAAACAAAGTCTGCCTAGTAAACGTCAGGATGTGACATCACCTCATGGGTCAGGAATGACCCAGTGCTTGCACAGGGGACCTTTACCTTTTACATCTATAATACCAAAATGAAATCGGATGGAGTTCTATTGCCCCATGGCAATGCTCTGCTTGACCGCCAATTGTTTCAATAGACAGTTAAGTCAGTGACAAAACATATAAATCATTCATAAATTAATGCTGTGTTTTTTAAACAATCCTATTGTTTGGTGTTTGTCTTAAGTTGTCCTTACCAATGTTAATGGCTGCTGATCTCTTTGGGTCAGGCAGTGTTTTTGTGCATGTGTGCAGTTTTGTCAAACGCGATACAAACCGGTTTGGCACTTGTTCAAGTCATTTGCTGTTGAACAGAACAGGACAGGCCTGGTGATGATTGGATCACATCTGATTGTCATAGTCGAACAAGGCAAGTTCACTTGTTGAAAAAATTCTATGTGAAATCTGTGGTATTCCTACAAAGAACAATGTGCTGAGTCAACTATGCTTGCACACACTTGCCTTTTCATTGCTTACTTAACCTTTGGTGGTACCTGGAAAGCTGAATATGTGAAGTAACTGGCTTGGAAAGCATTGTGTTGATGTTGGTCTGCAGAGATTATGCTGAGTCACACATGCAAACAGCCCTCTGAGGTTGAGATCACAAAGTGGCGACCATGTAGGTGTGATCTAACTACCCCCCGAAGTGCCCTAGAACATGGGTTCCCAGCATGGTGTCTGTGGGTGCCATGGAGAGTTTACAACCTCCAGGGGGTTCTACCAGAACTTGCACAGAAAGGCAATCCAAACCAATGGTTAACAAATATAAATGAACTTTGTTAACAAGACAGGTAAGTATATATACAAGTACTTATTACAAAAATGGTCACAACAACAAGAACACACAAAGTGTATATCCAAAATCAATGTGTCAAATAATAATATAATAATCTCTTCCTTTTACTTTTTTGTTCACAGGGATCATGGGTAAGTTCTGGTAGAATTACTATTTACACAGAAGTGTCTATATATGGATATTATATAACCTCCAGGTGGTGGCTGGAAATTTCCCGCTATTACAACTGATCTCCAGCCGATAGAGATCAGTTCACCTGGAGAAAATGGCCGCTTTGGCAATTGGATTCTATGACATTGAAGTCCCTCTCCTCCCCAAACCCCGCCCTCCTCAAGCTCCACCCCAAAAACCTCCCGCCGATGACGAGGAGTGACCTATCAACCCTAACGAAATGGGTGGGGCCAAGTAGGGCTTTTGCCTGGCAAGGCTTGTGGTTGATTATTGGAGATTTGATGGGCTGTCAGATTTTTAAAAATGTTGCTTTGGCAGCAGCTGCCACCACAGCACAAGGATCTGCACTGTGTTACTGTAATTAAGCTGTGGCATTTTGTGGCTGGCTCCGACTCAGATGGCAGCTATTTTGTTGCTGTGCCCACCACGATGTGTCAAAATTCCAAATGTGCCCTCAGGTTTGGGGACCACTTCCCTAGAACTTTCCAGACTTAGCCCTTATTTTGAGGACACTGCTCCTTGCAGTCTTATTCCCGACCTGCATCCCCCAGAGGAGGAAACTTATCTTCTGACCTTGCCGTGTGCTTTTTCCACCCATAAATAAATAAAGAGAATGCTGCTTAGATGGATTCCCCCCCTTTTAAAAATCTATTTACCCCCTGGTGTCATGTCAGTGAGCAGAGATACAATTTTGCATGCACCCTCTTTCCAGCGAAAAGTTCCATTACCCTCCCATGATACTGCCCTGTATATGAATGAAGAGATTTCCCCTTAGTCCTTTCAGGTGGAAAATTTCTAATAAATTATTGCTCAACATGTGGGTAGGCAGATTGACGAGGAGTGCTCTGGAAGGACTCCATCGTAACTTAAAGGCTGAGCCTAAATATTTTGCGAAAACTTTTGAATGTGTCATTTTTTATCCTTGATTGCGGGCCCTTTACTTTTTCAATTTCGCAGAAGCCTCTTCAGCCGGCATGATTAATGCAAAGAACTCACCGGATGACTCTCAGAAGTCATTTGCGGGCCGCAGCTTCTGTGATCAGATGAGTAAAGAGCGATATTTGGATCGTAAAGAAAAATCATCCAAGAATCGCTGAATATGGATGAGTTCCCAAATAACAGATATTATCCACCATGGGGGGAGAAAGACCTTCTTTTCCTGGAATGCTCCAATTGTTTATGTATTTAGAATATTTTCATAGGCCACATATTTTCCCCAAAGGGGTACACGATAAATAATATATCACAATTAAAATAAAAATGTTTCTGCTGTAAATAATTGCAGTCTTCCTTTCCTCAGTCCTCTGGTGCTCACTTTGTCCTCATTCTTTTGAGGATACTGTTACCAGCTTCATTCGCTGCTCTTTGACACACAGTTCTGACAACATTCCAGCTATCAACATGTATTAAAATGAGCGGTCAACTTGTAAGAAAGATTCATTTGGGCTCCTATTGTTTTTTAAAAAAAGGTAAAGGTCCCCTGTGCAAGCACCAGGTCATTCCTGACCCATGGGGTGATGTCACATCCCGACATTTATGAGGCAGACTTTGTTTATGGGGTGTTTTGCCAGTGCCTTCCCCAGTCATCTTCCCTTTACCCCCAGCAAGCTGAGTACTCATTTTACTGACCTCAGAAGGATGGAAGCCTGAGTCAACCTTGAGCCGACTACCTGAAACCGACTTCCGTCAGGATCGAACTCAGGTCGTGAGCAGAGCTTGGACTGCAGTACTGCAGCTTACTACTCTGCGCCACACAGAGCTTACCAAAACACAAATTACTGTGATTTTTTTTTTGCTCTTGGGAGAAAAGCCAGGGTCTTGCATTCATTTATGGATTTGCTAATGTGAAGAGTGAGATCCAGTCAGCTCTTTTAAACTTCATTCCTCTTTTACTGGATTTCTCTCTGAAATCCAACAATCCATTTCTTTATCACTTTTTAGGAATGTGGAGTCAGCTTCCAATCAATTCTGTTTTGATCAAAGAGACACTTGAAGAGAGGGGAAGCAAGAAGGGAAGTTCTGCAAAATTTCAGAATTTAACTCACTCTGTATGTAATGTATTTAGTTGATGCAAGGACTATGCTGAACTATTGAACTGTTGAACTCAGCTGTGCTGAACTGTGTTGAGCTTGAGGCTCTGCTCCGGGCTCCGTCGTCTGTTTCTCCTGTTGGACGGTAGACAGCTGGTTGGCCACTATGTGAACAATAGTTGGATTTGATAGGCCTTTGGTCTGATCCAGCATGGCTCTTTTTATGTTCTTATCCTATTGGAACCAGCTCTTGCCTGAGTCATGGAGGTGAAAACAGGAAGCTTTTCTGACTGGAAGGAATCTGTAGAGTCAAGGCAGCCACTTAAGTTCTGATAAGTGGGCGTAGCTAAGTGGCCCATTTTCTCGAGCCTGTGACCCCGGCCCTTCTATACAGTGATAAAATGATAGTAAAAAAGATGTGTTTTAAACCATGAAATACTTAAAAGCATGCTTAAACTTTCTAAGGCACATGGCTGCCCTGAAGACCAGGAAAAGAAAATATTGCTACTTCCTATCAGGAAGCCTAATTAGGCAGGCAGATGAACGATTTCACTAATTTATATTCTCTGTGACTTTTGTGATGAAACACCACAATATGCATATGGCCTTTGAGCTTTAAAGAGTTTACTGTTTGCAGCTGTAAAGGACACAAGAGGGAATACCTCAACATATGGCAGAATTCAATAAAATGAATCATGGCAGCATACGAGCAAGAAACAGACATTTGCAAAGTGTGTAAATTCATGGGTCCCTGCATATGTGCCCCTCCCCGCACATTGGTAATGTTTTTTTTCCATTGGTTCTTGTAGGTTATCCGGGCTGTGTAACCGTGGTCTTGGAATTTTCTTTCCTGACGTTTCGCCAGCAACTGTGGCAGGCATCTTCAGAGTAGTAACACCGAAGGACAGTGTCTCTCAGTGTCAAGGGTGTAGGAAGATATAGTCAGAAAGGGGTTGGGTTTGAGCTGAGTCATTGTCTTGCAAAAGTAATGTGCTAGTCATTGTCCTGTAAGTATCAAGATAATGTGCTAATGACGGTGTGGTATGTTAATATGGAACCATTGTATCCTGAAGTGATCTTCAGGATACACCGTCATTAGCACATTATCTTGATACTTACAGGACAATGACTAGCACATTACTTTTGCAGGACAATGACTCAGCTCAAACTCAACCCCTTTCTGACTATATCTTCCTACACACTTGACACTGAGAGACACTGTCCTTCGGTGTTACTACTCTGAAGATGCCTGCCACAGTTGCTGGCGAAACGTCAGGAAAGAAAATTCCAAGACCACGGTTACACAGCCCGGATAACCTACAAGAACCAATGAACTCTGACCGTGAAAGCCTTCAACAATGTTTTTTTTCCATCTTTAGTAACTGGAATCATACTAGCTTTTGGATTTTTGTTGCCCTCTCTCACAGGATTTCGTTTAAAGCCCTCCTTATCAGATTTGCAAGACTCTTGCCAAACACATTTTTTCCTACCCTTGTGAGATGCAAACCTTCTCCTGACAGAAGAGCTCCATCTTGAAAGTGTAGGCCATGGTCCAAGAAACCAACCCTCTCCTGATGACACCATCTGTGTAGCCAGTCGTTTACTTCTAGTATTATTCTGTCTTTTCTTAAACCTGTCTTCAACAGGAAGAAGTGATGAAATCACAGCCTGGGCTCCCAGGCCATTCACCCTTTTACCCAGAACTTCAAAGTCTCTTTGGATACATTCTGGGCTGTGCCAGGGAGTATCATTTGTTCCCATATGGATGAGCAAGAAGGGATAATAATCTGTGGGCTTGATGAGTCATAGAACCATAGAGTTGGAAGGGCATCATATAAGCCATCTAGTCCAACTCTCTGCTCAATGCAGGATCAGCCTAAAGCATCCCTGACAAGTATTCAACCAACTGCTGCTTGAAGACTGCCAGTGAGGGGGAGCTCATAACTTCCCTAGGTATCTGATTCCACTGCTGAACAACTCTTACTGTACTCCCCCCCAATATCCAGTCGAGAACTTTCTGCTAGTAATTTAAACCCATTATTGCTAGTCTTATCCCCCACTGCCAACCAGAACAGCCGCCTTCCCTCTCGAAATTACAGCCCTTCAAATACTTAAAGAGAGCAATCATGTCCCCCCTCAACCTGCTCCAGACTGAACATTCCCAAGCCCCTCAGCATTTCCTTGTAGGGCTTGGTCTTTCTAGGCTTTCTAGCCTTTCTGTCACATCCTGGATACATGCACCTGATAGACAACATACCTCTTAAGATGACACGTTGCTTTCATTCCTTGAGTTAAGACACTTTGCTTTTATTCCTGCCCATGGCCTGGCCTCACACTCACAATATGAAATCACACCCTTAGGTCACTGTGCCTCCTGGCAGCAACCAAGGGAAGGGGAGGTCAGAATCTGGAAATGGTGGCAAGCTACCTGAAGAAAGGTTCCAAGTCCCCTTTAATGGGGAGTTGGGGAGCACAAGGGACTTCTGTTGAGATGGGTGGATCTCCCTCACCTAAAGTAAGGACTTCTGTTCCAGCCTCCGAGCAGGGCTGGGTCTCTCACTTGCTCGAGGGCCGTTGGCCTGAGTGCGGGGGTGGGGGGAGAGAGAGAGAGCATCTCACCGGGCAGCCAGGCAGAAGCATCACAGATCCATCACCACAAAATCGCTTTTTATTACCAAATTTATTATCGCTTTTATATTACCAAATAGGTAGACATAACAATTCCAGAAATTACTGTGTAGTGGCCAAAATCATCTAGATTGAATTAGTATTTAAAATCTATTAGAATTTAAGATCTGGCCCAGTTACAAGTAACTTGATATTCATCTTGGACTGTCTTTTTATGTAATTTATTTTTACCTGTTGATACAAGGGCAGTGCCTTTCTTTTTTAATCCAATGGTACAGTAAGAATAATGAAAAGACTTAATCTGTCACATTTTCTTAGGTACTGATGGATTCAATTGCTTACTTCAGAGATGGAGGTCATTTTCTTTCATTGGTAGCTGAGAGTTACTGAGTAATTTCCATGTCTTTGAAAGGCTGAAAGGTGATTTCTTTTGAGTGCCTGCCTCAGAAGATTCCAGCTGTAGTTATTGGTAAAGACTCTGTACAGGCATTAAAACTAATTGACTGTTCCTAGCATTCGGCTAGGTTGTATAATATTTATGGAATCATTGGTTCCGCTGAGGCTTATAATTTTGATCTTTATATGGATTCTGGCAGTGATAGTATTACTGAAACTTTCTAATGCTAGTGGATATGTTCATGACTCCCCACCCCTCCCCAGCACTATTTGTATATATTAGGGAAGGGTACATAGAGCACATGCTTTGCTTGAAGAAAGACAATCCCTGGCCAAGGGCATTGGTGAAAGGCTAGTGTGACAAGAGTCCAGGGGCTTGGTTGTCTGGGGGGGGGGGGCTGGGTAACTAGGCAAAGTGCCTCAACCCATGGCTTTTTTTGTGGTGGTACTCACCGACACTTCTTGGGGAGGGTTCTCCCAAGTCCTGAGGGAGGGAATTGGTGGAAATCAGTGCAACCTTATATATGAGTACCAACTAGGGTTGCCAGCCTCCAAGTACAAGCTGTAGATCTCCTGCTATTACAACTGATCTCCAGCTGATAGAGATCAGTTCACCGGGAGAAAATGGCCGCTTCAGCACTTGACCTCTATGGCAAAGAAGTTCCTCCCCTCCTCAGGCTCCGCCGCAAAAACCTCCCGCCGGTGGCGAAGAGGGACCTGGCAACTCTAGTGCCAGCACTTTTTTAAAACCAAAAAAAGCACTGCTTCAAAGGATCAAGTTAACAATATCCTGCAATAGGGTGGTGATGTCAGGCCTTTGTTGGATCATGCTGGTTTCAGGTGTCTCCTCTGGGTAAGAGGGAAGAGGGAATTTTGGGAGGGGACATGCGTTGACTTTTGCTGACCTTGCCCCTTGTGTTTCTAGTTATCAGGCTTTGAGAAATACCTTTGTCTACCTGAGACTCTGAAGAGCCACTGCAAGCCAGGGTAGAGCAGGGGGAAAGAAGTGAGGAAAATCTTGGTGGCCAGCAATCTAGCAGCAGCTGAGTTCCATTGGGGGTAAGTTAGCTTCTTTTTCCTATGAGTACCATAAAGTTTCGGGTAGTCAAAAGCAGAAATGTGCATTCAGTAAATCTGAACCGACACCCCCCCCCCAAAAAAAAAACCCCATACATGGAAATTCTGGAATATTCAGGAATCTTGAAAAATTTTAGGTCTGTACCTGAATCTGAATTTTCCCCAATTTTTGTTCGCACACTACTTGGCAGGAGCCAAAGGGCTCTTGGCCCTTCAGCTCTTGCCCTGTGTTTTACCCTTGGATGAGCCAGCTTGGAGTTCCAACTAGGGATGCTTTAACACCTGCTGGTTTGGCTCATGTCCTATTCACTCATCACAAATTGGGAATTGATTTCTCAATGAGCAGTTCGACTGTTAGGTGATCTGTGCATGTCTGTTTGGCAGGTTGCTTCACGGTATTCCTTCCTGACCATGCAGTACAATGCAGTTGGCTTTTTGCGCATGTGTATTCTTAGACAGCTCCTGATCCCCATCCTGGCTGCATAACTGCTCCACTTAGCCGCAGAGTTGTTTAAATAGTCAATTAAATCAGTAAAAAATATGATATTAGTCATAAATGCTTTGTTTCAAAACAATCTTACCCTTTGTGTAATGTTACCCTTTGTCTACGTAGTGATGCTAATGGCCGTCGACCTTTGCCCCTGCATAATTTTGCAAAAGCCCGATGCAAATCAGATCATCAGGCATTCATGGTTTTTCAGCACATATCAAACAGATCAGGCGATCAGCTCATGTCCAATCAGTGCTTTTGAACACAGTAAGTTCAACTCTGAAACACATTTATGGTGAAATTTTCAGCATCCCTACTAGCCCAAGATACATTGTTGTTTTAGTTGGTTGGTTGGTTTTGTTATGTTGTATTGTTGTTGTTGTTGTTGTCATGAGCCACTTCATGTCCCTTTTGGGAGAAAAGCAGGATATAAATACATAAATAACACTGCAGATAGAACTGGGCTCAATGGACAAATGGTCTGCCCCAGCATGTGATGGCTTTATATTTATTGTAAGTCACCCTGAGTGCCACAGGGTAGAAAGTGGCTAATAAATGATTTAAACAAACAAACAAACAAACAAACATGGCTAAAAACCATAAATGCTTTCAAATCAGATTCGGGTTTCATGCTGTTTCATTGGGGGGTGGGGGATGGATTCTATTTCCTGCCTATTTCTGCCTTTGCCATCACTTTGCAGCAGACAACATTTGGCATCACAGACCCCAGAAGTAAGGTGATTCCCTTCAACAATTTGCAATAAATATAGTACACAGAGATTCAGGACCATGACCCCGATCCAGGAGGGGAAGGGGGTTGCACTCCTCTGTTCAATCTCAAGGACGAAGAAGCTCTGGCAGTTATGTATATGACTCCCCTAAAGAAGCCTCTTGGGCGAAATGCGTAGGGAATTTCTATTCTGAGTAACATTTTTTAAAACCTATTTTGCACCATTGGCCTCGGCCTTATTTTTATCCCGTGCATGAAAACTAACATCTATTTCAGGGTTAGCTCTGACGCAGAGTGCTTTATCCAGAAAGCTAATTGGGTCAGGAACAAACTGATAACAATGTGAAATGTGGGGCAAGCAGGATCCCTCTGATAAACAGGCAGAATAGGAAAAAATGCATTACCAAACCTCCGACATGCAAACAGCTCCAGCAGGGAACAACAACCGCAGTTGGCCCTCATTGAAGGCAAACTGTTCTTGAGCTTCAGTAAATTGCAATCACAGCAAAGTTCGCCGCTGCAGAGGGAACACCGATTCCGCTCCCCCCTTCCCATCCTCAGATGTTTACTTCAGGAAGGCTTCTGCGTTTGAAATGTAGACCTGCCTCGCTTATCAAATTGCTAGGTATGGTGCATCCATTTAAATTTCACTAGAGGACAAAACTGATGAATTTTGACTTTGAAGCTATAGGGGGAAAATACATAAAAACATTTCTTCCCAGCACCTGTAGTTCAGAGCTGCTTATAAGTACAGACTCTCCACTCCTCCTCATCTGAAATTCATCACTTCCCCTCCCTTTAACTCACACATAAGCAGTAGCCTTCCATTTAAGCACCACAGGGTATTATCACTAAAAAGGAGTTGAAGTCAGCTTAAAGAATCTCTCGAGTTAATGCAGAAATGAGGGCAATGTATTATCGTAACGCCAGGACATCTGCTGTTTAATACTTGCAAAAAAACTTACTGTTGGAAATTATAGGGGATAAAAAGCTGTTTATTAGGAGCAATTGTTTCCTTATTAAGAATAATAGGTACCAGCAAGAAGTTTAGGCCTCCCCACATAAATAGTTTATAGATGTCCTATTATATGTTAATGGGTGCTTTGGCTATGTGTGGTTGTTAGTGGGTTGGGCATTCCTGCACAAAGCTGAATGGATGAATGTCGGAAGTACAATTTCCCCCCTTGACATATTTTTCGGATCGTTCCTCGTCGTACCGATGGAAGCAACAAAAATACCATCTGCTCGCTAAAGGATGCAGAGAATTTTATACTACCTTTGCTCAGTTGGTTTCTACATTTCTTTTTTTCCCCCAGCTTCCAAGGTTAAAGGAGCAATGCACTTCTCCTTTTCTGCTGCTCCTGGAGCCAGCTTCAAAGTAGGGTGGATGTCAATTTTTGTGCCGGAGACTTGTGATGTTTCCTTTGTGAACCTTTCTTGGTCCATAAGAGGATTGGAATGCCACCGACACCAAGAAAAGCATACTTAATCTCCTACAACAAAGAACAGATTATGCCTTTCAGAGCATGGCAAGGGATCTGAGGAGCTGAACACCTGGCAAAAGAATTCCATCTGGGAATCCTGACTTTGAGTCCCTCCTCCACCATAGAATTGTTGAATGGCTTTAGACAAGTCACAGTTTCTTGTTTTGGAATCTGCATAATAAGAATAATGTTTTTAAGATATATATTTTTAATTATTTTTATTATTTTCTACAATTCAACAAAAATAAACATATCTCAACAATATATTCAGTTGTAACTACTTGTAACAAAAAAAGCTCATTGCTATTACTGAGAATATGTTATCTATAGTATTCAATGCTATCTGCTATATATGACTTCCCCGCATCTTCTTCAGTCACTAATTCTACTGGTTAACACTTTTGCATTTCAAATTAATTTCTAATCCTTATTTTCTCTCATACAGACTTGCTTTAAGCTATCTATACTACTTCTATAAGCAATTTCAAGTCCTACCTAGTTATAATATTATCATCATTGTCTCTATATAACATTCTATTATTCTATAATAAAGGGATTAGATCAATACATAAACAAATTTTCCCATTAGAAATTCATCAAAGTAAATCCACCGTGCCTCCCTTACACCCTAAAAATAAGCATCATCTTAGCCATTATCTTGTTTTGGGAGGGGATCTGCCAGTCCTTCTTTATTTCCCAATCCCCACCCCCCGTTTTTCAGTATAGTAGCTGCAATTCTGGCCTCTGAAAATGTAAAAGAAGATCCCAGTGATTGTATCCATTGGCTTCTTGTTAAAATTTCCAGCAGCTTCTTGGTAAAATCCTTCGTCATGTCTCCCTCCATCGCTGGCTGCCAGGAAGTGTTTTCTTGGGATAATAATGTTCCTCCTGTCAGCAGTAACTCAGACAAGTAGATTGTAGAGGTATTGAATTCTCTCATGTTGCTCTCTCTCATTGCCAGCTGGTCACTTGCAGCTACCTCTTTAAAAATAGATTGTTCTAATTCATTGTCATTTGTTCCAGGTTTTATCACCATTTCCACATAGCATTCAATCGTCATCTCCTTAGTAGAATCTTTTTTTTCCATTGACATAATTGTTGTCGTTTCTTGGGTCTTCATATCGTGGATCTCCTCAATAATAGTGTCCAGTTTTCCATTAATTGATTTAAATAGGATATTCATCACCTCAGCTAGTTGAAATACTTGATGTGAGAGCGCTTGTTGTTTTTCAAAGACTAAATCTTGTTGCACTGCAAACATGTCCATTTGTTTGAGTAACATCTCTTCCATCCTCTTGTTTGACATATCTGCTTGTATTCTTATATAGAAGCAGGCTTTGTAATTTTCAAGATATCCTCAATTACGCTTCAAAGCGGCACAGATAAAGAAAAGAAAGTAGACAGGAAACTGCAGTATCATAGACCCTGTGTCGTCTCCTCTCGGTGGTTAAGTGATAGGAACGATTTGATGGGTACACCGGGGAGATTCACTTCAAGTCTTCCAGTCTGCCCTGTCTTTTCGATGGTAACAAAGCCCTTCTTATTATCTTCCGGTCTTAAGAGGCGATGTGGCTGGACATTGAATCAAAGAGATCCGGAAGTGGGGGGGAAAGTTTTCGTCTCCCTCCCTCCCCTCAAAGCATTTAATTGGTAGTTGTAAAGTCATTCAAAAGTCCCTTTTATTGCGTCTACTCACTGATCAAGTTGATAAGGTCTTAGTCAGTTCATTTAATGGCATTTGTTTATTTAAAAAGTCTCGTTACGCTGGGCAGGGAGTCGCCGGTTTTCGTAGGTGTTTTTATCGTCATTCAGGTCTTCTCAATCAAGATAAAGGCAAAAAGTGTCTTTTTACTCACTCTGACTTCCAAAGGTGAGGCTTCTTTTCATAGATTCTTTGATGTTAATGTATAGAGGAGGTCAAAGCCTAAGGCCAAAGAGTCGTCCATGGCAATGGTAGCCCCTATGTGCCGGCGGGGACAGCTTCCAAATCTACGAGAGGCTTAATGAAAGCTCTCTCAGAGAATATGGGAGTCCAAACCGCTCTTGAAGGCTGCAGGGGAATTTCCTGCTTCCCGATCCACTATTTAGGATCGAGTTGGGGTGCTTTTTGCACTCCAAATCTAAACGACTCT
This sequence comes from Euleptes europaea, assembly GCF_029931775.1. Taxonomy (NCBI): domain Eukaryota; kingdom Metazoa; phylum Chordata; class Lepidosauria; order Squamata; family Sphaerodactylidae; genus Euleptes; species Euleptes europaea. Next base: position 24,287,416 of record NC_079316.1, on the reverse strand, counting down.
TTGTGTCTCCTGGGAGCCCCCAGGAAACAATGGCGCTCGGACCAAACGCTCTACAGGAAGTCCTCAAACGCTCTACAGGAAGTCCAGGAATAATGTTTTTAAGATATGACCTACCTGGGCATGTGTGATGGTTTACTGCAGCTCAGCACTACCCCGAAGTATTTTCTATTACCATTTCCTTTCTTCTCCAGAGCACCAGGAGGTTTAAGTGGGAATATTCTTTAGGTAGAATCTGGGCCTGGGTATAAACCTACCAAAGCCCGAATGCCTAACTGAGGGACGAAGCAAACTGACAGGGACAAAATGATTTACATTTTAAAAACTGAACAAGATAAAAGTTTATTTAGAAGAAAACCCGCACATACTGAGGTAAACATGAACAGAGAAGTGGGACAGCAGTTTTTAAACCGTACATTCAAGGGGAAATAACCCTTCCAGGAAGGCTTTAACACTTCGTTACACTCGTGCCAAACGTAACACATAATCCACAGTGGTGGTGGAAAATGCTGTCAAGTTGCAGCCGACTTATGATCACCCTGTAAGGTTTTTAAAGCAAGAGACATTCAGAGGTGGTTTGATATTGCCTGCCTTTGCATACCAAGCCTGGACCTCTTTGGTGGTCTCCCATCCAAGTGCTAACTAGGCCTGACCCTGCTTAGCTTCCCAGGTCTGATGATATCAGGCTAGCCCAGGCTATCCAGATCGGGGCAATCCACAGTACCCCACTGTAATTCAGTGATTTTCTTAGATTCAGGACAGATCCAATTCCAGGACAGTGTTCAAAAATCCCTTCTGCTAACACTTCCAATTTCTCCTCCTCCTCTCACTTCCAAATCCCAACCTTCAACTGACGAAAACCTCTGAAACAAATATGAAAATCTTAACGGACACCTGCTACCTCAGCCCTCACTGCCTGTTGGCAGGTTGAGAGCACCTCTCTCTGGCTCCTGTACTGCTGGAAGTGGAATTTATATAACAACTGATCTCCAGGTGATAGAGATCAGTTCACCTGGAGAAAACGGCGGCTTTGGCAATCGGACTCGAAGGCATTGAAGTCCCTCCCCTCTCCAAACCCTTCCCTCCTCAGGCTCCACCCTCAAAATCTCCAGGTATCTCCCAACCCGGATCTGGTAACCCTAAGGCAATGGGAAACCTCAGTTTGTCTCTTCCCTTGAAGTTCTTATGGGGTTGCTATAAGTCAGCTGCAACTTGATGGCAATTTACACACCTGCACATGATACAATGTCAGTAAGGGCAAAGTAAGGTCATTCAGAGTGAGGCGCTAAGTGACAGCAGATTGGTGCTGTGAAGAGCTGCCTGAATTGGGGCTATGGGAAACTGCCTGAACTCCCCAGATAATGGCAGGTGTACATGGGGTAGGGGAAGCACTGTGGGGTGCCATCTGAATCTGTTCCAGGACACTGTCATCACATAAATACTTTCTCCTCCTTTTGCATCTCCCCCAAATCGCTGAAAGGAGAGCACGTATCATGGGAAGAGAAAATATTTGTTGAAAGCCTCTCCCATTTTGGCTTAACCCTTGTTTAGCTAGGTTTGCTACCAAAACATAAATGATAATCAGCACATTTTGAGTATCCAAAGCAGTTTACACCAAAGAACTTTACACCAGAACTTGCTTACTAACCCTGAGAAAAAAAATACCTTGCCCAAAGCCATCTTTTGAGTTTACAGTTGAGGTGAAGTTGGAACCAGGGGTTTACCAGTTTTCATGATTAGCCAGAATATTCCCCAGCTCCCCCTCACGGCACAGCCCTTTTATGTTTTACGGACTTGTTTTAAATCAAAGTATCTTACAGCAATGGCCTTGCTGATGGATTACAGTTTGGTGCTGTTGCTAGATGTTGTTGCCTTTTCCAAACTCCTCCTCAGACTTGCAATGTCCAACTGACAAAAACTCCTAAAACCTGTTATAAGAACATCAGAAACGCCATGCTGGATCAGACCAAGGTCCATCAAGTCCAGCAGTCTGTTCACACAGTGGCCAACCAGGTGCCTCTAGGAAGCCCACAAACAAGACGACTGCAGCAGTTTTGTCCTGCCTTTGTTCTTAAGCACCTAAAATAACAGGCATGCTCTGTCAACTGCTTAACTTGTCAAATGTAGGGTTGGTGATTTACCAGGGAGAGGGTTCCAAAAATAGGGATTCTCTATGGTAAATATGGACAATGGGAGCACATGTGACAGGCCAAAGGTGGCAGGGGTATAATTTTGAAGTTAAATTAACCATACTACTCTTAGATGTAGGCCTCTAGTTTTTAAACTTGTATGCTTGTTTTTCTCTATGTAGAACCCTCTAGAGTGGTAAGGTTCAGGAGCAAAAAAAAAAAAAAAAAAAAACTCTAAATAACTTTTGGGTGAAGTTTTGTCAAAAGGAAGTAATATCTTCCATTTCATAGCCTCCTGGCACAAACATAGAGCAATGCTATCTGAGTAAAAGCACTCTCTTTTACCCCAAGCATGATTAGTAATACTTTAATTCAACACAGCAACCCGAAATGGATTTTATGGCCCTGTATTTTATGGATCATGAATTTAACTGAACTAACTAGTCAAAGGACATGAGCAAAATACGGCTTTAGTGGGCCGTTGACCACATTTGGGTCTGCATTTTTACTAGCAGTATTTTTGTTCATTTTGGCATAGTCAGCTTTATACAAAACTAAGAATCTATCCCCCAAGACCCATGTATTGCTGTGGAACAGTGAAGCAATCAACTGCTCTATTTACCTTAGTCCATTGAACAATGTTTCCCCCTCTTTGCTGACTTTTAAAACCTATTTCAACAAAATGGACAGCAAGAGTATCGATTCAATGGTAGGATTCTCAGCCATCTGCCTGCAAAGTCACTCTCCTGCTGTGTGAGGAAAGGAACAGGGTTTTAAAAAATGCAACTCTTTTCTCACCATGGAAGAACTGTTAAGATATTTTATGATTGCAAGTGGGGACATCCACAAAAGACTGTGGTGATTGGGAGGTGGGCAATCATTTGACCCCACTGGGGAGAGGTTTCAAGAATGGTCCTACTTTAGCTGAGAACCAGAGTAGTGTAGTGGTTAAGAGCGGTGGACTCGAATCTGGAGAACCTAGTTTGATTCCCCACTCCTCTACATGAAGCCTGCTGGGGAACCTTGGGCTAGTCACAGTTCTCTCTGAACTCTCTCAGCCCCACCTACCTCACAAGGTGCCCGTTGTGGGGAGGGGAGGTAATTGTAAGCTTCTTTGAGACTCTTTAAAGGTAGAGAAAAGTGGGGCATAAAAACCAACTCTTCTTCTTCTGTGTGGTCTTTTCTTTTCTTTGACTTTCATGCCTTAGCTGTGCCAACAAAACAAGGTAATCAACAACAGTAGCATCGGTTTTACTGATTCCTAGCTTTTCCTCCCCATCAGCTTTTTAATCAATTAATATAGGACCAATACAGTCACCTCTTAAATATTTGTTCTGATTACAATTATAATTTGTTTATCCAATTTTTATCCCACAGTTCTTGCAAGAAGCTCATGGTTACATCTTCTTCCTCTTTTTCCCCATGACAACTCTGTTGAAATAGTAAAGAGATTGACCCAAGATCATTCAGTGAGCTTCATTGGGATTTGACTCCAACCCTCCCCAGATGTAGCACAATACTCTGGCTACAGCACCACACTGAGTAATTATTATAATATATGTAATAATTTATTGCAGTCATAGACCAGTAAATGACTAATTATTAGAATTATCATTTCCTCATTACAGAGGTGGCCTAACCCCTCCAACTGGCATATTTCTATGGAAGCACACAGCAGTGTGCACTGGAGAGATGGCCATGGAACATTACTAAACCCTCCTCCTCCTCCTCTGTTGATTTCTTGAATTTATGTTCAGTCTTTCTCCCGCAAACTAGGGCTGTCAATTCGGTTCGGCCCGAACTGAAAATCAGCCGAATTTCCCTTGATTCGGCGGTTTTTAGTTCGGGAGGAACCGAACTCAAAACTGGCGGGCAACCGGGGGGGCCGAATTCAGCGAGTTCAGGAGTTCGCGAATAAATTCGGCCAATTCGGGGCCGTCAGTAAGCAGCATAACCTTCAGTAAGCAGCATTCTCCTCCCCCTGCCAATCGGTGGCCAAGCTGGGTCTTCTTCTGGCCAATCAGTCAGGATTGAGTACTGGAGGAATCAGCTGATGTGCGGCCGGCCGGGGAAAGAGAGAGAGAGAGGGAAATCCTCATGTGTGTGTGAGGGGGTGCTTGTGCACATTCGCTCCTTTCCGTGGCTGCAGGGGGCGCATTTTTTGGGTTACAGACCCCAAACTTTCAGGGAATATTCAGACAGGTTTTCTTAAGAGACCACCCAAGTTTTGTAAACATTGGGTCAGGGGGTCCGGAGATATGGGCGCCCCCCTTTTTCTTTCCATGGCTGCAGAGGGCGCATTTTTGGGTGTGCCGACCCCAAACTTTCAGCAGAGCATCAGACAAGGCTTCTTAAGATACCCCCCAAGTTTTGTAAACATTGGGTCAGGGCCCCCCGAGATATGGGCTCCACCCCTTTTTCCTCTCCACCCTTTTCCATTTTCGTGGCTGCAGGGGGTGCTTTTTTGGGGGTTCAGCCCCCAAACTTTTATCATAGCTTCAGAGAATCCCTCTTAAGAGACCACCCAAGTTTTGTAAAGATGGGTTCAGTGGGGGCTGAAATATCGGCTCCCCCCCTTTTCTCTTTCCGTGGCTGCAGGGGGCGCATTTTTGGGTGTGCCGACCCCAGACTTTCAGCGGAGCTTCAGTCAAGGCTTTTTAAGAGACCACCCAAGTTTTGTAAACATTGGGTCAGGGCCCCCCGAGATATGGGCTTTCCCCTTTTCCCTATTGGGATGAATGGATCACCCTCGAGAGATGCATACATATGGATCTTATATTGGATACAAATGGAATCATATTGGATTACCCAGCCTCCCAGCCCCTCCTGCTGGAACAGAAGACAGCCACAGTAAGACCCCTTTGGGGGCTTTAATCTATATTTTTTCTTTTCTGTGTGTGTGTGTGGGGGGGAAAGCAGAGTCTGTGTGTGTGTGTGGGGAGGGAGCAGTTTCTGTGGGTGGGGGGGAAGCCAAAGGGGGCTTTTGCCGGTTCTGCCTGGGGTGTGTGTTCCCCCTCCAGTCTCTCTCTCCCTGGTTTGAGGGGGGGCTTCATTTTTATTCTTCAGGTTTTTCCTCATTCATAAGATCAGTTAGGTTATTTTGATGCTTGCTCAAAACTGGTTTTCAAATGGTGACTTAAAGAATGCATCTGCCTGGTCCCAAGTCCAATGCAAAAGGAGAAATTCCACCCCCTCCTGCTCATTATGCATAGCTAGCTGCCTCTGTCCCTTTCCATGGTATGCAAACTCCCAGGTGTCAGGTGTTGCTTTGCACTGTTGCAAAGGTGTTGCATTGCGTGCTTGTGTTGCTTTGCAGTTGTATTGTTTTGCAAAATTCTTCACACCTGCCCCGCCCTTTGCATGTTTGCAAAGGTGTTGCTTTTCAGTTGTGTTGCTTTGCAAAGTTCTTAGCACCTGCCCCACCCTTGCTCTCATCAGCTGTTTGTCGGGCCGGGAGCTTTGTGCGTGGGCGGCAAGCTCTGCTGAGAGATACACATTAAGGGTGGGGGGAACCCCTTTCAGGGCCCATATCTCAGCCCCCCCTGACCCAATCTTTACAAAACGTGGGGAGTCTTTCAATATACGTCCTTTGAAGCTCTGCTGAAAGTTTGGGACCTCTAAGCCCAAAAATGCCCCCCCCAGAGCCGCGGAAAGGCGCGGTTGTGTTTTTAATGGCTTTATTCGGCCGAATTTTTTTTCCGAACTTTGAATTCCTGCCGAATTGAACGGATCCGAAGTGGGGGAGTTTGGACTTCGGCACCTACCGAACCCACAAGGGCCAAATTCGGCCGAATCCGAACTGTACCGAATTTTTTTTTGGACAGCCCTACCGCAAACACATAATTACTAACCATCCACATTTAAAACAATAAAACATATCAATCAACTCAACATAGAGCCTAAAAAGTTGAGCTCATTCTGTAAGTAAAGGTAAAGGTCCCCCAGGTCATTCCTGACCCATAGGGTGATGTCACATCCCAATGTTTCCTAGGCCGACTTTGTTTATGGGGTGGTTTACCAGTGCCTTCCCCAGTCATCTTCCCTTTACCCCCAGCAAGCTGGGTACTCATTTGACCAACCTCGGAAAGATGGAAGGCTGAGTCAACCTTGAGCCGGCTACCTGAAACCGACTTCCGTTGGGATCGAACTCAGGTCGTGAGCAGAGCTTGGACTGCAGTACTGCAGCTTACCACTCTGCGCCATGGGGCTCTGTACTGAATACTAAAACAGGCACTTGAAGCTGAAAACTTTAAGAAAAGTCAGTAACCCAGGGTCTTTCTTAACCATCTCTGGAAGCCCATTCCATTAGGTCCACCACCAAAAAGGCTCTGACCTGAGTAGTTGCTGATTCTACCTATCTACATAGGGTTGCCAGGTCCTCCCTTGCCAGTGGCAAGAGGTTCGTTGTGGCGGGGCTTGGGGGGGGGAGTGATGGGTGCAATAACGTCAATTCCAGGGTAAACTCGGAAGTGACGTTAATTGCCCCCCTTCAGGCAGCTTGCTTCTGCTCGTCAGCCAGCTGAGGGGTGGCAGGAAGCCCCCTTAATTGGTGGGCAATTGCCCACCATTACCTGGTATCTCGCAATTCCCTATCTACATGATGGCACCAACACCTGATCCTCAGAATGGCATTTCTGCAGGGGTATATTGGAAAATGTGACTCTGCAGGTACCCGTCTTGGATCCCAACTAGATCAGGAAAAAGGCATGCATGCAAATACATTAAAGAAGTTCCAAGTCTATTGGTCTTTGAACTGGTCTCATTAATGGGAGGTCTCCCACAGAAGGACCCAGTAGCTTCCCCCCCCCCATACTTCAGCTCACACACTACTCATGCTTTGAACAACAGCCCAGGCTAGCCTGATCTCATCATAGCTTGGAAGCTAAGCAGGGTTTGCCCTGGTTATTACTTGGATAGAAGACCACTAAGGAAGTCCAGGATTGCTATCCAGAGGCAGGCAATGGCAAACCACCTTTGTTTGTCTCTTGCCTTGAAAACCCTATGGGGTCACCGTACGTTGGCTGTGACCTGACAACACTTTCCACTACCAGCTTGTGCTTGTGACTTGGTTTAAGAATGGAGCCACTGGCTTCTTTGGGTAGGGTTTCTAGGTCCCTTTTTGCCACCGGCAGGAGATATTTAAGGCAGAGCCTGAGGAGGGCGGGGTTTGGGAAGGGGAGGGACTTCAATGCCATAGAGTCCAATTGCCAAGGAGAGCACCAAGACCTTCAAAAACATCAGGACAATATTTGAAAAGGTCCTCCATTGGGGTTGGGGAATGCAGCGCTAGATCATGAAAGCGCCTGATCAAGCTAAGGGTGTATAGGGGTGGATCCCCTTGTCTGGAACACTGAATGTCACATTGCAAGCCATATGACCACTTTGCAGTGAACCATAATGGCACCTCTTGGTTTGATTCTTGCACCCCCAAAGGCAACTAGTGTCACGTTTGTTCTTGTTTTTGTTCTTTGTGTTGCAGGCATTTTTCAATGACTTGGGAGATTGTGTTGTCCTCTGCTCCAATATCTTACTTGAAACAAACTGGTAAACTAGCAACAGTGACAGTTAGGGTTACCAGGTCCCTCTTTGCCACTGACGGGAGGTTTTTGGGGAAGAGCCTGAGGAGAGCGGGGTTTGGAGAGGGGAGGGACTTCATTGCCATAAAGTTCAATTGCCAAAGCTGCCATTTTTCTCTAGGTGATCTGATCGCTATTGGCTGGAGATCAGTTGTAATAGCAGGAGATCTCCAGCTAGTACCTGGAGGTTGGGAACCCTAGTGACAGTGCTATACCAAACATTATCTGGGCTCCCCGTGTGCTTAGCTTGCTAATGTGCCATCATTACTCCTATGAATAGAGTGCTCATATCTCTAACAAGATGAGAGGGCTCGTGTTGCACATTCCACATTTCTGCAAAATGATGTCTTGCTGCACACTGATAGCAAATTTCTCCAAAATGTGGGCAATGCTGTGGCCTGTGGAGATGCCCAAATATTTTGCATGCATTGCCTTTTGTAGTTGCAAAGCTCTCTGTTGGAGAGGAGTGCCCTAGTGGACTGCTTTCTCTAGGGGGTATCTGGATCGTTCTTTCCTGTGCTGAACTGCTAGAATTCAGGGTTCCATAGTCATTGCAGATGCTTGAGCCCTGGTAAGGGTCTTTGCTCTGCAAATATTAATTTATTGAGCCAGAGTTAAAATGGGGCTTTCCAGGAGCTGATCCAGGTCGAGCCCATGAAAGGACTCCTGTTGTATTGTGACAGCAAGATAGATTTCCCCTGAATGTGGAGGATCCACTTAAGCAGTCTGATTTAATAGTTTGTGATAACCTCTTTACCTTTCTGTAAATGTATTGAGACGTATTAAGACAGCAAGGGAATAGCTTGTTGCTGGGCAGGATAACTCTATGTGTGTGCTAAAGGTAGTGGGGGAAAAGTCATGGAAAGTCATGGTGAATGATAACAAGAACTGGAACTGGATAGAACTGCTGGAGCTCTTAGGCTCCAGACTATGTAAAACAACCAGATAAGCACAGGATGTTGATGTGCTTCGTCAGAGTGTGGATTTTGGATAAATGTCTGATCCCCAGTAGAATCGGGGCTCAGTGTTTTGCTTGCTAGAGTAACTGAGCCGCAGCTGTGAATAAAACTGTTTTTTTTTTTATAACAGTTTTGGGTCTCTCTCTCCCCCCACGAACCCCAGTTTTTGCTACAGTATGCAATTCTGCTAACTATGGCTTCCTCAGTGCAACATGCTGGCCTGGCAGTAGGGTTGCCAGGTCCCTTTTTGCCACCAGTGGGAGATTTTGGGGGCAGCGGGAGTGGGGTTTGGGAAGGGGAGGGACTTCAATGCCATAGAGTCCAATTGCAAAAGTGGCCATTTTCTCCAGGTGAACTGATCTCTATCGGCTAGAGATCAATTGTAATAGCAGGAGATCTCCAGCTATTACTTGGAGGTTGGCAACCCTACCTGACAGTCCTATAATGTCAACGCCATGAGACAAAAGGGGCAGTAGAAGGGAGTGTGACATACTGTTTTATGCTAACCAACCAAGTATTGTGTTGCAGGCTTCTAGTTCATTATCATACAAAACGAGGCATACTCTAATTAGCAGCAGCTGCTGCATCTGACTCCACCTACACTGCTCATTGCTACAGCATGTCAACTTACAGGTAGAAGGGAGGGTGGAGAAGAAAATAAAATACGAGAGCTACTTAAAGAGATTAACTTTCTCATTATTGTACCTCTGCGCAATGTAATTCAAGCAGTTTGTGGCCTCATTTCTGTGACTATGGAAGATAAAATTAGCAGGGTGAGAGATTCCTCTTGTGTGCTGCTGTTGTTTTCATGGAATTCATGTCTTCTACTATTTCTTAAGTGTCATTGGCACTTTTCATCTGCACACGGGGCTCTCAATATTGTAGAATCTTAAGGCAGAGCTACACATTCTGTGGGCGTTTATTATGTTCCTTGCAGTAAATGCACAAAGCATGAAAGTAATATATGTACATACTCGCATTTTTCATTGGGTTACCTTTTCTTCACTCCCTCACTGGTTTTTGTTGAGCGTATGTTTGTGCTGGGTGCAAAGTAATGCACCTGAAAAAGGATGACCATACATCCCAAAGATAGGGTTGCCAACCTCCGGGTACTAGCTGGAGATCTCCTATTACAACTGATCTCCAGCCAGTAAAAAATCAGTTCACCTGGAGAAAATGGCTGCTTTGGCAATTGAACTCTATGACATTGAAATCCCTCCCCTCTCCAAACCCCGCTCTCCTCAGGCTCCGCCCCAAAACTTCCTGCCAGTGGCAAAGATGGACCTGGCAAGTGGCAACCCTAACTGTTGCTGGTTTACCAGTTGTTTCAAATAAGATATTGGAGTGGAGGTCAACACAATCTCCCAAGTCATTGCAAAATGCCTTTGGGGGTGCAAGAATCAAACCAAGAGGTGCCATTATGGTTCACTGCAAAGTGGTCACATGGCTTGCAATGTGACATTCTGTGTTCCAGACATGGGGATCCACCCCTATACACCCTTGGCTTGATCAGGTGCTTCCATGATCTAGTGCTGCATTCCCCAACCCCAATGGATGACCTTTTCAAAATTATCCTGATGCTTTTGAAGGTCCTGGTGCTCTCCAGGTGTGCATCGTATTTATGTGGACCTCACAGTACCACCAATGGTGCATGGGTTAATGTTGCCAGCATCCAGGTGGGGGCTGGAGATCTCCTGGAATTACAACTGCTCTCCTGATAACAGAGATGTGTTCCCCTGGGGAAAATGGTTGCTTTGGTGGATGAACTATATGGCATTATGGCCTGCTGAGGTCCCTCCCCTCCCCAAACCCTCCCCTCCTGAGGCTCCACCCTCAAATCTCCAGGTATTTCCCATCCCGGAGCTGGCAACCCTTTCTGCACAGGTGCAGAAAGATTCCCTATGATGTCCTTGCCCCCCTCAAATCAGTCCTGGAAAAACGGATCATCACAACGGTGACCAAGCCAATGGCATGGGTCAACTACGTGGTAATAACTCAAAAAAGAAAAAAGAATGGATCGCTCAGCTTATGCCTAGATCCCAGGGATAACAACAAGGCAGTTAAGCGATAATTTTATTACTACATGGAGACCTTCCATTGCTGGCAATAGTAAACAGAGCTGAGGTCTAGAGTATGCAGCAGGTAGCTTGTGTGCTACCAGTAGCTTGTTGGCTGCTGCAGAGAGCTCATTCATCCCCTAGAAGACCCAGAAAAGGATTGCAAAAATAAATAAATCTGCTGCTCTTTTTAAAAGGTATTTTATTTCATAAGTTTTTTCTCTATGTTGTTTAGCTTCCCAGTCCATGTTCTGTTTCTTGGACAGAACAAAACTTGGTAACATGCCTGGGGGGAAGGAAATGTAGCCCGGGATGTTTTTCATTACACACAAGTAGCTCTCATTAAAGAGAAGCTTAGTGACCTCTGGCTAAGGTGATGGGCTGTTTTCCACTTCTATGAACAGCATTGGTTCTAGCAGTTTCGCTCTTGATCACTGACTTGAGTAAGAATTAGAAAGATACATGGGTTTTTCATTTAAATTCTACATGACAAAAGCTTGAATAATTTGTTTCTATTAAGCACTGGTGACCATATTCATCACCAGCAGGATTAACCAACCTGTTAGTTGCCATTCAGTTTTACAAAATTGTATTTTGTGTTTCTTATTGGGAGTTAATGTGCCTTGAAATCGTTAGGAAAATTGGTCTTTCCCCTTTCGTATGAATACATTTGTTTCTGTTCTCTCGCACAGCTTGATGATGTAATTCCTCAGTGGATTTCTCTGTGTGTATATCATATTTCCTTTAGAGGCTGCTTCATAGCTAGGGTTGCCAGCCTCCAGGTACTAGCTGGAGATCTCCTGCTATTACAACTGATCTCCAGCCAATAGAGATCAGTTCACCTGGAGAAAATGGCCACTTTGGCCATTGGACAGTATGGCATTGAAGTCCCTCCCCTCCCCAAACCCCACCCTCCTCAGGCTCCACCCCAAAAACCTCCCGCCGGTGGCAAAGAGAGACCTGGCAACTCTGTTCATAGCTTCCTGCCCCAAAGTACCCTGATGGGTTTTTCAAAGCAAGGGATGTTCAGAGGTGGGGAGGGGAGTTCCCCATACTGGGGAGGGGAGTTCCATCACAGCAGAAAGATTGTTTGCCCACCTACTGGGAGGTGGAAGCCTGCCTCACAGACACCTATGCAGCAGGGTTAGGCTTACCAGGTCCCGTCGGTCAATCGACGGGAGGTTTTCTGGGGCATGCAGTGCGGGCGGGCGCCTGGCTCAATGCGCCCACGTGCTGACGTGCCTACATCACTTCCGGTTTACTCGGAAGTGATGGGGACGCTCTCTCAATCTCGGCCGAAATTTCTGCTGAATTTGCTAGCGCATCCACGTCGCTTTAGGGTAAACCCTGAATTGACGTAGGCACATCACATTTGCGTGCATGCACGGGGTGCCTGCCTGCCCTCAGCTGGTCATTGGGCAGCCTGGTGGATTGGCGGTAGTTTACCTGCCACCACTGGGCACTTGGCAACCCTAAGCAGGGTAGCAGCCTTCCCTACCATCCTAACACTGAAGTACCCACAAATATCACCACCGTTGTAAGTGCAATTGGGTGGGACAGGAAGAGGGGGGTTACAGATTACCATTATGGCTTTGAAATACACTGAAGTATCTGCTTTAAAAACAACAACAGATGATCTGATTTTCCTCAACCCCCTTCTGACTGAGCTCAGAGGACTTTGCCATATCTCTCAAACAAATTTATTTCCCCATAATATTCCCCTGCACAGTAAACAATCACAGTAGCCATATAAATTAGTATATTAATAGCTATGTAAACGATGATGTATCCCACTGATACACCTTCTGGATCGTTTTTTCCAGAGCAAGTGCAACCTGTGGAGTTTCAATTTGCAGGTGTAACATGCTTTCTTTCCTTTATGGTGTTTGCCTTTCATTATGTGTAGGACTTTACCCCCACCTCCACTTCTGTATCACTACTATCCAGCATTGCTCTGGGCCAGGAGATAGTACTTGAGCTGTAGAGCATGCATCCACACAAAATGTGTGACAAATTGCAATGACAAGGTATTCTTCCTTGCCAGCTCAAGATAGAAAAATGGAAATGTCGGCTACATGACCCCTGAGGATATTTTTAGAACGCCACTTCCTATGTGGCTTGAAATTTCTTTATTTCTTTCCCGTCACCATTCACTTCTCTCAATGTTTTGGTTTGTTATAAAACACCTATGTGTGTTTGTATGTCCATGCTTATGGCGACCCCTTTTGGGGGGGGTTTCATGGCAAGAGACTAACAGAGGTGGTTTGCCAGTGCCTTCCTCTGCACAGCAACCCTGGTGTTCCTTGGTGGTTTCCCATCCAAATATTAACCAGGGCTGATCCTGCTTAGCTTCTGAGATCTGATGAGATCAGGCCACCCAGGGCCATCCAGGATTCCCACACTTTAGTCTAATTTAAGTAAATTAGAGAGGGAAGAGAGAAGAGAGAACGGCAGGGTTGCCAGGTCCCTGTTAGCTACCAGTGGGAGGTTTTGGAGGCAGCGCCTGAGGAGGGCGGGGTTTGGGGAGGGGAGGAACTTCAGTGCTATAGAGACTAAATGCCAAAGTGGCCATTTCCCCCAGGTGAACCAATCTCTGTCGGCTGGAGATCAGTTATAATAGCAGGAGATCTCCAGCTAGTACCAGGAGTTTGGCAACCCTAGAGAATGGTGAGATCTAAAAGACAGCCGAAAGGCATGGGATCTAATTGTGCCCAGCAAAGGAGACCAGCTGATGTAAACTGTCACTACCCTCAGCCCTAGGCCTGACAAAACATCTCCATCTTGCATGCCCTGCAGAAGTGAGGTAGGTCCTGCAAGACTCGGGTCCCAGTTGACAGAGAGTTCCACCAGGCCGGGGCCAGAGCTGAGAAGGCCCTGGCCCTGGTTGAGAATAGCTGGATATTTCTTGTGCCAGGGACCACCAGGAGATTGTTTCCAGATGAGCGCAATGTGCAATATATAAGCATAAGGAGCATTTCTGTGTACAAAAAAGTGCACAGAAAAATATTTAGGCAAGTCATCACTGCAAAAGCATATTTATATGTTTAAAACATTGTCAATTTAATAATGGTCCTCAATGCTCTTTCCTTGAATTGTGTTCTCTTTCTAGCTCCAGTGTGTTTAAGTGTTCTTAGTATACTGATAATTTGGCTTAGTATGATTTTAGTTTTGATTCTAATCTACACGGATTACTAAAAAAACATAATTTTTAAAAAAAAATGAAAAGGGGGAATAGGTGGGAAGGTATGAAAGGTCAGTAGGACAAGGCTGTGCTTTTCAGTCACTTTGAAATCAGATTTTTCTTCCAAACACATCTTCTTTCAGGGTTTGCACAACTCAGAAGCAACCATATGTCCTGCTAACAGGCATTATGGATGATCAAAAACTTGCAGTTTGGGTGTCTGTCCTGTCAGCAAATTGCAAACAGGGAACTGATTTTTTTAACGGACTGTTTAACTACTACAGCGCATTCCTGAGCCTTGAGGGCGAAAGCCCTTAGGAAACCAGGAAGGCGCTGCACCGGCGTTCGGGACCCCCATGCTGGTGCCCAGGCTACTTATGTCGGCGTTAGTGGCCCCAGCACCGGCATGTTGGCCTGTACGCCAGTTGCTGGGCGCTGCTGAGCGCCATCCCGGAACGCCAGCGGGGCCATCCTTCGGCGTCCCACCTGCATAGAAGGCTGCGCCAGGGTCCCGGAAGGCATTCCGGCATCCCGGAAGACATTCCCGGGGTGGGCTGGGGGGAGGAGCTGCCATTAGGCAGCTTCCTGTCTCCTTTCGCCCTGTGAATGCCGGCGTGGAGAAGTGCAAGGCGCAGCCTCACTTTTCTCTATGGGGTAAAAAGGCCTCATTTTACAAAAAAAAAAAAAAAAAACTGCTTAAAGGCTTTTTTGTTTTGTTTTTCAGCGTGTGGGGAACAGCTTTAGGAGGTGGAGCAGTTGCTCCTCCTCCCCGCCGTTCCCCCATGCTGAATCTCAAGAATGCGCTGTAAGTCAATTAATTTGTGACTGTTGAACAGGTCGCTTTACCATATTCCTTCCTAACAGTGCAATACAGCACAATTGGCTCCTTTCCCTTGTCCTTGCTATGTTGCAGCTCTACATTCAATTAAGCATTTAAATCAGATGTAAATCACATTGTGATGAGATGAGGAGCGGGTGGGGGGAGAGATGTTTTGACAGGCACCTCTGTGGCTAGGAAGAAGGGGAGAAGATGCTCTTTGCCGGATACAGAGCATCCTTTTTCCAACTCAGAGGGATAACACACTATTCTTTTTGATGTGTTAATACCTCTTGATTGGAAAGTCCAGATTTGGTGGCCTGGAGTGCCAAAACTTGGCACCTGGATTGGCTGAGACCCCAGGAGCACATGTGGGGTGGTGTCTGAAAAAGGGAGCTGTTCTTTTGTTTGGGGCTCTTTGTTTGGAAACTCTTTCAAACGTGTTTTTTTACCATGATGTCAGAGGATGACAGAGGAGAATTATGCCAACAAGGGTGGCAGATGCACCAGGGACAGGGGCATCTTGCCACTTCCAAAGAGCAGATGTAACATGGATTGGGAGTACTTAGAGGGTTTTTTTTTGCCATCAAGTCACACCTGACCTAGCAAGCCCATGGGGTTTTCAAGGCAAGGGACATTCAGAGGTGGCTTGCCATTGCCTGCCTTTGCGTTGTGAACTTGGATTTCTTTGGTGGTCTCCCATCCAAATTCTAACCAGTGCCGAGCCTGGTTAGCTTCTGAGCTCTGACAAGATCAAGCTAGCCTGGGCTATCCAGGTTAGGGTAGTACTTAGTTAGCAACTGTCATTTTGCATCATTTTATCAGTGTACCGAGATTCTGTCATTTGCAATACCCTGACATTGTGCATTGTAGAAATAAAGCTTGTTTAACTTGAGAGAGTCTGCAAAAGTCCTTATCCACCTGTCTAGCTGCTTGGGGTGCTACAGAATGATACCCCTGAGACGTTGGCTTCAGGCAACTCATGTGTGAGAGAGAGGGAGGCTGGATTTTACCCGAAGTGGTGGAGGTGACAATAAAGGGGGGCAAAAATGGCTAGTCTTGCCTCACAACGTAACAGAGACTACAACATGCATAAATCCATTATCATGTTTATTTAAAAATCTATATGCCACCTTTCCACCCAAATAAGGTCTTCAAGGCAGCAAACATCAAAAATTTTAAAAAATGCAACATTACAACATCAAGAGTTTTAAAATAACATTTAAAATATAAATATGTATAAAATATTTGAGCAATTTAATAAAACATATAAACATATGTAACAATAACAACCAGGGAAGAGGGCCAATATCAGTTAATGGGGGAATACCAAACAAAACCAAAACAGTCTTCGTTGGCTGGTGGAAGCCACTTCGAGCCCCCTCTAGAGAGAAAAGTTTGAGATAAATGAAGTAAATATACTGAATCAAACCCTTGGTCCATCAAAGTCAGTATTGTCTACTCAATCTGGCAGCAGCTCTCCAGGGTCTCAGGCAGAGGTCTTTCACATCACCTACTTGCCTAGTCCCTTTAACTGGAGATGCCGGGGATTGAACCTGGGACCTTCTGCATGCCAAGCAGATGCTCTACCACTGAACCACAGCCTCTCCCATGAGTAGCATGTAAGTGCTTGTGAATTTCCTCCCTAGGCTTCCCTGGGCAATGAAACATGATAGGATAAAGTCATATATCCAATGTCAAATCAGACCAGCTGTTTAGCTTGCCAAGTTGAAGCAGTGTAAATCTTGCACATACTGTATACAGGTGAAAGTGTTACCCTGTGTGATGATACAAATAGAACATAGAAACAACAGTAAGAATTAAGAAAGAATTTTTTTAGTTTCTTTAATGTATTATTAGATTTGATGTAAATTATCCAAAATTCATTAAAGTGTATAATTAGATTGAAATTTGATTGCTCAGTAGTCTAAAGGATTTTTGGATTTTGACATTTGCTGAGACGTTCTTTCTGATTAATCCTTCGTAAGGCAGTATTAGCTCAAAGAATTAATTTTGGTTTAGTATCTTTAATGTCAATTGTAAAATATTGATTTTTGAATCCTAAAACCTATCCATAAACATGATTTCAAAAGAACAATGTGAAAAGCCTGCCTTAGAGAATGTAATAACTTGACTATATTTAGAAATATGAAAATGGAAAGTACCAACCAGTACAGCTCAAAGCAGAGTCACACACCTTTCTAATCCCATTGACATCAATGGATTTAGAAGGGGGTAACTGTTTAGAAATTCACTGTAAATTAATCCACATGGAAACAAGAATAGGACTAACATCATAATCCAAAGCTCTTTTGCGCTCCAGGTTTCCAAATGGTACTCTGAGCAAGCATCTGTGCCTTACTCTTCAGCATTTGGGGATGCTGCTTGCATGCCTTTCCTGTGAAATCATTGTGGGGACTCCTGCTAGTACATAGCTGCATTTTCACACTGGAATTCTGCAAGTGTATTAATGTAGCTGGATTGGGACTCATCATAACAGACATCTTTCTTAAAGCTGGTTCATGGGGAAAAATCCCCAAGATAGCACTGATAATGTAAAATGGCCAGGATGGCCTGGAGTGCTGAGGAAGTTAGGATGCCATGTAGTTCAGTGGGTAGTGAGGTGAAGGGCTTTTTAGTTGATCAGGCCAGTGAGAAAACCTGGCCTTCACGAGTGTCACCTTAGACCCCCAGACAAAGGCTTCTGCAAATGGCTTCTAAAATTTGAACACCTCACATGGATCCATGTCCACTCTTCCATCTGTGTCCCTCTCCCCCCAATGTAGGTACAGGGATCACAGCAGTAGCAAAGCTATGACTTGGAATTGAGTTGCTATAGAATTCATATCAAGTAGAAGACAGTAGCCCTTTCCTGGATAGCCCAGGCTAGCCTGATCTCGTCAGATCTCAGAAGCTAAGCAGGGTCGACCCTGATAAGTATTTAGGTGGGAGACCTCCAAGGAATAGCAGGGCTGTGATGCAGAGGCAGGCAATGGCAAACCACTTCTGAGTGTCTCTTGCCTTGGAAACCCCACCAGGAGTCGCCATAAGTCAGCTGTGACTTATGTGGAACTCCCTTCCCCAGGATGTGGTGATGGCTGCCTACTTGGAAGGCTTTAAGAGGGGAGTGGACATGCTCATGGAGGATTGGGCTATCCATGGCTACTAGTCAAAATGAATACTAGTCATGATGCATGCCTATTCTCTCCAGCATGAGATGAGCATGCCTATTATCTTAGGTGCTGTGAACACAGGCAAGATGCTGCTGCAGTCATCTTGTTTGTGGGCTTCCTGGAGGCACCTGGTTGGCCCCTGTGTGACCAGACTGTTGGACTCGATGGGCCTTGGTCTGATCCAGCATGGCTTTCCTTATGTTCTTATGACAGCCCCCCCCCCCAAGACAGTAATTTCAAATGCATCGGTGTGTGTGTGTGTGTGTGTGTGTGTGTGTGTGAACCTTTCTCCCATCCATTCTTTTACAACTGCTTATCTGTAATAATTTTTCTCTCATTAGACTGAAATTAAGTAATAACTGCTGAGAGAGAGAGAGAGAGAGAGAGAGAGAGAGAGTGGGGCAAAAACCAGCTTTGTAAAAGCAGGGTTTTGTGGGGGGGGGGGGCTAGGTAGGAGATGGGGTGCTTCAATGCCTCTTCTCACCTGCTAGTGTTATCCTTTAATTCCTCCCACTGTTTTGTAAAAATCCAACACAGACTTTACTGTAGCACTTTAATGTCTGGTTTGCTCCTTAGTAATCTAGAGGGAAAGAGTGCACAAGTTCACCTCAAGCACCTTTGTCATGTTTTTTATAATTCTGCGAGCGCGCTGCCGTACATCTCGCTCCATTTATGTCTTTGCTTTTATTTCTCATCAGCTCAGAAGATGGCTTAATGTTTCTTCATAACTTGGCACTAATGCATTTTCTGGCCCTTGTATGATTTTATTTCTCTTACTCTGTTGGATGCAAATGGGGGAGGCTGCCAAGATACTGTCTGACCTTTCTTTTCACTATCCATCCATTTATAAACCTGTCTGACAAATAAGTGAATAAAAGTAACAAAGGGAATGCTGATATTTTGCTAAATTTTAAAATCTTGGTTTAGTTCAAATGCTGGTAATTGCTGCTATTCTCTAATCTCCTCATGATTAATTAATTGCAAATCTAGGTCTGTTCAGACATTACAGTGAGAATAATTACAGCCTGCATGTACATACCTATTCTTGTTTTTAAGAAAGAGACAAAACACATTCATTTTAAAAGTAGCATCACGGACCAGTGACTGCATAAACTAGGGTTGCCAAACTGCAGGTACTAGCTGGAGACCTCCTGCTCTTACAACTGATCTCCAGCCGATAGAGATCAGTTCATGGGGAGATAATGGCCACTTTGGCAATTGGACTCTATGGCATTGAAGTTCCTCCCCTCCCCAAACCCTCCCCTCCTCAGGCTCTGCCCCAAAAACCTCCTGCCAGTAGCAAAGAGGGACCTGGCAACCCTAGCATAAACGTAGGGCTTAAATCATACATTCTACTGTACATGCACTGAATGTAACATAAGAATTGCTCAATGCAGGTAACAAAGAAAAATCAAAATATATTTTGTACATATATTTTAATCACTGCAACATGTGTACCAGGCTTTGGCAGTATATAGGGTTGCCAAGTTCCAGGTGGTGGCGGGCAACCCCCCCGCCAATCCACCTGGCTGCTTGCCAACCACCTGAGGGTCGGCGGGCAACATGTGCATGCGTGCCTGCCCATTGCGCTGCATCGCAAGGGGCCGTTTACCACTTAAACTCCCAGTGGTAAAAGGCCTGTTGTGATGCTGCATGGTGACTGGGAGAGGGTCCCCAAAGTGGGGGGTCCTCACCCCCCACCGGGGGTCTGGGAACCTTATTCCTGATTGGCTAGGATAACCTTGCCTATGTGTCCAGTCCTACAAAGGACTTAGCTTTGTTGGTTGCTAGTGCCATCAGCATGTAGTCAAATTTGACTGGCAATGTAATGTCATTAATTAATTAATGCATTTTGATCGTACACTTTTTCCATGGTCTCCTACAGCAACTTCCTAACAAATATTTTTAAGAAATTTAAACTGAGACACAGTGACTGGCCTGGGGTAATCGGATAACCTTGAGCTCAAGTTTTCATAATCTAAACACAACTCTCTAACTATGATTCCATTTGTCATGTTTAATATGAGATCCTTTATTGGTTGGGATCACTACGTCAAGGGAAAAATAGCAATAGCTTTGGGGAAAATCGTAGTGAAATGGCAGCTGATAAAGGGGAACTGGAGGGGAGGTACTTTAGGAAAAAGAGCATTTGCACATTTAAGAATTTAGAAGGGGAATATTTCTTTCATCTCCGAAAGAACTAATTCAACCTGAAATTTTAAATATGTTAATATTTTGCGTAGCCCCAATTCAAATAGAGAAATTAAACTGGTGTGGTCAGTTATTACCAGGATATTCATCTGAACAAAAAAGGGCATTACAATGGAGAAAAGTAAGGAAACAAATCATCAGTGAACACCTGCCAGGAAGTATAAGGGTTTAAGGAATTTCCTTTGATTGAGTCATTGCTGTGGTCCATTTAGCTCAGCAGCAGGCCATTTTTGCTCCGTGCTCTGACTGTGTTCGGAGGTCTTAAGAAGAAGTCTTTCCTAGCCCTTCTAGGGCATAACTACACTATAAATGTATTTGTGGTCAATTTCTTATAGCTTCCTCTGGGACAGCAAAGACAAAATACACAAAATAATCTCTCTTCATTTGCACGAAGACAAAACAAATTTAAGCACCAATTTAAAGAAAACTGTTGATCATAACAGGCAAGGAACTTACTTAATTGCTATTTATTTATAGTTTTATCCAGAATTTGCTTTATTTTTCACAATTGGTTTTGTAGATTTCCTTGAATTGTGTTGTAGGATTTTAATACAGAATTTCTGTATACAATGCCTTGGATACCACTGCAAGTATTTATTTATTTATTTTCGCTCTTATATCTCACCCTCCCATGCAGAAGGGATTTCCATCTGTGGAATGGGGTTTCTTCACCTCCTCACTCTGCAACCCAAAAATATTGTTCATAGAGGACATATTGTTCTTCTTGCAGGAACAGCAAGAAGAAGTTGTAGTTGGATCAATAGATAGTTGCAAGGGAGGACACGTGAGAAAATCACAGGGGAGGGGGAAACCTGCTGGTCCTTGCATTCTCCTCCTGCTTATTTCTACCTTCCGCTGCCAAGTCTTCACCACTCTCCTCCTTCCCTACTGCTGTCCCTTTCATTTTATGTAGTTTGCTTGCATCCTTCTTCATTTGCTGCTACCTTCACTCCTCACTTGCTCCATCATTCACTGCTGCCTCTTTCCTCTCCTTTCTCCCCCTTACTCATTCACCTGGAGCCTCTGCCTCTTTCCCTTCCCAGACTGCCATGACCACTGCCTCCTCCTCCTTTCATAGAATCACAGAGTTGGAAGGGACCATACAGGCCACCTAGTCCAACTCCCTGCTCAATGCAGGATCAGCCTAGAGCATCCCTGACAAGTGTTCATCCAGCCATTGCTGCAAGACTGCCAGAGTGGGGAAGCTCACCACCTCCCTAGGCAACTGATTCCATTGCTGAACTACTCTTACTGTAGAATTTTTTTTCCTAATGTCCAGCCGGCACCTCTCTGCCCACAATTTATACGCATTATTGCGAGACCTGTCTGCTGCTAACAGAAACAGCTCCCTGCCCTCCATTATGTGACAGCCTTGCAAATACTGAAAGAGAACAATAATGTTTCCCCTCAACCTCCTCTTTTCCAGATTAAACATTTCATTGTCATCGATACCCTCCCCCTTCCAGTTTTCCTTTCCTCCTGGTTGTAGTTATGGCTGCCTGCAACAATGTTTGTAGGGTGGCTAGGCAACTCTCAAAATGGAGGCCAAGATCTCATGAAATTTCAGGTTTATTTAACACCCTCCTCAGTTTTTTTAAGCATTCAACTTTTTATCTTCAAATCTAGGGGTTCCCCAGATATTCTGGGGGGGGGGGAACCACCCTTCTTTTACACCCTTCTCTTGACCCAGCATGGTGTAATGGTTAACAGTGGTGGTTTGGAGCAGTGGACTCTAATCTGGAGAACCTGGTTTGATTCCCCACTCCTCCACATGAGCTGGGGAGGATAATCTGGTGAACTGGGTTGGTTTCCCCACTCCTACACATGAAGCCAGCTGGGTGACCTTGAGCTAGTCACAATTCTGTTAGAGCTCTCTCAGCCCTACCTTCCTCACAGGGTGTCTGTTGTGGGGAGGGAAAGGGAAGGTGATTGTAAGCCGGTTTGATTCTTCCTTAAGTGGTAGAGAGAGTCGACATATAAAAACCAACTCTTCTTCTTCTTCTTCTTCTTCTTCTTCTTCTTCTACTACTACTACTACTACTACTACTACTACTACTACTACTACTACTACTACTACTACTACTACTACTACTACTACTACACAGTCCCATTCTCCAGATGTTTTGATCCACATTATTGGGCCGTTGTTCAGCATTAGATACAATGACCAAAAAGAGCCTGTAATAGACCTTTGGTGACAGGGTGGCTAAGCATGCCCAATTCCTTCAACCTTTCACCCTATAACATGTTTTCCACACCGCTGGCTATATTCATTGCCCTTATCTGAACAAAAAAACAAACAAGCAAAATTTGAGGAAATGAGATTATTCTGTTAAACCTTTAAATCAAACTCAAGTTATTATTTATAAACTTAACAGAATCTCCTTCTTGCTACCTTGTATGGAAGTTGTATAGAAGATTTAAAAGGGGGCATGCACTGTGTAAATGCAGACAGTTGCATATTTAGTCTTCTGACGGTAATAATAATAAGCAGTCTCATTGCTTTCAACACTGATAATTTCTCTCTTTCTTATTTGCAATATGGTTCAGTATCCATTTAGTTCCCCTGTTTCGTGAGGTGGTTGAGAATGACATTCACGTTCCATCTCACATTAAGTCGTGAGGTGATTTGACTTTGCCGATTCATTCAGAGGAAGGGCGTTTGCTTGGCACGCAGAAATCGCACAAAGCTATGTGGCTTGTTTGTCATTTGCCATTCAAGCTCGCGCTCCTTCTGTCTTAATAAAAATGTCTGTAGTTTGTAAGATGGATAGGCCACCGTGCTTGCCTTCAACTGCTATAACTCTGGAAGAGAAATGTGTGCAAAAATCAGTAATATACAAAAGGGTCTTTTAAATTATTACTAACTGCACATCAGAAAGCAGACCAGGCTATTGATGGCGGTATTAACAGTGAACAAATGTTCCTGATTTCATTTCTTCTGATATTAATTTATATTTTTTGTTAATGGTTTTGGTTCTCTGGTTTTTCTTGGTGGCTTTGTAGATGCCTTTGTACTGTGTATGAAGGTTGTATTTTTATACAGTATTTATATGTACAAAATACAATTAATGGGTTGGATCCTGTGGATCTGTTCTGTTAGCAGAGGCCTCTTTCTGTCATCAGATGGAGACATTCTCTGATGCAAGTGGAAGACTTTCTCTCCTAGCGAAGACACAAAGCTGCCTTATACAGAGCCAGGCCACTGGTTTATCAAGGTCAGTATAATCTACTCTGGCAATTGCTTTCCAGGGTCTCAGGTAGAGGTCTTTCACATCATCCAACGTGGTGTAGTGGTTAAGAGTGGGGGTTTGGAGCGGTGGGCTCTAATCTGGAGAGCCAGGTTTGTTCCCCCACTCTTCCACATGAGCAGCGGACGCTAGTTTGATGAACTGGATTGGTTTCCCCACTCCTACACATAAGGCCAGTTGGCTAGTCACTTGGGCTAGTCACAGCTCTCTCAGCCTCACCTACCTAGCAGGGTGTCTGTTGTAGGGAGGGGAAGGGAAGGTTATTGTAAGCCGGTCTGATTCTCCCTTAAGTGGTAGAGAAACCAAATCTTCTTCATCTTCTTCATCACTTACTACTGGACCCTTTAAACTGAAGAATCCAGGGACTGAACCTAGGACCTCCTTCATGCAAAGCATCATATGCCACTGAGCCACAGTGTCTCCTCTTGCACAGTATAGGGGACAAGAGGGACCCCTCTGGCATTCCACAGCATACATGTCACAGGGCCAAACAGCAATCCCCCAGCACCATCTTCTGGAATTGACGATGTACAGTCATAAAATCATAGAATCATAGAGTTGGAAGGGACCACCAGGGTCATATAGTCCAACCCCCGGCACAATGCATGAAATTCCAAACTACCCCCCCACACCCCCTGTGACCCATACTCCATACTACAGTGCCCCCACTCACACTCCAGATTAAAAAAGGGGGCTGCTATGCAAAGCAGGATAGTTTGACTCCCACTGATAATCCCTCCTATACTGTCAATACCATTGCATTTCTGCTTCTTAATGTGATTCATTATACAATTGATATTATCTCCAATGGCATATGCTTGGCTGATGTAAATTCAACCCCCCCCCCCTCTAAAAATCCTCTTCACTACAAGCACTGAGGCTGATTTTCTACCCCTTGAGGATCTCAAGCTGTATTACTTGCATTGTTTCAAGGCATTGTCTGATTTCTCTTTGCAGGTTCAAGGACTCTTCATTGGCTTTTCCAATCATCAGGCTGACAGGTTTGCCTAGAATTAATTATATAATATTTGTACAGACTACTTAGGAGGGGAAAAGTTAATTGCTAATCACTTTCCGTGGCATATATACATACATACTTGTCATTCTTGCAAAATTCTTGTGCTTGTATCTTTCTGAATTGAGTGTAGGCTCCACTGTCTAAACAATGTGCTTTATGACAGAGCCCATCTCAAAAATTTAATGCTTTCTAGACATGGTATGGATAGTTTTACAAAGTTCCCCAAGCCCAAATGTACTCATGCAGTCCAATTAATAAGCATAGGTAAAATAAACTGAAGCTTAATCCTGTCAAGATGGAAGGTGAGCAGCAGGTAGGACTAAGGCGTCACCCATTTTCAATGGGGTTGCGCTCCCTTTGAAAGAACAGAGGCATAGTTTGGGAGTGCTCTTAGACTCAGAGTGGATACGAAGGTGGCGGCTGTGTCCAGGTGTGTCTTTTACCACCTTTTGCTGGTTAGCCAGCTGTGCAGAAAAGTGCTGTGCAGAAAAGATTTGGCCACTGTGGTGCATGCCCGGGTTACATCTAAGTTAGATTGCTACAATGCACTCAACATGAGACTGCCCTTCAAAAGAACTTGGGAACATCAATTGAAGCAGAATTCTGCAGCCAAGACGTTCACTAGAGTGAGTCGTAGGGCCCATATCACTTCAGTGTTGGCCTATCTACGCTGGTTTCCAGTCTTTTTCGGGACACAGTTCAAAGTGCTGGTGTTGATCAGTACAGCCCTATATGGCTTGGGACCAGAACACTTGAAGGACAGCCTACTCCATTATTAACCTACCCAACTGTTATGGTAATCTTGCAAGGCTTTGATTTGTGTGCCTCTGCCTTCTGAGAGGCTGGTGGCAACTTGGGAGAGGCCCTTCTCAGTCATGGTACTGACGCTATGAAATCCTATGGAGAGCCAGCTTGGTGTAGTGATTAGGAGCGTTGGTTTGGAGCGGTGGACTCTAATCTGGTGAACCAGGTTTGATTCCCCGCTCTTCTACATGAGCGGCAGATGCTAATCTGGTGAACTGGGTTGGTTTCCCCACTCCTCCACAAGAAGCCAGTTGGCTGACCTTGGGCTAGAGTGACAGCTCTCTTTGAGACCTCTCAGCCCCACCTACCTCTGTTGTGGGAAGGGGAAGGGAAGGTGATTGTAAGCCAGTTTGATTCTTCCTTAAGTGGTAGAGAAAACTGGCATATAAAAACCAACTCCTCCTCTTCCTCCTCCTCCTTCTTTCACCAGAGAGCCTCACCCTTCCGTTGCCGTCTTCTACCAGTGGCAAAAGACCACATCGGTGAATGTACAGGGGCTGAGCAAGAATTTTTGGGATTTCCTTTAAATTGACTGAAAAGAGGGTCTGTTCCCACCTGATTTACATTGTAAGTGGTTAAAGATAATACTAAATAGAAGCAGTTGCTTGACTGGTTAAGCTCTAACTAGATTAGCTGAGATAGTGGCTGAGATAGTGTGGAGCTATTAGCATATAAGCATGGATTATGGGTCAGCACCCTGAAGCATCCGAAGATAAAAGGAGGCTTTCTTAAATCTGCCATTCATTGCTTGTGCAGCTGAGGGGTCAGGAAGGGGACATCCTTGGTGAGAGTTATCAGCCAACCCTTAGTCGCATTATGGTGTATATGAGGAGGAAATGAGTCTTGGCACTTCTTAGCACAGTTTTCTGTGCAGGCTAGGATAAACAAAGCCAGAAGCGATGCTGGCTGTGTTTGAAGCCCAGGGGGGTGTTACCCAGAAATGCTGGCAACCAGCTGGGCTGCCTGTAGCGTAGCCCTCACTGAAAAGTAAATGCTTAAATGTGCAGATCATTTATTAATAAACTGAGTTTAACCCATATCCCAGTGTCTTGTGTCTTCATTTGAGGGTACAGTGATACTATATTGTTGCCATTATTTGTTGTGCCATTATTTGTAGCTTTTTTAGAAGAAGAAGAGTTGGTTTTTATACTCCACTTTTTCTCTACCGTAAGGAGTCTCAAAGTGGCTTCCCTTGCCCCTCCCCCACAACAGGCACCTTATGAGGTAGGTGGGGCTGAAGTAGTTCTGAGAGAACTGTGACAAGCCCAAAACCATCCAGCAGGCTTCAAGTGTAGGAGTAGGGAAGCTAATCTGATTCTCTGGGTTAAAGTCCGCCACTCATGTGGAGGAGCAGGGAATCAAACCCAGTTCTCCAGATTAGAGACCAACACTCTAAACTACACCACCCTGGCCAGCAGGGATAAAAGCTGACTATTTTTTAATATTAATCCAACCACTAAAGCTGGGCAGGTAACTTCGGGTCCTACACACCAGGTAGTCAGTGCATTGTCATTTCCTCTCTCCACTTGCCAAGACTTACCAGAATCTACATGGGACCAAAACTGTAGTACCCAACCAGATGCTACACAGTGCTTACAAGCAAAGCATAGAGGCCAAAGTCATTGCCTCCAGTTGCCCCCTTAGCAACTGGCATTCAGAGGTACACCGCTTCTGCATATGTAGGTTTTCATTTAGCCTTCATGTATAATAATCATTGAATTATCCTTCATGAATTAGTCCAATCTTCTTTTAAAGCTTGTCGAAGGCTTTCACGGTCAGAGTTCATTGGTTCTTGTAGGTTATCCGGGCTGTGTAACCGTGGTCTTGGAATTTTCTTTCCTGACGTTTCGCCAGCAACTGTGGCAGGCATCTTCAGAGTAGTAACACTGAAGGACAGTGTCTCTCAGTGTCCAGGGTGTAGGAAGAGTAATATATAGTCAGAAAGGGGTTGGGTTTGAGCTGAGTATTGTCCTGCAAAAGTATTGTCCTGTAAGTATCCAGATAATGTGCTAATGAGGGTATGGTATGTTAATATGGAACCATTGTATCCTGAAGTGATCTGTTAATGTGTGTAATCCAAAACTAATCTGTATGGCTATTGTTGAATGTTGTCTTTGTCTGGAGGTTTTTCAGGGCAGGAAGCCAAGCCTTATTCATTCTTAAACTCTCCTCTTTTCTGTTAAAGTTGTGCTGATGTTTATGAATTTCAATGGCTTCTCTGTGCAATCTGACAAAATAGTTGGTAGAATTGTCCAGTCTTTCAGTGTCTTGGAATAAGACCCTGTGTCCTGTTTGTGTCAGTCCATGTTCAGCCACTGCTGATTTCTCAGGTTGGCCAAGTCTGCAGTATCTTTCATGTTCTTTTATCCTTGTTTGTATGCTGCGTTTTGTGGTCCCGATGTAAACTTCTCCACAGCTGCAAGGTATACGATATACTCCTGCAGAGGTGAGGGGGTCTCTTTTGTCTTTTGCTGATCGTAGCATTTGTTGTATTTTCTTGGTGGGTTTAAACACTGTTTGTAGGTTATGTTTTTTCAAAAGTTTCTCCATCCTATCAGTGACTCCTTTAATAAATGGCAAGAATACCTTTCCTATGGGAGACTGTTTTTCTTGAGTTTTCTGATTTTTGTTTGGTTCAATGGCCCTTCTGATTTCATTCTTGGAGTAGCCGTTTGCTAGCAGTGCGTGATTTAGATGGTTAGTTTCTTCCTTGAGAAACTGTGGTTCACAGATCCGTCTTGCACGGTCCATTAATGTTTTGATTATTCCTCTTTTCTGTCGGGGGTGGTGGTTGGAGTTTTTGTGTAAGTAGCGATCTGTGTGAGTTGGTTTCCGGTAGACCTTGTGACCTAACTGAAGGTTTGATTTACGGATGACAAGGGTATCAAGAAATGGGAGTTTACCCTCAATTTCCTTTTCCATGGTAAACTGAATGTTTGGATGGATATTATTAAGATGGTTTAGAAAGTCCATTAATTTTTCTTCACCATGGCTCCAAATGGTAAATGTATCATCTACGAACCTGAACCAGACTGTAGGTTTGTAAGGTGCTGATTCTAATGCTGTCTTTTCAAAATATTCCATGTAAAAGTTTGCTATTACTGGACTGAGTGGACTTCCCATAGCTACTCCATCAATCTGTTCATAAAATTCTTGATCCCATAGGAAATAACTTGTTGTCAAACAATGGTGAAATAAGGCTGTTATATCTTCTGGAAAAATCTGGTTAATCAATGAGATTGTGTCTTTAACTGGAACCTTGGTAAAGAGGGATACAACATCAAAACTGATTAATATATCCTTTGGATTGAGTCTTAACGGACTGATTTTGTTGATGAAGTGAGTTGAATCTTTGATGTAAGAAGTGGTTTTTCCAATGTGGTCCTGTAGGAGGGTGGTCAAATATTTAGCTAATTCATACGTTGGGGAACCAATGGCACTCACGATGGGTCGGAGTGGAACGGAATCCTTATGAATTTTAGGTAGTCCATATAATCGTGGTGGTTGTGCTTCAGTCTTGCATAGTTTTCTGTGTGTGTCGGGATGAAGAGTGGAATTTTTGATCAGAATGCTAGTTTTCCTGGTAATTTTGCAAGTTGGATCTCGTTTTAGTTTTTTGTATGTGGCAGGGTCCAGAAGTTCCTCAATCTTCTTTTTGTATTCTTCTGTTTTCATGATCACTGTGGCATTGCCTTTGTCAGCTGGTAGAATAATGATTTCTGGATCTGCATTGAGGGTCTTGATGGCGTTTCTCTCCTTGCGTGTTATATTGCTAGCAGGGGGCTTTGCTTTTCGTAGAATTCTTGCTGTCTCTCCTCTTATTTCCTCAGCATCTTCTTCAGGTAGATTACGAATGGCAGATTCTACATTTGCAATGATGTCTTCCACTGGAATTTGGGTGGGAGTGACTGCAAAGTTTCCTCCCTTAGCTAAGATGGAAGTTTCTTCAGGTGAGAGTTGTCGGTCTGTCAGATTGAAGATAATCCGTTTGTTGTCAAGTTTTGGACTGTTCTGTCTTCTTTCCTGTAATTTGTTAAACTTTTGCTTCTGTCTGGAAGTATGGCTGGTTAACCCCTGTTCCATTTTTCTGTAGGTGAGATTATCAATCTTGTCCCAATCATGGCTTCTCATTTTGTGGCTAGTATTGATATGTAAGGAAAACAACTCCTTGTCTGTGGCAGCAAGTTCTCTGCGGGTAGTGTGAATTCTCTCTCGTAAGAGAGCCCGTTCTAGATGGTCATAAATGCGGTTAGCTCGTGAAGTTTTAAAGATTCTTTTACTTGTGAGAAAAGATGGAATGGTTCCAGTGTCTCTGCATCGCAGTAGAAAAGTTAAAGAACAAAGTAGATGTGCTTTCTTGTTCCGAAGTGTTTCCAATCTCCGCGTCTGTTGAAATATTTCCTCCCCGTAGAGGCGTTCAAAATATTGTCGAAGGCTTTCACGGTCAGAGTTCATTGGTTCTTGTAGGTTATCCGGGCTGTGTAACCGTGGTCTTGGAATTTTCTTTCCTGACGTTTCGCCAGCAACTGTGGCAGGCATCTTCAGAGTAGTAACACTGAAGGACAGTGTCTCTCAGTGTCCAGGGTGTAGGAAGAGTAATATATAGTCAGAAAGGGGTTGGGTTTGAGCTGAGTATTGTCCTGCAAAAGTATTGTCCTGTAAGTATCCAGATAATGTGCTAATGAGGGTATGGTATGTTAATATGGAACCATTGTATCCTGAAGTGATCTGTTAATGTGTGTAATCCAAAACTAATCTGTATGGCTATTGTTGAATGTTGTCTTTGTCTGGAGGTTTTTCAGGGCAGGAAGCCAAGCCTTATTCATTCTTAAACTCTCCTCTTTTCTGTTAAAGTTGTGCTGATGTTTATGAATTTCAATGGCTTCTCTGTGCAATCTGACAAAATAGTTGGTAGAATTGTCCAGTCTTTCAGTGTCTTGGAATAAGACCCTGTGTCCTGTTTGTGTCAGTCCATGTTCAGCCACTGCTGATTTCTCAGGTTGGCCAAGTCTGCAGTATCTTTCATGTTCTTTTATCCTTGTTTGTATGCTGCGTTTTGTGGTCCCGATGTAAACTTCTCCACAGCTGCAAGGTATACGATATACTCCTGCAGAGGTGAGGGGGTCTCTTTTGTCTTTTGCTGATCGTAGCATTTGTTGTATTTTCTTGGTGGGTTTAAACACTGTTTGTAGGTTATGTTTTTTCAAAAGTTTCTCCATCCTATCAGTGACTCCTTTAATAAATGGCAAGAATACCTTTCCTATGGGAGACTGTTTTTCTTGAGTTTTCTGATTTTTGTTTGGTTCAATGGCCCTTCTGATTTCATTCTTGGAGTAGCCGTTTGCTAGCAGTGCGTGATTTAGATGGTTAGTTTCTTCCTTGAGAAACTGTGGTTCACAGATCCGTCTTGCACGGTCCATTAATGTTTTGATTATTCCTCTTTTCTGTCGGGGATGGTGGTTGGAGTTTTTGTGTAAGTAGCGATCTGTGTGAGTTGGTTTCCGGTAGACCTTGTGACCTAACTGAAGGTTTGATTTACGGATGACAAGGGTATCAAGAAATGGGAGTTTACCCTCAATTTCCTTTTCCATGGTAAACTGAATGTTTGGATGGATATTATTAAGATGGTTTAGAAAGTCCATTAATTTTTAATTCTTTTAAAGCCATCCAAACTAGGGACAATGTTTACATCCTGGGATAGTGAATTTGGTAATTTAATTATGGACTGTCTGGGGGGGGGGAAAGGCTGTCTTTGACTGTGCTCAATCTACTGCTGATCAACTTCATTAGCTCTGCCAACATTTTGGGAGAAAAAGGTCTCTCTGTAGACTTGTTCAGCACCAAATTTAAATTTACACGCTCGTCATGCCAGGTATTTCCCTGCCCAAGAATCACCATCCTGGCCTGTGTCAGACTTAAGAAATCAAATGGGGACATCTACATACTTCCATCTTTGAGATCAAGCCAGCTTTTTAACACAATTTTTCCAAATTCCAGTCTTTAGTACAGCTGATGTCCCATGTTGCTTTCCCCCATGAAGATCCCATGATCCCCAGTATAGGCTTTCTGAGAGGTCGAAGTGGCTATTTTCCTTTTTACTAGCAGAAAAGCTGGTAGGATCCAACCTAATGACAGAGGTTCTTGGTTTCCATCATTTAGATACATCATGTACCACCATGCAATCACTCCAAAGAGTAGTGTCCTCATGATGCAAACAAACTTCCATGGCAAAACAGGGATTTGAACAAGTGTCTCCCAAATCTTGGTCCAATACTACACTATGCTAATTCTTGTAGTGATAGTAGTAATTCCCATGAGATCTTATTTAGAAAGAGAACATTGCCATTGGGGAGGGGATCTTTGTTAAGAAACCACAGGCAAATAACCTCTTGTCTTTCACCATATTGTGCACTTTCCCCACCTGTAGCCATTACTGTATCTGCTGTTGCTTTGGAACATTGCTCTTTTTTGGCTTGAAAGGGCTTTTTCATGGCATGATCTCAGCCAATAAGAGATCACCCAGCCAACATGATCACGCCATGCCACAGCATAGCCCTTCAGATTTGGATACACGGTTGAAGGCAAATGAAATCCTCCTATTGCCCAGGCTCAGTTGGGGAGGGAATAAAGATGACATACATCTTTCAATGACATATGGATTCAGATACTCATCAAAATATACATCTCCATTCACATTCCACCCAACTATACATTAATAATTATAGCTGATGCCAATTGAAGCATTCTTCCTTGAGGGGGTATTCCCTCTGTTCTCATAGTATTTTCATAAGAACAGCACAGTATTGGAGATAGGTTTTAAGTTCACATGCTCTTAGTGGTCTTCACTCCCAAGAGGTGATCTATGGGGTATGCTCCATATAAAGCCATGCTTCCTGAATTGTTTTCATCAGCAAAAAATGTAGATCAATTATCAAAAGGCAAGGTATCAAATGTCACATATAATCAGGGTGAGGGAATCTGGGTGGTCTATCTGTTGGATGATGGGGATGGATTTCACTTCAGCTGTCCTCCCATCAACAGTTGTGTACCTACAAAAATGGTGGAAAAGGTGAGAGCTGTGTTTTTAATCAAAGGAAAAAAAAAAGTGATTCCCCACCATTTTGCCTCAGCATGAGTTTAAGGCATGCTGGTTAAATTAAAATAAACATTCACACGAATGAAACCTTCATTTATTTGCTTCTTCTAACCAACTGGAAGACAGCAAGCCTTGGGCTTTGTACCAGTTTACTCAAGAACATATATTCTTTGATTTTGCGTATGGGAATTTCCAGTATGTACAGAAATAGCCATTTGTTTATGCAGAGGAAAGTAGTGCAGTTTTCAAAAAGGGAAATTGATGCAGCTCATAGCGGTGCACAATTTATTTCTGTCCCTCCCCAAATTGTATCATTGTGTTCACACTTTTTCTTTGTCTTTCCTGCCACCACCCTCTCCCCAAGTGATAATGCATGTTTTTCCACATCACTCTTACTGACTTCTCTTTCAAGACTCATTTTCTGTAATTTTTCCATAGCCTGATCAAAGCAACTTTTTAATGTTTTCTTGGTACATTAGCACTGGGAAATTGCTGCTAACAGTATCAGCCAATTAGCAACTCTTTAATCTGCCATATTGTTTGTCAAGTCAGCGTGACAGAATGACAGGGTACCATGCTAATTAGCTGACTCTTGCATAAGGAGAAAATTGCTCTTTGTTTAGCAAATATTTCATAAGCAAAAGAAGCAGAAACCCCAAAAAGTGGGAAAAGAAACTTAGTGCTGTGAGCTTTCCCTGAAAAGGCATTGGAGCTGCAGGCCTCATCTCATAAAATGGCTGCCATAATGAAGTCTTTTTGATACTGCCACGGTAACCATACAGTAACCAGTTCTGAATTCTTCATCTTATGTTCATATGGAACAGGTTCATTATGGGGATGAGCCTCCACCCTACGGTTTGTCTGTATGTCACCAGCATTCCTGGTTATGAAACACAAGTGACAGAGGGGAAAGCAAATCAAAATGAGGATGTTTGAATTGGAACAGCTTTTGAAATTCTGTCTTGGTAATACTACATCATCACATTCTGATATTCTCTCCTCCCTGCTACCAGCAATGATTGACATCGAGTGAGGCTGGGGGCACTCACACAATGTGATGAAGTATTACATAGTGGAGTTCCGTCATTGGCTAAAAAGACACTCTTCATTGAGCACTGTGATTTGCAAAGAAAGCAGCAACAGTTGGTATAGCTGGGATGGGCAACTGGTTGTGCAGGGATTAGATCTGGGCCACAGATGTTCTCCATCTCAACATAATCTCTGATTCCAGGGATCCCCTTTTTATGCACCTCAGCCATTCACTCTTAGATGGGGTAAAGGGCTCCATAATCCCCTCCCTTCTCCAGAAGTGCACAAAGAGAGCAATCATAAACAGATTTGATCAGAATGCAACTCAAGTCAATTCAATGGGGATTACTCTCAGGAAAATGTCTAGAAGATGCTGCTGTAACATTCCGTCAGATTTGATGCACACAGATTCTCACTGCCGTGAGTTGGAGCATAGGAAAAATCAGGTGCATCAAAAAGGGGTGGTTCTGCTGCTGTTCACATTGGAAGGAAAGAGTTAAAGAGACCTTTGCTGGTATCTTGGTTTGTTCAGGAGTGAGTTAGGGGGCAAAGCCTAAGTTATTGACCCTTCAGCAATTGCCTAATTCAAAATATGGCTTTGATTCAAAATGAGTTTCCAGCAAGGTGTATTGAATCAGCCAAAGGAGCCAATATTGGATAGGATTCTTGATTATTGAAGAATGTATGGGGGAAGTCTTACAGTGTGTGCCAACCACCTCAGCACTAGCAGAACCTTGTCAACAACTCGGGCAATATTTTAAGAACAGCAACAAAAAATGATCTAAGACAAGGGGGATCAATAATTTGATGGATGATGAAGAATGTAGAGCCAGCTTGGCTACCTCTGTGACAGACAGAAGAAATTCAAGAATTAAGACCAGTGTTCTGGAAATCCATGACTGACTAGATAAAGAATATAAAATTAACTGTTATCTGACCACAGAGACAAAATGTATTCCTGAACAGGAAGAATTAAGAGGGGTAGTGTACACTATCCTTGTGTGTGACCCACATGCTTTAGTTTTAATGAAATCTTGTAGCAATCGGGAGGGCTTATAGCTAAATCTCGAACCTTTGAGGAAGTGTCTAGCCCCAGGAAATAGTCCCCCTGTTGTGATATTATATGTTTCCTCTATCCCAGTTCATTCCAGTCGCTGCTGTTGCAAAAGATTGGCAACAACAAGGTTACATATGCCCAGCCATTACAGAGAGGTGGTATAATTCAAAATGGGGATGCTGTTTTCAGTGGCAACCGTGTACTGAGCTGAGGATCGTAGAGTTGCCCCCAACAGTGTATCCGGCAGCCTTTCTCCTTCCACACTCCATAAAACTTCAGGCTACAGGTGTAGTTCATTGAGAAACCAGAAGCAACATTCATTTGAAAACGGAAAAGTTCTGGGCTGCAGTCTGCTCTGGCATTGAATTTGTTTCCATTATGCCGGTGCTCAGTGCTGACAAGCTGGAACTGCATAAAATAATGAAGCAATATAACAAATAATAGAAAAGATGAGCAATAAATGGTCAAAGGAGTTGCTCGGTATGCAGGCCCACAGTCTGCTTCAGCCCGTCAGACAATCACTTTCCATAATGGGCCATTTATCACTGCAAATATCTGTATACATAAAAGATAAGTGGATGTTGAATATGTGCTTTTAACAACATTCTAAGCACCACTGGCGATATGTTATTTTCTTTTATCTCTCCTGTATATCTGTTTATCAGGGGAGTGTCATTGGGTGTATCCCACTGGAACCAAATGGATTCTAATCAACTGCTAAGAAAATGAGATAGTGCACCAGGAGAAGAAGAATGCCTTGATAGAAACTCCCCTACAAAGATATCATCGTGCTTTGCTTTCGACAGATACTTTTTAAAAAAATGTGGGCAAGGATTGTTTGAATCTAGGACACAAAGGACATATAGGCTCTTTCCCTGAAGATATTTTATTTATATAGCCAGGCACTAGGAACTACTCTGGACTTCCAAATTAGGAGCAAAAGATGTTGGAATTCCACTTCCTTGTCCTGTGTTTCTGGGTTTCATTGAAAAGGAGGACATTAAAATTGGGGGGGGGGGCATATTTTTTGTACTTTTTGGATTCAGGTTTATTAAACCTGAATTTTTTTCAGAAAAGCTGAAAAAAGCTGAATACCCATACTAGTAAATGTTTTTTTCAGCTTGTTTTGGATATCTGAAAAATTTCAACTCCGTTAAAGCTATGGGGAATATTTGGGGGGCTCTGGAAGGATGTTTTTCAAGGTAGATGCCCTAAATTTGTAACATAGCTGCAGGTGACTATTCTTAGAACAACTCCAAAGATTGTTGGAGTTTGGGTCGGGGTGGGGGGAGAGGGGAGTCCAATTCTTTGGCACTCCAAAGGGGGTGCTCCAATCTATCCAGAAGAGTTTTCAATTGTTTCCAATGGAAGACGGGGGCATAGTGGCTCCCTGGGCCACTATGTGTTCTGTTGGGAAACTTATCTATAGCCTTCCTTACATGTAAGTTTACCAATGGAGTCCCCTGGACACATTTCAGATTGGGAAAATGGCACCAGGGTTTGGGGAGGCTGAAGCCCCTTCCCCACCTAATCAGAATCTGGCCACAATTTCCCTTGGAAGCCCAGAATTCCCAGAAGACATGTGATCCACATACGGTTGCCAAGAAGTGACTGGCAACTGGTGGGAGGGGTGTGGTTGGGGTTATTGGGGGGCATGTCACTGGCTGTGGCATCATGTCACTTCTGGGGGAAAATTGAAAGTTACACCGTTAGCTACCTTAGGTCTCTTCTGGATTTTTACCAGAAATATTTAGGAATTCAAGCTGACTTCACTAATATTGGCAAGATCCCTTTTAAAAAGCACCTGAACAAAAACAATAATTTGGACATTATCAAGAAAACAAGGGCTTTCATTTGCCTTACTTAGTGATGCCCCATGAAAGTTTAAGTGAGCCACCCACATTGCTTAATGGGCTAACAGAGGAGGTGCCATTTGGTGAGGTCACGTAAACATGACTTAAAGCTTAATCATAGCTGTCTTCTCTTTGCACAGTCAGATAACAATGGGAAAGGATTTCGGTCTGCAATAGAGCTTAATTCTGTAATCTCAGGGTTTGTTCTAAAATATTCTGCCTTCCTGTAGAAAATATTTGTTAAAAGTCCTGACACTACTAAAGACACACTCGGAAGAAAATCCCATCAACTGTAGCATTTGTAGAACCAATTTAAGAAGTGGAACACCAAGTCTCTTCAATTGCAGTCTGACATGCAGTTGCAATAGAGAATCAGGCCTCACACTCAGTGGTGGTATATGTTTAGGGTTGCCAACCTCCAGGTGGTTGGTGGAGTTCTCCTGAGATTACAACTGATCTCCAGGCAGCAGATATCAGTTCACCTGAAAAAAATGGTCAATTTGGCAATTGGACTCTATGGCATTGAAGTCCCCCCTCCCCAAACCCCGCCCTCCTCAGGCTCCACCCCAAAAATCTCCAGGTAATTCCCAAACTAGAGCTGGCAAACTTATGTAAATTGAAAATTTATCCCTTGCTTTTCTGTTTGGATCTCATCACCCATGGTGTATGAGTGGTCAATGGGGTATTTAGTCCTTTTTTTGTTTTAAAAAGTGCCAGTACTCATATACAAGGTTTCACAAATTTCCACCAATTCTCCCTTCAGGACTTGGGAGACCCCCTCCCTCAAAGATGCTAGTTTTGTGCGTACCGCCACAAAAAAAAGCCCGAATGTATTTGGCCTTTTGGTCAAAGGCTCAGGGCCCAAACTATGCCTGAAGGCTAGGACTCTGTAATATAAATTCAAGATATGTGTTATTGCCTTTAAAAATCAGCTGCAGCAATACATGGATCACAGTACTGGGGAAAAGGTTGAATTTAGCCCTTCATGCCATCTTCCTGAATGACAATGCCCCTATGAAGCTACTGTAAACCCAGGCAGGGAAACAAAAAATAGTACCCTTCCTGGTTAGAAAAACATTACAGATAGATACCTAACTTTGACAAGATTGTGCCTCTCACGGCTAATAATATATGCAACAATTGATGGGATTTAATATACGTTTTGCGTCAGTACCACTAGAATTCATACCCCAGCTACTACTTTTCAGGGTTAAAGAAGACATGTTGAATTTGAATTATGGAGCCCAAGCCTCCACCAAACGGCCCTTTCGATCCTGAGAGTAATCTTGAGTAAAACATAGTAATACCATCACAAGTGACTTGTTCATTGTGTCAGCTGTTTTCATCATGTTCTTCCAAACTTTGAGACTGGCAAAAAAGCCAAGTTAAAGTGGCATATAATGAAAAAGTATGTTGTGCTTAGGAATCCAAGCAATAAGGTTTCGGAATGTCCTTTTTCTCTAGTGTCCATGTCTGAGAGTCATGCTCTATTAATAAACTATGGAAGGCACATTTAAGTATATCTTAAAGTGTTTGCTTACATAGTTGGCTATTATTATATAGTGTCAGGTTCTGATTAACTTTTATTGATTCAGCTGGAGGTGTTTTTAAAATGAAACTGGTTTTCTTCAAAGTGTTAGGAAAACTACCCTAATTTTCTCTTAGGTTTGCTGGCTAGGTCTGGCTGGAACCAGGTCTCTATGGGGCTTCCACATGGCAGGTTTCTCTGCAGTGTCCCTACCCCAGTTCCCAACAGCGCCCACCCCTCACCCCCTGTACCACTGGGACTTCCCCATTTTTGAAAAAAATGGCACTTGAATATCATTATATCGATATTCTGTTATTACAATAGGTGTATCAGGTTCTCCAAATTCTTACTTTCATTTTAAAAAGTTTCTAGTGCCTTTCATTGCAGAGGTATGTCCTTCCCCTTATATCCCCTCAACAAAAGGGGCTAGTGCCTAGTGGCTTCCTTTGCTTTTAAAAAATGGAAGGTGAGCACATGAAGCTACCTTATACTGAATCAGACACTTGGTCCATTAAGGTCAGTATTGTCTACTCAGACTGGCAGTGGCTCTCCAGGGTCTCAGGAAGAGGTTTTTCACATCACCTACTCACCTAGTCTCTTCAACTGGAGATGCTGGGGTTTGAACCTGGGACCTTCTACATGCCAAGCAGATGCTCTACCGACTGAGCCACACACACACACACCCAAATTCAGAGGGAACTCAGAGAATCTTATACATAGTGTTAAAATAGATAAAATGTGAATTATATCAATATAATTATATCAATATAATTAAATTCAAGTGCTAATTTTTAAAAAGACCTGATGGTGGGGAAAGGAAATGGCCACCATGGGTACAGGGCTGGGAAAATGGCTGCCAGCCGAACTTTCACACCCACATGGCCGCCATCCAGGCTTTACTGGCATCTTTCCCAAAATTTCCCAGCAAAGCAGGCTTGAGAAAGATCAAATAAAAGCTGGGGAATGCTAGGAGGTGTGTGCACTATAATTCGTTGGCAAAGAAGGGGGGAAAATCTGCTTCCCAGCAGCACTGGACCAAAAACAACTAACCAGGGTTGCCAAGTCCCTCTTTACCACTGGCAGCAGGTTTTTGGGGAGGAGCCTGAGGAGGGCAGGGTTTGGGGAGAGGAGGGACTTCAATGCCATAGAGTCCAATTGCCAAAGTGGCCATTTTCTCCAGGGGAACTGATTTCTATCAGCTGGAGATCAGTTGTAATAGCAGGAGATTTCCAGCTAGTACCTGGAGGTTGGCAACTCTACAACTAACCCACATGGAAAGAGCAACATTTAAATAGAAATGAAAAAAAATCAGTACAAAATGTCCCTTGGGAAGGGGCAACATACATAGCACGGTGCCTTGCTGTGGATTCTTTTCTCCCTTGGCTTCAACTTTGGCAGTTGGCTACTTACTGGAAGATGCATCTGGACGTCCTAAGATTATTTACAGCGGCTGTCTCCCCTGCTCTCCCTCTGAAGAGTCAGCTGCTGTCAGACACTGGAGGGAAAGGGTCAATGTGGATGGGCTTGGGTATGTATGGTGGGAAGTTTTGGTATACTTCCGGGACCCATAAGGTGCTACAGTGGATGTGTGCATGCCCTGTACAAAGAGACATATTGCCTTCTTTGTTGGATCTCTGCCAACAAAAGCAGGACTGCTGAAGATCAAAGAAAGGCCGGGCAGGTTTTGACCTCACTGAAATAATGTGTCTCATGGCACCGAGTTCCTTATCCGCAAAGCAGTGCTCTGTCACCATTCACTCTGCCAGCCAAGGTAAAGCAATATACTTGTCAAGATAGTGACCTCCTTCTAGTGAGCTAAAAGCCAACAAGTTAGGGTTGCGAGGTCCCCACTTACCTTTGGTGGGAGGTTTCTGTTGTGTGTGTGTGTGTGGGGGGGTGCGCGTGCATGCGCACTGACATGCCGACACGCCATTACGGTTGTAAACCGGAAGTGCCGCCTGCTGCGCACGGCTGCAGCAGGTGACCCGCTCACCCCAGGGAGGGTGAGGGGAGGGTTGCTGCTGGCGTGCGCTCGGGCCTGCATGTGCACGATTGCCCGCCGACCCTTTGCTGGTCGGCTGGCAGAGGGGCACTTTACCGGGGGTTTGCCCGCCACCAGTGGGAAGCTGGCAACCCTACAATAAGTAGGCTTTCCAGCCTCCAGGTGTGGCCTGGAGATCTCTCGCTCTTAGAATTGATCTCCAGACAACAGAGGTCAGTTCCCCTGGAGAAAATGGCTGCTTTGGAGGATGGACTCTATGGCATTGAACCCTGCAGAGGACCTTCCCTTCCCCAAACCCCACCTTCCCCAGGCTCCACCCTCATCATCTTCAGGCATTTCTTCCACCCAGAGCTGGCAATTATACCAATAGGGTTGCCAGGTCCCTCTTTGCCACTGGCGGGAGGTTTTGGGGGCAGAGCATGAGGAGGGCGGGCTTTGGGGAGGGGAGGGACTTCAATGCTATAGAATCCAATTGCCAAAGCGGCCATTTTCTCCAGGTGAACTGATCTCTATCGCCTGGAGATCAGTTGTAATAGGAGGAGATCTCCAGATAGTACCTGGAGGTTGGCAACCCTATCTACCAATGAGATTGACGTTGCTAGCACCTGCATAATTTAATTCTTGGTTCTTCTGTTTCTGGTCACAGTAGAGTGTGCCAGAGTACTAGGAAATGGTGTTTCGATACCCAAGATTCTTTCTCCCTGCTTTTTCTCAATAAGATCAAACAATGATGGCAACTCAGAAAGAAATCATCGGCGTTTGCAATCTGCTGCATGCTGCCTTCCTCCCATCCTTGGCACTTTGTGACTGAGCTTTATTTTCCAAAGGCTGCCATGGAGAATAATAAAAACGACACAAATAAAAATGACAAAACATCTGTTTTTATAACATTGTTTACTTTTCTCTAACTTCCCCATCACTTTTTCCTCATTGTGGAATCAGGCTTGATGCCCCCTGGGGATGTGTATTTTAACAACCTGTCACCGAGAAAAGTCTTTGGATTTGCACTGTGACTTAAGCGGCACTTAAGCATTCTATTTCAGGGTTGCCAGGAGCCGTTTCCTGGCAAATATCTGCAATTCTGGGAAGTAAAGTTTGGGTTAAGTTCTTTCAAATTGGCCAAGTATGGCATATATAAGTGACCGTAATGGATCGATAACATTTTTTATGCCAATTTCTGAATTAGTTCCAAACTGGGCCATCACACTGCTGATAAAATGACCCAGATCTAGGCTTTGCCTGAGTGTCAAAACTGTGGCAAAATTTATATGAAACATTGTTTTCCCTGGAAACATCATCACCAGACATTTCCCCATAATTCTTCTGTAGTTACAAGAGTACCAAAGGAGGGAAAGATGGAAAGCACCCATTAGGGTTGTCGGGTCCCTCTTCGCCACTGGCGGAAGGTTTTTAGGGTGGAGCCTGAGGAGAATGGGGCTTAGGGAGGGACTTCAATGCCATAGAATCCAATTGCCAAAGCTGCCATTTTCTCCAGGTGAACTGACCTCTATCAGCTGGAGATCAGTTATAATAGCAGGGGACCTTCTGCTATTACCTGGAGGTGGCAACCCTAATACCCATACAAGAAAGGAAGAGAAGGAGAGACCTGAAGGGGATCATTTTATTCAAGGCTCTGGCCACAAAGTGAGTCTGAACATTTCAGTGGAATGGCAACCTCATCAAGAGTTGTGGAGGTCAGTCCCACTGGAGGCCACCTGATCTGGTGAAGACGCTGTTGCTGGCTCTAAGGTTGCTAGCTCTGGCTTGGGAAATACCTGGAGATTTGGCGGGTGGGGCCAGAGGAAGGCAGGGTTGGGGATAGGGTTGCTAACCCCCATGAAATAGCTGGAGATCTCCCACTATTACAACAGATCTCCAGCCGATAGAGATCAGTTCCCCTGGAGAAAACGGTCGATTTGACAACAGGACTTTATGGCATTGAAGTCCCTCCTCTTCCCAAACCCCACCCTTCTCAGGCTCTGCCCCACAAATCACCAGGTATTTCCCAGCCAGGAGCCGTCAACTCTAGTTGGGGAGGGGTGGGACTTTAGTGGGGTGTAATGCTGTAGAGACCATCCTCCAAAGCAGCCATTTCCTCCAGATGAACTGATCTGTGTAGCCTAGAGATCAGTTGTAATAGTGGGAAATCTCCAGCCATCACCTGAAGGTTGACAAATTAAGTACAGCAGTAACAAAATACATAAATATATATAAATGGTTTATCCAAGTCATTATATAGTATCTAAAAAAATTCAATAGTATATTCAAAGCACATATATATCACACCACCAATAGAATATAATATGTAACACAAAATAATACAATGAGGGAGTGTCCATAGCAGAAATACTGCAATAATTAACAGAGTCCAGATCCTGTTTCGGTAATACTCCTTGAGATCAAATCAAGTATCAGAGAATATGATCTCCCTGGAGTGTGAAATATAGTTTCTTCTGGACTTAATCCATGGTACGACGACCCATCAACTCCCTCAGTTGGCAGCGTAGTTCCAGTGAACCCTTCACTCACAACAGGGATCCGGTTATTCTCCTGTTTCGATGGATATCTTCATCAGGATTCACTAATGAAAACACATCCATACCAAGTACATCATCAGAATGGCGCAAATACCTGTATCATAAAGTTACAACAGAAGAGACCATATGTTATACAGATATCCAGAAAGAGATATTTTAAACACCAAAATAGAACAGACTTATCTACTTACACATGGACTGCATCTTAGCTAGTTCTCATGCTGAATGGAACACAAGCATTCTCCCTGCATGACCATGTCATCAGGGAGCAAAAAAGCTTGTCTTAATCACCCACACCTGAAGGCACAGCCCAAAGGCAGGGGGAGCTTTCAAAAGTGGCTCAGAAGGGAGAGAGAAAAAAAGGGGAATAGAGAAAAGAGGGGGCAGAGAGGCAATGTGGAGCGGGTTGAGGAAGAAAGGGAGAGGGTGATGATAGTAGTGCAGTAGTAGTAGTAGCAGCAGCAGCAGTAGTGCAATCTTCCTCTGTGCCAAAGCCTCAGTCTACATGGGAGCTTCTGTCAAACTGCTCCTTACCAAAACACACTCAGGTGAGCTATTAAACATCCCAGCATTTTGTCTAATTTGTAGGATGAGACCAGCCCCCAGGAGACTGGCAATCTGATCACTAATGGAGGTTGGCAACCCTAGTTCTGAGAGAACTGTGACTAGCACAAGGTCACCCAGCAGACTTCATGTGGAGGAGTGGGAAAACAAACCCGGTTCACCAGATTAGAGTCTGGAGCTCATGTGGAAGAGTGGGGAATCAAACCCGGTTCCCCAGATTAGAGTCCACCGCTCTTAACCACTACGCCACGCTGGCTCCATCACTTTGTGCATGGAAACAGATGGGTATCCAATGCAGGTCTTTCAACACAGGGGTGATACGAGCCCTGTAACCAACCCCTGACAGTATCCTGGCCACTGCATTTTGCACCAATTGAAGTTTCCAGGCCGGATGAAGGATAAAGAGAAGCTGAAGGGTGAGGGAGACTGACTGAGAGAAGACTAATGGAGGGTTTCCCCACCCCAGCAACAGCCCACTGTTGCCTCTAGCCTATATACTCAAGTGGCCGCAGGAGTAGGGTTGCCAGGTCCCTCTTCACCACCGGTGGGATATTTTTGGGGCAGAGCCTAAGAAGGATGGGGTTTGGGGAGGAAAGGGAATTCAATGCCATAGAGTCCAATCGCCAAAGCGACCATTTTCTCCACGAGAACTGATCTCTATCAGCTGGAGATCAGTTGTAATAGCAGGAGATCTCCAGCTAGTACCTGGAGATTGGCAACCCTATGGAGCAGGGCTATGTTGACCCTGCTAAAGAATGAAGAAGAAGAGTTGGTGTTTATATGATGATTTTCTCTACTTTTTAAGGAGAATCAATACGGCTTACAATCTCCTTCCCTTCCTCTCCCCAGAACAGACACCTTGTGAAGTAGGTGAGGCTGAGAGATCTCTAAGAGAACTGTGACCAGCCCAAGGTCACCCAGCTGGCTTCTTGTGGAGGAGTGGGGAATCAAACCTGGTTCTCCAGATTAGAGTCCACCGCTCCTAACCACTACACCATGCTGGCTCTCAGGATGTCACAACAGGTGACATGAAGGTTTCCAGAGCACCAGCCCCCCAGGAGATCTCCCAGTAGATAAGGGCCAGTCTGTGCTTGCTAGTCTGAACCTCATGGGTTATCTGATAAAGTAAACGTTGAGGCCTCTCCATCTCTTTCTCAAATGGCTGAACGGTGCAAAATGTGGTCACTGCAGGGTGGGGTAGGGTGGGAGGAAACCGTGGGACATTAATGACAGTTGTATCTCAAATTTTACCACATGAGGGCACAATGATAACAAATAACCTGTTAGCTGCCTGTGTTAGCCAAATAGTCTCCAGGCATCTAGGCAGGGAAACTTTCATAAATTAGAAAAGAGAGAGCCCTCTGCTTTCCCCCCTATCCCTCAGGCTGTCGATCTGCCACAAATTACTAACATAGGTATGCGTAGACAGGTGGGCTCATAAAAAAAAGAAGGATTGTCAGCCAGTCACTTTTATAGATCTATTTTTAATATAACGAGAACACAAATCCAGCATCTTGCCTGTGCAGCC
The DNA here is from genome assembly GCF_029931775.1 of Euleptes europaea. Classification (NCBI taxonomy): domain Eukaryota; kingdom Metazoa; phylum Chordata; class Lepidosauria; order Squamata; family Sphaerodactylidae; genus Euleptes; species Euleptes europaea. The sequence goes on along the minus strand of NC_079316.1, from coordinate 24,243,049 downwards.
CCGATTGGAGGCAAGTGCTGAAGGCGCCTCAGCGTTCGCAACTTCTGCTAGCGTTAGCTACCCTGGTGGGTTCCTTCTAGCAAGTGCACTGACATTCAGCTAACCAACAACAGGTAATTTAACAGCGCAGGGAAAAGAGGATGCTTGCAGCCTTCCTAGGGATGGTATAATTAACCAAACTCAAAATGAAGTATTTCAAGCCTTTCATTAGATTCCTGCATTGTCCAGGTCAATGGTAAAATTGCATGCGTTCGGCATAGGTTTGCCAGCTCTGGGTTGGGAAATTGCTGGAGATTTGGTGGCGGACACTGGGGTTTGGGGAGGGGAGGGACTTCATCCGGGTATAATGCCATAGTGTCCACCCTCCAAAGCAGCTGTTTTCTCCAGGGGAACTGATTTCTGTAGGCTGGAGATCAGCTGTAAATCTGGGAGATCTCCAGGCAATCCAAGTTCAGCAATGTATCAGGCCCAGTCTCTCCAGGGCTTTCTTAGTAGTTTCTATGCCAAGCCCAAAGCTGTCTTTGGTTTAGTGTGCTTCCATTCCAGTTTACTGAGCCCCCAGAGGGGAGGGGCTGTGGCTCAGTGGTAGAGAAAGTCCTAGGTTCAATCCCCGGCATCTCCAATTAAAGGGACTAGGCAAGTAGGTGACGTGAAAGACCTGAGACCCTGGAGAGCCACTGCCAGTGTGAGTAGACAATACTGACTTCGATGGACCAAGGGTCTGATTCAGTACAAGGCAGCTTCATGTGTTTTAGCACCTCTGCATATCAGAGACATGTTCCCCAAATGCAGTCTTCTCTCAGTCAGTCTCCCTCCCCCTTCAGCTTCTCTTTATCCTTCATCTGGCCTGGAAACTTCAATTGGTGCAAAATGCAGTGGCCAGGATACTGTCAGGGGTTGGTTATGGGGCTCGTATCACCCCTGTGTTGAAAGACCTGCATTGGATACCCATCTGTTTCCATGCACAAAGTGATGGAGCCAGCGTGGCGTAGTGGTTAAGAGCGGTGGACTCTAATCTGGAGAACCGGGTTTGATTCCCCACTCTTCCACATGAGCTCCAGACTCTAATCTGGTGAACCAGGTTTGTTTTCCCACTCCTCCACATGAAGTCTGCTGGGTGACCTTGCACTAGTCACAGTTCTCTCAGAACTAGGGTTGCCAACCTCCAGGTACATAGAACATAAGAAAAGCCCTGCTGGATCAGACCAAGGCCCATCAAGTCCAGCAGTCTGTTTACACGTTGGCCGACCAGGTCTCCTGCTATTACAACTGATCAGATCCCCTGGAGAAAATGGCCACTTTGGCAATTGGACTCTATGGCATTGAAGTCCCTCCCCTCCCCAAAGCCCGCCCTCCTCAGGCTCCGCCCCAAAAACCTCCTGCCAATGGCAAAGAGGGACCTGACTGTTTCCTAGTTCTGCCCCGTGGTCCTCCAGGTACCAGAGGGGTTGCTTACATATATGGTTCTTTTATATTTTCCCCTTCTGACAGCAGTTCAGGTAGACCTCTTAATAATCTGATGCTGGGACTTGCAGGAGAATCATGGAAGCATGCCATGGGACATACAGGGCTCCTCACTGTAACCCCCAGACTCCATGCCATTTTGTCCAGGGTGCTCCTGTGCCTTCCAGGTCCAACATGAGTGTGTGTGTGTATTGGAGAATGTGGAGGTCGGAAAGATCCACATCTCTGAGCACTGTCGAGCTTGCAGTCCGTACAAATCAAGCTGTAATCTTTGAAATCAAAAGTTGTTATGTAGTCCTAAACTCCTGCTCTTTCACCAGGTTGCAATGAGAAAGACAATACAAACTATACAACTGATGCTGCAAAATGTACAGTAAAGAAATTTCTATACTTTCACCAGGTTGTGCATTCCTATTGTGGGTATGAATAGACTGCCCTTTACTGCTGTCATCTCATCACACCAGGATTATTTAATAAGTCGTCAAAAAACTCTCTGTAATGTCAAGATGGATGACTATCCCAGTTTTTTCCCATGGAGAACGGAGAGATAAAATGACATCCGGAAGGTCATCTAGTGAGTCAGGTAAAGGGAGAAATCCCATCCTGCCTCAAAAGGAAAATATCCTTTTTTCATACAATCCAAAAGAGTATTAGATTATTAGTCGATCAAATATCCAGAAGGCTTTTCTGTTATAGGAAAGATGAGAATGTGCCATTTCACCCCAATGTGCTCTTCACCTTAGATCAAATAAAAAAAACCATTCTCCTTTTCCCTTCTGGTTGATAAGTTAAATGAAAAGGGCTCTGATTCACAGTCACGTAGAGAAAAGTAAGGGCTTTAGATGATTGTGGCGCTTTATAGGGATTCAGTATGCTTTAATTTTTTTTTAATGATCCAGATTGCCCCTCACATCCTGAAACCAAGATACAGGACCTATAGAAGAAGAAGAAGAGTCGGTTTTTATATGCCGACTTTCTCTGCCACTTAAGGAAGAATCAAACCGGCTTACAATCACCTTTCCCTTCCCCTCCCCACAACAGACCCCCTGTGAGGTAAGTGGGGCTGAGAGAGTGTGACTAGCCCAAGGTCACCCAGCTGGCTTCATGCACAGGAGTGGGGAAACAAATCCAGTTCACCAGATTAGCCTCCGCTGCTCATGTGGAGGAGTGGGGAATCAAACCCAGTACTCCAGATAAGACTCCACCTCTCCAAACCACTGCTCTTAACCACTACACCATGCTGGCTCTCCAAGAGAAAGAACATATTAAAATAGTTCAACTGCATGCTTAGTTACTCTGCCTCTCCAATTACTGTGGATTCCCTAGTCGTTTGGAGTGGCTAAAAGGGCTCGCCAGAGTCCGGGCATCTCCATCCTGGCTCCAGACATGGGATCATACTGCTTAATCTTTCCTGCACTCAAACCTGCACTGAGAAATGTCCCTATGTGAGTGAGAAGGAAGGTGCAGGTCATGATGCCCAGCACTGAGGCAGTTCCTTCCACAGCTTCCTGGTTCCAATGATCCAAAAGTACCTCACTTATAGCTGCCCCATGGTGCAGAGTGGTAAGCTGCTGTACTGCAGTCAAAAGCTCTGCTCACGACCTGAGTTCGATCTTGACGGAAGTCGGTTTCAGGTAGCTGGCTCAAGGTTGACTCAGCCTCCCATCCTTCCGAGGTCGGTCAAGTGAGTACCCAGCTTGCTGGGGGTAAAGGGAAGATGACTGGGGAAGGCACTGGCAAACTACCCCACAAAACAAAGTCTGCCTAGTAAATGTCGGAATGTGACTTCACCCCATGGGTCAGGAATGACCCGGTGCTTGCACAGGGGACCTTTACCGTTTTCTCTCTACTTTTAGGGAGTCTCAAAGCGGCTTACTCATTTGAAGTGAACTGAAACCCAACATCCCAACTTCAGGAGGAATTAATAACCTAGCTTCTCACCTTGGGTCAAAACAGTGTGTAAAGTGGTAGATGTTGCAGTTTTGCAAATAAACATGAGTCCAGGCTGTAGATTATTTCAAGAAGAAAAACCTTTACTCTCTCCTGGTCAGCAGCAGATCCAGCAAGCACAAAAGGAATGAACGCAACTAGAAGAAGAAACTTCTATGCACCAGTTAGTTCCCAGGCAACATCATCCCCTTTATGTACTGCAACTGAATTAACACTCTAATTACTTCTCCGCTTCTGTAGTATGTGACGCATTGCTGTTGCTACCCTAACACAATGTTCTGAATTTTTCTCAAAATCTATCATTTTTATGCAGTCTTTTATGCAGTCAAAGGTAAACAAATCTATGGGCAAAAATGCATGGTCGCTTTAGCCTCCTTTATTCCGTGTTTCAGCCAGGATTCAGCCAAGTTACAGGATTCAGCCAGGATACAGGATTCAGCCAGGATACAACGCACGTTCGGCGAAACGCACACGTTCGATCCTGGCTGAATCCTGGCTGAAACACAGAATAAAGGAGGCTAAAGCGACCATGCGTTGTTGCCCTATGTCGCCCTGGACTTTCCTGCGTAGCCCTCATGCGAGGGTGGAAGTATACAGAGACATTGCCCTTAATTCATGTTCTGCTTCCTCAAGCTACCTCTTGCTGCCGTGTTTCTCTTCACATCAAGACTGAGAAGACCACCACCTTTGGATCATCATTACACTCTACCTGTGGCAATGGATTTCTGAATTTTATCTACTAGTTGATAGCATATTCCAGTTTCATTCTGAGGCAGATTTTAGATGGACAGCAACCCGAGGAAGGTGCCAACAAAGGGTTTGTCGGAGAAGGTGGTAAAAGTCACAAGAAGAAGAGTTGGTTTTTATATGCCGACTTTCTGTACCACTTAAGGGACAATCAAACCGGCTTAAAATCACCTTCCCTTCCCCTCCCTACAACAGACATCCTGTGAGGTAGGTGAGGCTGAGAGAGCTTTAAGAGCTGTAACTAGCCCAAGGTCACCCAGCTGGCTTCATGTGGAGGAGTGGGGAATCAAACCCAGTTCTCCAGATTAAAGTTCACTGCTCCAAACCACTGCTCTTAACCACTACATCACGCTGATGCAGTGGCGGTATTGGTAAAATGAGAGAAGCAGAACATTTGATGAAAAAGACGCAGTCAAGTGGAGAAAGTGAGGGCCACTGAAGTATTTAGTCATAAAGTGTTCATTTGTCCTTAATTGTAATTGAGGTGAAATAAACTGAGCACTAGGCTCCTTATTAAGGTATGACATCTCCATGCCTCCATTAGCAGCACTTAGCAACAGCTTGAACACACTGGAACAAATGAAAGGACTTGGTAGAAGAAAACACTTAATGCTTTAGTTTAAACACTCACGGACAGAAACCATGTGGCTTGGCACTTCCCTTCCATTAACACACTGCTGGGTAAGTCAACGACAGTTTCTTCTAATTGACACTTTTTTAATATCGCTCATCCCCCCCATTCTTAATTATATCATATCGGGCTATTAATTTTAATAGTGGAGACCACTATAAAGTGACGGCTCTCTACCGTAGTTTGGGATTATAACCAGAAGCCCAAGATCCACCCAGGCTCCTCCCAGGAGTCCATTAAAAAAATACATGTCAGATGATGACGATGATGATGATGATGATGAGTTGGTTTTTATACCCTGATTTTCTCTACTTTTAAGGAGTCTCAAACCGGCTTACAATCACCTTCCCTTCCCCTCCCCACAACAGACACCTTGTGAGGTAGGTGGGGCTTAGAGAGTTGGGAGTGAGCTGTCACTAGCCCAAGGTCACCCAGCTGGTTTCATATATAGGAGTGGGGAATCAAACCAAGTTCACCAGATTAGAGTCCACCGCTCATGTGGAGGGGAAACAAACCCAGTTCTCCAGACTAGAGTCCACTGCTCTTAACCACTACACCACTCTGGCTGGAAACAGATGGTAGCTTCTTCTTGAGTGGTGAAAGACAGTTTGAAAGATTCGTTGCTGCTTGAGGTACATACACCCGTCATGTTTTCACCTTTGGTAAATAGGATTTGCAGGGTATTACGTTGTTTCAAAAATGTGCAAAACTTTTTTGGGAGGCAACAGTGGGAGTAAAGAAATACATATATATATCCCAAAGGAAGAAATGGCTCTTTTAACCCATGTCCATCTCATAAAGGAAGCCAAACTGGATTGGAACCAGCCAGCTTCCCCCCCCCCCTCAGTCCCTTGCTTTACTACGCCTCCTGCCTCACATGGATTGGGTCCATGCAGCTTTCATCATCTCCAGCACAACTTTTTGGAAGGTCAAAGGGACCCTTGAAAGTGCTGTCTCTGTTGCGGGAGGAGGAAAGTCTAAGGGCACCAGTAGCCTGAGGCCCAGTCACAGAATTACATTATTTTAAGTCAATTGAAGTCAATGGGTTGAAAAGGGTGTAACTCTGCCTGGGAAGGGCAGCCATGAAGGAGCTAGAAAATATTCTTAGCTCGTGTAAGGATGTGTCAGTGGCAACCAAGATCAAGTTAATTCATGCCATCATATTCCCTATTACTATGTATGGGTGTGAAAGCTGGGCAATGAAGAAAGCTGATGGGAAGAAAGTAGATTCCTTTGAAATGTGGTGTTGGAAGAGAGTGTTACGGATTTGACCCTGTTATGGATTTGAACTGACCCTAGAAGCTAAATGACTAAACTGAGGCTATCATACTTTGGTCACATTATGAGTAGACAAGAATCACTGGAAAAGACAATCATGCTATGAGAAGTTGAAGGCAAAGGGAAAAGAGGAAGACCCAACAAGAGATGGATTGACTCTATAAAGGAAGACACACCACTCAATTTGCAAGACTTGAGCAAGGCTGTTAAAGACAGGACATTTAGGAGGACATTGATTCATAGGGTTGCCATGAGTCAGAAGCGACTTGATGGCACTTATCACACACACATAACTCTGCCTAGGATTGGACTGCATATCATGAGAATGGGATTGTGGCATAACATTTTGATCCATTGGTTCTTGTAGGTTATCCGGACTGTGTAATCGTGGTCTTGGTATTTTCTTTCCTGACATTTCGCCAGCAGCTGTGGCAGGCATCTTCAGAGGAGTAACACTGAAGGACAGTGTCTCTCAGTGATCCATCTTTTCTCCAGGGAGCTCAGGGTGGCACACCTTTTTAATTTCTTCCTTTGTTTTGTCTTTTAAGAACACTGCAACTGAGGCACCTGATCAACTTTGTTCAGCTAACAACAATCTTTTGGTGGTCCCCGGCCCGAGGAGTGTCTGGCTGGCCTCGACCAGGGCCAGGGCTTTCTCTGCAAAGGCCCCTGCCTGGTGGAATAGCCTCTCTAGCAAGACCAGGGCCCTGTGGGACCTCAAAGAGTTCCGCAGGGCCCATAAAATAGAGCTATTCCGCCAGGCTTATGGTTGAGGCCAGCTATGGTTCCTATATATAAAGACTGGACTCCCTAACCTCCCCACTGCGGTTAACACCTTTATTCCATCTGGTGCCTTCTATCTGCTCACCTAGCTGGGTTGTTGTATTGTGACTTGTATGTTAGAGGCACCTAGAGGTAAATTAGTATAATAATTAGTTAGAGGTAAATTAGTATAATGATTATGATTTTATAGGGCTATTTTAAAATGTTTTAATGCTTTTATTGATTAATATGACTTTTATATTCTGTAAACCGCTCTGAGTCTGGCTTTGGCCAGGAAGAGTGGGGTAACAAATGGAAATAAATAAATATATAAATAAATAGTTTCATGACCAAGTGGAGATTTGAACTTGGTTCTTATTCAGCCCACTAGCCATTACTTCACACTTGTTTCTGAGGCTGAACCTCCTCGACTTCCAAGACCAGGTGCAATATTTTATTTTCCCCTCATGGCTGACCTTGGCAACCAAAGCTAAGAGGAGGAGAAATCATCTGCTAGGCCTCTCTCAACCTGAAAAATCACGGGTCAGGTTAGATTATATGGGACAGCCATTTAGAGACTTCGGAAATGTCTGCTCGTCCAGTGATAACTATGGGGGTTACCGCACTTTGTATTCCCAGCAATGTATTAAGAGTTTGAAAATGTTGTAAATAACATCGCTTTAAAAGGGTTTTTGGATACCATGGCTTATAAAAGATTGGAAGACGTCTTCACAGCTAAAGGGGCCAAACAAAGTGCGAACAGTATTTTTTGTAACGTTTTCAGACTCTTAATATATCAGTGGGAATACATAGAAAGTGCGAACAGTATTTTTTATAACATTTTCAAACTCTTAATACATCACTGGGAATACAAGTGCGGTAACCCCCTATGTTATTTAATAGAGGCCCATACAGTGAACATATTTTTCCAGTGTCCAAATATTTTTTTATTGGTTGACAGTGGGTAACTTCATATTTTTGAACCTATTTTTCCAGGGTCCAAATCATTTTTATCAGTTGGCAGTGTGTAACTTCAGACCATTTACCAAATGGCAATTTACCACAGTGGGCATGCAAACTCTAGGTAAAAAAATTGTAACATTTTTTTCTGGTGGTGAAAAGAATGATTGTTTACAGAGGCTCCCATCCATGTAACAGATCACTCAGGGTCAGTTCGATGAGTTTCTATTTGAAATGGTGTTTTTTAAAAGTGTGCTTTATGTGTGAAGTATAATGCAATTTACCAGTCTTAAAAGAAAAAGAACGCTGTTATAAGCAGTACAACAATATTGTTTTAAATGGTTATTAGAAGTCAACATCCATTTGAAGATATTTATGACATTTACCTAGCCGAAAAAATAAAGCATAACCTATTAAGGCTGAGGTTTTGTACACATTCACTTGGGAATAAGCCCCGTTGAACAAAATGCTATGAACCATGCACAAATGAGGTTGCTAGACATAAATATTACTGTAGCCTAAATGGACCATTTTACAGTCTCACCATTCTAGGGGATTCATATACATTTTCAAATCCTGTTTACAATTTTCCTCCATTTAAACAACCACACACCTGCCTATCCTTTCACTGTTTCATGCAAGGCTGCGTATTTGTATGTCCATGTATTCACCCATTTTATTAGATCCCCATGATCTAACTATTGGCTCGGATACAATGGACTGAGCAATTTCCACCCATAGAGTGTGACTTTCTTGCCTCTGCACTCTCCCTGCAGTTCAAAATGCCCCCTGAAATGCTTCTCCTGAAGGATGGGGGATCCCCACAAGCAACCATTGGGTGGATATTTTGGGCTGCAGTGGGCAGGGGGAGGTAAAAAGTGTTGGGTATATGTATTGGTTAGTGTGGCAAAGCTGCACAGTCAGCAAAGCATGAGATCCTGTGCAGTCAACTCCCTTGAAGTCAGTATTTTGCAATTTTAAAAAGAATTTCCATTTATTGAAGCTTATTCACATTCACAGGCATTTTGTGGTAGAAGAAGCAACAGATGCCTAATCTAAACAGATGTTCCCTAATACAAGTGGCTGCCCTGACCTGGATAGCCCAGGTTAGCCTCATCTTATCAAATCTCGGAAGCTAAGCAGGGTCAGCCCTGGTTAATACGTGGAAGGAAGACCACCAAGGAAGTCCAGGGTTTCTCTGCAGAGGCAAGCAATGGCAAACCACCTCTGAACGTCTCTTGCCCTAAGTTGTGACTTGATGGCAAAACTTTTTTTTAATAAGTGGCCAGCTATTCTGGCTGCACATAGAATCATAGAGTTGGAAGGGACTACCAGAGTCATCTAGTCCAACCCCTTGTACAATGCAGGAAATTCACAACAAGTGTGGAACAGAATGAGATCATGGATGTAGTCTTGGCTTACTTGCACAGGAGAGAGAGGCATCACACATATATACAGTCTTGTTCTAGAAAAAAGGGGAAATATAGAGCCCCCCCGCCCCCCGGTATCTGGGCATCCTGAGTTGCCTTTCCTCCAACAAGAAGGTAATTCTCCCTAGGTGGAAATTGTTCTGACCACAAAAACAGTCTGTTAGATACAAGCCATTGCTCAGACCTGCTTCTGCAGTTCTGTTATTTAGGAAGTTGATCGGTTCTTAGGAGCTCCCTCACTTTGAAAAGGGAAGGCACCAGACCACTGGGAGGGCAGGTTAGCATAATGCCACCCAATCAGGGGGGCTCTTGTGGCTGGCTATTGAACGTCAGCACTCTCTCACCTTATGAGATTACAGTTGTGAGATTAGCTGGCCACCTCTGGGACAAACATGAATTTTGGGGTCCATCTCCAATTGGCCTTCGTTCAGTCCATTTTTCGCCTTTTACGTATGGTGGTGAGGACTTTAGAATTAAATAGGACTGGTCAGAGTAGACAGGTAAACCGCTAACTAAGAAGGCAGGCTTAGTATGGGTAGGGTTGCCAGGTCCCTCTGCGCTACTGGCGGGTGGTTTTTGGAGTGCAGCTTAATGAGGGTGGGGTTTGGGGAGGGACTTCAATGCCATAGAGTGCAATGGCCAAAGCAGCCATTTTCTCCAAATGATCTGATCTCTATCGGCTGGAGATCAGTTGTAATAGCTGGATATCTCCATCTAGTACCTGGAGGTTGGCAACCCTACATGGCACAGTCCACTGAAACGCCTCCACACACTCGCACAAATTCAGTACTAGACCTAGTGCTAAGAGACTCAGGATGAATGTTTACCACTGGCTTCACTGTGAACAAAGTTTGGCTCATGACAAAATCTCATGAAATATGCTTGCCGTCATGTCCCAGGTAGATGTTTCTCATGCAAATATTTTGGAAGATTCTTCACAGTGCACGTAAATGCAAGCTGTCACCTTGAATTAAATCAAAAGGGATCTTTATTACAGGAAACTTTTAGATCTAATTAAGAGTGCTCTGTATAAAAGTGAGCTTGTGTCTTAGGAGAAATGAAAGGAGGTTATCAAATCTTTTGCTGCATGGGTTATTGATGTGCTAAAAATGTTTAGAATTATTCCATATAATTGTAAATGGGAAGCAAAAGATTCTCTGAATAAAATGTTTCAGTCTAGTTTGATGTTTTTATGCTGAGGAATTGACTTCAAAATCACCCATTGTCCAACATTGGAGTCTTGAAGGGCTTTGCAAATTGTGAAGAGCTTTTCCTGTCCAAAATAGCATATAAATACTAAAAGCAAAGTACAGCTACATGGTTCATGCATTAATATGAAGGGGGGGAAACCTTTCATCTCTCAAACTTTCTCATGTTTGACAATACTAATAATCTGGCTTAGGCTGTTCCCTGCTGTTTAGCAATCGCAGCATGCCTTTGAATCAAGGGCACAGAGGACCCTTCCTGAATTACAAAACTGACTTTTATTCCGAAGCTTTAATTATTATTGAACATAAACTGACATTCGATTGATGCTGCCTGAGACAATAGTGTAAAAGAGGACTAATTTTAACAACAATGTTAACAACATAAGTAGTAGGGTTGCCAACCTCCAGGTAGTGGCTGGAGATCTATTACAACTGATTTCCAGCTGATAGAGATCACTTCACCTGGAGAAAATGGCAATTGGACTCTAAGGCATTGAAGTCCCTCCCCTCTCCAAACCCCACCCTCCTCAGGCTCCACCCCCAAAATCTCCAGGTATTTCCCAACCCAGAGCTGGCAACCCTAAATATTTATGGAGTATAAAGTGAGTACAAAGTGAATTCCATTGTTGCAAACCTGCTGGAAGTTACGATGGCAACATGCAACGCCATTATAAAACCGGATAACAAGGATTAGGGTTGAATTCAAAAGAAAAAGAGCAGAAGGAAAATAGCCACTTACCCCGACACACAAATTCTTGCACAGCAATGCATCCAGTGAAATATTAGGTCAGTTGACCTTTTTGTGCTTCTGTTTGCCCAAGAGGCTGCAGAAGAAGGGGCACAATTGTTTTGCTTTTGTTCTAGTGTGAAGTGTTAAACATCCCTTTCATGAGTAGGTGACACCTTCTGCCTGTGGAAGGGCACCTTTGAATCTCACCCACAACTAACACCCAGTAGAAGAGAGGTCCTTCCCTACCACGGTATGGGTTGTCAGGTTCCTTTGCAACTGTCATCTTTATTTAGCAGAAATGTAAGTCCATGGGACAGGTGAGGTCTATCTGATGCTGCTGTGAATGACCTTGATAGATTCACCTGGGCAATTTTGACATAGTGGGTAAGTATAATAAAAAGATCTCTGGCTAAACATTCCAGGAACTCAAAGACATAGAGGATAAGTACACATATATAAACTCTGTAAAAACCAGTCATAAACAGCCGTCTGGATTGGCCTTTACCATTGCATGGATGATCATTAGTGGATCAAACTTCCACCGCATTTGGCCTTGGAATGATGAATCATTCTAGCCAGCCACAGTATTGTCAAAAGAAGGAACTGGAAAAAAAAAATCCAGGGGTTTGCATAGGAATGTATTTCCCAAAAATAAACAGAAATAGGGCCTCATCAGCAAGCTGGGGAAAAGCAGGTCAGTTTTAAATAGAAACGTATTCCCTCTGTACTACAAGAGGGCTGGGGGCGGAAGTGGCGACAATGGAGGGGTTAAAGGGGGCAGGGCCAGAATGTGCGCGCGCGGGGGGGGGGGGGTAGTTCTTAGCCAGTGTGTCCTCATTTCATTCCTGCAGGCAGAGGTAGCAGGAGCCGGCTGTAGAATCCGGCCCCGACCATTCAGAACAGGAGCAACTCCGGCGTGTGGCTGGATGGCAACACCCGGCTGGTGCAGCAGACCATCCTGTGCCACCAGATGGGCGAGTGTGCCACCGGTTGGATGCCTGCCTGCTTACCCATGTGCAGGGTGGGAAGTGTCATCTGGGGAAGCTGCCTGCATGGGGCTTGGTCGGCTAATTTTTAAATTGATAATTTTGTATGGCCCGCGAATGATGTTATAAATATCCAAATGGCCCTTGGCGGAAAAAAGGTTCCCCACCCCGGCTCTACAGTATCCGAGGAGCATGCCTATTATGTTAGGTGCTGTGGAAATAAGCCGACAAGTCTTGGAGTCTTATGGATTTTAAATTATGTTACTTTAAAATATTGTATATTTCTCTTTCCTTATATTTGTAAATGCTGGGCCTCTTGTTTCACTTGTTTTAATCTAATCTTTTCCTATATTGTCTAAAAGCCAGTGTGCTGTGTTGACTTTTTGAATGAATGAAAGAATGAATGGATGCCTTATACTTGTTTTGTACCTACTCAACTGTTGAGAGGTAGGGTGAAAAGGGAATTTCTGATGCATAGGGTACAGCGATATTCTCATTGCCAAAGTGGTGAGGGAGAAGGTACAAGGCAGTGAGTGACCATAATACAATTAGGCATGGGGTAGTGAAAGTAAACAGAGAGAACTTTTTCTCCCTCAAGGCAAGTATTAGAATTCAAGGGTGTACAGTGAAGTTAATGGGCAGCAGATTCAGGATGAATAAAAGGTGGCATTTCTTTACACAAGAAGTGATTAAAATGTTGAATTTGCTGCCAGAGGATGCAGTGATTGCCATAAGCATAGACAGCTTTAAAAGGGAATTAGACAGATTCATGGAGGAGAGGTCTATCAGTGACCTCTAGCCATGGTGACTCAACGTTTAGAGGCAGTAGACCTTTGAATAGCAGTGCCAGGAGGCAACATCAGGGGAAGGCCTCTATGCCCCATTGCTGGCCCATCATAGTAACTGGTTGGCCACTGTGTGAGACAGGATGCTGAACCAGATGGACCACTGGTCTGATCCAGCAGGGCTCTTCTTATGCTCTTATGTTTTTATGGTGATAGGGCATGCCAATGCGTTTCCACCCCACTCATTCCTGCTTCCATGGTGCCTTTTTCCACTTCCATACAGAAGCAGCCTATGTCCAATACAGATGACTTTATGGTGCCCATCCCATCAATGGTTTGATGGTTCATTGCTAGTGGCTAGAATCTAAGGAACTACTTCTAGCAAATCTGTATACTTGTGCCACCCCCTATACACACCTATGACAGAGCAACTGCTTTTGAACACTTATATTTCCAAAATAGTTTGCCACAAGGGACCACTTCTTGATAAACGCAAGCAAATAGCTTTGGATCCTGGCTTAATGCTCATATTGGCCATGCCTAAGCTTAGCTAGCCAGCCTCCATAGCAGTACATGGTTCACCTCAGGCCTTTATGTACAGGAGCACTGGATTTTGGAGGGGATGATTAGGTAAATGTGGACACTATGGAGAAGCGGGGTATAAATATTTAAATAAATATTTTAAAATGTTGGAACATCACATTATATATGTGCTGGGCTTTTTGGGGGTCTAAATTGTATTTTTACATTTATTTTGTAAGTCATAGAGAGGGAGAACAGCGGGGTATAAATGACTAAATAAATAAATACACTTTCTAGAAACAATGGGTCTTTCTCAGGTGGAAATGACTCAACAACCTGGAAGGATGACTAACAGTAACCCTAAATGTACATCTCTAAAACTTGTATCTGTCCCCAGGAGCTGGCAAGCGTACACCAATCAGATCATTTGAAATAAATGTCTTTGGTAGTTGCTTCATTGCTGCAGCTAATTTGTACCTTCTATAACCGCTGTGATGAGTTTTTAAATATCTATTATTTCTTATTGCTGATCCTACTAATTGTCTACACTGTTTTTATTATAGTCTGTTTGTGCTACTGCTAGTTAATGGATTACTTGCATAAGTAGTCCAAATTACTTATTTAATGCTGTTGTTTTCATTTAATTTTCAAATAACTGTAGTAATGCAATGAATTAGAGCATAAGATTAATTTTATTGCTAGTTTTAATGTTGTAAACGACATCAGAAATCTTGAATTAAGAGTTGCAATATACAAGAAAATAAAATATCAACATTTCTTGGGAATACAATCACATTAAAAAAAACAATACCACTGTGCTACTTGATGAACAGATCAACAACAAATTCAAACTTGAATTAAAGACTCAAAGCTGATCTTACTATGGATTGCAAAGCCAGCTATAGATCCTAATACCTCAACATCTTCATCCTTTTTCATTTGAGTTCTCTAGGAAATATCCCAATTTTTCTCTCTAGAAGCAATTTCTTGGTTATATAAAGCTGACAATGTAGCTTCCTTTACCATTCAGATCCACTCCAATTAAAGTTTCTGTTTTCATATTGAAAGAACTATATACCATTATTGAAAGGCACGTGTTGAATTCTTTAAGGGTAGCAGTGGCATTTTGACATCCATTTGCCTTTTAAATGTCGATATCTAAGGAGAAAAATCTGTAGTAAGTTACAGCCTCCTCTTTCGAGGCATGCTGGTAACTGATACATAAGAAAAAAATTCTACAAGCCTAAGAAATAAAATTTGTTCTTCCAAATACATTCAAGTTTTATTTTTTTTGTCTCTGGTAGGAAATCTCAGCACATCTTACTGTTTTTCAAATGAAAAATGAAATATAATAAAATAAGATAGGAACATTACACTGTTGTTAATCATATGAGGCCAGTTGCTGGTTAATCAGATACTTAATATAATTATTACTACTTAGTAATTTTTAAAGAAGAAGAAGAGTTGGTTTTTTATATGCTGATGTTCTCTACCACTTACCAATTATATTATACAGAGAGAGAGAGAGAGAGAGGGTAGGGAATGAAGGACCCAATGAAGGACTCACATTGAAGTATTATGGGAGAGGGAGAAAAAGTTCTCTCTTCGTGCTTTCTCCAACCCTTGTTTACTTTTATAAACCAGAAGAAGAAGAAGAAGAGTTGGTTTTTATATACCGATTTTCTCTGCCCCTTAAGGGAGAATCAAACTGGCTTACAATCACCTTCCCTTCCCCTCCCCACAACAGACGCCCTGTGAGGTAGGTGGGGCTGAGAGAGTGTGACTTGCCCAAGGTCACCCAGCTGGCTTTGTGTGTAGGAGTGGGGAAACAAATCCAGTTCACCAGATTAGCCTCCACCACTCATGTGGAGGAGTGGGGAATCAAACCCGGTTCTCCAGATCAGACTCCACCGTTCCAAACCACCATTCTTAACCACTACACCACGCTGGCTATCTATCATGTGTGTGTCCCCTGATCATTTTTTCTTCTAAACAGAAAAGCTGCAGACTCTTTTGCCTTTCCTAAGGGGTTGGAATGAAGGGAAGGTGGCAAGGTGTAGCCTGAACTCATCAGATCTTGGAATGTAAGCATGGTCAATACTTGGATGGGGACCACCAAGAGAGAGCTTGCAGAGAATGGCAATGGTGATCCAACTCTTCTTCTCACTTGCCTTGAAAGCTCCTTGCTGGGGTTGCCATGCGTCGGTTGCGACTTGACAGCACTTATGTGCACATGTAAATTGTTGCCGCACCTTTCCTATGAGGAAAAAATGTTTTGGTGGCCCTCTTATGTAATATCTGAAAAACCAGTTATGAGATACGGAGAACAGAATTGTACACAGTATTCCAAATAAGGCTACACGGAAGTATGAATATATCAATTGTTTTGTTTCCATCCCTTTCCGTAATACTTCTTAGCATGGAGTTTGTCTTTTTTACTGCTGCTGTACACTGAGTCAATTTCATCAGGCTCTCCGCTACAATCCCAAGTTCTCTTTCCTTCTCACTCTCTTCCAGGTCTGACCCTTATCACAGCATCTTTTTAGAGTTAGCAGTTTTTGTTCTTATGTGGATCACCTTATACTTGCCCATGCTGAACTTCAATTGCCACGTTGTCGCCCACTCACCCCATCTAGAGAGATCCCCCTGGAGAGCTTCACTATCGCCTTTGACTCTCACCATCCTGAATAATTTGGTATCATCTGCAGAGATTACCACTGCACTGCTCACCCCCAATTCCAGATCATTTACAAATTAATGAAATGAGCCCTATATAGCTTGCATAGCATCTTTACACAGTCACCACATCAGTTGGGGGTTGGAACTTCCTGCATTGATTCCACTTCTCCCTCCTCCCCACAGACATCCATTCTTCCCCAAAAGGTTGTGTAAAAAGGGTTAGGAACTTGAATCTTTGTAAACTATCTTAATATGGTTCTTGTAGGTTATCCGGGCTGTGTAACCGTGGTCTTGGTATTTTCTTTCCTGATGTTTCGCCAGCAGCTGTGGCAGGCATCTTCAGAGGAGTAACACTGAAGGACAGTGTCTCTCAGCGTCAAGTGTGTAAAAAGAGTAATATATAGTCAGAAAGGGGTTGGGTTGAGCTGAATCATTGTCCTGCAAAAAAGTATCAAAGGTAATGTGCTAATCATTGTCCTGTAAGTATCAAGATAATGTGCTAATGAGGGTGTGGTATGTTAATATGGAACCATTGTATCCTGAAGTGATCTGTTAATGTGTGAAATCCAAAGCTAATCTGCATGGCTATTGTTGACTGTAGTCTTTGTTAGTCTGTAGGTTTTCAGGACAGGAAGCCAAGCCTTATTCATTCTTAAACTCTCTTCTTTTCTGTTAAAGTTGTGCTGATGTTTATGAATTTCAATGGCTTTTCTGTGCAATCTGCCCTCTGGTGGCAGGCAAACCCCCGGTACAGTGCCCTTCTACCCGTCGACCAGCTGAGGGTTGGCGGGCAAACATGCACGTGCAGGCCCACACACCAGCCAGGAAGCCTCTCCTCTCCCTCCCTCCCTGGGGTGAGCGGGCCACCGGGTGCAGGCCTGCACGCCAGCGGGACCCTTCCCTTGCCCACACTCCCTGGGGCGAGTGGGCCGGCCACTGCAGCCCCGCATGCCGGTTTACAACCGGAAGTGCCACGTCAGCGTGTCGGCGCACACACGCGCACACACACAATAGAAACCTCCCGCCGAAGGTAAGTGGGGACCTGGCAACCCTAGTGATGTACGTCACCCTGTGGGTCAGTAATGACCTGGTGCATGCACAGGGCTGTCAAACATAAGGCCCGAGGGCCAGATCCGCCCCCTTGAGAGCTCTTATCCTCCCCACGAGTCAGCCACCCCCACCCACTCTCAATCTGGGCTGGTGAGGCATGGCCCAGCCCAACCAAGTGACATTTATGTCATAACCAGCCCTCGTAACAATTGAATTTGACATCAAATTGAATCTGGCCTTTACCTTTACCTCTGCCGTACATAATCTGTCTAGAGGGGCACTGTCTGTGCAGGTTAATGAATGGCCTCTGTCAGCCCTCTGATGGTTAACAGTAGGAACCTGCATTTCTGTTATTGGCACAGTAAGAAGTAAGTGCTTCCCCCCCGGAAATAAAAGTTGGCTTTGCTTTCCTACATGAAGACAAATGGTTTTGTTCAGCTATAGTAGTCACTGCATCAAGAGGGTCAATGTTAAATTTATGCTGCTGCTAGTTACGTTCCCATATTTAATTGTAAGTGACTTGTTTCGGGAATTTTCTTTCTTCAGTTGAGGTTTTAGTATTTTTTTAAAACTTTGCCTACCTTACTGTACTCTGGAAGCATCTTTCCTGTTCACATCAGACAGGTTACCTGCCTATTTCTTTGGGAACACAAATGAAGACATCAGCAGAGACTTGGTAGCGATATACCTGCTTTCCCAAGCTTTGCAAAGGGCAAAAACATCAAGCTTAGCTTGTGATTTTCCTTCCTTTGCAGCTTGAAGTAGGGCTGTCAATTCGGTTCGGCCCGAACTGAAAATCAGCCGAATTTCCCTTGATTCGGCGGTTTTTAGTTCGGACGGATCCGAACTCAAAACTGGCGGGCAACCGGGGGGGCCGAATTCAGCGAGTTCAGGAGTTCGGCGAATAAATTCGGCCAATTCGGCCGTCAGTAAGCAGCATAACCGTCAGTAAGCAGCATTCTCCTCCCCCGGCCAATCGGTGGCCAAGCTGGGTCTTCTTCTGGCCAATCAGTCAGGATTGAGTGCTGGAGGAATCAGCTGATGTGTGGCCGGCCGGGGAAAGAGAGAGAGAGAGGGAAATCCTCATGTGTGTGTGAGGGGGTGCTTATGCACATTCGCTCCTTTCCGTGGCTGCAGGGGGCGCATTTTTTGGGGTACCGACCCCAAACTTTCAGGGGATATTCAGACAGGTTTTTTTAAGAGACCACCCAAGTTTTGTAAACATTGGGTCAGGGGGTCCCGAGATATGGGCTCCCCCCCTTTTTTCTTTCCATGGCTGCAGAGGGCGCATTTTTGGGTGTGCCGACCCCAAACTTTCAGCGGAGCATCAGACTAGGCTTCTTAAGATACCCCCCAAGTTTTGTAAACATTGGGTCAGGGGCCCCCGAGATATGGGCTCCACCCCTTTTTCCTCTCCCCCCTTTTCCATTTTCGTGGCTGCAGGGGGCGCTTTTTTGGGGGTTCAGCCCCCAAACTTTTGTCATAGCTTCAGAGAATCCCTCTTAAGAGACCACCCAAGTTTTGTAAAGATGGGTTCAGTGGGGGCTGAAATATTGGCTCCCCCCTTTTCTCTTTCCATGGCTGCAGGGGGCGCATTTTTGGGTGTGCCGATCCCAGACTTTCGGCGGAGCTTCAGTCAAGGCTTTTTAAGAGACCACCCAAGTTTTGTAAACATTGGGTCAGGGCCCCCCGAGATATGGGCTTTCCCCTTTCCCCTATTGGGATGAATGGATCACCCTCGAGAGATGCATACATATGGCTCTTATATTGGATACAAATGGAATCATATTGGATTACCCAGCCTCCCAGCCCCTCCTGCTGGAACAGAAGACAGCCACAGTAAGACCCCTTTGGGGGCTTTAATCTATATTTTTTCTTTTCTGTGTGTGTGTGGGGGGGAAAGCAGAGTCTGTGTGTGTGTGTGGGGAGGGAGCAGTTTCTGTGGGTGTGGGGGGGGAAGCCAAAGGGGGCTTTTGCCGGTTCTGCCTGGGGTGTGTGTTCCCCCTCCAGTCTCTCTCTCCCTGGTTTGAGGGGGGGCTTCATTTTTATTCTTCAGGTTTTTCCTCATTCATAAGATCAGTTAGGTTATTGATGCTTGCTCAAAACTGGTTTTCAAATGGTGACTTAAAGAATGCATCTGCCTGGTCCCAAGTCCAATGCAAAAGGAGACATTCCACCCCCTCCTGCTCATTATGCATAGCTAGCTGCCTCTGTCCCTTTCCATGGTATGCAAACTCCCAGGTGTCAGGTGTTGCTATGCACTGTTGCAAAGGTTTTGCATTGCGTGCTTGTGTTGCTTTGCAGTTGTATTGTTTTGCAAAATTCTTCACACCTGCCCCGCCCTTTGCATATTTGCAAAGGGGTTGCTCTGCAGTTGTGTTGCTTTGCAAAGTTCTTAGCACCTGCCCCGCCCTTGCTCTCATCAGCTGTTTGTCGGGCCAGGAGCTTTGTGCGTGGGCGGCAAGCTCTGCGGAGAGATCCACATTAAGGGTGGGGGGGACCCATTTCAGGGCCCATATTTCAGCCCCCCCTGACCCAATCTTTACAAAACTTGGGGAGTCTTTCAATATACGTCCTTTGAAGCTCTGCTGAAAGTTTGGGACCTCTAAGCCCAAAAATGCCCCCCCAGAGCCGCGGAAAGGCGCGGTTGTGTTTTTAATGGCTTTATTCGGCCGAATTTTTTTCCCGAACTTTGAATACCCGCCGAATTGAACGGATCCGAAGTGGGGGAGTTCGGACTTCGGCACGTACCGAACCCACAAGGGCCAAATTCGGCCGAATCCGAACTGTACCGAATTTTTTTTTTTTGACAGCCCTAGCTTGAAGCAAATTGGTTTGTGTTTATCTGCAGGAAAAGTAGGAGGATAGCTCAACTTTTACCACTTTCCTAGATTTCTTGGAGTTTGGGGGGAGGGTTGTTGTGCAAATTTTGTGTCCTTTACATGGTGTTCTTTTAATTTTTTCTGGACTTCAGAAATCTGCTTCTTGTTTTCTGGCATGTTTCTGATTGGTAGAAGTGGAGGAACCTGGTCTTGGCTGGGAGGAGAGCAGGTTATAAATCCAATAGGTACACTAACAAGCAGATAATCAGATAATACTTGATCTTCCTTTTTTAGCATGTATGTTTGGGCAGATACATGTATCATAAACTTGTGTCTGCATTAGAGATGTGCACCATTTTTTGCCAGTATTTTTTGGATTCGGGTTTATTGGACCCTGAAATTTTTTTGAAAGCCAGAAAAAGGCGAATACGAATATGAATAAAAGGGGGTTTCAGCTTTTTTCCAGATATCTGAAATTTTTTGGCTCCTTTAAAGTCTATGGGGGTTGGGGAATTTTGGGGGAGCTCTGAGGGGGGCTGTTTTTCAAGGTAGAGGCACGAAATTTGCAGATCAGCTGCTGGTGACTCCTTCAAAGAACCCATAAGTTTGGTGAAGTTTGGGTCAGGGGGTCCAATTTTATGGGACTCAAAAAGGGGGGTGCCCCATCTATCCAATGGAGTTTTCAATTGTTTCCATCTGAGCTCCATCAATTGTTCCCATCTAAGCTCCCTGCCCTCCCCATATTTTCCTTTCTCTCAGACACTGCCCCCTCCCCAACTACAGGAATTTCTCGAGCTGGATCTGGCAACCCTACTGTGGTTTAAGAAAGAGTTTCCTTTGGCACACAAGAAGCACAAAGAAAATATCTTAACAGCTGATCTGAATTTGTGGATCTGAATTTGTGGTCTGAATTTGTGGATTTGTTTGGACATTAAGATGCATCAGAAACTGTTTGTCATCATTTCATTCCTCAACCGGTTCCCTCTTAGCTTATTTCACTAATCTGGTCTGGTTTTGTAATCTTAACCTGCCCCCATCTTTTCTGTCTTAAAAAATAACTAAAAGTATTAAATATGATACTGCAAAGGCTGAAATTAGCTTCCTTAATAGCCCAGACTAGCCTGATCTCATCAGAGCTTGGAAGCTAAGCAGCGTAGGTACTTAGACGGAAGACCACCAAAGATGACAGGGGCTGTTATGCCGAGGAAGCAATGACAAACCACCTGTGCCTTGAAAACCCCATGGGGTCACCATGAGTCCTTTGTAACTGGGTGACACACTTTACCTATTTAAAAGCTGGAATATATTACCTGTTTAAGAATTTCGGTAGGTTTCGTACAAATTAAGGATTCCAACATCTCCTCAGGTCTGAAAAGGCCACTGCTGATCAGCCGCGGTACCTCAGTTTTAATAATTGTGAGTCACTTCTGAACATCCTTTCTTCCCCTGATCTGTCAGGCAGACTTGACGCTACTAAAATATAGTTTTGTGCATTAATTTCTGTGCGACTGTTCTGAATAATAATAATAATAATAATGAGAGATAAGCCATTTTTCAATTAACTGCAACCTGCTGCTACTCACCAGTAGAGAGAATTTATTTGTAGATAATTCTAGACTTGTGTGACTTGAGAAGCTAAAGCTAGCGCATTGCTTGAGCTCAAATCTTTTGAAACGGTATGAAAACTGGGTTACTTTTTTTAAAAAAATCATTTGATTATGAGCAGCATGAGACTTTTTAATAATTTGACAAGGTTTTATTTTTTGTCTTCCTCTATTTATCTCGCTGTACTGTATCATCATTTTTATATGTGATTACCAGCTCTCTACAGAGAGCTGGATTCTAAGTGGGGGGGGGGGGCTTGACACAGACGGCAAGATCCTCTGCAAAGGAGCAAAATGGAACCTAGATCTTGATGACCGAGTTAATGATGATTGGCAGCACACTAAAGTTGAAGTACTCACACTGAAGTGCATTTCATCCAACAGCGATCAATATAACTGGAGCGGCTGAAATCCTGGTATTTCATCACAAGACACTGGCTTGAATCCATCACAGTCTTTCTGTGGATGGAAGGATTTCTGCCCTCAGAGCAAGACTTTCTCTCCTCCCTCTCCTGCTCAGGGTCCCCCATCTCCCCAGGAGCAGCACTCAAAGGCATTTTGGATAGCAGTGGGAGGGCAGAAGTGAGAAAGTCATGCTACATAGGCGGAAGTCGTTCCACCCATGGAAAAAAAATCTTTGGCCATTTATGCAGGGTTGATTTTGATGCTCCCTCAATGCTGCTTTTTTAAATCCGCCCTTTAAAATGACTGTTCATGGTCCCGATGTAAGAGCAGAAAGTCAAACAAATTCCACCCACCCTCCCCCACTCGCATGCTCCTTCGTTCCTTCGTTTGCATAGCCATTAGCAATGGTCGTTTGCATAGCTAAGCCGCGGCTGTGATTTTTCATGGTTCCTTCAGTAAATGCTTCGATGCGGGGGCAGAGCAAATACAAAAGGTCGCGTTAAAGGGGCTCTTAGGAAATGCGAAGCAGGTATGCACAGCTTCTCAGTGACGGTTGGAATAATGGTTCAGCATGAAGAAATCAAAAAAATATGCGGGGCACTTCAGCCTGGAATGCGCTGCTAATTACCAAGCATAAACGGCCAATGGTATCCAAGCCAGTGATTTTTATAGTAACAAAAGGATCTGTATGTCCATCCATCTGTCTATCCATACATTTGTGGCAGGCAAGACTCATCAGAAAATAAAGCTAGGAGTCTCAAAACTGGCCATCAGTTTCTTGATGATTGTTGGATTTGCGGTGCCTAAAAAGAAGGGAAACAGAACATCCTGGCCCACATTACCTCCATAACTTCCTTGTTTCATATATAATAATAGAACAGTCTGTCTGTTCATCCATCCATCTGTTGTGCCAGACGCAACTCATCAAGAAATAAAGCTAGGCATTTAATAATTGACCGCCAACTTCAGGATGATTGTGGGAGGTGCAGAGCTAAAATGAAGGGAATCTGAATATCCTGACCCAGATTATCCGCAGAGTATTTGCAATGGATGTGACCATTTATTCCCTAGAAAACAGGAAAGCAGAGGCAGCACAGGAAGTGAGGGTGGAGTATATCCCCTCCTTTACACAACAAACCTTCAGAAAAATTGCAAATGAAAATGTCTTCTTGAGGATGATGTGAACTGGAGTACTGTGGAGGAAGTAACAGAAGAAGATCTAGAGGAGCAACTGTATTGAAAATAGTTATTCTAGGAGAATAATATGGGCAAACACCCCTTTGGGGATCATCCTGCAATGTATGCAAGGGTAGAAGGGCCCTTTCCTTTCTTTCCTCCTAGAAGGCCCTGCATACCTTCCCAGGATTTTTTTTAGGTCCCTTCTTCTGCTGATTGTACAACTGGCCAACATTTGGCTACAAGAAGACTTGGAGGAAAAGGGGGAAGAGATATGCATATTCGGTACACATTTGAATTCTGATTCCTCACAATAGTCCACATAGATCACACCACACTACATCAGAGGGGTTGACCAGCCCTTATATTGCCATATAATGTTGAGGAAAGGAGAGAAGGTAACAACTAAGCTCATGAACTGATCCTCATGGGTTCAAAAACATGGGCAAAAGAATGGTTGTACCTTGCCAGGACCTGGTGGCTCCAGGAAGGGAATATCAGATTGCGAGCCCACTACATGCCAGCTCAGGGTTGGGAAATACTTAGAGATTTTTGGGGTGGAGACTGAAGAGGGCAGGGTTTGGGGAGGGGAGGGACTTCAATACCAAAGTGGCCATTGTCTCCAGGGGAACTGATCTCTATCAGCTGGAGATCAGTTGTAATAGAAGGAGATTTCCAGCTAGTATCTAGAGGTTGGCAACCCTACCACTACATAGTATGGTTTCTTTGTAAATTCAAGCAGAGTTTTGTCTTTTATGACTCCTGGGATATAGAATGGGATTATGGGTATGTGGTAATTTGTTACAATGTTTGTTCCAGGCAGAGAAATGATGCTTACGCCCCAGATCCCCCTAATTCATAAAGGGTAGCAATGATAAACGTAACTGTAGTATGAATTGAATGGAAGAGCTGGTAGCAAAGCAGTTTCTGTTAGCAAGCATGTTGGTCATCCACAAACATGACCGCCTGAGTGTGCCCTGTTAATAATACTTAGCATTTGGAGTGATTTAAAGTACTGATCTTCTAAAATAGGCCAATATTATTCATATCTTTACGGTGAAGGTAGCGGAGTTTTTGGTGGAAGTGGTTAAGGTTCAATCCTGAATATTAGTTGATTGTAATTTTTATGAAACACCTGTTATTTCTGATCTCATGACCATAACTATCTATGCCAATGAAGGTTACATATATGTATGTATGTTCATATCTTCATATTATACAATAGGAGGAGCAGGTTGAAGACAGATGGCCCTAATCTTTGGCAAGGGTGGAAAAGGAGATGTTCATTTCAGACACATAAAAGATTTAACACGGAACTCATTTTCAATTGATTAAAAAACAGATGATATAGCAAAAAACTAAAATTTTAAAAATATGAGGAAAACAAGTGTAAAGCAAACATGACACTAGTATATAAGAATTGGATTTTAATTTTTGGGAAAGAAGAGCTGTTGAGGAATGAAGCAGGACTCCTCAAGTATTGAAGTACCTCCAAAGAACTAAAAATGTTCAGATTCATGTATCCCAGAAGATGAGATTGACTCAGGGACTTCTGGTTCACACCTCCTTTGTACCAGGATATTACCCTGAGTCCATTCATGTTTCTTTTTCACCACACATTACAGATTACAGTGGTCAAGTGTATTGTAACAGTCAAATGTGAGTTGCAGGTTCTCCTCCAACACATGGTGCCCAATTTGGATCTGGGCACATGGAGAAGGAGCTTCAGGTTTCTTCCCTGATTGTTTTTTCCCCCCTGACCATTCCCATTTCAGTTGCTATGCCAACTTAACCGGGGACTGCAGCAGCCTTTGCAATGATAGCACCTCATTCCACTAATTTATCCTATGAGCACATATGAGCACATGAAGCTGCTTTATACTGAATCAGACCATTGGTCCATCAAGGTCAGTATTATCTACTCTGATTTGCAAGGCTTCAGGTTGAGGTCTTCCATATCATCTGTTGCCTGATCATTTTAACTGCAGATGCCAGTAATTAACCTTGTATGTATTTTGACTCTGAGCCTCAGATCCGTACCTGACAGTGCATTCCTGAGAAGAATGCCTGTGCCGGGCTTTAGAGGCAATGTGGCTGCGCTGCCTCCCGGCATCAAAAATCCATGCAACCCTCATAGGGTTGCACGGGAGATATGCCACCTAAAAAGTGGTGAATCTTGCCAAAAATAAAAAGGGGCATTCCCGGCCTGAAAGGGCTTTGGAGGCCACCTAACGGCAGCTCTTCCCCCAGCCCGGCGCTGGAACACCCCCCCCCGGACGCCCCGGGAGCACCTTCCGGGATGCTGGCATGGTCTTTGACGGCATTCAGACGCTGCTGGTAGGCCCCGTCAGCATCCCGGGGCAGTCTGGGAGTCCGGGCCTTCCCGCCGGCATTTGGGCCACTAACGCTGCCATTAGTTGCCCAGACATGGGTGCGGGGAACCAGACGCTGGCGCGGTGCCTTCCTGGCCTCCTAAGGGCTTTCACCCTTAGAGCTCAGGAATGCGCTGTGAATCTCCCACATGTGAAGGTAACACTCCCATTATTTTCCAGTATACTTGTTTTCCCTCAGATTCTTACTGCCTAGTTCTGGAAAATTCCATCATACCAGCACTGAATGACGATGACTATCCACATTAAAGCTGTCAGGCAAGAAATGTGATGGCCTATAAAATTAATACTGCATTTTTCAACATTCATAAACAGATTGTAAACATATTATGAATGAGCATGGAAGTGAAACCCTCACACAAACCCTTACATATTGCAGATGCTTTATGTAATATTAAATAATATTACATAATGTAGTATAGATTTTTGTAACATTTCAAGCATAAAGATGTGTTTGTTGTTACTCGTTACAATATGCTTTCATTACAAAGGAATATTTATGCAGCCAAATTTGTTATTTTATTCATTTTTCTTTTAGATTTTGTTTGGCGATGACACATGAAAACTATAGGATATTTTGTCGAAGGCTTTCACGGTCAGAGTTCATTGGTTCTCGTAGGTTATCCGGGCTGTGTAACCGTGGTCTTGGTATTTAGGATATTTATTTATTTATTAATGGGGACCCAAAGTGGCTCAATCCAAAGCTGGCAACCCTACTGGCTACCCAGATTCAAAGAGTTACAAACCTGAACTCTTCCATTATTGCTCCAGCATATTTATATTAATAAATGGAATTTGCATGAGCAATATCCTGTGAGGATTCAAAAATGAGTCCAGAAAAGTGAAAACACAAAAGACCAATTCTGGAATAGACTCATTAATTCAACCAACAGAATGGCAAATGAATTACTGATTTGAGAAATGTAGTATTAGCTATGTATGCACTGCATTTAGTTTATTATTTAAAAGAATATAAAAGGGGCTACCTACTTCTTCTCCGCCATTTCATTTTTTAAAAACCAATACATCTTTTGAGTTATCAATGAACAAAACACATCTGAAGCCAGTAAAGTCTGTTAACTTAAAAACTCCTCTGAATTTCTTTAATATTTCTTGAAAATTGCTTCTAGGCTTGAGAGTCTCTTATAAGATTCAGCTGGAGAAAATTTTTATAGCTGAGTTATAACCCCCTTCTCCCTAAAAAAGGGAAGACTATAAAAACAGAATTGCGGCAGCAAGAAGGGGAAGAGATTTTAAGGCAGAAATAAGAAGATGTCATCAGAGTTCAAGGACAAGGAAAGCATGGCTGTTTTGTACGGAGGTGGGTAAACTTTATTCCAAATAAATTCATCCTAAACTTATCAGAGAGCAGAAGCAGCCCGATAGGTTGTTGAAGGGTTCTTTGTGTGGATTCTTGATATATCTTTTCCACACTTATATATTATCACAGGGCACAGTCCATAGAGATATTCCTTGGTTGGCCCATTGAAATAAATATGAATTACAAGGCAGAACTTCTTGGTGGATTTCTTGCACAATGACCATCCTTTCCCCTGTTGAACATAGAACAAATTACATCACTTAAAATATTGGATTGGCAAGTTCATATTATTTTTCATCTATTATTAAGTCTTGTCACTTGTCAAGTTTTGATCCAACCTTTTCAAAATATAAAGTTCAGAAGAGGACAAGTTGTCTTTGAAAACCCAAAACTGTTCTCATTTGGCTATGTGATCACATCCATTGTCATAACATTGACAACAATCTGGCAACTGATTACATAATTTTTAAAAGTTTATTAAGTATTTGGCTTTTAACCAATGAAATCAATTAAATACACATGCATGTCTAAACACTTCAGAGATGCCTGAAACTTTTTAGAAGGATATTGAATTAAAGAGGCAGTGGGTCACTTAGAGATTTCTCTGGAAGGATGAGAAATAGAATAATAATAATGAGTTGGTTTTTATACCCCACTTTTCTCTACCTTACAGGAGTTTCAAAGTGGCTTACAATCACCTTCCCTTCTCCTCCCCACAACAGACAAATCACTGCTCCCATACCTAAAAATAACTTAGAATGCAGTAGACTTCAAAAGGGACATTTGGTTGTACTTCATCATAAATCTTTACATTACAATCCTATGAAAAATTACTCCCGTCTGAAATCAATAAACATTGAATACTCTGCATTAGACTGCAGTGTTACTCCACCTCTGCAATCTGACTGTACAGCTCATCAACACTCTTAAAATTGCATCACAGTATCAATGTAGGCAAAAGTCTGTAAATGGCCCCAGGAAGCCACAGGATCTCTTTTCTGCTTGTATCTCCTCTAGAAAAATGTATTTGGCCTCCTTCTTAGAACTTTTCAGATAGCAATGAGGTATTTTGACATTCAATAATAGAGTACTCCCTCATCTTAGAAGGTGAGACAATATACAAGCATGATTAGATTACTTAGGTATGAAAGGTTCCAAGGCAAAGACTAAATGATATCATTTACCAAATTTCTGGCTGTGAGGTAATATCTGGCATGACCATTTGCAATGTGTGTTGATTTCTGTAAGCATTAGTTAACATTGCATAGTGTCTGGATGTTCCTCCTACCCCCAGAGCTCCATGGAACATCAATCATTGAAATCTTCTTACAGGAAGTTGTAGAAGTCAGTACCTTCAGACATCTAGGTCCTCTCCTTTCATTCCAGCAGTTTGGAACCAGAACTCTGTCCTGGAAGTCACTAAATATCTTGTTCTCCATGAGCAAACAATCCCTTGAAATCATAATGGAATTACTGATGTGGATTACAATGGCCAGCTAACAACTTAATATGCCAAAGGCACATAGTAACATTTGAAAACAGACAAATATGTCACGTAACAACAGAAATGTAACTATGATCCGAATATTGCTTAGATTGGCCATAATACTCTGACAGCAATAGACTGCTATTTTCACAGCAGTCCAATGGTTATGGCACAGAGTCAGGGACTAGATACCTGGTCCAGTGAGCCACGTAGTCTAATCTTTAGGTTTGAGCTGAATTAAGAAGCTATGAGAAGTATCAGTCCCTTTTTCTGAGTCCATCATGCCCTCAGAGGTTATGCTGATAGGAGGAGAGGTCGGCCCTTGAAGTATGGCCACTTTGGCAATTGGACTCCATGGCATTGAAGTCCCTCTTCTCCCCAAACCCCGCCCTCCTCAGGCTATACCCCAAAAACCTCCTGCCAGTGGCAAAGAGGGACCTGGCAACCATACTCAGAAACCATGGCCATCTGACAGCAATGCTCACTCTGTGACCTTAGGCAGATCATGAGAGGGAGGGCAGGTGTTTGGCTCTCATGGCTTTTCCTTGCATGCCCAGGGTAGTGCCGCTCACCCCTTTGTGGTCAGGAAGCAATTTTCCTCCAGGACAGATTGGCCAGGGCTCCTGGAGAGGTTTTTTGCAATCTTCTGGGTGTGGAGTAGAGGGTCACTGGGGATGTGGGGGGGGGGAAGGTAGTTGTGAACTTCCTGCGTTGTGCGGGGGGTTGGACTCGATGACCTTGGTGGTCCCTTCTAACTCTATGATTCTACAATGCTACGAAACAGGTGACAAAAGTTATTTTTAAAATGCAATGAGTTGACCATTTCAAGTTGCATCTGTCTTTTCTTCTCTTAACTTTTACAAACTCTTAGATTTTTTTTTTTTTTTTGCTGTGTCAGGCAAAAGAACCCCCAGGCAGCTTTAACTTGCATGACCAGCCTTCCCTGACCTTGGCAGTATTACAAGGGTCACAGATGAACTGTGGGACAATGTCTGATATGCATTAGCACTGAAAAGGATTTTCTGCTGCATTCGTCTTGCAGGTTTTATCTTTTCATCCAGCTTTTGTTCCAGAGTACACTCGCCGCCTGCTAAAAAGCCCCATTTCCAATGCAGGATGGAAAAAAAAAACCACCCTTTTATTTTATGTCCCTTAAAAAAAAAGAAAAAAAAAAAGAGGACAATTCTCTTTTGGAACTATAACAGCACAGGAAAGCTTTTTTTCTGAAATAACTCTGCTGTTTTACACTCAGGAATGTATCATTTTTGCTCCGTTTCCCCAGATAGTGGGCAATTTAGAGCAGTACTTGGTCGCCTTCATAGAGCACATATCCTTTTGTGCATAGACCATTTCGGGAACTGTGGACAAGTGTGTAGGTTGAGCATGCATTAGGTAAATGCAGAACCAAGCACACAGCACAGCAGTAGTAGTTGCACAGCATCATATCCTTGTGTTTTTTCTCACACTGCACACACCTGATTCAGTCTCCTCCTCCTAAATAAGTAATTGTAACTTTTTCTGTCTTTACCAAAGAGCAGACAAAATACTTATTAATGGTTCCGGGGGCAGGGGAACACCATATCTGAAATCTTGAGATCATGAGCCCAGTCACTGTTTCTTTAAGCTGGTTTCTTTCTTTATCAATAGAGATTCCTGAAGGTGTGGTTCATTTCACCCACCTCAGTAGGGTTGCCAACTTCCAGATGATAGCTGGAGATCTAACACAGGCAGAGCAGAGCCATAACATTGTAACCCACCTCCTACTTCTTCCTTCTTCTTCTCCTGCCCGCAACCTCCTCCCATTTCCCTATCCTTGCTTTTTTTAGCCCCAGCTTTCTACCTTGAGTTAAGCCCCACTCCCTTCTGTTTCTTGCCCTGCCCCCAAACCCCTGGGCCAGAGAGCCATTGCTCTTCCACGAGGGCTGCCAACCTCCAGGTACACTGGGGGTTGACAATCAGATTTTGGTAGGCAAGAAACCACTTGGTAAACCAGGGTGGCCTGACCAGGGGGCATTGCTCAGTGTTAGAACATCTTCTTGACCTGCAGGAGGTCGGTGCCAGGTTCAGTCCACAGCATCTCCAGTCAATACAAGGATCAGGATTTGGGTGATGGGAAAGACCTCGACCTGAGAGTCTGGAGAACAGCTGCCAGTCTGAGTAGACAATGCTGACCTTGATGGACCAATGGTATGATTCAGTATAATGCAGTGCCATGTGTTCATGTGTATCCTGAAACGGGCAATCTGGCAAGTAACAATTCTTCAAGCAGACTCCCCTCGAGCAGGATGGGCTGACCTATTGTACAGATAGTGTGGTCGGGGCACCCTGGCAGGGGGCTGCTAAGGGTACATACAGTGGAATCAGAAATATTGGGGGGGGTGCGACATAACTTTTTGCAAAGGTGACTTCACAGAGGCTTTCTGAAACTGTACCTGCTGCTGTTTTGCCTTTCCTTTACGCTGCCTTGAATTCTATTAAAAGACAAACAAATTTTCCCATCATTAGGCACCTTGCTGACACCACCTGCCACTCTTGTCACTCGGAGCTACAGACAGATACCACAGTGCTTTGGTTGACAAATTTAGACAGAAAATAGAAAGAAATGTAGCAACAGCACCTGTTCTTGCAAGGGCAATAATGGGATTATCATCACCCCAAATGCACACTGCAGAGAACAAAGTGGGGAAAATATCTAATAATGCGAGTCAAAATCATTGCCCTCACTGCCAAATTTTATCCTACTTATCTTTCTGAAAGCTTAAACCTGGCTTACATGAATGCACAAATGTTTGTGTATTAACTGCTTTGCATTTCAAGCATAAAGGGTCTTGACCTCAGAATATTTCAAAACTATTTAAACACATTCAGGAGACTTTTCGGAATAAATGGGGATATATTCGCTTTAAAGGGGGCTTTAAAAGGGGATTAGACAGATCCATGGCAGATAAGTAGGGTTGCCAGCTCCGGTTTGGGAAATACCTGGAGATTTGGGGGGTGGAGCCTGAGGAGGACGGGGTTTGGAGAAGGGAGGGACTTCAATGCCATAGAGTCCAAATGCCAAGTGGACATTTTCTCCAGGTGATCTGATCGTTGTCACCTGGAGATGAGTTGTAATAGCGGGAGATCTCCAGCCACCACCTTTTGCAGGAGGTTTCTTTTGCAACTCCTCCTTTTCATGGGGTTCCTCATCTTTGAAATAAAAACATAAATCTGGAACTCTGGCAACGGGAATAAATGAAATGGGGTAGGATTGTTTTGGAAATATGGAAGTCAGGGAAAGGGTTAAAAGCAGCACCCCCCCCCCTCTGCCTGCAGACCTCTGCCTGCACACCTCACTGCTTTGTCTTGGAGAATTCCCAGGACACGCAGTGGCCACCAAACATAGTGCTGCAGCCAGAGATGGAGAGAAGAAGGATCCTGTGAGCCAACGAGACAAAATGTCACAACTACAATAAATGATAAACTTTATCCACAGAGAGAAATCAAGCACAACTGTAAAGCCAAATGCCTGACTCCCCTGACAAACAGTTCCTGCTGAAAATGAATCAGGCCTTGATGGCTTGAGGATCTTTGCTGAGCAAAATAATTTTAATAAACTGCTTACTTAGGATGTCATCTCAGTTGTCAACACTGTTTGCTTTGATTGTTGATCACCTTGCCGCTCACTCGCGATTTTCCTTACCACCATGGTCTCTTGTCTGAAGGACTGCAAATGCATGTCGAACCTCTAAAGAACATGAATACTACAGCAGTGATAGCGGCATTGTTTACTGGACTATTACCATTTCCCCGTAAGAACCTTAACTGCATTTGGTTAGAAATTTATTTGAAGAATCAGCTCACTGGCTCAGAGATAATGGTGGTCTCAGAGTGAAGATACTAGATATATAACAGCATATATATTAGAAGTGGCTTGAAGGCAATCATACCACGTTAATTCCAAATATACATTCGGATTTCCAGCACTGAGCTTGTAATTTTTTTCCCCAGGCTCATGACAAAAGCTGACTGCACAATCCCCAGAGCACTTTTACAAAGTTTTCAGCTTAGAAACATATTATTCAATGCATGTATACATGTGCAACCCACTTGAATTTATTTATTGCAGTTATTTTTTTAATTTTTAAATACAACCTATATCCCACCTTTCTGCCTAATCAGGGGTCATCAATTTGATTAACAAATAAAAACAGAGCAATAGAAAAATACATCATAAAACCAATTAAAACTAAAACATACATGTATAAAACAGAAAAGACAGCAGTTTAAACCTAAGGCAGAGGGGAGGGGGGTGTCACTGAGGGAACACTGGATGAAACAAAAGTCTTCACCCCCTGGATGACAGACAAGTGGGGCCACCTCAATTAGGGCATCAAAAGATGACTGTAGCAGTTCAGAAGGTTTGTGGAGGAGTAGGCAGTCTGGGGGGGGGTACCGCATTATGTATTCCCAGCGATGTATTAAGAGTTTGAAAATGTTATAAAAAATACTGTTCACACTTTGTTTGGCCCCTTTAGCTGTGAAGACATATTCGAACCATTTTTTAGCCATGGTATCCAAAAACCCTTTTAAAGCTATGTTTTTTATAACATTTTCAAACTCTTAATACATCGCTGGGAATACATAATGTGGTAACCCCCTGGGATACTGTCCTCAAAACTTATAGGGGTTTAAAGGTCAGCACCTTGAAGCCCAGAAACAAACTGGGAACCAGTGTAGATGGACCAAGACTGCACTGATACGGTCCCTATGACCCACTACAGTCAACTGAAGTTTCTGAACACTGTTCAAGGGCAGCCCATTTATGTATGTATGTATGTATGTGTGTGTGTATGTATGTACGTACGTACATACGTACGTACGTACGTACGTATTTATTTATTTATTTATTTATTTATGCCTTTTTCCCCAATGGGAACCCAAAGCAGCTTACGTTGTTCTCCTTTCCTCCCTACAGGTCAAATTGCTGGAATATAATTAGATGTTACCATGGGATGTACCACAGCGGTTGTATCTTTTTTGCCCAGGAAAGGCTGAAGCTGGCTAACCAGTCACCATGGCCACATGTTCATCCAGCAGCACACACCCCCGGCTACAAACGTGTTTCCTCAACGGGAGTGCAACCCCTTTCAGAACAGGAGACATCTCAAATTCCACATCAGTCCTTGCATTCACCGGTAGCACTTCAGTCCACACCAAAAACAATGCTAGGCATTGCTTCAGGGTTTCTAGAGCTTCTCTGGGATCTGCTGGAAGCACAAGACAGCGATGAGTCAGTGTCATCCACATATTGGGGATAATCAGGCCAGATCTCCAGATGACCACACTTAGTGGTCTCATATAGATGTTAAAGAACATGGAAGATAAACTGGAACCCTTCTAGGACTGGGTGGTGGGAGGTAGTTGTGAATGTCCTGCATTGTGCAGGGGGTTGGACTAGATGACCCTGGTGGTCCCTTCAAACTCTATAATTCTATTATTCTATGACTCCATAGGCTAAAGGTGAAGGAGCCAAACTTTATTCACCTAGCACCACTTTCTGAAACTTATCATCCAGGTAGGAACAAAATCACAACAAAACAGTGCCTCCCAGTCCAAACTTCAAAAGGAGATCCAGAAGGATACTATGTTCAATGCTATCAAAAGCCACTGAGAGCTCCAATAGAATCAACAGGGTCACACTCCTCCTATCCATCTCTTGGCACAGATCATCCATCAGGGTGACCATGGCTGTTTCAGGCCATATCAAGGCCTGAAGCCAGAGTAGAAAGGAACCAAGTAGTTTAGAAGAAGGAAAAGAAGAGTTGGTTTTTATATGCTGACTTTCGCTACCTTTTAAGGCAAATCAAACCAGCCTACAATCACCTTCTCTTCCTCTCCCCACAACAGGCACCTTGTGAGGTAGTTGGAGCTGAGAGAGTTCTGAGAGATCTGTGACTAGCCCAAGGTCACCCAGCTGTCTTCATGTGTAGGAGTGGGGAAACCCACCTGGTTCTCCAGATTAGAACCACTACACCATGCAGGGTGTTCATCCAAGAAACCTTGGAGTTGTCTAGCCACCACCCATTCAAGCACCTTACTCAGCAATTATTTCTATAGTAGTGGATGCCTCACAGCCTGTTTCAAGGAGGGATTAACTGCTTCTTGGACTCGACAGCCGCCCCCCCCAACAGATTTAAACAGCCATGAAGGGCAAGTGTCATACATTCAGGTGGCCGACCTCAAATATCTGAGGAACCTGACCCAAGGACTTATACTCTACCTTTTTCTATCCCAGAAGTCTGCATCAGCCTGTCTCCTGTACTGGCACTGCTCAGTAGGGTTGTGCATATCAATATACCCAAACTGAAAATAAACCAAAAATTAGCCGTTTTGGCAATATTTGGGTTTTGGTACAACCAAATACCAAAATCTGGAAATCTGCCCAAAGCCGAATAGGCCATTCCTGAAAAAGCCGAATAGATATTTGGCTTTTCTGGGTTTCGGCTATTTGCCTTTGCTCAGATGCACAGCTCTGTGCTTTCTCCCATTTTGCTGTCTTTGACTGGTTTTGTTAGGGGCTCCAACCTTTTTAGGTAGGGGTCGTGTAATTGGAGCCAGCTTGGTCAGACCAAACTAGTCTGAGTCATTTTAAAAGACAGGGCTCACCCAGTCCCGTCCGGAGGAATATACCCTCCAACTGAAAAACGGTTCATGACTTGGTCGTGACTTCTTCTGGCTCTGATATCCCTCCCCCCGGAAAACCTGCTCTAAAAATGGTCGCCCCAAATAGAGGCTTCATTTCCCTGCAACGTGACCATCTCAAACAAAAGAAATGTTCTCCGTGCTTTATTTTTCTTGCCTTTAAGCCATTTCCCTCAGTTTGGAAGCTAATTTGCATGGACATCATGCTATGTGCCCCAGATATGAAGGGAGCCCCCAGAGTTTGAGGTGCCAGCCTGCCAATCAGCTCTTTCCGCCAGTCCTCAGCAACACTGAACTTCTGAACCTGAAAACCAATGGACAGCTCGTCTTGCAAATGTTTGGAGGCTGGGGGTGACTCCTTTGCAGGCCTATAAAATTGGACCTCCTGTCCCAATGTTCATCAAACTTTGACGTCTGTCTATGGAGAGTCCCTTGCAGCTGTGCTGCAAATTTGGAGACTCTACCTCCAAAAATGCCCCCATAGGAGCTTCTAAAAAATCCCCATGGACTATAATGGACCCAAATTTTTCAGTAAACCCAGAAATAAAGCTGCAATACCCCTTTACTGGTATGGGTATTTGGCTTATTCTGGCTTTACCAAAAAAAATCAGGGCCAATAAACCCAAAGTTTACTGATTTTTTTTGCATAACCCTACTGCGCAGATTAAGTCCTGCTCCATGTGCTTTAATACCCCAAGCCAATGACTTTGAGTAAGACTACAAGAACACATTAAGTTCCCCTATACTGAATCAGTTCTTTGGTCTGTCAAGGTCAGTATTGTATATTCTAACAGCAGCTGTCCAGGGTATTCCACACCTCCTACCTGATCTTTGAAAATGGAGATGCTAGCCATAGAGTCCACCTTCCAAAGTGGCCATTTTCTCCGGGAGAACTGATCTCTGTCACCTAGAGATCAGTTGTAATAGTTTGAGATCTCCAGTTACCACCTGGAGGTTGGCAACCCTAGTAACTCTCTTGTCAGGCTCCATTGGTATCCCATTGGTCTCCCACAAAAGGTGAGTGAGGGCCTTTCTATTTGATCTACTGGTATGTTATAATTATTTTATTAGTGGATTTAAGGGTTTCTGTTGAAAACAGAAAGACTGGACAGAATTATAATAAATAGGGTTGCAAACCTCCAGGTGGTGGCTGGAGATCTCCTGCTTTTACAACTGATCTCCAGACGACAGAGATCAGTTCCCCTGGAGAAAATGGCCGCCTTGGAAGGTGAACTTTATGGCATTATACTGCACTGAAGTCCCTCCCCTCTCCAAACCCCACCTTCCTCAGGCTCAACCCCAAAAATCTCCAGGTATTTCCCAACCTGGAGCTGGCAACCCAGATAATCATAGAGCTGCTTGTAGAATTGCTGAAACATGAAGCTGGAGAACAGGCAGAGGTAAACATTATCACTTTTCAAACTGTTGGCTTGAACGTGTTCACTCAACATGACCTGTCTACCTCTTGGCAGCATTTGTAGGCTCTTGCAAGGCAAAACACTATGTTTATTGTGGTATTGTTCATAACTTGAGAGGGGAGGGTGGAAAAAATAGTGTGTATTTTTAAAAGGAAGTTGCCTTTGTGTCTAAAGAGCTATATGAGCACTGCATGCTTCTTTATACATGTGTCCTCCTGTCGATATTGTATTATATGAAATAGAATACTTGACCTGTTGAAGGAATAAAGACTCTCCGCTGTCACACATAGACTAGCTATGTTGCTGCAGGGACTCTGGGCGACCTACTGGGATTGCTTATGATCCAAAGCCCCTTGAAATCAATGTGAGGACTTCGTGAGGAGTTTTATTAACTTCAATGGGCTTTGGATCAAGCTCAGCATGGGATGTTGAAATGCAAGTGTGTTATGTACAAGCACAGAACTGCTCACGCTGCAGGCTCCGGCCGTGTCGAAAAGCAAAAGTATAAAATCAATAACAGCAGCAGCTCATGCTCCAAAGAAAAGGACTCCCGGAGATTACCCTTGAATTACAAATCGAGCCCTCTTTGTGACAAGGTATATACAAATGCCAGGAAGCCTCGACAGTGGGGCCTGGCTTCGGAAACTTTCGACATAGCAAAGGGGAATTTGAATTACCGATGCTCTGATCTGCACAAAGAATGTGTCTGAAAAGGAAACTTTCCTTGTCTGCAGTGCTCATTTCCCCGCAAGTCAATGATCTGCGAGCAATTTAAAACAAGTGGTACTTCAAGTTGTTCTGCGTCTTTGCTGGTGACATGCAGCGAGGTGGCTGCTGTCAGCTCATGCTCACAATTGATTGGCTCAATTGGGTTGTCACGGGTATACCTTGAAGATTTTAAAAGAAAGCCATTTTGTGTCTATGTCCCTGTCTTTGCACCTGTGCAGATGTAGTCCTCTGCCTGGCGTACATACAGAATTTGTTAGAGCGAACTAACCATTCCCTGGCAGCAGTAAAGAAACATCAATGTGTATACACTTCAGTTTAGAACATCCAGTGAACAGGCTCAGCTTTGGAAGTCAGGTAAGCAAAATTGGCAAGACTGGAGAGACAAATTATTGAGCGCCCAATAAGACGAAAAAAGGGGTTTTCAAGCATACGAGGGCACCGCTTGCAATTTGAGATCCAATTGCCATTCAGTGAAGGGAGTGATCACAACCCACCAATTTTTTAAAATCAATTTGAGCCTCTGAACAAGACTAGGAAAATAAATGTTCCTACACAGAGTTTAGTACTAGTTCACAAACATAGCAGGCAAGCTGGTAAAACTACTGTAGGCTGAGGAAGGGCAGGAGGCTCACATGATTACATGCTCTTTATATTTAAAACAAAAAGCAAAAACTGCCCTGCAAATCTAGTATACCAGTTGTCAGGATGAGGAGTTCTTGCTTAGCTTTCCTTGTTTTCCTGATATATTATATTCTCTATGTATGGGGACTGTTTGTTTTTCATGGAAACTCATTCAAGAAGAAAATTTCCCCCCTGCAATGTGACATGGTATAGCCTAAAATTGATTTTCCCCTCCTCCCATGTCCTTGTTAGAAGCAGGGTTCACTTCTGCATGGGATTGATTTTCAGTGCCTCGGCATTTTCCCTGAACAAAATCATATGAAATAATAATAAAGAAGGTTGAACATGTGGAGAATGATTTTTTTCTTTGGTGCTGAGAAGCTGCAGTCTTTCTATAGAATTTTGTTGTAGGAGTTATCATCATTAGAACGATGAGTCTCAGAGTTAGCAATGATCGTTTGGAAAAGTATTGGCCAACTCTTTCTTCTTGTGTTCTGTTGTTTGACATGTTTCAAATTAATTAGTTCATTATTAACAATAGCAACAATGATCAAAAGTCCCATGAGTCCACCCTGCATGGTTGACTTCAAATATTTATAGGGTTGGCAACATCCAGGTACTAGCTGGCAATCTCCTGCTGTTACAACTGATCTCCAGCCAAAAGAGATCAGTTCACCTGGACTCTATGGCATTGAAGTCTCTCCCCTCCCCAAACCCTGCTTTCCTCAGGCTCTGCCCCAAAAATCTCCAGGTATTTCCCAACCCAGAGCTGGCAACCCTAAATATTTATGGAGTATAAAGTGAGTACAAAGTGAATTCCATTGTTGCAAACCTGCTGGAAGTTACGATGGCAACATGCAACACCATTATAAAACCGGATAACAAGGATTAGGGTTGAATTCAAAAGAAAAAGAGCAGAAGGAAAATAGCCACTTACCCCGACACACGAATTCTTGCACAGCAATGCATCCAGTGAAATATTAGGTCAGTTGACCTTTTTGTGCTTCTGTTTGCCCAAGAGGCTGCAGAAGAAGGGGCACAATTGTTTTGCTTTTGTTCTAGTGTGAAGTGTTAAACATCCCTTTCATGAGTAGGTGACACCTTCTGCCTGTGGAAGGGCACCTTTGAATCTCACCCACAACTAACACCCAGTAGAAGAGAGGTCCTTCCCTACCACGGTATGGGTTGTCAGGTTCCTTTGCAACTGTCATCTTTATTTAGCAGAAATGTAAGTCCATGGGACAGGTGAGGTCTATCTGATGCTGCTGTGAATGACCTTGATAGATTCACCTGGGCAATTTTGACATAGTGGGTAAGTATAATAAAAAGATCTCTGGCTAAACATTCCAGGAACTCAAAGACATAGAGGATAAGTACACATATATAAACTCTGTAAAAACCAGTCATAAACAGCTGTCTGGATTGGCCTTTACCATTGCATGGATGATCATTAGTGGATCAAACTTCCACCGCATTCAGCCTTGGAATGATGAATCATTCTAGCCAGCCACAGTATTGTCAAAAGAAGGAACTGGAACAAAAAAATCCAGGGGTTTGCATAGGAATGTATTTCCCAAAAATAAACAGAAATAGGGCCTCATCAGCAAGCTGGGGAAAAGCAGGTCAGTTTTAAATAGAAACTGAAAATTTAATCACAACTATGCAAACAACAACCATCTAAATAGATTGACTATATAGGCAGAAACTTGTAGAAATTACAAAGGTCAGTTAGAAACCATAGAATATTCAATGAATGGTTGAAAGTGGAAAGATCATTCACTACTAATTGTAGTACCAACTAACCAGTTCAGAAGGACCCTTTCCTCCAGATATAACAATAGGGCTACAAACATATGAACCCTTACCTCAGTGGAATTTATTGCTGAGTAGACCTGGAAAAGACAGTCACTGGAAAAGACAATCATGCTAGGGAAAGTTGAAGGCAGCAGGAAAAGAGGAAGACCCAACAAGAGATGGATTGAGCCACCACCCTCAATTTGCAAGATCTGAGCAAGGCTGTTAAGGATAGGACACTTTGGAGGACATTGATTCATAGGGTCGCCATGAGTCGGAAACGACTTGACGGCACTTAACACACACACAGACCTGTTTAGGATTGCTGCCTATATTACCCAGTTCTTGAGAATATTGATGGGACCTTTCACTGTGCTTAATCTATTAGCTAGAACGATAGAATGGTTGTGATGGAAAGTGCTGACAAGTCACGGACAACTTATGGCGACCAGGCAAGGAAGAACAGAGTGGTTTTGCTATTGTTTGCTTCTGCGTAGCAACCCTGGACATCCTTGGTGGTCTCTGTCAAGACTGACCCATCTTGATTTAAGAGATTTGTTCCCTTGTCTTTGACCTGAGACTCTGGCACAAGTCCCTTTGTGATATCGCAGCCAAGTTTAATCTGGGTTGATCCAGCAACTCAAAATAACACAACATCAAGCAAAAGAAAGCATTATTGAAGAAACTGAAGAAAAGGGTTTTTAAAGCAATAGAGTTCCAGGGGCATTTCCACAGAAAAGAAGAAAATTAGCTCTCTAGATACACTTACAAAGTCTTAGCTTTTTTGTCATTTGTTTTATTACTTTGCAATAATTGTTCTCTATTAGTATTTCTAGCTCTATTTAATGCTCTGTCCACAATATGTGTTGGATAGCCCCTATTAACTAAAGATGTTCTCAGTTCCTTTGCAGCTATTATGAAATCTTGCTCTCGTGTGGAATTTCTTTTTAAACGTATAAATTGACCATAAGGGAGGCTATTTTTAAGATGGGAGGGATGAAAGGAACCATAATGTAAAAGGGAATTTCTATCTGTGGATTTTTTAAAGGGGCATACTGCTATTTTAGATTCTGCATTAATAAACACCTCCGTGTCTAAAAATGGAACCATAACTGAGGAAATAGTGCCTGTAAATTTGATCGTGTTATGGCATGTATTTAAACTCTGCAAAAATTGTGTATATGCTTCCTGATCTTGAATGATAATAAAGATATCATCAATATATCTAAGAAACATGTGTATGTATTGTTTATAGAGGGCATTGCTATAAATGAACATTTTCTCAAAGTAAATCATAAAAATATATTGGCCACTGAGGGGGCACATGATGAGCCCATGGATACACCTCTAATTTGTAAAAAAATATTGTTGACCAAATCTAAAGTAATTTCTCTCAAAAATTAAATCCAAAAATCCATTAATAAATGAGTGGGTGGTTCCTTTATTTCTCTTGTGCATAATAATTCTGCAATGACTGCACGCTTTTCTTCCAAAGGTATGCTTGTATATAAAGCATTGACATCGGTAGATGCCAGCATATATCCTTTGGGAACCTGTATCCCTTCTATTTTTTGTATGAGTTGTTTAGTATCCTGTATGTAAGATTGAGTTTTAACTGAAAATGGATGTAAAAAACTTTCCAAATACTGGGCTAATGGTTCTAATACTGATGCTGAGCCTGAAACTATCGGACGTCCTGGTGGAGGAAAAATGTTCTTGTGTACCTTTGGCAAATAGTAAAACACTGGAACACGTGGATATTTATTTATAAGGTGATCTGCCAATTTTTTTGTAATGAAGTCTTGTGCCAATGCACCCTGAACTACAGTGCAAATGACTCGCATGATTTCTGTGGTGGGATCTCCCTCAAGCCTTTTGTATGATTCCTTGGCCATGTCCGCACTTACCATTTGGGGTGCCGGCTTCCGCGGGCTTTCCTTGCATGTTCCCACTTACTCTGTTCGAAGGATCTCTGAAGCGTCATCAGAGTGCACTTTCTCCGCAGTAAGAGGATCCGCTTATAAGGCAAAGTAAAAAAATATAGTGTCTTCCTCACCGGGAGCCTTACAGTGGGAACATGCAATCAGTGTTGAATCCACTTCCTGCTGCCAGCCCACTTCCTGCTGCCAGCCAACCACCCCACTCTTCCCGCCTCCCTAAGGGAAGCTGGACCAATCGCCGTCCTCTTGCTTCCAGAGCTGACTGGGCATGTGTGGGAGCCCGTTGCTCCCAGCTTATCACATGCAGCGAAGAAAGGCAGAGCAGTGGGAACAGAAATTTAAAATCGAGTTGGATTCTTGTGTACTGGTACTGGACACGTTGCAATTACGAGGTAAATTGCTAGTGCGTCAACGGGCCTGATCATTTAACAATCTCTGAACCTCCTCCACATATGTTCTTTTGTTCAAAATCACTGACCCACCTCCCTTATCTGCATGTTTAATAACAATATTGGGATCATTTGCCAAATTATGTACGATCTCCCAATCACGTGCTGTAAAGTTAGATCCTGTTGAGCATCTATAGCTTCTCTCTGCCTTGGATTAGGAGGAATAAATGTAGATCTTATTCTAAAGGAGGGTTGGGTCTGTTCCTGTACTCTGTCACCGAAAAATTCTTTTAATTTAATAAGCCTGATTAATTTAAAAATTTCTACCCGTGTTTGGAACGATGAGTAACTGGGCTTTGGAACAAATCCTAGTCCCAAATTAAGAACCCGCTCCTCATCTTGAGTTAGTTGTTTGTCTGAAAGATTAATAACTAATTGTACTGATTGCGGCGGGGGCGGCTCTGGGGAAAATATTGGGCATAAGATCTCCCTTCCTGATTATGTGATCTCAAATCATATCCTCTACTCGATGTTCTACTGGACAGACTCGATGAGTCGCTCTCTGAGTGAGAAGATTGTCCCATTCTATACTGGGGTCTGTGTCTTCCAGGTGACTGGGGAGTATTTCTCTTTATGTTGTTTACCCACGGATAAACCTGATTATTTTTATAATCTGTCGTATTTCCTCAGTTATGGTTCCATTTTTAGACACGGAGGTGTTTATTAATGCAGAATCTAAAATAGCAGTACGCCCCTTTAAAAAAATCCACAGATAGAAATTCCCTTTTACATTTTGGTTCCTTTCATCCCTCCCATCTTAAAAATAGCCTCCCTTATGGTCAATTTATACGTTTAAAAAGAAATTCCACACGAGAGCAAGATTTCATAATAAAAGGAACTGAGAACATCTTTAGTTAATAGGGGCTGTCCAACACATATAGTGGACTGAGCATTAAATAGAGCTAGAAATACTAATAGAGAACAATTATTGCAAAGTAATAAAACAAATGACAAAAAATCCCTGTTTTTCTTTAACCTACACACATTTAGCCCCCACCATAAAGTCCATTATATATAAAAATTGGAACATAGTTAGTGATATTCCTGGCTGCAATTTTTTACCTAAAATAGGTCTTAAAAAGACACAATCAGAGATAATCTCATAAGATCAGATATGGATGCGAGAAGACCAATGCAACCCATAGTGAAGGGACATTACTCTTGTGGACGATGTGTCCAGTGTCATTTATCCTTGCCTGTGAAGGAATTTGTTTGCCAGCAAACAGGTTTTCGTTTTATTTTAAAATCATTCACTAACTGTGAATCAAAGGGCATTATTTACATTATTAAATGTGTTTGCAATTTAATTTATGTTGGGAAAACCCTTAGATCATTAAAATATAGGGTGGAAGAACATCGCTCCAGAATAAGAAATAAGGTAATAGATGCTCCTATGGTTCTCCATTTTCATGAGAAAAGACATAGGGACACTGATTTACAGTTCTTTGCAATTTGGCAGTTACAAAAGGGTCCATACATTAATGCTGAAAGAATCTTAAGCTAACAAGAGGCAAGATTCATTTATTTACTCCACTCTGTCCATCCTCATGGCTTGAATTCAGCTTTAGATTTGTCTGCTACTTATAGAAAATTATAACTTAACATCAGTGGTGACACTACATTTGTATTATGTATAATGCATTATGGTATTTGCAATGTATACTGTATTATGAAAATCAAGTGAATACAATATGAATCATGTTCTTTTTTATATAGGCATAAGATAGAATAGTGTAATAATGGTTACAAAAGAGAACCATTGGAAGTAGCAATAATGTATTTTAAATTATAAGTTAACACAGGATACTTACCTAGAGGTGCAAAAGTCTTCTCATAGAGAACACCTGGAAGGAACATATAAGAATGAGTTAGTTACATACACAAAATACAGAACAAAAGACTAAGAGTCATTCTTTTGAACTGCTATTATGCAGTCAGGTAAGAATAAACATTTTGGATAAGGGGGTGGGTTTTGCATGTCTTATATGGCATATGGGATATTATTATGATTAAAAATATTGTCGAAGGCTTTCACGGTCAGAGTTCATTGGTTCTTGTAGGTTATCCGGGCTGTGTAACCGTGGTCTTGGAATTTTCTTTCCTGACATTTCGCCAGCAGCTGTGGCAGGCATCTTCAGAGTAGTAACACTGAAGGACAGTGTCTCTCAGTGTCAAGTGTGTAGGAAGAGTCAGAGAGGGGTTAAAGATGCCTGCCACAGCTGCTGGCGAAACGCCAGGAAAGAAAATTCCAAGACCACGGTTACACAGCCCGGATAACCTACAAGAACCATTATTATGATTGTTTGTTTTGTAGAGTTTGTTTTGGACAGTCTGAGGAAGCAAGTTG
Source organism: Euleptes europaea (assembly GCF_029931775.1). Taxonomy (NCBI): domain Eukaryota; kingdom Metazoa; phylum Chordata; class Lepidosauria; order Squamata; family Sphaerodactylidae; genus Euleptes; species Euleptes europaea. The sequence goes on along the minus strand of NC_079316.1, from coordinate 24,198,681 downwards.
TACTCAACACGAAACAAGAGACTACTGAGATCTTGTAACACCTGTGTATGCTATATATGTGCTCTGTGTATGCTATATGTGCTACATATGATTTATGGAAGGTTGTAACATCCAAATATACAGCCACTTCAGCCAACTAAGAGATATCAGTTTCTACCAGTGTGATTGGATCATTCCATATCAGCTGACCGCGGAAGTAGTGCCGCAATAGGCACGGAGCGGATCATAACGATCCCCACAACATCACCTACTTTTGAGTAAAAGGAATTGCTGCTGACATTTGGACTTTTCTGGGGGGTGCTCATCATTGTTAAAAGGTTCTGATTAGTTATATTATGTAGTGAAGCTTCACGGTAAATCTTGAGTATATTCAGAATTTATAACTTTGTTGTTGTACACGTGTTTATGATAAGCTAAGTGCAAGATAAAGAAAATATTTTGGGGAAAAAAACTACACTTAAAGTGATATTAGTGGCTGTGTACTGAGTTTTTCTCCTTAGGATTACCTGGAGGTTGGCAACCCTAGTAATAAATGGAAATAAAAAATAAATTAGACAAGGTATCATTAATTGACACAGATCTGTCAATAGTACCCTGGAGATGGGCAAATGGTTCTTCCTGGATTTATGGTAGTATCATCAGAGAATTGTGTTTACGAAGGGAAATTCAAGAGCTTTGTTTATTATCCTGCACACATGAGTTGTTGTTTATTCTGAAAGGGTGTGAGGAGCTCTGAAGGTTCAAAGGACCCATATTGATATTTTCCCAGAGTATTCATTAAGTCAGGCTTCTCCCTGCTGGGAGTGCCTTAGGCGCTTTGTTCTTTGATCAAGCTTTAATATTTCACTAGATATTTCCCTCCCCCCTTACATAAGACATCTTAAGGCTAAAAAATTGGGAGGTGTATTTTTCCCACACTTCTGGAATCAGAAGGCCAGGGGATGTTGAAGCGTCTCCATTCCGAGTAGCAGGCTAAGTGATAAGATCTGATTGCCCACTGTTTGAAACAGGATTTTGTACCAGTTTGTCCTGTTTCAGCTCTTGCATTCTTTAAATATCTCTATCATCATCACCAGCAAAATTTCTGGAGCATAAAAGGCTGCATGAATGCAAATTTGGGGTAACTTTTTAAACACTGGCCCCAATCCAATGCAGCAATAGGGTTCTGGTGTGCACATACCCTCTGGATCTGTCTGCAGTCCATCATTTGGAGTGGCACACATGCTTCCCTAGTCAGTTATTCAGAACAGTAGCAATCACTTATTTGGAGGCCGGGGTGGGGTGGGGGGAGATCATCCAGTCTTCAACTTTCTTCTCATCACCAAACAGAGGCCACTATTGCCAGTCATTTGATGAAGAGAGTGCACATTCCGCCTTGGCTAAAAACTTTACAGACAGGAGAAAAGTCTTGGAGGAATAAAGGTTCAACAGATGCTGGGGGATTCCTATTCAGATCTTTCCCAGCATTTTAAAAACGCAATTAACAGCAATGAGAGACCAAGTTTGAATTTGGGTTTCACAGGGGTTAGAAGGGTTTAAATCTTCACAAAGTTTCATCAACTGAAACTGCCTCCACTCCACCATGTTACATTTGGAAGGGGGGGAAATGGCCACATGTTTTTTTTTTTTTTTTGCCTGCCCTTTCCCCCCTTCCAAATCTAATGACTGTGCAGGAAGGGGAGTCAGTTTTGATTGCTGAAACCATACAGTTAGGGTTGCCAGACAAGTGCAATCCTGGAAATGATATCATCATGTTAGGGTGATGCTCTAGGATTCCATTGAAACTCTATGGTTGTAACATAACGCAATGGCAATTTCCCCCATATTTCCCTCTCTACTACTATAACAAGCAACGGTGAGGGTTAGAGACTTCCAGCAGGAAGTCTCCTGCTATAATTGGACACCCAACAGTCCTACATACATGGGTAGAGTGCCTATAATTCCTTCTTTTCCCACCCACATCCTGAATGGATTTCAATTGGCAGGTGCTATTTCTACTGTAAAATAGTGGGAAGATCCATTACCAGATCTCTTACCATTTTGTCTAGTTAGGCCCAAGTTTATTCTGCAATGCAATAAACAACCCAGACATTACAGAAAGATAAAGCAGGTGCATACAGTGGATTCAGTGAAATTCAGAAGACTCTGAGAGGATGTTGACACTTGAGAACAAACCACCCTGACATGGATCATTAAGGCTTGTAACTGAGGTGTGCCAGCATAGAGACAGCCTTTGTGAAACAAATGTCTAGAGTAATAATACTGAAGTCCCAACTGGGATCTTATTTGTAGGTAGTTTGTCTTCAAGCCACTAAGATCTTAAACGGTAATGACACAGCTCTACTATATTGTGATGGGTCACCATTATGTTTAATTTCTTGGGCGTAAGCAGTCTCTCCATTCTGAAGTTGCCTCTTGATGCTGAGATCCTCATTATTTTTTTACTCTTGTTTTACTCATTATTTACCCTCACTTTCCCTTGGGGCTGTTGCTTTGAAGAACTGCTCCTCAGCCTGAATGCATGCGGTAAAACTGGACTCAAGGGAGTTCAAATATTTTTCCCAAATGCTCTAAGAGCAGTAGGCTATGGTATATGATAGGAAGTTGACAGAATCACATGGAATCAACACCAGGATTCCAATCATGCAATAGGTATTGAATTCCAGAAATCATTTTTTAAAAATATTATGCCTATTTTAAAAGTTTAGTTAAGGACTTAGTTAGTTGGGCAGGGGCCATGGATCAGTGGTAGAGCATCTGCTTGGCATGCAGAAGGTCCCACGTTTAATCCCCGGCATCTCCAGTTAAAGTGACCAGGCAAGTAGGTAATGTGAAAGACCTCTACCTGAGTCCCTGGAGAGCTGCTGCCAGTCTGAGCAGACAATACTGACTTCGATGGACCAAGGGTCTGATTCAGTATAAGGCAGCTTCATGTGTTCACGTGTGGGACCCATCCATCCTCCAATACCTACTTTCTTCTCACTCCTGTGTGTCTAACCCCACCTCATGCCCTTGGGAAGCCCTCTTGTGATCAGCCTCCAACATCTACCATGCATGTTGGATGGTCCTTTGCCTAATGGTAGGGCAGCTCTTGGAACCAGCATGCATTGTTCCTGTTGCTGGACACTGAGTTGTGAACTGTATAAATGCTGAACAGATGATGAATGCAGATGGCTTGATGACACCATAGCCCATGACATCATAGCTACTTAGTAGGTGGCATGAGGAACAGATAGTTACCTCCTGAAGTCTCATCTTTCTGGACAGATCACAGGCTATGTCAAACTTGACTGTGTTGACATTTCTCGGTTGCCGGGCATACGCACATCAATAATCTCAAAATAGCTTTTACCTGACTCTTGTTCCAAACTATGCCAATGGCTTTGTTAGCTGGTCATCACTCCCAAACACCATGGGCCTCTCGTTTATGTATTCGTGGAGCCGCAATGCCAGAGGACCTAAAGATTGCACTTTATTCTGTCCTCTTCATACAGAGCCCAGATCTAAATTCCTCGCAGTGTTTATAAAGGGCCTGCATCTTTTTTTCAGATCCAGAGAAGCTGCTCTTTCTCCTCTCAGATGCTGATCCAGTTGTTTCCTACAAAGTGTCACTCTTTGCCATAGCAGCCAAGAAAATCCGGACTAAAGTTGTTTTTAATCAGGGTGTTTAAAGTATTTGAATACTGGGTTGGGGGGGGGGGGGTCAGACTGTTTTAATGTTATTATTTATGAATGGGTTTTATATGACAGATTGTGATGGCCTTCGGCCACAAACAATAAACCTTTATCTGATATGCACATAAATATATGGATCTGTGGATCAAGGCCATAACAGTTGTAGGATAAATCATTGGAATCAGCTTAATGTTGTCCCACTGCTAACAAATGTAGGCACAAATCTCCGTGGCAGATCACATGCCATTCATGTATCAGGTGGGATCCCTGGTGTTTGTCCCGTTATGAGGCTAGCAAAAAACCTCTGAAGGGCACAGTAATGAGAGGTGTAGGCTAATAGTTTGGCTCCGCATAAGGCTGCTTTACACATTCAAGTCTGCATCCACATATCATTGGAGACTGTGCTATTGCTCTAGCAATCCTTTGCAACTGGATAATTTTTCCACACACAAAAACTCAGCTGTGAAAGATTGCTACGGCACGATAGCACAAAATCCAATGATGCGTGAATGAAGTTCAACAAGAAAGCGCATATCCAGGTGAATGATGCACAGAAAATATTGGGAACAGCTCGTTATGAAGCATCCACAAGATGGCACTTTAACTTCACAGATTATGGTCTTTGATGTTAACTCAAACCACAGATGTTCACTTGAGCTGAGAGGGTGTGTGTGTGTGTGTGTGTGTGTTTGTGTGCTGAAAACACAATTGCTCTGTTAGAAGTGGGCACATCTGTCTTGAGACAGAAGAAAGGAGGCTCGAAGATATGCTTTTTTGTCAGGCTGAAGAGCGTGCGCTCACTTTAGAAGAAGTGCAGCTTGGGCTTCAGACGTGAGTCTCGGTTTGAAGAATCTGAAAAGCAGCCTGCGAAGAAGTCTTTGTCTTTGACGATCAGCAACTATCTCCCTTCAATTGAGAGCCTTTCAGAATGCTGCACTCCATTGTCATGCCTCCAGCCATCCACAAGGCCTTCCCTTCTGCGTCTAATTAACTTGTTTTCTTTTGTTAGGATTTTTTTTAAAATCTGCTTTCAGTTAGGCTGCTATGAGAAGCTGCTTTCTGCAAGGCATTGCTATCTTCCTCCTTTGGGAGTCCATTCTTCCTTCATTTACATGCAGTGTAATATTTCGGAATGATTAAACATTATTATGCCCCCTCCCCTGCCATTGTCAGGGTCTAGTTTGGAATTCTCTTTGGCTTTGTCAAGTTTAAAGTTGTGTGAGGCTATAAGGCACCTTGTCAAAGGCACCTTGCCTTTCTCTCTTGGAATACTCTGAATGAAGCGCCGCTCTCTTGGGAGGATTTCCTCTTTGGTCAGATGTTTCAGTGGATGGTCAAGTCTCTTAGATTAGTAAGAAAAGGACCAAAAGAAACAACAAAAGTTATTTTTTTTAGTTAGTTTATTTTACAAAATGTATACCCTCACCTTTCTGCCCTGATAAGGGCCACCAAGGCAGCTGTTGTGAACCAATAAGGATGACCGATTTGGGAAGAGCATACAGCATCTCCCCAGGTTCATTGTAGAGTTTTGTTTTGTTTTTTGCAGATGATGGGGGTAGGTAAAGAGTCTTCAAGCATATGCACCTAGCTTGAATTGCCATACATTGTAGTGCCCCCCCATTCTGTGTTATTCTTTGGGGGGGGGGGGATGATTGCTTCAAAAAGTTGTCCTATTCAGAAAACATTGTCCTCACTGTGAATTGACTTTACTTATCCTCAGACATATCACCCAATCATCAGATCTGACAGGATGGGAAACATAGTGACATGATGTAATCTGATGCCTGGTTGGCTGGGATGATTCCGGTGACTAATTCAGGAAGAAGAAGTGAGAATTAGAGAGAAGAAAAGTGACTCTGAAGCAGTAGCTGATATTGGGGTAATGGTAGTAACAGAGTATAAAATTGAAAAGTCACACCATAAAAAGGTTTGTTAGGAAATACTTCTCTCCTCCCACACATGAGCATTACTTTCAACGTGAAAATTAAAACAGGACACAATCTCACACTGTCTTAGTTAAGTTTATTCTGATACAAGTCCACAACAGTACACAATGGACCACACTGATTATAATAGAAAACCAGTTCACATACATTTTGATGATGTGTAACTTTACCACAGAGCCTAAATTATCTCATTTTCACCCTCAAGAAAATCATGAAACATAAACTACAGGCTTCCAAACCAGCTGTACTTTTGCCTGGGTTAAATTCCTTAATTTTAATCTGTGGGTGATTTTTTAAAATAGAAATACAGAAATGCAGTATAGTCCCTTCAACTGGATTGTACAACATTGAATATGCAAATTAGAACAAATCTGAAGGCATTGTAGTAGATTTAAGCTATTATGTTTGAAACTGTGAACATGTTTATACATATCTAACGTACAGTCATATTTCGTTAGAGGATTGAAATTTACTGATCAAAAAGTTATTTTATACCATTTAAATAGCACTTATATGTACAATTTATGTTACTTATATGTGGAATTCATATATCTAATTCTCAACTGTGGCCCCATGCAGGTAAGATAAAGGTCCCCTGTGCAAGCATTCCTGACCCATGGGGTGATGTCACATCCTGATGTTTTCTAGGCAGACTTAGTTTATGGGGTGGTTTGCCAGTGCCTTCCCTAGTCGTCTTCCCTTTACCCCCAGCAAGCTGGGTATTCATTTTACTAACCTCAGAAGGATGGAGGGCTGAGTCAACCTTGAGCCAGCTACCTGAAACCAACTTCCGTTGGGATTGAACTCAGGTCGTGAGCAGAGCTTGCACTGCAGCACTGCAGTTTACCACTCTGCACCACGGCGCAGGTGGCCCCATGTGCAGATACTTAAATCTGTGGATCAGGGCCATATTGACAGAACTGAGATTTTTCTCCAAACTTGGGTGACTTCTCAGGTTTGCAGGAAAATCAGAAACATTAAAAAAGGTTTTCCCAAAAACAATGTAAAAAAAAAAAGCCAAGCACAGACAACTGTCTCCTGGGAGCACAATTTTCCCCCTTCCACTGAGGAGGCCTCACTGGAGGTATACTGGCTGGCCAGGCAAAGCTCTCATGCCTCCAATGTCGCTAAAACAACTACTGAGGCAGCAACACTGGAGATGGTTGAGAGGGCAAGCAGGAGGGGGATACTATGTGCTGAAACTGCCACTGGAGGCAAGCAGGTAGATATCTTTCCCCCTACTGCCAAAAGTGACACTGAGGTAGCAATGCTGGAGGCAGGCAGATGGCCATGGACAAGGGGGAGCCTCAGCCACCCCCTCTCCCCATTGCCAAAAATCCCACTGAGTGAATAAGGAGTCAGAGAGGCAGTGGTGGAAGACACAAAGAGAGAGGGCATAAGTGATACAAAGAGTAGTGGAGAGGGGAGGAAGGAAATGGGAATGGGGTGCCCCTTCCCACAAGTTCTTTGCAGGTCCTTGCTTGTACGTGTATAATATGTAAATCGAATTTATTGAAATATAGACAATGTTGAAAAACCATACATGTTATGGGGGTATATCAGTGTAACTATGAATGAAAGAGAGGGCATTTTTTGCTGATTCATCCTTCCACAGCAGTCCTCTGTCTCTCTGTTCTGGGGGCGGGGGTTCCTCAATCTCTCAGGCGTAGCATTCAGGGGGCATTTTGATCTTCAGTTTGGGGGGGAGGAAGCAAGGAAGTTTTGCCACACTGATAGAAAAGCCTTCAGTAAAGAAAATATTCTGCAGGATCTAACTCGCTAAACCACACTTTCCATTCACAGACAACAGAAACAAAATTGTAGTGATGATTTTTGAGTTGAAAAGCTTTGAATTCACTCCTAAACCCAAGCATTCCCTTATCTTTTGCAGAAGAATGCTTCCAACCAAATGGACTTTTATATTATATCTCTCCTTCTCAGCAAGACATGCTGGGAAAACCTCCTCCCAAACAACCAAGGGCCACATGTCAATATTGTGTGCCTTTCCTTGGCCAGGTAAATGAGCAGAGCTTGATACAGGCCTTTTGATGATATCTCTGATGCAGACATAGAGGCAGCGTAGTATAGTGGTTAGACTAGGATCTGTGAGACCCAGATTCAAATCCCCACTCTGCTATGGATGCTTGCTGGTGACCATGAGCCATTGACACACTCAGCCTAACCTACTTCACAGGGCTGCTGTGAGGATAAAATGGAGAAGAGGAGAAAGATGTAAGCTTCTTTGGGTCCCCACTGGGGAGAAAGGTGGGATATACATGAAGTAAATAAATGTATCTTATCCATATTTCTGTCTCTCTACACTGTGACCCCCAAGTAAACGTACTTGACATAAGACAAATGTGATTATTTTTTTCTTCTGATGGGTATATTGTCTTAAAAAGGTAAAGGTAGTCCCCTGTGCAAGCACTGGGTCATTACTGACTCATGGGGGGATGTCATATCCCAACATTTACTAGGCCGGCTATGTTTATGGGGTGGTTTGCCATTGCCTTCCCCAGCAAGCTAGGTACTCATTTTACTGACCTCAGAAGGATGGAAGGCTGAGTCAACTTTGAGCCAGAAATTCAGGTTGTGAGCACAGCTTTTGACTGCAGTACTGCAGCTTACACTCTGCACCATGGGGCTCTGTGACTTAGGGATAGCTAGTCATTGACAGTACAATAAATCTTGCATAATGGTATTTTCCCCCAAGTTTCTGCTGTAGAATGACAAAAGGAGATGACTATATTGCACAGTTTATGTTATCCAAAAGAGAATGCTGGAGCCTGTAAAATAAACATATGTACTATGTACATATGGGAAGACCCAACAAGAGATGGATTGACTCAATAAAGGAATCCACAGCCCTCAATTTACAAGACCTGAGCAAGGCTGTCAAAGATAGGACATTTTGGAGGACATTGATTCATAGGGTCGTCATGAGTCAGAAGCGACTTGATGGCACTAAACAAACACACTATGTAATATAAAGGAGTATGATGTTCAATGATTCCGAATTGACCAAGTCTACAGTCCAATCACTGGAAATACTTCTTTAATGGGAATGGTGTTGTGTGGTACCAAGTGAAGAGATAACAGCATCTGGGCTTTGGTACAACTATTCGCTAAAGATGTTTCTTGGACTTTGAAGCCTTGTAACTAAGTATTAGCTACTGGAACTATGAAAGGTGGATGTTTCAGAACCATTGAGAGAACGAATGGGAATCAGTGGGAATCAAAACAAATGAACAACTCCTATTTGTTTTCATTTATTCATTACTAATTTTATTTTTTTGGGTTCTCCAGACAATTTGGATGGCACCTCAGGATTATGTCCCTCAATCAAGGGATGTGTATGTAAAGTGCCGTCAAGTTGCAGCTGACTTATGGTGACCCCTTTTGGGGTTTTCATGGCAAGAGACTAACAGAGGTGGTTTGCCAGTGCCTTCTTCTGCACAGCAACACTGGTATTCCTTGGTAGTCTCCCATCCAAATACTAACCAGGGCTGACCCTGCTTAGCTTCTGAGATCTGATGAGATCAGGCTAGTCTCGGCTATCCAGGTCAGGGCCATTCAAGGGATACTCCTAGCCAAATTTTGGAGAAATGGGAGAAGAGATCCAAGTGTTACTGACAATTAAATTAAAGGCTTGTGAGTCTTTAAAAAAAGATGCTGAAGCAACTAGAAAACTAATTCTCCAATTGCCATGAATGTGGCGATTCTCACATAAACAGAAAACATTCAAGAAGAAGAAGAGTTGGTTTTTATATGCTGACTTTCTCTACCACTTAAGGAAGAATCAAACTAGCTTACATTCAATGAGTTATCAAAGTAAAACATATTTTATTCGGATGAGTGTAGTTAGAAGAAGAGAAGAAACATACAACAGAGATGTGTATAATTATGCAACATTTTTATAATGGATTGATTAGTTTATAATTGCATAGGAACTTGAAAGATAATATTGTTGGAGATTTAGTAAACACTTGGTAAGCACTTGTTTATTATTATTTCATTATACTAGTATGAGATAATTAGCTATTTTGAATATATGGCTGTAAGGCATGGTGTAAATGTTGTTAGATTTTGTAAATTTAATTTAAAATCTGTTTTTACAAAAAGAACAAAGAGAGCATTCAATCACTCATCCAAACAGGTCTATTTCTGTGTGAATTTTGTCTTTTACTGTCTATCATTTAACCGGAGCCCTGTCTCCTGTGTACCTGAAATTTGACAAGGTATATTCCTTGCATGGGAGGAATAATCTTTGAACCTTTCAACAGAATTGAATGTGAAACAAAAATATTGCAGACAGAAATGTGTTTATCATTGAAACCAAGGGAAAACAGAAAGGGGGGGGGACATTTAATGCAACAAAACAATGACATCTTGAATTAGAATTAAACAGATATTTTATTTTTTAAAAAATTACATCTAGCACTGCAACAGAACCTTATAATGTTTTGCCACTAAATAATGACAGGCATTTTGTTGGGGACATGCAGGGGGGAAGGTCATCAGCTGACATCTGGGTTCTCATCAGTATCTGATGGGCATTCATGGAAACAGAATACTGGACTGAATGAATTTTATTGTGGTCCTGTAAGGTAATGCTTGTCTTAATTTACGTCTTAAAAATCCTTAACAGCGTTTGTGACCTAACAAGCCTCCAGGTGGGGCCTGGAGATCTTCCAAAAATATAACTGATCTCCAGATTACAGAGATCAGATCATCTGGAGAAAATAGCTGCTTTGGAGGGTGGACTGTTTAGCATTATACCCCCACTGAGGTCCCTCCCTTCCCAAACCCTGCCCTCACTAGGATCCACCCCCAAGTCTCCAGGAATTTTCCAACCCAGAGCTGGAAACCCTAATACAGAGGCATTATAATACCAGCTGTTTTATTTTCACTGTCCATTTATCCCTATTCTCAGCTTCCTGTTGTTTAACCAGTTTTAATCCACAAGACGACCTGTCCTCTAGTCCTATGAGTTGTGAGTCTTTGGTGAGGCACCTGTCCAGAAACTCATTCATTTAAGCAGTTTCTTGTTCAATTCAAACCATGGTTCAGGCTAAGGTCTAGAAAAGATGGATGTTTCTTTTACTGAAAACTCAAGTCAAGCTGCTTGTAGCTTCAGAGACTTAGTTAAGGGAGATGGGAGAAACCCAGGTGCAGTTCACACCACTCAGCAAAACAGCTTAAAGGACATAGAAGCCTGGGAGGATACATTCCATCTTGTTAGCACCTGAGCTCATGGGTACAAGAAGGTGTTTGTTAACTGGAAACTGATGCAGCTGCAAAACATGTGGTTTAATTGGCATACTCCTCTCACTCATTGGGTTGCTTTGCTAGCAACATGCTTCATTGGTCCAATGACATCCTTGGCCACACATTTGATTGGTTTACTAGAATCAGGCCAATACAGGTTGTTGAACATATAGCTAAGAGCTTTTCTTCTGGTGTTGCTTCATGCCTTTGTTTCTTGTCTTGGTCCAGGGTATGTAAGGATGAAAAATAACCTGGAGATTTTTGAGTGGAGCCTGAGCAGGGTGGGAATTGGGGAGGGGCAGGACTCCTTGAACTCTCAAGCTCAGCTCCCCTGTTAGAAACTCCTGTCTGAAAGCATTGGGTATAAGCCCCCAGGAAACTTGTGTGCCTTCTTGCAGAGAGTATAACTTTTAACAAGCTCCGCATTACAGCAGTGTAATGTGGTTCTACCCCCAGGAGTCAGACAAGAGCAGTCAGCTGACTCACCTCCTTCAGAAGAAGTCCCTCCCAGCAGGATCATGTGCTACTATAGCACACACCAAAAGCTAGAAGGGGGTTTTCAGAGAGACAGCTCAGGAACCGCACGACCTCAAGCAAACAGACATACATTTACACCTCTTTGTCTCTTACACCAATTTTAAATTCAGCACCTCTGATAGGAGCCCTGTTCGAAAGCACTGAATGCAAGCCCCGGGGTGCGAGCTCCCAGGAACCCTCTGTGCCTTTCTTGAAAGACAGTAATTTTCCCGGATCATCTCTGTGAGTGGTGCTCTCTGAGATGGAGACTGAACCTGATAACCTTCAGCATACAAAAAAGTATGCTATGCTGGGGTTGCCAGCCTCCAGGTGGGGCTGGCGATCTCCTGGAATTACAACCAACCTTCAGACAAAAGAGATCAGTTCCCCTGGAGAAAATGGCTACTTTGGAGGGAGGAGTTTACAGCATTATATCCAACTGATGTCCTTCCCTTTCCCAAACCCCACCCTCCACAGGCTCCACTCCCAAAACCTCCAGGTATTTCCCAACTGAGAGAAACTAGCTATGCTCTCCCAACTAGCTATGCTAGTGAGTTATGGTCCTCTTATGATTCTGTGACATTAAAGTGTGGTAGATGTTCGAGTTAAAACACATTTGAGGGGTGGGAGAAATCAAGCATGTTCTGTCAACGTAATTCTTTTCCTGAATATTTACATATTCAGCTAGAGTCTGGGTCAAAACTCTTCCCTCTAATTAAAAAAAAACATGAAGGAAAATGAAGTTTAGCTGACTTGTGTTCTGCTTTGCCAGATGCAATGGCCAACTGGTTAGAGTATGCATGTTATTTATAAAATATATTGTGCATTCCCAACAGCTAACAATTCTTGCATTTTAAGCTGAAGAAGGCCTAACAGAAGAGCTCAGTAAAAAGAAAGGAAGTCCGGGTGAATGAATACTAATAAGGTGCCAAATACCACTCATTATTATAGATTAGACCTCATTAGCATTCATTTTCTTTTCAGAATCCTCAGCAGGAGAACCTGGTGTCACTGCTTTTATTTGTATAGTTGAGATGACCGTGTTTTTTTTATTTGTTTTTTTAAAAAACAGCCTCAAACAGTCAACAAAAAATTATTTAATAATAACTAGGTGAGAGAGATCCATGTCAAGCTGGGTTGCTGTGTAAATCACAGTGATTTTAACGCAATAATAAGTCGCCTGTATTCAGATTATTAAATTAAGGATATAATTCAGTTGTCAGAACAGATCCATAGATGTTAGAGGCATGTGCCAGAAAGTTCATGTTGCCCTACTAAAATTTTATGAAATTAAAATTAAATTGCCCTGCTAAAAACTCAAAGGATGAGCATACATATCAGATCAGGGCAAACTGCTTATTGTTAGTGGAATGGTAGATGCATCTTTGGACGACGATCCACCCAGCATACCATTACACCACACAATCTCCATCTGATCCTTACAGGCCTTTAGAAAGGACAACCGTTCCCAAATACAGTGGCCAGGTTGCTAACTGGGCTACAGTGCTGTGAACATGTAAATGGTCATGATTAGTGATCCGCAATCACTCCACAGCGATTGAATCACAAGTTGATAGCAAATTGAGGGCGGAATGGTTGCACATACTTGAAAAGATCCTCGCTTTCTGCAGAGAGCTCAGGAGTGTGCTGAATGTACTGCAAACGTTCTCCTTTCCTACAGCCGGTTCCGACCTCCTTCCTTGTCTGCCATCTGCCCAAGACATGCAACAGATTTTTTTTAAACAGGTGCTTAATTTTGTTGACTTGATACTGCAAGGGTCAAGCAGGGAGGGAAAGCTGCATGGCTTCTCTCTCTAGAGTCCCATATTTTCCCATTCACCAGCCTCATGTCCAAACATTTGATGTGTTCAACGAGTGTTTTAAACTAAATCACAAACACTGAAGGTATTCTCACATTGGTGTCAGGGACCCATTCTTTAGTCCAGTAGATACTGCTGACTGCACTGACAGAAAAGCTGTACATATACTCTAAATGTAGGTGATTTCAATGATGGATGATTTGCCCATGATAATCTTGCGGCATCCCAAGATAATCCCCCAAATCCAGGCTTGGCCAGGAGAGAGCAGCCTCTAAATCCAATAAAATAAATAAATCCAGTCAATTATTAATTTGCACCAGTAGCAGTTCATTGTTCATCTAGCATCCTAAATACTGTCAACTGCAAACAAAACCCCTACTTGTTTTGAATTGTCTATTGCAAGGGTGGATAGGATATTTTCCACTTGGAAAATTCCTGGTTCCCCCCCCCCCCCACTGGGGCCTATTCCCTCAAGGCTAGTTAGGGTTGCCAGGTACCTGTTAATAGCAGACGATTGCCTGGCAATTAATGGGCCTGCCCACCACCCCTCAGATGGCCAGTGGGGGAAACAGGCCAGCTAAAGAGGGGGACAGTCTGCACACACGGGGAACTGATTTCTATCACCTGGAGATCAGTTGTAATAGCAGGAGATCTCCAGCTGCCATCTGGAGGCTGGCAACCCTACCAGAGAGGGAATTATTCCAATAAACCTAGCAAAATAGTAGAAGTGAATCTGTGAGAGGTGCCTCATTGGAATAGGCCTCCAGCATTTCTAGGGTAGCTTCTTTACTTTGGTTTGTGGGTGTTTTATCCCTGCTTTACACAAAGAGATACATTACAACTTTTTCACTGGGGGTTAGGTATGGGCTGCCAGCTGTTTGTAAGATCCAAGCTGAGTGTGTGTTTCTTTTGTGGCAGGTATTTAATGTGTGGTTAAGGACAGAGGCCCAAGCCAAAAGTCAAGAGCCAAAGAGCCCATGCCCCACACTGTCTGTGGACTTGATGGAATGACCCACTACATATCAGCCTAGCCCAGGATGTTTTGTGTACCATTTTTTGTGGGGGGTGCTCCTTTATTTACACTGTATTTTTCTTACATTTATTTGTATTTGTATTGTTATTTTTTTGTAGTCTGTGTATCCTCGCCACCTCATCAGCACAGCCCAATTAAATCAAAAGAGGTTTCGGTTAAATATTAGGAAGAACCTTCCTCAGGAGGTGGTGGGCTCTCCTCCTTGGAGGTGTGTAAGTAGAGACTAGATGGCCATCTGTCAGCAATGCTAATTCTGTAAAATTAGGCAGATCATGAGAAGAAGGGGTTGTGTCAGTGTTTAGCTCTTGTGGCCCTTTCTTACATGCCCAGGGTAATGCTAATCACCACTTTCCTAAAGCCAGAGTGGCTAGGGATTCTGGAGGGTTTTTGTTGCCATCTTCTGGGCATGGAGTAGGGGGTCACTCGGGGCGGGGGGGGGAGAAAGGTAGTTCTGAATTTCCTGCATTGTGCAGGGGGTTGGTCTGGATGACCCTGGTGGCCCCTTCCAACGCTTTGATTTTATTATTCTACTGGATTCTGTTACTTGTTCATGCTGGAATGCAATGGAATTTCAGGAGGCGGCTTTTAATAGAGAGGAACATGGGCAGTCTATTTTAGTCCATAAAGATAACCCCTTGCTATAATCAGAGAACAGCTTAACATGTACCCTTTCCCATTTTCTAAATGCTTTAGCTCACTTTCTAAGAATGATTAAGATGTGTGCTAAAAATGTGCAAAGCTCGAGCTAATTATGATGTACTGATTAATTTTGCTAGACAGCTATGACAGTTCTAATGAATATCAATTTTTTTCTAGGACAGAAGCTGTTGGCAAGAGGCACAACTTTCTGCATGGGTAACAAGTGTGGCAAGAACAGTACGAGGTTGATCAACATATCCTTGTTTCCTCCTAGTAAAGCTTTCAAGTCCTGTTTGTGGCAAAGGCCTACAAATTGCAAAATATAGACCGCAAATCATAGCAAATTATGTATCAGTGTTTCTTATTAATTGAAATTACTTTCCCCAGTCTGTTCATATTGACTCTGCAAAGACTGCAACGAGAAAGAGCAAGCAGATTTGACTATTATAGTTCTTGTTCTCTGTCAGAATGGCTAAAATGTTAGGAATAATATGGCACTTATTGAATGTTGAATAATGATGAGATTTGTAACTTAATGAGTTTTATAAAACAACAGATTTATATGGTAATGTGTAACTCATTGCTCTCACAAAATGCATACACAGGGGCTTCTCTGGTGTGTGCTGAACAGTTATTTGACAGCCCAGGTAAATATTTCCAACACAGGAAATGAAGAAAATGTCATCTAGAGTTGCCATGAGTATTTACAAATGTTTTACATGTGTCAGATATTTTCCATTTCACCATTTAAATTTTCAGTAAAAGTTTTGTGAGGCAATAATACATGAGAGAAAAGAGTATATTGCAGGGGTGCTGAATGAATTCTTTGATCTGTCTTCACTATAGAAGATGCAGGTTCTATGCCAGATTTACTGTTTTCAGAGATGGTGTCTGAAGAACTGATTCAAATTGGGATGACCAGAGATGAAGTTCTGGGCTTTCTGACAAATTAAATACCAAATATGCAAAGTCTCCAAATATGCATTGCATACACCCAGGGATTTTTAAAGAGTTCCAATGTGAAATTGTTGATCTCCTAACAATAATACACAATGTCTCAAAAAGTGGTCTCTATACCAGACTAGAAAGTAGGAAATGTAATGTGTGTGTGTTAAGTGCCGTCAAGTCGCTTTCGACTCATGGCGACCCTATGAATGAAAGTCCTCCAAAATGTCCTATCTTTGACAGCCTTGCTCAGATCTTGCAAATTGAAGGCTGTGGCTTCCTTTATTGCGTCAATCCATCTCTTGTTGGGTCTTCCTCTTTTCCTGCTGCCCTCAACTTTTCCTAGCATGACTATCTTTTCCAGTGAAATGTAATACCCATTTTAAAAAGATATCCAAGGAATCCAGGAGACCTAGTGTGGCTTCTGTTCGGTTAAATTGATGTAAACATTTATTAATGATACCAACTAAGAATCAGCATGGCTACTTCAAAGTGAGGTCCTGCCTCGCTAACCTTTTGGAGGTCTTCAGTGACCAATTTTGACAACACTGATTATCCATTTTGCCAGAACACTGATTATCAGTTTTGCCAGAAGTGAATCAAGGTCCCCTCTGCTCTTCACAGATAAGATGCAAATGTCATCATCAATACTGATCTTACTCACAGTGAGCATACATGTAGCTCACTGCTGTCTGCAACTATCTGTTGGTCACAGTCTTGGTACCTGGCCAGTTCTGACTCAATAAAAATCTTACCACATTCCTCTGGATGCAGCTCTCTGAAAGAACTGGAGTATGATCCAGTGTGACCATGTTCACAGCCATTGTTTCTTAGTGATGATGAGTAAAAAAATGGTTCTGTCCAGTCAATTTAATTTCAATTGATTACGGTCATTGACCAGCAAAGCAAACATTCAAGAAATTAACATTGATTAAAAAAGTAAAATCCAGCAATATATCTGTTCATAAGATATTCAAAAGAGTTAAGATTTGATTAAAAGGTATAAAATATAACAATATCTGTACGTAAAAACATCAGTTAGAATAAAATGTTGACAATAAAATTAAATATTTACATTAATAGGACCAATTCAGTTACACATGCTATTTCCCTTATCAGAGTTAGGCCAAGTACTTCATGTAAGGGGCAGATGTAAACATGGTCATCCCAGAATTTGGCAGGAAAAACATCCTGAGTCAACTTTTTCATTGAGCTCCCAAAATACCTGTCCGCCTACCTAGTACATTTTTAATCACATAAAAAGGCAAAGACATAACAATGCAACAATATAAAGACAGACAATTAGAAAATTCCAGTCGGAGAAGCTTTTTCAACATCTGATAGCCATTTAGCAAGAATCTTAGATATCACATTTAGTAAGTACTTCATGGTTAAGTACATTCTTAATTAATTAATTAATTAATTAATCTATCCCAGCCGAAGCCAGGCTCAGAGTGGCTGACAAGCATTAAAACATAACATAATCGCACAACAAATGAATCTAAGAGTCTGGTAGTACATGAGACTGAGAGTATTGCAAACTTGCAACATCACAGAGAATCTGTACGAATATTGGCTCCAAAGTACCAGTAAAGCATGATGCAACTTTCTTTAACTGCATCACAAGCTGAAAGGAACCAATGTGTCCACTCTACTAGTCAGACCATGAATCACACTTAGATATTGTAGAGAACTGACACAAAGCCTCTACAATACCCTGTACAAACATTTAATGATGTACAATATGACATGCAAGCTCTCCTGCTGACCCCTTCCCTAGCTGTTCATTCATCTCACATCCTTGGGTGCCTGCTGAAGGTGCAGGGAAATGCAGAGTGAGGGCATCATATAAGGGAATTATAAGGGAACAAGCAGAGAACCCACAAGTTCTTATGGGAGGTACCTCTGTTTCCCTGGCAACCTCTATACACACTATTTCATCTTTCCGTCCTTCTGGCAGCCCCCACATCATCTCCCCTTTCTCTGCTTCCTTCTCTCCTTCTCACCCACCACCAACCTAGGTTTTATTCACCTCCTAGTCTTCAGCTTTATCTACTTCATTTATACTACATGCTTCTCCCCAATGGGAACCCAAAGCAGCAGTCTGTTCTTCTCCATTTTATCCTCACAACAACTCTTTGAGGTAGGCTGAGAGAGTGACTTGCCCAAGGTCATCCAGCAAGCTTCTGTGGCAGAGTGGGCATTTGAATCTGGTTCTCCCAGATCTTAGTCTGACACTCTTAACTACTACACCACACTGGCTCTCAGCTTTTCTTCCCTCATGGGGAAGCAACACCATGTGCTTCTAGTGCACCCACCAACAGCTAGAAGGAGATTTTTACATAGACGCACCCCAAACAGAAAGCACACAACCTCAAGCAAACAGACACACACTTACTGTTGAAGGTCGTGGCTTAGGAAGGGAAAGACGAATACTCCAAATTAATGACTGGCTGTGTAGTTGGTCTAGTCAAGAAAGGTTTGGATTTCGGGACCATGGCTTACACTTTCAAGAAGAAGCTCTTCTGTCAGGGGATGGTTTACACCTCAGGAGGGTAGGAAAAAATGTGTTTGGTGAGAGCCTTGCAAACCTGATCAGGAAGGCTTTAAACTAAACCTTATGGGGGAGCGAGACAGCAACTTAAAGCCTTGTATGCTGACAATACCTGGAGATGAGAACAATAAAGATTTGCAGGGAGTGGCATCTATGCAAGGGAACATAAACTCACAGGTAAGTACAGAAACTAAAACCACGGGGCACATAAACCATGGATTCCGATGTCTGTACACTAATGCGCAGAGTATGGGAAACAAGCAGGAAGAACTCGAAGCCCTAATACAGGAAGGGGATTTTGACCTAATAGGCTTTTCTGAAACTTGGTGGGATGTCACTCATGATTGGAATATTAAGATTGAGGAGTACAACTTGTTTAAAAGGGATAGACAGATAAGGAAGGGGGGAGGAGTAGCACTATATGTCAAAGATGTGTACACTTGTGAAGAAGTAAATGAATCTGAGCATGGTAGTGCAGTCGAGACTATGGGTAAACATAAAAGGAATAAGAAATAATCATGATATTCTGGTGGGGGTCTGCTATCGACCGCCAAACCAGGCAGAGGACTTGGATGGGACACTCCTAGATCAGATCACAAAGTTCTCAAAGAGAAGGGACATGGTGGTCATGGGAGATTTTAATTACCCGGATATCTGTTGGAAGTCCAACGCTGCTAAAAATGCAAGATCCAATAAATTCCTGACTTGTCTTGCTGACAACTTCCTATTCCAGAAGGTGGACAGGGAAACAAGGGGGTCTGCTATCTTAGACTTGATTTCCACCAACAGGGAAGAACTGGTCGATGAGGTTAAAGTAGTAGGCACCCTGGGTAGTAGTGACCACGTACTCTTGGAATTTACAATCTTGGGGAAAGGAAAACCTGTACATAGTCAGACATATAGGTTGGACTTTAAAAGAGCAAATTTTAACAAACTTAACCTTATGATAGGTAGAATCCCATGGTCGGAAATACTTCAAGAAGTATTCAAGAAGTTCAAGAAGGGTGAGTGTTTCTTAAAAATGAAATACTGAAGGCACAATCCCAAACCATTCCTATGAGAAGGAAGAATGGGAGGAGCCTAAAGATCTGCCTTGGATGTTCATGGCCCCAATTTCCAGATTTAAGTATCTACAGATATGGCCATGTTGACAATTAGATATAGTGATTGGATTGTTTCCTATTGCTCTGTTTATCGTATGTATCTTCTTGTTCTTACTGCATTTTCTGCTTTTTGTTGTTTTAATCCATTTTCTGTATTGTTTATGGTATGTCATTTCTTAGACTCTCTGGTTTGCATTGTGTTCTAATTTTGTAATCATAGCCCTATTGCATTGTTGTTTCATGCTGTCTGAAGTCACACACACACAGAGCGACAGACATATGCTTTAACCCACCCTGAATCTCAAATAGTCAAAAAGGGCAAGAGTCCAGTAGCACCTTAAAGACTAACAAAAATATTTTCTGGTAGGGTATGAGCTTTCGTGAGCCACAGCTCACTTCTTCAGAATCTCAAATTTGAGATTCTTCAGAATCTCAAATAGAAAGACAGATTCTAAATAAAAAATACATGAATAAATCATATTATATATTTTATTACATTAGACATGACCAGGAAGAGGAGAGAATGAGGCAGCCGTTGCAGCTCGGTTTCCTTTGTAATGTCTAGCTCCTTCCTAAGTAAACCCATGGAGGCCTTTCACCATTCTCCCTCCTTGACCAATGAATAAAATGGGTGCAAGTATTCCAGGCTCCATAGTTAATTGTGGTCCCCATTGTGTTTACACCAACTGTTCCACATCTTTGTTCAAAGAAAATAAACTGTGCATCAAAATGAAAGCTATTTTCGTCAGAAAACCAACATAAAGAGATTAGCAGAAATTAGTTTAAAATCATGAAGGCACTCATACAAAATTCTGTACACACTTTTTGCCTTTCTTAAAAAAAATCCTTGACTATAAACCTCCACAATAGACTTTCCTATAATTTCTAACTGACAAAATGAAAAGAGGGAAAAAAAATAGGCAAAGGATATTATCTTTTTCACTTGTTGCAAGGAATTGGTAATGAATATGTTGATTTCATTAACTCTTCCTCACGTTCTACCTCAACCACAGAATAGTGGAGAAGTAAAGATTTTCCCATAATGCGATCAAAGGTTTGGAATGGCAATAATCTGATTTCCATTTTATATAGCACAATGATCTACAGATTATATTACCTCTTACAACTGAGAATTGGAAATGACATTAATGATGTCGGCACACAGCCTGAGGGATAAATTAATCTGTCCAGAATGTATCATTTCTTGGATATAATCAATTAGTTTTCTAGCAATTAGAGCAACCCAAGTTTGGTATGTTCTGTTCTTTTTCAGTCTTAATTGAATTATAGCCTCAAAATAAATAGCAGAACTGCTTGGAGTTGCCAATAATTTCTAATTATTTTCTTGAATAATAATATCAGAATTACACAAGTGTTTTCCCCCTGTAGTTATAAAGCTGGGCTTAGAGAGAAAGGTTGGCCACACTTTTTGGAAGGCATCATTTGGAAGGACATTGTGGGCAATCCCTGGTCCAGTGTTGGGAAACAGATAGGTCGCCCCCAAACTGCTGGGTGCAGGTTACAGTAAGGAGTTCCTGCATGGATTGTTCATGCTCAACCTGATCCAGAAAGAAATCTCATGCACCAAACTCTTGTGGAAGTGTCGATCACCACTGCTAGAGATAGGGTTGTCAGGTCCCTCTTCACAACCGGCAGGAGATTTTGGGGGCGGAGCCTGAAGAGAGTGGGGTTTGGGAAGGGGAGGGACTTCAATGCCATAGAGTTCAATTGCCAAAGTGGCCATTTTTCTCCAGGTGATCTGATCTCTATCGGCTGGAGATCAGTTGAATTAGCAGGAGATCTCCTGCTACTACCTGGCAGTTGGCAATCCTAGCTAGAGAGCATCTCATGTTTCCAATATGACAGTCTACAAACTCACTAATTGCATGTCAGTTTGTGAAAATGACCTAACGCAACAATCCATTTTTTAAAAAATTGTGCATGCACTGGACATCGTCTCTCTCTCCTTGGCCACCACCTGACAACAGCAGCCCATCAATGCATTGCTATATGAGAAGGTCCCTCCCATTCTTTTGCCTTTGCATGCTGCCCATGGATATTGCCCATAATTGCAGAGTGCACCACTTATGGGCCACTGGTACAGGTCTGTTCCCAAAGTTTCCCCTGGACGACTATTTAAAGCCCCGCGTGTGGGGTTGAAAACAGAAGTCCCATAGATATTAACCATTAGCTTCTTGTACCACTAGAGTTGTCGTCAGAGGAGGGAACTACCTGCCTCTTTGGATGGGAGTTGGCCACAGCAGCCTATGAAACTTTGGTCTTGGGAAACACAGGCAAATTCGATTGAAAAACAGAGACCTGCAGATGTCTCTTATTCTGGGGAGCTGCTTATTACTGACAGGTGCTGCTCCATCTTCCTTCCACTCCTAGGGTTGCCAGGTCCCTCTTCACCACCGGTGGGAGGTTTGGGGGCAGAACTTGAGGAGGGCACAGTTTGGGGAGGGACTTCAATGCCATAGAGTCCTATTGCCAAAGCGGCCATTTTCTCCGGGTGAACTGATCTCTATCAGCTGGAGATCAGTTGTAATAGTAGCAGGAGATCTCCAGCTAGTACCTGGTGGTTGGCAACCCTATCTATGCCTCCAGAGTCCTGGCTTCCAGCCTGCCTGTCACCAGCTGCTCCCCCATCCCCCATTTCCACCTCCTTCTAACACACCTGCCTTCTCCAAGTAGTTGCCTGTCTCTGAGTTTGCATCTATGTTCTGCTGCTGCTGAAGAGCAAAAATATAGGATTGGATTCTCACTCAGATGAAAGAGCCACATGTGTAGTGATCAGGCAAGCACCTTCTCTGGCTGGCTAGAAAGCCAACATGGTGTAGTGGTGAACAGCAGTGGTTTGGAGCAGTTGACTCTGATCTGGAGAACCGGGTTTGATTCCCCACTCCTCCACACGAGCAACGGAAGTTAATCTGGTGAACTGGATTTGTTTCCCCACTCCAACTAATGAAGCCAGCTGGGTGACCTTGGGCTAGTCCCACACTCTCAGCCCCACCTACCTCTCAGGGTGTCTGTTGTGGGGAGGGGAAGGGAAGGTGATTGTAAGCTGGTTTGATCTGCCTTAAGTGGTAGAGAAAGTCAGCATATAAAAATAAACTCTTCTTCTTCTGTGCCAAAATTTTTTTGAACTTCAAACATAAGTATGCCAAACTAATTTTGAACATGCCCCAGTACCAAATCATAAGTTGGTTTTGAAAGCCCTCTTTGTTTCCAAGTAGCCACCTCACCTGGAATCATCTGCTTGAGAAAGAGAAGCCCAGAGTTCCCCATAGACATCGAACTGGTTGCATGTTTCTTTGGATCCTGACTTAAACTTTTAAAGATTTCTTCCCCTCTCAAAGACAAGTTAATAGAAACAGCATTGTATGCTAAAATAAATTGAAAAAGAGGGAAAGATGTTGGGAAGACCCCAGAACATCCCTGAGCTATGTCCTTTGTGTTTTTCTTATTTCTTATCATTAGCCAAAGATAAGGCTTGAGATGAAATGCAGTCTCATCAGTCTCGCTCTGACAGGCCACTTTTATCAATTGCCTGCTGTGCTTGCGCGCCATAGATCAGAGCGTAAGAACTTGACACTTCCATTGCGTACACTGTGATTCCCACTGAAGTGGTGTCTAGCCCAGTGGCAGAGATCATATAGTAAAAATTACAGGGAGGACATGAGTTCCAAAGCTTTTTCTACAAAAGTAATTGAATGATGCACCTTCTTCTTGACTTTCCAAAGGGAGTCCTATCATCCTTTGGAAACAAGGCTAGTCAACAACACACATCCACCTTTGTTTGCTTGGCAACCTGATAAGGATGATAAATGACTCTCCCTTTTTTCTTTTCTTTTTTGCTTTCCCTTGAAAGGGTTAACATGAGAATGATGGCCTCAGCCTGTTTTCTCACATCACAGGCACAGGAGAAGTGAGTTTTGTGGCCAGCTGATAATTTTGCATCTAAAAAAGATTTCTTGTAAGGAGACATCTAGATGTCCAAGACCCACATGTGGTATTTAAACCCTTATAATCCAGCCACATGGAGGCTCCTATCCACACTGAATTCCACCTCCCAGTCCATCTGATGGCTTCTTCATCTGACAGCTGATTCAGTCATCATATAGTTGCAGACTTTTGTTTGCCATCAATTCTACAACTGCTCTGGAATGCGGCCAGATGGATCTTCATAGTCTCATAGACTCATAGACTCAGAGAGTAGGAAGGGACTATACAGGCCATGATCTAGTCCAACCACCTGCTTAATGCAGGATCAGCCTAGAGCATATCTGACATACTTCCTGGCATACTTCACTACGTACTACATGTACTTGCAAATAGGTACTTGTTGCTTACATATATTGAATTGTTTTTCTTGCTTTCTTTGGAATATTTGTATTTTGCTTGTCTGCTACAAGATGGTTACATAGGTAAATGAAATGATCAACATATACATATAAATGTCTGATATATACATGTAAAAAGGAGCACAGTAAAACCCATCATCTGAAAATATCAACAGCATTTAACATTTGTCTGACAACAGCAACATCAGAAGATAAAATGTTGTATCCATTTCCAATTGCTCTAATAAATGAAAAGAAGTATTTACAAATCACAAAGGAGTAAGGCTTTATTGAGGGAGGGATGACAGCTGCCATTTTGGAATGTTATTCCAAGCCTGGATGAACTTCCAGGGATCTCTTTGTAGGTATGATTGGCACCTCCAGGTGGGCATGGTCTATAGAGATCAATTCCCCTGGAGGAACCACAGAGAGTAGGAGAAATTGAAGTACTAGGGTAGCTACAGGGAATTGTTGGTCTAGGACTTCCATTAGTCCTATCGTATACCACAGAGACCAGGAAAAGATGATTGATAGTCATCTGTAAAGGCACTAAAGGCTAGAGGAGGATTGGGAATTGAGAGATGAATGGGACCATTGCTGTCTCACATCTTTCTATGTGTCTTCAGAGTGGATTTTCCCACTAACAACATAAAAATCTGAAGATAATTGAGAGGTGTTTTAGTTTGAGTGATATGAGGCAGGAAATTAAAATTAAAATTGAATTTTGGTGGGAGGAAGGGGAAGAATTGGAGGAGCCAACATTTGTCCTGGATGACATCACAGGATGTGGCATCACAGGATGTGACTTGACATTCCTACTGAGCTCCCTCTTGTTCCAAAACTCTGTCTCCGCAATTCATGGGTAAGGACATTGGTTTCTCCACATGTACACAAAGGTAGCCACATTTGGCTCTGTTCATATACAGTGTGATAAATTTATATATTGTGCTCACACGTTGTGGGATATATACATTCTGTTCCATGTGAAAAGACAAATATTACTTTTAATAAAACATTCTAGAGAATTCATTCATTGATTATACCTGAGAATCCAGGTATACTTGAAATAAGAACTAGCTAGTAACTGTGCTGAATTCCCTTCTTTAACAATTTTAATACATAAAGTATCGTAAAAAGTGTTTGCATAAGAATGAAGCCTTTGACCAGAGCCCCCAAACATTATTCTCTGCCTTGTGAAACACTCAGTCTGTGTTGTGTCACTTCTAGTGTTGCTGCAAAGGATTTATCGAAACAGTTTGATAACTGGGTATATTTCACTGACATTAATATAGCCAACGTAATTCACTTGTGTTTTCCAGTGCCTTTATCCAATGAGAATAACATTATTGAACAAAGCCCATCAAAGTTAGGATTGGGGGGGGGGCTGCAAATCGCCTGACAATGCTGACTCAATTAACTGCTCCCCCCCCCTCAAAATACGCCATCTTAATTGTCAGCAAACAAAACTCATACTATGGTACTCTCCAACGGAAGGGCGCTGTGAATGTGCTAATTGTGAAAACAATGGAACCCCCATCCAATGCCAATCAGCACATGCTGAGTAGGCACAGACATTGGAAAACACAATGGAGGTTTTAACTGACCTTAGGATAAATGTCAGCTTTAATGGTTGACAGTTTTGAAATTGGGTGCCTGCAGTTAGTTCCCCATGCTTTCATTGAGGCTTATTGATAAGGCACTGGGTTGTCCATAAATAATTAAACTGGACTCATCAGTTGGGCAAGTTTCAAACAATCAAGACATCCATGGGATCCCTGTGGACTGTCCAATGTTTGATACCAAGGGAGGAGGAGGAGGAAGAAGAAGAGTTGGTTTTTATATGCTGACTTTCTCTACCACTTAAGGTAGAATCAAACCGACTTACAATCACCTTCCCTTCCCCTCCCCACAGCAGACACCCTGTGAGGTAGGTGGGGCTGAGAGAGCTCTAAGAGAGCTGTGACTAGCCAAGGTCACCTAGCTGGCTTCATGTGAAGGAGTGGGGAAACAAATCCACTTCACCAGATTAGTGTCTGCTGCTCATGTAGAGGAGTGGGGAATCAAACCCAGTTCTCCAGATTAGAGTCCACCACTCCAAACCACCACTCTTAACCAATACATCATGCTGGCTGTCTTCTACAACTGCTTCCTCTTCAAATGCCCAAAGCCGAGCATGTGTTGGCTTCTAATATTGCCTCTCTCAGAAGACATTATTGTCAAAAAAATCCCAAAAAAACCCAAACCAAAGTGTAGTGGATTCCTCCCCCCCAAGTCATATGTTTCAAAATTGAAAGATATACATAGCTAGTTTAATATCTGAAACTTTACTATGCTGTGCATGTTATGCTTTGTTCAAAAGTATCATCACTTTATATTCTCATTGTTCTTCTCAAGCTTCTCTTGTTTGGCCTAAGGTAGCAAAATAATTAACAGAATACCACATCCTTCCCCCTCACCCACACACATCACTGCATTTCTAATTTCCATTGCATTAAACTACTGGTAGAGTAAGAGTGAGATTTAAAAGCTTTACTTTATCTAGTCAGCTATCATCAAAATGTTTGCCAGTTTCATGTCAGTGAAAATGTACAAGATGCACAAACCACTAGATATTAATGAATTTGCACATTTTTTACTCTTTGGGGGTTCTTAATATTTGAGGATCTCGGCTTCATTCCTTCCTGAGTCCCACCTCCAGCCTAAAGTTCATATTTGGATGTTCCTTTTATATTAACATGATGCACGTTTTAAGCTTGTGACTGGCAAAAGGGAACATTTCTCTTTCATCTGGAAATTTGCCTGATAGGATGACAGCTCAGCTAGTTGATGTTAGAGTGCCAGGCTACAATGTATTTCAATCAGTCAATCAATCGATTGATTGATTGATTAATACAATGTAGGTTCAAATCTGCCATGGAAACTTGTTGGATGACCTTGGCCCAGTCACTCTCTCTCAGCCTAACAGAGCTGTTGTGATAATAAAACAGAGTGCAAACTGTTTTGGGTTCCCACTGGGGAGAAACAAATAAATATATCCAAAATATCCAAATAAATAAGTAAAAGTTGAATTCTTTGTGTTTCAAAAGATGATGGCAGAATATCAAGGAATACCAAATATGGAAAAGAAACTACTCAACTTAAAAAAAGAAAAGAAAAATAATCTGTCCATATATGAATTTATACTTAAATTTGGGTTAGGAATCAACAGATAGTGCTACAGATCTACAGAAACTCATTCAACTGTATGGTTTGAAGGGCTACATATCTACAGAAACTCATTCAACTGTATGGTTTGAAGGGCATCATTAAAATTTGTTTCACATCTCTACAAACCAACCATCTTCCCTGTGCTGTAGGGAAGGCTCAACTTTCTGTGAGATTATATTTTGATTAAAGTTCCACCAAATATTCTCCAGTTTCACAGTTTGTGTCTAAATTTGGAGGGCAGGTCTCCCTAGTGGCACATGGCTCCTATATTACTGGCCAGCTAGCTGTGGCTCTTCCTTCAAAAAGGTGATATGGCTGTGGTTATTGTTGTTCTAATCACATACAAATTATACAATGTGCTCTACATTGGGCCTGTTTTTGAAGACTGTTCATAAACCACACTAGTGCATACTTAGAAGTGCATATGTATTCTTCACTGCTGTTGAAAGATCAATGTTGCTACCAGTTCAATTGTGGATGCAATTCTAAGGGGCAAACTATACGATACAGGCACCCGTGGGACACCCGGACATTTTGAAGTGGTGAGTTCTGCGTCCAAGATCTGATGAGATCAGGCTAGCCTGGGCCATCCAGGTCAGGGCTCTTTTTGATAATTTCATCCAAACTCCTACCAAGTCAGCATATAAAGTGCCAAGTGTTTATCAGCAGGCCTGTGACTTCAAAAATTGCCTCAGAATGGCCTTAACTGGAGAACTCTTTGGCTTAGCCTTTCCCATGCCTCAGGAACTGCCCCAAGGTCTCTTACAGTAGATGCTCCCAGCATTTGCATTTCAGCTTTCTTAGTCTCTTGCCTCAGGGATCACTGCAGGGCCATCATCCCACACATCCTTTTTTGGGCCTGGTTACCATACAGAAGTGTTTTGGACAACAAGATTGATTTCCCCTGGAGAAGGAGGCCCGACGCTACCCCTCGTCCTTCTGATCTGTGTACTGAGGTAACCATTTCACACTGCCATCTGGAGAGAGCTGACAACCTGTTCAGGGTCTTCATTCTTCTGCCATTTGGGATGCAGGACTATTCTGTGTCTCACCGATGCCTTAAATCAAATGAGATTTTTATTTGAAAGCTGTGTGTGTGTGGGGAATCGCACCATTGAATTCTTCTTGCCTTTTCCAGATAGATAAGCCAGAATCCAGTTCAAATTGTCCTCAGATGCCTTACAAAGCCCTTGTTACTTCAACTTGTGACTGTATTTCTCTCCTGGTGTTCATTCCCTTCTCCTTGTCACATTTGCCATTAATTAGATTGTAAGCCTGTGGGCAGGGCCTTGCGATTAGTGTGTCCTGTGCCTCGTACATGCTCAGTACCATAAAAGTAATAAATGATTATGAGGATTTTGCTTGTACCTCTATATTACAGCATCCAGTTAAACATTTGGTTGCAGGCCTTTATTTCTTTCATTGCCTACATTGCAAAAATCTGAGGCGACCCAAAAGACCATTTAGGTCTATATCCTGCAAAACACAGAATAAGGGCCATGCATTTTCACATACAATATATGATTAAATTGTTGTCCTAGATTCTTACAATTAGAGTTGTTGGTTCGGTTCCATCCGAACTGGAAACTGGCCAAATTTCCCCTGGTTCAGCGGTTTCTGGCTTGGATGGAGCCGAACTGAAAAAAGGTGGGAAAACGCGGTGCCGAACTCGGCAAGTTCAGGGGACCACGGAACAAATTTGGCAAGTTCGGCGTCCCGCGAACCTGCCTTTTCCCACCTTTAAAGAGCTCTCAGAAGGCAAGCAAACTTGCCTTCCAGAGAGACAACCTAACAAATCCAGCAAGCGGTGGCCAATAGATGGCCAAACTGGGTGGTCTTCTGCCAATCAGAGAAGGGATTCTCACATTTGAACCTCTTCTCTGAATTGGCTAGAAGAGATAAAACCCCTGGCTGCTACTACCTTCCTTCCATTTGCTGCTGCTACTGCTGTGCTGCTGAACCTTTGGCTGCTGACCTGAGGTGACCTTCTGCCCGCTGCTCCTGGCTGGAATTGTACTGGAAATAATCTTGAACACTGTCTCCCTCCCTCCCACCCTGACCTGACTGCCTGCTCCTGCCTGCTGGAAGAGAAGACATCCACAGTTTGACCCATTTGGGGGCTTTTTCTAAAACTTTTTTCCTGTGTGTGTGTGTAGGGGGGGAGCAGATTCTGTGGGGGGGGGAGGCCAAGGGGGGTTTACCTGTTCTTCTGGGGGTGGCCTTGCAATTTGATTGTGTTTGTGTTCCCTTTGTTTGGGACTGAGATTTCTGCTGCTTTAGCTGGTTGCCAACTGTACCTGGAGGGACGTTTGTCTCTCTGCCAGGCCTGTGTGTTCCCTTTGTTTCTCCCTGTTCTGGTTTTTTTGGGAGGATTTTCCTGTTCTGCAGGGGGTGGCCTTGCAATTGGATTGCCTCTGTGGTGGATTTGGGAGTCTGGGACTGAGATTTCTGCTGCTTTAGCCGGCTGCCAACTGTACCTGGAGTGAGGTTTGTCTCTCTGCCAGGCCTGAGTTTCTGTTCCCTTTGTTTCTCCCTGTTCTGGTTTTGGGGGGGATTTTCCTGTTCTGCAGGGGGTGGCCTTGCAATTGGATTGCCTCTGTGGGGGATTTGGGAGTCTGGGACTGAGATTTCTGCTGCTTTAGCTGGTTGCCAACTGTACCTGGAGTGAAGTTGTTGCTACTCTGTTTTGATCAACAGCTTTAAGCAAAGGCGTTGATTAATTAATAGGGAGTGTCTGGGCCTACGTTGGCCCTTCACATTTAAACCGTAGGGGTAGGGCCGGTCAGCTTCTCACCAACTAGGCTCAGCTAGTTCTTTAAAAGGGCAAGGGATCTTGATTTTTAAATAGATTAAAGGGTCAAACAGTTGTTGGGTAGCCTCTGGCCCGTCTTGTGGCCTGGGGCGGCTGCTGCCAGTAGATTTAGTCAACGGTGAGGGAAGAGTGTCCATCTTTGCAGAGAACACTCCTCCTGGTTCCTGAGGGAACCATTGTTAGAGCGCAGATTTAGATAGGCTTTGAGGTATCCAAGGCATTACTTCCCCCTTTTAAAAAGGTTTAGAAATCCATCTCCAGGGCAGTGTGACAGGTTAAACTTAGGCAGGTCTCTAGACCAGGTTCACCAGCTAGTTTTATTTTTTTTAAAACCCAAACAAACCAGAAGTTACTAAAGGTTAGGTTAGGACCCCTTGTTGTTTGGGAGAAAATCCCTTAGTTGTTTTTGGGGGAGGGTACATAAAAAGTTGTCAGGTCAGGGACTGATCCTAGGCCAGGACAGCTAGCTAGGCCGTTAAACTTCCTCCCCACATTACAGGTAGCCAGAGTTTGGCCCAGGGGAAAAATGAGTGGCAGGGGTGCAGGTAAGAGGGGCCCTGGGGGTAAAGAGAAGGAGACGACTAGAGGGGTGGAGGGCAGGGGGAGGGGGAGGGCTTCGGCTCGCCCCCAACCTGCACTGGGAACAGCTGCACAGGTGCCCTCCAAGATCCAGCGGCAGATCCTCTTTAGCGAGGGGGCCTCTGGAGCTGCCATCCCTGCACAGGTGACGACAGGTGCTGCTGGCACTGGGCGGGGGACCACTGCTGCTGTTCAGGCTGTCCCCCCTCCTTCTGCTGCTGCTGTTGTGAAGCCTTTCCTGCAACAGTGGGAGGAGGAGGAGCAGTCTGGGGAGGAACTGGGGCTGAGCTTCTTTGACGCGAGTCTCTCGGAGCTCACCCCCACTTCAAAGAAGGTGATGGAGGAGCTTGCCCTGTCGCTGGACACCCCGTCGACTTTGCCTGCTTCTTCAGTCCCCAGCAGCAGTTTTTCCATGGGGGCGTGGGAGGAGAGGGTGGAAGAGGTGCAAGAGGAAGAGATGGAGGAGGTGCACAAAGAGGTGTGTTGGCCATCTCAACCCCTTCCCCCGCCACCACCTCCCCCCATGTTCTCTAGACACGACGTGTCTGCCCCGAGCACCTCTAGGCAGGTTGCTCCTGTGGCACCCGCCGCGGCCCAGCCGCATGGGGGCCACTTCACATCCTCGGCCTGGAACCACTTCTAGGTGTCACAGGATGATTCACAACTAGCTGAGTGCCAGCTCTGTAGGGCGCGGGTCAGTCGAGGGAAAGACCTCCATCATCTCTCGACCTCAGCACTCCGGAACCATCTGCGGAAGCACTACAATGCGGTGCTTCTTCAGGGGGAGAGAAAGGCTGGTTCTTCATTGGCCAAGGGGCCAGGAGCCAGCCCACTGCCATCACCTGGTGCTCCCCATGCAGCGGCTCTGGTAGAAAAGGGACGCCAAACTACTCTTACGGAGATGTGAGGTGAGGGTGAGGGTGGCGTCAGCAGGACGCCACGAGGTGGGTTAGAGCAGCGACAAGAAAGGTGACTCGTCTCCTCGGCAAGATGATTGCTGTGGACGATGAACCCTATCGTCTAGTGGAAGGGAGGTAGCCAGCTTCCTGCGAACTACTTTGCTGGCTGTGGGGGAGACTCTGAGACTGAGTTGACAGATTGCTGAACTGTGGTGAACTGTGCTTGCTTCCTATTGAACTCTTGGCTTGCCTTGCCAGTGTGATTCCCGCCTGTGGGGGGGATCCAGTGTATTTTGGTTGAAGTTACCTTGGGTTCCTAGAGTGTTGCGTTGCCTCACCTGTGTGATTCCTGCTTGCGGGGGGATCCAGCCCATCTGCCTCATGATAGTGATCCCCTGGTGTGAAATCAGGCTTCAGATTGGGGGGGGGGGGCTTCTGCTGTGGTTGTCTTGTCATGTCTTAGGGTTAGGGTAAGGTTTTTTGGTAGTTTTTTGTAGTTGGTTGTGTTAAGGGTTTTTGTTAACAGTCTAGAGTTGTCAGTGACAGTATGGTTGTGCATATTGTCGATCTGCTTCTAGGTAGCTGCCTTGTTTGTGATGTTGGTGGTTAACTTTGTGTAAGGGTGCACTAGTTATTAGGTAAGGTAGAAGAAAATGACCTAAGTTAGTTTTAGGCAATGGTGTTTCCCCCCACCCCACACACATGCCTCTGGGGGGCATGTTTGGAGGTGGGGGTCCCAAACCTTCAGGGTAGCTTGGGGGGACCCTCCTTGCAAGAACCCTTGAGTTTGGTGAGGATTGGGTCAGGGGGTCCGGAGTTATGGGGTCTGGAAGGGGGCAAGCCCCCTTCTCCATTAAAACCAATGCAAAAGGTTTTACATTGGTTTTTATGGAGAAGGGGGCTTGCCCCTTTCCAGGCCCCCCTGAACCAATCCTCACCAAACTTGGGGGTTCTTGCAAGGAGGGTACCCTCAAGCCACCCTGAAAGTTTGGAACCTCTACCTCAAACCCCCCCCCCGAGCCGTGGGAAAAAAACCTCCCTATGGCTTTCTATGCTGGGAGAATTCTCATTAAGCTATTTCCTATTCACGGTTAACAGACACCTACAGTGTTAACCGCAAATAGGAAATAGCTTAATGAGAAGTATCCCAGCATAGAAAGCCACAGGGAGGTTTTTCCCCACGGCTCTGGGGGGGCATTTTTTGAGGTAGAGGTCCCAAACTTTCAGGGTAGCTTGGGGGGACCCTCCTTGCAAGAACCCCTGAGTTTGGTGAGGATTGGGTCAGGGGGTCTGGAGTTATGGGGTCTGAAGGGGTCCCACCTCTGCCCATTGCATGAATAGCAGCACACAATGTTCAATTTATGGGACTCCAAAATTTGGCTCACTTATTGTCATGTTAAAAAAATCATGATCAGTTTTTTTAAATGTAATTAAGTAAAACTAGGCTACTTTTATACAAAGAGTAGCCTAGTTTTACTTAATTACATTTTTTTAAAAAAACTGATCATGATTCTTTTAGAAATCTTTCCATCATTTTCCTCATAAAGGTTGAAAATGCATCACTCAGAACATTTGCATTTTTAGAGTTCTGCATTAGCAACTCTATTATTACCTATGGATGTGGGTGTCAGAGGTTTTTACCTATTTTCATCAGCCTTTAAACTTCCTGGAGCATTTTCATGGGAGGAAACCACTCAGTCCAAGCCTGACCCATGTTTTACAGTGCAATCATAAGCAGAGTTACACCCTTGTATATCAACTGAAGTCAATGGACTTCAAGGATGTAACTCTGCTTAGGATTGCCCTGCTAAGCAAGAAACCAAGGGGCTGGATTTTCTCCTTTCCCAAGCAGGGTCATCTGATCCCATGCAAATTGACTCCTGGGGTAACAGGACCCAACTGGAAGAAAAACCATGTGGGTCAAGAGGCTGTAGGGAGCAGGGAAAGGGTATTTATTTATTTATTTAATCAATTTTCTATCCCACCCTCCCCAGCCAAGGCTGTGCTCATACTAAGGCCGGGTATGACGTTGTCCTTCCTGTCACTCCCATCAGTGCAGCCATGTTGACAGAAGAAGGATGCAAAAGTGATTTTGACTCCTTTACCCTCCCCATTGGAGCCTTCCCACTCATGTAGTTATTTGTCCATGCAAGGCTTGTGACCCTGAGGATCAACTTGCCCAAGGTAAGATTTGTCTGCTGGGGAAAGAAACACAAGGAAGATCTGTGATCTTTGTACTGATAGTTTTCAGGATCCAACCAAAGGTCTATTCCACAATAGCCACCACTACAAAATTATTAAGGAGGGTCAGTTGGTAGTGGTGGAAAGTGCTATCAAGCTGCAGATGATTCATGGCTAAGGATGCCAGGTCTCTCTTCACCATTGGCAGGAGGTTTTTGGGGTGGAGCCTGAGGAGGATGGGGTTTGGGGAGGGGAGGAACTTCAATGCCATAGAGTCCAATTGACAAAGTGGCTATTTTCTCCAGGTGAACTGATCTCTATTGGCCAGAGATTAGTTGTAATAGCAGATCTCCAGCTAGTACCTCAAGGTAGGCAACCCTAATCATGATGACCCCTATGGTTTTCAAGGCAAGAGACAATTATCATTGCTTGCCTCTGTATAGTGACCCTGGACTTCTTTGGTGGTCTGTCATTCAAGTACTAACCAGGGATGACCCTACTTAGTTTCTGAGGTCGGTCAAGAATGTGCTAGTCTGAGCCATCCAGGTTAGGGTGGGGGTGAATCAGACACCCCCAAATCAATATAAGCAATGGGGAAAGATTGCTCCAAACCAAGGATAATCACCAGCTAAGATTCTTGAATCTCTTTATTTATCTGGGCACAAAACATTCTGCAAGCATGTATTCAAGACGCCTAAGGGAAGTCTCTTTCACGACAGGGATTCTTTGTAAGGCAGAGTTAAATAAACTGAAGAGCCATTTATGCATGGCTGTTTCCTGGAGGTGACCCCGTCTACTAGTTTGTGGTTTTCCTTTGATTAGGCTTGCATTTTGTGACCGTCAGAGGTCGCCTTGCTCTCCCCATGTGTTTCTGCATGTTTTCCCCACATTTTCTGGATTCATGTTTAGCCAGAATTCAGAAAGCACTGGGGAAATGTGTGGGGAGAGTGAGGCCATCTCTGACAGTCAGAAAATGCAAGCATAATCAAAGCAAAGTCTAGAAATAGTCGGTGGGGTGACTGCGAGGAAATAGCCATGCATAAATGGCCAAGGTGTTGGACTAGAGCTGCCAGACTTCAGTTAAGGCCTGGAATCACAGTTGATCTCTAGACTACACAGATCACTTTCCCTAGAGAAAATGGCTATTTTGGGAGGTTATACTCTGTGGAGTCGCTCCTCTCCTCACACCCTACCCTCCTAAGGTTGTCAGGTCCCTCTTTGCCACCAGCGGGAGGTTTTGGGGGCAGAGCCTGAGGGAGGACAGGGTTTGAGGAGGGACTTCAATGTCATAGAGTCCAATT
The DNA here is from genome assembly GCF_029931775.1 of Euleptes europaea. NCBI lineage: Eukaryota > Metazoa > Chordata > Lepidosauria > Squamata > Sphaerodactylidae > Euleptes > Euleptes europaea. Next base: position 24,163,860 of record NC_079316.1, on the reverse strand, counting down.
GCCAAAGTGGCTATTTTCTCCAAGTGAACTGATCTCTATCAGCTGGAGATCAGTTGTAATAGCAGGAGATCTTCATCTAGTACCTGGAGGTTGGCAACCTTATAACTTTCCCAGGTTCTACCCCAAATCTCCAGGAATTTCCAAACACAGAGTCAGCAACCCCATGTTGCACAGTGCACCCGCATTTTTGAAAAGACAGGTTAAAAAAATAAAAGGCATGAAATAAAAGTCATTTATTACAAAAGAAGAAGCAAACCAATAGTAACTAAGATACTGTTTAAGCAGATCCGTTCCCTCACAGTTTGGCTGAACTTCCCACTCATGCAAATGCTCCCAAACATTAGGGTTGCCAGTCTCCAGGTCTCCTGCTGGAGATCTCCTGCTGTTACAACTGATCTCCAGCCAATAGAGACCAGTTCACTTGGAGAAAATGGCCTCTTTGGCAATTGGACTCTATGGCATTGAAGTCCCTCCCTTCCCCAATCCCCACTCTCCCCAGGCTCTGCCCCCAAAATCTCCTGCCAGTGGCGAAGAGGGACCTGGCAACCCTACTCCCCAACATATTGATCAGATCCTAGAACAAAAATCCCCATCAAAGGATCTCTTCGTGAAAGACACCATCAGCAGATATAATCATGCATCTGATTTCACATGGAAATAATGTCTGTGACTTCCACATAACCCCAATTAAACATTAATCAAAGTTTTTAATTTTGCAATCTCCCTAAATTTTATTTTCATAAAAGGGCAGTGCGAGACCATAAACAGCAGAGATGCTACTAGATACTGCTGTAATAAATGAGGCCAACTGGGTATCATAACATCTCCACCTCCCCTTCATGTAGGCAGACTTAATGATAATCAATCACATCTTCTGTCCATTTTTGTATATCCTCTAATATCCTGTGGGATATCAAAACAGAGTTATTACTTGCACTGCAAAATGCCAACTAGCTTCTCAATTTTTTAATAACTGTTGCCTGGAACATATTCTTATTTAGATATGCAAACGGGCAAATGTCACAGGTGCTTTCGAAGCAATACTAGACCATGTCCTAGTATTACTGATTTTTCACCTTTGGCTTCCTTCTTGCTTTGAAACAGACTTGGACTTTGACAAATAATGACTCTTGCATGCATAGTGGAATAAATGCAAATAATTTTTTGACCAGGAAATGTTAAGAATATATGAAAAGCCATGCTGGATCAGATCAAGGCCTATCAAGTCCAGCAGTCTGTTCACACAGTAGCCAACCAGGTACCTCTAGGAAGCCCACAAACAAGATGCCTGCAGCAGCATAAAATATTGTTTAATGCCTTCTGGTTCATCCTGATGATGTTTTTTGATGATATGGCCAAGAGTGCCTTTTACTAGCTTTGACTGGTTAGGCAGTTGCAGCTTTTCCTGGACAGAAAATATCTAGCCACTGGGGTGCATGCTCTGGTTACATCTAGATTAGATTACTACAATGCACTCTACATGGGGCTGCCCTTGAAAAGCGATCAGAAACTTGAATTGGTACAGAATGCCACAGCCAGGATGTTGACTGGAGTGGGCTATAGGGGCCATATCACTACAGTGTTGGCCCACCTACACTGGCATCCAATTTGTTTCTGGGCACAGTTCAAGGTGCTGGTCTTGACCTTCAAGACCCTGTATGGTTTGGGACCAACATACCTGAGGGACTGCTTAATCCCTTATGAACCTGCCTGACCATGACAGTCATCTTCTTCAGAGTCCCTGCTTCAGGTAGCCTACCTTCTGAGATTAGGTGGGTGGCAACCTGGGAGAGGGCCTTCTAGGTCATGGCACCAAAGCTCTGGAACTTTCTCTCCAGGGATATTCATCTGCCCTCTTCTGTTCCCACCTTCCACCAGCATTCACTCAGTGATCCCTCCTTCCTAACCAATGTTTTATGTTTTGTATGTATTTTAACTCTGTTTTTTAACTCTTACAATTTGTTTTAATGAGGTATGTTTGGGTGATGAGATTATTTTAATTGTTTTATAATGTAATTTAATCATATATGTTTTAAATTGTTAGCTGCCTTGGCAGCACTCATAAGGGATATAAATTTTGTAAATAAATTATAAATCATACGTATAAACTTTAGAAGGATAACAATAACCTTTAAATCAGCCACACTATGTCCTGGGGGGCTAAACTGGTTTCTGAACAGTGACTGTTAATGTCAGATTTGTATCCATTTGTTCTTTTGTGTTGCCCTGTCCTGTAGGACCAGTGTAGGAGAGTAGAGGGCATTGTCGATGTGTTATGGCATATATTAAATTGAACAATGTGCAAGTGAATAAGCCCAAGATGGTATGACTGATGTTATTAAATCATGTAATAATAATACTACCTGAGTATATGTGGGGATGAATTCGGCATCTGGATTTGTTGCAGAGTTTGGTTCGTGGGTCTTGTGCCTCTGTTGGATTATCCATTGTTGTTGATGAGAACCTGAAATAAGTCTCCATCAGCTGGGAAGCGTCACTTTCCCCAATCTCTCTTGTAAGAACAGGGGTTGGATCCCACCATCTTTCCCCACTCAATAATACCCAGTTCCCTTCCTTACTGCAGCTCTCTATCCATTTCCCATAAGCCCCAGTATAGCTTTTTCTAAGTGGTCAAAGGGGCTGTTTCCTTCCTTTTTCACCAGATGGAAAGCTTGTTGGATCCAACCCCATATGGCTCAGAAGATATTTCTCTAACATTTGGACCCACTGAGGAGATATCTACAGCCATACAGGGACAGTAACGCTATTCCGTTATAGGTCCCAGTGATAGACACACTCCCACTGTTCAGACAACAATTTCACAACAACATCAAATGTGTGGAGACTCTGATCGGGTGGAAAGGTGGAATAAAAATATTTTAAATAAAGGAAAATAATAAAATAATTGGATGTAGCATATATTGTACAATTATACTTCCTTCGTGGTCCTTCGTCAGAAACTGTGGTGAACTGCTTCCCGTCAGCCATGCCCTTGCAGGACCAGTTACAAGCTCAAGGAAGACCTAATGAAACCAGTAAACTTACGATGAGGGGAGAAACAGTATTAAATAAGGCACCAGGGAAAACAGCCACATGCATAACCCAAAGGTTATGCCAGTTTCACGGATGCAGACAGAGAAGTTGAGAATATTAAATGGTACCAGGATCAATATCTTTGTTTGACTTCCTGGCTTCAAGAGGCAGCTTCTCTCAGGAGAGAGAAACAAAATGCAAAACAATGGTGGGGGGAGAAGGAGGAGGAAGGAAGAGGATGTCAACGATAGCAATGAGAACAAATTCATTGCTTGTGATGGTGTATCTCTGTCTTCTGCCCGTGTCCCATATAATGTGGCTTACTCTTGCTGGGGGTAAGACGATGACTGGGGAAAGCACTGGCAAACCACCCTGTAAACAAAGTCTGCCTAGTAAACGTTGGGACGTGACGTCACTCCATGGGTCAGGAATGACCCGGTGCTTGCACAGGGGAACTTTACCTTTTACTCTTAGGAAACTGCTTAGGAAAGTGCCATAATATGCTAAACTTTGAGTTGGTATTCAGAGTTTGGCACAGCTTTGACAGCATTCACCAGTGGGTGCTTTTTAAAACAATTTTAGTCCCGAGCACTCCCTGCCTGATGTTAAACAATCTGACAGCTTTGAAAACTGACATGGATAACAGACTGGGAACCTAATCAGAATGTAAAGCTTTACCACCCTAAGAAAATAATGAGGACAATTTGTCATTATTCAAAGTCATTCTGAAAATCTTTCTCTGGAAAAAAAAAATAGCAACCATTTATTATTTCTGGGACCACATTGCTACCTGCTGGGCACCTCCTCAAAATAAATAAATAAATAATAAAAAATTTTGACTACAGTATCATCATATGATCATATGAAGCTGCCTTATACTGAATCAGACCCTTGGTCCATCAAAGTCAGTATTGTCTGCTCAGACCAGCAGTGGTTCTCCAGGGTTTCAGGCAAGGGTCTTTCACATCACCTACTTGCCTGGTCCCTTTAACTGGAGATGCCGGGGATTGAACCTGGGACCTTTTGCATGCCAAGCAGATGCTCTACCACAGAGCCACAGCCCCTCCCTTCTTTATTTCATAGAATCTTAGAGTTGGAAGGGACCACCAGGGTCATCTAGTCCAACCCCCTGCACAATGCAGTAAACCCACAACCACCTCCCCCCTACACTCCCAGTTACCCCCTACTCCATGTCCATAAAATGGCCAAGGTACCCTCCCTCTGTATCCCCCTTTTTAAGAAATAATTTTTAAAAATCTAGAAAAAAAAAAGGAAAGGCAGAAGAAGGATGGATGGAAAAGGGGGGATGAGGATGAGTGAAGAAGAGGGACCGGAAGATGAAAGGGCATGTGGGGGGAATTAATGGGGGGGTAGGAAAAAGATGAATGGTGAGAAACGGGGATGAGAGCGGGATGGACGCTGGGGGAAGGACTCACCCCCCAGCGAAGGGGTGCAGCAACGTGTTCTTCTCATGCGCGGGGCGGGCCTTCCTCCCCCACCCGCAGCCACATGAGCGCGGCACTCCCGACTCACCTCCGCTTTGCTTGCGGAAACCATGAATTCCTTGAAAATAGAAGAAGTTTGGCCTCTGCTCTAGAGTTCTCAACTGTGGCTTGGGAAATTCCTGGCAATTTGGGGGTGTTGCCTAGGGAGAGAGCTCAGTGGTGTAACAGTCCACCCCACAAAACTGCCATGGCCTTGAGGGGAAGTGATCTCTGATCCTGGAGATCAATTGTAACTATGTACATTGGAAGTAACATTCTTTTCTTATATTATTCCTAAGAAGTGGCCATGGTTTCTGCAATCAGATGCATCTCTTTTGAACACCCTGTCCAATTTGCTGAACGTTCGTCAAGAAAGACCTTTAATTCTTGTCTGAAAATTGACTTGCTTGACCAACAGGGTTTTCTATCCCTGTAGGTGATAATGGGTTCTGCCCTTGTAAACAATCAATGGCCAATCAGTCCTAAGCATCAAGCTATTGCTGTTGAGTTGTCCTAGACAAGCCCCTACTGGGTGTAAAGACCTAGCCAAATGCTCTGATTAATGACCCGTTGGCTTCCCTTCATCCTCCATCCCACTGAGAAAAGCACTTTGAATCTCGCTTTATTTTAGTTGGAGGTGCTACCAGCATAACTCCAGGTCACTTTTTTGTCATCCAAGGAAGGCTCTAAACTTTTAGAGGACTGTCTTGGGAGCTCTTGGGCTGTTACAGGTTGCTGAACTGCCAACTGCCACTTAACCTGCTTCTAACCCAAGAGTTTCCTAGACAGATTTCCCAATGTTTAGAGCAGGGGTGTCAAACATAAGGCCCGAGGGCCAGATCCGGCCCCTTGAGAGTACTTATCTGGCCTCCCAAACCAGCATAGGCAGCCATCCTCTCCTACTCTCACTATGGACTGGCGAGGAATGGCCCGGCCCGACCAAGTGACATTTATTTCATATCCGGCCCTTGTAACAATTGAGTTTGACACCCCTAGTTTAGAGCTTTCTTTCCTGTGACATTCATTCTGTTAAGAGCAAGGGTGGTTCCTTGTTCTAGGCAGCTTTGCTTGCAAATAGATTATGAATTTCCATAACTAAAATAAACGTGGAAGATTATTATCCCTGCATCTTGTATAACACCCTTAACATGCCACTTTTTCTAGCAATGTGGGGTTTTCATTAGGCATGCCTCCCACCTTCACCCTTCCATTACCCATGCTCAATCTATCAAGAAGCAGGAGTAAAATGGGGGATGATGTCACTGTGTCCATGATGTTCTAGGAATTTCCCCGATGTCTATGTTCTTTACAATAGAGATTGGGGGAATTCCTAGAGCATCACAGAAATTGTGATGTTACTTCTGGGAGATAACCCAGAAGTGACATCATTGCATTTGGGATGCTTCCACCACCCAGGCTCCATACCCCATAAACTCCCTGGGATTGCAGCTACAGGGTTGGTGACCCTACAATGTTCCCCATTCACTGTGGGCCTCCACCTCCCTCCGTAGGTTATTATTGGGTGGTCCCCCAGCCCAAGAACAGCCTTTCAGGGAGGGGTGTTTTAGGCTACAGTGGGTATGAGGAGGTGAAAAAGTCGTGCTCTGGGGTCTAAGCCTGAATGTCTATGATTCTCCTATGTTCTTTAAATTAAACACATTCCTTGTTTATTGCATCCCACCCCATGTTTTGCTCTCGATTTCACTCTGATTTCCTAACATCATGTAGGTACCATTGTACAGAACATCAAATATAGTTTGGAAGGGGCAGCTAGGGGTTCCTCTGATTTTCAGTCAGAAAGGGGTGCAAGAATCTTTATCAATCTCAGGATAGTGACCTCTTTGCAGTTCTTGGGAGGCAGCAAGTCAAAACTTGGAATTAATCATCACTGCTAAAACTGATGAATTAATTTTCTTTTTAATCTTTTCAAAGTGAGGGCTGATTCTGCTGGAATGAATGCAAAGCAATCATTTCACCCAAGAGTTTATTATATATATATGTACAGAAGACAGCTCAACCTATTTTCAGTGGAGCTTCCTTCCAAATCAGTATGCTTAGGATTATACCCAAAGAGACCCTGCTTCCGTGACAACCAATTCTTCAGAAACAAATATTTAATTCCCTTTTAAAATACATCTAAGCTATTGGCCATTGCCATATCTTGTGGCAATTAGTGCCTTAAAGACCTCCTTGAAGAAAATTCACTGGCAACCTGAACAATGTATGACCTTAGAAGAAGAAGGTTTTTAATACCCCACTTTTCTCTACCTTTAAGGAATCTCAGAGTGGTTTACAATCACCTTCCCTCCCCCTCCCCACAACAGACACCTTGTGAGGTAGGTGGGGCTGAGAGAGTTCTGAGAGAACTGTGACTAGCCCATGGTTACCCAGCAAGCTTCATATGTAGGAGTGAGGAAACCAACCACCAGATTAGAGTCTGCTGCTCATGTGGAGGACTGGGGAATCAAACCAGGTTGTCCAGATCAGAGTCTGCCACTCTTAAACACTACACCATGCTTACTCATTCACACTCTTATTGACTGCGGTTTTCCACAGACATTAGCAAAGAGATAGATCATGATTGGTAGCCATGTTAGTCTGTCAATAGCAGTAGAAAAGAGTAAGAGTCCAGTAGCACCTTACAACATTTCTGGCAGGGTATGAGCTTTCTCCCCATATCTGAAGAAGTGAGCTGTGGCTCATGAAAGCTCATACCCTGCCAGAAATTTTGTTAGTCTTTAAGGTGCTACTGGATTCTTGATCTTTTCTACTGTCAGCAAAGAGGTTTAACACAATAAAATACAGAGAGCAAACATAACAGATTGCAAACGTTTACCATAATAAAAACAGCCCTTTCAGCAGCTTCCTCAATAATACCAAGGCACATTCTGTTCTCCATCTCACTCCCTGTAGGGTAGCAGCATGGCTGCCAAAGAAATGATTCTCTGTGTCCTGCTCCACATCTTTCTATAGATTAGCCATACCTTTTTTTGGTTCCTTTCCTTTTCACCTACCTACTATACTTTGGTCCTGCTTGCCTCCCATGGAGGGCAGCGTGATATCCATGGGCCTCCTTTCCCCATTTTATCCTCAGAACCACCCTGTGAAGTAGGGGAGGCTAAGGCAGAGAGAGAAAGCTACTGTCCTAAGGCATCTCAGCACTTTTCACAGATAAGTATGGGTTTGAATCCGGGTCTTCCTGATTGCAGTCGGCCACTTTAAGCCTATACTACACATACCATTGTGAGCCTTTTATTTGTTCTGCCTGCCGTTTTGTTGCCAGCATTCATTTATTTTATGACACTGTTATGCTGTTTATGCGTTATACACCACTTAGATACAACAGATGGAAAATTAATGCTGAAACTGAAGTGGGGGGAAGCAGAGCAAGGAAACTAAATGGCACAAAAATATGAGCCAGAGGTTTGGTTTTAAAAGGGCCTTTTTAGTCAAACCAGCAAGGATAGAAAATTTGATAGCATCCCTACAGTAAGGACAGTCAGCACATCTTTCCCCCGGTACCCATTCAAAGAAGACACAAAGCAACACTTTGGATTTAACTAGTTTATTTAATTAATTACACTGATCTGCATCATATTTAAATATGGCAATATTTAAATGGGTGGGCTGTACTCAGGCAGCCTGTCTGTGGCTGCCTTTTCTGGCAGACCAACCCTGATTCCAAACATAATCTGCAACCTCTGCAGGCTTTGTTTATCATCACCTGCACACTATGTGCTGAGAGGTGCCCAGCCCCGTCCCCCTCACCTGATATGCAGCACAGCCACTACCAGGTTTGGAAAGATGTTGCTCAGCACAAGGGCCATTCCTTCCCAGCCACACCCTGCCACACAGCCAGTGATGTGCTGTTCTGGACACTGCCTCCACCACATGGATGTCTCAGGGTGCTTGCTGATAATCCCTAACTCTCGTAATCAGCCCGCCTGATTCCTAGGGTTGCTAACCTCCGGGTACTAGCTGGAGATCTCCTGCTATTACAACTGCTTGCCAGATGATAGAGATCAATTCCCCTGGAGAAAATGGTTGCTTTGGCAATTGGACTCTATGGCATTGAAGTCCTTCCCCTCCCCAAACCCCACTCTCCTCAGGCTCCGCCCCAAAAATCTCCAGGTATTTCCTAACCTAGAACTGGCAACTTTACTGATTTCTGAAAAAAACTTGTTATGGCCTACACTGTCAACTGAAAGGGTAGCCAACCTCCAGGTAGTAGCTGGAGATCTGCTATTACAACTGATCTCCAGCCGATAGAGATCAGTTCACTTGGAGAAAATGGCCGCTTTGGCAGTTGGACTCTATGGCATTGAAGTCCTTCCCCTTCCCAAACCCCGCCCTCCTCAGGCTCTGCCCCAAAAATCTCCAGGTATTTCCCTACCCAGAGCTGGCAACCCTATCAACTGACCAAGGCCATTTAGAGAGAAAAAGCTCTCCATCACCCTGACATTATGAGGCTGGAGGGGAAAAAAGGCACCCCCACTGGCCAGTTAGGGGGAACCCCCCAAAATCCTGCTCGGCCCCAAAGGTGACCAGCTAATTCCATGATCTCAAAGGGTGGGTTGGCAAGCAGCAGCCAGCAGGAGAAGCCTGCCCTGAGGAGGCTCAGCTCCAATATATGCCCCTTTGCCTCGCCTCCTAATTGGCTGCCCATATTCTTACAGCCCAATGAGGCTTTGTGCCTCCTTTGAAACCATCGGGTCAGGGCAAGTTGCTCCCTGGCATTAATGCTGGGGATTCCACTAGTTTCAGTTTTATTACATGGGAAAACATACAGTCCTCCATACTGGAGTTTGTATTCAGTCTTCCATACAGGAGACTGAATACAAACTACTGAATGTTCAAAAATGGATGGTCAATGTGCTGTAGTGGTTAGAGTGTTGGACTAAGATCATGGAGACCCAGGTTCAAATCCCCACTCTGCCGCTGAAGCTTTCTCAGTAACCTTGTACCAATGTGAGCCAGTGTGGTGTAGTGGTTAAGAGCTGCAGACTCTAATCTGGAGAACTGGGTTCTATTCCCCACTCCTCCTCATGAAGCCTGCTGGGTGACCTTGGGCCAGTTACAGGGGCGGGGCAGAGTGGAGGTGATTGTAAGCTGCCTTGAGACTCCTTTTGGTAGAGAAAAGCGGGGTATAAAAACCAACTCTTCTTCTTCTTCACTCTCTCTCAGCCACAACTACCTCACAGGGCTGTTCTTGTCAGGATGAAATTGGAGGAGGGGAGAACAATGCGATAAGCCACTTTTAGTCCCTATTGGGGAGAAAAGCAGGGTATAGATAATAATAATGAAATAATGAAAAAATTACCTAACTATTCTTTCAACTGATATAGCGCTGTGATGGACTATACAGTATCATTTTTGAACGGTGTCTGGTTGTTCCAGAACTATGAAAGAAACACACTTGGTGTTAAGTCTAAGAACAAGAACCACTAATTCTAGGGACGATTTCAAATTTCTGATTCCTACTGTTCTGGCCTGAGAATCCCCAATTTGATTTCCCTTCTTTGTGCAAATCAAACGGCTCTTTATTTTGTGCAATTTTCTGCTTTCTGCTTGTTTATATGAAATGTTCCACCTTAAATTTATGTGTTTTTCAGCATTATTAATGCATCAGTAAATGAAAGGTACTATATATACATGGAAGATATAAATTGACCTGTAAAAGCTGTACATAATACAAGCGTATCTACAAATTACACAGTCAAGTGATGAGAACTGAATATAAAGGAATGAAACTGAACATTTGTTCATCTCTACTGCCAATGCTGAAAAGTGGGCACAAGCCATGCGATGTCTGTATCACATAGTGGCCAACTGGATGCCCCAGGAAGGCCTAAGCAAGAGACCAGGGGGCTTTCAGGAACTCTCAGCATGTGAAGCAGATCAGGGGTCTGCAGCAGGAAGATGGACTCCATTCTTTCTATTAGTGGAAATTATAGTCTCTCGATCCTACCCTCAGAGGCTAATTTTACAGCTGTCCTCTCTGAATATGTGCAATCATTATTATTCCTGAGGCAAAGAATGTAGCCCTAATTTCAGACGCATAAACAGGAAATATCTTTCCACAGTGAAAGCTGGTCCGTCCTTCATTGCCATGGTAAGAAAGCCTTTCACGGTAAGCAAACAAGTTTTCACTTTAAAGGTTGTAAAATTCAGGGGGAAAACCAATACCAACTCTCCAAAACAATGAACAGACAAAGAACTGTCATATTAAGTCCCCCCCCCCACCCGCCACATAGGCTGGTAGGAGGGGGAACTTAAATATTCTTAAAGTCCAGACAACCAAGTAGAGTGATAAGAAAATGGTGTGTGTGTGTGGGGGGGAAAATCACTCACTCTATTGATTGCTTCAGTTAAACACTGCACTTTCCCCTCAACCCCAAGAAGGCTGGTGCTACATTTTTTGGAAGTGCTTTGCATGTTCAAGTTGCCGGGGAAAGAATTCTACCTTTTTCTCCAAGGTTATCGCTCTCTACCAAAACGTATTATCTCTGTGATAAGTGGGAAAGTTAATCATTTGAAAACAATGGATTGCTGTGTAGGGTCTTATACACAGCCATTTTTGACAGGACTTTCAGCAGTGTACCAATTTTGAAGCTAAATAAGTCGCAATTCTGAACTGTAGGGTCAACCATACCTACTTGTCCCACAGTGGAAACTCAGATAAAATAATCTGTAATATTGCTACCTCTTCTTAGGAGTCTATTTTCTCCCTTAAGCACCATTTAATTGCTGGTTTTATGTTTTGCATGTACCAGAACTCCGTTTTTAATTGTTTTAATGATGTGTGTTTTTGAGGGGTTGGCTTTAATGGTTTTAAAAATGTGGTTTTATTGTGTATGTTTAAATTGTTAGCCATCTTGGTGGCCCTCATGAGGGCAGAAAGGCAGGATAAAACTTTTGCAAACAAACAATTTTTAAAGCATATGAGAATATATGAAGCTTCCTTATATTGAACCAGACCACTGACCCTTCCTGTTCAGCATCATCTACTGTCAAAATCCATCCCAACACCTGCCACCTGAGATCTCTTTAACTGGAGATTTAACTGTGATCTTCTGAACAGGAGCCACTGAACCATTGGCCCCTACTGTAGAATATTTGAGAACATTGCCTTGATTGTGGATACTCACATTTCACAAGTGGCTAACAGCAGCACACATGCCATTAGTTACCGCTGGCGTTCTTCTACTTCTCTGAAATCGGAATGCCACAGACTTTGTGGCAATCATGTTCAGCAGGCCAACATAACGTGTTTGATGGCCATGGACACTCATGAATGGAGACTTGCATCTGTTTGCCTCACTGTTGTCTGAGTTGAACAGCTACCCAACAGCTTTGTGGCTATGCAGTAGTTGTGCTTGTGGGGTTCCATTTCTGTGTGGTGGTAGAGTTTCTATCTATCTTTTCCCATCCGGCTGTAGGTAGAATTGATTCTTTTACAGGGTCATGGTTGGTTTGGTCAGGTCTGGGGTAGTCTTAGCCATGGGGCATCTGGGACATCTGTCCTGGGCACCATATAGGGAGGGGCATGCTGGGAGTACCCACCACCCTGCAGCCAGCTGACTCAGCCACTGCCATGTTGCCCCTGCCACTGTATATTCTCTGCTGGTCCCCCATGCTGCCTGCGACTCAAGCAAGGGGGAGGGTGATCAGCTGTAAGCAGTGTGTGTTTGGGGTGTCCCCTCAACTTCCTTACAGCTGATTGTCCTTCGCTGGATGCTGCTGAGTGATTCTGGGGACCCAAAATCACTAAAACTGCCCCTGGTCAGGCAATTAAATGATTTGTGGGGGAACTGCTCCTCCCATAAGGCTGTGCAAAAATGCATATGCATGAAATAACCTCAAAAACACAGATGTCAATCAATATCAAACAGTAACACTTTAACAGTAAGACTAAAATGAATACCAAACAGACAGTGTTTGTAATCACTGGCTAACTGATTTACTTAAGTATGTGTAGTCAACTTGCAAATGACTTATGGCAACCCCTGGCAAGGGGCCTTCAAGACAACTGAAAAGCAGAGGTGGTTTGCCATTGCCTTCCTCTGCAGAGTCTTCCTCAGTGGTCTCCCATCCAAGTACCGACCCTACTTAGCTTCTGAAATCTGACAAGATCATGCTGTAGAATGCAGCCTTCCCTCCCTCTGATTTATTTGCTTTTTATTTATTTATGTGATTGGCTTCTGAGTGGTGTACAGTTATGACAGGCCTGTGGGGGAGGGGGAAAACGAGAAATCTCTTTGGGTCATGTGAAAGTGTGTGTGCATGAAATACTGCGGATTACACTGTTCTGCATTGTAATGTTCAAACTTACCTACAGTAATTTCAGAAAACAGGTTCACAGTCCTCATGAACAGATGAACTGAGTGACGAAAAACAATCTCCCTGCTTGTGACTGGCGAACAGCATAAGATTGGAACAGGCAGGTGTTTGAGTATCCCTTGTGTTAAGTCCTATAAGAAAGCATTCCCATGTCCATTACTGGTAATCCTGCTCCATTTTATGTTATAACTCCTCTAGAAGTCAGTACATAAACCAATGAAAAGGTCCCAGACTTAGAGCTCTCACTCTAGAGCTAAGACTTTATCCAGTGTACCACAGTGACTATAGTTTATTGCTCATTGAGTGAGCTGTAACAAAACATCAGTGGAGAGCCCTAAAGTGTGGATTGCTTACAAACCTTCAGTTCTTGTGCTTTCTGAAGCTGAAATGAAAGAAAAATCTTTGCTATTTATTTCAGAAGATTAACTTTGGGGACTGGATTGTCAGCATGTGAACAGGCATCAGGACGTTTGCCCACAACCTTGGAGGTGATTTTCACAAAGCTTCCAATAAGAACCAGATAAATATGATTTCAAATTTCTCAGCTGGCAATTTTAACCCCAAAAGCTCCGTTTCAGTTTCACTTCTCCCTTCTGTTACATTTTAACTGGTGATTCTCAATTTTCTTGCCATTTTTCTTTCCTCGCACCAACATTTCCCCCCAGCATTATTTGTGCATTAGTAAATCAGCATTTTACAATTTTATTCAAATTTGTCACAAAGGGTTGTATCTTAAATTATGTCAAAGTTTTTGAAGTTTTCTTTTTTCATTTCCCTTCCTACAGCATTGCTAGTATAGTATAGTATAGTATAGTATAGTATAGTATAGTATAGTATAGTATAGTATAGTATAGTATAGTATAATGTTTTAATTTATTCTTTTCTAAAATGTGATCTGATTTTTTTATTTTGCATTATTGGGAATCAGGCCTAAGCCGGATAACCAATCACCGAAAAAGCTGAATAGGTATTCAGCTTTTTCGGCTTTGGCTTTCCCCAGGCTTTCCCCAGTAGGAATTTTTTATGAGCTTGGAGGGGGCAATTTCGAGGTGTAGTCACCAAATTTTTAGGGTAGCTGCAAGGGATTCTCCTTGCATGAACCCCGAAGTTTGGTAAAGTTTACAATGCTATTCTATGGAGGAGGGAGAGCACCCCCTTCATGGGCCCATAAAGTTGGATCCCGTCCCAAACGTTACCAAACTTTGGGGTTCATGCGAGAAGAGTGCCTTGCATCTACGCTGAGAATTCGGTGAGTCTACCTTGAAAAATCCCCCCCCCGAGAATTTTAAAAATACTTACTTTTCATAGTCTGTAATGGCCGCATCCACACCTAAGAATTGTGGGAAAACACAATTTCCCATGAATGCTTGCAATGGACCCACACAATTCTATAGGACCCATAGCTTTATGTGGGCCCATTGTAAGCGTTCATGGGTATTCAGCTTATTTTGGGTTCCCCGCGCAAAAAAAAAATTGGGTCCATAAAACCCAAACCTAAAATTTATTGGATTTTTTTTTTGCATAGCCCTAGTAGTGATTAGGGTTGCCAACCTCCAGGTACTAGCTGGAGATCTCCTGTGATTACAACTGATCTTCAGCCGATAGAGATCAGTTCCCCTGGAGAAAATGGCCACTTTGGCAATTCCTCAGGCTCTGCCCCAAAAACCTCCCACCAGTGGTGAAGAGGGACCTGACAACCATAGTAGTGAGTCACCCCCCATCCACTCTCCTTGCCCGTGAATTTCCAGGAGGTAGTGGTGGATCTATGTGTAAATGAGGTGGCTTGGATCCACTTGCCCCCTTCCCACCTATTGTAAAGAGCAGAACCTGCCACTACTCAAATCTATCTTCCCTTCCCTGGGCCAGATTTACATATAAGCTAAACAAGCTATAGCTTAGGGCCCCACTCTCTTGGCCCCCCCAAAAAAAATTAAAGGAAAAAAAACTGGATGTACATACAGCAACAATGTTTTGTGTTGTGTAGGCTCCTATGATGTAAGTAATGGGCCCCGCCTGCTAGCCTGCTCCCTAAAATATCACTGGTTTGCTCATTTCTATATGGCTTTAGATACCTATTAGGTCCATAAATTACCATATAGCATATATTCAACACAAAAAACAGCGACAATTTGTTGTTGACAAAGGACAGCTGGACATATAAAGGGCCCCATTACCTTCAATAGCTTAGGGCCTCATCAAACCTAAATCTGGCCCTGTCCCTGGCTGTCAGCAGTTTGAGACACCAACGGCAGTGGCCTATGCCACTGCCTTCCTCCCAGCTTTTTAGCTTCGTCAGGTGTTTTGGTCAATACATGCATAAATGGCCAGGCTCTTTGGTAAGAACCTTAAGGTCACAGTCTGATATCTTTAGATGAAAAAACAAACAAACCTCTGTTTACTAACATACATCTTTATTTTCTGGTCACACAGGAGCACAGGAAACTAGTATGTGTACATATACACACTAGTGTGTGTATAATTTATAATGGTAAACAGTTCAATTTTTGTAAATAATGTTTTTTTAAAGAAGCAATGCTTGGCAGTTCAAAATTTCCCACAAAACTCAAGAAATATCCCCCAGTATATAATGCATTCGTCTGTAATTCATTAATCCTTACAGGACTATCAGGTCATTAGCACCCTCATCAGTAGGCAATTCAGTATCTAGGAGGATTGAACTGATTGCTCGCAAAGGACTTAGGACGGACAGCGGTAGTGATGATAATATAATAACAACCCTCCATCCAAAGAGAGCTTCATTCTTCAGGTGGTATTTTGGGACTGTTCAGGATCATTACTCATGCTAGCTCATTAAAGTAGCGAAAAAGGGAGTGGGGGGGACGATTAGTATTCTGCTGGTCCAGTTTGTTAATTGCCTGATATGGGTTTTGGGGGGATGACCACCGAGCTGTGAACAGACATAGTCAGAAAATATTTACAGAGGAAGGGGGGGGGGGGACACTTTAGCTCTGTCTCTGTCCTTTTTGGTGTTTTTTGGAACACAATGTTTAATCACAGCAGTTGTAAAGAAAGCTGCTGCCATATAATAATAAACACCATGCTTTTGCTGCTGACATTATCAGATTGAGGCATTTAGCAGATGTACTATATATTCTCAAATAAGCTTAGGGTAGGTAGGCTTTGGTAGTTTGACTAATCGAAAACAGGTGGACTGTTTGAACACAGAGGACAATAAGAGAGATGCGGTTTCAGGGTTTGGCAGCTAATCATCATAAGAAGATCATTTAGAGCAGCTGGTAATTAAAGATCCTATCTACATGAGCCGAAAATGATGTGTTTGGGGATAGAAAAAGGCTTTTATTTTTAACCAGAGCAGAGCAACTTGTCATTCAGAGAATGAAAATTTCATTTTCATAATGGCTTGGAAACGGGAACAGAAACAGATCTTTCCAAGCACTGATTATTTCCACTTTATCTAGCTAATGTAAACTAATCATTAGGGAACTGGAGGGTATCCAAGGCTGGGCTCGAAAAGCCTATGGTTCACCTCTAGGTTGATGGTTTTACTCACTGAAGCTAAGCAGGCTTCCCAGATCTGATGAAGGAGGAACAACCTGCCTGGAAAACACATTTCTGGAAATGACCTTAGGACGTTTTCTCAGGGGGAAAAATGAGCAGCACAGGCAAATGATATAGCATTCATTGAAAGATGTGGAGTAAAATTAATGGGAAAACTATTTTAGACTGTGTTCCACAGCATATTAAACCAGGAAATGTCTCGTTATACTCAGTGAGACTTACTTCCAAGAATGTACATGTAGGATTGGGCTATGCTTGGTTGAAACTGGGGTTGAGGAAGTTCCATATATGTATGAAACATTGACTTTTTTGGGGGGCCCGTCAAGTCACAGCTGAATTATGGCAACCCTGTAGGGCTTTCAAGGCAGGAGATGTTGGGAGATGGTTTGCCACCATGTCATGCCCTTGGTATTCCTTGGAGGTCTCCCATCCAAATACTTGCCAGGGTTCAGGCGTGTGATTAGCCCAAGGTCACCTAGCAAGTTTCCATGGCAGAGTGAGGATTCGAACCTGGGTTTCCCAGATCCTAGTTCAACACCTTAACCACTACACCACCATTAAACATTGACTAGTCTGACATGTAAAAATCTATTTGAGTGCAAATGGAGATGTAGCCTTGACCAATTCACTGAGTCAGACAGACAGTCAGACAGAGAGACTGATGGGCAGACTGAAAGAAAGAAAGTTATCTTACTATGCTTGGAGAACTTTCCTTAACCTTCCTTTCGGAGTTCCCCAGTCTCTAGAGCAGCTGTTCAGTCATTTCAGTCACTGTCAAACCTCAGAAGTTCTCAGGTCCAGGACCTTGTCCTTCCCATTTTGGCTTTGGTTAACCAGTGCTGGAGTAAAACTTATGGATGCATAGATCACAGTGAGATGTCACAACAACCTGTGTTGGGAACTCCCTGCCCTCCCTGTCTTGTCTGGGTGTCTGGATAGAGAAGACTTTCAGGGATTTTTCTCCCACAAGCTCTTCAAGAATCTGCTTGGGAAAAGGGATAGTCATTGCGGAGGTGGCAAACAATTGAGACAGAGAGTGAGCAAACTTTTCCCATGGTGGGCTGGGTAGTCTGGAGAGAGGGGTTTAAACACACCCTCAGATCCCTGCAACCCTCTCCACTCTGCTCTTATGCTTCATCCTTTCCTAGCCAGATGCTGTGATGAGCAGTCTGATCTCTCAACTGAGAACCTGTGGTGATGGGGCAGAATGTGTGGCAGATCTCTCATCTAGGGTTGTCAACCTCCAGGTACTAGCTGGAGATCTCCTGCTATTACAACTGATCTCCAGCCAATAGAGATCAGTTCACCTGGAGAAAATGGCCGCTTTGGCAATTGTACTCAATGCATTGAAGTCCCTTCCTTCCCCAAACCGCACCCTCCTCAGGTTCTGCCCCCAAAACCTCCCACTGGTGGTGAAGAGGGTCCTAGCAACCCTACTTCCATCTGATGTCTAGACCTCTGAACTCTCACAAGATGAGGCAATCCCAACATGTTTGGGAGGCCCTGCTTCATGTTGTGCAGCTCTCTCACCAGTAAAGGAAACAGGCAAGATGAATGTGGCTCGCATGTGAGCAATGACAACAGAGGGGAGGGAGAGGGGATGATGTACATCAAGGTATATTGCATGGATGGCCTAGGCTATCCTGATCTCATCAGATCTCAGAAGCCCTGATTAGTATTTGGATGGGAGGTCACCAAGCAAGTCCAGAGTTGTTATGTAGAGGGCAGGCAATAGCAAACCACCTCTGTTGGGTCTCTTGCTTTGAAAAACCTACTGGGTTGCCACAAATTAGCTGTGGCTTGATGGCACTTTACACACACATTGTATAAACTGTAGATTATTTTCTGTGGGACCATTTTGTGAAGTTCAGGAGCAAATGGAATGGCGGTGGCAAAACGACTCTTTCCTAGAATGACAAAATACCTTGAAATGGCCATGGTCTTTCCTCATCATACTTGACAGAGATTGGAGCTGACACTCAAAACAATAGGCCTTAATTGTTGCTGTCATTTACGCTTTGCAATCCATTCATGTGGAGCTTTGCAGAGTACAGGCAACAGGGTAGGCCACAGAAAGATGATGGTAACAAGGCTACATTCATGGAGAATATCAGTACATTTACCCACAGTTAGGTTAAGTTTCAGTTGTGGGTGGGAGTTATTGCCAAAGGCTACACATTTTTAAGGAGTCATTCGTAGAATCATGGAATTGGAAGGGACCTCCAGGTCATCTAGTCCAACTCACTACACAATGCAGGGAATTGCCAAGATTAAGAGGAACTTGAAGAAACAAAAAGAGGTGGTATCATATCAGTGTTCTGGGAGCGAGTTCTGGGCATATAGTATAGCGATATAAAGAGGAAAGAATAATTTGAGGAAGCAGAAGACCTCTGAATATATGGTTGCCAGGTTCCTCTCCACCACCGGTGGGAGGTTTTTGGAGCAGAGCCTGAGGAGGGCAGGGTTTGGGGCTGAGAGCATATAATAAAGTGGTGTATTTTGTGGAACCAACATTGTTGCTTGAGCAGATTATCAGAGAGTTATAAGGGCAGCGAATTCTGCTTTGAATCACTATGGATGGAGCAAACTGCTCTAAGCACCACTCCTCTAGTACTGTGAAGATACCAGTTAACTAGGATTTCCAGAGCCACATTTAATTGAGCTGTGTGGTCCTCTATAACTTTTATTTTTAATTTATTCATTAACTTATAATGTTTTATGTCACCATGCATGCATAGCAGAATGTAGGACGGTTGTGCCTTTTAAGATCAAGATGTTTCGTCGGCTCTGAGTGACTGCAGTCAGCTTAAATATAAGTCCTGATGTGCCTTCTGGCTGATTAAAAAGGAGTTAAATTGGCCTTGTGGATGAAGTGCTGGATTTGGGGAAACCTAGATTTAAATCCCTGCTAATTTATGAACTTTGCTGAATGGCCTTGAGCAAGTCTCTATAATTCAGCCTGACCAGCCTCAGAGAAACACTGTAAGGATAAAATGTCACTCTGGACTATATATAAATATAACATCACCCCTGTAACTTTCCCCTCGCTTCATATTAGGGTTGTCAACTCAGGCTTCAGAAATTCCTGGAGATATGGGGCGGTGCCTGGGGAGGGCAGAGTTTAGGTAGGAGAGGGAGCTCAGTAGGGATGTGATGTCACATCCTGTTTTGTCACATCTAGGTCACAGGTCAGCTCCTCTGCCTCCTGTCCTTCCTGTAAGTTCACTTTCTCCCCCTCAAGTTCAATTTTTAAATTTACAATTCCCATTCATAGCACTTGCTCCCATCGATTTCTTCCACCTTACAACACTTACAGGCTCCTGTACGAATGTGTTTTGTTTAGGGTTGCCAGGTCCCTCTTCACCACTGGTGGGAGGTTTTTGGGGTGAAGCCTGAGGAGGGCGGGGTTTGGGGAGGGAAGGGACTTCAATGCCATAGAGTCCAATTGCCAAAGCGGCTGTTTTCTCCAGGTGAACTGATCTCTATTGGCTGGAGATCAGTTGTAACAGCAGGAGATCTCCAGCTAGTACCTGGAGGTTGGAGAACCAAAACAGCACAGAAACAATATATGAAATGCTTAATTTTATAAGTGAGTAAAGTGCAAAAGTGACAATAAATATATACAATATAATACAACAAGATACAGGTAAGTAGTATATCTCAATCCAGCATGTCAAGGACTTGGAAACCTCTCAAGTCCATTCGGATGTAAGTCCAATAAGTCCAGTAGTTATATAGGAAGAATATTTCCTTTGTGGGGATCAGTTGTATGTCTTTTCAGACTATATCTCAGTATACTGGAAATCAAGCAACATTTGCAAAGCCACAATAAAGGATGACAGGACGTGTTGTCTAGATCATAATCAATCACGTTTCGCATATGGCTTCGTCAGCTACATGTATCCAAAAGTATAATTTCAAAACACCTTAGTAGGTAGCATCTCCTTAGGGACCAGCAACAATGTCTATTCAGGTCTCCATTAGGACAGTACCTGGAGGTTGGCAACCCTAGTCCTGTGTGTCATACTAACCCTTTGATCCCATATATTTGGGCTGGTATAACTGGCTGCTATTCAGATGTTCCACTAAACCTTACAACAAAACCCTCTCAAAATCATCTTTAGGTTTTCCACAGTTTTAAGGAGAAATATCCACTCTGAAGGCCTGTAGGAGGATGGCTGCCAACAGCAGTCCTTGCTGTCCTTTGGTCTTGCTTGATTTTACATCATGCAAGAAAATCATTTTCTCCTCATCTTTTTGGTATAGCTTAGAGCCTTTCTGGTATATAGGAAGAGTTGGTTTTTATACCCTGCTTTTCTCTTCGGCAAGGAGTCTCAAAGCAGCTTACCATCACTTTCCCTCCCCACAATAGGCACCTTGTGAGGTAGGTGGGGCTGAGAGAGTTCTGAGAGAACTATGACTAGCCCAAACTCACCCAAGGTCACCCAGCAGACTTCATGTGGAGGAGTGGGGAATCAAACCCGGTTCTCCAGATTACTTTCTACCGCTCATATGGAGAAGGGGGGAATCAAACCTGGTCCTCTAGACTAGAGTCCACTGCTCTTAATCACTGCACCACATGGGTTCTCAACTCCTAGTAGAACTCCTAGAACATCTAATCTGTGTAGCCACAACTTCCATTTTCCTTAGATTCTGTTATACCATATTGTGCGTGGTTCTAAGTCAGGTGGAGGTGATGGCTCCACCTCTTCATCTTCTCCATCCTTGCTAAACAGACAGCATTTAATAGTAGTGAGTGTGGCACCCATGCCTCTGTGATCTCTCACCTGCCCAAGTGACAAATGATGCCCCCTCAGCCACAGTGAGAGGAAGGTGAGCCAGCAGCAACAGCTCTTCCTAGAAGTGGTGGCCTGTTCATTCGTTCATTCAGAAGAAGAGTTGGCTTTTATATGCCAACTTTCTCTACCACTTAAGAAAGAATCAAACCGGCTTACAATCACCTTCCCCTCCACATAACAGACACCCTGTGAGGTAGGTGGGGCTGAGAGAGCTCTAAGAGAGCTGTGACAAGCCCAAGGACACCCAACTGGCTTCATGTGTAGGAGTGCGGAAACCAACCCAGTTCACCAGATTAGCATCCGCCGCTCATGTGGAGGAGTGGGGAATCAAACCCAGTTCTCCAAATCAGAGTCCACCACTCCAAACCACTGCTGTTAACCATATAAGAAGCAAGGGTCAGTGACTAGGAGAAGCAGCTGCCATTAGCTTTCCTGTCTTCTTTTTGTGTGTCATGGGGAGAGTCCGCTGAACAACGTCTTACTGTCGGCCTCCAAAGCAGTGAACCATTTGTGAGGCTTGAGATCAACTCCAGGAAAGAAAAGTTTCTCACAAATATATTGTACATGTACAATGACTTTCTGTGTCCTGTGTTGATTAGGATTCATATGGGTGCTGCAGTTGCAGTGTAATGTATGTAGCCATTAGAGTGAAAAGATGACAGTCTTCTCTGACCTTCTTTTGCACTCGGCGAGATGCGTTTGTTTAAGAGAGGAAAGACAAGGATTTTTTTTATTTTAAAAACAATCATTTTGCATCCAAATACTCTATTTGGCTTTATAATGAGGAAAGGAGTTTCTTCAAGGAGACTAGAGCTGATGATTAGTTGTCCTCATCACCTGAATACCGAAGCAAGTATATTTAAGCAGTTATCTTTGTAACCAGGGGATATTTCTTCCTTAAAGGAGAAATAATATCTCCCCTCTTTATTTAGGGCAATTGCCCAAGAATGAAGTTTCCCTCAAGGCCTATTAACCACCTTGGGAGAGTGTAACTTTTATCTATTAATTAAGTGCAGGTTCTTTTTTTCCCCTTTTCTTTTTTAAAAGAAAGATTCCTGTGGTCCTGCAGAACACTATCTCCTCTCCCGTTAAAATCCACCTTGAAATATCGGTCTTAGTGGGTTGTAATTACTCTGATGATACTCTGATGATAGTATCTCTTGTATGGTAGCAGACAGAGAACGCCGAAAGTGCTCAGCATGGCTGGAGAATTGCATAAAGAAAGATTATGACTTGCGGATTGCTTAATGGGGCAAAATTTCAGCCTCGCCTGAAATGCTTCTTACAGGCCAGCGGCCGACAACGTGATTCACTGCATCTGATTCATGAAATTATCTTTGACCCATGGAATGTACTAGCTAATGCATCTAATACCACAAACCTTTCCATCACCTCATCAAAAAATGGGTATTAAATTTGAACCACTGCACTTTGAGAAGCTTTCATGAGAGGATGGGGTCAAAGAAATGAACCCTAAAATTAATTCCAACTAGCAGTAAATACACTCGTCAGAAAATAAAACCCATAACTAGTGACAATATTCTTTGCGTGACATCTTGCCCTTGCATAATCGTCTTGCTGTATGGGTTTTATGTAAGTAGATTGTTTGCTGGAGTACAAACTTGGTTCATTGCAGTGTTAATATGTCAGCAGGGTGAAGACTGTGTAAGGACAACATTCATTAGTAGGCATTATGGGTGGCTCCATATGACATTGTTCATCATGTGGCCCTGGACAACGTATGGGCTGGCATTTGTTTATTTAAAAAAGCATCTGGACATATTAATGCAGGCTCAAAGTGGACTGAGCGAGAATGGGTGTGGGGAGAAAACCCCAGATTGACAAGTATGCACAGGATCAGTTTTTTATTTGGGATTGAGGTAGACATTAAATTTGGGGTAAAACAGCATCTCGAAAATGTGGGGGAAATGTGAGGTGAGTGTGAGGCGACTTCCGAAGGACAGAAAATTAAGAACCAGTGTGTAACAGAGAAGCCCAGCAGAACCCAGGGCCAATATGGCAATGTAAGCCCAGCAGAACCAATGTCAAACCAGAGAATCCCAGTAGTTATTTTTTGTTTTTTGCAGAAGCAAGGGCAATTCACAGAAGCCCAGCAGAACAATCTTAAGCATGGGGCTGTGTGTCACTTTTGCAAGAACAACAGAAGATGAGGTGGAAGACTTGTGCCAGGATCTATGACCTCACTGACCACCTCAGTAGGCAGAGCCAATCAGAACGCTTTGTTCTCCTTATGCAGGCCTACCTGACCAGCCTCAATAATGGCTTTCGTGAGCCTTCTTTCATCTTGCTGGCTGTTATGTTATGAAGGTTGACTTAACAATACTATGAAAGGAAGGAGGAAAAATATATGATGGGATCCAGAAATGTCAAAAAGAAATCTGTACAACATGCAGTTCTCTATATATGTGTTTCTTGAGCAATCAGGGTCCAGTATGCAAAAGCACTGGCTCAAATTTTGGTGGGATACTCATGGGCAAAGTGGAGGAACAGGGTGCTGCTCTTGCTAGGATTGCCTCCCATGCTTCATTTGTAAATTGCTCTGCTTCCTAAGAACCCTTTCCTGGGAGTAATCCCCTTTGAGGTGACTTCAGTAAGATTCTGAATAGACCTGCTTAGGGTTTCACAGTCATTCAGTTTGGCCATGCTGATCCACTATGCAGTAAACTCCTAGTTGGATTTTTGTTAACACATAGTAGAGCATGTGGGTTGTACAGGCTGAGAATTCTTTCAGTCTGCTTCTTGAGCACTCCATGCAAAGTTAGGATTGTAGGACTATCGGAGCATGGTCCCCGGCATCAGAAACAAAACTTGAATGTCATCATGGTTTCTGAGGTTCATGTGGAAAATGCAATTTTCTGCAGTTCACTGGCTGTACTGCTAGTGAGGGAAGCAGCCAGCACAGAAGATGCCAACCGCAGTTCTCTCATGTCAATAATAACCCTTTCTGAACAATTTGTACAGCTAATCTGCTGCCGCTATTATTCCCCCTTTGCACGCAACAGAGATGAAATAGTGCATCATCAGGGGAGGTCTTGGCCTCAGTTTCCCTGATTGTTGATCCTCCAGAGCAGCTGATTGGCACTGTGTGAAACAGGATGCTGGTCTAAACTGACCAGTGGTCTGATCCAGTAGGGCTCTTCTCATGTTACAAAACCAAACTGATTGGGAGTTTCCATAGTTTTGGCTTCTATTAAAAAAATGTTTTAATTCCCTCTGAATGACAGCAAAATGACACAAGTATTAACCCTGTCAGTGCTCTGGCATTGTCACCAACTGTACAATCAGAGCTTTAATCTATTTAGTTCCTAGGTTGTGACTTGTGAATTGTTTTGATGTTTGGGGCATTAACATAGCAAAGTGAGATCTCTGTATTTCTTTCATCAGCATTTGTTAGTGTTCAGATCATAATATTACCGTTAAACATTGACATATGGGGGTGAAATTTGATATGTGTGTCCAAGGCAGAATTGTACATTTCTGGTTTGAATATCTCTTCCTGTGTGTTGTGCTCAAAAAGAAGGAAGGACAATGCATAATATATTGTAATTCAATGTCTTACCTGAAGATTCAGCAAGATTAAATTGATGAGATGAGGTGTATAGGAGAATATAATAAGACTGAGAATCAAGCAGGTGAATCTTTCAGCAACATCACAAACTATTCTTAAAGGTATCAAATCCCAGGAATTTAAAGCTATCCTTGAATGTCATGATGATTCCTGAGGTTCATGTGGAAAATGAAAGTTGGTATGCATACATTACTACACACACACACACACACACACACACACACACACACACACATATATATATATATATATATATACACGTTGCCTAGAACACAAGAGAAGGTGGCATACAGTTTTTAAATAAATGAATTACATGTTTGAACCTACCTTACTATTTAAATATATACTCTTATCAATCACATTTGATGTCATCCTTCCTCCAAAAAGTTCAGAAAGTGAACAGGGATCTTCTTTCTCCATATCATTCTTGTGCGGTAGGATTTTATTTATTTGTTTGTCTGTTGGAAATATTTATGCAACACCTTTCTCCTGAGCATCCCAGGACCCAAGGATAGTCTGAAAGTGTGTGACTGACCTCAGCTCACCCAGCAAGCTTTATGGCCCAATAGTGAACCTGGGTCTCCCAGGTGTAATATGCTAAATGCTACACTATACTAGCTGTCAAATGCACTGGAATATGGTATCTGTTTTAAGCACTGAGGAATCAAAATGAAACTTGTCTAATGTGGAAACCCCAACCCCACAATCAACTCTTCTGCTGCTGTTGCTGCTGCTGCTGCTGCTGCTTCTTCTTCTTCTTCTTCTTCTTCTTCTTCTTCTTCTTCTTCTTCTTCTTCTTCTTCTTCTTCTTCTTCTTCTTTTCAATATGAGTCACAGCTACAAGCCTAAACCGTTGTGCCAGAAGGCATAGATATTATCAATCTAGAAGGACCAATGTTCCTGCTCTGTATGAGTTCACTACATATTTTCATATGTATACATTATCATAACCTTCCCACAACTTATTTATAGTAAGAAGTTATGAAACTCTCTGATTCACCTCCAGAGATGCAGCAGCCCTTAACATATGATATATAAAAAGGTAGCAGCCTTATTTTCCCATTCATTTGTTTGCCAAAACACTGTGCTATTCAGATCTGTTTTCATGCTCTTAGGCATCTTTTGCTAGATGATGCGTTCTTTGGCATGTAAACAGACATCAGATCTGATCTTGCAAATGTCAAGAATGACTTCAGGAGCTGTAACTTGAAACGGAAGGTGAGCAAAGTTAGCTTGCCAGTATGCAAAGCTCAAGTCAAGCAAAACAAGAGAGGCAATCACTAGGTTTCAAAAATGAGTTTATATTACAGACCCGGTTGGCCATCTTAAATCCTCTATGTCTTTATTAAGGTGGTTGTTTCTCAGGTGCAGACTTTTGTTGTTTTTCCTTATCCTTAGCTTCTTAAATTGCAATTTCATGGGCACATGCATTCACACTATTCCCAAGAGACCTTGCGCTCAATCCCATCTGACTGGGCTGACTCTGTCATGTCTCATTATGTGATGTAACATGATTACACAGTCTGATGAACAAACTTCATGCGATACAAAAACTTGAAGGGAAACGTCTACAGGAACCGGATCAGAAGCCCTAGTCACTGAAGAAAAAGTGACTTGTGTGAAGTTTTCTTCTCTGCAAAATTGTAAAGATGTAATCAAATTAGCAATGAGGAGCTTGTAAAACAGGATGGCATCATTGTTGTAAATCAAGCCACCTTCGTTACTGATGTTCTGTCAAGCCATACTTGTCCGGTCAGTTTGCACTGGGAGATGGTGCCTGGAATGTTCTCTCAACCATATGGTGAAGAAGAAGAAGAAGAAGAGTTGGGTTTCATATGCCAATTTTCTCTACCTTTTAAGGAGAATTAAGCTGGCTTACAATCTCCTTCCCTTCCTCTCCCCACAGCAGACGCCTTGTGAGGTAGGTGAGGCTGAGAGAGTTAGAAGAGAACCATGACAAGGTCACCCAGCTGGCTTCATGAGGAGAAGTGGGGGAACCAACCAGGTTCACCAGATTAGCATCCGCCGCTCATGTGGAAGAGTGGGGAATCAAACCCAGTTCTCCAGATTAGAGTCCACTGCTCTTAACTGCTACACCACACTGGCTCTGTGAGAACAAGGTGAGCATGGATGATTAGGAGGGAAGTTCTGTTCATGAAGGCGAAAAGTGAACTGAGATTGCAGCATAGGAGAAGAGAAGGATTGTTTCACTGGCATACGTAAATCATTGCACTCTTTTTGTCTCCTCATCTTGGCTCAGAATGCTGGAGGAGAATGAATTGTACAACTTGAACTGCGTGCAGGTAGTAGAAGCTCTTGTCATACCAGGTATTCACACCAATCCATCACCCATGCTGTTCTGTGATCCACAGACCTTCCCATCCATCATACAGTTGGCTGCTAGTGCTCTGTAATTGTTTTCTGAGATCACTGTTTGTCACCGCTTGCACTGCAAAAATCTGGTTATTTCCTTTAGAGCATTAGACATATAAGTGCTCTTTATAAGGAGACTCCTAGGATCAAACATTGTGAGATCTCTGATGGGACCTTCCACATGGACTTAGGCTGATGCCTGGCACCAGAAAACTTTCTGCTGCTTTGTGGCTAAAAACAAAAGAGCATGGGATGTAGGGCTGATGATTCGGTTCATCCCAACCAAACAAGCAGCCGAATTTCCCCCTAATCGAGGGTTTTCAGTTCGGATGGAACCGAACTAAAAAAAGGCAGGAAAAGGATGCGCCGAATTCGGCACATTCCGGCAATCACCAGATAAATTTGGCAGGTTCGGCGTTCGGCCTGAATTAAAGACCGGGTGGGGCGGTCTTTAAAGGCGGGGAAAGGCAGGTTTGGTGAATACCGAGCCTGCCAAATTTATCCGGCGATCGCTGGGCAGGCAGCGCGGAGCACTTTAACCCCCGCCCACACCACCCGGTTTCCCAGGACTCCCAGGAAAGCAGGCGGTGTGGGGGGGGGGTTTAAACTGCTCCGCTGCCTGGGTCCCGACGCTCAGCTCCTCAGGGACTCCCGGGAAACCGGGCGTGGGGGTCCTTTAAACTAAATTTGTTCAAACCCCGCTGCCGCCCCCGCCGCCGCCCCCGCTGCCGTCCCGTATGCCTTCTGGGCGGCCTGGAAGCAGCCAGCAGGGCCTGCCTGCGTGCAGGCAGGGCCCCGCCGCCACCGGCTCGAGTGCAGGGAGGGCGCTGCTGCCGCCTCCAGCTGATCAGCGGGCCTCCTCCTCCCACCTCTCCCGGTAAGTAGGGGGTTCAGGGGCTCTTCCCCCTCCTCCCCTAGGGTGGCGCTGGGGTCGGGGTGGGTCTGGAGGGCCCGGGAGGGGGTGGCACTGGGGTTGGTCTGGAGGGCCCGGGAGGCCGGGCGGGAGGGCGACCCGGGGCAGGGGCATTGTATAAGCCAACCCTCAGCTTATATGCGGGTGCCTAATTTTTCCCCATTTTTGGGGTGAAATTAGGCACCTCGGCTTATATGCGGGTCGGCTTATACACGAGTATATACGGTAAGTAAATAAACAAATGCTTTCATAGATATTTTAGTCAACAGGGCTTATGATCAGGAAAAGTGTTCTTAGGTTTCCAGCCTTAGATATCAACATTATCCTGTATGTTATATACACACACTTATGAAGCATGTGAATAAATACGTAATACACTAATTCTGCTTTTCTGTCTCAAGAGGGAAGGGACTCTATTGCTTTTAATCTCTTCCATTTTCCTACAGTTTATTCTTTCCCGTCAAACCAGAAATCCATCAGCTTTATTGCTTTTTATCATATCTTAGAAGCAATTCAACCTTTGGAATCTTGTAAACATCTATCATACCTCATGTTGTACAATAATGATAATTAGTTGTCAAAATAATGTGATATATTGTTGAGAGGGTATTTGATGCTTTGATTCAACTGATTACTTCTTTTCTTTGGGAGTGAGTCATAAGAACTGTGAAAAAAGTAAATCAGTAGCAAGTTCCTAGATAATATTAGAGAAGCTGCAGTTTCATTGAAAGAGTCTTCAAAAATGGCAGGGGAACATGGGCAAGTACTAGCAATAACTATTCTCTTGACTAAGCTCCATTTATCCGATGTGGCTTTGGTCAGGTTAAATTCTGAGCAGATTGCACACAGACCTCAGATGTTCTGCTTAAGAGATATATATATATATATATATATATATATATATATATATATATATATATATATATATATATAACCTAGTTTAATTTGGATTAGAAGTTAAAAGAATAGGGTGAGTTTTTTAAAAAAAACTTCACAAGAGTTTTTTGTTTGGGTGGCATAATGTCTATTCAAAGATTGCCTATTCTATTATTGTACTCCCTACTATGGTTGCCACTCTGGATTGGGAAATACCTGGAGATTTTTGAGGTGGAACCTGGGGAGGGCAAGATTTAGGGAGGGGAGGGATGTCAGCATGGTATAATGCTATAGAGTCCACCCTCCAAAGCAGCCATTTTCTCCAGGGGAACTGATCTTTGTTGTCTAGAGATCAATTGTAATAGAAGGAGATCTCCAGGAGATTGGTAACCCTACTCCATACCCATAAATTATATAACTGCCTCCCCAAAAGGGAAAGAAACCCACACAATCTAAGTAAGTAAGTTGGTGTGGTGATTTGCTGCATGAAATTTGTGACACTTTCTAACTGTGCTGAGAGACTTGGGGGAGGGACAGAGGTTCTGTTAGGCTAAGTCATTTGAATAAATGTTTTTCAGGTTCATACTTTTACCTAGGGTGGTGCAAAAGGAAAAAAAAGGTAAATTTTGGATTCGGGTTTATTGGGCCCAATTTTTTTCAGTAAACCTGGAATAAGCCAAATATGTATAGTGGTAAATTTGTATTTCGGCTTTATTTCTGGATTTACCAAAAAAAAAAAAAAAAAAAAAGGGCTCATTATACTCTATGAGGATTTTTTCAAAGCTCCTGAGGGGCCTTTTTGGTGGTAGAGTTCCCAAATTAAAGGGTCTCAACTTGCATGAACCGCGATGTTTGGTGAAGATTGGCTCCAGGGGTCCGATTTTATGTGGTCCGGAAGGGGTCACTTCCCTCCTCCATATAAATGCATAGTAAACTTTACATACTTCTCTGTGGAGGAGGGGGGTGACCCAAAACCAGACCCCTGTCCCAAACTTTGGCAACCTTTGTGGTTCATGCAAGGAGAGTCCCTTGAAGCTACACTGCGAATCTGGTGACTCTATCTGGTGAAAAATGCCCCCCCCCCCGGATAATTTTTTTAAAACTTAATTTTCACAGTCTATAATGGCTGCTTCCTCTCCAGAGTCATGGAGAAACTCCATTCCCCATGAATGCTTGCAATGGGCCTGCACAATTATGGGGGAACCCAAACATTATTTAAAAATCCTATGTGAGACAAACCAGGTGGGAGACAAAAATCAGGAAGCACTTGTGTCCCTGTCCCTTGAAACGCTGCTTTGTAATTGGCTGTAGTGCTTACTGTGAGAAAAACGTCACCCTCCCCCAGCTCCCCAGCTCGTGCTTTGCTTTATGCATGGAGATGAGGATGATTTCACCCAGGCTGATCTCAGAGGAGATTAAAGAATCAGGATTGAAAAACGGGAAGACCTGGAATTTGCGAGGGCTGACTGCGAGGTCATTTCTAATGGATGGAAAACTCGTGCATAACTCCAAGGAATAACCGAGACAGTCCCAGGGTGAACGTGAGTGAAAGTACCCATGCATAAAGGACCAAAATGCCCATCTAAAGATCAACTTCTTGTTTGCAGTTTGCAAGTGAGATAGTGAAAAAACCAGTAGGAGTTCAAGCATCCCTACTCTGAATTGTCTTCGGAGTTTGAATTTCAGACCTTGTACACACAGCAAAAAAAAAATTCTTTTTGGGAAACATTTTAAAAAGATTTAAATATCTCTTAAAGAACAGAAGGTAGAAGCTAAGCTGCTGAAACAAGGGAGTTCTTTCTTAATGAGAACACTTTGGCTTTTTGAAAGCAAAGGTGAAAAAGTGAGAAAAGGTAGGGGTTTTTTTCCCAGAAAGAGCTGTTAAAAACTTATTAATAATTACACTTTTAAACATTTCAGCGATGCTATTACCAGACAAATATGGAATTCATTTTGTGCATAAAATAGTCATGTTTGGTTTATATTTAATAACGTTTTAACGGGGAAAAAACATTAGTGGAAGAGTGGGAGAATAAAGCGTCTGGGTTTGGGCTGACACTGGTAGTAAATAAAGTGAGGACTGCAAGAGACACAATGCCATTAGTGTCCAGATGCTAATGTCCCAATGTTAACAGAGTCCCTAGATAAACCTCAACTGAAGTTGGCTGAGACTAGGCTGTAATGCTGAAGGGCAGGGACCTTAGTACAGATGGTTGGAAGAAGATTGTGGTCGGTGGCCACATGAGTCAGTTGATAACCTTTTCTGGGAAGAACAAAGGGATGGATCCAACCAGCTTTTCAGGTGGTATAAAAGGAAGGAGGGTTTTTCTGGAGATTATGGGACCTGTGTGGACAGAAGTCAACTAGGACTTGCCTGTAGTAAGGAGAGGAACTGGGCAAGATGTGGGAAAATGTTGGATATGTCCAAGATCTGATATCCCCATGGATGGGGAATGGAGACTTTTAGAAATTTCTGGGATAATGTGAAATATTGGGAGGTGGATGGTTCATCAGTTCTTGTAGGCTATCCGGGCTGTGTGACCGTGGTCTTGGTATTTTCTTTCCTGACGTTTCGCCAGCAGCTGTGGTAGGCATCTTCAGAGGAGTAACACTGAAGGACAGTGTCTCTCAGTGTCAAGTGTGTAGGAAGAGTAATATATAGTCAGAAGGGGGTTGAGTTTGAGCTGAGTCATTGTCCTGCAAAGTATTAAAGGTAATGTGCTAATCATATTACTCTTCCTACACACTTGATACTGTCCTTCAGTGTTACTCCTCTGAAGATGCCTGCCACAGCTGCTGGCGAAACGTCAGGAAAGAAAATACCAAGACCACGGTCACACAGCCTGGATAGCCTACAAGAACCATGAGTAAATCGTTGCAAAAATCAGGGTTCTGATGACTTAATGGAAGAGCCCAGGGGCCTACAGTTGCCCAGTCAGCTTTTCAGCTCTTGAAAATGGAAGGAATCTTCTTCTTTGACCATTAAAAAGGCTATGACAGAAATGTTGGGACCCGCATGGACAAAAGCTGTAATAAAAAGAGGACTCGGGCAGGACTGGGTGAAAAAGCTGGTTGGATTCAACCTGTTGTGCTATCTGCAGACATTTGACTGAATAAGATGGGGCTAGAACCAGTATACATAGGGTGGATAGCTCCAGGTTGGGAAAACCCTGGAGATTTTGGGGGTGGAGCCTGAGGAGGGTGGGTTTTGGGAAGGGGAGGGACTTCAATGGCACATAATTCTGTAGAGTCCACCTTCCAAAGAGGCCATTTTCTCCAGGTGAACTGATTCTTGTCTCCTGGGTATCAGTTGTAATATCGGGAGATCTCCATCTAACACCTGGAGGTTGGCAATCCTATGGCAACCCTAGGTACACATGATCCTACTTCTCTCTTTGCACATATGCTCTATGTAATTTTTGAAGCCCTATAGTGATTAAGAATTGAAATGCTGTTTAATGATATTGTCTTCCCTATGTGATACTTGTTTCATACATGTAAGCTATTGCAGTAATCTAGGGCTTGATGTGGATTTAGGTATGGGCTCCTTGGCTTTTTCAAAAAGGTGCCTGAAAGCACTATTGGATAAGCAATTGTCAGTTGCTGGGTGGATTATAGGCAAAATAAATATTTTCTTAATAGTGAAATGGCATAAGATTTGTATAAAAGTGGTTTATGGGATCTTAAGTGAAGTGGATCTTTGCCTAGCTCCAAGAAGATAGTTTCAGAGGGTAGCCATGGTGGTCTGCAATAGAAGAGCTAGATTTGAATCCAGTAACACCTTAGAAACCAATAAGATTTTGGGGGCACAAACTTTCAAGAGTCAAAGCTCTCTTTCTCAGACACTTGATGAAGGGAGCTTTGACTCTCAAAAATGTATACCCCCAAAATCTTGTTCACCTGTAAGGTTCTACTGGACTCAAATCTGGCTAACTCCATGTAGTGAACTACTACATTACCACATTTTATATCCCTAGAAAGTCAGCTCCATGAACTGGAAAGCAACATCTTGATCTGAAGCACAAGGGATTTGGAATGTTTCAAATGGGTTTGGCCCCAGGGGTGACTGTGTGGTCTTCATGCATGAAACCCTGGTTTGTTACCCCAAGGACCCCAAAGCTATTCTGCTTAAATGAGCAAAAACCATTAAGGATCTGCTTTAAAAAAATGCAGCAATTATACAAGAAATGGGAAATGAATAATGCATGGAAGTAAGTATACTAAATTAAAACACTTCAGATAAGATGCGTCCCCATTTGTGGTACGTGTGCTGGAGTGTGCTTTGATTTTGTTTGGCTTGATAAATGCTGGAGGATCCACATCCAGAATAAACAATGCAATCTGTTACATTTTGAAGGCTGTTGATTTGCTTCCTTTTTTTTTTTTTTTTGCTGTTTTTATGTGCTTGAAGAGTCATCCCCTTTTTTCTAATGTTTGAACAAGCTCATGGAATGATATACAAACATGGCAAAAATTTAATCATATAGTATTAGGCTCTCCTGGAGTAAACAAGCCTGGATCTTTAATTGCAGCATACTACAGATCTCCCTATCATTCCTGTCGTACAACCTGGCTTTAATTTGGTGGGATTTCATTACTGTGAAGAGGACTGTCACATGATTTATTCCATCTGATGGTTATCTTCATCTCAACCTGTACCTCATAGAGGTGTATTTTTTTAAAATAAAATATGGCAAATATGTTAGTGTAAGACAAAGCAGCATTCATTTTATACTTATATAATTTCCATCGCATGAAATTATATTAATTTTCATCACAAATATATGTTTAGTTTTCATGAAGGAAACAATATTCCTATCATGCCTATTATTATTATTATTGCATGGATCTTTTTATTTGTTTTTCTTTTATGCCATTTTTATATTTTAAGCCATTTTTGCCCCGTTGATAAACAAATGGAACAAAAACAGGCCTCTTTTTTATTGCAATACTTTATATAGAAAATGTGTATGCTCCTTTTTCAGAGACCTGCTAGCTCAAACAAATATTGTTACAGCCCATTCCTGAAAAAATGCCCCAAAAGTCCTTAGGAGGCGGCATGACCTCGCCACCAGTGTAAGTGCATGTAATTGCATGATTACTGAAGGCTCCTATAAAGTGGAAGTTGCCCTGTTGAGCTTGATCTTGTACTGTCCCACACCCCAAATACACAAGTCCTCTTTCTGTTTTCACTAGCATTCCATTGGGTAGACAATGTTATGCAGCTTGAATTTCTACCTCCTTCACTAGTTTTGTATAGAGATTCTGGTCTAGTTTCTTTCAGTTGCATCAGTTTCTCACATAGTTGACAAAGGGAGTTTTGACTCTCGAAAGCTAATACCCTGGAAATCTTGTTGGTCTTTAAGGTGCTACTGAACTCAAAACTTGATCTACTGCAGACCAACACAGCTACCCATCTGAAACTACCAGTTTCTCAGTATACTTTCCAAGAATATAGGCCAGTATTTCACTAAAACATATCAGTGATAATCTGAAGGTACACCCCCAAGTCTTTCACTTTATATGTTCTAGAAATGAAATAACATCTTCTTGAAAAGAACTTGATCAAAATATCAGATAATCAGTGGTGAAAAGTGTGGTGAATACAGAATTCCAAGTGTGCTTAAGGTAGATGAAGAGAAGTCAAATAAGTGAAGGAGAGTTCTCCATGCTGGTGTGATCAGTAGGATATCATGGCTCATCAAAAGAATTAATTTCCTAGATGGATCAAAGCAAGAAGTTGGAAAGAAAGAGATCAGATTTCTTTGAGGACTGAAAAAGTTGGCAAGTTAAAGGCGATGTTGGTAAGCATATGTTAGATGGAAGATGAGTTTTTGTCATTTCTGCTACAGTTGTGGGAGAGAGGTCTTGTTAAGGCTGATTGCATGCCTAAGAAGCTGGAAGACAGTGAATTGCTAGGAAATACCACTCTGACCATCATTGCCTTGTTGTTAATGAATAAAAATTACATAGGAACTAGCCTAGATTGTGAACATGGGGGACATTCTTCAGGTTTTGATCATTGTCCAGAGACTAGATAATCTTTACTTGTTAAATAACAACAATAAATATATAATTAAGAATTAAATCCAGAATTAATTCAGGACAAAAAAAGGCACCAGATCCTAGTCCATGGCATGTTTCATACCTAGGTTAATATCTTACAGCCCAATGTGATACAAGTTTTCTTTAAAGAAATTTATATGGCTTTAAATTAGATTTACAGTTTAATCCATTGGAGTAACTATAAATAGGATAAACACTCTTAATACTGGGGAATGTGCAGGGTTGGAATACATATGGAACTGTAACAAATAACCTGTGTTTTGAATAAGTCAAAAATGCATTGTCATACTGTATTAGACCTAAATAGATATTAAGGCAACATTGCAAGGGGGGGGGGAATTAGCAAGTTAGAGATGTACAGCGCATTCCTGAAAGGAATGCCTGTGCCGGGTTTAGGAGGCAACCCAGTGGCATTGCCTCCTGAGGAGGTTTCAGCACCGCCGAAACCTCCACCCAGCGCAGAAAAACCGTGCAACCCTCATAGGGTTGTATGGAAGATACGCCAGCAAAAAGCTGGTGTATCTCTGCTAAAAAAAAAAGGGGGCGTTCCTGAGCTGAAATGGCTCAGGAGGCTGACTAATATCGTCCCAGCCCCCCCGCCTAGCGCCGTTAAACCCCGGGAACACCTCCCGGGGCACCAGAATGCCTCCCGGGGCACTGCTGCGGCCTGTGCCAGTGGCCAGATATCGGCGGGAGGCTGCGGTGGTGGCCTGCACGCTGGTGCTGGGGCCACTAACTCCTGCGTGTGCCTTCCGGGAGCCAGCGGTGTGGGCCCTTGCACCGGCGGAGGGCTTCGTCGGCCTCCTAGGCCTTTGGGTCAGGCTGCCAGTGTATTTGAGGAATGGGCTGTTAAATCCTTAAAAGGTCTTTTATTTACACATACAGCCATTCCTGTTCCAACCATTTGTGGTCTTAAACTAGATAGATAGATAGATAGATAGATAGATAGATAGATAGATAGATAGATAGATAGATAGAATAATCAAACCATTTTTAGTGTCATTTCAATTACACCGGCGTACGGACATTCTTTAACATAATGTCTAAACTCTATCATTATCTTATTCTTATTTTTTTTCTCCTTGTTTCTATTACTATTATATCATTTGACATTATTTTTCTCTCTGTCGTAAAGAACAATTACTAATTACATAATAACATCAGCTAAAGTATATATTCATGAACTGTCATATTTATCATAAAAAGATTGCCATTTCTGTTTGTGCTCCTCGTTCATCACTTGATGTACCAAAGTAGAAAGTTTTGACATCATTGCATAT
This sequence comes from Euleptes europaea, assembly GCF_029931775.1. Classification (NCBI taxonomy): domain Eukaryota; kingdom Metazoa; phylum Chordata; class Lepidosauria; order Squamata; family Sphaerodactylidae; genus Euleptes; species Euleptes europaea. The sequence continues at coordinate 24,127,567 of NC_079316.1, read as the reverse complement.
TCATGCATTTTTATAATCCACATCTGCAGGTCTGGTATCTTCTTGTTTTTCCATTGTTGCACCAATAACAATCTTGCCGCTGTTGTTGCATATTGATATAGTTCTCTTTGGTTAGGTAAAATCTGAGTTGGAATAATACCCAGTAAGAAATATTTGGCTTCTAGTTGAAAACTGGTTTTTGTTAAATCTTGTATTTCTTTATGTATTAGTTTCCAAAAAGTTTGTACTTTCTTATATGTCCACCATTGATGGAAATATGTCCCTTCTATGTCAGAACATTTCCAGCAATTTGCTTGATTTGCCTTGTACATCTTCTGCAAATCTTTCGGTGCATAATGCCACCTGTTGAACATCTTGTACCAGTTTTCTTTTACAGCTTGTGACCTGGTAAACGTAATATCTGTTTTCCACAATTTTTCCCAGATTTGCATCGGGATCATCTCACCAAAGTTCTGCATCCACTTTACCGTACATGTTTTAACTTGCTCAGATGCAGTTTCTGTGGTCAACAATAGTTAGTAAATTTTTGCTAGGAGATGATCTTGTGTTTTGGTAATCAGAGTTTCAAAGTCTGTCAGTTTTCTCTGTTTGCTTTCTTGCATATAATCTCTTTTTAAAGCATGTATTATTTGATGTTCTCTCCTTGAAGTTCATGTAGAGTTTTTACTTGACCGTCTTTCTTGATTAAGTCATTGTAAGTGAGTAAATCATTTTTACTCCTTCTTAGAAAGTCTGCATATGCTTCTATTGGAGACATCAGTCTTGGTGGCGATGGACTGAGGGATCTCTTTAATGTATTCCATACCTTTATCATCTGTAGTGGTAAGTTCTCTGTATTTACATTCTTTATTTTTACAGTGCCTCTTTTTGTCCAAAGCCATTGATGAAAACCAAATCCAAGATCCGCTTTTTCTAATCTGATCATTCGATCTTCTGGACGTATGATCCAATCTGTCAGTGCTGCCAAAGTAGCTGCTTGGTGATATAATTTTAAATTGGGTAGATTCAATCCGCCTCTATTTCTATCGTTTTGTAGAACTGCAAAACTATAATTTTAAATAAGCCATATATAACATATATGTAGGATTGAACATAGATTTGGTAAATGTTAATAATTCCAGTGAAATTTCATAAGTTTCCCAAAACTCAGAGATACATTTGTGAATGTTAACAGTCACCTAAATGTGTCAGTATTGCCCACAGTATGTCTGTAAAATACAGAAATATATATCTATTTTCAGACATTCACAACATTCACCGGGAATAGTTAGCATTCAAATGTCAAAGTCAACATTTCCCAGTTTTCTGGACATTTGATGTAACACATATAAAATAAATCTATCAGAATAGAGAAAAAAAATACAATTAAACATTTTATGTTTGGTCAAAGGACCGTAATAAACAATTTAAAAGAGAAAAATTACAGTACCTGCTAAAATATTAACTACAACCCTAGACCCACAATATACCTTTGGAGTAATCTGGCAGGGTTCTTCTTATTGATGTGTTTTTATTAAGGAGTTGTCTGCCATAAAGAATGCAATGGGATGTTGGCAAATGGGGTTGCCAACCTCCAGGTACTGCTGGAAAAATAGACACCCCTGTGCAAGTTACACGAAGTTTAGGAAATTAGCACAGACACGCAAAATGTAACATAAGTGCAAAAGGTATATTAATATGCTACATAATATACAATGAAAACGATTCTAACTTACTAATATAACAACTACATCTATACTAAACTAAAGTGCAATGATTCATCACAATGGACATGAAAGTCTCAATAGAACAAAATTCAAATCTCCATACAGGTAAGTTGGTAGAATATTCACAGTAATGAGATATAGTGCTGGTATAACAATGTATTCTTCTTATTTTCTAGGATCCTTAACCAAGGTACCTGAACAGGAGAAATATCATCCAGAAGGGGAATCCAGAAGGGGATATGGCTGTTTCGGAGTCTTCAACTGTCCCGCTTCTGATCAATGCAGATTTTCACAATTCATTCTCATCTTCAAATGTCAAAGTCTCAGCATCACATAAGGTTATGTTCCATCTTCCTACTTTAGGATAGCTGTCTGAGTTCCCAGCATGGATGATAATTCTCCTGTTCAGATACCTTGGTGAAGGATCCTAGAAAATAAGAAGAATACATTGTTATATCAGCACTATATCTCATTACTGTCCATTGTGATGAATCATTGCACTTTAGTTTAGGATAGATGTAGTTGTTATATTAGTAAGTTAGAATCCTTTTCATTGTATATTATGTAGCATATTAATATACCTTTTGCACTTTGTTACATTTTGCATGTCTGTGCTAATTTCCTAAACCTCCATGTACTAGCTGGAGATCTGCTGCTATTACAATTGATCTCCAGCCAATAGAGATCTCCTGGAGAAAATGGGCGGTTTGGCAATCAGACTCTATAGCATTGAAGTCCCCCCCCTTCCCAAACTTTGCCCTCCTCAGGCTTCACCCCAAAAGCCTTCAGCTGGTTGCGGAGAGGGACCTGGCAACCCTATTGGCAAATAAGAGGCATATTTGGGCTGAAATCCTTTATAGCTTTATACAGGGGTTAACCTAACTTGTTTGTTTGATGCTGCTCCTGGCATCAAATTGGAAAGGGAGATAATACCCAGGAGGTGGTGGCAGTGACTGAAGGAAAATCTCTTTCCCCCCCCACCCCCGACCTCCTGAGATAGAGCTGGGGAGCAGCAAGGGATCTCTATTGAGAAGGGTTGGTTACCCTTGTCAAAAGGGATCCCTTCCTCCCGGCTTATGATCATGGCTGTGGCTCCTTGGCCTGCTTGTGTTCTGCAAGGTCAATGTGGGAGAGAAAGAGAGTAGTCCAGCTGATGCTGAGCTTGGAAACATTACAATAGATACCTATTGTCAGCTAAGAAAGAGAGGAATTTGTCCACAGGATGGGAAACTGCACACACAAGGTAATAACCCAAATTGACGTCAACATGATATACCTTTTTGAACCGTCATAAATTTATCTCAACCACTGTGAAAATAAAGACCACCAAGTGACTCCATCTGTCTTTAGCCTGCAAAGAGAACTGTGATTCTCATATGGGTATTGGGTGAGATTTGTACTTTGCTGGGATCTGTTTTTACAAATGAGATGTCCCTCCATTATTTGCTTCTTTTCCCCAGAACGCACGTACGGTAACCTAATACCTAGAGCAATCAAACCACGAGCCTGCCAATATCTAATAGCAAAGACTGGCTTGACAGGATCTACCGATCTGGACCTGGGAGTTTTTGCCTTTTTTCCTCCTTCATTTTTAAAACTTTTGTAACATCAGCCTGATGAAGTGTTCTATCGAATCTGATAGATTGCACAATGTTTTGTGTCACTTTGGCTGGCCTCAATAAAAGGTGTTACATGACTTTGGCTGCACATGGGGTTTACTTCTGAATAGACCAGCTTAGGGTTGCTCCTTCTGTCTCTTTTTCTGGTAGCACCTCTGCCCTTCTTGGCAATAGTCTCTCTCCACATGCAAGCAAACAGGCAGGCATTAAATTAAAGTCCCACATCCTCTCCCTTCCCACAGAATGGTACTCACTGCTGGGAGATGGAATCCATCCTGTGATCAACCATGAAAACTAAGGTTGAACATTAATATTATTTGTCATTAATTAACAGGCAATGAGATGGCATCTAATCAGTAAGATGACTGTTCCCCATTCCTCCATACAAAGTCTGCTGGGTGACCTTGGGCCAGTCACAGTTCTCTCAGAACTCTCTCAACCTCACTTATCTCACAAGGTGTCTGTTATGGGGAAGGGAAGGCAATTGTAAGCCACTTTGAGACTCCTTAAAGGTAGAGAAAAGCAGGGTATAAAAACTCTTCTTCTTCTTAAGGTGTCCTGCTTGGAATCTACTAGAGCCTTTTCCTATTCTATTGAGGATCCTGACTTGTTGAACAGTTTTCTAGAAGAGGGAGACACGATCTTCAGAAATGTTTAGGAGGTGCTAAGAGGTCATTTTATGTATGAGGGCTTTTAATGAGGTTTAAGTTGCAGTCTTTTTCTTGGGGGAGAGGGTTAAGGGTGTTTTTTTTCTGTTTCATATGTTTTATCTTAGAGTGGTAAACACCTGGAGCCACAAGGAAAAGGTGGGTGATAAATACCTTAGCAAAATAATAAATTAACCCCCACATGCCCGTGCACACAACCTTTGTGAGCAATAAAGGAGGAATGAATAAACATATAAAAGAAGTATCCAGCCTTGGTTGGGATCTTACAATGCCACCCAAAGCACAGCTCAGGATGCAGTTTGAGACGTTTTGGAAACAGGTTGCTCTCCGCTCTAAACTGGAATATAAGACTTGTAAAGGGCAGAGAAGAACACCGGGTTCTGTTTTGTTTCCAAAGTGCTGATGCCGAGAAGAGGGGAAGGACAAGATCCAGCGTGGTGTAGTGGTTAAGAGCGGTGGTTTGGAGCGGTGGACTCTGACCTGGAGAACCGGGTTTGATTCCCCACTCCTCCACATGAGCAGCAGAGGCTGATCTGGTGAACTGGATTTGTTTCCCCACTCCTACACAGGAAGCCAGCTGGGTGACCTTGGGCAAGTTCAGTTCTATTAAGAGCTCTCTCAGCCCCACCTACCTCGCAGGGTGTCTGTTGTGTGGAGGGGAAGGGAAGGTGATTGTAAGCCGGTTTGAGTCTCCCTTAAGTGGTAGAGAAAGTCGGCATATAAAAACCAACTCTTCTTCTTCTTCTTTGAACTGAACAGCCTGATTTCATCCCCAAAGAATGTCAGTTAATCAGAAGATGGCAGCAAAATATCACGAACCATGTTTCAGATTCCTTTCCTCTCAGCTGAGCAATCGTATGTGCTGAGAATAAATACAGACAGAGAAGAGATGTTGATGTAGTGTAATGGCCATGTTAGAATGAGGCTGGGATGCCCTTCTTTGAATGTCACCTCAAATAAGCTTCAGCAAAATATTTCTGAACACACCAGGAGGCATTCTGTGTCACTCCTCCCATTTATAGAACAGAGAAAAAAGGCCTCAGTCCTGTCACTGCGCCATCCCCAGAATTCTGGAATTTAAAACAGCATTGCTCCACAGATTTAAACAGGTTTAACTTCCCAATCCAAAGATTTGCACCAGCTGCAATATTTTCAGAACTGACAGAGGTCTTATGTTAGATTCCAATGATGTAATGTTCCCCTTCCAATCTTGACAGCGACAGACCAAGAAAGGGATCTTGGGGTGGTAGTGGATAGCTCAATGAAGATGTCAACCCAGTGTGCGGCTGCTGTAAAAAAGGCAAATTCCATGCTGGCCGTAATTAGACGAGGAATAGAGAATAAAACTGCTGATATCATACTGCCCTTGTACAAATCTATGGTGAGACCACACTTGGAATACTGTGTACAGTTCTGGTCACCACACCTAAAAAAGGATATTACAGAGCTTGAGAAGATGCAGAAAAGAGCAACCAAAATGATTAAGGGACTAGAGCAACTGTCCTGTGGGGAGTGGTTAGGACTCTTAGGGCTGTTTAGCTTGGAAAGAAGGCGGCTAAGGGGAGACATGATAGAGGTCTATAAAATTATGCATGGTTTGGAGAGAGTGGACAGGGAGACGTTTGATGGGACTGCTATTAAAGCAGGAGGGGGAGAAGGATCCAGCTCCATGCTTCTCTTTCTCTTTCACTCTTACACACACCATCCCTCCTGTCTCATCGTCCAAGCCCCTATTCTCCCAGCTGTGGGAAAGCCCTTCCTACCTGCTCCTTGGGTTGAATTTAAATATTCCAGGAGCTGGGATCCTGTCTTTCTTCTTACTCCCCCAGCTTTTTACACTACAGAGAATCAGGAACTGTGAGAGGAGGGTAGAGTTGCCAGGTCCCTCTTAACCACCAGCGGGAGGTTTTTGGGGTGGAGCCTGAGGAGGGCAGGGTTTGGGGAGGGGAGGTACTTCAATGCCATAGTGTCCAATTGCCAAAGTGGCCATTTTCTCCAGGGGAACTGATTCTATCGGTTGGAGATCAGTTGTAATATCAGGAGCTCTCCAGCTAGTACCTGGAGGATGGCAACCCTAGAGGAGGGGTGGGGAAGAGGGCAGGAATGAGGAATGACTGCTTGTCATAGCCTGTTGTGAAGGTAAAGGGGGGGACCATTAATGCACTTAGGATATTACTCTTCTTAGGACAGCATTGCATGTGCAAACCTGAGCTCTTTAGAGGAAGAATGGAATAAAATATAATGAATAAATAGCTTCAGCAATAACTGTGTCCCATGGACCCCCGAGAGTAGGTTTTCTGTTTGCTAAAAACTAAATTCACAGATGATCCTGTAATATTTGATCAAATGTTGAGGATATGGTTTCCCCATACCCTTCCAGTGAGTTTTTTTCTCTGTAGTTGCCATGACATAGATGACCCAGGCTAGAACCGATCTGGTCAGACCTTGGAAGCTAACCAGAGTTGGCCATGATGAATATTTGAAGGGGACACCACTAATGAATTCCAAAGTTGCGGTACAGAGGAAGGCAATGGTCAGCCACCCTAAGGTAATGGTAAAGGTCCCCTGTGCAAGCACCGGGTCATTCCTGACCCATGGGGTGACATCATATCCCAATGTTTACTAGTCAGACTTTGTTTATGGGGTGGTTTGCCAGTGCCTTCCCCATAACCACCCTACAGGTAGTGAAAACCCTACAGGGTCACCATAATTCGGCTGTGATTTGATGACATTTTATACACACAAAGTGACAAATGCTCCTTAAGTCAGCCTATAACCACTTAGTTCCTCTACTGTAGGGCAGGAACTAGTGTGGATCACTAATAGTGTGGATTAGTGTGGATCCCTAATAGTGGTCAGACTTCCCTGAAACAATTCTTTACCTGCAAAGAGAGAGCATTGGATGTGTTCTAGTTCACTTTCAGTCCATGTGGAATTATCACTGAGGTTTAAAGTCCTAAGGCAACCTCCTGCATGAGTTGAGTTTTCTTCCCAGGGTACATCTTAGACTGATACACAAGGTAGACAAAGTGATGTGAAAAAACTGAAAATCACTGCCCTATAGCACATGGAACTTCCTCCTCGCATATACATTGATAAAGCCTGACCTGCTGGCGATTAACTTTGAAAGAGTTCTTGGGATATGGTGAGTAGTTCACAATTTCAGCTCAGTGTATGGGCAGAGGTAAAAAGGTGAAGCGTCAGTTAGGAAAGGAACTGAAATGAAAAACAAACATGATGAGTCTTGGGAACACCGGTGTACATTGAAAGGGGGTACAGATCTGGTCACGCCATTTCAAAATGGATAACAATTAAAAACTCAGAACTAAACAAAACACAGCTGATGACAGAAATTATCTGAGTTCTGTGGCGAGGTTCATTTATTTATTAGATTTGATTTGTATTCCACCGCCCCCAAACTTTCAGCATAGCTTCAGAGGACCCTTCTTGCAAGAACCCCCAGGTTTTGTAAAGATTGGATCGGGGGGGTGAAATATGGGGCCGGGAAGGGGTCCCCTCACCCTTAATGTGCATCTCTGACAATGGGGGTTTGCAATTAGCAGAGCTTACCTCCCAGCCCAAAGCTCCCAGCCCCGACAAACAGCTGAGCTGCGGGGAGCAAGGGCGGGGCAGGTGCCAAGAAGATGGAATAGAAGACAACCACAGTAAGACCCATTTTGGGGCTTTTCTCTATATTTTTCTCCTGTGTGTGTGTGTGTGGGGGGGAAGCAGTCTGTGTATGTGTGAGGAGGGAGCAGTTTCTATGGGTGGGTGGGGGAGCCAAAGGGGGATTTCGCCCGTTCTGCCTGGGGGGGATGCCCCCTCCAGTCTCTCTCTCCCTGGTTTGAGGGGGGGGAGGCTTCAGTTGTGTGTCCTCAGGTTTTCCCTCATTCATAAGATCGGTTAGGTCTATTTTGATGCTTGCTCAAAACTGGTTTTCAAATTGTGACTTAAAGAATGCATTTGCCTGGTCCCGAGTCCAATGCAAAAGGGGAAATTCCACCCCTCCTGCTCCTTATGCATAGCTAGCGTGCCTCTGTCCCTTTCCATGGTTTGCAAACTCCCAGGTGTCAGATGTTGCTTTGCATGGTTGCAAACGTGTTGCTTTGCATGGTTTGCATGGTTTGCAAACTTCTTTGCACCTGCCCCGCCCTTGCTCCCCCCAGCTCAGCTGTTTGTCAGGGCTGGGAGCTTTGGGAGTGGGCAGCAAGCTCTGCTAATTGCAAACCCCCATTGTCAGAGATGCACATTAAGGAGGGGGGGACCCCTTTTGGGGCCCATATCTCAGCCCCCCGACCCAATCTTCACAAAACTTGGGGGTTCTTGCAAGAAGGGTTCCCTCAAGCTACACTGAAAGTTTGGGACCTCTGCCCCCCAAAATGCCCCCCCGGAGCCACGGAAAGGCGATATTGTGTTTTTAATGGCTTTATTCGGCCGAATTTTCCCCCGAACTCCGGATCTCATGCCGAATTCCACGGACCCGAAGCGGGGGAGTTCAGACTTCGGCATTTCCCAAATAAAAACGGGCCAAATTTTACCGAATTTTTTTTTCAACAGCCTTAATGTGCACCAGAAGTGACATCATCACGTCATCGACGACCATGGGGACACTCTGGTATTTGACAAAACTCTATGGTAGAAGCCATTTTTACTATTGAGTTTTGCCCAAGCACTAGAGCGTCCCCACCGTTATCAGCAACATGATCCCGTCACTTCCAGTGCATGCAGAAGTGCTGTCGCCACATTGCAAACAACTGAGAACAAGTTTACTGGTTTATGGCTGGTAAGTTCCCCAACCGGCTAGCTGAACCCTACATAAAATCAACACTGATTTCTTTCATTATTTTTCTCCTGCCAGCCACAGGAGTGACAGCTGAAAACAGGAGCTGGGGTTGTGGATCCCCAAGAACCAGGTAAGCCTACTGGTGGTAGATGCTTTGAGAATTAATGGTTAGAAAGCTGATCAGAAATTAAGCAATAAATGCATGCACATATCAATTTATGGATATAAAGCATCTGAAGCCTTTCTGCAGTCTGTACCTCTCCCAGCATGGAAGAGATGTTCTGTGCAGTCCCCATGGAGGCTTGAATGTAGCAACCAGAGCCACTGAAATTTTTATAGTGCCCAGCAAATTGCTTCCTTTGTAAGTCTTTGAAGAGAATTTTGTCTTTGAAACATTTGCAAGATGAACTGCTCTCATCCAGATTCTCATTTTGAATGCATCCAATACATTACTTGGGGAAAACAAATGGGGGAAAATATTCTCCTGCAGTCATTCTATAAGAGCATGAGAACTTGACAGCTGTGCTTGGTGGCTCAGCCTCAGAATGTGCTAGGCATCTAAAATTCAAAACCAGCCCCTTGGTTTCTGGTATAGTGATTTGAATAGGGAACATTTATGTTACTTTGCTCAGAGCGGGTTTTTTAATCAATTATTGTTGAATTATTGAATTGTCAGGCTTCACATATTGTGAAATGAAGCCTGCACCACCCCAGTGTGGAGTGCTGTCTGCTAGGGAGAAGGCAGTTCTTCTCAGGCCCTTACAGTGCAATCCTATGCAGAGTTACTCCAGTCTAAATCTTCTAGCCATTGAAAAGGCAATGGAATTATTGACAGACACTGAAGCCATCATTTGTATTCCATGAGGCACCAGTATGGTTGCAAACGTGTTGCTTTGCATGGTTTGCATGGTTTGCAAACTTCTTTATATCAATTTTGTTTGTTTTTCTAAACTTTTAGTGTATCACTTTTCCCATTTAGAGCTGATACGTGGTTTTGCTAGCCAACTGCGCATTTTCATAATGTTCAGTCCTCTCAATCCACATCATCAAAAGCAATCTTTGGCTTGCATGAACACTGTGTACCATAATGCTCAAACGACCCCAGTTTCACTCTACAAGCAAATCTTTTGGCATAACTAAAGACTGAACACTGAAAATATTGAATAATTGACATTCTTAAGGCACAAGTGGTGAAGTCTCATCAACATAATTCTGCAGCTCCTTCAGATGCAGCAATGCTTCCAAATCTTGGCATAATAAATGCTATTTATTTAGGATTTCAGCTTGGAAAGGGCATACTAATGCAAGGTGTGTCGTTGAAGGAACACCTGTTTCCCAAAACATTTCCCAAGATGGAGAAATAATTATGCTGCGTATGATCTGCTTTCATGATCAGAAACTATGTAGTAAATTGAGACTCATTACCATATTCCTTAATATTAATCTTCATTTGAATACTGTTTGGAAGCTGCAGTGGGTGCAGGATACCACTGTGCTGGCAGGCATTGTTAGGGATGCCAAACCTGGGGATCCCCTGCCCCCAGGCCCCATTGCCCAGCACCACTCTAAGCAGCATGGGTAGGGTTGCCAATCTCCAGGTAATAGCTGGAGATTTCCTGCTATTACAACTGATCTCCAGCCGATAGAGATCAGTTCACCTGGAGAAAATGGCCGCTTTGGCAATTGGACTCTATGGCATTTAAGTCCCTCCCCTCCCCAAACCTCACCCTCCTCAGGCTCCGCCTCAAAAACCTCCTGCAGATTTTAAAGAGGGACCTGGCAACCCTAAGCATGGGAGAGAAAAAAATATAAAACTCCTGCAGCACCAGAAATTCTTACCAGAAGTGACAAAAGATAGCTCTAGGAATTGCAGGAAACTATGGTTTTACCATAGAGTTTCCAATTATTCCTTGAGGCGTCCTTTGTCTCTTCTGGGGTAGCTCTAGGAATCTCTGGAAACTCTATGGATTTGCCATACAGTTCCCAGCAACTTCTACAACCACCTTTTGTGACTTCTGTTTTTTTTAATTGTTAATGACATAATACCCACATGACATTGTGCCCCCCTAGCCCCACTCACAACCCTCCTGCTAGTTGCCAGGCAACCCTAGGCAGTGTGACAAAAGGATCCTGATCCAATCAATGGCACTGGTCTAGACACATGGCCCACACACAGCTAACAGGTAGAGTTGCCAGGTCCCTCTTTGCCACTGGTGGGAGAATTTTAGAGCGGATCCGGAGGAGGGTGGGGCTTGAAGAGGGAAGGGACTTCAATGCCATAGAGTCCAATTATCAAAGTGGCCATTTTCTCCAGGTGAACTGATCTCTATTGGCTGGAGATCAATTCTAATAGCAGGAGATCTCCGGCTAGTACCTGGAGGCTGGAAACCCTACTAACAGGGAACAAAACCCCCTATTAAAAATAGAGTTGACAGCAATTTTTAAAAAGCTGTATGAATGAATTCAAATATTCCCATTCTCATCTGATTTCTTCCTTTTGAGGAAGGAAACTTGTGAGCCTTCATTTTTGCAACAGACTCTCTCCCCTCATGCTGAACTTTTCCTGTTCAAATGAGCGTGGTTTCCCTTGTTACTTTCACATCAATGACATATAAACTACACTTGCATATAACTAGTGTAAAATGGAATAAAAGAAACAAAATAATAATCCAAAGAGGAAAAAAAAAGAAAATGTGGACTATGATGGTGACATACATGTGAGTCATGTAGGGCTCTGTGGGGGGCCAGGCAGTGTCTGTCTTCCTCTTGGTCTAGCCAGAAGGCTAGGCCAGAAGTGGTGAATCACTGCTGTCAATTGAGCAAGGATGTGGAGGACTCTGATCTGGAGAAGCGGGTTTGATTCCCCACTCCTCCACATGAGTGGCGGAGGCTAATCTGGTGGACTGGATTTGTTTCCCCACTCCTACATAAATGAAGCCAGCTGGGTGACCCTGGACAAGTTACAGTTCTTTTAAGAGCTCTCCCAGCCCCACGTACCTCACAGGGTGTCTGTTGTGGGAAGGGGAAGGAAAGGTGATTGTAAGCCGGTTTGAGTCTTCCTTAAGTGGTAGAGAAAGTCGGCATATAAAAACCAACTCTTCTTCTTCATCATCTAAGAGGCAGTAGCAGGGGAGAAGATGGAGGAATGTCTGAGACAGTGCCCTCGGCCACACTTACCTTATGGGAAGCTCCCAGCCATTCAGAAGGAACTCCTATGCAGAATATGGCTGCTCTCAGACCATCTGAGACTATCTGGGAAGTATCAGCTAGGCTCGCTGACTCCTCACCACTCCCCAAAAGCAAAAGGATAAACTATCAAAGAGCCTGGAGGGTTTTGCTGGGGAAACCAATGCCTGGAGAGAATCAGGCTCCTCCTGCTATCACAAATATGTATATCCCACCTTTCTCCTTAGAAGGACTCAAAACAGTATACAATAGAATAAAAGCCATAGAAATTAGCCAGTAAACAAGCAATCACACAAGATCTGGAGAAGATGTAAGGGGTTACCGCATTATGTATTCCCAGCGATGTATTAAGAGTTTGAAAATGTTATAAAAAATACTGTTCACACTTTGTTTGGCCCCTTTAGCTGTGAAGATGTCTTCCAACCATTTTTTAGCCGTGGCATCCAAAAACCCTTTTAAAGCAATGTTTTTTATAATATTTTCAAACTCTACATCGCTGGAAGTACATAATGCGGTAACCCCAGTAGTTGGACTCATGGGTGGCTTATTTGAAGAAACAGGATGTAAACCATGAGCCAAAAGCCCTTTGGCTCTTGTCTCTTGGCTTGTGACAAAGGGTTCACACTAGGATTGCCATCCTCCAGGTACTAGGTGGACATCTCCTGCTATGACAACAAATTTCCAGCCGATAGAGATCAGTTCACCTGAAGAAAATGGCTGCTTTGGCCATTGGACTCAATGGTATTGAAGTCCCTCCCCTCCCCAAACCCTGCCCTCCTCAGGCTCCACCCCAAAAAACTCCAGGTATTTCCCAACCCAGAGCTGGTGACCCTAGTTCACACCTTGGGCTGCACCTAAGCTTTATTGGGTATCTGAAACAGGAAGAGAAAATCCAACCCTCCACAAAAACATGTTAAACAGCTGATAAGATGTTCCTCCTCCTCTTTCACTCCCTGGTCAACATTGGGAAGGTGGGGAGAGGAGCTTGACCAATGGCTTCCATTTTCTGCTTCAGCCCCGTATTTTCCATCCAGTTTTGTTTGGACCTTTAAACTAGCATACATTTAAACTACCACAACATTTTATCTCTGTTCTTCAATTTAGAGCCCTAGATTATACTCGGGCCTCTCTGGTTAATTTAGAAGTTTCATTTTTAAGGGCAAATAATTCATGAAAGAAACTTTGAGGAAGATTAGGTATTTATGAAATAATTTGAACCATCAGGAGATAAAGAAGAGGTCATTTTTGATCATGAAACAGTAGGTATGCTTTTCAGTAGACTTAAAAAAAAAAAAAAACCTTAATCCTCTGCCTGTTTTTATGTGCTTTGAGGCTTTTCTGAAAGACATTGAAGTATTTCATCAATTACTTATTATGAATCTTGCCATATGTAGACTGTCTAGTATGCACTACTAATGATTGTCTTAAATGTTTAATATCGAATTTGGAAAAAAAAATCAAGAGGTGGCTCACAGGCACAAAGAATTTTGGTTGATTGTGTTGTCTAAAATTTCAATGCTTTAATTTTGCACTGGAGGAGCTTTGATTCTGCTTAAAGTTACTGTGGATGCAATGGGGGGGAGATAATTTTTTTTCAGATTGCCCCTTCCTGAAGAAGACCCCTTAATAACCCCCAGCTATTCCTGGGAGGTCTCCTGTTCCCACAGGAGCAGCATTTTGTTTCAGGCTGCTGTGGGAGGGAATAATTGGAAAACTGCCCTTCCACCTTGCGCTTGTGGAAATTGTAGGTGGGATCCGCTATTGTCTGATAAAATTTTTGATTTCTTCAAAAAGAAAAACAACTGGTGAGGAGTATATAATTAAATGAGAAAACAGGCTGGATCTAACCACCTTTTCTGCTGGTGAAAAAGGAAGAAGAGGTCCCCTTTGATCACAACTAGGGTTGCCAACCTCCAGGTACTATGCTCAGCCTGCTCAGCAGTTGCGAGATTCAAGAGGCGTGATTGGCCAGCACTTGTCAGCTGACCGCATCATCAAGTACATCCTTTCAGCTTGTCAGCTGACCGCAACTTCAAGTGCATCCTTTCAGCACAGCACACAGGATTTTGCTGCCGGACGTACAGACTTTTCTTCCCTGGGGGTTTTATTTGTTACCAAAGGTGTTTTTCTGTATAACAGGGCCACCTTGTATAACTTAAAAAGAAAGTGTAAAGAGTTGTTCTTTAAAATTGGTAACGGCTGAAAAGACTTGTACACGTTGATGTTGATGCTTTGAATCAAACATTATTGAATATATTTAAGGTCATAGTGGCTGTGTACTGAGAATTTTTTCTTTAGGGATTGCACAACATCCAGGTACTAGCTGGAGATCTCCTGCTATTACAACTGATCTGCAGCTGATAGTTCACCCGGAGAAAATGGCCGCTTTGACAATTGGCCGATCTCAGGTAGCAGCTTTTAGGATTGGACCTAAGATGCTGCCTAAGATGCTAAAGAGCTACTTCCAAGCAGAGGCAATAACACTGAATTACAGAGACCAATTGCCTGACTTGTTGTAAGGCAACTTTATATACTCAGTTCATCCACTGGTCTGTAAGTTTTTTTCTGAAAGTTTTGATGTACAAAATCAATCAGCTTCAGCTAATAGGAATCAAAACAAAACAACAAAAACTTTACCACCCAATTGTTTCTGAATTACTGCTTTGAATTGATTTCTATCACCAAAGACCATTCCTGCTGTACTTTCCTACACAGAAATAGAACTTGATTCTACAACTTCAATCATGTTGAACAAAATATATTGATTTCCGCCCCCTTTCTGTGTGTAGCACTAATGCCAATAAAACCTTAATAAAATAAAGCCAAATCTCCTGACCTTTTTTTTCCTTTTCAGTAATGCAAAACTGAACTCTACAGGAAAAAAAATTCTAATCAGTCAAAGAATTTTTTTGATAAGGTCTAGCTTGTACTTTCAGCAAATGCCGATGCTGATAGGGATTAAAAAACCCACAGAAATAAAATGTATGACATTTCCATAGGTTTTATATATAGTATTGATTATTATTTTATCCCATCCTTTCATTAAGGGGTTCAGGATGGCATAAATGTTCCTCTGTGACTTATCCTCGCAACAACCTTGGGAGGTAGGGTAGCCTAAGATAGAGTGATTGGCCCAAGATCATTCAACGAACTTCATGCTGCATTCAGTTCTGGTCCAACACTCTAACCACATCACCATACTGACTCACAGATCAGCACTCTCATTATGAACGTCAGCATGTGGGGCTTTGAATATTTCCCTAGGGGCATCTCTGACTTGCAACAGACTTTGATGATGTTCATTATGGCTTCCTTTCCTAATTAAAGAATAGAGGTTTGGCTGGTGAGATGGCGCCTTACACAGGGACATGTTGGGAGCTCGTCTAGCCTAGTAGTGGTAGTGGTTCCCTAATTGGTTATACTTACTAGGGATAGGATTGGCAACCTCCAGGTGGTAGCTGGAGATCTCCTGGAATTACAACTGATCTCCAGGCAACAGAGATCAGTTCACCTGGAGAAAATGGCTGCTTTGGCATTATACCCCATTTAAGTCCCTTCCCTCCACAAACCCCGCCCTTCTCAGCTTCACCCCCAAAATCTCCAGGTATTTCCCAACCCGAAGCTGGCAACTCTAACTAGGGAACCTATATTTAAGCTATTCTTAAAAATTGTATTGTCTACCACAGAGCTATGAATGATATAATGTTAGGAGCTAGATCATAGAAGGAGTGAGAAACGATGTTGTAAACACAATGATGGGGCCACATTGTGGAGAAACAGTGTTCACTTGTGCCTGATATGAGGTCAAGATGTTTGCTAAGTTATGATGACTTATTGTGAGTCTATGCGATTTGTGTAAAAAAAAAGTGCCGCTTTTTCTACCATCATGCCAGCATTCAAGGCAGTTTTCAGTGCATTCAGATATACCAGGAAACAACCCCCAGTTCCTCAAATATGCCAAAGACAGTTGCAGATAAATAGGTTTTGGGATGGAGTTCCATAGATAGGGTGTAACTACAGAAAAGACCCTGTCTTTGGTAGACACTTAACTAACTTCTGAAGGTGGGGACATCTAGACCAGTGTCTCTGATCAGTCTCGATTTATGGACACACACACCCAAATCCAAAGGTAGCCTCACCAGCCATGTACTGTGACCTGCCCAGGTGATCCACAATCCCTGTTTTTGCATAGGTAAGGCAGGTAGCAAAGCCAGGTTTATCATGCCCCTTTTGGGCTGACATACAAATCTGAATGGGTGTGCTCAATAGCCAGTTTATTTGATTCCTTGTTGATGACCTCCAAAAACTGAGTCGTTCATCTGCAAAAATTTGCCACAGGGGAGCACTGTGTATCACTGTGACTGTGCCAACTAGTAGCCATTTTTACTAGTAGCCATGAATACCCCTCTCCTCCATGAACATGTCCACTCCCCTCCGCTTCCTATTTTTCAGCCAGCTTTCAGTCCATAAGAGGACTTATCCCATGACTATGAAGTTTGCTTAGCAGTCTTTGGTGGGGGACTTTGTCAAAAGCCTTTTGGAAATCCAAATACACGATGTCCACAGGATCAGTCCTGTCCATTTGCTTATTGACACATTAAAAAAACTCTTAAAAAGTTAATGAGACAGGACCTACCTTTACAGAAGCCACGTTGGGTTTTGTTCAGCAGGACTTGCCCTTCTATATGCTTGACAATTCTATTTATAATAATGCTTTCCATTAATTTATCTGGAACAGACATTAAGCTAACTAGCCTGGAATTTCCTGGGTCCCCCCATGAACCTTTTTTTAATAAATGGGTGTTACATTTAGGGCTGTGCATATCGATAAACCTTAAATGAAAAAATACTGAAAAAAGCCATTTCGGTAAATTGCGGGTTTGCCAAGTCCCTAAAACTGGGGAGGATGGCAAATCCAAATTTGCAAACCCCGAAAAAGCCGGATAAAAAGTTGGGAACTGCTTTCTGCGGCTCCTGGGGGCATTTTTTGCAGGTAGAGCCCGCACATTTTCAGCATGGCTCCAAGGGATTCTCCTTGCAAGAACTCCCAAGTTTGGTAAAGATTGGGTCAGGGGGTCCAGAGTTATGGGGTCTGGAAGGGGTTGCCCCATCCTCCTCCATGGAAAAGAAATAGTGGTCTGTATTCAGATTCTTTAGTGGGATCTTCGCTATGTATCTTTATGGAGGAGGCGGGCTTTAAAACATGGGAAAGTTCGCCCCGCTCCTCCATAGAGTTACAACGTATCCAGATACAATGTATCTCTATGGAGGAGCGGGGTGAATTTCCCATGGTTTAAAGCCTGCCTTCACCATAGAGATACATGGCAAAGATCCCACTAAAGAATCTGAATACAGCCACTTAGCTATTTCTTTTCTATGGAGGAGGATTGGAGGTGACCCCTTCCAGACCCCATAACTCTGGATCTCCTGACCCAATCTTAACCAAACTTGGAGGTTCTTGCAAGAAGAGTCCCTTGGAGCCACGCTGAAAATTTGCGGGCTCTACCTGCAAAAATCCCCCCCAGGAGCTTCAGAAAGCCCCATAGGCTTTATTGGACCAGGTTTTGGGGGGACACCCAGAAAAAAGCCGAATTCCCATATTTACCAGTATGGAAATGTGGCTTACTTTGGGTTTCCCCCACAAAAAATCGGGTCCAATAAATCCGAATCTGAAATTGAAGAACTCTAGGATGAATACCCAAAGGATGCCATATCTGAACACAGTAATTTGGATGCAAGTTGCATTAATATCAATAGAGATTCTTTTAAAAATACAGAAAGAATGGGAGATGTATGATTTTATGATTTGTTTGTATTTATGCAGAACAGATTTCCTTTCTCTTAGTACATACCCTACCACACACACAAACACTGGCAGATAGATTATTTACAGTTGTTGTGGGTATTTTGCAGACTCTTCTGGTATAGGCTGAGAAATTCAGATTTGACAAATGTGCCTGGCAGGAAATAGAGAGCATTTGGCACATGGATCCAAGATAAGGATGTGATCAAAATATTCCCTGGCATTGTAAAAAAAAGTGTTTGAGAAAGACAGATTTATTTGCAGCCTAAGGAATGAATGTATTGCAATATATTTCCTGGCAGAAGGTGTGCATTCACTGATGCAGTTCAAGTCTGGTTGTGATGGATATTGTCCTCACAATCTTCTCAAAGTGTGAGGCAGATGCCTGAGGTAATCTGTGGCTTTTTCTGGAAACATGCATAAATCCTATTTTTATGTTATATTTTTATATTATATGGATGTACCACAGTCACATGAACATTAAACGTATACGATTGTGCTGAATGAGATGGGCCATGACTAGGGTTGCCAACCTCCAGGTACTAGCTGGAGATCTCCTGCTTTTACAACTGATCTCCAGCCAATAGAGACCAGTTCACCTGGAGAAAATGGCGACTTTGGCCATTTTCTATGGCATTGAAGTCCTTCCCCTCCCCAAACCCCACCTTTTTCAGGCTCCACCCCAAAAACCTCCCACCCCTGGCAAAGAGGCACCTGGCAACCCTAGCCATGACTCAATGGCATGATTTGCATACAGGATGTCCATGGTTTATTTGGTACATAATTTTTAACCTGTTCTTGCTCCAAGAAAATCAAGGCTGTATATATGTTTCTTCCTTCTTCTGTTTTATCGTCACAGAACCTTTTGAGGTAAATTAGGCTTTGGGAGAATGGCTGGGTCTAATCTACTCAGTATATTTTGAAGTGAACAGAGATTCAAATCAAGGCCTCCACAGACTTAATACACTAACAATTTGTTGGTCCTAGCATGCAACAAGTATTTAGAACAGAGACTAGACAGAGCCTTCTGGTAGGAACCAAGTTTAATAATGTTTTAACCCCCCCCCCCCAATTTTGGTATATTTCCAGCCAGGCAGGAAATTAACCCTTAGGTTACCATGGTCTTTTATGGATGGGCACTTTGACTTACTTTCTCCGCTGGTCCACCTCGGTTTTTCATTGAGGTTATACATGAGTTTTCCGTCCCTTAGAGATGACCTTGTGCCCAACCTGCACAATGTCCAGGTCTTCCTGATCCTGTTGTAGTGTGATTCTTCAATCTCCTCTGAGACCAGCCAGGGTCAAATCATCCCCATTTCCATGCATAAGCCAAAGTGTGGGAGAGGGGAGCTTTGGGGTGTGTGTGATGTTTTTTTCTCACAGTAAGCACTACAGCCAACTACACAGCAGCATTTTCAATGGGCAGGGAGTCAAACACTTCTGGATTTTTGTTGGTTATTCTGCAGTACTTTGGAAACCCCAGGACTTTCTCCAGGGCAAACAACAACATGCGTAGCATTTTTAGGATTCAGAAGTGTGGGTCAAGAGAGCCTTGAACCCCAGGTATCCCATGCATAAAAGACCCACAAGTCCATTTTCTTACAGATAAAGGATCCCAGGAGTTGGGAAAGATCTCTCTCTGCCTGAAACACTGGAGAACCTTTCCTTTTATTTCAAGCTAATCCGACCAAAGATCTTGAGCACAACATACATAAGACAAAAACAAAATTTACAACATCATAGAGTGATAGAATATTATAAACAATATGGTTTTAAAATCTTGGAATTCATAAATTATTTTAAAATTACAAATATAAGAATAGATAAATATTTTTATAGGGAGCAATATAGACAGTACATTGATAATATTTCTGTTTAGCACATGATTTAATTTTATCGTGATTTTAAAGACAGGACTATTGCCAAATATTTGGCGACACTAGAGAACCATGGCCAATCAAAGTAGGCAATATGAAATGAGATGAACCAAGCCAGCATTCCACCATGGACCTTATGAGCTGTTTCTATCAGAAGCAAGTGCAAAGCAGGCTATGAACACAACAGATAGTGACGAGTCTAGAAATTTGTGAGAGTAGAGCCCTTAGTAAGATTATAGGGGTGTATTACAAGTAGAATTGTAGAATCACAGGGTTGGAAGGGGCCATATAGGTCATCTAGTCCAACCCCCTGCTCAATGCAGGATTTGTTTCCCCACTCCACATGAAGCCTGTTGGGTGACCTTGGGCTAGGCACAGTTCTCTCTGAAATCTCTCAGCCTCACCTACCTCACAAGGTCTCTGTTGTGGGGAGGGAAAGGGAAGGTGATTGCAAGCCACTTTGAGACTCCTAAGAAGTAGAGAAAAGTGGGGTATAAAAACCAATTCTTCTTCTTCTTCTAAGGTCATTTATACATGGGAGTTTTACCTGAGATTTGTTGCTTGCTGGACCCACACTTTCCTGTTGGGAATCTATGCACCAGCAGTCTCCAAGCTCAAATCAAGTCCTGCCCTTTTAAATGCTGCTTGGTAATTGGCTTACTTGTAGTGCTTACTGTGAGAGAAAATTCCCTACCCCAAACCCAGTTGCCACATAAAAAGGCATTTTAAGAACAACAACATAAAAAAATGGAGCAATCTGAAAGGGAGAAATCCAAGCCTCAGTTTTAAAAAGATTTTCTTCTGCTCAGAAAGAGCTCTGAGGAAGCAGTATTACAATCCCCACCTCTGGACATGCTGCTTTGTAATAGGCAATGAGCAAAACCAAGCTTGGGTGCCCCTCACTTTGCCTTATGCATGGGGATTTAACCCAGGCTTTACTCAGGGAAGATGGAAGAGTTGGGTCAACAGAGGAATGGGAAGACCCGGAAATTGCGAGGGCTGGCAGTGAGGTCATCTCTAATGGATAGAAAACTCATGCATGGCTCTAAGGAAAAACTAAGATAGACCGGGGGGAAATGTGAAAGTACCCACACATAAGCAACCTAATTCAGTGTAGGGAGAGGAGGGAACAGACATGAACATTGGGGGTGGGGTGAGCGGGATAAACAGAACAAAGAGAAGAGAAAAGAAAAGAAAAGAAAAGGGGAGAAAAAGAGATGGGAAATGAGTACATTTATGTGTTTATAACACTGATTTATTGACACACGGATAATATTGAAAATGCATAATGCAAGGGAAAATATGTGGCATGAAAATAAAGAACCACAGGCTTGATACTTCTGCCATAAAATGACAGGAAATGCAAGTTATAAGCATTTTGATTAATAAATATAAAACGAGAGAAACTAACTCAAAGTTCAAAATTTCTGATCATAAAGGCAGGGATGAGAAACTTGAAATCAGCCTTATGCAAGAATGTCCCCATTTTCTTCTGTAAATTGTTGAGGGGTAGCTCACTGCTTCCCACATGCTTGCATTGTAATGTAAACCCTAAACCAAAATGAAGCTAACTTATAAAATGCACCCCCCCAAAAAAATCCAAGATAAAACTCTCTTTGGCAACTCAAGAGAATTTACTGGGGCCAATTACACATCATAACACCCACTACCCAAGTGTTAGAGTCAGTAATAATTTATTTGACAACACTTAAAAGTTCAGTTTGGAAATTAGGTCTGTCATTTGAAAAATACTGTGGCTCCTTCTTCAACATCACTTTGAGATTGTCCTGGTTTGATGTCATGTCAAAGCGGCATTGAATCAGCAGAAGCTTTAAAGCCCCCACCCCCAGCTTCTAGCTGCAAGTCTTCCAAACAGCCTCCGTGTGCTATATAAAATCTTTCCGAGAACAGAACCTCATACTGGGATGCCCTGGCGCAGGCAATCACTCTCAATCAATCCTTTTAAATAATTTCTCGCTAGCCCTTATTATCACTAAAAGCAAGAATGTCTCAAGGCACTATCAGAAGATTCTAGGCAACTCTCGGCAACAAGACTTGTTTGAAAGTGAACTTCAAACTGGAAAAAAAAAGAACAAAACCATATGTTTTAGACTACAGAAATTGAGGAGGAAGCATGTGTTCATCTAGAGAGGGCATACATTTGCTTGTTTGCCAAAAATGTAAAACTTTATCAACGTGATGGTGGCAGTTTTGATTCCTTTCTAAGGAATGATAGGCTAAGTACTCGGTCAAGGGCCTGTATATTATGATTACAATCCAATGATTTGCTCTTGCACATAGTAAACTTCCTTAAACTGAGCCAGACTGAATAGGGATGCCAATTCAAGCTTGGGAAATTCCTGGAGATTTTGGTAGTGCCTGGGGACAGTGGTTTTTGGCCAGGAGAAGGAGATCAGCAGAGATGTGAAGTCACAGAGTCCACCCTCTGAAGCTACCATTTCCCCCAAGAAAATTAATCTATACAATCTGGAAATCAGTTGTAATTCTGAGAGAACTCCAGGTGCCCCCTGGAGGATGGCAGCTCTCAGTCAGCTAGCTCAATACTGTCTAATGTAACTTGAAACAGCTCATCCTGATGTCTCTAGTTGAAGGTTCTCAGGTAACATGACCTTCCCCAGACTTGCAATTAAAAAACCTTTAAGTAACAATCCAGGAATTGGCATCTGTAACCTTATGCTTGCAAGGACAATGTTGCAGCTGATACAGGACAGTCACAAACCAACTCCTCAAATGACAGCAAGACCCAGCCATATGTCATAAAATGCTGGAACAGTAGCCCTCTGCAGATGTTCATGCCGCTGAGACCCTGCATAATGGGAGCACATGGTCCCTGTGATGCACCCAATAATTGTGAATGCCCTATCATGTGAACTGGGCATACTACCTCCATATGTGCACATTCTTGTTCACATGTGTGGAGGCAGTGCACTCATGGAAAATCCACGTGCTGCTCAATTCACATAATGCACCAAAGTATCTGTGGGACAGCCCGGCGACAATAGCCGTGGATGGTGGGCTCTCAGATCACATGACCATAACATCTACAAAGGGTTTTTTGTTCTCCTTTGTTCTGGAAAGACTATGTGAGATTTTGTCTGAACTGGCATTTGATGACGAGGCTCTAGTATGTGAGAGATAATTTAAATTGGTTTTAATACGCAGTGATTTGTATTTAATAGGCCATTTTATTTCATTTAATTAGGGGTTTTAAAGTATTATTAGCATCACAAGCTTTTATATCCCATCAGTTCATCAATCCACAGAATTAAATCTCAGATATCTGGCTATCACTTTTGTATCCTGACCTTTCTCCAGGGCACTCAGGGCAGCTCATGTGGTTATCTCCAGTGATATAGGTTGAGAGAGCAGATCACCCAGTGAACTCATTTTTATAGCCAAGTGGAAATGGGGACTTGAGCCTCCCTAGTCTAGAATATACCACAGCACCATATGGACTCTGTGCTGTTCAAATGGGGCATCTGTGAAGAATTGTGTGTGAGGAGAGGCGGTGGTGAAAATTATTTCAAAATCCATTCTCCCAGCCACGTATACATAGACATACAAATCTTCCTGCTAGAATTTTATGATTACTTAGGGGCTTGAGCAAGCGGCATAAAATGTCTTTATGGTTATGCCAGGAGGCACAGACCTGTTTAAAGGCCCCCCCCCACGCGCCTTCAGGGCGCCACCTGAAAGCGCGCGGGGGGCCCTTTAAACAGGTCTGCACCTCCCAGCTGGGAGGTGCAGATCTGTTTAAAGGGGGGGTGGAACAGGGGGGTGTTTAAAGGGGGGTGGGTGGAACAGATCTGTGCCTCCCGGCCGGGAGGCACAGATCTGTTTAAAGGGCCCCCCGTGCGCCTTCACAGGAGCCCCGTGAAAACGCGCGGGGGGGGCCTTTAAACAGGCCCCTCTGTGCTCTCTGCTCAGGCAGCGCAGAGGGGTTTAAAGACCCCCTGCCCCCCTTACCGGGACTCCCGGGTTGTCATCCCCTCTGCGCTCTCTGCGCGGGGGGCCCTTTAAACAGATCTGTGCCTCCCAGCTGGGAGGCGCAGATCTGTTTAAAGGGGCGGTGGTGGAACAGATCGGCGCAGACCTGTTTAAAGCCCCCCCCCCGCACCCTCATGGAAGCCCCGTGAAGGCGCGGGGGGCGGCCGAATCTACTGAATTTATTCGTCGAACTCCCAAAGTCAGCGAATTCGGCTCCCCCGTTTCCCGCCTTTTTTGAGTTTGGTTCGTCCCGAACCGAAAAACAGCCGAATCGGGGGAAATTCAGCTGTTTTTTCGGTTCGGGATGAACCGAATCAACAGCCCTATTTGCAACCATCGCTAAAACCCATTTCTCAATAATGGTAGCCAAGTCAGTAAGCAAAGTCGCTAGCACCTTCTCATAAGGAACAGCAGATACCAGGTATTTTGGAGCACCACCAACTTCAGCTGTCATCCTGCTCTAATGGGCACAGGCCATCCAAGTTATTTATTTATTTATTTATTTGTTTACTTCAGTTATATCCAGCCTTTCTCCCCAGTGGAGACCAAAGTGGCTTACATTCTTCTCTACACCTCCATTTTAGTATTTCATATTGTGATGCTATGGAACTCATTTCATTACTAACCTTGTAAAATAACGTGGGGTCAGAATCTCAAAGAGCCCCGTGACGCAGAGTGGTAAGCTGCCATACTGCAGTTGAAAGCTCTGCTCACGACCTGAGTTCGATCCCGATGGAAGTCAGTTTCAGGTAGCTTTCCATCTTTCTGAAGTCGGTAAAATGAGTACTCAGCTTGCTGGGGGTAAAGTGTAGATGACTGGGGAAGGCAATGGCAAACCACCTCGTAAAACATAGTCTGCCTAGTAAACGTTGGGATGTGACATCCCCCCATGGGTCAGGAATGACCCAGTGCTTGCACAGGGGACTACCTTTACCAGAATCTCAAAATGCAGATTGGTCCTCACAAGCCCTTCCAGTTATGCTGAACTACACCCCACCCCAGTGTGAGTCTTAATTCAGATGTTTTTAAATTCAACCACTATGTGAGGAATCATTTTCTTTCTTACAGCTATTGCTCCTTAAATATAAATTCCAGCTTTGTTCCAGACTCCAACAGCCGAGTATCCTAAGGCAATAGGATGATGACACACAATATATATGAAATGCTAGAGAATTGCTATGATAATTTCAGCCCAGTAGCTTGTTGGATAATAGAGAAAGTTTATAATGCCAGCATTTAAAGTGACAAGGCTCAAATGGCTCTGCTGGAGTTTGGAACTCAAAGTCTTGCTCATGGAGGAGAGGGCTATTCATGGCTACTAGTAAAAGGAACTAGTAAAGAGGAACATGCTTATCATATTAGGTGCTGTGAAACACAGGCAGGATGCTGCTGCAGTTATTTTGTTTGTGGGCTTCCTAGAGGCACCTGGTTGGCCACTATGTGAACAGACTGCTGAACTTGATGGACCTTGGTCTGATCCAGCATGGGCCTTTGTTATGTTCTTATGTCTTCTATCAAAAACCAAAGCATGGGGGAAAATGGAACTGGACTGGGAAAAGTGCAGAAGAGGGCAACCAAAATGGTTGGAGCAATGTTTCTATGAGGAAACGCTGGAGAGCTGGCAACTTTTTCAGTTCAGAAAGAAGGGAGGGGGCATGATAGAGATTTATAAAATTATGCATGGGATGGAAAAAGTGGATGGAGGAAACTTTTTCTGTCTTTTCCATAATACAGGAACCCAGAGTCACCCAATGAAGTTCATGGGCAATAGGTTCAGGACAGGTGAAAGGAAATAATTCTGTACTCAACAAGGAATTATATTGTGGAATTCACTGCCAGTGATTATTGTGATTGCCACGAGCACAGATCCCTTTCATGGTGGATATATCCATCAATGGCAACTAAGCCATAGTGACTGAAAGGAATGTCTCAGAGGCAGCAAACCTCTGAATACCAGCACTTGGAGGCAACATCAGGGGAACGTCTTGGCCTGGCCTGTCTGTTGGCCCACCTGGGCATTTGGTTGGCTACTGTGTGAAACAGGATGTTGGGCTAGATGGACCACTGGATATATCTACCCTGGTTCTTCCTTTGTTCTCAAACCTTAACAAATTGGTGGGGCCAACTAGCTGAATGTATTCAGAAGGTGGGTGGGGGAGAAAGGCTTAGACAATGGGCAGAATTAGAACTGAAATGAAATTTTGGTACCTGAGCATTGTGTATAGAGAGAGACAATGTGGTGTAGTTAGAATTTTGGGCTAGGACTGAGGAGACTCAGTGATGACTCCCCACTCAAGCATGAATCTCCCCTTGGGCCAATCAATGTCTCACCTACTGTGGTTTTTGTGTGGATAAAGTGAAGGTGGGCAGGCTATGCATGCCCCATGATACCCTTAAAGAAATGGTGGGATAAAAATGAAATTAACTCAACATTTGAAATTATTAGACGGTTTCATAGGGCATGTGCTTACATAATCTATGGACCAGCCCATAAATTGATACATTCTGAAAGAAATTAAGAAAGAAAGTGGTTTGTGATGAATGAAGCTCTGATTCCCACAAATTCTATAATTTCATTCTTTACTTTTTGCATGTCACAGCCTAGCTTCCAGCTGAATATATGTCCCTGCATTACATTGTGACCTTAGGAAATGATCTGGTCCTTGGGTACATCCAGTGTGGTGTAGAGGTTAAGAGCGGTGGACTCTAATCTAGAGAACTGGATTTGATTCCCCACTCCTCCACATGGGAGGCGGACTCTAATCTGGTGAACTGGATTTGTTTCCCCACTTTTCCACATGAAGCCTGCTGGGTGACCTTGGGCCAGTCACAGTTCTCTCTGAACTCTCTCAACCCCACCAGCCTCACAAGGTGTCTGTTGTGGGTAGGGGAAGGGAAGGTGATTGTAAGATGCTTTGAAACTCCTTTCCATAGAGAAAAGCAGGGTAAAAAACCCCAATTCTTCTACTTCTTCCTGAGTGCTGCTTTGCGCACAGAATTCCCCTTCTGCCGGCCAGAAGCCCCTTCTCCTGCATATGCAGATTTGTGCATGTGTTCACGGCCTGCATGCCTACATTGTCATGTGCAAGGACAGTGTAAGGATTTCCCTCTAACCCACAAGATTTATCTCTGCAGCTAGTAAAGTGTTTCCCTGGTAAGACTTCCTTGTCGGCTGTGATTGTGGACCTGTTCAATTTTCACAAGGAAAAGATGCAGTCTTAGAACTCTTTTGCATAGAAGATATTTGCTTATAATTAAAAAAAAATGAGATGGGATGCTTCCAGTCTGAAGCTCTTTGTCCAGCAAGAACAATGCTAGCTTGCTTAGGATTCTCAGGGTCTATATGGGATCGTGGCAAGAGTGCTAGATAAATCATTTAATTAAGCATTTAACGTATCACTTGTAATTATTTTCAATTAGCTGTAATGAAATGAGGATTGCACAAACAAGCAATATAATCTGGTGATAAGGGCCATTTAATTAATGTGAACAACATGGCCAGTACTAATTGATTCATGGTTTGATGATAGAGTAGTTCATTTTTAAACACCTGGGGCTTCTTCACACATCATATAGTATCCCCCCTCCCTTTTCTTTGCTATAGTGCCTATCATTTCTCAGTGGTATTTCTTAGTAGGTGGGTTCTGCAATTTTGTTCAGTTCTTCTTGACTTCATACGCTTTCATAAGAGTAAAGGAGACAAGCTGTCGCTCAGTGGCCAAGCAACTGGTTGGCATGCAGAAGGTCCCAGTTTCAACCCGCAGTATCTCGTTATCGAATCATAGAGTTGGAAGGGGCCATACAGACCATCTAGTCCAAGCCCCTTCTTAATGCAGGATCAACCTAGAGTATGCCTGACAAGGGCTTGTCCAGCCTCTGCTTAAAGACTGCCAGCGAAGAGGGCGAATGTTATCACAATCTTCAACAAAGGGAGGAAGGATGACCCAGGAAACTACAGGCCAGTCAGTCTGACCTCTGTCCCAGGGAAGATATTGGGGAAGATTTTAAAGGGGTCAATATGCGAGCATCTGTAGGACAACTTGGTGATCCAGGGAAGTCAGCATGGATTTGTCTCCAACAGGTCCTGCCAAACCAACCTCACTTCCTTCTTTCATCAAATGATGGGCTTACTGGATCATGGGAATGCCATCAACTTTATTTACCTGGATTTCAATAAACGTTTGACAGGGTTGCCCATTATGTCCTGATGAGTAAACTGGAGGACTGCAAACTGGACTCTAGGATAGTTAGATGGATAGGGGACTGGTTGGAGACCAAAAAGTAGTTGTCAATGGCATTTCATCTGATTGGAGGGGTTTGTGCAGTGGGGTGCTGCAGGGGTCTTAAGGGGACTTCCCCTCCCCACAACAGACACCCTGTGAGGTAGGTGGGGCTGAGAGAGTGGGACTAGCCCAGCTGGCTTCATGTGTAGGAGTGGGGAAAC
The DNA here is from genome assembly GCF_029931775.1 of Euleptes europaea. Taxonomy (NCBI): domain Eukaryota; kingdom Metazoa; phylum Chordata; class Lepidosauria; order Squamata; family Sphaerodactylidae; genus Euleptes; species Euleptes europaea. Next base: position 24,099,473 of record NC_079316.1, on the reverse strand, counting down.
AAATCCAGTTCTCCAGATCAGACTCCACCGTTCCAAACCACCGCTCTTAACCACTACACCATGCTGGCTCTTGTGCATCGACATGTACAACCCTACCCAGAGGCTCTTTTTGCCGGGAGGGGAACATTTCTGTGAGTTCCTTAAGCTTCTCTTTTCCTTCTTGCTACAGGTATTTAAGCCTCGGTGTGGCCAGAGAGGCTGTTTTAGCAGGGAGGGGAGTTTAGTGGATCATTTCACCAGCTGCATAAGATCTAGGCTGAGCTTCCATTTTCCTTTCTCCTACTCATACTTAAGCCTGGGCATGGCCACAGATGCGAGCCTTTGGAATGAGCCAATGTGTTCTTTCACTTGTTACCTGTGGTCCTGAATAAGTCAGGCTAGAACATTCAGGGCAAGCCTAGGTTGTGGTGTATTATATTGTTGTTGTTTTTTCCTTATTTAAATTGTATTTTTGTAAACTGCTTTGGGTTCACACCATCAAGAAAAGTAAAGGGAAACCAATAAGTCATGCCTTACCTCCTGCCACAGGTGTAACAGGTAGCATCTGTCATTGCATTATTTGGTCCCAGATGTGAAGAGTTCCCACATCAGTGCTACTGTTCTGAGAGGTGGTTACTGCTGGCATAGAAACACTTCCCAGGAGGAAGCAGAATGATGTGATGGCTGGTTGAACACATTACAGACCCAGCAGGGGTAACTCATCATACAGAGGCCATTTCGATTGTTCCCCTTGTAATTTGCTTCAGCTGCAAGGGACAATCAGTCTCTTTGAAGCAGAATAGATATGCAGAGAGAAAATCTCACTCTCTGGTAGCAAATCTCTGGCTTAGCCTTCATCTCTTGCTTCCAGGATAATCTTAGTCTTCCCCCCTCCCCGCCCCCAGTGTCTTCCATCTAAGAAAGCTGCTTTGACATAAACACCAAAAAGGAGGCTTGCATAGGGTTGCCAACCTCCAGGTACTAGCTGGAGATCTCTGGCTATTACAACTGATCTGCAGCTGATAGAGATCAGTTCACCTGGAGAAAATGGCTGCTTTGGCCATTGGACTCTGTGGCATTGAAGTCCCTCCCCTCCCCAAACTCTGCTCTCCTCAGGCTCTGCCGCAAAAACCTTCTGCCAGTGGTGAAGAGGGACCTAGTAACCCTAGGCTTGCAGCACCTTACAGACTAAAAGATTGATTATGACATGAGCTTTTTGTAGAGCCCACTTCATCAGATGTTTAACGCGCTGGTTGACAGATACGTGGTTATGGAGGGGGAAAATATGTAAACTGTGGGTTCAAAAGACATGAAGAGCAGGTGTGACATTTCTAAATGAAATGCAAGTATGTTGTAAACTGTTTAGAGTGACAACGGCAATAATTGGTGATAATGTGATCTCCCCAGTTTTGCTAAGCTGTTTTAACACCTCTAGTGGGTGAGGAACACCTCGTCTTTATTCATGCCTTGTCAAACACACTCACGATTGCTGATTGATTCTCATTTAGCTATTGTATGCTGAAGTCTCCTCTTGACTTTCTTTTGTTGAAGGATGGTGACTTTCAGGTCAGTGACAGGGTATCTTGGGAGACTGAAATGCTCTCCCACTAATTTCCAAAGATTTGTTTATGTCAGATTCAAGTCAATTCAGGTATTATTTTTGCATCGAGATGGGCCTGTTTGGACAGCAGAAGGACACTGTAGGCAAGAGTGTTCCATATATCCCTCTGGAGGATCATCCTGAAGAATGCATGAGATGAAACCCTTAAATTCCAGCTGAGCATCACAGTTGATGAGAACTGAGTATTAGCCCCTATTTCACAGTCCAAAGCGATAGTGGAAGATCAACTTTTTATTGACCCTACCTGGGAGTGGATTACTCAGCCTTGTGGAGACTGATTCCCGTCATACTGATTATTAGCACTGGCACTTGAAGCTTACTGCTAGGTTTAAAAGAGTAGCTGTATTTAATTCCACCCCTGCCAGCGGTCCTCAAGCCACGTATATCACACTCATCATGAAGTATTTATTTTCCATTAGAAGAATGCTTGGAGATGGGTCTCGAGTAGATGAACATGGCAAACCTTTTTATGCTTTGTTCTCTGTCTGCTCCAATTCAGTTTTTGGTCACCACTTGGTTTGTCGTGATCCATCCTACTTCACATGAACAAAATCGATATACCATTCCACACGAATGGCAGCATTTGTCAGAGGCTCGGGACAAATTGAGCTGAAATAACAGGAATGGCTAGAAAACCAGGGCCAGAATTTTCTTTTGTCTGACTTAGTATGGACAATCCATGATTTTTAAATAACGTATTAAATATGTAACAATTTTTTTAAATTAAGAATAAGGGCACTTTTGTACATACTGAATAATGCACTTTCAATCCACTTTCAATGTACTTTAACTATTGTTTGCAAGTGGATTTTGCCGTTTCACACAGACCATTTATGCACGGGGGTTTTGCCTTGGATTTGCCACTCTCTAGATGCACGTTTTCACCATCTGAATTCTCAAAACTCAACAATAAGCCCCCATGCAGAGTTTTGAGAATTTGGATGGGGAAAATGTGCATCTAGACAGTGGCAATTCCAAGGCAAAACCTCCCATGCATAAATAGTGACAGTAAAATCCAGCTGTAAAGTGCATTGAAAGTGGATTGAAAGTGCATTATTTGGTATGTGTGAAAGCGCATTAAGTCTAATCATGTTCTCTTACTAGGTACTTCCAGGAATAAACAATGAGATCACCTTGAGCAGGTTTTTTTCTGAAGTGGCAGCCTAGAAATAAATTATGGTTCAGTATTTATTTATAATCCTGACTCATATGTTAAGCCAGGTCAGTTCTTCGAAGGGAGACCTCCAAGGAAGACTCTGCAGAGGAAGGCAATGGCAAATCACCTTTGCTTAGTCACTTGCCTTGAAAATATCACCAGCAGTAGCTAAAAGTCAGCTGAGACTTTAGGGCACATTACTAGAGTTGCCAACCTCCAGGTTGTAGCTGGAGATCTTCTAGTGCTATTATGACTGATCTCCAGCCGATAGAGATCAATTCACCTGGAAAAAATCGCTGCTTGGCAATTGGACTCTATGGCATTGAAGTCCCTCCCCTACCCAAACCCCACTCTCCTCATGCTCTGCCCCCAAAATTTCCAGGTATTTCCCAACCCAGAACTGGCAACCCTACTTGACAATACACACACTTAATGACAAAGTACATATTATATGGGAGAAAACAACGGAAGTGAAATGTGTGTGTGGGGAGGAGGCTGCTAACAATTAGTTTGGCCGAAGGAGAAGATGTGCCATTCTTGCACATGTAGAAATCCCCAAATATATGTCACTCTATTGTCGAAGGCTTTCACGGTCAGAATTCATTAGTTCCTGTAGGTTATCTGGACTGTGTGACCGTGGTCTTGGTATTTTCTTTCCTGACGTTTTGCCAGCAGCTGTGGCAGGCATCTTCAGAGGAGTAACACTGAAGGACAGTGTCTCTCAGTGTCAAGTGTATAGGAAGAGTAATATATAGTCAGAAAGGGGGGGGGGGTTCAGCTGAATCATTGCCTGTAAAAAGTATCAAAGGACAATGATTAGTACATTAACTTTGATACTTTTTACAGGACAATGATTCAGCTCAACCCCCCCCCCTTTCTGACTATATATTACTCTTCCTACACACTTGACACTGAGAGACACGGTCCTTCAGTGTTACTCCTCTGAAGATGCCTGCCACAGCTGCTGGCGAAACGTCAGGAAAGAAAATACCAAGACCACTGTCACACAGCCCGGATAACCTACAGAAACCAATATGTCACTCTATTATTTCTTCAAAGCTGCAAACCGCAGCTTGGGAAGGCAATTTGGTTGGTTTAATGGTACAAAAGGACAGAGTTATCCCCTCTGCTACTCACTGCTGCAGCAATGAAATTGGCAGCTCCATGCGGCTGTGTTGCTATTCAACAAAAGTGGAGAGATCAGTCCCAGATCTTCCATGTAGCAAATAGTTTTAGACCCAAGTGCCATAAAAGGTCTGTCTGAGTAGATGCAGGTGTGCTGATGGACAAAAGGAGGGGACTGAAAAGGCCTTTACTTGTGCAAACTTACAGATAGGGTTGCAAACCTCCAGGTAGTACCTGGAGATCTCCTGCTATTTCAACCGATCTCCAGAGATCAGTTCACCTGGAGAAAATGGCCGCTTTGGCAATCGGACGCTATTGCATTGAAGTCCCTCCCCTCCCCAAACCCCACCCTCCTCAGGCTCCGCCCCAAAAACCTCCCATCGGTGGCAGAGAGGGATCTGGCAAGCCTACTTACAGAGCATACTCTAAGCCTCAGCAGCAGCACCAGTAGTTCAAGGGTTCACTTCAGTCCCTTGGGATGAGAAACAATCTTGTGTGCTGAAGGAAGGGTTGTGGTTGATGTTGTTTGACATGCATACAGCAGTTCCCTTTTTGCTTCCCTTCAACATAATGGCAAGATCTAAAAAGAAAACAGGTCTGGTGCATGCCTCTCTGTGCTGCCAAGGTTCAATGGCAGAATGCCTGTGCAATCCGTGATCTCCGCAAATATTGAGGAATGCTTTGTTGCTTTGCTGGTTAATAATTTTGTTGCAAAGCACATGTCTCTTCTGCCTGAGCAGTTCTGCTGTTCTCTCCTGGCTGGGAAGCACATCTATTCTGTTTGCATGGGGTTTGGGATCTGATACCTTGTCACGCCTCCGTTGCTTTAGGCATCAGAGTGTTTTTAGATGAAGATGTTTTACGTGGCATCCGATTTCCAATGTAAGTCCAACAAATGAATGCAGTGATGAACTAAACCGGGAAGAATTTGGTGATGCTCCAAGATGATCGAATCTTCAATAGCCATTTGTGCCGGCATGAAGTGAATCTCGTATTTTGCCAATGACACAGTGCAATAATCCTTACCAGAGTTACACTCGTCTAAACCCACTGACTTCAATGGGCTTAGCAGGGTATAACGCCGCTTAGGATAGCGCTGACAGTCACTCAAGTCTGAGCAAACACAAATGAATATGCAAGGCAGGAGTTGATGGAGAGCAAGAGCCTTTGTTTCTTCCATGTGTTCGTTATCCTTTCATTGCGGCAGCCAGCTTATCACCCAAGCAGAGCAACCGGCATGTCCAGCTGCTCATATTGTTTCGCAAATGGGTTCCTAATGCCGTAGTTCGGCGCATATCCGATGTCCAAGCATTTGATTTTCCTCTCGTCAGCTGGGCCAGTAGCAGAAGCCATTTTTGGAGGGCTGATCAAAACCTCATGGTTGAACACCCGGGCACAGTGCGAGCGCTGCTGGCCTCCATTTACTGTAACAGGCCCTGTACTGAAGCCAGAGCATCTGTTTTCCGTCTCTGACTTTGCAACTGTTCCGCTCCTTTTCTTTACTGCCCTTGAGATTCCACGGGTCTCTCTCGCTCTCTGTCTTATCTGAGAGAGAGGCCTGCGAGGTGAGAAATCTACCCTGCTGCATTAAAATAGATGCGAAGGAGTCAAGCTTGCAAGGAGCCGAGCTTGCAAGGGAAATCGACTGCTTTTAATAAGACATTTCCAAGTAAATCTTTGAAGAAGAGAACAGGTGTATTTGGTTAAAACGGAGGACACGTTTCACAGGGCGCTTGAGCAATTTTCAGTCTGCATCGAGTCTGATGTCCTTTTAAACTGATTAAAGGATTAAAGGTATACATTAATGGCTTGAGGTGATACCACTCTGAATTTAACTGAGAATGACAAGTTTTCTGTATCATGAGCCTACTGGGTTGGATCTTAAGAACAGTGTGTGTGTGTGTGTGTGTGTGTGTGTGTGTGTGTAAAGTGCCATCAAGTTTCAATTGACTTATGGCAACCCCAGCATGGGGCTTTCAAGGCAAGTGAGAAGCAGAGATGGTTTGCCATTGCCTTCTTCTGCAGAATCTTCATTGGTGGTTTCCCATCCAAGTACCAACCCTGCTTACCTCCTGAGATCCGACGAGTTTGGGCTATACCATGCCACCTGTAATGCAGGTGGTTACAACCCAAATAACTACCAGGTGGTAGCTGGAGATCTCCTGGGATTACAACAGATCTCCAGGCGATAGAGATCAGTTCACCTGGAGAAAATGTGCAACAGCATCTTTTAATTGCTGTACATGTATATTGGTGCTCAGATCATGTACAACCACACTCAATAGTGTGGCTTTAATGCACCTTAGCCAGGTTGTATTTATCATACACAATGTTAAAATTTGGGAGGGAGAGCAGCAGGGTATATCCCAGTCTCGTCAGGTCTTAGAAGCTGAGCAGGGTCATTACTTGGGTGGGAGACCACCAAGGAAGACTCTGCAGAGGAAGGCAATGGATAACCACCCCTGCTTCTCACTTGCCCTCGAAGCCCTGTGCTGTGGTTGCCATAAGTCAGTTGCGACTTGATGGCACTTCCATACGTAGGTTAAATTTTTATGGCCTTGGAGCCAGTACTGTTTCATCAAATCTCCTTAACAGGTTTGCTGATGGGATATTCTGGGCCTGGTTTGCTATTTTGGTTCAAGTCCTGCTGTGGATAGTATGATCTTTGGCCACGCAGCTGCTCCTCTGAGCTCTGGGGCCTCTCAGAGATCAGCCCCCCTTTTGCAGTTGACTCTTTCTGGGGTCCTGCTTCTCAGCGATGTCCAGTGAGGTGACTCATTTGAGCTGCGGTCAGGGAAAGACAGAGAGATTATAATGCGTCCAGTCTGCAGAGCCCAACTTAAAAGGTGTGCTTTTCAAATCTGCATGCGTATACAATATTCTTCATAATATAGTTACCATAAAAAGAGCTGAGATGTCAACACTGCAGTGGGGCCTGCCTGTTCTTCCCCTTTTCACTCTACAGCACTAACAAATAGAACAAAAATCTCTCCTGCCAAGCCACTTAGAAATACAGCTGTTAGTCGCATACGGCATGCTGCTCAGGCTATTGTATTGCCTGCAGAGTATGGCAGTACATATTGCTTCCTTGTCAGGCAATAATGTACATTTTGTTGACATTTTAAAGCTCAAGCCGAGACCAAGGCGACCTTCCGCAAACCCTGTAATTTAAGGCAGCGCCATCGACTTCAGTGGGTTGACTCTGGAGTAAGGAGTTTAAAGATGGTCTTTTCAAGAGTTTGTTGTATTTGGGTTGTTGTTGTTTTTTACACACCATAGAAGCATATGGTGAAGCAAGGTCATCTCCTGAAGAGTGTATAAATTATCCAGACAAAGCAAACAAAAGAGAGAGGGAAAACAGGCACTGAGATATATAATGATGCTCCTGAGGAACTGAGCTTCGATGTACTACCTTCCTCTTTTGTGACCTTTGCATGAGAACACTCCTCTATGGCTGAGAGACTTCCAACTTTCCAAATGTTTTGTGTACATTTAAATAGGCACCATATGCAGAAATCCGGAATGTGCAACCCAACACCCGAATTAAATGTGATTTAAAGGTAAAGGTAAAGGTCCCCTGTGCAAGTACAGGGTCATTACTGACCCATGGGGTGACATCACATCCCGAAGTTTACTAGGCAGACTTTGTTTTGCGGGGTGGTTTGCCAGTGCCTTCCCCAGTCATCTTCCCTTCCCCCCACCCCCGCAAGCTGGGTACTCATTTTACCGACCTCAGAAGGATGGAAGGCTGAGTCAACCTTGAGCCTGCAACCTGAAACCAACTTCCGTTGGGATCGAACTCAGGTCGTGAGCAGAGCTTGGACTGCAGTACTGCAGCTTACCACTCTGCACCACAGGGCTCTTCATGCTTTTACATGCATTTTTTACATGCATTTTTTTCAGGGTTTACATGCATTCAGGATTTACATACATTTTTTTCAGGATAATATTCTTATAGTGAAAAAAATTGCCTTGATGAGTTTTCAGGTTGCCAGATAAACATACACATCCTGTTTGGAAAACAGGGCTAAAAACAAACCATAGCTCCAACTATGGTTGTTGAGAGCCAGCCTGGGGTAGTGGTTGGAGTGTTGGACTAGGATCTGGGAGCCCCAGATTTGAATCCCCATTCCTGAGATTAGATGAAATTCACTGGGTGACCTTGGAGCCAGCATGGTGTAGTGGTTAAGAGTGGTGGTTTGGAGCGATGGACTCTGGAGAACTGGGTTTGATTCCCCACTCCTCCACATGAGCAGGGGACACTAAACTAGTGAACTAGATTTGTTTCCCCACTCCTACACATGAAGGTAGTTGGGTGACCTTGGGCTAGTCCCACTCTCTCAGCCCCACCTACCTCAGAGTGCTTGTTGTGGGGAGGGGAAGGTGATTGTAAACCAGTTTGATTCTTCCTTAAGTGGTGGAGAAAGACAGCATATAAAAAACAACTCTTCTTCTTCAATCACTTTCTCACAGTGGGGGTGTGTGTGTGCTTCAGGCCAGTCACTGGGTGACCTGGGACCAGTCACTTTCTCTCAGCCTAACCTACTCACAGAGTTGTCGTTGTGAGGATAAAATGGAGGATGGGAGAATGATGTTGTAAGCCACTTTGGGGGCCCATTGAAAAGCAAAGCAGATTATAAATAAATAAATAACCACTAAATATAGGCATGTGGAGCACTGGGACATAAATAACATCTCCAGGCAAATTTGGCTTGCTTGAACTTGCTCCATTAATGCAAGGTGAACTCTTGATTGGGTCACCTCAGTGTTTCCTGCCAAAGCCCATCTCAAGCACAGCAACAGAGGAGCAGCTATTTAAGATAGCCCCAGTGTGCATGGTTGGTACATTTTAATGAAACAGTCATAACAGAAAATAGACATGGTAAACTCTTCACAGTGACGTTTCTCCATCAAAAATGATAATGTAAATTTATTTCAGCATCTGACAAGACCTATCAATTTAGGGCCCTCAGGAAATAAGCCAACAACTGAACATCTGGTCATCCTTTTCTTATCTCTGATAGACTGTCCACACCTCAAAATTAGCCCTGAGGCAAGTGCTGTATTATACTAATCCAGTGGCAGCTGTAGCGTGTTTATCTTCACTTCCTTTAGGTCTCCTTTTTAAAAGAGAATAACATAATGATATTTCATATAATGCTAAGAAGCAAATTGGCTTTGGCATGCTGTCAAACTTGTCCCTGGCATATGAGAAACCCAGGGAAATGGCTGTGATCTGGGTCACCCAATATATGTGTGATCACTGCGGCTTCATTTGATTTATTGGATCCAAAAATAAAAGTCTGGCATGTGGTTAACTATGGTGGTTAAATCAGGCTATTAGTAATGTGATTGTAGGGTTTACAACTGATCTCCAGCTGATAGAGGTCAGTTCACCTTGAGAAAATGGCAACTTTTGAAGGTGGATTCCATGGAATTATACACCACTGAAGTCCTTCCCCTCCACAAATCCAAACTCCTCAGGCACCTCCCCCAAATAGGGTTGCCAGGTCCCTCTTTGCCACCGGCAGGACGTTTTTGGGGTGGAGCCTGAGGAGGGAGGGGTTTGGGGAGGGGAAGGACTTCAATACCATAGAGTTCAATTGCCAAAGCGGACATTTTCTCCAGGGGAACTGATCTCTATCGGCTGGAGATCAGTTGTAATAGCAGGAGATCTCCAGCTACTACCTGGAGTTTGGCAACCCTACCCCCAAAATACCCTGGTATTTCCCAACCCTGAGCTGGCAACCCTAGTAAAGAACCAATCTTAACAGTGATGAGTATTCCCTCCCTCATTTCTTGTTAATCTGTTTATATTTTTTGTAAATGTTTAGGGTTTCTACTTCTCGTTCTAACCCTATGGGATTGTTTATGGCTTTAAAAGTAGTGATAAGCTTTTGAAAGAGCAAAAATATAGCTGCAAATACTTGGAAATGACAGGCTCTGGAGCTCCAGATTCCGTATCTGGTGTTTAAATGCCTGTTTTCATTCTTCTGACAAAGCTGGTATCAATGGGAGCTAAAAAGCACCAGTAACAACTTTCAAGAAGGCGCATATTTGCTGCATTCTAGTGCCCAAATAGCTGTATTTTAGCTCCTCATGATACTGAATATAGCCTGGAGGTAGAAATAACATAGATGCCTAAGATCCTTTATCTCAGATAGTGAGTGGTACTTCAGGTCATTTTGTGTTGATAATGACCCTTTTTATTGAACTAAATTTGCGAGCCAAGGAGCTAGTATTATTTAAAATATATATCAAATACATTTTAAATGAATATTTTATAAGAGCAGCTACTCCAAGATAGCTGCTATCACACAGATACATCTCAGAACAGGAATTTGAATCTACCAGAGCGAAACACAGCCATTGTAAGCCATCGGTAAACTAGGGGTTCAGATGGGTGCTGCTTGTCAGCTCCCGCCTCCTCGAGGAGTCGGCAGGCAGCACAGATCTGATCCCCCTGGGGCCTCTAAGGCCAGGCGCCAGGGATCTGACTCAGCCAGCAAGTAAATAAGAGGGGAGGGAAGAAGGGAGGGAGGAGGGAAATGGCAGCGGGGAGGGAAGAGGAGAGGGAGGGGGGAAATGGTGGTGGGGTCAAAGAGGCCCTGAATAATGCCAAGAAAAATCGGTATTATTTGTAGGGTTGCCAAGGGCCTGGTGGTGGTGGGTAAAATCCCACCAATCCACTGGGCTGCCCACCGACCACCTGAAAGCCAGCAGGCAACGCATGCCTGTGCGACGCGCCCACATCACTTTCAGTTTTACCCGGAAGTGACGCGGACGCTCTAGCAACCTCCACCAAAACTCTATGGAAACCATAGAGTTTCGGCAGAGATTGATAGAGCATCCGCGTCACGCGGGTCATGCACTGCTGAAGAGCTCCTGCTGGTGGAGCAAAGAGAACTGGTAAGCCTAATTATTTGGGATCCGCTTTTTCAGCTCTCTTTTACTGTGGCCATTTTTTAACCAGTATAAAAAACACTGAAAAAATACCAAAAATGGTATTTTGGGGGATTTTTTTCCAGTTCAGCTTTAGCCACATGCACGCCCCTAGTCCCAACCCACAGGTGGGGAAACATCTGTCTAAACATCTGTCTGAACTTTGACAAAGGTTGGTGTCCTTAGGGAGTACTATAAACCTCTGAGTTTTCTCTAATTGGAATGGAAAACCATGAAGTTACTGACCCAAGAAAGGGGGCGGGGTCTTCCAGTGAAACCAAAGGGAAATTATAATCAAATAGAGTTATGAGAATGCCACAACAGTAACCAAAGGAAATAATAATAAAACAAAACCATGCAAAACAGCCTAATAACAACACAGGTCCTTTGGGAATAAATAACATAAAATGAAAGAAAGGAAACAAGCTTCCATGCACAAGTCTAGGATGTCCAGAGAGCCTTGAAGGGGTTTGCACCCCAAGCGTTTGGCAAATTTTGACGGTAAGCTGAAAAATAAGTACCGGTAGTGAAATTGCTAATGAACCTCAGAGTCAGAGAACTCCATGGCAGAGAAATCCATGGGGAAGCTTTGTTTTTATCGTTATTTTAAAACAGTTATTGGCTGCCTTTCTACCTTGCAGAACTCAAAGCAGTTTACGATATAAATAAAACCACAATTATTTTAAAAACACATTAAAGGACACAATTTGAACTCTTCAATTAGGACTGCCAATACATTAACAAAAACAAAATTAGTCAAATGCAGTCCTCGATAAAATTGTCTTCAACTGCCTCCTGCATTTCTGGCAGTTGTGATGACTCAGACACATCTCCCACATATGGAAGCTCAAACGTGTTGACAGGTGGCCTCCATTTAAGAACTCCTACAGTCCTTGAGATAGAAGAGTCAGCTAAAAATCAGATGGAACAAAAACAAGCCTACAACACATGTTATAGTAATGCAAAAGCATAATCCAGATTTGGATTCTTTGAAAAATAATCCCTGGCCTTTATGTTTTTGTCCTAGGTGCTACAAAAATTAAATAAGGTGCAAGACAGGAGTTGTTGTCCAGCCTAGGGAAGCCTGGCAGAAGGGTTGCCATCCTCCAGGTACCAGCTGGAGATCTCCTGCTATTACCACTGATCTCCAGCTGATAGAGATCAGTTGACCGGGAGAAAATGGCCGCTTTGGCATTTGGACTCTATGGCATTGAAGTCCCTCCTCTCCCCAAACCCCATCCTCCTTTGGCTCTGCCCCAAAAACCTCCCGCTGGTAGTGAAGAGGGACCTGACAATCCTATCTGGCAAATAGGAGGCATATAAGCTGCTTCTCACCTCTCCTCTGCAGGCATTTCCCACATGTTGTTGGCCACCCTTCCTTTTTAGGGCCACACGGCAATAGCTGCAGTTAGATTCAAGGCCTGAAGCAACTTAAATAAGGTTGCCAGGTCCCTCTTGGCCCCTGGTGGGAGGTTTTTGGGGTGGAGCCTGAGGAGGGCGGGGTTTGGGGAGGGGAAGGACTTCAATGCCATAGAGGCCAATTGCCAAAGCAGCCATTTTCTCCAGGTGAACTGATCTCTATTGGCTGGAGATCAGTTGTAATAGCAGGAGATCTCCAGCTACTACCTGGAGGTTGGCCACCCTAACCTTAAAAGACCAACAAGATTTTCAGGTATGAGCTTTCAACAGTGGAAGCTCCCTTCATCAGACATTTTTGAGAGTTTTGACTCTCAAAAGCTCATATCCCGAAAATCTTGTTGGGCTCCAAGATGCTACTAGGCTCAAATCTAGCTGGTGTACAACAGACCAACATAGCTAGCCCATCAATTGTTTATGGTGTGGTGGATTGAGAAGGAGTACCCTGGATGCTGGGCAGGATCAGATAAACCCTGCTTTGTCATATAGCACTTTGGGGATGTTATGAAGCTTGGCACTTCTCAGCATGGTTCACGAGCAGGGGTGTGGCTTAGTGGTAGAGCATCTTCTTGGCATGCAGAAGGTCTCAGGGTCAATCCCTGGCACCTCCAGCTAAAAAAGGTTTGGGTAGTAGGTGATGTGAAATATCTCTGCCTGAGACCCTGGAGAACCACTACCAGTCTGAGTTGACAATACTGACCTCGATAGACCAGTGTTTGTTAATAGAACCAGGATGGCGTTGTCCAAATGAATGTAGCCATGACTAACTGTCGACGGCAGCCTTCTTGAAATATAAATAAGATTGAGACATTGATCGGCCATTTAATAAACTAGTCAAACCCATATCTGGTTTACTTATGTCTTATTTGAGGAAGGTGCTTGGGATGAACTATGTTAGAGTAGTTGTAGTGACTGTAATTTAGAGACACGTACTTACATAGAACACAGCAGATGGGAGTTTACAGAGGATCCCAGATGACTAGACGGGAGGAGCTTGTAGGTAGTAGGATTAGAAAGCCTAAACAGAAGCTAGGCGGGGATTGTGCTGGTCTGATAATAAACAATTTACTTTTTGTTTGGCACAACCCTCATATTACTGAACCCTTTTTATGCAGTGGGAGGAAGTAGGGCTCCTCAGACATTAAAGAGTTCCTAATGAACTGAATATTTGCATATTTTTGCATGCTTGACTTAAAACAAAGCATTGGTTCGGATGGAATGCAATTCCTGTCTCATCTCTTGATCAAAGGAGATGCTGGAAACTAATGAAGTGAATACCTCCTTGGCATTCTTTCTGCTGCTTCCCCTCTCTTTATGGTAAGGATGATTTTCACCTTTACTACTCAGTATTATTACTCATTATATCATTTTTAAATTAGAGAGTCTCTGCCATAAACCACAATGTGACCACAATGATTTAGTGTATTTAGAAGGTAGATTCTCAGTGTTATAGGTTGCCTGGGAAGACCTGGGAAGGATAATTCATGATGTCCTTCTTCTGAGCAAATGTTTATCCTGCAGTAAGTGGGTCACTCAGGGCAGTGCAAAGGACCATCATTTCAAAACAAAGGCTTAAAAATGAAATCCTGAACAATACAGAAAGGTTATGGAGAGCCATTCCAGAGAGACACAATGAAGCAGAAGAATCCCTTGTTGACTAATCTTTCTTTATAAAAGATTCATGGCTTGTATGAACTGAAGTCTATATTTTACTTACTTTTAATCCCCTCAGATCATTACTGGATCCTCCAACTTTATCCCTGGTTGAGTGTGAAATTATTTTTGCTGGACTTGGATGAGTTTAGTTATTTAACTGAAGGTTATCAATGGAAATATATGTTGCACTCTTGAATGCCTTATGGATTTCAAAGTTTCATTTCAAAGTTAAGGGCAAAGCTAAGGACTTTCTACATCCATTAATTTCAGTGGTAGAGCTAACAGTACAGAGTTAAAATTTCCACCCATGATGTTTTTAGAAATCAGAAAGTCATTGCATCAACTTGACCTGTGATTGCTGAAGTCAGATCTTTTCAGCTGAGGGTTGAAAGTGCAATTGAAGTCATGTTCAATTTATAGACAAATGTTGGTGCAAAAAATAGACAGTATTGATGCCTTGTTGTTCGGGGTTTGGAGATTAAGTAGCATTTATTTATTTATTTATTCATTGGTTATTAGTTAAGAGGTAAGAGGAGCTCCAGGCTATACAATCATAAAATTCATTCCAGTTTTAAAAAATTTCTAAAGAAATTTTTTAATTTTTAATTTAAGAAAGAAAGTGTTCTGCCATTTGTTTTGGCAGTTGTTCATAATCTAACATCTATTGTCATCTGCAAACTTTGCTACAGTAACTAAATTTTCTTAGGTCCTTTGGCAAGAGGGATGTTTGGAGTTTTGAATTCTTTGAACTGTCAATAAGAATAAGTAGTTTTGTTTCTAACCTATTTCTGGTTGTAATATTTTTTTTTATTTGCTGTAGGGTGTGTATAACATACTTCCTGAGCTGAAGATATACACGAAAACCACTGGTCCACCTCGATACAGTGATTTCCCAGAATGGTAGCACAAATCCGGGGTTGTTGGTATAGTTTGGATGCTTACCAGCAATGCAGCACGTGCTCGTGTTTGTTTTTGACTCTACTGATTTCCTGGGCACTGGTATTTCTCCCTTCCAATTGCATCCTTGCAGTGGAGGAGCACAAAGTAATCCCAGCCAATCATATTTGGAACAAAGTTGCAGAAAACTGCCTTCTCCTTCACTCCCTTCTCTGTGGGGGCGGAGAACTTTTTTCTCTGAAAGTACAATGCCTGGGGGAACCTTGCTGAGGGCCCCGTAAAAGTGTACCCTTTGATCCAATTCACTTGACAATTGGGTGGTCTCTAGTGAGTAGGCAGCGCTCACATTTCTGTAAATTTGGTGTCATTTGGTTGAAAAAAAGCTAACCAACCCCCCCCCCAATTCCCCCATAGGCAAAAATAGCAGAACTGCCATATCAGCTTGCCCATTCTTTCTGGGGCTGAAGACGTCTTTCACTCTGAAAGTAAAAAGAGGGGGGGGGACCGTGTTGAGTGGTCTGTAGAACTGGAACCCCTGGTGAATCTCACTGGAAATTTGGGTGGTCCTTAGTGGACAGGCAGCTCTCACTCCCATACTATTTCAGCGTCATTTGTCTGAAAAGCAGCCAGTCCACTCCCTAGGGAATAATGGAAGAGCTGCCATTTTCCTTTCTCACTTTGTGCAACAACCAACAGACCACAACAAGGAAGCATAGTAAATGCAGTTTTCAGTGGAAAGGCAACACAAAATATTGTCAGTCAGCCACTAAAAGTAGAAAAATAAAATGCTGCAGAACTTATTTTTTTTAATGCTGGTGGCCGGTGCTGTCCCTTCTCTCTCATAGGAATCAGTGGAGAGAAATGAAGGTTCCAAGAATTACCTGGAGCCGAGGTTGGGCATCCGGGCCGGGAGCAAAGCGGAGGGGCATCGGAAGTTCAGCTTCCCACCCTCTCTGGTCAGGTGCATGCCTGCTGACCAGGCTGCACGTGGCCGGGAAGCATGACGGGGAAAGGGAGGACTCCTGTAACCTGATTGGCCAAAAGTTAAGCAGGCCAATCAGGGGAGGGACTGTTGCTGGGCGGAGGGGGTAGAGAGGGTTGAGCGAGCTTCGCTCACCCCCCCCCTTTAGCATAAAAACGGAGCCGGAGGGGCAAAGTGACGCTTCGCCTGACAGCGTTCGGAGCGCACCCGACAAACAGCTGAGAGGCGGCAGCGGGCTGCGCGGACGGCTGTGGGCTGCAGACGGATACGGCGGACGGCTGAAACCCCCCCCCCTCAGTCCAGGACAGCGTGAGTGCCCAGCAGGACTGGTTCCAGGTGCTGGCGCCGGAGGCAGACCCAACACAAGAAGTGTTTCCTGTGGAATTGTGGGACCTTGGGAAAGAACCATAAGTCGAGGAGTATATATGTCTGTGTCTCCCACCACGTTCCACGCCTACGTATCTGCGGCTAGGGCTGTTGAAAAAAAAATTCGGTACAGTTCGGCTTTGGCAAAAATATGGCCCTTTTAAATTTGGGCTGCGCCGAAGTCCGAACTGCCCCACTTCGGATCCCTGAAATTCGGTTGAGGGGGAAAATTCTCCCCCTCCTGCGGGCCTTCACGGGGCTTCCCTGAAGGCATGCGGGGGGGGGGGCCTTTAAACAGATCTGCGCCTAACAGCTGTTAGGCGCAGATCTGTTCCCCCCCCCCACGTGCCTTCAGGGAAGCCCCCTGAAGGCGCTCAGGGAGTGTTGGAACAGATCTGTGCCTCCCGGCCGGGAGGCGCAGATCTGTTTAAAGGGCCCCCCCTCGCCTTCAGGGATGCCCGTGAAGGCGCGCGGGGGGTGGTGGAACAGATGTGTGCCTCCTGGCTGGGAGGCGCAGATCTGTTTAAAGGGCCCGCTGCATGCCTTCAGGGAAGTCCCCTGAAGGCGCGGGGGCCCCTTTAAACAGATCTGCGCCTAACAGCTGTTAGGCGCAGATCTGTCCCCCCCCCGCCTGCGCGCCTTCACGGGGCTTCTCTGAAGGTGCCCGGGGTGTGTGTGGAACAGATCTGCGCCTAACAGCTGTTAGGCGCAGATCTGTTTAAAGGGGCCCCCGCGCCTTCAGCTGTTAGGCGCAGATCTGTTTAAAGCCCCCCCCTGCCTTCAGGGAAGCCCCCTGAAGGCGCTCGGGGGGGAGCTGAACCCCAAATTTGCCGAATTTATTTGCCAAACCCCCAAATTTGGTGAATTTGGCTCCCCCCGTTTCCCGCCTTTTTTGAATTCGGTTCGTCCCAAACTGGAAACCACCGAATCGGGGGAAATTCAGTGGTTTTTCGGTTCGGAACGAACCGTATCGACAGCCCTATCTGTGGCCAAAAAGTTCCTGGAATTTTCCGCAACATGGGATGGGTTGGACTGCTGGCCAGTCCCTGATAGTATAGCACTGCAGTATATGGCAAGTTTGTGGGGAAGAGGGTTTGCGGCACGAACAATAAGAGTACATGCTGCTGCGGTGTCCTTCTTTAGCAAAGCTCATGGTCATCCTGATCCTTTTTCAAGTTTCCTGGCCAGGAGAGCCATTCTGGATTAGAGACGTGGGAGCCCGGCAGCTAAGGACTGGTGTAGGCCAATTAGAGTAATTGATCTGACCTGGGTGTTGGGGACGCTCCGGCATATCTGCTGGTCCAACTATGAAGTTCTGCTGTTTACATCAGCCTTCACGTTGGCATTTTACGGGGCCTTGAGGGTTAGTGAGCTGGTGCCGGGGTCAGCCAGGGACCAGTCCGACAGGGCACTGAGGCTGGAAGACATGGATGTGCATTATGAGCACATGGTGGTGACTACACAGTATTCCAAGACAGATCAGTGGGGGACACGGGCACAAGTGCGGGTCAACAAGGCATGGGGACCAGTTCCGTGCCCAGTATCGGCCATGAGGGACTATTTAAGGCGGAGGCCACTGCAGGCGGGCCCCCTTTTTGTGCACAGGGACGGTACCTACCTGACACGTTTTCAGTTCATGCGGGAGCTGAGGCGAGGTTTAGATATGATGGGTTTGCCCTCCCTAGAATTTGCAACTCACTCTTTCCGCATTGGGGCAGCAACCACTGCAGCTGAATACGGGCTGCCGGATGACTGGATCCAGGGCATCGGGAGGTGGCATTCGGATGCTTTCCAAGGGTACATCAGGCCGCAGTCCGGTTCGCATTAACGTAATGTTTTTTGAGTTACAGCTATGGCAAAAAAGTGGGTTTGGCTGGTGGGCCACAGCATTGTACACTGGGCCAGCAAGTATGCAGCTGTGTCGGGATGGGGCAGACATTTGGGTCTACAGCACGCTGTCTGCTTGTTCTGGATGGGAACACGAGGCATGAGGTGGGCGTCATTGCTCCCTTCGTTGCTGATGGCAGTCCAGCGGCATGGCGCACCAGAAGCGCTGGTTGTCCATCTGGGTGAAAATGATTTGCCTCAACGAAAAGGGAAGAACTTATCCAAGACAGCTTCTGCGGACCTTCGACGACTAGCTGAACTGTTTCCCAGAATGTTAATATTTGGTCGGATATGTTGGAGCGCCGAGTTTGGAGGGGGGCGTTTCACCCCCAGAAAGTTGATCTGGCCAGGAAAAAGGCCACGTTGGCTATAGGGCAGGCAGTTATCACCCTGGGATGGGACGTTTTTCCTCACTGGGACATTTCATTTAAGCAGGCTTTCCTCTTTATGAGTGAGGGGGTACATCTGTCAGAGTGGGGAAATGATTTATGGTTATTCAGCATTCGGCAAGGGTTGGCTGCGTGGTTGCAGCTATGAGAGTTTGGCAGGGAAGGTGGGAGGGGATGATGATGTTTCCCCTACCCACCTGCTCTTTGGCGGAAGGAAACATTTGGGCTGGATCTCTTTGGATTAGGTGGCCTGCGAGCCCCCTTATACCAGAATTTGGGTCCCAATAAGGGATTAGGAAGTGGCAAGACAGGAGGCACAGGGGGTGAGGGTGCAGTAGGCCACTTCCTAAGCAGCAGGGGCAACACCAAGCGGCTCACGCCCAGGTGGGCCCAATCAGTGCTGTTCCTAATCACTCCCAGCGTGACCGCTGGGAGCAGGTAACTTCAGTCAGCATCAGGCTGCTGAAGTATAGATCCAGCCCATATGCAAAATGCCAAAGTCTCATAAGCTGTTTTGTTATAATGTTAAAATGTTAAACGTTGTGGCCAACTTTATTCCACAACAAGAAAAATCTTCTATCTTGAAAAGTTTTGCAAACATAAAGTTATGTTGTACTTACCTTTGGAGTGGTCTCAGTGGTGTCTGTAGCTTTCTCCGTGTAAGCCCTGGATCTGCAACTGCTCCTGCGCCAAGAGAATGCATAAAATCCCCATGTCTCCTTTGTATCATGGCTCATTACTCAAGATGGTCAGCACGAGAAACATACTTTGCCTGGAGGAATCCTATGAGAGTTGCAGGGAATATCTAACTGAAATGTCCAGTATTTAGCCCGGAGGTATAGCTGGAGCCATCATGCTGAATAAATGTAGTGTGAAGACTGTATTAACTCTGGTAATCCTGGCTCTTGAACTCATGCCTTGCCACTGCTCCAAACAGCCTTGTCGATTCTGAACTTCTGCCTGACCTTTACGGTGCTCCTATCTAGTCTCAGGCTTCTACTTTGAGGATGCTTGCTGACTTTGACCTCCTGCTGATATTGTTTGTGATGTACTTTATAAATTTGCTAACTACCTCTGAACTTCTGGTTATCTTATTCCTGGCTTAACCAGATCCTTTTCCCCCTATGTGACCTCAGCCATGCACTACTGTGCCTCACAAGTTGTATGATAGATTTTAGCTGCAATCTCACTAGGAAAGAGAGGGAAGGCAGAAGGAGGCCGTGGTGTTATCCATTCATTTCAACATGGTGACGTGTCAACCGATATTTATGTCTCAGTCTATCAAGTCCTTCAAGATGTTGTTCTAGCCTTTCACAGATTCCAAGGTTAATGGTTAAAGGCAGAAGTAGAAACAGTAACCACATGCCTTTGTGCTTTGAGTTGGGCTGGTAAATCTCTAATAAGCCCGGGAGGCTGAGATTCAAAGATAATGCTTGTGGCCAGCATTCACTCTTGTGCTGTTATTCCCATTTTGACAGTCTGAAAGTCGAGCTTTGTTAGCAGACTGTTAGCTTTTGGCTCTTGGCTCCTGGAATGAGAGTTTACATATGGCCACAACACTAAGGGTTAGAAAAACAGAAATGACAACACTATTCATAGGCTTGCCTACAGTTGTGAATTTCGGGAAGAAAGTCCAATCAATAAAGAACAATACAGAGGGGCAAGAAAGCACACAGAGGACACATTGATCTGCATGGTCTGCGTTATTGGCTAAGTATTCTCCCTTCATACCTTGGGCAGGGGATCTCAGAGTCAGGGGATCCAAACTTTGCATAGCCATGAACTCTCTTAGTGGTCTAGGGCAAGCCACCATCTCAGCCTCAGTTGTCTATCTATATCATGGGAATAAATAAATGCGACCTAGTTCTCATGGTCACTAGGAAGGCAGGCAACGCAAAACCGGAGCATACTAAAAACAAAGTTTTACACGTTAGTAATAATATTCTTTTACAATTCTGAGAATCTTCGTTGGAGCACTTTTCAACTCACCAGGATAATGAACGAGGGGAAGAATGTACACAAACAGAAGAGCAGCTCCTGTGGATCAGATCCATGTAGTGCTGTATGTTTTTTCACACAATGGCTAATTAGATTACCTGGAAGTCTTACGAGTAAGGCACAGAGGCTAAGTGCTCTCTTATTGTTGCCCCTTGTAGGTCATACTCAAGGGTATTCTACTTCTGAACTTGGAGGAAACATTTAATCATCTCGGCTAATGATAATACCGAGGCTTCACATAAATGTGTTTTGCTTTTAAAGTAATCTAAATTGGTAGCCAGGAAAGTGGCACAGTAAAGCCCGAATTCATCAGATCTTGGAAGCTAAGCAGAATTGGTCCTTGAATGGGAGATCATCAATGAAGACTCTATGCAGGAAGGCAATGGCAGACCACCTCTGCTTCTCACTAGCCTAGCTGGAACCGCCATAAGTCGGTTGTTGTGACTTGACGGCACATATGCACATAAATTGGCAGCCATCGCTGTATCCTGCAGTGAGTTCCATCCCTTAATTCCATAGTGTGTGAAGACATACCTTCTTTTCTTGGTCCTGAATCCACTGCCCATCAATTGGTACATAACAGCATAATCCTCTTGACTAGCTGCACCTACATTTATAAGATTGTCTTGTCTCCCTCTCCCCACCCCCCACCCCCCAAAAAAAACCTGGACATAATCTTATTTAGCACTTTTTAAAAGCATTTGCTTACCTGTTGACAAAAGAGTAGTTCAAGTAAATGTCAGATTAGAATTTTAACAGGTAAAAAAAAGCTTGGGAGTAACAGACATTAGTGCTATAAATGTCTCCATTTCTTCCAATCACTTGTGTTGATTTTTTTCCCCCCAGTGTGTTTTTCAGCTGCATTTAAAAAACAAAAAACAGCAACACTTGATTGCTGGCAGATGACTACCCAAGCAATGCCAGCTGCCTGTTTATTTAGCTGGTGTTTGGTATTTTTATTCAGATTTAAATTTACGCATGGATGGGTCATACCCAACATTGCTCTGCTTCTTCTGGAAACTTTTAATGAGCTTACTTTGCATATATTCATCAAGAGGAATCCAGAGATCATCTTCAGCCTTATACAAGGGTTCTAATAGGAAGTATCACTCTGATGCAGTAGGGACTAGATGCTTGGGAAATCAGGCATGTCTATCTATATCTATAAAAATGTAAAAGTCCCCTGTGCAAGCACCGGGTGATTACTGACCCATGGGGTGATTTCACATCCCAACATTTACTAGACACACTATGTTTACGGGATGGTTTGCCATTGCCTTCCCCAGTCATCTACACTTTACCGCCAGCAAGCTGGCTACTCATTTTACCAACCTCGGAAGGATGGAAGGCTGAGTCAATCTTGAGCTGGCTACTTGAAACCGACTTCTGTTGGGATTGAACTCAGGTTGTGAGCAGAGCTTTTGACTGCAGTACTGCAGCTTACCACTCTGTGCCATGGAGCTCACTATATCTATATCACAGCTGGGTGAGAAACTGTTGTGCAGACAGCCCTTCCTAACAGCTGGACCTTTTAAACATGCTAAAATGCCACCACAGGCTGTTTGACAGGGGAAGCCGGATTCATTTCCCCACATTTCTTCCCTTACCAAACAGGAGATCTGCATGTTTTGAGCTTTCATAAAAAGGGGATTTCACATAAACATTGTATTGAATCCCCCACCTGTTTTTGTACTGGTGTGCTCAAAATTCTCTCATTTCCATTTGTCAGAAAAGCTGGCCATTTTGATCAGGCAGACTCCCCCGCCCCATCCCTTAAAAGTAAAAACAAAACCTAGTTTGCATGTGTGAATACTATATGCCTTTAAAAAAAAAATCCCAGTTTCATCCATGTGCTTTTTGCATCTTCGTGGGTCAGTCCCTACCCGGGAATCACACAGGAAACAGTTGCAGTGGTCAGAGTATTGGACTCGGATCTGGAAAACCCAGGTTTGAATCCCCATTCTACCATGAAATCCTGCTGGGTGACCTTGGGCCAGTCACATACACTCAGGCTAGCCTACCTCACAGGGTGTTTGTGACAAGCAGGGAAGAATGTTGTAAGCCACTTTAGTTTCCTTTGTGGGAAAAAGCAGGGAATAAATGAAATAAATAAATGATTATAGGCAATCAGAGTTGGCAACATGATGTTGTTCAAAGCAAGTGAGAACAACAGTAATGGATACATAAACACATTCAGAAAAGACTCCTAAACAATTGCCTGGAAGTGGAGGTATTTTTCACCACTATGAATGAATGAATGCTTCTAGTTGCGTTCTGTCATTGTTTCTCTGATTATTTGCATTAAGGTGTTTGACACCTCAAGCTTTTCTTTTCCTTTCACCTGAAAGAAGAAGAAAAGTTGGTTTGTATACGCCAACTTTCTCTACCACTTAAGGGAGACTCAAACCATCTTACAATCCCCTTCCCTTTCCCTCCCCACAACAGACACCCTGTGAGGTAGGTGAGGCTGAGAGAGCTCGAAGAGAGCTGTAACTTGACCAAGGTCACCCAGCTGGCTTCATGTGTAGCTTTGGGGAAACCAACCCTATTCACCAGATTAGCCTCCCCTGCTCATGTGGAGGAGTGGGGAATCTAAGCCAGTTCTCCAGATCAGAATCCACCCCTCCAAACCACCACTCATAACCACTACACCACACATGTATGTATGTATGTATGTATGTATGTATGTATGTATGTATGTATGTATGTATGTATGTATTTGATTTTGGTTTTGCAGATTTGTGTGTTTCTATTGAGCTATTTTAGAATTTCAAACATTGTTTTTAATGTTCAACTGTTGGGCAGCCCATTCCTGAAGGAAGGGGCCATTAGCCAATGGCCGGGAACACCCCCTCCTGAGAGGCTCCCCAGCCAGGAAAAAACACAATTAGAAATAGATTTTAAAACCCCGTGAAATTCCCCCATGGGGTTTCACGGGGCTACGCCACCTATTTTGCAGGCATAAATCTACGCCTACAAAATGGCACGGTCCCGGGGTGAAAGGGTTTTGGAAGCTGCCTCACAGAAGCTCTGCCCCCAGGAATGCCCCCCTGGAGGCTGGCGCGGGCACTTGTACTGGGAAAATGCCACCAGGGAGGCAGTGCTGGAGGACGAGGCTGGAGCTGCTGCATCACTCCCCGGAACGGGCATAAGTCGGCCTGCACCGGCATCCGTTCCACTTTACATGGTGCAAGTGTCATGGGTGCTGGGGGTGGGATCACACCGGCTCCCAAACGGCTCTGACCCCCCGCCCCTTAAAGATTGCATGGTTAATGTTTGCTGCCTTGGGGACCCTCACTGGGTAGAAAGACAGTGTAAAAATGTTGAAAATAAATAAATCAAATACACAATTCATTTTGCTGATTGATCTGACATTTCATATGGATTTGGATGAATGAACTACCTGTGGTTTGTGCAGCCTGAGCAGGAATGGTTTTCCATAAAAAGTGCTAACACATTTACTGACAAAGAGTTCCAAATCACCCCCCTCCCTTCCTCATGAAACAGTGCATGAAAGTCTGATTCATTCAGCATTCTGGTATCAACTCTGGTTAGAGACTCCAAGCTTCTTATGGTAAACAAACAAACAAACAAACAAACATATTCATTCAATATTTTGCAGTGTGGGGGGGTGCTGGCAGAGATGTCACCCCATCTCTGCCAGCACCCCCTCACTTCCCTTGCCCAGGGCAACTGCCCCCTAACCCCCCCAGAAATGGCCCTGCATGTGTGAAAGCACCTGAAAGACTTCATTTAAAAAGTCTGTTGCAAGTTGGGGGGGGGGGGGGCTCAGCTTTGTATTCGATGCCACTGGCACCAACTTTGATTTGGTTTCACAGAGTGTGTATCTAACAGTACTTGACACAAGTGATAAACAGTAATCAAGACTATTGGTTCAGAACATAAATAAGCCTATCCGACACTCGATGCTCTTGTTATATAACACAGGCTGCAAGATTTATTTTTTCTCTAATGTCAGCCTGATTGATATTGCTGGTCATCATGCATAGCAGAGAAGAGCTAGTCAGAAGCAAAAGGGGGGGAAATGTGGGATTGCATTCCCCCCACTGTAAGTGCACACGCCTGACTTGCATCACCATCTTGCAGCATTTCATAGAATCATAGAATTACAGAGTTGGAAGGGACCACCAGGGTCATCTAGTCCAACCCCCTGCACAATGCAGGAAATTCACAACTACCTTCCACGCACCCCCAGGGACCCCTACTCCATGCTCAGAAGATGGCCAAGATGTCCTTCCTCTCATGAACTGCCTAAGGTCATACAATCAGCATTGCTGCCAGATGGCCATCTAGCCTCTGCTTAAACAACCTCCAGGGAAGGAGAGCCCACCACCTCCCGAGGAAGGTACCTTGCTGCCTCTCCCTGTTGTTATGTGAGAAACAGGCGGCAGTAAAACCATACGCATTGACTACCAGATACAGTTATCCTAGACTTGGAACTACCTATATGCACAGACATCACTAAACATCTTGGAACAGCAGCTCGGAGATGAAATACTGAAATACCTGAATTCAGTAGAAGCAAAACTCACATGGGTGCAGATGTCTCCATAAGGTAGTGGGGGAAAGGGGATTGTGCTCACCATGTCTCCTCTAAGTAGGAATTCCAACCTCCAGGGGGTGGCTGGAGGGCTCCCAGAATTACAACTGATCTCCAGGCAACAGAGACCAGTTCACCTGGAGAAAATGACTGCTTTGTAAGGTGAACTCTTTGAACCCTAAGCCAGCCAGCAATAACTAGAATAATGGCCAAATGCAAAAATGTTCAAATATCACCAATTGTTTGTTTTTCCATTCTGATTTGTTACAATAACATGACTGAATGAGGCCCTTGGGGTGAGGGGTTGGATTCATTTCTACTCAAATGCACATTATTACAAAGTACACTAAGCCTGTTACACAGTTGCTCAGGTCACTAGCGAACATGATACATTCATCTTCATGCAACTTGAAGACACACACAAAGAACGTGAGATACATAAGAACATCAGATGTATATTTTTTTTCAGTAAGTGCAGCACATTATTTTCAAGTGGTTGTCTGACAATGGCTGTTACTGAAACACATAATAAAAGTAATTATTCTTAAATCAGTTGCACAATAGGGTTCATTTTAAATCACATTCCTGTCATTGGATTAAGGTGGTTATCTGCCGTACAATCAGACAGCAATTACTCCACCTTAATTATCCCTGGATTTCTGCAGGTGACAGAAACTCATAATGCATTCTACTGTAGCAATAATTTGTAGAGGTTGGGGGGGGGGTAAAGCAAATGCTATCAAGGTTTGAACAGAGCTAGGCATGAATTTGGATATTCAACAGGAGAAGACAGTAAATATAGAGAGAAGGAATGCTTCCCAAATTATTCTCAGCCCAACTGCTCCTCTGATTTTGGAGATCGGAATTCTCTGGTCCTTGTTTCCAAATAATATGAATGAATGATACGCTCTCCATTTAATGGCCAAAGTGCAGTGCATGCCCAGCGCATGCCCACTGTGGCACTGCTTTCAGCTCATATACCCCCACCCCTAGGGTTGCCAACCTCCAGGTACTAGCTGGAGATCTCCTGCTATTACAACTGATCTCCAAGCAATAGAAACCAGTTCACCTGGAGAAAATGGCCACTTTGGCAATTGGAGTCTCTCCCCTCCCCAAACCCCACCCTCCTCAGGCTCTGCCCCAAAAATCTCCAGGTGTTTCCCAACCTGGAGCTGGCAACCCTACCACCCTCATTTAGAGATGTACATGTGCTTTAATATACAGTAAACCCAGAAGTTATGTTAATCCCTACCCCCCTTCAGCTAGCTTGCTCCTACCCACCAGGCATCTGGCAACCCTGTGCACTACTGAAGACAGGGTAGGAAAGAAGAGGGTTCTTTTGGTTCTGTGTAGCTTCTAATGCCAACTAGCCTGTGTTCAAGGATATTCCAGGTGAGTTCAGCTTCTACGATACAGTCCTGTGCACATCTACTTTGAAGAAGAAGAGTTGATTTAAGTGGCCGACTTTCTCTGCCACTTAAGGAAGAATGAAACCGGCTTACAATCATCTTCCCTTCCCCTTCCCACAACAGACATCCTGTGAGGTAGGTGAGGCTGAGAGAGCTCTAAGAGAACTGTGACTAGCCCAAGATCACCCAGCTGGCTTCATGTATAGGAGTGGGGAATCCAACCCGGTTCACCAGATTAGAGTCCACCGCTCATGTGGAGGAGTGGGGAATCCAACCCGGTTCTCTAGAGTCCTCCGCTCCTAAACACCGCTCTTAACCACTACACCACGCTGGCTTTGGAGTAGCCAGTGGACTTATTTCTGAGTAAACAGGTATATGGCCAGGCTGCATGTGACACATGCTACATCCATAGAATACCAAGCATCAGTGCGTTAGGAAATATGCATTTACGTAAAACACAATTGCAACATGGTAACATTCAAATTTGCCAAGTGTTGTGGTATGAGCTCTCAATTGTACTTTACGGCTTGCCACTAAGAAGCGGCAGAGGAGGAAGCTGTTAAAAGAGCGATCCGAAGATTTCATTAAGTTTTACAGTTCTGGTTGCATAGAGACAAGACAGTAACATCGTTTCAATGAGTGCTTGAATATGGGCCTGCACATTTGAAAGGCACACGAGTGGAATGAGAAAACAGAAAGTGAAGAGGCTGAATAATGTATTGAATCTTAATGATTCTTGCATGCTTCTCTTGAGCTCCCTATAGGATGAGGACGCTGTAAATTATTTACACCATCCTTATTATTCCCTCTGTCTGTTAAAGCTAAACGATGCTTTTCTTTCAACTTATGCTTTCCTTGGTGGGGATCCGGCTGCCTGTTTCCAAAATGAGATGGTTTTGATGTGCTGTTTTGAATAGAAGAAAATGGATCGTTTCTTGACATCTCACAAATCACTGCCTTTCCCCCCTGCGTTTGCAAAGCTCCGTCGCAAGCCGTAGTCCCCAAAAAACTTTGTTATCACTGACAATATAATTGAACATCAGTCAGTATTAATCACTAATTGAATCAAAAGGCAGATTTGCCTCCAACAGCTTTCTTTGACTCAAGGAGGAGGACAATTGATAAAAAGCCTTCTACAGCATCACCTTGGGAAAAAAGTCAGTGTGGTGTAGTGATTAAGAGCGGCAGACTCTAATCTGGAGAACCAGGTTTGATTCCCCACTCCTCCACATGACAGGGCAGACTCTAATCTGGAGAACCAGGTTTGACTCCCCACTCCTCCACATGAAGCCTGCTGGGTTACCTTGGGCTAGTCATAGTTCTCTCAAAACTCTCTCAGCCCCACCTACCTCCCAAGGTGCCAGTTGTGTGTGTGTGGGGGGCGGGGAAGGGAACAATTGTAAGCTGCTTTGAGACTCCTTACGGTAGAGAAACGTGGGGTATAAAAACCAACACTTCTTCTTCTTATGAAGTATCAATATATATGTAGCTTTTCAAGAGTCTTAAAAGCTACCATTACTGGCCACAGTTGCAAACAATGCTGAAACTCTAACGAGCACAGTGTACTGAACATAAAATAGGGAGGAATGTTCCCTGTTTTCTTCTTCTTTTTATATTATGCCACCTAATATTTATGTGCCCCATGCAGATAATGAGCACAACATAATGAGGCCAAGAGCAAGAAAGAGAAACCTCCAGGGTCTGCCCAAAAAACCTTCCACCTTTACCTAGTCAAGGAGTTAAAATTCCATCAAAACCAAGAAAGAGGATTCTGGATGCAATCAAGATAGGGTTGCCAGGTCCCTCTTTGCCACCAGTGGGATGTTTTGGGGGCAGAGCCTGAAGAGGGTAGGGTTTGGGAAGGGGAGGGACAACAATGCCATAGAGTCCAATTGCCAAAGCGGCCATTTTCCAGGTGAACTGATCTCTATTGGCTGGAGATCAGTTGTAAAAGCAGGAGATCTCCAGCCACCACCTGGAGGTTTGGCAATCAAAACAACAACGAGTGCCCCAAATGTAGCTACTGGAAAATCTCAGGCACTTATGGCAAAATGCAAACACAATTATGTGGTTATCCAAATGGTATTGTATGCATAAGCACAAACAGTATAGTATGCAAAAGCACAAATATGTATATTTGTGCTTTTGCATACTATACTGTTTGTGCTTATGCATACAATACTGTTTGGATAACCGCATAATTGTGTTTGCATTTTGCCATAAGTGCCAGAGATTTTCCAGTAACCACCTGGAGGTTGGCAACCCTAAATCAATATGTTCAGAAACTGACTCTCTCTGATAACTGTTAGGATGAAGGCTGTTCGTTTATAGCCTGCAGTGTGTGTATGTGTCCTTCCCCAAGGGTGCAAGGCAAATTTTGCCACTGTTGTCTTTCTTTGGGCCTTTCCCCAGCCTCTCCCACTATGTCAGGCATTGACTGTCAGTGAGAATTCAGAAGGAAGAAAGGCAAGGCGGCAGCTTTCCACATTGTCACAATCTTTCCCTTGGCCAAACCCCAGCGTTTATCAAAACAATGGCCTGTTCCTTTGTAAACCTAAATGGCTCCGAGGCAACCAGTAAATCAGAAGAGGCAGCCACAGAATGCTATAAAGAAAGCCTCCTGAGTGAAAGGCAGCATTTAGGCTGATCTTCGCTGAAAAATAATCCCCAAACACCCCGCAAGAGTGTGGGCAGGAGATGACTGATGTACTGATGCCTACATATCCCTAGTCAATAGTCAGACAAGGGGCAGGATCCAAAGAACGGAGGAACCAGTTCCATGAGCTCAAGGGTCTTTTTTTTCAAAGGACAACTGCTGTCTGTCACAGAGGGGCAAGTGACTTTGAAAATGGAAGGGACTATCAAAAACATTTATGAAGCTGTCTCGTACTGAAAGGGAGCTTCAGTTTATCTATCCAAGGGCTGTCAGTACTGAATGTCAGCGGGTCTCCGAAATCTCAGACATGGGTCTTTATCAGTGTTCCCACCTGTGAACCCTGAAGCTGCCAAGGAATAGGGCCCGGCACCATCTCTATGCAAAGCATGTGCCGCACAGCTGAAAAATGGCCATTATTCCCCCATCCCATGTTTGCAATATGATAAAGGTTGCCAACCTCCAGGTTCTAGCTGGAGATCTCCTGCTATTACAACTAATCTCCAGCCAATGGAGATCAGTTCACCTGGAGAAAATGGCCACTTTGGACTCTATGGCATTGAAGTCCCCTCCCCAAACCCCCCTCTCCTCAGACTCCACCCCAAAAATCTCCCTCCGGTTGCGAAGAGGTACCTGGCAACCCTAAATATGATGGGAGTTAGCTGTTCAAAGGGGGAAAAACACACACACACAAAAATTCATTTAGTCTCTATATAACCTGAAGTGGTTCTTTGTCAGCATGGTGTAGCCCAGGCTATCCTGATCTCCTCAGATCTCAAAAGCTAAGCAGGTTCAACTCTGGCAAGTATTTGGATTGGGAGACCTCTAAGGAATACCAGGGGTATGATGCAGAGGCAGGCAATGGCCAACCACCTTTGAACGTCTCTTGCCTTGAAAACCCCACCAGAGGTTGTCATAAGTCAGGTGTGACTTGACAGCATTCCTGGAACTTCCAGCCCCAAGCCGTTGCCAATGCCATCTCCCTGCAGCAGGCTGCATAGCCTCCATTGCTGAAGCGATTGGACCCTTCTTCTAGAAAGTGTGGGGCTGTCCAACCAGACCTCTAAGACTGGTTAAAATATATTCTCCCTTATCCAGATTTTTCTGAGACAACAATGACTTGTATGAGCCATCTTATTTAGGGTTTATAAAAAAAAATTTGGTTTATTTTATGGCCTAAGTGATGTAAATTGCAGTGCAAAAACGTTCTGGCGTCCATGAAATCTTATTTATTACAGAATGTAAATGTACCTTTAGCTTGAAATTGACGTTTTACAGGCCAAAAGAAAGATGTTCCTTGTAACTGACAATTATGAACAAAAAGGCACGCTAAAAATATTGAAGCAGTCCTCACCATTGCATTTAAATAGGGAAGGATTTTTAGTTGTACAAAAATGAGGATGGTTTCTTGCTTGCACACTAATGATGGCCATCGTGTGGCATCTGGGCTGAATCAGGCCTTCGAAATTACAGCACGTGGTTCCTAATCATTACTTTGAATGGAACAGTTCTGTGCTTGGAAGGCAGGTTTATTCTTCCTATGCACTTTTTTTCCAACCTCAGAAGCTCAATATTACTTAACACCTCACTATCAGCTACATTCTAGAGTGGCCCATGACAGGATGAATTTAAGGTCACCAGCCCTGTGCCCGCAAATGCTGGGAGTTTTGGGGAAACATGCCTGGGAAGGAAGTAATTACCCAGAAATGACATCACACATACACAATGCTCTAGGATTTTCCCGAATATCTACGGCAAAGAGCATAGAGATTAGGGCAGATTGCTAGAGCATCACAGAAGTGACATCACAGCACCTGTGGTGTCATCCCCTCTCATCTTTTCTCACGCTGCTCAATTGATTGAGAATGGGTGATTGTGGGCAAGGCAGCAATTTTTTTTCACCACAGGCAGGAACATTGTAAGCCTACATGAACTGGAAAGGTGGATTGGTCGATGTAAGTAAGGAGATAAGATCTACCCCCTTTCTTTGCTTGCTGTGCTGGTCTTCTATTTGAAGAAAGTTTCTAGCAGAGTGGAGCATTCCAAAATGTGATTCTCCATGATCCTCCACCCGTGTTCTACTTCCTCAGATTTCTGCAACCTTATTATCGTGCATGCATTAACTAGGCCTTGGATGGAAGCATTCTCTTCTCCACAAGTTGTATCGTATATCCTGGAAACCAGAATCTTTGCTGGTATTATTTCACTGAAGCTAATGGGGATTGTGCCAGAAATTTAATTTCAATATTGTGTTATAAATCTTTCAGTCTCTTTTCTGCTTCAGCTACCCAGCGGTTTCCGAAAAGTTCTTAAATAGTCCTTCTTTAACTTCAGCCCCATTCCCTGGAACTCATTAATATGATGGTTGTACAAGTAAATAATATCAGGAAGACGTTGATGGCAACTCCACCATTAGATTTGTGTCTAGACAGGCACTGAAAACCCTCTCTTATGCATTTAAATGACCTCACTTTGATTAAATTTAAACCCCTAACTAGAGGGTAGCTCTAAATATATCTCTCGTAAAATGTTTACTCATGCTTGTGAGTGTTTTAAGTTATCCACAGAAGATAAAATGTGTAGAGTAGAGATAGTCGTTATTGTGTAGGAAGAATACTATGTGATGGTGTAAGAGAATGAAGTACCAACTGTGCCCATTATTCAGTATCAGCGATACAGTTGGAAGATCTGATTCCACCATCCACCACATCCAGGGTGCATACACATGTGATTCTTCCATTGCTGGCTGCTCAATGTCTGGCAGAAACTGCCCATTACCAGTTTAGGTTGGACAGACAGGGCTATGTTAGAGTAAGAGTTTAAATGGACATAACACTGACACAAATAACACAAACTGTAAAAAAAAGTTTGTGGGCAAGCATTTTATGGGGTCATTCCATCAAATTCCATTTCATCACTGTCCTTGAAGAAGGGCTATAAGAGCATTTTTATAGAGAATTTTCTCATGAAAAAGTGTATATAAGGGTTCAAAAATTGTTTATTCTCTAGAGACTCAGCCTGAGTCTTCCACAGTGGTGTGGTATGTATTTTCTATATTTTTATGCATATTTAAGATCTGTAATCTTAAAGTGGGTTATAGATCAAATCAAGCTTGAACTGACCCTTGAAGCTAAAATGACTAAACTGAGGCTATCGTATTTTGGTCACGTCATGAAACGATAAGAGTCACTGGAAAAGACAGTCATGCTAGGAAAAGTTGAGGGCAGCAGGAAAAGAGGAAGACCCAACAAGAGATGGATTGACTCAATAAAGGAAGCCACAGCCTTCAATTTGCAAGATCTGAGCAAGGCTGTCAAAGATAGGACATTTTGGAGGACTTTCATTCATAGGGTCGCCATGAGTCGGAAGCGACTTAACGGCACTTAACACACACACACAAGATCTGTAATAGTCTGCTGTGCCTCTGCCTAAATTATATTCTACCTTAATCTCTGGAGCTCACTTTTAAAATATGGAAATAGCAATAAAAAGAATTTTATTTCAAGAAGTTGCCTCTCTACCTTACGAGACTTTTCTACTAAGGTCCCATGCTTGTCAACCAAGCATACCTCCTTAGAGATAGCCCTCAGGTAATGGTGCAGAGACCCTTTCACCCAAATGCTGGCAAACCCAATGGGAAGCCCTCACAATGAGGGAGGGAGTTTAATGGACCATTTGTATTATAATGAATAAACCCTCATTTAACCTGCATTCTATCTAGTGTCTTCATTTTGTCGTATGGAGGCAAACACCATTGAGCCCAAAGCTTTGTACCTAATGATCTCACACCTGCTTACTCAGAAGTAAGTCACATAATTTATAACTTGTTTAAGGGATTTTCTATGTCACCACTCCACCAAGTTTGCACGGCAGCTTACCTAATATAAACAAGAAAACAAGGAAAAGTATTAATAAAAAACTGTCACATCATCTCGATATAAATCAAAAGCCTCCAAACCATGGCCACAGCAAAACTACAGTTAAAAACACAACAATTAAGGTGCCACAGCAGGGGAAAAAACCTGTCAGAAATGGAGGTACTTTGAGCAAGGTCTCTGAAAAAAATCTTAATAATCGGTAGGGTTGCCAGCTCCGGGGTTGGGAAATACCTGGAGATTTTTGGAGCGGAGCCTGGGGAGGGCGGGGTTTGGAGAGGGGAGGGACTTCAATGCCTTCGAGTACAATTGCCAAAGTGACCATTTTCTCCAGGGGAACCGATCTCTATCAGCTGGAGATCAGTTGCAATAGCAGGAGATCTCCAGCTGGTACCTGGAGGTTGGCCACCCTAATAACTGGGCAGGCTCATTTCGAAACCAGTGGTCCATAATAAGAATATGTCCAAAACCAGAGACTTACAGTCTATCCCTACATACAGATATACCCTTTCAAGTAAATTGAAGTTAATGGTCTTAGAAGGGTCTGTCTCCGTTTAGGACTGTGCTGCTGGTATCCAGAGGACAGATTAGCAAGTGTGAGGGAAAGAAATAAATTTGTACATGGATGTAAACAGTGGCCTTGGTTGCCAGTCCTTGTTCTGCAGCCACTCACAACTAATATGGTATTCATCAGGTGATTTTCCTGACGAGAGCATCTGCTGTTCTTTGGGAACTGGAGGAAGATGAATCTGTTTAGAAGAAAGGGTAGGGAGGGAGGAAAAACTGAGCAGAGCGAGAAGCACAGCTGGTTCACAAGTTTCATTGTAATCAGGTTTCATTATAAAGTGCATAATGTGACATTAGGAGGCGAGGAACGATTCTAAACGCAAATCAAAACATACGAGATCTCTCTGCTGTTCAAAGTAAAGTAGGACATTAAGTGTATTTATATACTTCGCTGAAGTGGAAAAGTGCCTTTAAAACAGGTACTGTATCTGTACACATTAGCTAATAGAGCAGTTAAGAAATCAGAGCCTGAGAAAATGGTCCAGTCCAAAGAGGTCTAAGTGCAGTTAACTTTCTTGATATAAGAAGGAAAGAATGTTGGCCCTTTCTTTTATTTTACTGGCTCTGTTCCTGTGCCTAATATGCAAAAAATCAAGCTTCTAAAATTTTCCTTAGTACTTTTAAGTTGGTGCTTTTTTAAAAAAAAGGTACATCTGCTTCATTTGCATCTGTTGAGATGCTGCTAAAGACACAGGAACACAGACAAGAAAGAGTGCAACTACACAATACACTCAACACAGGTACGCGGCCTGACTCACAGTCAAATGTACATCGGGGAAACTTGCCAGTGTGGTGTAGTGGTTAGGAGCGGTGGATTCTAATCTGGAGAACCAGGTTTGATTCCCCACTCCTCCACATGAGTGGCGTACTCTAATGCGGTGAACTGGGTTTGTTTCCCTGCTCCTACACACAAAGCCTGCTGGGTGACCTTGCGCTAGTCACAGTTCTCTCAGAACTCTCTCAGCCCCACCTTGTGGAGAGGGGAAAGGAAGGTGATTGTAAGCTGCTTTGAGACTACTTAAAGGTACAGAAAAGTGGGGTATAAAAACCAACTCTTCTTTCTTCTTCTTCCTCCTCTTCCTCTTCCTCCTCCTCCTTCTCCTCTTAAAAAGCATTCATTCACTTGGTGCTGCTAGGGACTACTGGGAGGATGGAGCTTCCAGTTTCCCTCCCAGTCCAGTTTCACCAGTGGAAAGGGGAGTGCTGCAAAGAAGTAGTTGGAGGATCCCTGCCTTTACCAGCGGAAGGGGCTGCACTGCCTTTTCCACTGGTGAAAACTGGGCTGGGAGGGAAACTGGAAGCTCCTTGTCGTCTCCCCTCACAGCTCTCCCTCACCGTACAGAGCAAACAAGTGTTTTTTTATGGTGAGTTCTCCTAAAGTACTTGTACTGCGAAGTCTGGTCACAAACTTATGACATGGCACACATTGATCATAATGTGTAGCTTGGCCCTAAGCAAGTTTGCAACTCATCCCCAAACCCATACACCATTGTGACTAGTTCCATATGCCAAGGCAGCTTTGGTTTTCTGTTTGTCAAATCGTGGCCCCCCATCTGATACAAAAAAAACCAATCTGAAAATGAACAAAATTCCTTAAGCAGTCTGTAGTATATAATTTTCATAGTGCTACTTACTTATTTCAGAATGGTCGAGGATTTCCCACTTGATTCTTCTAAAGACAATCTAGGAAAATTTGCTCAAACTCTTTGCCATGATTGGATCTAATGTCAGGATATTCAGCTGTTGAGAAAAATATCTAGTACTAACTACTGTAAAGACAGATGTGAAACTCTGCAGGCAGTACAGATCAAGTCTTCAGAAACTAGAAAAAGTAGGAGTGAAGGTAGTGCCAAGCTACATTAATGAGTCAGGGAATTGGGCGTTGGGTTCTTGTATGCATATTTCTTTGTACCTGTGCAAAATGAGAAAAATAATGTTAAATTTGCACTCCTTTACCCATTACAGAATACATATTTTCTATGCTTAATATAGGTAAACTTTTTTTTTACTAAATGATGAGTGTCTACAACTCTAAGTACAATAAATGCTTTCCTCAGGGTCTTTCGAGTTGCAACTGTATCATATTTTCCCTGGCCATTCTTCAAGGAGCTCAGGCCAGCGTACATGATTATTCTCTATTTTATTTTCACACAGCACTGTGAAGGTTAGACTGTGGGAAAATGATGGGCTCAAGGTTACTCAGTGAACTTGGTTGCTGAGGTAGAGCTGCAACTCTGGGGATTAACGCATGGGCAGAATGTTCTTGGTTCGCCCCTCCCTTATCTCACAATATTTTAATCCGAGACTGAATAGTCAAACACATGACGCTAGTCCATCCCACTATAAGTCTGAAGCAAGTAGCTGCTGGAGGCTCCCCATGCGTTTGAGCCACCCATATAATGTGGGATAGTAGGGGAGTGACAGCCATGTCATTGCCCAAGGATTGGCTGAGGGGTTATCCAATCAAAGGCCGATTCTCCCCCCTTTTTTTGGGGGGGACACCAGGGTTCCGGTATACTATCATGACGGTGTTAAGTACCCCCCCTACAGGGCTGGTCGGGGGGGGGTCTGTCTGGCCTGGAGAGGGTCGGGGCTTGAGACACCTCTTCAGCCTCAGACCAGTCCGAGGGAGAGTCTGAGCTTTCCTCTCCCTCGGAGACTACCCTGGTGGCTCTATGCTTAGCCAGCCCGGGTCACAGCTTACTTCCTACCTGGCTACAGCTCTCCTATGGCCTTTTATACTCTTCAGGCCAGAGAAGCTCTGCCCCTTCCACCCTCTGCCCTCCCCCCAGAAGTCCATAAAAGGAGCTCTCCTTCCCCGTCACGTCACTTCTCTTCCTAGCCAGCAGCGCTGCTCGCACCTGCCCCACCCTTGCTCACCCGCAGCTCAGCTGTTTGTCGGGGCTGGGAGCTTGAACAAAAGGAGGTTAGTAGCGGGCTAGTCATGTGATTACACACACGCTGGCATTCCAGTAATGTAGCAAAATAAAAAAGTAGTGGTTTAGCACTGAAAAGATCGCTAGAAAACAGGGATTGCTTAACCCGTTTTTTGTGTGCTTAATTCGCACCCAAGGTGGGTCCGATGTGCAGCCCTTGAACGGTCATGCGTTTAGACCACGGGAATTCGCTACTTTTAAGGCACAAAGGCGAGACAAATTGGCCATGCGTTAAACCCCGGTATCATATTTTCTTTAGCCATTCTTCAAGGAGCTCAGGCCAGTGTACCTGATTATTCTCTATTTTATTCTCAAGACAGCACTGTGAAGGTTAGACTGCAGGAAAATGACGAGCTCAAGGTTACTCACAGCGCATTCCTGACTGGAATGCCTGCGCTTGACTTAGGAGGCAACACAGCGGTGTTGCCTCCGCCCAGCACCAAAAAAATGTGAAACCCCCATAGGGTTGCATGGGAAATATGCCACCTAAAAGGTGGCATATCTTGGTGGGGAAAAAGGGGGCGTCCCTGAGCCATAATGGCTTAGGAGACCGCCTAATGGCTGCCCCACCCCCTGGCCAGCACCGTGACACCCCGGGAACGCCTCCAGGGATGCCGCCACAGCCTTTGCCACCATCTGGCTGGCGGTGGCAGACTTCGTCAACGTCTGGGCCCGGCGATGCCATGGTAGCGGCTGGCGTCCAGCATCCGGCACTGCACGCCGGTGCTGGGGCCACAAACGCTGGCATGTGCCACCTGGACACCGGCGCTGAGGGCCCTTGTGCTGGTGTAGGCCTTCGCTGGCCTTCAAAGGTCTTTGGTGCGGGCTGCCAGCGCATCTCAGGAATGCGCTGTCAGTGAGCTTGGTTGCTGAGGTAGGGTTGCTAACCTCCAGGTAGTAGCTGGAGATCTCCTGGGATTACAACTGATCTCCTGCCGATGGAGATCAGTTCAGCTGGAGAAAATGGCTGCTTTGGAAGGTGGATTATAGGGTGTTATACCCCATTAAAGTCCCTTCCCAAACCCCACCGTCCTCAGGCTCCACCCTGAAATATCCAGGTATTTCCCAACCCGGAGATGACAACCCTATACTGAAGGCCAAAGTAGACATAATGGCATCAACAGGTACTAGCTGGACATCTGCTATTAAAACTGATCTCCAGCCAATAGAGATCAGTTCACCTGGAGAAAATGGCTGCTTCGGCAATTGGACTCTATGGCATTGAAATCCCTCCCCTCCCCAAACCCTGCCCTCCTTAGGCTCTGCCCCAAAAACCTCCCACCAGTGGCAAAGAGGGACCTGGCAACCCTCATTCCAGGTTCTACCTGTAGGCCGGCAGCCCATGCTCTACCTTTGGCCCAACTTGTCAGCCAGATCATTACTGGGGAATAAAGTATTTAAAATTGCATTTGATCGTATGATTTAGTGCAAACTGATTTCTGAGCAAGAGCTTACTTCAGAATAAATGAGGATACTGTAATCTCACTCTGCAGCACAGGCAACAGTTGCCTTTCTCATTGCAAAGACTTTCATTTCCTCACGAAGTATATATAAAAAAATAATAATTTAAGTTGCGGAGTGAGAAATATGTCACAAAGGCTATAAAGCAAACATAATGCAAGTGATCATGTCATATATAATAGCGTAAGGAGGTGATTGCTGTGATGATGCTGGTCTCTGCTCATTAATGATTTGGACGAGGGAGTCATAGTCCATTAAATGAAACTGCACAGGATGCAAAACTGGAAGTTGCAAGGGGAAAAATATGATAGAAAAAGGAAAGTTCAGAAAGTGCAGTAACATACAGAGTACATTTTGTTGACATGAGCATAATGCTTTGGCATAATTCATAGGATTTACAGAT
Source organism: Euleptes europaea (assembly GCF_029931775.1). NCBI lineage: Eukaryota > Metazoa > Chordata > Lepidosauria > Squamata > Sphaerodactylidae > Euleptes > Euleptes europaea. Next base: position 24,061,194 of record NC_079316.1, on the reverse strand, counting down.
CCAGGTTGGGAAATACCTGGAGATTTTAGGGGTGGAGCCTGAAGAGGGTAGGGTTTGGGGAGGGACTTCAATGCCATAGAGCCCAATTGCCAAAGTGGCCATTTTCTCCAAATGAATTGGTTTCTATCGGCAGGAGATCTCCAGCTAGTCCTGGAGGTTGGCAACCCCAATAATTCATAACCCCAGATGAGCTGTCATTGGCTGTAATTTGAACCCTTTTCAGAAGATGCAGGGCGAAAACGCATGGTCGCTTTAGCCTCCTTTATTCCCTGTTTCAGCCAGGATTCAGCCAGGATCGAACGCATGCGTTTCGCCAAACATGCGTTTGATCCTGACTGAATCCTAGCTGAAACAGGAAATAAAGGAGGCTAAAGTGACCATGCGTTTTCGCCTGCAGTCACACATACCAACAATCTACCAGCCATGCATAGATCCTCCCAATACAGGTTGCATGAAAAGGGGAAACACTTATTTACAATATGTGTACAGCTCCAGTATATGCAAACCAACCGCTGGATTTTTCAGTCGTTCATACATACTAAAGCTGTACATATATGGTAAATACACACATTACCCCTTTCCCCACAACATGGTGATGGTGCATATTGGGAGAATCAGGGGTCGCATGCACTCCTGATACGTGTGGTTGGTAGCCTCCCACTTCTCACTGTTGTAACATCTGAACAGAGCTTCTGAGGATAGAAGATCTATAATTTTGTCCTTTTAAGAGATTGTCACTGACCCAGTACACAATCTCCAAAGCACAATCAATGACCATAAATAATTTGCTCTGTGTTGCGGGGACGGGGGGGAACTGCCTATAGTTACATATTACCTCAGTCGTGAATGGATTTCCTCTTATGGGGTAACAACTTGCCCCAAAGCTTGTGTTAGTGACTTGATAAGTCATTACCCTCGGTGCAGTTTTTGCTTAGAGAACTTTATTTACCACCAGCTCATGTTTCCTTGGTAACAGAATGACAGCACATCCACACATCCTGCTCTTGCAAGGTATCTCCCGGACAGATTGGACAACCCCTTTTTTTCTCCAGGCTGCGAGGTCATCTCCTCCCTTTCTGACCCATGCATCACAAACATCAATAAGCACCCTTGCCTCCTTGATATTTCCCATCATATAACTACTATTGTGCCCTGAGAAATAATTACAACATTGAAACATACGTTGAGCCCAAAGGATCTTCGTACGTAGAAGGCTGCCTAGTGCTGCTCTGCCCTGAATTGTTTCCAGTCAGCCTCCACCAGGAAGAATACTTCGGCCACACCCCTACATATGGTTGCCAGGTCCCTCTTTGCCAAAGGCTTTTGGGGCAGAGCCAGAGGAGGGTGGGATTTGGAGAGGGGAGGGACTTCAATGCCATAGAGTCCAATTGCCCATTTTCCCCAGGTGAACTTATCTTTATCATTTGGAGATCAGTTGTAATAGCAGGAGATCTCCAGCTAGTACCTGGACCTTGGCAACCCTACCTCTGCAACAGGTCTGAGTGTTCAATCATCCCTAACTCAGAGATGGAAAACAACTAGGGTTGCCAACCTCCAGGTACTAGCTGGAGATCTCCTGCTATTACAACTGATCTCCAGCCGATAGAGATAAGTTCCCCTGGATAAAATGACCACTTTGGCAATTGGACTCTATGGCATTGAAGTCCCTCCCCTCCCCAAACCCTGCCCTCCTCAGGCTCTGCCCCAAAAACCTCCCGCCAGCATCGAAGAGGGACCTGGCAACCCTAAACAGAACTGCCTGCTCCAAGAAGAAAGAACTTCTATCCATTTTCAGTCTCATCAAATACAGTGCAAAAGTAATAGGACTGTTGAAAAAAAAACGGTAAAATTCGGATTCAGCAAAATTTGGTCCGTTTTGATTTGGGAAATGCCGGTATTCTCCTGTTTCGATTTTGGTAAATCATCAGGAATCAACATGGACTGCTCAGTAGCTAGTTCACATGTTGAGCAGAGATTCTGTGTAGATCTGCATAAGATCGCTTCCTAAATCTCTCAAGATTAAAAAAATATATTAATAAATTTTAAAAATCGAAAAAGAACACAAGATAATGTGGGCATATGTACATGCCAGTGGAACAAAATTGCTCTGTAATTGCTCTGATATCACTTTACTTGCTAGGTACCAGCTGTTGCAAAGGTATATTGCTGCAACACTTAGACTTAGGTATGTCTTTGGGGTCAGAGATTTTAAAACTTGGCTGCTCCACCAAGTTGCTACCTTTCCTCCCACTGCCTTCCATCTTTAAAATAATGATTCCAAGTAATAGCTATTGTGCAAATGGGTGGAAGAGAAATGCAGAAAAAGTTTTTAGCTTTAAATGTCAACCGTATCTATTTACACATTAGCCTGGAAATTACTAGCTAATGAAACTTTCTGACCTGACCTCTGGCTATTTCTCACCTCCCAAAGCATGCCCATCAGCATTACCCATAAGAGTTTATTTTTTCCCCACTTGGGGGTAACACAAGTCTTTTGCGACAAGCTGTAAGGGGGGTTTCGAACACAGCTAATGGAACAGATTCATGTGGGAATGGCCTTGTATTTTAGTAGCTTACTCCTCAATGGCATACAGTAAATTAGCTTCTTAAAATAACTGTAGAGATAAAATGCTTGAACATAAAGACCTGCTTCTCAAATCCATTATGGTGCTCTTCAATATTTAATGAAATTTACCTAAACGAGCTTGATAATGTGAATAAGTCCTACAGCGTCCGGTGAGGGAAGTCACAGCAAGGCTGCTTCTCCTTTTTTTGTTTCTTGGGCTTGAAAGAGTCCAATTTGTGACCCTGAAAAATCATAGCAAACAAATTACTGATATTATCATCCTGCCCTATTTATTGCTGCGGCTGAAGCTGCATGAAACCTCTTTTCTTGGACTGTTGCATCCACTCACTAATCATAATAGTCATTGTCCTCTTCAAAATGACAGATATTTATTTCACTTCGGTTTACACTCCTGGCATCAGCACCTACTCTCAAAAGCCATAAGAGAAAGTCTACAGCTTTGGTTCCTTCTTAATAATTAAAAAGTACAAATGCCTCAAATTTGTACAGGGTTTATGGTTCACCTTCGGATCATTGATTTTGCTGGTGAAGAGTTGTCTCTTGAATTCCAGATAAGTAAGTCCCATTGTATGAAACCTAGAATCATAGAATCATAGAGTTGGAAGGGACCGCCAGGGTCATCTAGTCCAACCCCCTGCACAATGCAGGAAATTCACAACTACCTCCCCCCCACACCCCCAGTGACCCCTACTCCATGCCCAGAAGATGGCCAAGATGCTCTCCCTCTCGTCATCTGCTTAAGGTCATAGAATCAGCATTGCTGACAGATGGCCATCTAACCTCTTCTTAAAAACCTCCAGGGAAGGAGAGCTCACCAGCTCCCGAGGAAGCCTGTTCCACTGAGGAACCGCTTTCACTGTTAGTAAATTCTTCCTGATGTCTAGATGGAAACTCTTTTGATTTAATTTCAACCTATTGGTTCTGGTCCGACCTTCTGAAGCAACAGAAAACAACTCTGCACCCTCCTCCATATGACAGCCTTTCAAGTACTTGAAGATGGTTATCATATCACCTCTCAGTCTTCTCCTCTTCAGGCTAAACATACCCAGCTCCTTCAACTTTTCCACATAGGACTTGGTCTCCAGACCCCTCACCATCTTTGTTGCCCTCCTCTGGACATGTACCAGCTTCTCTGATAATATCTTCCTTGGTGAGCTGTACCCCATCTATCTTCTTTTGGGGAAATACCTGCCATCTCCTTTGCGTGGCCTGTTAATTGCGGCAATATCAATGTGTACAGTGTGTTTTTGTGTGAGATATTTATGCCATAGCTTTGTAACCCTAACACCAATCATACACAAGGGTTTGTGCTCGATGGCAAACACTGTATCAGTATGAGATCGGGGATTCTTTGGCAGGGAAAACAGTCATGTGTTACATGCTGTGTACAAGGATTGGCTGGTTCACATTCATTTATGTCCAGTCATTTCTCCAAAGAATTGTGGGAAGCACCACTTAGCAAACCTGCAAAACCATGTGATAAGAGAAAGAAACAATCAATGTATTTCACACAAAGCCATCCCTCCCTCCCCCCACAATCTAACTTCCAAGGAGTACCAGCTACAGTTGTTATCATTCATCGGTGTGCAGGGTTTTGTAGCGCCAAAATGTCACCAGAGTGATTGACTGTGGATCTACCTCCTGGGGAAAAAAAGATCCATTTAAACTTTCTATGGTGTAAAGTACACATGGACTACTGTGCAATCCAACTAGAGCAGGCGTGTCAAACATGAAGTCTGCTGGCCGGATCCAGCTCCTTGAGAGCTCTTATTCAGCCAGCGAGCCAGCAGAGACAGCCACACATACCCCCCACTCTCAATCTGGGCAGTCAAGGCATGGCCCGGCCTGACCAAGTGACATTTATGTTATATCCTGCCATCATAACAATTGAGTTTGACACACCTGAACTAGACCACCCCATCTCTATCCTGACCAAAGGTCCCATGTTCAAACCCCAGCATCTCCAGTTAAAGGGACTAGGCAAGTAGGTGATGTGAAATACCTCTGCCTGAGACCCTGGAGAGCCACTGCCGATCTGAGTAGACAATACTGATTTTGATGGATCAAGGGTCTGATTCAGTATAAGGCATCTTCATGTGTTCATGTGAAAGCTTTGGGAGGGGCTGTGGTTCAGTAGTAGAGCATCTGCTTGGCATGCAGAAGGTCCCAGGTTCAATCCCTGACATCTCTAGTTAAAGGAACTAGGCAAGTAGGTGATGTGAAAGACCTCTGCCTGAGACTCTGGAGAGCCACTGCCAGTGTGAGTAGACAATACTGACTTTGATGGACCAAGGGCCTGATTCAGTATAAGGCAGCTTCATGTGTTTGTGTGTTCATGTGATATGCAGAACACTCTTTCCTTAAGCAATTTCCCAAGCCTTAAGGAATCCTTTTTGTTTGTCTTGAAATTCTTTGGATGCTTTGCCCAAGCAGCACCCTCCATCTTGGAATTTTATTTGAGATAAATATGGTGGGTATTCCAACCCTAAAAAATTGAGACTGCACTTGTTGAAGTAGTGATGACAAGGTGACAGGGATGCTTAAGAAGGTCTTGGCTTTAGGCGGCATTTGTTAAAATATTAGAATACTGGTGTGGGGAGGGGGTGGAGGGAAGGAAGAGAAAAATCCCCCCAAATAAAGAAGAAAGACAGTCTTTGCTTTGGAGATATAAGACCCTCTCTGCTTTTGGACTGAAAAATCTGTGGCTTCACCACTAAGGAATAAAACTCTTAATCTAAAAAATGATGTTGAAGAAGAGGAGATTAACTTTCTGAGATAGATCAGTGAGACATTTATACGGACCGCTCAACTAAATCTTCTTGGCTTGCTCATCATTCTACTGCACTGAGGCTCTTATATTAAATAAATATGTTTGACCTTTAGTTAAAATCTTGAGCTTACAAGGCTGATCTTAAAATGCAGAGTTTGTGTATGACTTTGGAACAAAGTCCTCTGACGGGAAGGACAATATAGCAGTAGTTAGGGAGGCTAAGAATCATGTTTGAGTCCAATAGCCCCTTAGAGACCAACCAGATTTTTTGGGGAATAAGCTTTCAAGACTCAAAGCTCCCTTCATCAGACAGTATATGATGAAGGGATCTTTGACTCTCGAAAGCTTATACCCCAAAAATCTTGGCGGTCTCTAAGGGGCTACTGGACTAGTTCTTCTATTGCAGACCAACATGGCTTCCCTCTGAAACTATCTTCGAATCATGATGTGTTTAATTTGAGAACTGAGTTTGTAAACTGGGAAGACTTCCTTTACTTCACTGATGCTTTCAATAGCACCCACATTAGAAGTCCTATTTATATATTGTCCTTTAAATAAAGCATTCCACTAGGGTTGCCAACCTCAGGTACTAGCTGGAGATCTCCTGCTATTACAACTGATCTCCAGATGATAGAGATAAGTTCACCTGGGGAAAATGGGCAATTGGACTCGATGGCATTGAAGTCCCTCCCCTCCCCAAACCCCACCCTCCTGAGGTTTCACCCAAAAAACCTCCCGCTGGTGGCAAAGAGGGTTCTGACAACCCTACATTCCACAGACAGGAGCATCATTCACAGCAGACTTAATGGGTGATGGTCTCAAGTGTGGCAATGAACATATTTGACTAGAGATACCCCTTCTAGCCATATCTATGTATAAATAAATATTCCCCATTGTATTTCTTTCTGTATCCTTCTTTTTTTAACAACTCCGGTTTTTTATTTTCCACTGATGGTTTCGTTGTTGCAGTAGATTCCTGTAGTTTTGCTTTATGGTTATGTTTCATATGGCATATATATGTAGAATGTGTGTGAATGGAAGGCACACTGGCAAAGAGACAGCCTCTGCCCAGCCCCTTACCTGGAACCAGCCCTGTTTTAGAGGACAACTCCACTGTTGGGAGCAGTAGCATCTGGATCAATAGATTTCCAGCCTACTTGAGTCCTGTCTCTAACACACACCTTTCTCATTTTATACCTATTTTGTGCAATGTCACTTATCAACATCATTAAAAGAAGAGTAGACAACTATCTCATGGAATGCTGGCACAGGACCTTAGGCCGAAAACGCATGGGCACTTACTCCTGTTTCTTCCCAGTGTCTTCCCCGTTCCAGCCAGGATCAGTTCAAACCGGTTCAAACTGTGCACAGAACCTCTCTTGATCCGTGGCGAATCAGCGTGCTGATCTGCCCATCAAAACAGAAAACGCCGGAGACACGCACTTCCTGGCCGTTCAGCAAAGCACGCTCCCGGTTGTGATTGGCCAACTCACTGACCAATGACAGCCCTGCGCTCTCACTTTTCAAAAAATTTGGAAACGAAAGGGGGTGAGGTTGCGCAGGGAGGGGTTTGGAGGCATGCGGGACGTCATGACTTCAGAAGAATAGGCTCCTGTTAATCTGAGGTGAGCCAGGGTTAACGGTTGGGGTCTTCATTCGCAAAGCCGGGTTCATTTTAGGTCGAAACAACGCTCAGCCAGCAGCATCTGAGGTGTCATCCGTTTGCAAGAATTTGGTCCTGGTTGGAACTGGAAATAAAATGGGAGGAGACTGGGCCGAGACCAGAGTAAGTGCCCGTGCGTTTTCAGCCTTAGGTATCTTCCAACTCTCTAGGCAGGTTGACATCCATAGAGATGTGCTTCCATGCAATGACACAAGATCATGCCTCTAGCAATTCATATGGGGTAGTGTGTGAATTACAGGAGATTTACAGGAGAATTACACAACTTTAAGGTTGACAATGAGGAAATGGAAATTGTTGAAGACTTTCTATTCCTTGGCTCCATCATCAACCAAAAGGGAGACTGCAGCCAAGAAATCAGAAGGAGATTGAGACTGGGAAGGGCAGCCATGAAGGAGCTTGAAAAGATTCTGAAGTGTAAGGCCACTTACACTTAAGATTAAGTAAAGTCATGCCATCATATTCCCTATTACAATGTATGGGTGTGAAAGCTGGACAATGAAGAAAGCTGACAGGAAGAAAGTAGACTCCTGTGAAATGTGGTGTTGGAAGAGAGTGTTATGTATACCATGGACTGCCAAAAAAACAAAAACAAATCAGTGGGTTATAGATCAAATCAAGCCTGAACTGACCCTAGAAGCTAAAATGACTAAACTGAGGTTATCATATTTTGGTCACATTATGAGAAGGCAAGAGTCACTATAAAAGACAGTCATGCTAGAAAAAGTTGAGGACAGTAGGAAAAGAGGAAGACCTAACAGGAGATGGATTGACTCTATAAAGGAAGCCACAGCCCTTAATTTGGAAGACCTGAACAAGGCTGTCAAAGATAGGACATTTTGGAGGACGCTGATTCATAGGGTCACCATGAGTCAGAAGCGACTTGACAGCACTTAACACACAACACACACACAGTGTGTTATGTGGAGAGAAAGTGTATATAAGCATGCATGTATATCTGATGCACACTATTACTTCCTTTTTAAAAAGTAAAATGATGCACATGTCCATCTTCTGAACCTGGACACATGATCACCCACTGGGTCAGCTCTCATTCTACTTGCAGGTAGCAAACATGGAAGCTTAATGTTCAACATATTGGTTCTCTGCTCAAATAAGTCCCATTTCGGAAAGACAGAAGCCCATGAGCAATTCCATACTGTTGCAGGTGCTTCCATCCTCACCATGCTTTTCACCACTTCCTTCAATATAAAGGTATTTTGTGAACAGGAAAAAAAATGACATTTTGAGTTGAGCCTTACTATTTTGCCTTATGACACCATTACACAACATCCATCAATAGTTACTGAACTGTCTGGAACAAGATCCATTTGTGTATATACATTGTCATGTCACCTCATGGAAATGGCAATTTCCTATATGCCAAAAAAATCTTTCAAAACTATTTTCATGCCTAACGTATAGAAGAAGAAGAGTTATTTTTATACCCCACTTTTCTCTACCTTTAAGGTGTGTCAAAGCAGCTTATAATCACCTTCCCTTTACCTCCACACAACAGACATCTTGTGAGGTAGGTGGGGCTGAGAGAGTTCTGAGAGAACTGTGACTAGGCCAAGGTCACCCAGCAGGCTTCATGTGGAGGAGTGGGGAATCGAACCCGGTTCTCTAGATTAGAGTCTGCCTCTCTTTACCACGACACCATGCCAACACCTCATCCTTGTTGAACTTACAATGGAGTTTTGCTATCCTACCATGTGGCTTTTCAGTCCTATGGCCCATTTTCCTAAGCGATGAATGTTGTGATTAGTTCTTGCAACCAGGACAGGAAGAAGAAGAGTTGGTTTTTATATGCTGACTTTCTCTATCAAACCAACTTTAAATCACCTTCCCTTACACTTTCCACAACAGACACCCTGTGAGGTAGGTGGGGCTGAGAGAGCTCTAAAAGAGCTGTGACTAGTCCCAGGTCACCCAGCTGGGTTAGTGTGTAGGAGTGGGGAAACCAACCCGGTTCACCAGATTAGCATCCGCCGCTCATGTGGAGGAGTGGGGAATCAAACCTGGTACTCCAGATTAGAGTCCACCGCTCCAAACCACCGCTCTTAACCACTACACCATGCTGGCTCTCCGAATGCAAAAAGCAGGAAATGTGTTCAATGTTAGTCATGCAAAGGATGCAGTTGATTGTGCAAGTCACAGAGAAGTGGTGAACTGTGAGTGATTCTGTACTTGACCATTACCTTGGGGAGCATGTGCTTTATCCTCTGGTGATCAAGAAGATTTGGTTTATTGGCTGCCATGTGGCACAGTCAGGTATTGTGATGACACCCACAAAGCTCCTTGGCAGAGCATTCAGAGTAAACATGGAACCCTTACAGAGAGGTGAGCAGGGTTGATTCATACAATCACAGAATCATGGAGTTGGAAGGGACCACCAGGGTCATCTAGTCCAACCCCCTGCACAGTGCAGGAAATTCACAACTACCTCTCTCACACACACTCACAGTGCCCAAAAGGTGGCCAAGATGCTCTCCCTCTCATGAACTGCCTAAGTTCATAGCATTGCTGACAGATGGCCATGTAGCCTCTGCTTAAAAACCTCCAGGGAAGGAGAGCTTACCACCTCCCAATGAAGCCTGTTCCACTGAGGAACCACTCTAACTGTTAGAAAATTCATTTGCTAATTAGGTCAACCAAGGTATGTTTGGCTGGCTTTGGTGTTGGAAGTTCTCACTGATGTCCTCTCACGTTGAATTTCTCAGTATCCCTGCTAGTCACACACATTAATTTCCGCCTGCAAGGCAGCTCATCTGCACCCACTCCACTGCCACATGTATAGGACCCCCCTGGCAGTGTGTGTGCGGGTACTGCCTGCATGATTCTGAAACCTGATTGCTGCCAGCTCTCTAGTGCCAACCGGCCTGCATGATGTCCTAAGCTGACTTGTGATGCCAACAGAGGACAACTGGACTTGTTGCATTGGCACAAGAAATGCTCCATTTACTAACCCTTAATTTTCAACTTTGGTGGCCCAACAGCTCGATCAAATTTGGCTGCTCAGTTCCCTGGCACCACTGATACGCTTCTCACACAGCTGCATTCATAAAGGTCTCTCCTTCTACAGGAATTGTACATAGTTAAGGAACAAGGTGCATCTTCATTTACTGGAACATATGGTCTCATTGTCTGTAATTATAATATTGAAAACGCTGGGTTTTATGCAAGAGCTGAACTGAATCCAAATAGTTATTGCAGAAAATTAAAAGTTTTTCCTCTCCTTTCCTCTTGCTGGTGATTGTAAAACTAAGAGAAAGAAACTTTCCACCTTTTATATTCGCTCATACTTAAAAAGCAATGCTTTGCAAAGGGGTGTGTGTGTTGGAGAACAGCTCCATAGAGCACCTTCCGACAGAGAAATATATACTGCTATAAAATCTATAGGTGGGGAAATTGTCTTTTAAACGGCAAATGTTTTGAACAAGGCAGTGTTACCTTTTATTCGTTTATGGTGCATAAACCTAAACTTGAAACTAAACTTGAATGCCACAGAATTTGCAACCATTTCCCTCAAGGCAAAATACAGGTGCAATGGGATTTCTCGCTGGCAGCAAGACAGGTGCTATTATATTAAAAGGGCCATGAAATATAGGAGAAAGTTGTGGCAATTTCCCAGTGAGCAATAAAGGAGAGGTGTTGACTTCCCATTAGAAAGTTCGGTGTGTTGTCAGTCGGAATACTGTGATTCTTAGAAGCAGAGATCCTGAAACATCTAAGGTCAAGTATAGCTAAGGTCCATTTAACTCAATGGAACAAGTTAATCACTCATGACTACTTTAGTCATAACTAATTTACACTAGACTGGGGCCAGAATCTTTTTTTATATATATATAGGCTGTCGCAGCAAAATTAGAGGCAAACTGCTACCGCAGGATGCCTACTCTTGTCAAACCTGTGGGCACGTTTGCAGTGTTGAGAATAGGTAGGGAGTGGGAAACCACAACAAAATAGCTGTCATGGCGGGGGGGGGGGAAGCCTAAAATAACTGCCATGGGGAGCTTGGTCCAATCACTTTTTTGGGGGGAGATTCCACAAAATGTTAGGAGGTTCTGAGCCAAGCATCCTCACAGGCAGCTGGTTCCAAATGGGTGCTTCCTGCAGACAAAATGGTGATGCCCCTCGGGCTCTTCTGAAACACCTCCTGCTCCAATGATGAGGGAGGAGGCCAGGAATGACCCTTTAGGGGAAAGATGCTTAGGGAAGAAGAAAGTGGGTACCAGGAAATGCATCAGAAATAGCACCCACAAGGGTTGAAATCCCCACCCCTGTCTGTTTTTTCCCACCACCACGTGAAGCAGAGCAAGATTTTTTTTTTTTAATGGCCATCAGGCTGATGGCATGATGCCACTTTTGGGGAAAAACTGGAAGGGAAACACAGATGTGATGTCACATCTCTCTAGGAATCACCAAAAACTCTATGGTAACTCTGGGTGATTCCTAGAGAGGACTGATGTTACTTCCAGGGAAAACCCAGAAGTGATATCAGTCCTCTCTAGGAACCACAGAAAACTCTATGGTTCAACCACAGAACTTATTACTATTCATAGAGAGGTGTGATACCATTTCCGTGTTCCCTGGACGTGATGTCATGCTGTTGCTGATGGATGCTCCCCTTATGCCTGCCCTCCCAGTTCTCTCCTAGCTCCCACAGGCACTGTGCTGGGAATCACTGCATTATCAGAACAGAGCACCATTTCAGACTGGAAAACTGTACCTTTATAGGGTCTTCCATATAAAAAATATTTCCCCCCACACGTGAGATTATTATATCACTCTAAAAAGATTGTAGCCTGGAAGCTTCTCTGTATCATTGTAGTTGTGTGTGAACAGGGGGTTGTTTTTTGAGAAGAAGCATCCAAATATGCAGTATCTAGAATTGTTATGGAGAGGCAATTTCTTTTTCTGCAATTCACTTTTTTTTAGATATAGCCATTGATTCCTATAGCCATTGATTCCTCTGTTTCTCTTTTTTCTCTTTTAAAAGGGGGATTTCTGTTTCATTTCTCTTATATTTCTCTTTGAAAAGAAACTAATGCACCCTTTTGTAACTTCTGCCCTTGCAGTTGCTTTATGTTATACAGTCGTTCGACTTCAGGGAGAATTTGGGTAAAGTTAGGGTTGCCAACCTCCAGGTAGTAGCTGGAGACCTCCCGTTATTACAACTCATCCCTCCCCAAACCTTGTTCTCCTTTTGCTCCACCCCTAAAATCTCCTGGTATTTCCCAACCCAGATCTGGCAGCCCTAGGGTTACAGTTAGTTAACAGGCCAAGCTCCCACGGTTACTTTCATGGCTGAGAGCAAATCTGAACCAAGGTTTCCTGATTTCTACTTCACCACATTGGCTTTCACCAAATATGGTTCTTTGGTCTGGTCAGCTAGCAATCTTTCTCAGACTTGTTCACAAGAATATATTTTGATGCAGCCTCAGAGAGAATGCTGAAAGAATGCAGACTCACTCATTAGAGTAGACAATGCTGACCTTGATGGACAAATGGTCAGATTTTATATGGGTCAGCTTCATGCATTCTCATAAGAGAATTCCTCAGTCTGAGACTGTGAATATACCTTTGGGCTGGCAATAGGGTTGCCAACTGCCTGGTTGTGGCGGGCAATTGCCTGCCAATCAACCGGGCTGCTCGCTGACCAGCTGATGGCCGGCGGAAGGAAGCAGAAAGGGGGGGATGATCCCCCGCACGCTCCCGGGAACGCTCCAGCCTCCTGTTCCATGCTGCAAGCCCAATCATTCTTGTAGCGTGGAAAGGGAGGCTACAGCGTTCCTCCCAGCCCTGTTGTGCGCGCACTCCGAGCATGTGCACAGCGGGGCTTTGAAGGCTCCAGGCTCCTGGTCAACACTACAAGCCTGATCGGGAGCGGGGAAAGGAAGCCTGCAGCATTCCTCCCCAGCCCTGCTGTGCGCGCACTCTGAGCACATGCACAGCAAGGCAAGGAAACCGGAAGTGGAGTCGGGAGCGCGCAGGACTCCCTCCCTCCAGCTCCGCCCAACGGAACCTCCCGCCCAAGGTAAGTGGGGACCTGGCAACCCTGGCTGGCAATCACAGTATTAATCCGTTCTCCCACAGAACTGACTTCTTCCCATCTCTTTGCCAACAGTAACACGCAGCTTGGCAACAGAGGGGGAAAAAACCCCTTTCTGAGTAGAAAATTTAAATCAGTCAGGCTGCAGACTGAGAGGGAGGAGGGGGAAAGCAGCTAACCCAAGTGAGCTTCTCCCCAGCCTCTCCTCACTGCCAGGCCATGTGGTCATAACACGCTTTCCCTCAGTGTAGCATCTTTCTCTAAACCTTTCTCAATGCCTTCTAAGCTGATAAATCAAATGGAACATTTTCATTCCCTGAACACAGTCTATGACATCGACAGTACTAATTTACTTTTCGATGCCTGCCAGCTCATGCAGACTGGACAAAAATTCTGTGCTAGCAAAATAGTGACTTCAGTGAATTAAAAAGAATTCCCTCCCTCTGTTTTTTTTTTTTTACAGATATATACATACACTAGTGAATACAGTGTATACATTCTTCAGCCATGGATTTGTTCTGGCCTACCTCTGTAAATGCCTCCCTACCTCTGATTGCGTTCCTCTTTTTCAGGCATCAACATGTCTTATCCCACACCCACACATCCCAAATGAATTGGTTGCACACACATTTCAATGTGGCTTTCTTGTTGAAATTGACTCTTTGTCTTCTGCATCCCAACTAGGGTAGGGAAATACCTGGAGATTTTTGGGGCAGAGCCTGAGGAGGGTGGGGTTTGAGGAGGGGAGGGACTTCAATACCACAGAGTCCAATTACCAAAGCGGCCATTTGATCTAGGTGAACTGATCGGGGGGAAACACTTGTAGTAGCAGGAGATCTCCAGCTACTACCTGGAGGTTGGAATTCAAAATATGGCACAAGACAAATATTTCCAAAATAGGAAAATAACAATGCAATTCTTGCTATTAGAAGAATGTATTGAGAACAAATAAGAAACAAATACATTTCTGGAGCAACAAATATGTGACAATGGGTCAAAAATGATCCCGAAATAAACACAAAATATAAGAATATACCGGCGCAAAGGCTCAGTTCATATCAACGGAAACAAGACGTAGTACAATGGAAATCCGGTATAATTCCATTTCATGTAAACTTTCTCAAGTCTTCAGTCTTTCCTTGCAAAATTCATTCAACGTTTAAAGGAGTGTACCTTTCCTATGTCTTTGGACGGCAATAGTGAGACGTCTTACTATTGCCGTCCAAAGACATAGGAAAGGTACACTCCTTTAAGCGTTGAATGAATTTTGCACGGAAAGACTGAAAACTTGAGAAAGTTTACACGAAATGGAATTATACCGGATTTCCATTGTACTACGTCTTGTTTCCATTGCCATGTGATGCAATATCTATGAACTCTATTTACAACGAATTTGATATGAACTGAGCCTTTGCGCCAGTATATTCTTATATTTTGTATTTATTTCAGGATCATTTTTGACCCATTATCACATATTTGTTGCTCCAGAAGTGTATTTGTTTCTTATTTGTTCTCAATACATTCTTCTATTAGCAAGAATTGCATTGTTATTTTCCTATTTTGGAAATATTTGTCTTGTGCCATATTTTGAATTCCATACTCCTGTAAGCACTTGCAAGCCGTTCATTTGGTTACTACCTGGAGGTTGGCAACCCTAATCCCAACTCATAAGATACATGTTTCCCCTCAGAGATACATGTTACATCTTCTGCTCCTCTGAGGTACAGAACTGGACCCTGATTGTTCCCTCAGAAATTCCATACGCTGCTCTTTATTAATTACTTACATTTCCATGGTTTTTCTAAAGACCACCTACTGAGATAAATGGAATTTTTTAAAATGAAAACAAGCATTGTATATCAGCCTGTAAACATGGCTCCTCTACCTAACAACTCAGTAGCGAAGCTTCTTCCTTAAGTCAATTGGGATTTTCAACTGAAGCATTAAAAAAAAAACACAAATAGGTTTCGACCTCACCCAGTTTTCTGAAATTGAATTCTTACAGCATGCTCATTATTTTTGGAATAATAAATGTAACCTTTGCTGAAAATTAATGAATGCCATCCTGTGCTTAATGTTTATTGATGCAGCCATAACCCGTTCACATAATCAACTTGAGTCCTTCCTATAATCAGTATTCAAGTACCTTTGTCAACTGACCTTTTGTCCTTGAAAAATAACACTCATGATTTTCCATTTAAATGAAGTAAACATGAAATTCTTGGGGATTTTGTTTTGGCACATTATCTCCATCTTTCTAATTGAAGGTCTATTGGTTTGGGAAGCAGCTTTGACAATAGATGCTAGGGGAAGATGTCGCCCAACTATTGATTGGTACAACACTTCAACTCTGGATGGATACAAAATGATTTTTATATTCTACCTAGAATCTGGAGTAAGACATCCATTTTTTCAAGCTGTTCTGAATTGCATGTCTGCATTGAGATACAAACATGGGCACTGAGCATGTTTTTGAAAAGGATCTTGCTGCAAACATAATTCATACTTTCATAAATTATGAAATGAGGTGATGTGTAGTTTTTTCATGCCTTGTATGCAAACTTCTTTGCTGTTGGAAACAGAAGGCTGAAATAGATGGAACTTTACAGTGCCTTCCAAAACAGAGTTATTCCCTGTTATGGGTGCAACTAGACATTACAGTTAAGGTTACCAACTTCAAGGTGGTGGCTGGAGATCTCCCTCTATTACAACTGATTTCCAAGTGACAGAGATCAGTTCACCTGGAAAAAATGAACACTTGGAAGGTGGACTGTATGCAGGGTTGCCAGCTTTCAGGTGGTGGCTGGAGCTCTGACAACTGATCTCTGGTGACAGAGATCAGTTCACCTGGAGAAAATGACTACTTTGGAAGATGGACTCTAAGGCATTGCACCTAGGGTTGCCAACCTCCAGGTAGTTCAATACGATATACAACAGTAGGGTCAATTTATATCAAACAATATCAAGTGTATTCAAAATAACATGCCAAAGCAAGGACTATGCAAACAAACAACAGTGCTGAACAATAATTGTGTACTATATACAATATTTACAAAAAATAGTCACCACCAGATAAGCCCATCAAGCTATCCAGCTTATAGGTACTTGTATTGTCCGTAGACTCAAAGTTGAGCACCCGGCTTCTTCCGTTTCTTGAAATTATATATTCACTGCATATTTAATAACTGGATTGATTTGTTTTGCAAACTATACCCACTACCTACCTTATGTGCAATCAGATCAGTGATATTGTACCTTGTAATGTTTTCCTTGAAGGTGTCATGTGGAGCTATAACTGGAATTTTAATAAATATGGGATTGAAACGAATGGTGCCATTCCACTAATTGGCAAGGCTTCTTCTGAAGAGAAGAAGAAGAAGAAGAAGAAGAAGAAGAAGAAGAAGAAGAAGAAGAAGAAGAAGAAGAATTGGTTTTTATATGCCGACTTTCTCTACCATTTGAGGGAGATTCAAACCGGCTTACAATCACCTTCCCTTCCCCTCCCCACAACAGACACCCTGTGAGGTGGGTGAGGCTGAGAGAGCATGACTTGCCCAAGGTAACCCAGATGGCTTTGTGTGGAGGAGTGGGGAAACAAATCCAGTTCACCAGATTAGCATCCGTCGCTCATGTGGAGGAGTGGGAGAATCAAACCTGGTTCTCCATCTCCAGATCAGACTCCACTGCTCCAAACCACTGCTCTTAACCACTACACCACACTGGCTCTCTTTATGTTGGTGACAGGATTCCTTCCTCCCATATGAATATGTTGTTCCAGGCCTGTAATTCCAGGGTACTGATTCGTGGTACTCCCAATTTTAAATAAGGCATGAGAACACTGTTGGCTCTTGATGAGCCATTTGCTGCCTTGTGTGGATCTGCCACTCAGAAGGGTGCTGGAGAAGTTATTGTGCTCTGCCCTGCACTCTGCAGCAGGCTGTTGTTGTGAATTGGCCAAGTCACCCTCACTATGGTAAGGTGGGAGTATAGAGTTTCCAACCTTCAGGTACTAGCTGGAAATCTCCTGCTAGTACAACTGATCTCCAGCCAGTAGAGATCAGTTTGCAATTGGACTCTATGACATTGAAGTCCCTCCCCTCCCCAAACCCCTCCCTCCTCAGGTTCTGCTTCCAAACCCTCCCACCAGTGGTGAAGAGGGACCTGGCAACCCTATAGGAGTAGCTTAGGGTTGCCAACATCCAGGTGGTGCCTGGAGATATCTCACTATTACAACTGATCTCCAGGATAGAAATCAGTTCCCCTGGAGAAAATGATTGCTTTGGCAATTGGACTCTATGGCATTGACTCTATGGCATTGGCTCATATTCAGTTATCCCTTTCACTCCATGATTCTTTGTAGCCCCCCAGTCTAATTTCATGCTCTACTTCCAGAAGAAAAATATATGAAAGAAGTTAACAATGAGATGGAAATATTCATTTTAAAAAATAATCACCTCACATGTTTAGTATTCAAACAACATCCAGTGCATAGTTTTGTAAATGACCTATGGGGAACTACAGATGAATGCCAAGAGATGTGAAGTTAAAGAGCTTCTCGTATTAGAATTTTCTGAAGCATACCATGGTTGTGTCCGGTTAAAATTAAGCAACAAAACTATAGTTTTAGTCAGTCTAGACAAATACCAGAGAGAACCATGATCATAATTGGATTATCCTATTAAACAAATGAACAAAACCCTTCAAAGCAATAGGGGAGGTTAGGGTTAGAGAAGTGCTACCGTGGGATGAAGTGTTTAAACCTTTTAGAGGAGTTTTTTTCCTGATCTAAGTCATTCTCCCCTAAGCTTTTATATATTATGGGTCCAGGAGGAGGAAACATATTTTCTACCCCTGTTACATGAAGTTTTACCCTTAGTAAGTGGCATAATGGTGGTGGAACGAGGCAGTTACTCATTGCCTGTCTCCGCATAGCAATCCAGGACTTCCTGGGTTTTCTCCCATCCATACATACCAGCCAGGGCTGGCCCTGCTTAGCAGCCTGGGCCCTCAAGGTGAGGGCAGTGGCAGATTAGTTAGTTCAAATGTATAAATGGAAAGGCTAAGCATCTATTCAGCAAAGACTTCTGTTCAGTTGCTTTGCTTACCTTAGCCTGCTTTCCTCCCCATGTCTGCTTTTTCATCCTATTGTTCTACCATTTCAAAAGGTTTCCTGCTTCTTTCACCATTTTGCCCACTTATTGGCAATCTGGCTGTTTTGTCAATCAGTAGGGTTGCCAGGTCCCTCTTCACCATCAGTGGGAGCATGAGGAGGGCAGGGTTTGGGGAGGGGAGGGTCTTCAATGCCATATCCAATTGCCAAAGCAGCCATTTTCTCCAGGTGAACTGATCTCTATCGGCTGGAGATCAGTTGTAATAGCAGGAGATCTCCAGCTAGTACCTGGAGGTGGCAACCCTATCAATCAGCTGCGCTTCTGTTTGTGTGATGGTGGTGTTTTCAGGCCCTGGCTGTGGTTTCCTGGTAGATCAATATTTATTAAAATTTCAAATACATCTTTAAGTGGCAACTTAGAGGAAAATATTACAAGGTAAAATATTGCTTTTTTGATTGAGCTCTTAGTCATGAACTTGGAAGCTAAGCTGGGTCAGCCCTGGTTAGTACTTGGATGGGAGACCACCAAGGAAGTCCAGAGTTACTACTTGGAGGCAGGCAATGGCAAACCACCTGTGAATATCTCTTGTTTTGAAAACCCTATAGCATCACCATAAGTCGGCTGTGATGAGGGCACTTTCTACCACATGCATGCGTCATGGGAATACACAATTCACATGAATATGATTCACAATTGAATATGCAAATAAGATCCTGGAGATTTCAATCAGGATTACAAGAAAATGATAATTGTCCAAATGATTTTTTTAAAGACGTGTCTGCTTTAGACATGATGATGTATGTTCAACATTCATATTGCATGTACAGATGGAATAGTATGTAAACTCAGTCATAATTCCTCTGCCTTTTTATATGGAACAGTTCAACAGCATCACCTTCAGAAAGAGTTAATTAGCATCACATCAAGCTATGAAAACCCTGTGATCTATGGGAAGCTGACAACAGAAGGAAGACTGCTTTATAACGGAGACAGTTTCGTGATGTGGCTGATTTACAGGAGTTTGGAAAAGTGTTAATTAACCTCTGCAAAGGCAATGGATTTATGGCCCAGCTACATAAATATACTCTTTGCCAGCTGTCAGTTAGTGAAGACCTTTTTTGGAGTTACCATAATTGGAAATATGTGCTTTGTGTTCCAACAAAGTTGCTCATGAGCTGAGTTTGGGGCCAATGGGAAACGTATGGGCTGACGAAGAAGAGTGCTGCTGGCTCAGACTCACGCACCACCTAATTCAGCATCCTTTTTCACACAATGGCCAACCAGTTGCCCCGAAGGCAACCGACAGAGCATAGAGGCCAAGGTCTTCCCCAGGTGTTGCATGCTAACACTGGTATTACCACCTTAATCTGGTCCTTATAAAGTCATCATCTGTGCTAGTGACCATCACTATGTCCACTGTCAGTGAACTGATTTATGTGAGAAACTTCTAGATGACTGCAATGGCCATCCTTCTGCCGGCACTGCTATTCTGTGCCCACTTACCATTCACACATTTGCCCTCCATCTTCATGGCCTGGCTTCTTCTTGAACTCAGAGCAGCATTACTCTCTGGTGCCTCCTTGTTTTCCACTTCTCCTTTGAGTCCAAGAAGAAGTCATGTGTGAGTGAGCAGGCAAAAACATGGAGGCTGTCACAGAAGGTTGAAGGGGAGGGGCTGTGGCTCAGTGGTAGAACATCTGCTTGACATGCAGGTCTCAGGTTCAATCCCCGGCATCTTCAGTTAAAGGGAGTAGACAAGTAGGTGATGTGAAAGACCCCTGCCTGAGACCCAGGCAAGCCGCTGCCAGTCTGAGTAGACAATACTGACTTTGATGGACCAAGGGTCTGATTCACTATAAGGCAGCTTCATGTGTTCACGTCTCTGCTGCTAGCTGTATCAGCTTGAAAACATCTGAGTGTTTTGTTCTCTCTTCTGCTGCAAGTATTCATTGCTTGGGCAGGGCCCTACACTCTTTCAACAGGAGCAGAAATTGAGGCTAGATAGCTGCCAACTTGAAACATCTAGGCTGAGGGTTTTCTCTCTCCTGCTGCAGGTATTTATAACCTTGGAGGTGTGAGCCAAAGTGGATCACAACCCATAGCTTTAGTCAAATGTCCACCTGGTAGACACCAATCCAGGATATTTTGTCAATTTCCTGTCTTGTTTTGTTTTTTAATACTATGTTTTATGTAAATTTGTGTAAATATTTTTTGTTTGTAAGCTGCTTTGGGTCCCCATTGAGGAGAAAAATGGGATAAAATAAAATTAATAAAATAAATATGTAGCAGCTATAGAGAAGTAGCTTCTATTACTCAGTTGGAATTTTTTTTTATCATATAGAGTCTTGTTCTTGGATTGCTGTGTGAATCAGGATGCAGTAATTTTTGCGGGACTGGAGAAACACAATCTCTAGTCCTAAAAATTAGCTCTATGCCATATCTGCTTGCCTGGAGGCTGGCAGGTAGTTAGAAAAGCAGCAATTCAGTAGATGTTCTTGCAGAGATTCAGCTAGCTTGTCAATGATGAGCGCTGAAAAGCAGAGTTAGATGTTGCACTGGTATAAAGGCAGGTGGAACCATGTTAGCACCTCAGGTCCCTTGAACTCCCTCTGCACTGAAAGCTGCACTACAATCCACAACCATCTGCAGTGGTGGCAATGTTCACCACCAATTACACCAGTAGTGCCCTCTGGTTGGAAGCTGCCCCCTGGAGGCTCAGGGAATCAGGCAACCGTGCTGTGCTAGCAGAATCACTCATACCAGACTTTTGAAAAGTAAAAAGGTAAAGGTCCCATGTGCAAGCACCGAGTCATTCCTGATCCATGGGGTGACGTCACATCCCGACGTTTCCAAGGCAGACTTTGTTTGCAGGGTGGTTTGCCAGTGCCTTCCCCAGTCATCTTTCCCTTTACCCCCAGCAAGCTGGGGACTCATTTGACCGACCTTGGAAGGATGGAAGGCTGAGTCAACCTTGAGCCGGCTACCTGAAACCGACTTCCGTTGGGATCGAACTCAGGTCGTGAGCGGAGCTTGGACTGCAGTACTGCAGCTTTACCACTCTGCGCCACGGGGCTCTTAACCAGACTTTTACACTGAATTTATCCAGTTTGACAATACACCACAATCTAGCCTCTGTACTATAATCATACATGTGACCAGTCAAGAACAACAGCCTGGGGTTAAAGCTACATATGTAGCAGGGCTTGCTAGCCACATGGAGAGGGGAGTTGGTGAGTGTCACAGCACTAGTGTGTGTAGACGCAATATGTGAAGGGTGGACAGACAAAGGCTTATTTAAAGCACCTGCCCTCTACTACTCTGACCCAACTCCAACAAAGGTTCTTTTGGATCCCTAGAATTATCAAGAATCTCAAGATGTATTTGCTGTCGAGTGCAGGCGAAAAGAAATGAACACCTTCTATAGGCAATCATTCTAGAGCATTGTCTTCTAAGAATGAGGAAGTTTGTACTTTACATTGTCTTGAAAGTCTTGGATGGGATAGGGAACTGCCTCTTCATGTTGTTTGGAGTTTGTTCTCTTGATTCCTGTATAGATTTAAAAACATTGGGCCATCCTGTTGTGCCTGATTGTGCAGCAGTGATTCAAAGTTCCTCAGCACATGCATACACAAGCACAGGCAAAGTGCACATATCACACCAGTATTAGCATTTACCCAGCAGCCATGGTGTTAACGTGTTTTGTATGTGACTGTGTAACATGCAGTGCAGAGTTACAATTGCACATTTCCCATCCTTTTAAGGAATGTTGGTGGGGGAAATGAGAGAGCAGTTTTAAACAATTACATAAGGTAAGCCATTCAGATAATTTGATTTTTATTTGTTTGTTTGATTATTTATTTGCCATCTAGTCCCATCAGACTTATGGCGACACTGGTAAGGTTTTCAAGGCGAGAGACGCTCAGAGGTGGTCTGCCATTGCCTCCCTCACGTCACGACACTGGTATTCCTTGGAGGTCTCCCATCCAAATACTTGCCAGGGTTGACCCTGCTTAGCTTCTGAGATCTGGTGAGATCAAGCTAGACTGAACTTAGAAGAATGTTAACTCTGCTTGAGAATGCACTGCAAAATACCTCACCTTTCATACTGAGTTGGGGAGGGAAGGCAGCATGGTATAGCCCGATCTCTTCAGATCTCGGAAGCAGGATCAGTACTTGGAAGGGAGACCGCCAAGGAAGGCTCCGCAGTGGCAGGCAACGGCAAACAACCTCTGCTTCTCATTTGCCTTGAAAGCCCCTTGCTGGGGTTGCCATAAGTCAATTATGACTTGAGGGCACTTTACACACACGCAAATAGTACACAAAATAATAAATTCAATGTAATTTAGGGACAAAAATCTCGTGGTTATGTATTTTTGATGGTTGCATATTTATTTTATCTGCTTGAATGTGATGCTACAAAGGAATAGGTAGTCAAAGCCTCTTAGAGCAGTCAAAGTTTTTCTTTGACTTTCTGCAGTGTAGCTTCCTAATGTTTATTTAACATGGAATACTTCTTTGCTATTTAGCTTGGAAAAGCAAGCAAGCAACAATGTGGTAATTCAGCTGCCAGCAATTATGACTGGACAAATTAAGATTTGCCGCAGGTATTCAGCTGCATAACAATATCTAGCTCATTATTTCTTTTGCATAATTGAATATATTAAGCTGTTGGCCTCAAAACAGTTAACTAAATATTGCCTCTTTCAAAAATACATCTCTTAGAACTTTCCAATAAATATTTTAATAAGTGCTTTTTTAAAGCATGATTTTCAAGCAATTCAAACATCTGGATAAACTCTATTTAAAAAACAAAACAAAAAACAAACAGCGCAATATGAGGAGGGGGAGCTGAGCCACAGCTGGGACGGTACTGCCACGGCACAGCTGAGCTGCTTCCTAAGCAGCTTGCTACACCCCAGGCAGCAACCCAACAGGGACGCTCCCTCAACCCCCGTAGAGCTGCTGTCTGCAGCTCCATGTGGCTGTGCCTACATTTTTGCTGGCGTAAGTTCACGCTGGCAAATGTGGGCGTTCCCGAGGTGAAAGGGCTCAGGGAGCTAACTAATGGCAGCCCCGCCGCTAGGCACACCCCCTTTGACACCAGCGTAAGCCCTGACCCTGGAAGTGCTCCGGCATGCTCTGCTGCCACGTCTGCACCCGCACCCATGCGTGGCGCTTCCACGCCACTCCCAAGCACCGATGTAAGTGCCCCGGCACCAGCATAAATGCCCCTTATGCCAGAGCAAGGGCCATTTGCACCAGTGCCAGGGTCACGCCCCCTCCTCAACACTCCCCCCTTGTGGATTGCACTGTTAGTGTTACAGTGCAGTCCCATGCATAGATACTCCAGTATAAGCTCTTTGATTACAATTGGTTTAGACCGGCCTCTCCAAAGGAATGCACTATTCTATCACAAGACATTTCGAAATTCGCAGTTTAGCAAAAGCTGGGGCGCATCTTTGTGACAGCTGCTGTTATGAATGGACCACAAGGCTCCCATTGGGGAGGGGGAGGAAAAAGAAGAAGAAGAATTGGTTTTTATATGCCGACTTTCTCTACCACTGAAGGAAGAATCAAACCAGCTTACAATCACCTTCCCTTCCCCTCCCCACAACAGACACCCTGTGAGGTAGGTGGGGCTGAGAGAGTGTGACTAGCCCAAGGTCACCCAGCTGGCTTCATGTGGAGGAGTGGGGAAACAAATCCACTGCTCATGTGGGGGAGTGGAGAATCAAACCCGATTCTCCAGATCATAGTCCACCGCTCCAAACCACCGCTCTTAACCACTACACACCAGACTGGATTGTTCAGTTCTCATGCAGTGTTGTCAATGGGTACATGTTTTAGCCAGTTTCCTTCCCCTTAGCAGCCTTTGACACTTCCACCATTCCTATGGAATAATGAGTTATTAGCTGATCACGTTCTAGGAACTGAGTAGGATTTTTCTGACTTCCTTTAGGTGGGCACAGAGGGAGGCCTTCCCACCCCCCCACCCCCGCTCCACATCCTTCGAGGTTGGTGGTTACTTATAATTTGACCTGGTCTCAATATTGCTACAGTTTAGGTATGGCAGTTGGCAAGAACACTGAAGTATCTACGGAAGAAGGGCATTCCCAAAGAAAGCCATTCTTGACATTAGAAGCCAGGTGGGTTAAGGGGAAGGAACATCCTTGGTGTTGCGCTGCATCAACCGAGCCATTAATTGATTGAGCATCGTGTTTATGGGAGGGTGATAAGATTTAATACCTTTCAGTACTGCAGGTTCAGGTAAACAAAGCCATGTCTAACTGTAACACTGGAACAGTCTGAGTCAGGCTTGGTGTGTCCAAAATGAACACACATGAACACATATGAAGCTGCGTTATACTGAATCAGACCCTTGGTCCATCAAAGTCAGTATTGTCTACTCAGACCGGCAGCGGCTCTCCAGTGTCTCAGGCAGGGGTCTTGAAGTCTGTTGGTTAGATAGCAAGGCAGTCCCCTGTGCAAGCACCGGGTCATTACTGACTCATGGGGTGACATCACATCATGACGTTTACTAGGCAGACTATATTTACGGGGTGGTTTGTCATTGCCTTCCCTAGTCAATGACACTTTACCCCCAGCATGCTGGGTACTCATTTTACCGACCTCAGAAGGATGAATATAGGCCTTTTCTGCAGGGATGTTTCCCGGTGTTCACCCCTGCCGACTGCTTCGGGGCTTACTTTTGATTATGCATGCCTTTTCCAACAATCAGATGCTGCCACACTCTCCCTGCATGTTTTGCCCCTGTTTTCTGGATGCTTTTTTAGCCAGAATCTGGACAATGTGGGCAAAACGTACTGGGAGAATGTGGTGACCTCTGACAGTCAGAAAAGGCATCCATAATCAAAAGGAAGCCCCGAAGCAGTTGGCAAGGGTGACTGTGTGGAAACATCCCTGCATAAAAGGGCATAGACTAACTATTCACATGTTTCTTGACATCCTCTCCAGTCTGTTAGAACATAAGAAAGGCCATGCTGGATCAGACCAAGGTCCATCAAGTCCAGCAGTCAACCAGGCACCTGTAGGAAGCCCCTAAACAAGATGACTGCAGCAGCACCATCCTGCCTGTGTTCCAAAGCACCTAATATAATAATCATGCTCCTCTGATCCTGGAGAGAATAGGTATGCATCGTGAGTCCTGATTTGTGACCAGTAGCCATTTTTAATGTGTGTGTGTAAAGTGCCATCAAGTCGCAGCCAACCCCTTTTGGGGTTTTCATGGCAAGAGACTAACAGAGGTCATTTGCCAGTGCCTTCCTCTGCACAGCAACCCTGGTATTCCTTGGTGGTCTCCCATCCAAATATTAACCAGGGCTGACCCTGCTTAGCAGCTGAGATCTGATGAGATCAGGCTAGCCTGGGCCACCCAGGCTAGTCATTTTTACTAGTAGCCATTAATATCCCTCTCCTCCATGAACATGTCCACTCCCCTCATAAAGCCTTCCAAGTTGGCAGCCATCACCACATCCTGGAGCAGGGAGTTCCACATAGGGCTGTTCAATTAAAACAAATTCGGTATAGTTCGGATTCGGCTGAATTCGGCCCATTTAGATTCGGGATATGTCGAAGTCCGAACTCCCCCGCTTCGGGTCCGTGCAATTCAGCGGGAATTCAAAGTTCGGGAAAAAAATTCGGCCGAATAAAGCCATTAAAAACACAACCGCGCCTTTCCATGGCTCTGGGGGTGGCATTTTTGGGGGTAGAGGTCCCAAACTTTCAGAGGAGCTTCAAAGGACCCTTCTTGCCAGACCCCCCAAGTTTTGTAAAGTTTGGGTCGGGGGGGCTGAGATATGGGCCCTGAAAGGGGTCCCCCCACCCTTAATGTGCATCTCTGGGCAGAGCTTCCCACCGAAGCACAAAGCTCCCAGCCCCGACAAACAGCTGATGAGAGCAAGGGCGGGGCAGGTGCTAAGAACTTTGCAAAGCAACACAACTGCAAAGCAACACCTTTGCAAACATGCAAAGGGCGGGGCAGGTGTGAAAAATTTTGCAAAACAATACAACTGCAAAGCAACACAAGCACGCAATGCAACACCTTTGCAACAGTGCAAAGCAACACCTGACACCTGGGAGTTTGCAAACCATGGAAAGGGACAGAGGCAGCTAGCTATGCTTAATGAGCAGGAGTGGGTGGAATTTCTCCTTTTGCATTGGACTTGGGACCAGGCAGATGCATTCTTTAAGTCACCATTTGAAAACCAGTTTTGAGCAAGCACCAAAATAACCTAACTGATCGTATGAATGTGGGAAAACCTGAAGACATAAAAATGAAGCCCCCCCCCCCTCAAACCAGGGAGAGAGAGACTGGAGGGGGAACACACACCCCAGGCAGAACCGGCAAAAGCCCCCTTTGGCTTCCCCCCCCCATCCACAGAAACTGCTCCCTCCCCCCCCACACACAGACTCTGCTTTCCCCCCCCCACACACACAGAAAAGAAAAATTACAGATTAAAGCCCCCAAAGGGGTTTTACTGTGGCTGTCTTCTGTTCCATCAGGAGCGGCTGGGAGGCTGGGTAATCCAATGAGATTCCATTTGTATCCAATATGAGATCCATATGTATGCATCTCTCGAGGGTGATCCATTCATCCCAATAGGGGAAAGCCCATATCTCGGGGGCCCCTGACCCAATGTTTACAAAACTTGGGTGGTCTCTTATGAAGCCTTGTCTGAAGCTCCGCTGAAAGTTTGGGGTCGGCACACCCAAAAATGTGCCCCCTGCAGCCACGGAAAGAGAAAAGGGGGGGAGCAGATATTTCTGCCCCCACTGAACCCATCTTTACAAAACTTGGGTGGTCTCTTAAGAAGGATTGTCTGAAGCTATGAAACAGAAAACAGAAAACAGAACCTTTATTGGCATTAACAGTAACAAAACAAACATGTAAAGCAGCTAGATATGGATCTAAAAAAGAATGAATACACAGTTCATCGGTAAATATTATAATAAACAATTAAATGAGGGTTCCCCTCCTTCTTTCTCCCTCCTTTAGGACCTTGGCCAGGAACTCGGCTACTTGAGTGGTAACTTCAAAGCTATGATAAAAGTTTGGGGGCTGCACCCCCAAAAAAGCACCCCCTGCAGCCACGGAAATGGAAAAGGGGGGAGAGGAAAAAGGGGTGGAGCCCATATCTCGGGACCCCCTGACCCAATGTTTACAAAACTTGGGGGGTCTCTTAAGAAGCCTTGTCTGATGCTCCGCTGAAAGTTTGGGGTCGGCACACCCAAAAATGCACCCCCTGCAGCCATGGAAAGAAAAAGGGGGGAGCCCATATCTCGGGACCCCCTGACCCAATGTTTACAAAACTTGGGTGGTCTCTTAAGAAGGCTTGTCTGAATATCCCCTGAAAGTTTGGGATTTGTACTCCAAAAAATGCGCCCCCTGCAGCCACGGAAAGGAGCGAATGTGCACAAGCACCCCCGCACACACACACAAGGATTTCCCTCTCTCTCTCTTTCCCCGGCGGGGCCGCACATCAGCTGATTCCTCCAGTACTCAATCCTGACTGATTGGCCAGAAGAAGACCCAGCTTGGCCACCAATTGGCTGGGGGAGGAGAATGCTGCTTACTGACAGTTATGCTGCTTACTGACGGCCGAATTTGCCGGATTTATTCATGAACTCCCGAAATCGCTGAATTCGGGCCCCCCGGTTGCCTGCCAGTTTTGAGTTCGGTTCGTCCGGAACTAAAAACCACCGAATCAAGGGAAAGTCGGCTGATTTTCAGTTCGGGCCGAACCGAATCAACAGCCCTAGTTCCACAATTTACTATGCTACAATAAGTAAGCAAAGAAGATACCTTTGCATTCTCATCTTTTAAATGAGGATGAGTTTATATACTATGTTTATCATACTATAGTCCCACCTTTGTCATCAGGTGCTGAGGGACATTAACCATCTACCCCCCGACAAGTTCCTTGCAGCTTGTATCTGACGACAGTGTTGCTAGTGAGCTGCTTATACAGTCAGACAATGAAAAGTTCTCAGAAGGTTACTAGCTCTGCTTCTGCTTCAAATTATTGTCGACTGGGGGAATGGCTGCTTATGCTGAAGTTATCAGGGAGGAGACAATGAATCATTTCCGTTTGGCGTTCCTGGACCCCTGAGATGGTGGGCAGCCAGTGTTCAACATCTGAGCAGCCACAGAACTGACTGCACATGCTGTACAGAGTACCTATGAGACCACACAAAAGGGCACAGTCTGCAGCACGAATACTTCACAGGTGGGTGCTCAGAGTAATGCTTCCTCGCCTTGTAATGCCTCGAGGGCCAGAAAAAACAGGCTACAAATTTAGGTGTGCATAGATCTTTCCTCCTTGCGCCCTTGATGTTGATTGATAGAAGCACAGAAGGGCATGCATCATAATAAATGTCGAGCCACATGATTAAATAAATGTGCGAGTCTCCTATCTGCCATCCTTCTCTTATCAGTTCAAGCAATTACCTAGCAGTGGGAAGCAAGAAGAGACATAAGCACCTTCGATGCATCTTACAACATGGGTCATGCAATCATGTGCAAAGTGCACACTCTCGTGCTAACAGCCATGATGTGCTTTACACATGTGAAAAGAAGACACAAGTAGGCAGGCAGTAAGAAACCTTTAAATGTCACCATATCCATGTGGAAGTTGGGTCCTCTGGTATTACGACTGGCTAACTTTGGCTGACTGGATAACTTGTCCTGAGACATGGGGGTATAAAAACCTTTTGTGGTAGTAGAAGTGGGGAGTGCAGGAAGTTGTATCTTTAGTGTACACTGGGAAGAGCTTATTCTGTGACTTAATGGCATTTGCATCAACCATGAAGCCATTCACATCTATTAAGGCTGCAATCCTAGATAGACTTACTGGGAAGTGAACTCCAGTGAAGTTCGTAAGAGTAACTAACATGCACTGGGTTGCCAACAAGTATACCTTTTGACAACAATCATGTAAGGTAGGCAAACGTATTTTGAACCACAGACACAGAAAAAAGAGATTGAAGAGGCAAATCCTTAACTCCTAATGCTAATGGAGTCAAATTAAAACACAACAAACTGGTGTCTGGGGTCTGTATCATGTCATTAGCCCCTGAGAAATGACAGGTAGCTAGGGTTGCCAGTTCCAGGTTGGGAAATACCTGGAGATTTGGGGGGTGGAGCCTGAAAAAGCTGGGGTTTGGGGAGAGGAGGGACGGGGGTATGATGCCACAGAGTCCACCTTCCAAAGTGGCCATTTTCTCCAGGTGAACTGATCTCTGTTACCTGGAGGTAAGTTGTAATATCTCCAGCCACCACCTGGAAGTTGTCAACCCCACAGGTAGCCCAAGGTTACCCAGGGAGCTCATTATGGCTGAGGGGAGATTGGAATCAGGAACCTCCCAGTTCCCACTCTTACCCAATTTAGCACAGCTGATCCATAAGCTAAAATGACTGTGGCAGAAGAAGACACACAGCTCAAAGCTGAATATCTGCTTTCTTTTTATCAGTTCCCATGAGAGAGAATGCAAAATGCCTCTCCACCCCAGAATGCCACCTACACTATTAGTCACAGATTAGCAAACATCGCCAGTGCCACAACAGCAGGAAAGGGAACGAAAGTGAAACTGGTGGAGGGATTTTCGATCACCAAAGAGTGGAGGCAACCTGCCTACGCACAAGTAAATAAGGCCAAGCATCAACTACTTGTCAACTGGCAGATGGTGCATTGCACATTTTGCAGATGGAGCCCATTAACACATTTGGAGCATACCAGAAGAGCTCCCCCTACCAGAGAGAGAGAGAGAGAGAGAGAGAGAGAGAGAGAGAGAGAGAGAGAGAGAGAGAGAGAGAGAGAGAGAGAGAGAGAGAGAGAGAGAGATTCACCCACTGTAAATAAATGTACTCATCCTTGCTACCTCCTCAAGTTGGACTCATTATCTGAGATGTAAATTATAGAGACAGATGCATGTTCTGGGAAAACTTCCAGATTAATCTTTTAAACAATAAGGTGCTCAGTGCAGCTTTGACTTGTTAGTTTCTGCAGCACTGCCAGCAATGACGAAGAAGGTCTGCTCTGAGTCATGGTAGACCAGTCGGGTGGGGAGTATTTTTTTTTCCACCCAACATTTGACGACAAACACCATATTGATCCAGTGTATTGTGTTCAAAATGCTTAAATCATTGCACTGAGATTATGCATCCAGATGGTGGCTGGAGATCTTCCACTATTACAACTGATCTCCAGGCGACAGAGATCAGTTCACCTGGAGAAAATGGCCGCTTTGGAAGGTGGACTCTATGGCATCATACCCCATTGAAGTGCCTCCTCTCCGTAGCATTTTAAGCATGTAACCTGCCTGTGTTTCTCCATTACTAGCCTCACCTGCGTGTAGGAAGTCAGTTCTTTAATCTGTCTTTTTGCTCCTAATAAAGTACTACTGCTTCAGGACAACCTGCCTGGATGAGTTTGCTTATGGGATGCTAGGGACAGACGTATGATCCTGACAACCACTTATGTAAACAGTTATTTGTTAAGTAGAATACTGGTACAGAATGCAATAGGTCATGTTGGTTGCATATGTGTGTATAATGTGCCATCAAGTCCCACCTGATGTATGGTGACCCTACATGGTTTTCAAAGAAAGAGACAAACAAAAGTGGTTTACCATTGCCTGCCTCTATGTAGCTACTGACTTTGATGGACCAAGGGTCTGATTCAGTATAAGGCAGCTTCATGCTTTCATGTGTTCAAAAAGATCCAAGATGTTGTTAGCTACTGGAGAAAAGACAAGAGAATTAATTGAGCTTGAGCACATAATTTACATGTCATGAAACGGTTTTCTTGAAAGACAATTCTCCCTGTGCGGGAGCCTGCACTGCCCATAACAGAAATGGCTATGCAACAAAATTATATAATGACTTCAAATGCACAGAAATCAGGCTGAGTCATAGGTGTGACCTCACAGACACAGAAACTGTGAGTCCCAGTGGGAAAACAAACCCAAATTGTGCTTTGTTTCCTCGCTGCTCCGTCTTCATTATTTTGCCCTTTGTTTACTTCCTACAAGGAACCCACTACTTCACAGAGCAAGTTCGCTACCACCTGCAAAGGAGCCAAAATGAATTCAGTCTCTTCACCACCAGCATTCTTCACAGTAAAGGTCATCTTTTTGAAACTTTGCTGACTGAGTGATTGATTGGTTGACCTCCAGTATTTTAAAATTTAGCCTGCTAGTCAAATTCATAATGAAAATCCATTTCCTTTTCTCATTGTTCATATACTCTTCTTTGGATTGTTACCTTCTTAGCATGTGTCCTATCAGTATCCAACATATTGCATGCAGGCTATAGCATATAATAACATTACATGACTCCTAGGGGGTTATTTTTTCCTCCAATAATCTTTGTCTTTCCCTGCTCACATAACTCTCTTTCTTCATTGGTAACTCTTTACTAATCATGTAAGGAAGTAATGACCTGTGCCCATTCCTGAATAGTTTTGTACTCACAAAATCATTTTCCCCTTTGCTTTTCACTATCTGTTCTGAAGGCTGGAAAGCTATCCTATACCTTTTAGAAAAGCAGGGGACAGTGGAGTTAACAGTGATACGGGTATCCTTCAAACATAAATATATGTCCTGAGTGAGCAAACTAATTGATCCCTGCTGTGGTCCCTATTCAAGCTGGCTTTCAAGGCAGATTCAAATGCTTCCATGCAAAAGCTTCATAAAAGCAGATCTAATCACCTGCCAAGGGAGTTGTCTATAGCCTCCAGCTATGTACTTTATTTCTGAATCCTCTCGGAAATCCAAGGAAATACCGAACAAGGTATCACTGGATTTATTGTGGGGGCAGAGTCAACACAGACTTTTGCTTTTCCATTTGGTTAGATCTACCACATGGAGCTATAGTTTATAGTTCACTGTTGTATGAATATATCTCTTAGGCTAAACCCTCTAAAGGGACTGAGAGCCAAGCTATATGGTCAGTGTATTGTACTACTGTAGACTGCAGTTGGGGTATGAGCATATGTTAGATGTTCTACTGGTCTCATGAATAAAAAAAGATTGGTGCATATGAAACGTATACATCATGGATAAAAGTTCTAGGCCATAGGTACCCAGCTCTTTTGAGGATGTGGGCACTTTTGGAATTTTGAGAACACCAAGTGGGTGCTACCACAATTTAGGACTAGAGTAACCACATAAGTTTTCTGTAGCTGAATGCCTTCTGAGATAATGACACATGTTATTGAATAGAAAGGATTTTCATCAGGGACTTGCAGATCCAATGACCCCTTAAAATGAAAACATGTTAGAAATGAGTATTGGCTTCTGATAGTAAGACAGGCCTGGACACATAGTGGTCCATCAAGGCAAATTCAACCAACGAGCCATTTATTGTGACCTGCCAGGCACTTGACAATCTCCCTGCTTCTGGAGTCCCACACAGGAAACAGAAGCAAGTCTATTAAGGGCTTGGTTGGTGGATGACATTGTTCGGCCTGATTATGCTAACTATTACCTCTCATGCAAAGAAAAATAATGCAAATTATTACAATAAGGCACAATCCTGGCCACTCTGTGAACACTTTGCGGTGGTGGGGAGAACATTTCACACAACTGTTTCACACAATTGTTTCCTTCAGAATTCTTTTTTATATAATTCAACTGAGTATTTCATTACACTGCTAACACACTCCAGGGTATAAAAAACTGCTGCCTAATCATCACAATGTACAGTTTATGTAATTAAATACCAGTCCCAGGCATAGTTTGGATGAAGGAATGTTGGTCTTGAACACTTGGAAATAATTAGCTTTGAAATTTGTCATTAAGAGATCAAGATTTTCAGGAAGTCACCCAAATGACACTGAGGATGGTTTAAAGATTTAGTTTGGCAGATGACAGATTCCCTAGCCTCAGATACTATTGCCTGCTCCACTCACAGCAGTGGCAGAAGATTTTTTTTTTTTAATGTAGCCTTGTGTACTTAACTGAAAATTCTTACCAGAAATTACAAAGGGTATCTTTAGGAATTGCCGGGAACATATGGTTTTACTGCAGAGTTTCCAGCAATTCCTTTGTCACTTCTGGTAAAACCTCCAGTAAGTACATGACACTGTGCCCCCCAACAACTCACCCACCAATTGCCAGGCACTGCCTGGCAACCCTAGAACTGTGGCACAATGCTAACGAACCATTCAGAATATGTTGCTTTATGCGTAAACATTTCTGGCCACCACATGCACTGAATCAAATCCAAAAATATGGTACCCATTGTGAAGATGATATAAAATTTTATGAGCAGTTGTGGGGACCGCTTCAATCCTGAAAAATGAACTACACAATAAATGGGAGATCTGTGATAGGCTTGGATCCAGTTCTTCCCCCATGCCATTTTACCAATAGAAGTCCCCTCCTAGTTGCTATTTAGGACCCAGTAGGGGAGAAGGAAAGTTAGCCAGACATATTGCACTTGTCTTTTCCCACTTGGGCAGAGTATGATTTCTATCAAGAAAAGGGCACAAGGGAAACAGTTAAACCCTTTCCTCCTCTATTGCAGTCCTGATCCACATTCAATTAGTATTTCCCTTTTACTAGTTAAAAAAATGCTGGACGATTCAGTCATGGATTCCCACATAATTTATCTTTCAGCTACAAGCTTCAAAACAAGCAATAGTAGGGTTGCCAACCTCCAGGTGGTGGCTGGAGATCTCCTGCTATTACAACTGATCTCCAGCCGATAGAGATCAGAGAGAGGGCTCTGGCAATCCTATGCAATAGTGACATACATTTCAACAAGCTGAAGTCTGGATCTTGCCCCTCTTTTAAATATTAGGTGGGCTGTTCTGAAATTGAAAGGTCCTGTGGCCAGTAGGCCACAGTAGATTTTCTTTTGACCAAACTAGCGACAGTCACAGAACCAGGAAAAAGCTGTATTTGGAGTAAACAGAATAAGCATCCTTTCAAACAGGCCACACTGCACTTAAATGTTTCCTCTGTATTAACATTGAGAAAAGGGGAACAGATTTCTCTACAAAAGAGATATTATATCCCAGGGAGTAACTCCCCTCCATTCCTCCCTCAGGGAAAGTGAGAGGTGACAGTAGAGGAAGTCTAAATGTTTAAGACAGAGGCCTCATATTATAGCCCAAATGCACCTCTGGTATGTGCATTGGCACCAACCAGCCTAGGAAATGGAGTTCTCAACGTCTCTCTGATTAACTCAGTTTCCCAAGCTGTTTGACAATAATTGGTTCTTCAAAATACACTGTAGTTTGGGTTGTTGTTGTTGTTTTTAAAAAAAAAAGAAAAGAAAAGCTTTGGAGTTATTTTTAACAGATGTTAAAGTAGAGCCTGATTTTCCAGGTCAGAAAGCTTGCCAAAAGTAAAAGAGTGTTTATCCTAGAGAGATGAATAAGATTAAAATTAGTTTAGCGCAATACAGAAATTAAATGTATTCCTTTGGGATGCTACTTAGTTTGGCAATAGATGGACAGAATATATCAACTCCACTTTTCAAAAATTACAGTCAGTTCTGTATGCAGTCATGCTGCATACCTATTCTCTCTAGTGTCAGAGGAGTATGCCTATTATTTTGGGTGCGGTGGAACACAGGCAGGATGGTGCTGCTCCACTCGTCTTGTTTGGGAGCTTCCTAGAGGCACCTGGTGGGCCACTGTGTGAACAGACTGCTGGGTTTGATGGGCATGGGTCTGATCCAGCAGGGCCTTTCTTATGTTCTTATGTTGTTTTCCAAATGTGTCCTGAGAAACCTTCGGGTGGCTCTAATCCCCTAATGAAATTAGCAACCCCAAATTATCCGAGAGAGTTATTATTCGGACTCGTGGAACCTTTTCCCCCCTCCAGATAGAATCTTTGTTTGAAATTAAATTAAACAATCTCCTTCCCAAAGACCTCCGAAGAATGCTTCAAAAGGAACGGCACTATATCTCCTGTTCCCTCTGGAGGCAAATATATTTATTTTGGCTGTTTGCTCAGCTCTTGATAATTGAACTCTCATTGCAAATAGTGAATCGGTGAATTGACAAATGTGGTAGCGCACTGTTTACCGAGGTAAAATTAGACCTGTGACAGAAGTCTTAAATTTTATTGCAGCTTCTCGGCGAAAATGGAGATGGCAGTGCCCTTAGTAGGCTGCCGTGCAACACTGCCACGTCTCAGTCTGTACAAAGAAAAAGCTTTGTTCCATAGGACGTTTGACAACAGAACAAGCACCGTCAAAACACAATATATCCTCTCCAAGGCATTGTCCTTGTTGTTGTATAAATCCTTCTGAATCCAAACTCTGTAGGAAAGGGCCTTTCATCTTGGCCTGTGCTCAGGCGTTTCTGTTTTCTTGAATGCTGAAAGGCTTTATCACATGACTCAATTTGACCTATGGCAGTCTAAGAGTCTTCTTTGGTGGTCTGCACTCACCTTCTGTGGCCTTGACTTAGGGATAGTTTAAACATGATGCTGAGGAGGCAGCAGAAAGGAGCCAAGTGACTTTGCACTCATACAGCAGTTCATTGAAAATGGGTGACAACTCATGTTTGCTTATTAATTCATAAAATGTGTATGAAATCTCTCTGGACCTGCTCAAGGCAGCTCACCATTCAAATTAGTAACCAAACATGGAGACAATAAAAACAAACCATGCCAATAAAACAAGTCAAGTCAAATGTGTGTGTGTGTATAAATCTAGCAAGTCCATTAAAACGTACCAATAAAAACAATCCGGGGCATAAAAGGACATAAAACAGAGCAGTCTAAAATAACATTGGAAAAAAACAAAAACAAACTAGGTTCTTGTGCTAGGAGCAAACTAGAAAATACCTTTAAAATATTTAACTCCTTAGTTAAAACTTTGTTAAATTTGTAATGTTTTGATCTGGTGCCTAAAGGAAAGTAAGGTAGTTTTCAGGTGGGCCTTAAGGAGGAGGGCATTCCAAAGATGAGGCTCCATCACCCCAAAAGTGTCTCTGGTCACTACATGCTTCACTTCTATAGGCAAGTTCCCAGGCAGCAGGTGCTTGAGAATCAGACCTTAACATGTTGAGCTACACATGCTTAATTAGGACACCAGTGTAGCACTTAGACTGAACTATGGGCCTCTGGTGCACTTAGTGGTTTTGCATGAGAAATAGCCTAGTTTATATGAAAGACTGTGCAGACAAAGCCTAATAGTTTCAGACTCACCAGTATCACCACTATATCTAATTCCCAACATAGGTCCATCTGTGGATACTTAAATCCAAAGATTGGGGCCATGGACAGACAGGTC
Organism: Euleptes europaea; assembly: GCF_029931775.1. Classification (NCBI taxonomy): domain Eukaryota; kingdom Metazoa; phylum Chordata; class Lepidosauria; order Squamata; family Sphaerodactylidae; genus Euleptes; species Euleptes europaea. Next base: position 24,024,719 of record NC_079316.1, on the reverse strand, counting down.
TTTCTACAAACCCAGAAACAGTCCCAGATTTTCAGGAAAAAATTAAAATCTAGAAAGAGCAGCAGGTAGCAATCACCAGGCAACTTACTACCAGGCCCAGCTGCTTGCTACTGTTCAACAGCAGCTATCTCATGAAACACTGTGTTGTGTAGTGGTTAGAGTGTCAGACTGGGATCTGGAAGATCCAGTTTTGAACCCCACTCTTCCATGATGCTCACTGGGTGACTTTGGGATACTGACACACTTCCAGCCTAACCTACCTCAGGAGGTTGCTGTGAGGATAAAATGGAGGAGAGGAGAATGATGTAAGCTGCTTTGGGTCCCCATCATTGATAAATAAAATAAATTAAATATATATATATATTAAAAATAGATGAAGATGTGTGGACAGATAAAAGGTACGTGGTTGATGGGTGGGAAGGAGAGAAGAAAGCAGGGAAAATTGTGGATATGGAGGCTGCCAAGAGGAGGGAAAGAGAAAATGGAGCAGGGAATCAGGAGAAAGTGAGGTGCCTCTTTGCTGGTTTCCCACAGTACAACTGGCCCCAGCCTGGTTGGCACTACATTACAGGCCCTAGCCCTGCCAGTACCATACAACTCATCCAGAGTTTTCCCAGGGAAGTCTGTCAAGGGAGGGAAGGAGTGAAAGTGGAGGACAGGGGGGCAGATAAAGGTAGGTTGGCTGGTGGGTAGAAAGAAGAGAAGGAAGCCAGAAAGGGGGACTTTCTGAAAAGGGAAAGTGGAAATAGTGGGAGAAGAGAAAATAAAATCCTTCCGTATGAGTCCTTGTGGGTCCCCAGCTTGTTATTTCTAATTCTGAACCTACCCCCTGTGTGGATTGGCAGGGGGGAGAATAGGGCCAGTTACAGATAGGAGACATTTTTCTATAGTCTCAGGGAGGGGTGGGGCTCCAGTTTGCAGAAAACTTCCAAAGATTTTTTACAAGGGTAATTAAAAATCCACCACCACCCCTTAATGGAGAAGCATGATTTATGCCTGCACAAGTGATATCAGGGGAAAGAGACCTCCTGACATGCTAACTGAAAAACTATAGATTAACAAATCACCATGTCTGGAAGGTATACATCTGAGAGTTCTTTAAAACCTCAAACATGAAATTGCTAATCTTCTAGCAGACTAAAAATTGTAATTTGTCATTAACATCAGTCTTTGTGCCAAAAGACTTAACAATAGTCAAAGGCAAAGCAATTTAAAAAAAAAAGAGATTCACGTGGGATCTGAGAATCTAACCAGATGAAGAGGAACTTGCTCAGGAACTTTAAATTATAAAAGGAATATTGGGGGTGGGGGTGGGGATGGGTGACAGGATCAGTGAAACTGTCCAGATACTTTGTAAACAGATTTGTGGTTGTTCAAGTATGGAAATAAAGTAAGTCATTGGTGCTGGGGGAAACTAGCTGGCTTCCTCCCCCATTTTTGACAAAACCATTTTTTTTCCATCAAACAATTTGAATTAACGGTTGACAGCACATGGTAATGAAATAAAGCAATAAACGCCTTGTGACAGGTGCAAAATATCGTACTTGTTCATTAAGGTTATATTTTCAGGGGGGAAAATCTTGGTAAATCTAATTTGTTTCACTTGAAAATTGGCTTGAATATCTGGGTTTAATTTATTGAGCCTACCAAAAAGACTCTTCCAATTTGTTTTTAGCAAAAAGCATTCAATCTATAAGAATAAGCTTTGCGGAATTTAATTTTCCAAGCAGAAAAGACAATCAAAGAATTGGAAGCAAAGGGCTGGGAATCTGTTATTTTTTCTGTGCAGCAGAAAAACAGACCTTTTCATATAGGTACCATTAAATCCAGTACATTTTTGGCCCTGGACTAGCCCAGTTCCTGCCTCCATCTCTGAACAAAATATTTCAGACCCTGACTCAGTGTAGTTTACCATAAGAACTTGTGACTCTTGCTGTGAGTGCAGTGTCAGAAGAAGAAGAAGAAGAAGAAGAAGAAGAAGAAGAAGAAGAAGAAGAAGAAGAGTTGGTTTTTATACACTGACGTTCTCTACCACTTAAGGGAGAATCAAACCAGCTTACAATCACCTTCCCTTCCCCTCCCCACAACAGTCACCCTGTCAAGTAGGTGGGGCTGAGAGAGCTCTCAGAGAACTGTGACTGGCCCAAGGTCACCAAGCTGGCTTCATGTGTACGAGTGGGGAAACTAACCCAGTTCACCAGTTTAGTGTCCCCCGCTCATGTTCAGGAGCGGGGAATCAAACCCGGTTAGAGTCCACCGCTCCAAACCACCACTCTTAACTACTACACCACCATGGCTTTACATTTTACGAGGAACATCTCACTGAAAGTCGTTGTAAACACTGGGAAGTGTTTGTTAGGGAGAAGGGCACCTTTTCTAAAACTTGTCCAAATGGATTTTTTACAGCAGACCCCTTCCACCAGATGGCCCCAACTGTGTTTGATCCTACATGATATCATGGAGTTGTTGTGGTATCCTGGCAGCCCTAGGCTACCCTGGTATACCTGGCTAGGTGTTCAGGACTGGAGCAAGTGTGCAGGGATGGAACACTGCTGGGTAGCCAGAGACAAAATGGGTCTCCCAGCATCCATCTTGTCTGCCATGCTACAGAAGCCGACTGGACAAGTTCAGGCTTGTTTACCATGTGCCCCCATGGGAGAACATCTGGTGTCACTTGGAAACAAAAGAACAAAAGACAGACTTCTTCAGCGTTTTTTTAGCCCTCTCCTGAAGACCCCTCATACCTTTATTTTCCTAGTTCCTGTGTGTATCAGATTTTGTGTGTGTTTTGCTTTGTGTGTGTGTGTTTAAAAAGTTATTTTTGCAATAAATACCTATTAATTGTTAAAACAAATCTCCTCTTTATTAAGAGTTTTCCACTGGGATTTGACCTCTGTACACAAAGGGTAAAAGGTCCTGGTTACCCCTGCCTCTTGCAAAATATAACCTCCCCAGCTAATTCCCCAACCAAAAAGGGGGGCTATCTAATTTAGGTAACAGTGTGAGGAGAAGAATGGCTTGATGGATTGTTTTATCTTATTGTGTTTGATTGTTCCAATGGCTTTGGAGTGTGAAAATGCATTTCCAGTTGGGTAAAAAAAAATATGTTTTCTTGGCAGCTGAATTTTGAGCTGTCAAACAAATCCAAGTTTGAACAAAGGCAGCAGTAAATAAGGATACCGTTTCCATACGCTTTTCATTCATTCCTTGTAAAACTGGTAGAGAATCTGTTGATCCATTCATGCTTTGAAGACTAGCAGCCCATTCCTGAGCTTTCGGTGTGCGGGGACGGCAGGGAGGAGGCGCCACGGCAGAACCTCCTAAGAAGTTCCCCACATGCCGAAAGCACGCATAAAGCCTTTAACCGGCTTTTTTCGTGTAAAATTGGGCCAAAAGCCCCATAGAGAATAGCGAGGCTGCACCTACAAAAAAAAAACAGGCGCAGCAACACCATCCTCGGCGCTGGCATCTGGGGCTGAAAGGGGACAGGAGGCTGCCTAATGACAGCTGTTTCCCCTAAAATGCCCCAGGAACGCCTCCCAGGACTCCGGAACATCCCCCGGAATGCTGGCCTTAATGCCGGTGGGACGCTGGCAGAAAGTCCCACCAGGTTTCCAGGGCAGCGCTGCCACGGCAGCATCCAGAGACCAGTGTCCAGGCCTCCACGCTGGTGCTGGGGCCACTAACGCTGCTGCAAGTAGCCCGGGCACCGGCGCGGGGGCCCCAAACGCCAGCACAGCCCCTTCCTGGCCTCCTAAGGGCTTTCGCCCTTAAAGGTCAGGAATGTGCTGTTGCAACCTAGAGTCTATTTCATACAATGACTTTGGAGGCTGCTGCTTAGAGTCACAGTTACAACACTTTGCCAATGAGCATTTACACGTTCTCGAATAAGTATTTTTGGTTTGCAACAAGGGCATCCTCCTAACAAAACACACAAGAGTTTGAATTTGAACTCTTGTGGAAAATATATGTTGCCATGGGAGCAGGGTTCCCCCCCCCCCATTGCAGGATTTTTGAGTTGCTGTTCATAAATTATGATCCTAAAGATAAACAGAAACAGAAACACCAAAGGCCTGAAGAAGGGGCTGCCCCCCCTATTTTTTTTAAAAAAAACCATTTCATAGGCCCTTAGGTGTCAATAAGTGTTGGAGCCTCAAATCTGTATTACAAATAAGCTGTGTATGTGGGGGTCATAGAAGATGTAAGTAACATATAGGAAAGGCTGAATAGCCTTTCCCCCCTTACTGCTGTCAATTGCCCCAGCCTGAAAACACCAAAAAAAAACCCAGCAACTGTAGGTTGGAAGTGCAACTTATTTATTTAATAATTTTATTCTACTTTATTTATATCTTGCCTTTCTCCCAAAAGTGGCTTACATTGTTCTCCTCTCCCCCATTTTATCCTCACAACAACCCTGTGAGGGAGGCAGGGAGGATGTGACTGGCCCAAAGTCGCCTAGCAAGCTTCCATAGCAGAGGGAAGATTCGAATCTGGGTCTCCTACATCCTAGTCTGACTGTGACACCTCAACCGCTACACTATGCTGAGTCTAACGACTGTTAGTCGCTTTGTTCAGACTTGCAGCCAGCTCATTTAGTTCATTAAAAATATTCTGTCCCATGTCCAGAGTTGTTATTGTATTTTGAGGATATTTACATCAGCTTCAATGGCAAACACGTTGCCATCTGTAACTCTGTCACGTTACAGACAGAGACGAGAAAGAATGCCCATTTAAAGGCCATTAAATAAATGATTATCCCCCCACACAATTTTTTATTCCCATTACCCTCTCTTCCCTTTTATCACATTTTAGGGGGGGGGTTGAGTGTTGTTTAGATTGTAAGCTCCTCAGGGCAGAGTTTTCTTGGACTCTGCCAAACACTGTGCACACTGATGATGCTATAATAATAATAAAACAGGAATTGATTAACTCTTGGATGGTCATAGACTTGCCAAGGTAAGATCCCAGTTTCTTGGAAATGACATGGATATCTACTGTTGTTTTCAGAGCGGGATGATGGCTTTTCTAACCTCCAATAGTAGAGTTTGCAATCATTTCCACTGCTGCATAAGCACAGAAGGTAAGAACATATTTTAGGCATCGTAAGTTCTTTACCAATTTCTGCCTGTGGAAATATTTGAAAATTTATTATCTTTTTTTTTTTTGATTGATGGAGAATTTTTTTAAACTGCTAATTGCAGAAGCCACAGGTAATCGATGCTGTGCCATTCTAACTTCAGATTGTCTGCCATTGCTTAATGTTTAATTTATTAGAAAAGAAATATATTGGAGAAATCGTTTAAATATGGTTGTCAGGTGTCAGCTAATCATAATAATTGCAGACGAGAATTAGGAGGAGGAGACAGTTATTTTGCTCTCACTTGTTTAGATGTTAAAAAAAAAACAACCCAAGATGGGTATTTGTTATTATTAATAATCACATATGTGGAGCCATGACTAAAATTTAGACCATGATAGATGCTTTACAAATCTTATTAATCACTGCTGTAGTCCTGAGAAAAGGTGATCATAATGATATATTCACACAGGAGCTTCCTGGTGTGGTGACACTGATGCTTGTATCAGAAATGAGGAAGCAGTAAGAGGGGATTTGCTTTGGCTGAGTGGTGGAAGGTCAAAGGGTCATTAATCACCACTGGCAATTAATAGGGTTGTCAACCTCCAGGTGGTGGCTGAAATCTCCTGGTATTACAACTAACCTCCAAGTGCCAGAGATAATTTTGCTTGGAGAAAATGGCTGCTTTGGGAGGTGGACTCTATGGCATTATTCCCCATTGAAGTCCGTCTCCTCCCCAAACCCTGCCTTCATCAGGCTCCACCCCAAAAATACTTCTAGAATTCCTGGGAGCAACTACTTGTGGGGGAACTGAGTACTGGACTAGATGCTTTGTGGTCTGATCCAGCAGGGTTCTTTTTATGTTGACTCAGGAAATCCTTATATATATATATATTTTTTTTTCCTCAGTGGACTTTGGCAACTATGATGATCTTACATTTTCTTCAGTATATGTGTAGACTGCTAGCAGAAAGCAGTGTAAGTACAATGGGCTATGCTACCTCTTAACAAGATGCTACTCCTTATCAAGATCATGCCTATGGGTCTACATCCTCCAAGACAGAAAGAGAGGATGCAATTACTGTACCTTCCACCCCAATTCACACCTATCCTATCAATTTCAATAATGGGAATCAGTCATATTGGGTTTATGTTTTGAGGGGAAAAAGATGTTCTTAATCAGTCCATTGGCGACCCAAAACCATCTTCCCTCTCTGTGCAAATATGCATATGGATATTCTTGAGATGTGGAGCACATACTGGAAATCCAGCTTGTTCAAGGACACTCAGTGGTACAATTTGATAATGTACTCCCAAAGGGTCAAGAGATGCTTCCTAAAAACAGTTATAAAGAGGTTTGATACATTTATGCTTTAATAACTAAAGGTAGAAAGCTATGCTGCATGTCATTTTATTTTCCACATGAGCTAAGTAATAAGATCCTCAAACTTACACAGGCTTATGTATGAACTTATCTTGAGCAGCAAGAATAGCCCTTTGGACATTTATGGAAGTATAATGCGAGATGATAAACAAGCACTGATGGATTTAAGCAATTAAGGCTACGGAACTGATTCCTCTCTTCTTTTGATAAGGTGAAGGATTTACTATAGTAGTGGATTGTTTCAATTCATTGGAGCATTGAACACCTTTAAATGTTCCTGATAGTCATAGGCTAATAGTTTCATTGTTCTCTATTACACAGCATTCGCCAAGCAGCTTCTTGTTGTTTCACTGACTCTTGCAAGATAGCTAGCGGACATCTGCAGTTATTTCAAGTTCAAACAGAAATGGAGCCTATTCTAAGGTTTTCGTAAACTAGAAAAAATGGTGAAACCATTAATATATGTTATACAAAAGAAATAAGCAGCTACTCATTTTTTTTTTTTTTACAAAAAACTTAGCAACTAGAACACTGATAATGTTGGAGATGTGGGTGGATCATGAATACATGCAATAATGAACCTTACTGTGAATCTGGGCCACTTTGCTGAAATTCCTTTGCTCTCCTATTGACACTTGGTGGTGCTGAAGACCAAATGGAAGAATTTAAAAACAACACAGCATGGATATATAAGTGATTTATATGAATGGAGACTGATTTAACCCTCTGTTTAAGCAACTGCCTGCAAAATGAAGCAGTGGTTGTGGTAATTCTTGTTGCGGTGCTCTGATTTCAACGAATACCCATGGCCTATGCTGGGAGTTTGGAATTTGTTAATGAAGACCTCGGTTATTATCTTCTCCCCTGACTTAAGATTTCGGCAGTAAAATGAAATGAGGAATAAAACAGCATAAAATGAAAGTGTGAGGCTTTATGGAGAAAAAAATCACTGGCACTTATTTCAACATTGGTCATTCTTCAGTATTTTTAATGGTAGACTTTTTTCTGCATTCCAATCTGTCTATATCAAGTTTGTCTTCAATATTAAAACCACTGTGGAAGGTTAAAGTGATAGATTGACAATCCTATTTGTTATCTGAAAAACCTTAATCAAGATAGTGCTGCTTCTTATCTTTTAAAGTTTTAAGAGAATGAATCATCATCATCATCACACACAATAGTGTGTGATAGGAAATGTGAAAGAAGAACAGTTGATTTTTACATGCATATTTTCTTTACCTTTTAAGGAGAATCAAACCAGCTTACAATTGCCTTCACTTCCTCTCCCCACAACAGACACCTTGTGAGGTAGGTGAGGCTGAGAGAGCTCCAAGATAACTGTGACTAGCCCAAGGTCACCCAGCTGGCTTCCTGTGTAGGAGTAGGGAAACCAACCCGGTTCACCAGATTAGAGACCACCGCTCATGGGGAGGAGCAGGAAATCAAACCTGGTTCTCCAGATTAGAGTCCACCACTCTTAACCACTATACCACACTGGCTCTCAAGAAAGTGAAGTTGTAGATTACAAGTATATATTAAGCAACCATAAAGCAGCATGCATCCTATGACACACTTATGTGATGGTCTGGCGCATAGGTAAAATGTTATGTTCTTTTCATAGAGCTAGGGTTGTGCAAATTGATAAACCTGAACCAAAAATAAACCTGAAATTAGCCGTTTCAGCAAAATTCGGTTTTTGGTTTTACTGAACACCAAAACCTGGGGATCTCCCCAAAACCGAAGTGCTAGCTTTGACTGCTGCTATCACCAGGCTTCTGAAGAAGACTGCTAAGCCGTGCGGATGAGCAATCTCCTTCACAAGCGCTGCCTTGGTCATGACTTCAGCTGACTCCAATTTCACCCCCCCCAAACCTGCTCTGAAACTGAAGGTCACGCCAAGTAGAGGCTTCGTTTCCCCATACTGTGATCATCTCTTGAAATCTGATTTTCAATTACCATAATATAGGACTGTTCACAGGATGTCATTTGCCACCAAAAGAAATGTTCTCTGTGCCTTATGTTTCTTGCATTTAAGCTGTTTTCCTCAGTTTGGAAGCTAATTTGCATGGACATCATGCTATGCGCTCCAGATATGAAGGGAGCCCCCAGACTTTGAGGTGCAAGCCTGTCAGTCAGCTCTTTCCACTAGTCCTCAGCAATGCTTAACTTCTGAACCTGAAAATTTATGGACAGCTCGGCTTGCAAATGCCTGGAGGATGGGGATGACCCCTTTGCAGGCCCATATAATTGGACCCCCTGTCCCAAAGTTCACCAGACTTTGGCAACCATTGAAGGAGAGTCCCTTGCAGCCATGCTGCAAATTTGGGGACTCTACCTACAAAAATGCCCCCACAGGAGCTTCAGAAATAAAATCCCCATAGACTATAACAGACCTGAATTTTTCAGGAAACCTGGTAATAAGCCAAATACTGATATTTACCAGTATGGGTATTCCTCTTATTCCGGGTTTACCAAAAGAAATGGGCCCAATAAACCCTACATATAGCATAAGACAAGAACATAACAGTCTTCTAACCAGTATTTCCTGTATAGTAATAGAGCTTTTAATTCAAGCACAAAGACTGTATTTATGCTCATAAATTTGGCTAAACCTTGTTACATACATACATGAGTTGTTTCACTCATGCATGACTACTCATGTTTGTAAATGTTAAAAAAAATCTCCGCATATCATTCTTTGTAACTTTATCCAGAATTGTAAACCAGAATTGACATTTCAGTAAAAGAAAATTACTTCCTTAATAGTCTAATTTAACATTGAGATCCTTTTTGCCAGGATGGGACCTGGAGCATTCTTTTATGAGAGGTGCCATCCATATCATGAAGCAGGTAACATTGTCCTCCGAAAGCATGAGATTTTGTAGGTATCAGTACAGGGTAGCAAACCAATTCTTGTAAAAAATATTACTTTAGCATTATGGAGAAGCCATTTGAAATTGTTATTTGCACTAGAATTGCAATACTCTTTGATCCAAATGCACAGAAGTTAAAAAACAAGAGCCAGACCTTATATATCATTATTTATCAGGGGATCCTCATATACTGCCTTTTCTTGCAACTCAGAAACTGTAATGTGATCTCCACTGTCGACCTGTTATACAAGCGACCTTCCTTTCAGCTTTTATTCACAAATTGAACAAACTGACTTTTGAATAATAAAGGATGGATTTTGTATGGATAGGCATTGGGGGGAGGTAGAATCTGTATACCTTTACACTCCACATTTTCCAAGAGCAGATATTGCAGTGTTCAATCACAAGATGGCAGTTCAGCTTCATCACTGTATTTCTGCATGCACATAGATTTTCAGATGACCTTCTCAACCAATAGTGTATACCTAAAATTTCAGCCTCTCCTCTCTAAAGGCAGAGCAAATATCCTTTAGAATTCTGAAATAGGCACTGTTTACTTTTGGCATTTCATTCTAATACAGTGTTATTATCGCCTGAACAATAGATCGATCACTTCAGCATACATCAGATATACGGCGTTCCATAATGCATCAAAATGGTTTCAGTTGTCTAGTATTAAAGGCAAGGTGGTGACAGGAAGTTCCCCATTTTGAAAAGGAACACACAGAGACTCTGTTATAATGTTTCTGTTCTAGTGAATTGGCCAGCTCTTTCAGAACTGGTCTGACATTGAAAATACCAGTACTAGCATTCAGTTTGGTACTCTGAGTCCTATTGTATTGTTCATTTGATGTGCTATACTATATAACTGAACACAATCTTCTAGGTGAGGTCTAGCTAGAGCAGAGTAAAGCATGATCTAGTCACTTCATGTGATCTGGACACTATATATTTTTTTTTTATACAATCCAAAATCACACTTACCTTTTTAGCTACCACATCACACTGCGGACATGTTCAGTGTATGGTCTACTAAGACCCCTAGATTCTTTTCGCCCATACTACTGCCAAGACAAGTCTCCCCCATCCTACAATTATGCATTTGACTTTTCCTACCTAAATGCAGAACTTCACATTTATCTCCATTGAAATTAATTTTATTAGTTTTAGCCTAGTTTTCCAGCCTGTCAAGATCATCCTGTATCCTGGTTCTGTCTTCTACCATATTTGCTACCATTTCCAATATCATCTGCAAATTTAATAAGCATCCCCTCTATTCCTTTATCCAAATCATTTATAAAGATGTTGAACAACACAGGACCCAGGGCAGATCCCTGAGGCACTCCACTTGTCACTCCTCTCCAAGAAGATGAAGAACCATTAACAAGCACTCTTTGACTACTGTGGTCATCTTCTGAGGCCCTGCTTCAGGTGCCCTCGCCTTCTGAGATAAGGGGAGTGGCAACCCGGGAGGCGGTCTTCTCACTAGTGGCACCAAAACTCTAGTACTCTCTCCTCTGCAACTCTCGTATATCCCCTTCTGTTGTTCTCTTCCATGACAGAATTAAGACTTTTTTAAAATTTCACTTAGCATTCTCTCAGTGATCCGTCCTTCCTCCTCAGTGTTTTTAACTGTTGTTTTATTTTTTGTGCTCATTTTAAGCTCTGGTTTTAAATTGTTTTAATATTGTATTTGAGTGTTGGTTTTAAAGGCTTTTAAGATGAGATTTCAATGTATATGTTTTAATGAGCTGGCTTGCCGGGGAGGGTGGACTATAAATATGAAAAATAGATAGATAGATAGATAGATAGATAGATAGATAGATAGATAGATAGATAGATAGATAGATAGATAGACAAATAAATTGTTAGCTGCCCTGATGGGCCTATGAGGGCAGAAAAGTAGAGCAAAATATTGTTAATAAACAAACAAGCAAATGTTAAAATGTCTGCAACTGAACCTATTGCCTCGTACATGTTGTAATGCAAGGCAAAAAGGAGAAGACAGAAAGTCTGGCTTCAGCAGAGAAAAGATGTCATGATGTTGCTTGTGCATGCTGGCAGGCAGGGAGGCAATAAATACTGGAGGAATAGAGGTAAATGTCTAAGCTAGTCTTGGAAATTGGCAGCTTTCTTGTCCTGTTGACTTGGGAGGATCAAGGCAGTCTCTCTCTCTCTCTCTCTCTCTCTCTCTCTCTCTCTCTCTCTCTCTCTCTCTCTCTCTCTCTCAATCACACACTTATGCACACACACAAACACTCACACACTGCAATAGCAAAGATCAAACATATTATGGAGATGCGAGACAGATCTATGAAGATTGGATCATCTGGCAACTGCTCAGTCAGGATACAAGATCTCTCAGATGTCTTCATTTAAGTGCATTACAGCTGAGTAAGGAGGGGATCTAATATGCATGAGTGTGCCAAATCTCATGTAAAACATGATGCGGGAATTATTTTAAAACAAAGAATGAGAAGGAAATTCCCCTCCAGTTCACTGTTATTGGGCAGACAGTGAGCAGCACTTTTTTAGATACATGCAGCAGGCAGATTGAGGAACTGTTAGCCATTCAAACCATTTGAATTTACCAAGCCTTTTGAGTTCTAAATGTATATTAGTACAGAGGATATTTTTTAAATGTATTTTTAGCATTAAGCCTTATGGCTCTACTTTGAATTTCACTTGTGACTACAGAAAAAATCCAAAAGCCAAATCCATGCAGAAACACCTGATTTCACCTACCTTTTGTGTCAAGAACCCTTAGAAGGCGATGAATTTTGCATGACTGCTATGCAAAAGCATAGATCAGAACAGGTTTGCTTGAAAGATTCATGAACCACAGCAATCCTTTTCAACAAACTTGGTCTGAATGTGTAATGAAAACCAAGGCCAAATGAATTTTGTATGGTTTCAGTGTTAGAGCCTGGATAAGAATGAAGGAGACATTTGCTTTTCTCCTCCATTTTTGTGAGCCTTCACTGATTTTACAAGGTGCTGGACATTCTGCATTGTTCAAAAGGCTACCTTGGATACACCCCAAGGAGAGGTTTGCCTCTGTCAGCCCACTAAAATGAATGGAACCTGCAAATGAACACTACAGCTGAAAGACTACTGACCAGCTACTATTGATAAGCCCTCCCTAAGGATCACAGGAAAATCCAACTCATTCGGCAACAAAATGCAGGTTCTTTCCATCACCTCTGGATTGCTTCCCAGATCGAACCCAAATTATAAAACTTCTAATGAGTTGACACCCTTATTTGGAACAGGCCAAGGAGGACAGGCCAAACAGCCTGTACAGTCTGCCATATGCTTGGCACTTGAGAGCCAGCATGGTGTAGTGGTTAAAAGCAGTGGTCTCTAATCTGGAGGACCGAGTTTGATTCTAATCTGGAGGACCGAGTTTGACATGAGCAGTGGACTCTAATCTGGTGAACTAGGTTTGTTTCCCCACTCCTTCCCTTGCAGCCTGCTGGGTGACCTTGGGTTAATCACAGTTTTCTGAGAACTCTCTCAGCCTCACCTACCTCACAAGGTGTCTGTTGTGGGGAGAGGAAGGGAAGGTGATTATAAACTGGTTTGAGACTCCTTAAAGGTAGAGAAAATCAGGATATAAAAACCAACTCTTCTTCTTCAGATATAGCTAATAAAGAATTAATGTTTGAGAAGAAAACCATCTCCTCCCATACTATCCAGCCTGCCAGTTAAGATCTGCTTCTCAAACCCTGCTGTCACTGCCCCTCCTTCAGAGGTGAGTCGATGGTGGCTAGGCCCTCTCCCTCTGCTCCAGGACAACTTCGCTCATGTCAGCAGGGGCTTCTGTAGGTGCCAACCTGCAAATGGGCAAAATCAACAACTGCCCATTCATATGCCTTCTCTGATGTGGAATGGTCTGCCCTATTATCTAATTTCTGTACCGCTTAATGTGTCATATGAATACTTATGCTATGCTTTAGTTCTTTCTGGTGGTGCGACTTCTAAAATCCTAATGCATTGGTTATTGAATGTCCCAATTTGTTGTTGTGCAATCTGCCTTGAGTCCCTAGGAGAACAGTGGAGTATAACTAATGTAAATACAAATAAAATAAAATAGAGACAGGGCATTTTCTGTGTTAGCACCTGGCTTTTGGAACACCATCCCCCTTGAGGCTTGCCTGGAGCCTACTTATTTTTCGTTTAGTCTTTGTTACCCAGGCTTTTAATTAGGGATTTTATCTCATCAGTTTCCTAATGGTCTGCTTCTGTTTTAAGGATCATTTTTATGCTGCTCATGTCCAAGAGGCAACTGAAATATTCAGCTTGTTTGGCTATGTTATTGGTAGCCGTGCAGTAGGGAGATGTCCGAGTATGTTTAATTCCATTTTTGTTCAGGAGCCCTTTATAGTCTTGGTTAATGCAAACTGATTCATTATCTGTGACCACAACTGTAGGCGGTCTGTTGGTGATAAATGCTTGTTGTTTTTTCCCCAGGTTGCTGCTGAGGTTTGCCAGTTGTATCAGGTGCACTTCCAACCAATAACAGTTTCCTATGAAGGGAATTACAAAACCTAGATGAATTTTAAGCCATAATTACCTTGGCCACTCCCACTGATGAAAAAAGCAGTCATGCTGGTGTCAATTAATGTGCTTGAAATTGAACACACGCTTGACTATCTTTTTCCAAGTCTCTGGCATGGACGCGAAATGCAAGTGCCTTCATGCATGAAATTCCATAACATTATTCATTCAGCTCTATCAGAATGTTATGCTATTCTCTGGGTGGGAACAATCACATTGATTCTCTGTACTTAGTCCTCTACTCCAATACAAAAATGGGCTGAGTTCTTGTCCTGAATTCTTTTTGGGCCTGTCCAGTCATTTCAGTTTTGCTGCCCAGGACAGGAGAAGATTCTATTTTGGCCACATTCTGGAAAACCTTTCCTGGTGTTTCCTGGTGTTTGATCATCAGTAATGTTATGACTGGAAGCTTTTTCAGAGGGCAAGTCAGGTAGAAACAGCCTGTTCAAGCAATTAGCATTGCCATGATTATTTCAGCTTTGTTGCCTACTTCATATGTTTAGACGGTGTCAAAGTCTAGTGTCGCAGGTATGCTACTGAAGAAACCAATGAGGAGCTTGGGATCTGATACAATAATAAAACTTCTTCCATACTAGAGTTTCTTTAAAATGATATCTGGCTTTCTTTCCACAGTGGTGGGGGAGGAAACATCTGCTGTGACAGCCAAACTTCAGGGGATCCAGGATCCCACCAGCCTGCCATTTTCTGGTGGAGGGGGCAGGCTGTGCTGTCTCCAATGCTGGCAGCAGGGAGAAGCCTCCAGCAGAGACAATGCTGGCATGTTAAATCCAGGGTCAGGTCTGTCCCTTCCCTTTTAAAATGTCAAGGGCCATGGGTAGAGTCCAGGTCTATCTGACCATCAGTCCATGTGTCCCTTCTGAAGGCAAGAGAGTTGCTGACTGTTTCCTGGGTTGTCTTCATCTCCTGTACCCCCTGAAACCCCCAAACACTCCAGAAATTCTGGGAAATAAATATTCATTACTTCCAGAATTTGGGGGATGTTTTGCATCATTTTAGGTGTCCCCAAGCTGAAACAGCTAATTTCAACTATTATTTCAGCTCAGGTATAGCTGAATGCCCACTCCTAATCATCTTTATATCTTTCTCTTTCACATCCATTCCTAGAAAAATTATATTTTTAAAATAATTTATACAATGTGGTCAAAATGTATACAATCTGGTTTAAAAGAAATGGGAGGCAAAAAGTCCTTTTGGAACCATGCCTTTATTAGTCTACTCAAGATAAGTTTCTAAAAGCGAGGGGAAAGAGACAGGAAATGAGATTAGTGAAAGCAAGATTATTCTGGGCCAGCTCAGTGACAGAGACTGATTACAGCTCGCAGAGATCCTTCTTTCTGTTCATGTAGCTGTGTTAGGTCCAAGAACCAATTCATGTCAAATTCCTTGTGATGAATTTAATTTGCTTCCTGTAATCATGGAATCATCAGGCAATGAAGGGCCAGAAGATCATGATGCACAGACCAGCGCCCAAGAAACTGAATGAACGGACAGGTATACGACAGATCAAATATTTATATTTGGGATGAATCAAATAATTTCCCAGCAGCATGGTTTGGTGGGTGGTTTGTTAGCCCAGATCTGAAGCTTTTTATCGGGCTGTTAATGATATTGACTGAAACCTGTGGTTAGAGTGTAAGACTGGGAACTGGGAGACCAGAATCAAATCCCACTCCTTAAGGATACTCGCTAGGTGACTTTGGCCAGTCATTAACCTTAGGCGTCTAAGAGGTCAAGAGAGGCCCAGGCCCCTTTCATTTTTTGAGACTCCTGGTGTCATGGCCACTGCTGGTGACGGAGAAGGATATTAATTCATATCATGCACTAAGGGTTGCCAACTTCCAGGAGAGAGTGTCCGACATGGGACTTTCATAATCATAATTATTGCATCTCTGTGTTTGTACATAGTTGATTTAAACTTGCTTTTTTTGGCATGTAATACATTTTTGCATTTTGTTAAACTCCTTGTGCGTATTGGTTTCCGTGTATGATTTTGCACAACTTCCAGGTGGTGGCAGGAGATCCCCCACTATTACAACCGATCTCCATATAACAGGGATCAGTTCACCTGGAGAAAATAGCCACTTTGAAAGGTTGACTCTGTGGCTTTATACCCCAGTGAAGTCCCTCCCTTCCCCAAACCCCACCCTCCTTAGGGTCTGCCCTCAAAATCTCCAGGTATTTCCCAACCTGGAGCTGGCAACCCTATGTCCACTGTAGGCAGTATGGCCTGGTAAGGAGGCACAAGTTTAAAGTTGTACGATGAATGACTTCTTCTTTAAATCCTGTCAGCATATCTCTGTGACTGTAGGCATAGCCTCATGTGACTATAATGTCTCAACAGACCAAATTTGAGGCCCTGGGCCAAATGGGCCTCTTGGCCCCCGATTGGTAACCTACCACACAGGGTAGTTATGCAGGTAAAATAGAGGTGGGAGAATGATGTGGGTGGCAACCAGAGACAAGGCCTTTTCAGCAGTGGCATCAACGCTACTCTCTGTTGAATACCAGCCCAAAATGTTTCCTTTTACCTAAACTTTTAATTAAGGGGTTTGATCTGTTAACATTTTTATAGCCTGCTTTTAGCCTGGGAATTTACATCCCCCCCCCCCAATGTTCTATGTTGGTTTTATGCTATGGCTAGGTTTTTAATCCTGGGTTTTAATTGTTAACAGGTATGATGTTTTGCGTTTTCATGATGTTTATTTTTGTAGGCTACCGTGAGCAATTTCCCTGGAGAGGCAGCACAGACATTTTCTAAATAAATAAATAAACAAATGTGCTAGTGGGTAGATGTCTCTTTGGGTTATTTGGCATTATTCGGGGCCGTTATGGCCCCATTGCCATTTTTATCCAGTCCTTTTGCGTGGCGGCAGAGTGGGACGCAGAACTGAGTCCTCGGCTCGCCTTCAGTTCTGCACCCTGTCTTTTTTGTGTTTGCGTTTATTAATCCATTAAAAAAAAAATCTGGGAAAAGCTGAATTAAGTATTCGGCTTTTTCCAAGTTTTTTGAAAATTTCCGGGTCTGATAAACCTGAACCAGAAAAATGCCGGGGGGAAAGTGCAAACCCCTAATAGAGACCCAAAGTGGCTTACACCATTCTCCTCTCCTCCTTTTTATCCTCACAACAACCCTTTGAGGTAGGTTAGGCCCAAGGTTACCCCAAGCCGAAAGTCACCCAGGAAGCTTCCATGGCAGGGGTGGGGGATGCAAACCTGGACCTCCCAGATCTTAGTCCAACATTGCAACTATTACATCACACTAAGTGTAGCTGGTTATGTTCTAGCCAGGATTCTTATTTGGACAGAACTGATATGAACATGAACATGTTATCAGTTTGTTTTCTTCTAGATAATCCAGATTTGTGAATGTAAGCCATTGAACAACACGTCTAAAGGCAAACTGATATTTCGGGTCTTGAGGCCTCCAAAACATACTTAATGCAGGGTGTACATTTGGACTTACAACAAGAATCATTTTCTATCAAGGACATGGTGCGTGAGGTGACCCATTAGGTGCCTTTTCCATCTCATCGATTCTGTGCATGTGTTTATAGCCACAGGCTCTAAGTTAAAAAGAAGCAATTATAGAGAACATTTGAAATGTCAGTAGTACTTTGATCCTCCAGTTCTCATACTTTGCCAACTATGAGCAGACATTTAAAAGAATATTTAAAAAAAAAAAAGTTGAGAGAATCAATTGAAATTTTGGAAAGATATCTGTTGCTATTTCTAAATAACTATTGTTGCAATAGGCTGATGGTTGCCAGCCCTACCCAGGAATTTGTCTGTGCTTAGGACAAAGACAGATATAGAACAGCAAAAAATCCAAGTTTTGTGTCACTGTGAAATGAGTAGTCCCCACTGATATATTGTACTACTTGAGAAAAACCTATCTTCTTCGTCTGCAACCAGCTTGTGTTGTATGTGGCACAATCTGACCAGAATAAAGACACATTGCTTTGCATGGTATTAATTTATTCAGATGTTTATACCATGTCTTTCTTTTGTGTCCCAAGGCAATGTGAAATTGCAAATTAAAGCCAAATATAAAGAAACCACATTACCCCCCCACCCTTAAGAAAATGCCTGCATTCACAGTTTAAACTGCATTCACAGGTAAAGGGATCACAGAATCTACTTTTTGGATAATCTAGGCATTCATTTTTTTTAAAGCAAGTTTCTAACCCTTACATTAATACTTGTAGTCTTGAAAACATGTATCTGGCTGAATAAGATTTTCAGCAGTTGGAGATGAAGATTCAGTGTATTTGCTTACCCATAACCACTAAATCTGAGTACATTATATTAAATAGCAAACATTACAGAATAAATTAAGCAAAACAGGGGAAATTGTCTTGATTGCATAATTTATGTGGGTTGCAGAATGTGCACTTTCTTGGCTCAGACTCTGGATTGCTCAAATGCAAAATAAATAAATAAATAAATAAATAAATCTGATTTTTAGTGCAAAGTGCACACTGCCGGCTGTAACGGGTGGCAAATTTCCCTTTGTTATTTAGGCTATGAGTATATGACGTGTGTACATAAATAACAGATTTAGCTCTTTTAGCAAAGGACATTATATCAATTAGCCAGTGGCTGTTTAAAACAAGAAATTGATTGCTGGGGGGAGAGGGGTTGCCCTCAGTCATGTGGGGCATTTTTTGATCATCAAATTCCCCAGCTGACCTTGGCTTGTGATGGTATAAAGAAACACTACATTCAGTTTGACCTTCACAACCTAGATTGAGAAAGAGATGAAAGGATTAGCTGAAATTGAACATTGTCTCTAGAGTCCTATATGGAGGAAGGGGGGAGTTGAAATGACAGCCCCTATAAATTATACATAGAATAACATCTATGGTATTACAGTAATTTTACATCCTCCATCTCCTTATATTAGCTGTACCATTTGTTCTGGGTGACTCTGGTGACGCCTGATTCAAGTATAGACGTGAACTTAAGAAATCATAGGTATCTAGTTAGTGTTTCTATATCACATAGAATCATAGAGTTGGAAGGGACCACCAGGGTCATCTAGTCCAACCCCCTACACAATGCAGGGAATTCTGAACTACCTCCCCCCACACCCCTAGTGACCTTCATGCCCAGAAGATGGCCAAGGTGCCCTCCCTCTCATGATCTGCCTAAGGTCATAGAATAAGCATTGCTGACAGATGACCATCTAGCCTCTTCTTAAAAACCTCCAGGGAGGGAGAGCTAACCACCTCCCAAGGAAGCCATAATAATTCCATAATTTATCTCCTGGTAAGAAGGACACCTCTACATTTTTGGGTATAGTACACAAGTAATAATATGAGTCCTGAAGGGGGGGAAGCTCCTTAGGAGCCAGCGTGACCCTGAGCTGGTGTGGGTGCTACCTTATCACAGAATAAGGTGGCACATACGCCGGTGCAGGGGAAAACATACCAGCGTCCAGGCACCACAAGCCCCTGCTGCCAGCTCAGCCACGCCAGCATGGAGGGGTGTTCCCGGGGGTGGAACTGCCTTTAGGAAGCTTCCACAGCCCTTTCGCCCCGGGAACGCCTATTTGAGTGGCATTGGGACTGTGCAATCTATTTTGGTGGTGCAGCATCACTGTTCCCTAAGGGGCATTTCCCCCCTTTTTCCTTCATTTTATTTTCTAAATGTTTTTTCCCCCTCCATGCCAGCCAGGAAACTCCTGAGGAGGCAGCGTGGCTGCACTGCTCCTTGCTGTCATGGATCCACCCCCACTTCAGGAATGGGCTGTATCTTTGCTTGCATTTTATCTTTTTATTACATTACTATTTGAATCTTCAACATTAACGAACTTGAAATAATATAATACCATGCATTAATTCTGCATAGATAATTAATGGAGAGCAATTACTCGAGTCCATTAAAATATCTTACCCAAAGATAAGCAGGTCACAGTCAAACAGCCTTTTCTAAGAAGAAGCTGATAATAAATTCAGACTCCAATATTTATGGGTTTTAAAAATCATCTTCCAACAATAGCTAAGCTGTCTCACTTAATAAAGGTGCACATTCTCTGCTAACATAACTTATAAGTTCAAACACCATACAAAGTTATCTATGCTCAACTATCTTCTTAAAATATATAAAAACATTTTCATTACTTATTTTTTAACAAATTGCAAAAGAATTATTACAAGTATCTCATACATATTTGTTGGCCCTCAACCCATACACCCCATTTTTATATCTTCTGTATTTAGTTAGACATTCTTGTCATTCTCAGATGGATTTCACACCTGAGCCCCAACAAGTATTATTCACAGATATGTGTTAAACCAAGGGAGTCAAACATATGGCCCGAGGGCCGGATCCGGCCCCTTGAGAGCTCTTATCTGGCCCTTGAGGCAGCCAAGGCAACCACCTCCCCCACTCTTGATCTGGGCTGGTGAGGCATTGTCCAGCACAACCAAGTGACATTTATGTCACATCTGGCTAGGGTTGCCAGCTCTAGGTTGGGAAATACCTGGAGATTTTGGGGGCGGAGCCTGAGGAGGGCAGGGTTTGGGAAGAAGAGGGAGTTCAATGCCAAAGTGGCCCTTTTCTCCAGGTGAACTGATCTCTATCGGCTGGAGATCACTTGTAATAGCAGGAGATCTCAAGCCACCACATGGAGGTTGGCAACCCTATATTTGGCCCTTGTAACAATTGAGTTCATGAGCCCCGTGGCGCAGAGTGGTAAGCTGCAGTACTGCAGTCCAAGTTCTTCTCACGACCTGAGTTTGATCCCGACCGGAGTCAGTTTCAGGTTGCCGGCTCAAGGTTGACTCAGCCTTCCATCCTTCCGAGGTCGGTAAAAATAAAAGTACCCAGCTTGCTGGGGGTAAAGGGAAGATGACTGGGGAAGGCAATGGCAAATCACCCCGTAAACATAGTCTGCCTAGTAAATGTTGGGTGTGACGTCACCCCATGGGTCAGGAATGAACGATGCTTGCACAGGGGACCTTTACCTTTTTTAACAATTGAGTTCGACACCCCTGGGTAAAACTGTTTCTCATATACCAGAGTCTGTATTAGTTACTCCTTTGTTCCTTACCCTTCTCCAAGTCTCTTCTGTTCTGGGTCTCTGGATAGCCTGCTTGGCATATTTAGCATAGAGACCAGGGCAGCCCTATTTATGGCATCCAGAAGCACCTTCCATGATCTTTTTAATTAAGACCAACCAGCAGCTGCTCCCTTATATTTTGGGCTATGTCCATGTCACATTGTAGGTGTATGGCTGTGTGAGCAGTTAACATTCATTTTGGAATGGCATAGGGATACAAAAATCCATGTAGAACAGTTAGATTTGTTAGCACCTTCAAGACTTATCTGTCAAAGGAAGGTTTGACTCTCAGAAGCTCATACCTGGAAAATCTTGTTGGTCTCTAAGGTGCTACAGGACTCGAACCTAGCTGTTCTAGAGGGATCGTGACTCAGTGGTAGAGCATCTGCTTGGCATGCAGAAGGTCCCAGGTTCAATCCCCTGCGTCTCCAGTTAAAGGGACTAGGCAAGTAGGTGATGTGAAAGACCTCAGCCTGAGACGCTGGAGAGCCGCTGCTGGTCTGGGTAGACAATACCAAGGGTCTGATTCAGTTTAAGGCAGATTCATGTGTTCATATGTACTGCAGACCAACATGGCTACCCTCTGAAATAAAAACCCATGTGATCGCTTTAATTAGGACCAACCGAAAGGACTCAAAACATTGTGCAAGCTTTCAAGATCATCAGAACTCTTCTTCAGGCTACATGTGACAAAAAATTTAAAAATATGAGGGGTGATCTTCAGGTCATGATCTTTAGACTAGGGCAAAAACGCACGGTAACTTTAGCCTCCTTTATTCCCTGTTTCAGCCAGGATTCAGCCAGGATCAAATGCAGGTTCGACGAAAACTCATGCGTTCGATCCTGGCTGAATCCTGGCTGAAACAGGGAATAAAGGAGGCTAAAGCGACCGTGCGTTTTCTCCCTTAGTATTCCTTGCATTCTTGATGAGATGCTGAGCAAGCATGTCATTTTTGAATTGCTGCTACTATCATGCTGCATCCTGGGAAGAAGAAGAAAATAACGGAGAGCCATCTCACTGGAAACAATAAAGGCCAGCAAAGTCTGGCTGTCTCTCAAGAGTACCAGAGGTGGGAGGAGAAAGAAAATATGAAAATCAACCCCCTAGAACTAGAAATAAAACCTACTTCCCCATATTTCAGGAGACTCCAGTATGACTAACAGGATGGAAATATTCAAATAAAAGCAGGTTTGAATCTCACCTATTGGGATCAGCAGAGGGAAGGAATCTGGTTTTTTCCCATAGTGTCTCCAAGGACCTTTTACAATTACATCAGCTTTGAAGAGTGGCTGTAATATTAGGAACTAAATATAGTTGCTTCTCTTCATGTCCCTGCATGTGATTAGTGCCATACCATTCCCATTGGTAAAAGTAAAGCCCTTTGGGACGTTGGGTGTGATAAGAGCAAAGTAATTAAAGCACTGGAAGGCCTAGAAAAGAGCAAGAGTCTAGTAGCACCTTAAAGACTGATAAATTTTCTGGCTGGGTATGAACTTTCGTGAGTCACAGCTCAGATTACTCTGCACAGATCTCAAAACTAGGGCTGTTGATTCGGTTCGGCCCGAACTGAAAATCAGCCGAATTTCCCTTGATTCGGTGGTTTTTAGTTCGGGACGAACCGAACTCAAAAATGGAGGGCAACCGGGGGGGCCAAATTCAGCGAGTTCGGGAGTTCGCGAATAAATCCGGCCAATTCGGGGCCGTCAGTAAGCAGCATAACCTTCAGTAAGCAGCATTCTCCTCCCCCGGCCAATCGGTGGCCAAGCTGGGTCTTCTTCTAGCCAATCAGTCAGGATTGAGTACTGGAGGAATCAGCTGATGTGCGGCCCTGCCGGGGAAAGAGAGAGAGAGGGAAATCCTTGTGTGTGTGTGCGGGGGTGCTTGTGCACATTCGCTCCTTTCCATGGCTGCAGGGGGTGCATTTTTTGGGGTACAGACCACAAACTTTCAGGGGATATTCAGACAAGCCTTCTTAAGAGACCACCCAAGTTTTGTAAACATTGGGTCAGGGGGTCCCGAGATATGGGCTCCCCCCTTTTTCTTTCCATGGCTGCAGGGGGTGCATTTTTGGGTGTGCCGACCCCAAACTTTCAGGGGATATTCAGACAAGCCTTCTTAAGAGACCCCCCAAGTTTTGTAAACATTGGGTCAGGGGGTCCCAAGATATGGGCTCCACCCCTTTTTCCTCTCCCCCCTTTTCCATTTCCGTGGCTGCAGGGGGTGCTTTTTTGGGGGTGCAGCCCCCAAACGTTTATCATAGCTTCAGACAATCCTTCTTAAGAGACCACCCAAGTTTTGTAAAGATGGGTTCAGTGGGGGCAGAAATATCGGCTCCCCCCCTTTTCTCTTTCTTTGGCTGCAGGGGGTGCATTTTTGGGTGTGCCAACCCCAAACTTTGAGCGTAGTTTCCGGCAAGTGTTCTTAAGAGACCACCCAAGTTTTGTGAACATTGGGTCAGGGGGTCCCAAGATATGGGCTTTCCCCTTTCCCCTTTTGGGATGAATGGATCAGCCGATCCTGTGTGTGCATCTCCAGAGCAAAATGTCCCTTGCCTAATTGGAATCATCTTGGATTACAAGTCCTCCCCAGCCCCTCCTGATGGAACAGAAGACAGCCACAGTAAGACCCCTTTGGGGGCTTTAATCTATAATTTTTCTCCTGTGTATGTGTATGTGTGGGGGGAAAGCAGAGTCTGTGTGTGTGTGGGGAGGGAGCAGTTTCTGTGGGTGGGGGGGAAGCCAAAGGGGGCTTTCGTCAGTTCTGCCTGGGGTGTGTGTTCCCCCTCGAGTCTCTCGCTCCCTGGTTTGAGGGGGGAGGTTTCAGTTGTGTGTCTTCTGGTTTTCCCTGTTGCAAAGGTGTTGTTTTACAAGGTTGTGTTGCTTTGCAGTTGCTTTGCAAACTTCTCAGCTGTTGTCGGGGCTGGGAGCTTTGTGCGTGGGCTGCAAGCTCTGCTGAGAGATGCACATTAAGGGTGGGGGGACCCCTTTCAGGGCCCATATCTCAGCCCCCCCCCGACCCAATCTTTACAAAACTTGGGGAGTCTTTCAATAAACGTCCTTTGAAGCTCTGCTGAAAGTTTGGGACCTCTAACCCCAAAAATGCCCCCCCAGAGCTGCGGAAAGGCGCGATTGTGTTTTTAATGGCTTTATTCGGCCGAATTTTTTCCCCAAACTTTGAATTCCCGCCGAATTGAACAGATCTGAAGTGGGGGAGTTCGGACTTCGGCATATCCCGAATCTAAACGGGCCGAATTCGGTCGAATCCGAACTATACCGAATTTTTTTTTAATTCAACAGCCCTACTCAAAACAATGAAAATCTTACCTCTCCTAAACTACCCCACACCAGCAACCACATGCCACCTTCTTATTACCCCCTGGAGAAAAAGGGCAGAGGAAAGGCTAGCTATTAATAATAATTGAAATTAATCAACCAGCCTGTTGAGAAAGAGTCCAACGCTATCCAGGCAGGCTCCCAAGTGAGCTGTGAC
Organism: Euleptes europaea; assembly: GCF_029931775.1. Classification (NCBI taxonomy): domain Eukaryota; kingdom Metazoa; phylum Chordata; class Lepidosauria; order Squamata; family Sphaerodactylidae; genus Euleptes; species Euleptes europaea. The sequence continues at coordinate 24,000,251 of NC_079316.1, read as the reverse complement.
TCACGAAAGCTCATACCTTGCCAGAAATTTTGTTAATCTTTAAGGTGCTACTAGACTCTTGCTCTTTTCTACTGCTTCAGGCAGACTGATACGGCTATGCATCGTGATCTATCTCTACTGGATGGTCCGGCAGAGATTCCTCAAAGGAAAGGCTACCACATGTCTCTTTTCACAAACCACAACGACTAGAGTGCTTGCATAATGCCATCTTTCCCACTGTATCCTCCCCACTGACATAATGCCAAGTAGTATCCTGAAAGCCTCAAACGAGTGTGAACAATGACAGCTTTTTGCACATGACTAGCGCCATTTGAGTCACTGCGCCGAGCATCGTCCTTGTTTCCCAATTCCCTTCTCTTCTCAGCTGGAAACACCCCATGCTTTTTAATTAAGCAAAGCAATGCATCCAATGACTATGCCTCCCAGTTCACACACAAGCAGCTCATTACCAGCCTTTCCCCGTCACTCATTTAAAGCTCCCGAATGCAGCTGGTTCCGCCTGAAGCTGCAATTTCCCTTGTGCTTTACACAGGCTGCGGTGCCCTTGACAAGATGCTTCTTGGAACATCCGGGAAACAAAACATGTTTGACTGCCTCATCTGAATAGTCATTGTAGACCTAAATTGGGCTACTCCTGTGAAGAAAGATGAGGACATTTTGACCCTGACGAGCTGGAAACCTTTCGTGCACCAGCCAGTGACAGCTCTACTATGTTCAGAACTGGCATGGAAGGAATCTGTGATTATCTGTGTTTAAAAATAAACCCAGAGTGACAGATCTATCCGAAACAGAGGCTGAGAGAGAAAGGTTGAAGGCTTCACAATACCATGAGTATCGGGCTGCTGCTTCTTGCATTCAAGAAAGGGGGTTGCCCCTTCCTAGATTTAGGAGGTTAAATCTCTGTGTGAAGGTGAGAAGCACAAAGTTAAATTTGGTCCTTTGCAGAGATATAGGGAACAGAGACCTCAGGATCGTAAAGCGCTGGAAGAAGATAAGCCAGTTCTCTGAACAATGAAACTTCTGGATTGCTGAAGTTTACTTCTGCAGCCTTCCCTGTTGCAGGACAGCTTAACTAGCTGGTCACACGACAAAGGTCCTTTGTGTATGGCATACCACCAAAGAAACTTTGCACCACAGAAATCCATGACTGGGACAAATTGTCTAGTTAAGTCAATTTGCATCTATCTGCTTTGCATACATTTGTCTGATTGTTCAGGTTCAAGTCATTAAGGCCTCTGAATGCTGGTGGAATGTAATGGCAGCCTGTACAAGACACCAGGGACAGACCTTAAAATACTGCCAAATCCCCTTCCCCTAGGGTTGCCAGCCTCACTATTACAACTGATCTCCAGCCGACAGAGATCAGTTTACCTGGAGAAAATGGCTGCTTTGGCAATTGGACTCTGTGGTATTGAAGCCCCTCCCCTCCCCAAACCCTGCCCTCCTCAGGCTCCGCCCCAAAAACCTCCTGCCGGTGGCAAAGAGGGACCTGGCAACGCTACCTTCCCCCGTCCCCATATCTACTCAAATATGACTATCCCATCCTTCCTCAAAGTAGCTCAGGACAACATAACATGGTGCCAATTGGTATAATTAGGTTTTAATGGCTCATGTTTATAATTTGTATTGATTTTAGTCTATAGTCCTGTTGAATTTTATGTGTTGGACTATTTAATGACTGTTAGTCGCTCTGAGCCCGGCCCCGGATGGGAAATAGAGCAAGGTACAAACTGAAAAAAATAAACAAAATAAATTATAACATGTCCTTATCCTCCAAATAAACCTGTAAAGTGAGGGAGAGACAGTATGAATGGCCAGGGTCATCCAGTGATATTCTTGCAAGCTCACATTTAAAAAAAAAATAAAGTTAACTTGATGGGATATACATAGGTTGACCCAACTGGGGAAATCATAGATCTGCCAGCTTGGAGGGCTTTAAGAGGGGAGTGGACATATTCATGGAGGAGAGGGGTATTCATGGCTATTAGTTAGAATGGGTACTGGTCATGCTGCATACCTATTCTCTCTAGTATCAGAGGAGCATGCCTATTATTTTGGGTGCGGTGGAACACAGGCAGGATGGTGCTGCTGCACTCGTCTTGTTTGGGGGCTTCCTAGAGGCACCTGGTTGGCCACTGTGTGAACAGACTGCTGGACTTGATGGGCCTTGGTCTGATCCAGCAGGGCCTTTCTTATGTTCTTATCTCTGGTGTTTTAGGTTGGAAGGAAAATGTGGGACGGGGGGATATGTAATCCTCCTCTCCTCACATGCCACGGTCCCCATATGAACTGATCTCCTGGAAATTAAACTCTAAGCACTCCCAGAGTCCATCTGGTCAATGGGACCCATGGTGGACCCATGGGGGAACATGTGGTCTTTGTAATATATCAATTAGCTCTCAGTGTTAAAACTGAAAGAATGCCTTCCAGGCTTTTGGTTTGTTTGATCATTTGCTTGTACACCTTGTAAACCCTGTTTACGATGCAATAATCCCCAGATCCCCAGACTTCCATTGTTCTTGTTACCTCAATGATCCCGATGGCTGAGCCTTTGTACAGCCCGAAAAGCAAAAGTTCCACTCAAACCTTGGTCTTTGATGGCTCTTGGTGCCGACTGCTCATGCCCTCGCTGTGCTATTTGCTTGCACAAATCAGCCAAGGAGGTTCATGGGATGGGGGTGTGGGGGGGCTTTTACAACAAGCCCAGAAACAGATGGATAATTGGCCGTGTTGGGTTTTTGTCTAATTAAACAGATGCGGAACAAGCACAACTAAGGCACAAATAAACAAGACCATTGACTCTTTTGCTCACATTTTTAGCTTCATCAGGGAAGTAAACACTTTCCGTACTTAAGGATAACTCCTCATCTGCTGCATTTTCCCTGGAAGGATTGTATATCTTTGTTTAATGGAGGCTTATTTTTTAAAAATAAAAAGACCCATTCTACTCCCCCCCCCCCAATCTGTACGTTTTCTTGTTTTATTCTTTGGATCTGACAATGTAACAAGGTATAATGATAGGATTCTCCGGGAATGTACACAGATGATTGCATGAACTTGCTTTTCCTAGGAGAGAGGAGAGAATGCGGATTTTTCCAACTAACTCCTAGTCTGTGTTCGGGGAAAAAAATTAGAGATAGATGTATGCAAATGAGCAAACCAATGTCCCAATGGTGCTGCTTTGCAAATGATTACATGCCCCCATGGGTTTGGTGCCTGTGAATTTAATAAACAAGTATAGGCAACTAAAATCTATTGTGATGCATACAGTTAATGGATTTCCATACATTTGTGCTTGCAGACCTATACACTTTTTTTGTAGAAGACTATTGGGAACAAAGGTAAGATCTTTGGGAGAGAAGCTTTATCTCTTTGCTGCCATATAAAATCGATTGTGAGGCATGGGGGAGTGGTGGACTATGGGGGAGTGTTGGGAACAGAGGGGGGATTGGTCCCTTAGTAATCGAAGGTCCTCAATATCTCTATTAAATCATTCTTTTATTTGCTAGAACACTCTGCTAAACATATGACCTATTAGTCATTTACATGCCCTTGTAATTTGGAATGATGTGCACAGTGACAAATAAAGCATAACATTTATAATAGACTCATTAAACGTTCACCAAATGATCTGGGTGTGTATGGAAAAGCAATTGTAGAACTGTAGCTAAGGAGAGTTGTTTTTTATATGCTGACTTTCTCTACTCTTTTAAAAGAGAATCAAACCAGTTTACAATCTCCTTCCATTCTTCTCCCCACAGCAGACACCTTGTGAAGTTGATGGGGCTGAGAGAGTTCAGAGAGAATTGTGACTAGCCTAAGGTCACCTGACTGGCCTTATGTGTGGGAGTGGAGAAACCAACCTGGTTCACCAGATTAGAGTCCACCTCTCATGTGAAGGAGTGGGGAATCAAACCCGGTTCTCCGGATTAGAGTCCACCACTCCAAACCACCACTCTTAACCACTACACCACGCTGGCTCAACAAATGAATGATAGGACATTGGGCATGGGGTAAAACACATTGTCATCCAAAACCAAGGCACAGATTTCAGATGATCCACTTTGAAGGCTCAAGATTCATAAGAATATCATATAGGGTTGCCTACCTCCAGATTGTGGCTGGAGATCTCCTGGGATTACATCTGATCTCCAGGTGACAGAGATCAGTTCACCTGGAGAAAATAGCCACTGTGGAAGGTGGAGCCTATGGCATTATACCCTATTGAAGTCCCCCCTCTCCAAATGCTGCCCTCCTCAGGCTCCACCCCCAAAATCTCCAGTTATTTCCGAACTCGGAGCTATCCTAAATATCAACCGTTTTCCATTTTTAGAAACAGATGATGGACAACACACATTTGGACAGAACAGAGTAAATCATGTAGCATTCAGATGGAGTTGTGGGTTCTCTTTAATCCTCATGCACATGGTGCCAGATAAGAAGTGGGACAGTGGCACATGTGGAGAAGTGGTTTCAGCTGTCCCCTTGTGCTGTTTTCCCAGCCTAAAATTGTCCAGGGGACACTGTTTGGCCTATCTGGGAAACCCACATGTTCCCCGGGATTATGGTTGCCAATTTCCAGGTGTTGGCTGGAGATCTCCTGCTATTACAACTGATCTCCAGGTGACAGAGATCAGTTCACCTGGAGAAAATGGCTGCTTTAGAAGGTAAACTAGATGGCATTATGCCCCACTGAAGTCCCTCCTCTGCCCAAACCCCACCCTTCCCAGGCTCCACCTCCAAATTCTTCAGGTATTTTCCAACTCAGAACTGGCAACACTACCTGGGATATACATGTTTTTTCCCCCTTAATGGGCCAAATAGCTCGGTCCTGGGCCATTTCCAGTTGGGAAGATGATTTGGGAGTGGGAGGCCAAAGCCTTCTTCACACATGCTGTGGTCTCAATCTGATTGGGCCACCATATGTATGTAATCTGAGGAGAACTCATGCCTGTTATATAAGGTGGCGACCCCAGAATCAACCTGCATGCTCTGTAGCATATGAACTGGCTATATGGCCATAGCAGTCTGTTTTCTTATTATCTGTCCATGGCCATGCCTTCTATTGCTTACTTCTAAGGAGCTATTTGCTTTGCTGTGATTCCTGCTTGCTGTTATCTAAATAAGGCTACTTGTTAGACTGAAATACTCTTTGTAGCCTTACTGCATTGCTATACATGATGGGGATGAAGCTCTTCTGCAGGCCTCAGCATGAATTAAGTGTCCTTGAATTGCTGCCAAGATATTGCAGGAATTGACCATAGCAGGGGATCTGGCAGTATGGTATTAGTACACAGATTATATATCATTCGAATTTCTTCCTAATATTATTTATTTATTTTAACAAGATCCATCATGGTTATTTTATACCATTGGGTTTATGGATATTGTGGAAGGTAAAATAAATTAAAATCGATCAATTGTGAGATTTGCCTCCAACCCAGCATGGACTGATTAGAATACCTACATAGAAGTATTCTTAGAAAGGCACCTTAGTGAAGATACTAGAAAATGTTAAAAAAACAATATCTACCCATTTTAATCACTGTGGGCTAAAATTTCCCTTAGAAGTTGGTTGTTAAAGTTGCTCCTCAGGTTTTGTAAATAAATCTAATCTTTAGCCTTAAATTAAGGTTTAGTGCATGTTGGTACAAAGGTGGTTAACAATTTTTAGAACAGAACAGAGCAGAATAATTTTATTATACCCATATAATTGTATCTCCCTCTTCCTTTAAGAAGCAAAAAAAAAAAAAAGGGGGGGGGTCTAGTGTTTAGACTTGGTCTAGTATTATGCCAATAAAGGTATTTTAATTTGAATTTGACTTGGTCTAGGACTTGGGAAATCCATGTTCACATCCTTATTCAGCGTTGACATTTACAGAATTACCTTGGACCAGTTATTCTAAACTGTCCTGTGTCCTCAGAGTCTTGATCTGAGGAAAAAATGGGCAGGGGCACATATGCTTCTTGGAAGAAGAAGTGTGGGATAAAAATGTGATAGGATGAGAGAATATTTCCAGTTCCCTTTGTCATTCTGGAAGTTTGTTCTGTGCTGTGTTCCATTTGTTTTTAATTCTGGTTCAGCTGGGAGACTGTTTAAAAATAAATCCAGAATTGAGCGCAGTTTGCCACGGCTTTGAGGTTCTTCATTTGCATTTCTGTCCAGTTCATACACATTATAAACACACTGCAAAAGCAATCATGACGTGAGCATGCTTATGGCTAGATCAACTGTTTTGTGTGCTGTATTTTACTTATATGCATGTACATTCCTGCACACTGGTAGCACATCACACATCAATAATTGCGACACAGTCAGGTGGGTTGGATCCAGCAGAGGATTTCCATGGATGGAAGAGCGCAGTCCACTGAGTCCCCCTTATCTGTTGCCCAGAAGAAGCATTTCAGGGCATTTGGGGCTCCAGTGGGAGGGGGAGGCAAGAATGGCTCTTCTGTCCATGGAAATCATCTCGGGGGTCCAAGCCACTATATGTTTTATGAACAGGTACATTGTTAATGCAGAGGTGGGGAAAAGATGCTAAGTAGTTGACGGAACTGAGCCGAAAGGTACGGCAAAACACATGCAGACAATTCATTGGACAAAATTTAGAAAAATTGCTGTAGAAGATTCTTAATATTACATATTATTAGGGTTCCCAGGTCCTTCTTCGCCACTGGTGGGAGGTTTTGGGGGAGGACCCTAAGGAGGGTGGGGTTTGGGGAGGGGAGGGATTTCAAGGCCATAGAGTCCAATTGCCAAAGCTGCCATTTTCTCCAGGTGAATTGATCTCTATCGGCTGGAGATCAGTTGTAATAGCAGGAGATCTTCTGCTAGTGCCTGGAGGTTGGCAACCCTACATATTATCTGGATTTCTGTTATCAGAGGAAAACTTCAGAAGCAGAGAATCTCAAAAGCAGCCCCAGTTAACTTGGCAATTTCTTATTCCAGTAGCTTATAGGACCAAGTCTTCAGCAGTAGATCTGCAGCATGTGCCATTTTCTGGACACAGTCTGAAAGTATAAATGAAATAAATAAAATTAATAAATATTTTGATTCACTATTTTATGTTTACTTTACTTATACCCCAAATTTCTCAATGGGGATCTAAGCATATTTGTGCCCCATCTTCATCCAAAGAATTCAGGATGGCATACATCATTCTCCCTTTCCTATTTTATCCTTACAACAACCCAGTGTGGTAGGTTAGGCTGAGTGTATGAAACCAGCCCAAGGTTATCCAACAAAAGCAGGGGAGAGTGAGGATTTGAACACAAGCCTTCTAGATTCTAGTCTGATACTTTAACCATACACTGCATTAACTTTATTTTCCTGGCTGTAAGTGAATGTGTCCCCCACCCCCATCACTATATACACAATTCATTTTATTTATGTGGCAGTAATATTAAGGACCCCCTTAATGTGTTTCCCAATTTTTATTATTGGTTTTACTGGTCTGTGCTAGAGGAATATGCTGAGTGTGACGTTCACTTTTCAACATAATAAATCCCCTTTTTAAAATAACATAAAAAGTGATGGGGTTGGGTACTAAAGTCTGTTATTTAGCACAAACGTCAATAGTCCCATTAGTCAGAAAGTGTTGTGGGAATGTAAAACTATGCAGAACTTCACAGTGCTACATTTAATGCATTGGACAAACAGCTCAGTTCAGCAGAAACAATCCGCACAGGTTTTCATGTGTGCAATAGGCCTGGGAAATGCAAAACTCAGAGGAGGAGGAGGAGGAGGAGGAGCATAGATTCTGCATACATCCCATACTCTCTCGGGTCACTTCACAGCTCTGAGTGCCTTGTCTCATTGTATTGATTAGCTATTGGACAGGGTAGGAACTGGGACAAATGGGAAACAGGAATCCTCCAGACATCCCTTTCCCCTTCCACTGCATTAATTCACAATGTGGGAGTGAGGAAAGGCACACTTAAAATGTTGAGCCCCACAGAAGTAAACCAGAGCCCTGATAATTTGACAGGGAAGACCCAAAGGGAACAGGCAGGGTAGGAGTAAGGGAGACAAATAATTTCTGTCTTTGTGGCAGCCCCGATATTGGGTGTGCTCTACAGAAGTGACAGCAGGAAGTGGTGAATTAGACATGTAGAAAATCACAGACTGCTGGACCTAATGGGTCTTGATCTGATCCAGCAGGGCTTTTCTTATGTTCTTAATTATTTTGTAATAAAAAAATAACTGTACAGCCCACCGTTGAACTTTTATTGATGTATTTATTTAGAAAATGTGTATGCCACCTCTCCCAACCTGCTTGAGGAGATTTTATTTTATTTTATTTTATTTTACTGGATTTTTATCCTGCCTTTGTCCTGAGCTCAAGGCGGCTATCAACAAGTGTTAATATAAATACAGTAAAACCATAAAACATGAAATCCAATAAATATACATTCAACAATTCTGAAAAACAACAATAATTGTGCAATAGTTAAAAATTCCAGAGATGGTGCTCATCACAAGAGTGTAACTGCATAACAGGACACAACAAGAATGGCAAACTAAGTTCTTTTATGCATACTGAGAAATTTGTTCCTGGCTGAAACTGAAAATAAAGGAGGTTAGTGCGACTATGCATAAAACAGCTAAGACTGTGGGGACTTGGGTTAAAATTGCATGAAGCTCATTGGGTAACCTTGGCACAATCACACACTCAGCCTTTTGTGAAGGTAAGATGTGTCTGTGTTAAGTGCCGTCAAGTTGCTTCCAACTCATGGCGACCCTATGAATCAAAGTCCTCCAAAATGTCCTATCTTTGACAGGTAAGATAGAGGAAGGGAAAACTGTATGCCACCATGAGATCCTTGGAGGAAGGGCAGGATAGGAATGTGACATAGATAGATAGTGTTTGTCTATGGGGTTTATGTTTAGAGTCTGATATTGGCCCTCAGGCCTTTAGGTACCTATTATTCATTTCCTAGTTTCTTCTCCATAAAATATGCCTGAAACAGTGGACAACAGTGTCATAACATAAAACAATTTGAATCAATAACAATCAATAAAATCAGCTAATAAGATATCAGGATAAAATATAGCAGTATAAACTCTTTTAAAAACTGACAGGTGGTTCAATGGATAAAACAAAAGCATAAAAAGACAATACAACAATTTTCACTAGCTGTTAAAAGACACTATAAAATGAATTCAGTGAGAACATACCAATTTTAAAACAACAACAAAGTGCCAGATTGTCACTCATCTCTATTCCTAATGTACGTGAACATTCAGTTCAGACATAACATTCTTATATATATTCTCCCATAGGAATTGGCGTGGAAGCCAATTTTTCAGGCAAACTTCCTGTTGGATCCTACTCTCGGTTGTCAAGGGAGGAGAGAGCAAAAGAAAAGCAACTCTTGAGGTGAAAATCAAGACTCTCCGCCATTAACTGCTTGTTGTGTAATCGATGTTAATTTGCATTTACTGCCTCAATAATTTGCTTGACAAGCACGGCTGCCAGTGGTGTCATAGGATTCATTTTACAAGACCAAGTGTGCCAACTCCTTCCGCTCTTTCAAGCTGGGTGCATTTATTACCTTTGGTGTTTCATAGTAAATGTTGCTACTTTCATGCAACAAGTTTTATTTTGGCTATCATCAAAAATTAAAGGAAGCCGTAAATAATAAAATAGATGGCTCTTCTGCAGCTCCAAAGAGCACGCAGGAAAGCATGAATTTTTCAAGTTGGGTCCTGTCGAGGAAGATGCTGTACATATGTGTGTGTGTGTGCACAAGTGCAAAAGTTTTAATCCAAGGGTGGTATGTGGAGGAATGTACAGATGTTAATGAAAACCAATAACAAATAGAGCTTTTTTGGCTATTAAATCAGTGTACAAGAATCTGATTTGTAGAAAGAAAGAAAGAAAGAAAGAAAGAAAGAAAGAAAGAAAGAAAGAAAGAAAGAAAGAAAGAAAGAAAGAAAGAAAGAAAGAAAGAAAGAAGAAGGAAGGAAGGAAGGAAGGAAGGAAGGAAGGAAGGAAGGAAGGAAGGAAGGAAGGAAGGAAGGAAGGAAGGAAGGAAGGAAGGAAGGAAGGAAGGAAGGGACATGGCTCAAGGGTACAGCATCTGCTTGGCATGCAGAAAGGTCCCAGGTTCCCTGGCATCTCCAGTTAAATGGACTAGGCAAGTAGGTGATGTGAAAGACCTCTACCTGAGACCCTGGAGAGCCGCTGCCAGTCTGAGTAGACAATACTGACTTTGATGGACCAAGGGTCTGATTCAGTATAAGGCAGCTTCATGTGTTCATTTGTTCAAGGAAGGAAGGAAGGAAGGAAGGAAGGAAGGAAGGAAGGAAGGAAGGAAGGAAGGAAGGAAGGAAGGAAGGAAGGAAGGAAGGAAGGAAGGAAGGAAGGCTTACCTGGCACATAATTTTAGCTTAGGAAAGGGGTTAGAGTGAAAGACTAGGAACTCTTTAAGGTCCCGCAGGGCCCTGATGTCACCAGACAGAGCATTCCACCAGGGTGGCACCAGGGATGAAAAGGCCCTGGCTTTTGTTGAGGACAGCCGCACACTCTTAGGGTCAGGGACTACCAGCAAGTTGTTATCTGATGACCGTAAAGATCTTTGGGGGGTATACCAGGAGAGGTGGTCCCACAGATACAAAGGTCCCAGGCCATTGTAGAACTTGCTTTTCTGCTTAACTGTTGAGTTGAACAGTAAGATCTTTAATTTAAGAAACATATATTTAAAGGGCCTTTGATGGGGTCATAGGGTTTTTTTGGAGGGAGGGGTAATCTTAGTGCTCTCTTTATATTAGATTCCCATCAAAGCTTGCAGACATGGTAAGACACCCCCCTTGGATCAAGACAGATTTCATAGCAAAGTTTCCTTTCCTTTCTTTCCCATTCCTTCCCCAAGGTTGATCTAAAGATTGTACATCTGATCAAGATATGAAAGGCTCCTGTGGGTCAGCTGACCATCTTGCAATGCTATGTAACTTTCTATTAGTGAAGATACTCATGTATCATGCATGCAAATGAAGCATTTTAACCAGGGTTAAATATTACAAAATTCTAGCAGCCAATATGCAATGAAGACTGTCAAGGCATATACAAATCTTAGAAGATGACAAATTACCAAAATTGTAAGATGTGGATTCATTTAATACGTAGTGTAAGGAAAAGGAGAATTACATAGCTGATATTTTTAACAATAAGGGGGAACCTGAATTCCTCCCAGATAATCAGGTAACGCTGCCATGTGGTAACATGATAAATGAGATCGGAAAGGAAAGCGATCCTTCTGAACCAGCAGTCCCACAAAAGATTAGATTAAAACAGTTGAGACAGGAAATGGCAAATGGCTGTGGATGAAAAAGGATGAGGAAGAACTAAATAAATGAAAGGAGGGGAAAAATGGAAAATGGGGGTGAATGGCAAACAAAGGAGGAAATGAACTGCACAGAACTTAACTGGTCTCAAAGCTATTACAATCACACAGGTGAAGTATTATCTGTCTACGAGTTCAGAAGAAAAATGGATAGCTTCTATTCGGCCCAGATCAGATTATATATATTCCTCTCAACCTTCTCCTTAAGCATGGTGGAGACTGAAATCATGTCTCCTTGCAACATTGAGCACACTTGTTGAAAACACACAGCCCCAGATTGAAAGGTTGATTCCCAGATTGTGTGAGGGAAGCTCTACTGTGCTTTTTTCCAGGCATGCCTAGGCTGGACATTTTACAGACACAACATTATGCTTATGTATGGATGTCCAGTGAACTATATCTGCCCACTGGCTGAGGCAAGAAGGTGTCTTGCCATTCCTTCACCACACATAGAAAGATGACTAGGGAGAAAGTATCTTCAAAGGTGAGCTGTTAATGTGGTGATGGAAAGTGCCATCAAGTCACAGCTGACTTATGGAGACCCCGTAGGGTTTTCAAGGCAAGAGACATTCAGAGGTGGTTTGCCATTGCCTGCCTCTGCGTGGGCTGAGAGAGTTCTGAGAGAACTGTGACTGGCCCAAAGTCATCCAGCAGGCTTCATGTGGAGGAGTGGGGAATCAAACCCAGTTCCCCAGATTAGAGTCTTCCACTCTTAACCACTACACCATGCTGGCTCTCTAGGATGGTTAATAGTTTTTAGGAAAAGGGAGTTGCAGGCACTGCATTTCATCATCCTCAAGGTCTTCAAAATAGAAAAGTAAATGGATAACTTCTATTTGGCCCAGATCTATGAGGAGAGCGGTGGTTTGGAGTAGTGGACTCTGATCTGGAGAACCGGGTTCGATTCCCCACTCCTCCATATGAGCGGTGGAGGCTAATCTGGTGAACTGGATTTGTTTCCCCACTCCTCCACATGAAGCTAGCTGGGTGACCTTGGGCAAGTTACAGCTCTGTTAGAGCTCTCTCAGCCCCACCTACCTCACAGGGTGTCTGTTGTGGGGAGGGGAAGGGAAGGTGGTTGTTAGCTAGTTTGATTCTTCCTTAAGTGGTGGAGAAAGTTGGCATATAAAAACCAACTCTTCTTCTTCCAAATTAAACCAACTGTTACTGTCTTTTACGGTTTCAGGGCACTGGGGATTGCATAGGGTTGCCACCTCCGGGTTGGACATTTCCTGGAGATTTGGGGGTAGATCCTGGGAATAGGAGAGTTTGAGGAGGGGATGGTCCTCAGCAGGGTATAATGCCATGGGGCCCACCCTCCAAAGCAGCCATTTTCTCCAGGGAAAATGATCCCTGTACTCTGGAGCGGTTGTAATACTAGGAGATCCCCAGGCCCCACCTGGAAGCTGGCAAGCCTAGGATTGCACCTGGGACATATCTGGGGTCTTATGTCCTATGGGGAGCGGTTAAGACGCTTAGGGCTGTTTAGCTTGGAAAGAAGGCGGCTGGGGGGAGACATCATAGAGGTCTATAAAATTATGCATGGTTTGGTGAGAGTGGACAGGGAGACGTTTTTCTCCCTCTCCCATAATACTAGAACACGGGGTCATCTGCTAAAGCTGGAGGGTGAGAGATTCAAAAAATTTTCACACAACGCATAGTTAAATTGTGGAACTCCCTGCCCCAGGATGTGGTGATGGCTGCCAGCTTGGAGGGCTTTAAGAGGGGAGTGGACATATTCATGGAGGAGAGGGGTATTCATGGCTGTTAGTTAGAATGGCTACTAGTCATGCTGCATACCTATTCTCTCTAGTATCAGAGGAGCATGCCTATTATTTTGGGTGTGGTGGAACACAGGCAGGATGGTGCTGCTGCACTCGTCTTGTTAGTGGCTTCCTAGAGGCCCCTGGTTGGCTACTGTGTGAACAGACTGCTGGACTTGATGGGCCTTGGTCTGATCCAGCAGGGCCTTTCTTATGTTCTTATGGGGTCTGTCACTGAGCTCTACCCCCAAATTGGCACATTCAGGCAAAATATATGAGAGAAGCTAAAAGTCACTAAGCATAGCAGCATGTTGTCAGGTCTTTGCCACCTTTGGAATAGAAGTTTGGCAATTGCAGGCCAGAGGCTGGCTTCCTGTCAAAGCCAGGTTCTGGCTGCTAGTCAAGGTTTTGTTCGCATGCTGCAAATCCTGTGTACGGTTTGTCACGGACGTTATGTCTACGATGCTCTGGGAACTGCACTGTGGTTTCACTTTGTTTTACTTTCTTGCCTAGAATGCTTTTATACTGTAACTTACCTGCTTAGACCCCATTAGCAACCTCTCCTGCGTGAGAGGCAGTCAACTTCTGTAAATCTGTCTTTTTGCTCCTAATAAATTAGCATTGCTTAGGTTCACCTGCCTGAGCGTGTCTGTTTATGGAATGTTAGGGATAGACACCTGAACTGACACATGTCTTATGATGTGTGTATATGGGAGTTTGTGTGGGCAGTCACAATTCTCTCAGAACGCTCTCAGTCCCATCTACCTCACAAGGTGGCTGTTTAGGGTTGCCAGGTCCCTCTTCGCCACTGTCAGGAGGTTTCTGGAGCCTGAGGAGGGCGGGGTTTGGAGAGGAGAGGGACTTGAAGGCCATAGAGTCCAGTTGCCAAAGCTGCCATTTTCTCCATGGGAACAGATCTCTATCGGTTGGAGATCAGTTGTAATAGCAGGAGATCTCCAGCCACCACCTGGAGGCTGGCAACCCTATGCTTTTTGTGGGGAGGGGAAGGAACTGTGACTGTAAGCAGTATTGTAATACATACTGTGGTAAATGCGGGTGATGACTCAATTAGGGCTGTCGATTCGGTTCCATCCGAACTGGAAAACAGCCGGATTTCACCTGATCCAGCGGTTTTCAGTTCAGATGGAGCCGAACAGCAAAAAGGTGGGAAAGGCGCAAAAAGGCGGGTCCCCCGAACCTGCCTTTTCCTGCCTTTAAAGAGCTCTCTAGAAGACAAGCAAGCTTGCCTTCCAGAGAGCTCAACCCGGCGGGGACCGGATCGCCTTCCCTTCCCCCTCCCAATCCCCCCCCAATATCCCAGGCAATCCTGGCCCCAGGATCACCTTCCCTCCCCCCAATATCCCCCCCAATCTCCACTGAGCAGTTCAAAGACCCCCCCCCCCCCAGCCACCTTCCCAGGGCTCCCAGGAAAGCGGGCGGCTGGCTTTTTGAACTGCTCCGCACTGCCAGCCATGGCAGCATGGAGCAGTTCAAAGAACCAGCTACCCACTTTCCTGGGAGCCCCGGGAAGGGGGGCGGGTTATTCAGCTGAATTTTTTCTCCGAACTCAAATATTGCGCCGGATGCCACAGAACCGAAGCGGGGGAGTTCGGACATTGGCATTTCCCGGATCAAAACGGGACGGATTTTGCCAGATCCAAATTGTACCGAATTTTCTTTTTCAACAGCCCTAGACTCAATGCTCAGTGACTGAGCATTTGGATGTGGCATCGCTGTTAGCTGGGAAAGCACACCTTGGCCAACTCACTTATATCAAAGTAAGTTCTGTTAAACGCTTTAGGCCTATTTACATGTAATGGGTATAGGATTTGAAGCATTAGTCACTACTGAAGCCAGCTGGATCATCATATGGGTAATACAGTCAATATCTCATTACCTGTTGCTAAGCACTCCTGGTGAGTGAATTAATCATTGCATACGAAAGATATAACGTATGCTGACAGCAACATCTAGTATTTGCTGACAAGATTCAATAGAGAGTCAGCCAGGTCAAACAGATACTTTCAGGCTCAGTGTAATGCTGGTAAGACAAAGATTGGGTTGGAATATTGGCTAATTTAAATTAGAAGTAATAATCCTTAGCATTTATATAGAATATGTAATGCACTTCTTATGTATTACTTAAGCATTCCTTAAATAAATGTGTATTTTCCTTTTATTGAGGAAATCTGGATGTATTAATTAGTTGCTTGTGTGTGAATGGTTGGCCCATGTGTCACTGTCGAGACAAAGACGATGGATCCTAAGAAGAAGAAGAGGTTTTTATACTCTACTTTTCTCTACCTTGTGTGTGTCTGTAGTGCCGTCAAGTCGCAGCTGACTTATGGCGACCCCTTTTTGGGGTTTTCATGGCAAGAGACTAACAGAGGTGGTTTGTCAGTGCCTTCCTCTGCGCAGCAACCCTGGTATTCCTTGGCGGTCTCCCATCCAAATACTAACCAGGGCTAACTTAGCTTCTGAGATCTGACGAGATGAGGCTAGTCTGGGCCATCCAGGTCAGGGCTTTCTCTACCTTAAGATAGCTTACAATCACCTTCCCTTCTCCTCCCCACAACAGGCACCTTATGAGGTAGGTGGGGCTGAGAGAGTTCTGAGAGAACTGTGACTAGCCCAGGCTGTTCTTCACCTTATCCTTATATGTGCCACCTGAGATGGACTGTTTCACTCTTTTTAACATTAAGTCCATCCTAGTAATTGCATTAAAGGTAAAGGTCCCCTGTGCAAGCACTGGGTCATTCCTGACCCATGGGGTGATGTCACATCCCAACGTTTCCTAGGCAGACTTTGTTTACGGGGTGGTTTGCCAGTGCCTTCCCCAGTCATCTTCCCTTTACCCCCAGCAAGCTGGCTACTCATTTCACTGACCTCGGATGGATGGAAGGCTGAGTCAGCCTTGAGCCGGGTACCTGAAACCAACTTCTGTTGGGATCGAACTCAGGTCGTGAGCAAAGCTTGGACTGCAGTACTGCCCCTTACCACTGTGCACCACAGGGTGGGGCTCTTCTAGTAATTGCATTACAGGCGCATTAATTTCTTTTTGTAACTGGACTTCAGGTTATTACTTCCTCATGATGAGCCTTTGCTTAAGGAATGAAAAATAGGGCTACATCTAGCAATGTGCCAGCAAACCAAAAAAAGGGGGGGAAGATGCTAGGTGAGAGGTGACAGCTTTATTGTCATTCCTTTACTTGCACTTGATTCTTGGCTTACCAGTGACAATGTTGTTGTGACAGAAGAATTACTGCTCATGAGGCTAAAATACTGGTGGATGCTCCTAGATATCTGCAGTATTAGCTAAAGGGAACCTTTGAGGATTGTACTTGCTAATGGATTTCCTTTGTCACTCCCACTAGATTCTGTTACATGTGCAGTCTGAAAATGAAATGTAGCAAAACAAGCATTATCTTGCATTCATTCACAAGGAGACACTACAAGAAGTTTGTTTGGAAAAGCAATGTTGGTTTGCAACTAGAATCGAATGGAAATGTAAGACCTAGTATTTATGACAGGCAGAATAATGAAACACCATATCTGGACTATGTAATGACAGATAGCAGACAATATTCCGTATTGCTGGTGGAGACAAAAGAATTCTTATCATCAGTCTTTACATTAAATTCAGAATGTATTATCCACTGGAAGAAGTAACCTGTGTTGATATTCTTATATTTTAGTTACTACTGTCTGCTTCTATACTTTCAAGATTGCTACAAGGATATCCAACACTACTATAACCATTCTATTCAATACTACCATGGATTTTGCTGTTATTGGCTCCTCCCTCATGAATTACCATGAGGTTACAGAGTTTTTCAGTTCAGGAATGTATGAATGTGGTCTTCATATTTTTCATGTAATCTGAAGAAGATAGTAAGAGAATATAGAAAAGAGTGTGTACCCGGAATCTCTTCATTTCTTACAATTTCTTACAACTACTACCATACTGTGCTATGTTGTACAGTTTCTACAGGCTTAACCATGCATTTCTGAAGGGGAGGTGAAGCTCCTTAGGAACCGTCGGGAGCCGGTGCCGGCCTAGGTGCCACCTTATCATGGAATACACCGGCAAGGGGGCAAACCCCTTTTGCCCTGGGAATGCCCCGTCAAACTGTGGCACGGCTATGCCACCTTTTATGGTGATGTGGCCTCACTATTTTCAATGGGAGCATTTTCCCATTTTACTGTTCAAATAGCCTTTTATTTTACTTTCGGCAGCCAGGTTAAGCCTGTAGAAACTGTACAACATAGCACAGTCCGGTAGTAGTTGTAAAAAATGACGAAATCCTGGGTACACACTCTTTTCTATATTCTCTTCAGGAATGGGCTGCCTGTGTAGGAACATCTTTGTTTGTTTGTTTTTCTTATAGTTTTTACATTATTGTACTATTTCTTACAGCTTTTATGTGCCCAGGTATAGAAAGAGCATTTATCTAAACTACTTGTCACTTTGTGTGTTTATATTTCTTGTGGATAGTGTACCTCACTTTTGTGAAAGAAATTGCCCGCTAGAAGGGAGAAAAAGTTAATCCCTTTGAGTTATTTATTTTGTTATGTTTCCTTTCTGTAAAGTCATACCACCCAGACCTGGATGGCTCAAGCTAGTCCAATCTCATCAGCTCTTGGTAACTAAGTGTGGTCAGCCTAGTTAGTATTTGGATGTGAGACTACCAACAAAGTCCAGGGTTGCTACTCAATGTTACATGGCCTTTCTGTGTCTCTTGCCTATAAAACCCTATGAGTTGCCATAGGGTGGCTGTACCATGTGAGCACTTCATCACCAGGGTACCAGTACTTCATCACAAAATTTTTAAAAAATTCCTTGGGAGAAAAAAAAAAGTTTTTATTCCTTTTTGTACATTAGTCTAGAAATTAATGTCCCTCCTTCCCAACAGAAAAAGAGGGATCACTCTGTGGTAGGCTGATATGATGACTTCAGCTTAGTAGTCATATTACATAATGAGAATGAATAGAAGAACTTGTCTTATATCAGGTCAAACCATTGGACCATCTAGGTCAGTATTCTTCTCTTCTGACTGGCAGTAGCTCTAGCGAGTCTTAAGTTGGGCTTTTCCTGACATCTTCTGTCTGAGATCTTTCAACTAGAGAGGCCAGGCATGGAACCTATGATCTTCTCTATTCAAAGTATATACTCTGCTACTGAGCCACAGCCCCTTCCAATGCAAAATAACTAAAATGTAGCCTAAAAAAATCCTCACCTGAATTGTGATTATGTTTCAAATATAACAAATGTTTTATAGAGAAGTTCCTTTTGCATGAACATGGATGGTGGTTATCATAATGCAAGCATTTCTGTCTGCACAGGGGACTACCTTTACCTTTGGTATTATTCAGAGATAGGTTACCTGGATCTCTGTAGAATATTTCCAGTATAAGTCACTCTTTGCCCTCTTTAACATGGATGCTCTAGTTTGGGGTAAATTCTTTTTATGTTCTTTAGTGTGGCTATATAGTAAGAAACCTTTGATTTTAGGGCAAAATCATTTTGATATGCATGTTTATTTTTATTTTTTTGGAAGAAGGGACTTTTTCTATCATTCATGGATTGGGTTGGGTAAATTGGAGAAAACAAATTTGTGAAAACATAATCCACACTCTAATGGTTAGGGTATACATGGACTGATAGTTCATGTATGGATGAAAACATACCACTCCACCTAGTATAAGATTTTATTTCATACTGATGTTATTGAAAGAAGTGTGGGAGTGGACCACATGGAAGACACTCAAAAAAATGGGTGTGAATGTGCTTAGAAAAATAAAGGGATGTTACTCAGCAATGATTTTGTTCTTGTCATACAAAGAATTAACAGAGACCCAAGTATATCTTTAAATATGACACTGGAGTTGAACACAGAAGACATCAAAAGGTTGCTATTCTCTTAGAATCTACATTGTCATGCCTGCTGTGGATAAAAATACTTCTAAAGTAATAATTTTTGACAGTTCTCAAAGAAGAGAGTGATTCTTCATTTCACCTTCTGTACAACTTCTCCATCATGAAATATTAGTCATGGAAGAAGCATCAATTTCAATGCTGCAGAAACATCCCAGAAGCATAGATTTGAACAATTATACCTTGAGTTACACATATAGCATTCATTTATGCGACAGATGGCTGTTGTCGACAGTTGAAGTGCCACTTGGGGGAAATGAATTACTATGGTTTCAAAAAAAGGAAGGGACAGATAGGTTTGACAAAAAGTAGTTTACATTTGGGTGTGATGATGTTCATAGGCTAGCAATCCTCATTCAACTACAATATTTAGGTGAAATATTTCAAGAATTCGTGCAAGAACTACCAAAGGCTTAATTAAAATCCAGGAATTCCTTCACTCAGGAATGGGGATGCTTCCTCCACTCACACAGTATATTGCAGATAAAACAGGTCAGAGACATTGGAATTAAACTCAACCCTTAAACAACAACAACAACCAAATAGTCTAACAGAGGTTGGGAAAGTGCTATACTACTTATTAAGTGTGGTAGGAGTCTACTGGACTTAAATTGACGTCCCTTGCTGGCCAGCCATTTGCTGATCCACCTGAAGCAAAGACTAATGTCTTTACTGAGCTCTGCCTCCACACCTCTTGTAGACCATCCACTCAAAAAACTAGTATTATGTTACTACCACTGTGGTTTTATGTGTATACTTTGTCACCCAAACTGGTAACGTGTCAGGCCCATAACATGCAAAGTGTCCTCTACACATGGTCGCTCCGTGTTACCAGAGCAATTATTTTGGGACTGAACAGTCTAGTGTTTACCTGGGTCTTGATTTGATAAAGCCCTCCCGTTAAGAAAGGAAAAAAAATGAGACACGGAGAGTCTAAAATGAAACATACTTTATTCCCTTAACCAGATACAAGGCTAGAAAGATTAAATGAAAGGGAGAGCAAAAACATTTTAAAAATCACAAAACAGTAACAAAGTCCTAGCAACCTGGCCTTGCTTGTTCCCTAATTGGAGTGACTTGGAAATCTAAAAGGAAATAAAGGGTGAAAGGGGGAAACTATGTTTTCTTAATCTGAGGAGAAGAGTCTGTTGTGGGGCAGAAGGAAGAAAAGCTGATCCGTGGGCCAGGAATTCCCAGGGTGAAGGAAAAATCCCAAAACCAAAACCAATGAAGTTGGGGACCCAAGTGACAGATTCAGTAACTCAAGGAAAGCACAAAGGTTCAGCAAATAAGCCAAACATAAAGTTGGAGAATGTGGCTCAGGCACAGAACCTACT
This sequence comes from Euleptes europaea, assembly GCF_029931775.1. NCBI lineage: Eukaryota > Metazoa > Chordata > Lepidosauria > Squamata > Sphaerodactylidae > Euleptes > Euleptes europaea. The sequence continues at coordinate 23,979,870 of NC_079316.1, read as the reverse complement.
ACAAAGCTGAAGGTGCTTGAGGTGCCACATTTACAAGTTTTGGAAGGATGAGATGCAGAAAGAAGCACATTCTAAATGGGCAGGTGGACAATTTTAGGTGGAGTGATTGAGTTACTGGGACTGTGAACTGACTTGGTCTAGTCCAACAAAGGCTGAGCAGCAGTTTAATATCTCGTTGGACTCAGGATTCAGTTACTGGGGCAGGCTGTTTAATGAGGAAGCTGCTATAGCCTTAGCTTATTACCCAGCAAATCTGAGTCAATTACTCCTGGCTGTGAGGGAGCTCTTGAAAGCTGAGGACAAAGGGACCTATAATCACTGTGCTCTTGTGGAGCATTCCAACAGGTGGGCTACTCCCATGTGTCCAGTGGAAATTACTGCCATTTCAGGGGGCCTGAAATTGGTTTGTTTTATCCAATGGGTCTTTGGGGGTGTGAAAATATCAGGGTCCACTGGGGGTGGGAGTTGTGTTCATAACAAATTGTGTCAGGCTGTGACATTACTTCATACTTTTAAGTGAATGCTTTCTTGCTGGTTTCCTTTCGTTGTTGGTTGGTTTGTTGGTTGGTTCCAACTTTGGTGTGCAGCCCTGGAGGCTTTGGCACATGGGGTAAAAATAGTTTAAACAAATCAATAATATTTTTCCTACTGATAACTAAAGAGGCATTCACAAATAGGGCATAGTGTAGCGTTCTCATTTTGGGGCACAGCTGTTGTCCCTTTAAGGATATAATCCTGTGCACACTATCGCATAACCGATTTCAGATCATTAATGAAGAAATTCAGTATTGGGGGTTTTATACTGAGACCTGTGGAACCTCATCATATGTGAGGATGTCCCTTTTACTTCTACTATCTGCTTCCTCTTATTTAACCAGTTTTTGATCAACAAGAGGAACCCATCCCTTTATCTCATGAATTCTATACTTACTTCTTTTAATCCCCTTGTCTTCCAAAGAGCTCAATATAGTATACATACTTCCTTTCCTACATTTTATCCTCACTCCAACCCTGTGAGGTATATTAGGCTGAGGGGCGGGGGGAGGCAAAATTCACCTAGCGTGCTTCATGGATTCATGAGGATTTTAATGTGGGCCTCCTCAGTCATAATCCAGCACTAACACAACGTGTTTGAGAAAACCAAAAATGAAAACATTGGATAAATCTTGAATTTTGACGCAATGACCGAAGCCTGACTGGCCATAATGATAAAAGGAAATAAGAACTTCCTTTCTTTCTTTCTTTCTTTCTTTCTTTCTTTCTTTCTTTCTTTCTTTCTTTCTTTCTTTCTTTCTTTCTTTCTTTCTTTCTTTCTTTCTTTCTTTTTAATTGTAGGCATGTGGTAAATATTTTGAGCCAATTATCATGTTCCCCCCCCCTTTGGAACGCTACAGTTTGGCAACCTGCTCTAGTGATATTATATGCTTAATTAACAACTCTGGATCTGCCACAAAATGTAGCGGATGCTTGAACTCACTTCAAAGCCAAATAGTGCAGGCTTTTCAGCTAGCTGAAAATTGGCCAGGGATGCAGCTGTAATATGTATTTTAAGGATGATGAAGAACAGCTGTCTAATATGTCTTTTTTTTGTTCTGGTTTTGTGGTAGACCTAATTTTTTAACAGCTGCTTGGGCTGATATTCAATGCCACAATCAGTGGTTACAAAGAGAGTTGCAAGAATAGCTACCATGAGTCTCCTAAGAGATGATCATACTCAGAGATTATAGGAGGGGAATCTCTTCTTTGCTAGCAATCACAAATGAAACCTCCTCTGTTTCCACTTCTGTTATGGACTTCTTTAATGAATCCTTTATGAATACTCTGAAGGAACAGATTCCTTATATACTACATGGATAAGATTACCATGAGGAGTTGAAACATAGTTTTGCTTCATCTCCTCCTCTTGAGCATCCTATATAAAGCTGCCAGTGAGGAAAGCAAGGGTTTTGTAAATAAAGACAGACAGGCAGACACAATGTTTTATTATTATAGATTTAATTCATGTTTTTCATGAACTGACTATAGACTTAGAATTAGAGATATATTGCTTGTTTCACTTTCTTTTCATACGTTGTCGTTGTGAGCCTGTTGCCAGTTTTCATTACTGCCATTCTTTTGTTTCCCTTACACCATTTTTACACCATTTCTATGCCATATATTCCATGTTTAGGCAACATTAACATTTAAGTTTAATAGGAAAACTGACCAGAAGGAAACAGAAACTGGCCCAAAACTTTTCATACAAGGGAAAAGTGAAAATCATGTCAATATGGAAAGGTTTCCTTGGATGGCTTTTTGAAGAAGAAGAAGAAGAAGAGTTGGTTTTTATATGCTGACTTTCTCTACCTTTTAAGGAGAATCAAACCAGCTTACGATCACCTTCCCTTCCTTTTCCCACAACAGTCACCTTGTGAGATAGGTTGGGCTGAGAGAGTTAAAAGAGAACTGTGACTAGCCCAAGGTCGCCCAGCTGGCTTCATGTGTAGGAGTGGGGAAACCAACCCGGTTCACCAGATTAGTGTCTGCTGCTCATGTGGAGGAGTTGGGAATCAACCCTGCTTCTCCAGATTAGAATCCACTGCTCCTAACCACTACACCACACTGGCTCTCTTTGTACACTTAGATGATACACTTTCCCCTTAAATTCATTTTGTCTGTAGTTCCTGTCTAGCATGTGTTAGTACACTGCTTGGAGATGTTGCTGAAAGAAAGCATGGGAACTTTTAGAATGTAATAAATGAGCTCACTTCTTGGTTGGTTATGTGTCCAAGGCACCTATTCAAAGAAGAAACAAGACAACAGCTTAGGTGTAACTAGTTTTATTTAATTAAACTGATCTGTGTCATATTTAAATAGGATAACATATTTAAATAGGTGGGCTGTGAACTCATGAACACATGAAGCTGCCTTATACTGAATCAGACCCTTGGTCCATCAAAGTCAGTATTGTCTACTCAGACCGGCAGGGTATCAGGGTATCTCCACTGTATCAGGCAGAGGTCTTTCCCATCACCTACTTGCCTAGTCCCTTTAACTGGAGATGCCAGAGATTGAACCTGGGACCTTCTGCATGCCAATCAGATGCTCTACTGCTGAGCCACAGCCCCTCCCCTAAGGCAGCCTCTCCATGGTTGCCTTTTCTGGCAGACCCACCCTGACTCCAAACACAGCCAGCATCTTACACCAGTGTTGTTTATCATTGTCTGCACACAGTGTGCTGAGAGGTGTCCAGCCCCATCTCTCTCACCTAATGTGCTGCACAGCCACTACCAGTTTCAGAAAAATGTTGCTCGGCACCAAGGGAAGCTCCTTCCCAGTCGGACCTTACTGCACAGCCAGTGATGCTCTGTTCTGGACACTCACTCCATCACTGCTGATACCTGCTTGCCAATCATCCTTACCTCTCATCACCAGTCTGCCCAAACCCTGCCAAACCAGGCTCGAAACCAACTCGTAGTAATAAAACTTGTCAATCCACCCAGAAGGTGAACTGAAGTGATGTCTCTCAGGCACTAGGACAATTGTGGAATTCCCTTCCCCTCAGGATGTGGTGAAGGCTAGGGCTGTTGATTCAGTTCAGGCCAAACCGAAAAACAGCCGAATTTCCCCTGATTTGGCTGTTTTTCGGTTCGGACGAACCGAATTCAAAAAAGGTGGGAAACGGGGGAGCCAAATTTGCCGACTTCGGGGGTTTGGCAAATAAATTCGGCAGATTCGGGGCCCCCCCTGCCTTCACGGGGCTTCCATGAAGGCGCGGGGAGGGGGCCCTTTAAACAGGTCTGCGACACCCAGCTGGGAGGTGCAGATCTGTTTAAAGTGCCCCTCGCGCAGAGGGCGCAGAGGCGCTTGACAGCCCCCCACCAGCCTTCCCGGGAGTCCTGGCAAGGCTGGGGGGGGTGTCTTTAGACCTCTCTGCGCTCTGTAAGCAGAGAGCGCAGAGGCGCTTGACAGCAAGGCGGGTGGGGGGGAGTCCCAGCAAGGCGGGCGGGGGGGTCTTTAAACCCCTCTGCGCTGCCTGCGCAGACAGTGCAGAGGGGCTTGTTTGGGGGCCCTTTAAACAGATCTGCGCCTCCCAGCTGGGAGGCGCAGATCTGTTTAAAGGGCCCCCCACAAGCCTTCAGGGAATCCCCCTGAAGGCGCGTGGGGGGCTGAATTTTCCCCCGAACTCCGGATCCCCCCCGAATTTCGGGGATCCGAAGCAGGAGAGTTTGGACTTCGGCACAGCCCGAATAAAAACGGGCTGAATTTTGCCGAATCCGAATTCAACCCAATTTTTTTTTCAACAGCCCTAGTGATGGCTGCCAACTTGGAAGGCTTTAAGAGGGGAGTGGACATATTCATGGAGGAGAGGGCTATTCATGGCTGTTAGTAAAAATGGATGCTAGTCATGATGCATACCTATTCTATCCAGGATCAGAGGCATATGCCTATTATATTAGGTGCCTGGAAAAACAGGCAGGATAATGCTGCTGCAATTGTGCGGTTTGTGGGCTTCCTAGAAACACCTGGTCGGCCACTGTGGGAACAGAGTGCTGGACTTGATGGACCTTGGTCTGATCCAGCATGGTCTTTCCTATGTTCTTATCTCATTCAGTGTAACAATTGAGTGGTGGAGAGGACACAGGAAAACAATGCTGTTGCTCCACCTCAGAAATTTTAACATTTTGGGCACATTAGTAAAAAAGGGACTCTGTCTCCCTGAATGACCTAGGAACCAACCAGGCTGACTGAAGATTTGCCGTAGTAATAAGCAGGGCCTATATTGATTTCATCTATCTCTCTGTGTCTTATGGAGCACAACTACAGCTCAAGAGAAGGGACACAACCTCTGAAAAAGCTAGGCATGCCAATATCTCTTGCAATCAATTGGAAGTTAACACACAGTGAGATGCTTCAATCGTATTCCTTTCAGTCAGCTGACCTAAAGTGTATTTTACTTTCTCTGGCTTATATCCTAGATTCTGAGGAACAGTTTGACAGCAAAAAAGTCCATGAATGTTCCAAAGCAGAATGGCTGCCGAGTGTGTATCCTGTAATGAGGTTACTGTCAGGTCTCAGAGCCTGATCTAAAGGCACACTGGGTATTTCAGTGCTCAGACAGGAGATGACCTGAGAGCCCCAAGTATGCTAATTTGTGTACCATGGAAGACAGGCCCAATATAAATGAAACAGGTATTAGGGCTGTTGGAAAAAAAATTGGTAAAATTCAGATTTGGCAAAATTTGGCCTGTTTTTATTTGGGAAATGCCGAAGTCCAAACTCCCCCACTTTGGGTCCGTGCAATTCGGCATGAGGTCTGGAGTTCAGGGAAAAATTTGGCCGAATAAAGCCATTAAAATCACAACTGCACCTTTCCGCGGCTCCGGGGGGCATTTTGGGGGTAGAGGTTCCAAACTTTCAGCGTAGCTTCAAAGGACCCTTCTTACAATAACCCCCAAGTTTTGTAAAGATTGGATCAGCGGGGGCTGAGATATGGGCCCCAAAAGGGGTTCCCCCTCCTTAATGTGCATTTGCAATTAGCAGAGCTTGCCGCCCACTCGAAGCTCACAGCCCCAACAAACAGCTGAGTGGTGGGAAGCAAGGGGGGGGCAGGTGCAAAGAAGTTTGCAAACCATGAAAAGCAACACAACCATGCCAACCATCACGTTTGCAACCATGCAAAGCAACACCTGACGCCTGGGAGTTTGCAAACCATGGAAAGGGACAGAAGAAGTTTGCAAACCATGCAAAGCAACACAACCTTGCAAAGCAACACCTTTGCAACCATGCAAAGCAACACCTGACGCCTGGGAGTTTGCAAACCGTGGAAAGGGACAGAGGCATGCTAGCTAAGCATAAGGAGCAGGAGGGGGTGGAATTTCCCCTTTTGCATCGGACTCGGGACCAGGCAAATGCATTCTTTAAGTCACAATTTGAAAATAATTTTTGAGCAAGCATCAAAATAGACCTAACCGATCTTATGAATGAGGGAAAACCTGAGGATACACAACTGAAGCCCCCCCTCAAACAAGGGAGAGAGAGACTCGAGGGGGCACCCCCCCCCAGATAGAACGGGCTTCCCACCCACCCACAGAAACTGCTCCCTCCCCCCACACACACAGACTCTGCTTCCCCCCCCACACACACACACAGGAGAAAAATTATAGATTAAAGCCCCAAAAGGGGTCTTACTGTGGATGTCTTCTGTTCCATCAGGAGGGACTTGGAGGACTGGGTAATCCAATACGGTTCCATTTAAGCACGGGAGGTTTTGCCTTGGATTTGCCGCTGTCGAGATGAACACAGGATCGGCTGATCCCATTCATCCCAATAGGGAAAAGGGGGGTATATCTCAGCCTCCGCTGATCCAATTTTTACAAAACTTGGGGATTCTTTCAAGAAGGCTCCTCTGAAGCTACGCTGAAAGTTTGGGGGCTGTACCCCCCAAAATGCGCCCCCTGCAGCCACAGAAAGGAGCGAATGTGTGCTGTAAATGGAATAAAAATGCACATTAAGGGGGGACCCCTTTCGGGGCCCATATCTCAGCCCCCGCTGATCCAATCTTTACAAAACTTGGGGATTCTTGCAAGAAGGCACCTCTGAAGCTCCGCTGAAAGTTTGGGGGCTGTACCCCCCAAAATGCACCCCCTACAGCCACGGAAAGGAGGACAGAAAGGGGATTTCTCTCTCACACAAACAGATACTCTCTCTCTTCCCGGCCAGGCCGAGCAGCAGCTGGGCTCATGCACTCAATCACGACTGATTGGCCAGAAGAAGACCCAGCTTGGCCACCGATTGGCTGGGGGAGAATGCTGCTTACTAACTGACGGTTATGCTGCTGTGCTGAACCCCAAATTTGCCGAATTTATTCACCAAACACCCCAAACTCACTGAATTCGGCTCCCAGTTTTCCCGCCTTTTTTGAGTTCAGTTCCATCCCAACCAAAAACCGCCGAATCAGGGGAAATTCGGCTGTTTTTCGGTTCGGGATGAACCGAATCGACAGCCCTAACAGGTATTGGTGCATACAGCATATAGCCCAAATGTTTTGTTTTTTAAAAAAGTTAAGGCAATGAAAATTATTAGGTCCCCCTACCAGACAAAAATCTCTCTTAACAGCCATTTTGTTCTGGAATGGGGAAAGGTGAGCCCATACAGGTCAACCTGGTTTGACTGCGGTCACTTTGGTGTGGGGAGCAGATGAACCCAGGGATTCTTCTGAAATCCTTCTTATTGAATTTCTCCCCAGATTTAAGAATTCCACATTTGCTCATGGAGCCAGTATATTCAACTTTGTCATCCCATTTCTTTATTTCCATTTTATAAAAATAGCTCATTGTGTGCATATTTTGTCACCTTTGAGCTTACTGGAGTACTTGTACACATCACTAAGACAACCCCCAAAAAGGCACTCTTGGAGAGACCCTATTTATGACTGCATCCAGATTCTTTGTGTGTGATGTTTTGCCAGTTCACATGCACACTTGTTTGCATGAAAAAACACCAACGAAAGCAAATCAAGATTGTATGCCTGATTGTACCAAAGGTCCTTGTGTGTTGTGTTTTATCTTGGGGAAGGGACAAACATGTTTGTTAGAAAACATCTTGTCACAGTCATGCAGTTTGAAATACGATCACATCAAGATTACCCTTTTGCAAAATTATATTTTTGCATTCATAAAATCATTACCTTCAGCTATTTAGACCCTCAGTCAGCCAGTGTGCGTGGGCAGAAATATAGGTTCTCTTGAAGAATAATCACAGAGGGGTTGTAAGACAGGAGTGGCAACTTGCTAGTGGCCATGGTCTACAGGATGGGAAAGAAGGTAAGAAGATGAGCCCTAGCGACTTGAATTGATGTTCATATGTGAGCTTGCCTAGACATTAGAAGATTGAGTTCAATCATAGCTAAACCAACACATGGTATAATAATTAACAAGCAGCTTTGAAATGCATCAGTATGACTTGAACATGTTTCTGCTGATTGGGGAGGACATCACGGCGAATGTTATTGCAGATGGGGGAGGATGGAACCAAATGGTACAGTCAGCACTAAACCACATCTCTGAGGAACAGTAACATTATTGTGACAAGTAACAACAGCAAGTAATTAATAAGCAACAGCCCACTCAGTCTCTCAGGACACTGCTGAGGTCCTCCTCAACATGAACAGATTTGTGCTTACAGAAGATGCTGATGAGCCAAAGAGTCCACAAGAACAGTAAAAAGAAGAAGCAAGCAAGATAGTTTTGATTTGAATACTGGGATTATGATTATGATTAATAGAAGAGAAAGAAAGAGAGAGGAGGGAGGAAACACAAAATGAACACCAGAGATAAGGGCATAAGAGACAGGCTACTGAATGTTCATTTGCATTTGCAAATAGAAAATATTGCATATTGCTACACAGAGAATGTATTTGTTTTATTTTTAATATGCACTGCATTTTAGGAAAAAGATGTAGTTTAGCTACATGTTTTCCATGCAGAAGGACCCAGAGTCAATACCTGACACCTCCAGGTTGCTTTGCAATCTGCAGAGTTTTATCCATTTCCATTTATTTACTAGCTCCTTTGACCAAAGGTCAAAGCTTAACCATAACAATAATACATAGAGCATTTTATCCACTATTGTGCACATAACAATAATGTTGAGGAGGAAAAATAACTGGAAATAGACTGATGGGTCTCAAAGTTGAAGCAAGCAGCACATTCTTCAACCTCAGAATTAAATTTAGAAATTATCCAAAGAAGAAGACGATGAAGAAGAAGAAGATGAAGGAGGAGGAGGAGGAGGGGTTGGTTTTTATATGCCGACTTTCTCTACCACTCAAACCTGCCTACAATCACCTTCCCTTCCCCTCCCCACAACAGACACCCTGTGAAGTAGGTGGGGCGGAGAGTGTGTCACTAGCCCAAGGTCGCCAAGCTGGCTTCATGTGTTCCCCCCCCGTCTTTTACTTACAGAAACCAAGGCTTGAAGGCTGGCAATAATGTTGTGGCTGCCTAGCCACAACCACTGAGGTAGGGTAGCCAGGTCCAGAGTGGGAAACTCTTGGAGATTTGGGGACAGAGCCTGGGGAGGACAGAGAACTCAGTGGGTACAATGCCATAGAGTTCTCCCTCTAAAACATCCATTTTCTCCAGGGGAATTAATCTCTGTAGTCTGGAGATGAACTGTAATTTTGGGGGATCCCCAGGTCTCACCTGAAGGCTGGCATCCCTACACTGAGGTCATTCATTTCTTAAAGTGATAGATGCTGCTTCTATTATTTAGGAGGGGGGATTAAACCCCTAGCTTTTCTTTTTTTTAAAAAAAATAGATCTCAGATTTTTCTGCAAAGTGGAGGCTTTTTTCCGGTCATCTATTTATGGCTCCAGTCTCTGACTTTAATTATCCACAGATTTGGCCACATTTACAATTAGATTTATTGAGGAAACCAGAATTCAAAAAGAATGAAATTCATGGCAGAATAAAAGAAAGGAATGGATGGCATTCCCTGGGCTGCATTGAAAGGTCCCCCCCCCTTTCTGACTATATATTACTCTTCCTAGACACTTGACACTGAGAGACACTGTCCTTCAGTGTTACTCCTCTGAAGATGCCTGCCACAGCTGCTGGCGAAACGTCAGGAAAGAAAATACTAAGACCACGGTCACACAGCCCGGATAACCTACAAGAACCAGTGAACTCTGACTGTGAAAGCCTTCGACAATATTTAGAGTAGCCTTGTTTTAACGTTGGACCCAGTGGAAAGTTTTAGCTCGAGATAGATATCTTGTGCAAGTAGAAATGCAAGACTTCCAGTAGCTGCTTGTGCCAAGGCAAAATTATTGTACCTCCCACTTGAGTTTCTGTTGGTGCAAGATCTTGTGCAATCAATTGCTGGACTAGGGTTGCCAGGTCCTTCTTTGCCACCAATTTTTGGGGCAGAACCTGAGGAGGGCGTGGTTTGGGGAGGGGAGGGACTTCAATGCCATAGAGTCCAATTGTCAAAGCAGCCATTTTTCTCCAGGGGAACTGATCTCTATCGGCTGGAGATCAGTTGTAATAGCAGGAGATTTCCAGCTGCTACCTGGAGGTTGGCAACCCTATTCTGGACACTGTAGTATATGGGGAAGAAAGCAGTAGGCATTGCACAAGATCTTGCACAAGAGGAACGACACAAAGTCCATTTATGTTTCCCAGTGCTCAGCATGGTGCAAAAGTCTTTCCCTTTGCCCAAAGCTGCTTTAGATTGCTCCTGCTTTTCCCTGTGTATTAAATACTAGCATGGCTTAAAAATTTAAGATCATCCTTTTTTAACATTCAGAACAGAAAAAAGAAAATACATTGCCTTTTGGTGCTTATGCTGTGCCTGCTGGCAGACTCTTGGAAGTATCTGTATTGTAGGAAGCAGGCAGTCATTTCCAAAAAAAGCAGCTTTCAATTAAGTTCCTTTGCTTGATAAAGCCTAGCTCACAGAGAATGTGCAACTCTGCTGGGATCAAGGAACTCTTTTAAATGGAAAATTCAACTTCTCCGAAACCATGATGAATCAGTTCATACTCTGACTAACTGGGCCTTTTATTTTTCAGATCGTTGGAATTAACCTAACCTGATAAACAATACATTTCTAGGCTGGTTGGGCCAGGGACACCAGCATTTGATCTTAAGCCTAGAAATTTTGGGTATGAAGCTTCCAGCAGAAGAGATCTTTCAAGCCGCTGCTCCGTCCAAAAATGTATGATACAAACCATGTTAGAAATAGTAGAAAACTCAGCAACAAAATCATGGAAAATACTTTTGATGTAAGAGTTGAAAAATATCAAATATGGTGAGTGTAGGGAGAGGAGGAAGAAGAATAAGTTTTTATATGCGACTTTATCTTTTAAGGAGAATCAAACTGGCTTACAATCACCTTGCCTTCCTCTCCCCACAACAGACACCTTGTGAGGTAGGTGGGGCTGAGAGAGTTCTGAGAGAATTGTGACTAGTCCAAGATCACCCAGAAAGCTTCATGTGGAGGAGTGGGGAAACCAACCCAGTTCACCAGTCCACCACTCCTAACCAAGGGAAGAGAAGTGTGCAGGGGCACAGCCCCTACTTAATTGATAATAGTATTATGTACATTTATAAGAGAATGGTATTTGCACTGGATTATTGCTAACTTTAAAAACAGACATTTTCAGTTGCTGTACCATACCAGCCATGCAATTCTACAACAAATTTCTCCAACCTGTAGATTTCCGTGGGCTTAAACTCTGTAACTCTAAATGGGTTTTCACTGTTAATTTTATAAGACATTTCATATGCTACATTTTCCTGAACTTAGTCATCTCTTTGTTTTCTCATTGAACAATGCAAAAAAACTTTTTGATCATATTCTTTGTTCCTTTATGAGAACTAGGCTGTCTTATGTCTGCATTTTTTAAATATCAGTCACTCTTCAAAGTGCAGAAAACATCTGAAATGTTCAAAGAACCCTCATGAACTATACTGTCTTACCTTTGTATTATGAACTCCATCCCACATATCTTCTCATGCTCTGGTGGGCTTGACGCATATGGGTAGTGACTAAGAATATTTCTATGTGACTTAACAGTTTTCCACTTGAGGGCCTGTTATTTCTAATCAAGTAACAGAATCTTGGGCTCTGTCACAAACATATCAAGGGACAGAAGGCCATGAGGGTTGCCAAGTGTATGTGTATAAAACTGAGTCCACGGTTGGCAGCAAGGGATAAATAGCAGCCAGTCTGATTAGACACTGAGGAAAAAAAGAAATAAAAAATCAGGAGCGGTAACAAGATGGGGATCTGCCGGCCCAGGAAAGCCTGGAGAAATCTGATTGGTCATAATAAGAGGTTACACATGAAGCTATAAGAATTTGGGGATTGTCTAGTTTTCAGTTAACTTACAGCCCATTCCTGAGCTGAAAGCGTGCAGAGGCGGTGGGGAAGAGGCTGACATTTGCGGGTTTTTTTTTTGTTTGTTTAACTGGTGCCTTTCACCCCATAGGGAACAGCAAGGCTGCACCTGCTAAAAAACCGGTGCAGCACCGCCATTCCTGGTGCCAGAGTACCGGGCCAAACCGGGGTAGGGAGCCGCCTAACTGGCGGCTCCTCCTCCCGGCCCACCCCCGGAATGCCCCCCTGCGCCAGCGTGGCCACTGTACACCGTGGCCTGCGCCACGGAGAGGCCAGGCTGGAGGAGGGGTGAGGCGCGGCTCTGTGGCGTTTGGGCGCCGGCAAAGCCGCCCTCCCCACCAGCATAAGTGCGTGTAATCTCGTGATCCCCCCTCCCATCAGGAATGGGCTGTTAGTGGTTATTTGGCATTGTGACAGTGTGAACCTATGACCTTTATGGAATATACAGAAAAGTATCTGAGCTAATGGTAAAAAATTATTGGAACGAACCGTGTCGTCTTCCAAGGACAGTGGCACCTAATACCACATGACACCACATTCACAGGAGTCCTAGAAAACAAGTTGTATGTCTCCTAGCATAATACAACTTTGCTTCACTCACAAGTAATAATTGGGATCCAGTATATGTTTTTGAAGGTTCCCATAGGTTTAGCTGTTGATGAAATGCACGGAGCTGAATATGCGTTGGACTGAAGACCAGTGCCACCTAATGCTATTCAGATAGCAACAAGGATTCTAATAGCCAGGTCAAAGAAGAGGGTACCTTCCTTCTTCTCCACATCCTATCTCCACCCACTCCATGCTCATCTATGACAATGTCCGTATCTGCTGTTTATTGACCCCTGCCTGATGATGCCTGATAGCAAAAGGCAATCCAGTTTTGCAATTAATATTTGGCCTCTGGTCCTTACTTGGTGACTGGACACACACTTGATTCTTTCTCTTTCACCTTCATCAATAACTTCACATCTACTTTATTGCAGATGTTTGTTGGGCAGAGGGTGATGACATCATAATGAAAGCCTGGCAGCAAATCCAACATGGCTAATATTTCCTTCCATGAATGAATGCCAGAACTTGACTTTGTAGTTTTCTGCTTGAACTCATAACCTGCCAGAGAAGATTAAGAAAATTAAAGCATCCATACACTATGTAAGTGGTCATGTTTTCAATACTCAGTAATCGTAGATTGCCCTGCAATTTATGGGCGCACACTGAAGATGTTTAATATATTTATCAACAATATAGAAAACAAGAACAATATAACTCACAGAACTGTTTTTTTTAAGGCAGGTCAAGACCAGAGTTGGTTCATTAAAACTATGGTAGGCTACAACTGAACTGCAGATAACATACAAAACATAGACTCAGTACAAGAAATAAAAATGACATTGGAAAGATACACATTTTTATTATTCCATATACTTCACAGACTTGTGGTTCAGATGGTCAGAACAATGCTGAAACATAAATGCTGAAATCTCTATAAATCTTCATCACATGAACACATGAAGCTGCCTTATACTGAATCAGACCCTCGGCCCATCAAAGTCAGTATTGTCTACTCAGACCGGCAGCAGCTCTCCAGGGTCTCAGGCAGAGGTCTTTCACATCACCTACTGGCCTAATCCCTTTAACTGGAGATGCTGGGGACTGAACCTGGGACCTTCTGCACGCCAAGCAGATACTCTGCCACTGAGCCACGGCCCCTTCCCATCATGGTGGGTGATGGCTAAACTTGTTTAAACTTGATGGTTTGATGGTTGAGGGTGATGGTTAAACGAACAAAGTAGAAACATTTTTGTGTCTACAAATATACCAAGACCACGGTCACACAGCCCGGGTAACCTAAAAGAACCAATTTTGTTTCAATCCCCCATTTTTAAATGTCAGACATTTTGGCTCACTCTTTAGAGTCATCTCTATTTTCCTCAATATTAAGTGTTTACAGGGGGAGGCCACTGAAAAGACCCCTTTCTGTTGAAGTACTGTGACTTTTCTTAAAGTACATGGAATAATAAAGAGGGGGTGGCACAAGTCTCCTCATGACTTCTCAAGCCAAATGCAGACCACCAATCATGTAGAGATCCACAGCTTTCCTGGTTTTCTGCATGCCTTGGACCACAATGGCAGAGGACTCCAAGATGCAGATTACAATTCCTTGGTGAATGAAAAGCAAAGAGGAGAACTACATGATGGAAGGACGCAATACCTAAGGATGATGTTAGAAACTCAAAGTACCCAACCTATATTAAATATTAGAAGTCTGTATCAAGTAAAATAGTGCTGCTACTTTAAACTCAGCTATCAAAGAGCCAGTGTTCACACTGCACCCAGGAAACAACAACAGAAAAACTACAATTGAATGTACCTGGCAAATGCTATGTGTTGTACATGTAAACAGTGTCTGCCTCTTTGCTTAACATCCATATTCTCCTATCCAAGAAAGTCAATAAAAATTACTTTTTTTCCGTATCCCTGCTGTCCCATTTGAAATAACTGCATTTAGAACCCTCTTAAGGCCACTCTGTCAGGTGGAGGTTGGGGTAGAGATCAAACATGTCACACTTAGGGCTGTCAATTCGGTTCGGCCCGAACTGAAAATCAGCCGAATTTCCCCTGATTCGGTGGTTTTTAGTTCGGGAGGAACCGAACTCAAAACTGGCGGGCAACCGGGGGGGCCGAATTCAGCGAGTTCGTGAGTTCGTGAATAAATTCGGCAAATTCGGCCATCAGTAAGCAGCATAACCGTCAGTAAGCAGCATTCTCCTCCCCCGGCCAATCGGTGGGCAAGCTGGGTCTTCTTCTGGCCAATCAGTCAGGATTGAGTACTGGAGGAATCAGCTGATGTGCAGCCCGGCCAGGGAGAGAAAGAGAGAGAGCGAAATCCTCGTGTGTGTGTGTGGGGGGTGCTTGTGCACATTTGCTCCTTTCTGTGGCTGCAGGGGGCGTATTTTTGGGGGTACAGACACAAAACTTATAGTGGAGCTTCAGATGAACCTTCTTAAGATACCCCCCAAGTTTTGTAAACATTGGGTCAGGGGGTCCCGAGATATGGGCTCCCCCCTTTTTCTTTCCATGGCTGCAGGGGGCGCATTTTTGGGGGTACAGACCCCAAACTTTTAGTGGAGCTTCAGATGAAGCTTCTTAAGATACCCCCCAAGTTTTGTAAACAGTGGGTCAGGGGGTCTCGAGATATGGTCTCTCCCCCTTTTCCCTCCCCCCTTTTTCCATTTATGTGGCTGCAGGGGGCGCTTTTTTGGGGATATAGCCCCCAAACTTTTAGCATAGCTTCAGACAGTTATTCTTAAGATACCACCACCCAAGTTTTGTAAAGATGGGTTCAGTGGGGGCAGAAATATCGCCTCCCCCCTTTTCTCTTTCCGTGGCTGCAGGGGGCGCATTTTTTGGGGTGCAGATCCCAAACTTTGAGCGCAGTTTCAGACCAGTGTTCTTAAGAGAATTTTTGTGAACATTGGGTCAGGGGGTCCCGAGATATGGGCTTTCCCCTTTCCCCTTTCCCCTTTCCCCTTTTCCCTATTGGGATGAATGGATCAGCGAGCCGATTCTGTGTGCATCTTCTCCAGAGCAAAAAAAAGGGGGAAAGCAGAGTCTGTGTGTGTGTGGGGAGGGAGCAGTTTCTGTGGGTGGGGGGGAAGCCAAAGGGGGCTTTTGTCGGTTCTGCCTGGGGTGTGTGTTCCCCCTCGAGTCTCTCGCTCCCTGGTTTGAGGGGGGAGGTTTCAGTTGTGTGTCTTCTGGTTTTTCCCTGTTGCAAAGGTGTTGTTTTACAAGGTTGAGTTGCTTTGCAAACTGTTGTCGGGGCTGGGAGCTTTGTGCGTGGGCGGCAAGCTCTGCTGAGAGATGCACATTAAGGGTGGGGGGGATCCCTTTCAGGGCCCATATCTCAGCCCCCCTGACCCAATCTTTACAAAACTTGGGGAGTCTTTCAATAAACGTCCTTTGAAGCTCTGCCGAAAGTTTGGGACCTCTAATCCCAAAAATGCCCCCCCAGAGCCGCGGAAAGGCGCGATTGTGTTTTTAATGGCTTTATTTGGCCGAATTTTTTCCCCGAACTTTGAATTCCCGCCGAATTGAACGGATCCGAAGTGGGGGAGTTCGGACTTCGGCACATTCTGAATCTAAACGGGCCGAATTCGGCCGAATCCAAACTATACCGAATTTTTTAAAATTCAACAGCCCTAGTCACACTTCATGTCACGTCATCCTTATTCAAACATCACTCAAACCCCTGACCTTCACAATCAATCACACTTTCTCAGCCTTACCTACCTCACAGGGTTGTTATGAGGATAAAATGCAGGAAGGGAGATGGATGTTTGTTGCTTGGATCCCCATTGTTGAGAAAAGTAGGGTTTGAGTATATCAATAAAAAATAGGAAAGTATGGCGATCATAGATTTTCCAAGATGAATGTCCCAACAATTACCTGCAAGATTTTTGCTTTTAAAAATATTAGATTCACAATCCAGCCCAAAGAGCCTCATTTCCTTTGCTGTTTTGTCTATTTGCATTAACACTTGAATACATAAGACATAGCATATTTACCAATAACAAACTCGGTACACTCAACAGCTTTTTAATTTTGTTTCCTTCACTTTGAGGAAGATAAATCACTGTATCTCTGTGAAGACCCCAGGGAAAGAAATGGTTAAGTGAATCAAACTATGTTTCATCATGTGCATTTGGCAGCTATAGCAACTAAGGTTACTGAGGAATATATATATATATATATATATATATATATATATATATATATATATATATATATATATATATGTGTGTGTGTGTGTGTGTGTGTGTGTGTGTGTGTGTGTGTGTGAGAGAGAGAGAGAGAGAGAGAGAGAGACTGTATAGCATCTAAGATGACTGATATATATGTATGGGTGTGTGTGTGTGACTGTATAGCATCTAAGATGACTGATTGACATTTAAATAAGGGCCAAATTATTTCTTTAGTTGTTTCAGTGACACATCTCTCAATCCTCCTCGAGTTATTTAGATTAGACATTTATGTCTTTACAGAGTCTAACATTCCTATTTTAAGTAGTCATCTTCATAATTTGTCCAGTAACGTTGAATGCCGATGATAGGTTATCTTGTTATTAAAGTTGGATACTGAGTTTGGATACTTCAGGAATGGAATGGAATGGAATGGAATGGAATGGAATGGAATGGAAGTTTGGATACTTCAGCTAATGCAAGAAAGAGATTGTGCTTTAGCTCCACACTGTTCCAATCTTCACCACCAGCTTTTTTGAACAGTGGAAAAGCCATAGGAAATGGGGAAAGCAGGAATGATAGGGTATTAATACTAGCAAGAATAATAGGGTATTATCCAGAGTCTTCTTGGTGGTAGCCCTGTGAAATTCTTTACTACATGAGGTAACGAAGGAAATGTCACTTCTAAGTTATTGTGGAGGATGTAAGAACTATGTAGAATGTCATTTGGCTGAAAGAGTTTTAGTATAATTGAATGTTGCTGAGAATTTTATTATTATTTCGTATTATCTGGTATGCCTGGATCAAGTTCATCAATTTTGTTGAATAGATTAAACCAAAAACTTTTAATTTAATTTTGAATAAGTAATTATTTATTACTGTTTTATTTATATTCTCTTCCTTAGTGAGTAACGCAAACTGTTATTGTGAATAATGATTTTTTTATAGGGTAGGGTAGGGGGCACTGGGGTTGAGTTTATGGAACCAAGGGGGTAGTAGCCCGAAAAAGTTTGGGAACCACTGATCTAGGAGAACATTGTAGAGGATGAAATCCATGGAGTACATGCCACATTTAATGTCATGATCAGATATTGACTTGGATCTTAACTATAATTATCTCTCACCGATGTTTGATTCAAATAATGGTTAGGAAAGCAATTTACAAAAATAGATATCCATACAAATGAATAGTTTGCCTTAAATGCAAACTTATTCATGAAACGGATGAGTTAGATGTATTATCTATGGCACTTTGAATATGTATATCTGCCTGCTGCTTTTTTTTGGTAATAGTTTTTGTCGAGATTATCTTGGTAGCTGTCTCTGAATATTTCTTCTGAAATTCAAAGGCTGAATGCCTTGCTCTCTATGGTGTTGTTTGTCTTTTTAGAACATGTTCTTTCTTTGATAGTTTGGTAGTTCAAGCAGAAAGAGAGACCTTGGGGGTATAAGGAAGCAACATCTATAAAGGTGATCCCTCCCCCTACTCCCAGTTTCTTTCACACCAGCATCTAATTCTAAGATATGGGTGGAATTACAGAACACGATAATTCTTTTTTCCTAAAAACATCAATCTTATGTTAGATCACAGAGCAAAGTGAAGAGGTTGTTGCCATCAACTCTCCATCTTATTAGCCTTTCTCTTCCCCTTCATCTTGACGACTAAGTCAAATTCCACTCTGCCAGTCAAATGGGGGCCATAAAATGAATTTTGGTTTGGCCTATCCCCTATACAACAAAGAGAGCATACAGAGAAGGATCCCATATAATCTCATAACTGGGAGCAATATCAGACTAACAGCACATTCTTCAAATGAGCTGGTGGCCACGGTGAAAGGCCTTAGGAGGCCGATGAAGGCCTCTGCTGGCACAGGGGCCCACACTGCCGGCGCCCGGATGGCGCACACTGGACTGAGTGGCCCCAGCGCCAGCATGCAGGACCGGACGCTGGTCCCTGGGCACAGCAGCGGTAGCGCTAGGCCCGAACGCCGCCGCAGCCTCCTGCCAGCCTCCAGACGCCAGCACAGTCTGTGGCGGCAAGCCGGGAGGCATTCCAGTGCCCCAGGAAGTGTTCCCCGGGCATAGCGCCGCCAGGCGGGAGGTGGGGCCGACGTTAGTCGGCCTCCTGAGCCGTTTCAGCTCGGGAACACCCCTTTTTGGTTTTGCAAAGATATGCCATTTTTTTGCTGGCGTATCTCCCGTGCAATCCTCATAGGGTTGCATGGGTTTTTGGCGCCAGGTAGAGATTTCGGCAGTGCCCCTTTTTGGTTTTGCAAAGATACGCCAGCTTTTTGCTGGCATATCTCCCGTGCAATCCTCATAGGGTTGTACGGGTTTTTGGCACCGGGTAGAGGTTTTGGCAGTGCTGAAACCTCTTTAGGAGGCAACGCCTCTGGGTTGCCTCCTAAAACAGGCGCAGGTATTCCTTTCAGGAATGCGCTATAAGAGAGGAACAAATCTCTCCCATTTCCCAGCCCATAGACCATTAATCTTGGAGGGAAGGCAGCATGGTATAGCCCAATCTCATCAGATATTGAAAGTTTAGCAGGGAGAAAGGGAGAATACCAAGGAAGACTCTGCAAAGGAAGGCGATGGCAAACCATCTCTGCTTTTCACTTGCCTTGAAAGCCCCTTGCTGAGGTTGCCATAAGTCCACTGCAACTTGATGGCAGCAACTTAAACACACAGGCCATTAATCAGAACCTCTGTAAATGTATAGAATAATTGTACAAACAATCTGGCTGCCTTAGAACTCACACCTTACAAACAGCTAGCACTTGTTCTTTCTACAGAGAGATCTAAATTGGACTGCTTGGAATTTCCTGCCACAAATTCCACTTCAGTGAAACAGCCACAACCCAACATATTAATTCCTCACTCAGAGACTTCACTTACTTTCATGATATGGATATGATCCTAGGATCATGAAACTCTTTCCTTCTCATATTTGGCCAGTCAGGGGGCATACCTATTTACCTTGTCTTCTCTCTGCATTCTAAGCCTAGACACACAAAAAATGTTTTGATTTAGAACCAAAGTCTCTGGCTCTGTAATTGGAACCAAAAACTGTTCCCAGGTGTGCTTTGCCTATCCAGCACTACCTCTGTCTTGGGAGTGGAAGAAGACCTGGTTTTGGAACACCATCAGGTATCTCTTCTCTGCTACCCACTTTGGAACTACATCCTGCTGTTTCCCAATACCTCATTGGGATTATTGGATATCAAGACCTTGTACCCCTTTCTGTGCCTCAGGATTTAGACCTGTGCCCAGTACCTGCATGGATAGGTAGCTAGCTGTGGAATCTTAAGCAAAGTCACCCTCCTCTAAGCCTATTTACTTAAATGGATTTAGAAGGGTGTGATTCTGATTAGGGTTACGGTTTATTTAAAAACCAAAGAAGACCCTTTCTGAAATAGATCAGATCAGTGGTCCAGCTAGTCTACCATCCTATTTCACACTTTAGGAAAACAGTTGCTCTGGTGGGCCAACAAATATGGCGTAGAGGCCAAGGCCTTCCCTGATGCGTCCTCCTAGCACCGGTATACAGATGTTTGCTGCTTCTATGTATGGAAGTGTCCTCTAGTCACCAAGGCTAGTAGCCAGTGATTGACATACACTGAACAAATGTTTCTGATTACCTCTTAAAGCAATCTATGCTTGTGGCAATCACTATGTCCACTGGCAATGAATTCCAGAATTCAATTACTTATTGCACAAAGCAGTACTTTGTCCACCGCTCTTAACCACCACCATACCACTTCTTGGTTTAGTTGCTTGTCAGGAACTACAATATGTGGTGAGCTGTAAGTGTGGCAGGATACACTGGCTTGGATCCATTGGAGTGTTGTGTGGACAGAGATTTCTACCCACAGAGCATTTCTTTCTCACACAAACACACACGCACTGCAGCCCAAAATGCCTCCCAAAATGCTGCTCCCAGAAACATCTCCCAGCAGTAATTTGGTGGGCACTTGGGGCAGCAGGAGGAGAAGGAAGGTCAGAAAGACATGATCCATTTGCTGAAATCCTTCCATCTGTGGAAATATATGGATCCAAGCCAATACATGGGTGGAGTTGCCTTCTCAATTTGTGCATTCTGCTAGAGCAGGACACCTGAGGAATTCTGAGAGTGCGATAAACTTTGATCTGCTGAGCAACATTTCTCTTGGGGGCTTTACACATTCTTATCCAGTTGCTTCCTATGAGACTTACAGCCCATTCCTGAGCTGATGGCGTGCAGAGTCGGAGGGGGAAGAGGCGCAGTGGCTCCTTTTCCTAAGCCATTTTGCACATGCTGTGGGAAAGAGAAAAGCCTTTTCAAGAAAGAAAAGGGGGGAAAGCCTTTTGTTTCAAAGGCTCAAAAGCAGGCGCAGCAATACCGTTCCCGGCGGCGGCGGCCAGGGCCAAAATGGGATAGGAAGCTGCCTAACTGGCAGCTCCTCCCCCCAGCCCACCACCGGAACACCCCACTGCGCCGGTGCGGCATCTCTACTCCATGGCCTATGCCACGGAGAGGCCACGCCGGTGGAGGGATGAGGCGCAGTCCTGCGGTGCTCGGCCTCCAGCAGGACCGGCCTCCCCACCAGCGTAAATGCATGTAATCATGCGATTACACACACTTACGCTGGTGGCTGGTCACACCACCTCCTTAGAGGTTTCTCCTCCCCCCTCAGGAATGGGCTGTTAGTTGTGCTTCTTTTGAAGCATCATGCTATTTGTTATGTTTAGGATAGCTCAATCGTTCAACAGGCTGCCTAGATAATTTTTTTCATGGAAGCTTTCCATGAAATATGGAGGTTGGATTAGAGATTCCTTTGGATACATTCCAACTGTATAATTGTATCACTGGAAGTTAATTGATTTATAATGATCAAATATATGTATATTGTTGAATATATTAATGCAGATCAAGGTGACTTAGAACTGATGGCCACCTTGGATATGCTTGATGGGCTAGACAAGTGTAGCTTATTTGCATAATTGATATACTTTGTATGCTATTTTCCTGTGTTTTGTGGCTATCATCATAATAAGTCATTCACTTTTGACTTTGCACTTTATGTAGTACTTTACTTTCTGGATAGAAGTCTTGATGTGAAAATAAATTTCTTTTCATAAACTGGATCCTTTCAGCAAGAGAAATTATGGTGCTGAACGTTCTCATCTAGACTCCACATTTGTTCTTATTTCATTCTGATTCCTGACCCACACTACATCAAACACTGTTTTTCCCCCTCTCACTTTTCCATTATCCATCTTTTTGTTTCCAGGATCCAGGCTCTACAACTGCCAAGCTCTTTATATGTTTTTTGCTGTCAAGTCACAACTGACTTATGGTGACCCTGTAGGGTTTTTAAGGCAAGAGACATTCAGAGGTGGTTTGCCATTGCCTTGTCTCCGTGTCATGACCTTGGTATTTCTTGGCAGTCTCCCATCTAAATACTTACTAGGGTCGAGGCTGAGAATGTGTGACTGGCCTATGGTCACCCGACAAGTTTCCATGGCAGAGTGGGGATTCAAACCTGGGTTTCCCAGATCCTAGTCCGACACCTTAACCACTACACCATGCTGGCTCTCCTGCCATGTTCTACTATTCCTATTTGTCTGACAAAGTTTATATCCCTACTCAAGGGTGTTGGGTTGAATCTAATGGTGAAGCCTTCCACCAGTATGAGGAGCCTTCCATTAATGGAACATGTCTCTTTTTATACAGCAAGTCTCCTTGCAGTAGTGGAAGATTCCTGGCACCATTAGCAGAACTGAATCCTTGCAAACCACCCACTTATGTACTGTTTTATGAACATTATAAAGACTTTGTCCATAATTACTGTGTTGCTTACTTTTCTACTGATGATACATAATGTAGCATTTAACACTATTCTCGAGATACCCCAAATTCAGATCCTTAATATTGTGGTCTAATGTAAGGGAACAGATAGTAAGTAGACAGTGGACACTAGTCCCCCCCTCCCCCCAAAAAAAGAGTTTGGAGGACCTTCACAGTTGGAACCAGGATCCTTTTCTTCACACAATTACATAGCCAATCTAGTGGGTTGCATAGTAGCAGGTTGTAATTTTCCTTATTAGTGATCAGAACTACTTAGGGCTGTTGAAAAAAAATTCGGTAAAATTTGGATTCAGCAAAATTTGGCTCGTTTTTATTCAGGAAATGCCGAAGTCTGATCTCCCCCTATTCAGATGTGTGGAATTTGGCTTGAAATTCGGTGTTCTCGAATGAATTCAGCCGAATAAAGCCATTTAAAGCACATTCGGGGCTTTCCGCAGCTCCGGGGGGCAGTTTTGGAGGTAGAGGTCCTGAACTTTCAGGGTAGCTTGGAGGGACCCTACTTGCACGAACCCCCAAGTTTGGTACAGATTGGGTCAGGGGGTCCCGAGTTATAGGGCCTGGAAGGGGTCCCCCCATTGGATTGAATAGGAGCCGGCAATCCTTAATGTGCAGCTAGAGAGTGGCAAATCCAAGTCAAAACCTCCCATTGTTTCTTGTTGGCTATTTATGCATGGGAGGTTTTGCCTGAATTCTCAAAACTCTGCAGGGGGGCTTATTGTTAAGATTTGGAAATTTGGATGGGGGAAATGTGCATCTAGAGAGTGGCAAATCCAAGGAAAAACCTCCCATTGTTTCTGGGGCAGCCAGAGAGAGACTCACCGACCCACACTGACCTCCAGGTGAAGGTGGCAACCAGTGAAAACAGCAACAATCACACTCGCAAAGAGGAGATCAAGCCCCCCCACCAGGACAGGTCACCCCCCCTTTGGCTTCCCCCCCCCACACAGTATAAGCCAGTCCGTGGCTTCTAAGAGCCGATGTAACTATGCCGAAAGTGCATCCAACAACGCTCAAAGTGTAAGTAAACAGTGTAACTAGCATGGGTAACATATCTTTTCATTTCAACACAGCCAAAGTGCATCTTATAAGGCTACTAGCGTAAGTGCAACCTGCGCAAATTGCGTAACTTCAGTATTGATAGATTTCATGCTGCTGGATTCAAATCTTCCACAGCAGAAATCCCACTCGCAAAGAGGAGATCAGG
Source organism: Euleptes europaea (assembly GCF_029931775.1). Taxonomy (NCBI): domain Eukaryota; kingdom Metazoa; phylum Chordata; class Lepidosauria; order Squamata; family Sphaerodactylidae; genus Euleptes; species Euleptes europaea. The sequence continues at coordinate 23,956,192 of NC_079316.1, read as the reverse complement.
CCCCCCCAGCAGAACAGCTCCCCCCCCCAAACCAGAAGACACAAATTCCAAACAAAGGAGAAGAACGGGCCAGACAGAGAGAGACTCACTGACATGGGATGTACTAAAACGAATGACAGGCTAGCCCATTAGAAACAACAGGAGTGGCTCCACAGCCCATTGGAAACAATAGGAGCCAGCCAGAGAGAGACTCACTGACCCACAGTTAACTCCAGACGAAGTTGGCACCTGGTGAAAACAGCAGAAAGCACAGTCCCACACAGAGGCAATCGAGCCCACCCCCCAGCAGAACAGGTAAACCCACCCCCTTTGGCTTCCCCCCTCTCTCTCTCTCTCTCACACACACAGAGAATCTGCTTCCCCCTCCCCCCCCACACACACAGGAAAAAGGTTATAGTGCAAAGCCCCCAAATGGGTCAAACTGTGGATGTCTTCTCTTCCATCAGGAGCAGGGACTGGGAGTCAGGACGCAGGAGTGATCTAGCAGCGATTCTAGCAGCAGGTCAGCTCAGCTCAGGATCTCAGGATCAGCAGCACAGCAGCAGCAAGTATTCCTTCTCTTCTCCTGGCCAATTCAGAGAGGTTCAAATGGGAGAATCCCTTCTCTGATTGGCGAGAAGAAGAGCTAGGTTGGCCACCTATTGGCCACTGGTGTTTGGTAATGGTTGTCTCTCCTGAAAGGCAAGTTTGCTTGCCTTCCAGAAGAGAGCTCGCTTGCTCTTTGTTTGTTTTTCAGGAAGGTGCTGCAGGAGAATGCCGATTCGGGGACGCTGAATTTGTATGAATTTATTCGGTGTCCTCCCGAACTCGGTGAATTTGGTTCATCGTTTTCCAGCCTTTTTTTTACTTTGGTTCTATCCAAACTGGAAACCATCGAATCGGGGAAAATTCGGCTGTTTTTCAGTTTGGATGGAACCGAATCGACAGCCCTAGAGCTACTGAGAGCCATCATAGACATAGGTAACAAATTTGCAAAGACAGAGATGGAAGCAATTAACTAACCTCAAAGACCTGACTTGATTAAGAATGGGTTGACTCAGAAAGTGGCTTGAGTAAACTAAGTTTTTTAATCATTTTATTTTGAGCCTCTTATGATGTCCAGTTACACTATGCTTATGATAATATAACAGAAACCATGCTGGATCGGGCCAGTGGTCCATCTTGTCCAGTATTCTGTTTCAGTCAATGGCCAACCAGAGGACTCCAGAAGGCCCACAACAAGGCACAAATCATTCCCCCCCCCTGTTCTTGTCCCACAGTACTGATATCCAAAGGGCTACTGTTTTCTGAATGTGATGGTGTCATTGGAAGGGCAATGGAGCTTAGAGGACTTCCAGCCCTCCAACTGCAATCCTAAGCAGAGTTATACCCTTCTAAGCCCATCAACATCATTGGAATTAAAAGGTTGTCATTCTGCTTAGTACTGTTCATCCCCTATTTCTTCCAACTCTCTCCTTCCCTTTCCTCTAACCATTACCTTGCAATGGAAGCAAGGTGCCACAACAAGAAAACCTTGGTTAAGATGTATCCTAATTCAGCTAGGCTAGGTGTAAGCACTCATGGGAAATGTAGTTTGTACCATCTGTGACAGACAATGCCAAGATCCATGGGAACTGCCTTTCCCAGTAGTCCTTGTGCCTGAACATGGCAGCAGCACTATGCCAGTTACCAGACACACATTTTAGGTCCTGTAACCTGACGTCTCCATCATCACTGCAGCTGTTGCCTGTTAAATTTGGGTGGGAATGGAAAGGAGTCAGCTAATATTTAGAATGGGCTCAGCTGAAGTAAATGTATACATTCATAAGTCATGCTCTGCATTCCAAAATATGTTGCCTTGAGGTGTGGGAGCTGCATGAGCTGACAGCGGAGCCATGGAGCTTGAAACTATGAGCAGATACACCAGTCCGGTGAATCCGGCCGTGTTTCCCACCTCACCGTGGTGCTCTTGGCCATCAGCATGTTCTTCACCGCTTGGTTCTTCGTCTATGAAGTGACCTCCACCAAGGACACTCGGGACATATAAAAGGAACTTCTCATTTCTCTGGTAGCTTCCCTGTTCATGGGTTTTGGCATACTCTTCCTACTACTGTGGGTTTGTATCTATGTGTGACCATAAAGCAGGAGCTGTTTCAGTTTCCAGGTAGAAGCCTTACTGAAGCTCTGTTTTCTATTTTTGTACTTAATGTGGCTCATCACAGGTGAGGACTGTATAACCCTGAGACATGCTTGTAATCCAAAGTGCCCTAACACCAGGCTGTAATAAAGTTGGCTCTGTGATGTGCTGGAAAAAAAAAATGTTGCCTTCACTAGAAATCAGTATGTAGCTACCTGGTTCATAATCAGGAAAGTAACATAAGAATGTCTACTAAGTTCTTATTGGGAGAATATGACATTGTAAAAATGTCTTCACCATGTAGAATAATTTATTTGCTTAAATAACACATGATAGATGACTGTTTAACTCCACCCTTGTTTGAGTCACAAAATGAACTGGAATTGCAGGCATACAAAAATAGCACCCCAGAATATTTGAGGTAATTAGAGTTATTGTCTTGAGCAGCTGATGGAAGCAGTTGTGAATATTGCATAGGAGCTCATAAATAACAATATTAAATTAATTATTGTTTCTTTATATAAATGTTCTGTTTGTTGTTCTAACTCCTGGACTATAAATCATGCAAGGTGTTGCTTTGGCATGTAGGATATGCTGAAATAGCATTTGCCCAGATACTGGGTTAAGAATTTATGTATTTGTGTGTGGAAAGAACATAAACAAGAGGGAGGGAAAATCTGGTAAGCAAGCTGTTCACCTTTAGTCTTACAGAGAGAAACTAGTAGAAAGGAAGCTTTGTTATAATTGAAGCTAGTTATTCACGCAGGAGGTTATGCTGTTAGCTGAAAACATGAATATTGCCAACTGCAGCAATATCATTCTTAGGCAGAAGCTACAAAAGGATGTCTTCAGCGAAAATGAAAATTAGAATGTGCACAATATACCCAAACGTCTGCACCCAAGGTGCCATTTGATATAACTACACCTGTGGAAGAACTGTTCTTCCATGAGGCAAGCCAACATACCTGGATGACAAGTATGGAAGATGCAAACAACATGTTTGGAGCTGCAGGGCTCTTTCCACTGGTATCTTCCATAGGTACTCCATCAATGGTCAGCATGGTTGGGTTCTGCTGAGGCCCATAGTATTGCAGAAGTCCCATCCTAGCTGGAGAGTCTGGGTCAGTCTCCCATTTCACAATGGTAGAGGTTCCAAAGAGCTATCAAAATCAGACTCTTAAACACAGATTGTGCCTTATTTTATATAGTTTCAGGATCATAGAATCATTCACACAGAAGAGACAAAATGCCATTCATCCTTCCAAGGATCTACATTGGAAGCAATGTTATGTAACTTGATTACAACAACAACAACAACAACAACAACAACTGGGAGTCACAGATGAGTGATGAAGTAGCTAAGTGCATGGATAACACCATGTTATTCAGTATGGTGAAAACACCAGACTGAGAAGAGCTCTAAAAGGATCTGTCCAAACTGATCATATGAGCAAGAGAATTACGAAGGAGGTTCCGTGTAAGTAAATATAAAGTAGGGATGATCAGATGCCTTCAGTTTTATCCAAAATTAGGGTCGTGCAAAAAATATTTGGTAAATTTCGGGTTATGGTTTATTTGGCCCAATTTTTTTTAGTAAATCCACAATAAGCCAAATACCCATACTGGTAAAGGGGTATTTCGGCTTTAATTCTGGGTTTACTGAAAAAATTCAGGTCCATTATAGTCTATGGGGATTTTTTTGAAGCACCTGTGGGGGCATTTTTGGAGGTCACCAAATTTGCACAAGGGAATCTCCTTAGATGGACACTGAAGTTTGGTGAATGTTAAGACATGGGGTCCAATTTTATGGGCCCACAAAGTGGTCACCCCCACCCTCCAGGCATTTGTGAGCCAAGCTGTCCATCGGTTTTCTGGTTCAGAAGTTCAGCATTGCCAAGGACTGGCAGAAAGAGCTGATTGGCAGGCTGGAGCCTCAAAGTCTGGGGGCTCCCTTCGTATATGGGGTTCATAGCATTATGTCCATACTTCCAAATTGAGGAAAACAGCTTAAATGCAAGAAAAAAATAAGGTACGGAAAACATTTCTTTTTGTGGCAAATTACATCCTGTGAACAGTCCTTTATTATAGTAATGAAAAATCTCATTTTAAGAGATGGTCACGGTGCAGGGAAATGAAGCCTCTACTGAGGGCAAACTTCAGTTCTGAGAGAGATATCGGAGCCAGCTAAAGTCATGACCAGGCAGCTCTTGTGAAGGAGATTGCTCATCCACGCATGTGAGGAGTCTTCTTCAAAAGACCAATAAGTAGCTGTAGAAGCAGGCGTTTTCTAGTTGGAGGGTATATCTTTCCAGACTGGACTGGGTGAGCCCCATCTTTTAATTGACCCTTATTCAGACTGTCCTGATCCAGATTAAACCACTGAGTGGTGACGGATAATTTGGTCAGACTAAGTTGGCTCCAATTACATGACCCCTACCTCAAAAGGGATCATAGACAAAACCAGTCAAAAATGGGGGAAAGCAAAGAGCTGTGCATCTGAGCAAAGGTGAATAGCCAAAACACGAAAAAGCCAAATATTCTATTTGGCTTTTGCGGGAATTGCCTACTCGGCTTTGGGCAGATTCCCAGGTTTTGGTTTTCTGTCGACCAAATATTGCCGAAACAGCTAATTTCGGGTTTATTTTTGGTTCGGGTATATCGATATGCACAACCCTGTCCAGAATAGGACCTGAGCTCCCTTTACTCTTTGAGATTCAATCCAAAGATCTCCATCAAAATGTAAAGTGCGTTCATTGATTTTTATGAAGTCAAGGAGTAAAGTCTTCATTGTCCATGGACAACAAGGGAAATAGTTGTCTGCCTCATGTGGGTGCATTTCCAGGATCCTGTGATATAGGAATCATGGGTAAAGTGCCATGTAACTTTCCCAAGGCTTTCTGGTTTTCTGAGATCCTTAGATATGCATTTCTATGGTTCAGGCATCTCTAGAAAAGCACAACCAAGCTTTCATTAACATTCTCAAGTGATAATCAGGTGATTTTGTAATGTAATGTAATGTAATATATAATATCACACTGAAGAGTTTCACATCCTTGACTTTGCATTATAATCAGTAAACTTTGGAGGCTGTCTTTACTTTTATAAATAAAGATGGAGAGGACTGAGTTTGAACTAAAGACTGAACAAGAGACTAAAGATTAAACTGAACAAGTCCAATGACACAATCATAGCAGATGAAAATATATCTAGATGTCAATTGAGATTAAGAAAGAATGCTCTACCTCTCACTAATACACATTTATTTGAATGTCTGCTTGGAGCTTAGGAATATGCAATTGTATATACAAAGCTGTATCTACATGCAGTAGGGAATGCCAGAGAAGCAATAGATTTCCAGGTGTCACAAGAGACCTTCATATGTACAGTTATATGGCTGTTGGCTTTGAGTGGACATTCAGCTATGCAAAAATAGATTCCCCCCTACCCAATGTATACTCATCCACTATGGCTGTGCGATGTGAATACCTGTTCTGCCAGAGGCAAGGGGTTGTTTTAGGAATTTGGAAGGTTAGTAAGCTCACAGAAGCAAGATATTGTCACATTCAAGGGCTGTTTTAATAAAAGCAACAAAAGGCAATACATTTACAAAGGCAGTATCTTATGCCTCTTCTGATAGAAGAAAGTGGAGCCACCGCCCAGGACCTTGTTCTGCAACATGGTCTCTATTCTCGCCTATAGTAAAGTTCCCTGAACCTTCTTCCAACCATCTTTTATACTAACTCAACCTGCTGAGTCAAGCTTGCCAGGCCTAATGATCAGTAACACCTGGTGCTTACATTCCCCTCCATTAGGAGCCTGAGAATAACAAAAGATAGCCCTGCTTACAGCTGTAAGTAGTAGGCTTAATCAACCCAAAGCAAACAGTGAATCTATTTCATGGGCCATAACAATGGCCAACAGACAACACAATTCCTAGGTCTTAGGGTTGAGATTCCACCAGCATAGCCACTCCTCAGTCGCTGAGCTGTTCATTACAGGTGCTTATTGGATGGTGGCAAGATGAGGATCTCTGTGGCTTGGCTCATGAGTGATCACAGCTTTCATGTATGTTATGTTCACCTGCAGAGCATGTTCACTATAAAATTTGTAGCATCCCTACTATTCATCAACTGGTAGCTGATCATTCATCAAGCTGTCCAGATACATATGACTACATTTGGATATGTCCATTTATATGTTTAAGACTTTTGTTGCACAGACACTCTCTCACAACCCCCTGCCATTTCCACATATCCTTTTAAAGGGCCATAATAAAATGGGACAAATCAATTTGAAATTTTTGAATTGAAACTTACTTCTGAATGTCTTTGTGTTCTTTTGGTGTCTACCCAAGAACCCAGCTAAAGTTTCAGTGAGTTCTAGCAATCAGTTGTTGAGTAAATGCTGCTGAATGCTGATTGCTCAGGCACAAAAAGTAGGCAGTGTCATCTAGGGAACAAAGGACAAGCAGTTCCATTCTTTACAGAAGTCAGTCAGTTTAATGATCAGAATAACCACAACCACAGGAAATGCTGCCTCTTCTGTAGTATACAAGGAAATTTACTTTTTGAACTAGGGAGCAGCAGCCACAAACTGAAATAACAAAGCTGCTACTATGCAGGTGCAAAGCTCCTCATTATAGTATTGCAGTCAAGGCAAACTTCACCAGAGATCATCAAGGTGATATGATCAGAAGCCTGTATCATGTGTAATCCAGGGAGTTAGAACAAAGTACGTTTGCCTGGCCCGCAGCAGGGCTTGCAATGATGTTCTCAGCATGCCTAGGTTTAATTCACTTTACTACTGGTTGTCTATGAACATCTCACAATTAGAAAACAATCCAGCTGGAGAGCTCTTTGGGAAATCCCATTTTGAGTAATAAATACATTTTACTGTTTGGGACAATATTTAGATGACTTTCTAATCATTTGAATAGCATTTACATGCTGTTACTCACATTACATCTTTAATTTAACCCAGATGTAGAATACATATTGCACTGATTGTGTGTGTGTACTGTTTCTTTTGGATGAATTATATAACATTAATTAATAGAAATGTTTATTTTACTGGCTACTAAAGATTTATTAAATGGATTGTTAACTTTAATTTTGAAGGATATTATGAGTTGAGAGGCAATGAACTAGGGAACATTCTGTAAACATCTTCAAATCTCTCTCCACCCCACCCCACCCCAATAAGGTTTATGAACAGGAGCAGAAATATTTGCTGCATGTCTGCTCCCAACAATTATACAAAATGAATGTAGTGCTTCCTGTCCTTTCAGTTGGCTTCATTCATTTGTTATGTTCCCCAATCTGATTGCCTATGTGTTATCACATGAAGCTGCCGTATACTGAATCAGACCCTTAGTCCATCAAAGTCAGTATTGTCTACTCAGACGGGCAGTGGCTCTCCAGGTTCTCAGGCAGAGGTCTTTCATATCACCTACTTGCCTAGAGGCCGGGGATTGAACCTGGGACCTTCGGCATGCCCAGCAGATGCTCTAACACTGAGCCATGGCCCCTCCCCACTGAGCCATGGCACCTCCCCATGATATCATTTTTATTATATATCTTATTGTCATGACATCATTTTTATTATATGATATCTTATTGTCTGAAATCACTTTGAGAATTCTTCTACAATATACACAATTATATCATTGAAGAATCAGAACACTCAGTATCACACACAGAGCCTATAGCAGGTAATGAAGGGAGGCTGGGAATAACAGGCTGTTACAGTACCATGAAGTTAAACTAGTAGAGGACACACCATATTAAGGAATAATATTCCAATGGAATTTTAATGTTACACAAATTCTACATGATAGCCTTAAACAACTATGGCTAAGGTCTTAACCTTGGCTATCTTGGCTAATTGTCAAAAGGAACAGTCCTAAGAAGGCCTACTCAGAAGTAAGGTCCAAGCTATCCAATGGGGCTTACTCCCAGGAAGTGTCCTTAAGATGGTTGTCAAAATCACTTGCTCTGAGGGCAGGTGTCAAATTTGCAGTTTCCCACAATAACATGCATATCTAAAGTCATTGAGGAAATAGATTAATATGCATTACACTAATTATGAACACCTCTTTTTTGTAATTATTGTAATTAATAATGAAACTCACAAGTCTAATTTATAGCCTGTTTTTGCCATTACTCAAAATAGCTTACAATACATCATTAAAAACATCTAAATAAAAACAAAATCCTAGTTCACCCCCAATCTAATAAAATAATGAAAGAAGGGCTGCAGTTCAAGAAAAAAGGCCCAACTCCCTCCATTCTCATGAATTTACAATGAAATCCTAATTTCAATGGATTTAGCAGGGTGTGACTCTTTGTAGGGTTGCATTTTCTACTCGGAATCCTACTTTGGTTTATTCAGTGGGGCTTATTCCCAGGAAAGTGTTCTTAGGATTGCAGTTAGTTTTTGAGGTCCTAACTTTCCCTTTCTATGAAGTCCTAAGAAATCTCATTTCCAGGCTTTCTAATAGGGGTGCGTGCGTCAAATATTAGCATTTTAAGTCCATGTCAAGGAGGACATAATTAATGTTTTCATACAATATCAGGAGTGTTGTTATCGTATTGGGAAATCATTTTAAAAACATTTATAAAAAAAGAAGTTGTTGAGTGAAAACTGTAATAGTGTGCTTTTAAAATGACAAATTTTGAAGCCCCCTACCCCAGAGACACAAGGAGCAAGGAAAGTGGGAACCAGGTATTGGAGCCAGGTCTACTGCCCATTATTTTCCACATGACACAGCTCCAAAGTTAGAACCAAGCCTTCCCATTAAAAAATGGCCTATAAAGGGCCAAAGCACCAGGGAGAGTACTCCCTTCTCCCTACCTCCTTCAGCTATCTCCCAGCTATTCCTGATTTCAATATTATCAGCAGTGAAAATATCACAATAGTATGGAGGGGCCTTTGGGCTATCAGATACTGCCAGTCTAATCCGATATCAGTAGGCTTGGCAACTTCCGGGTAGTAGCTAGAGATCTCTGCTATTGCAACTGATCTCCAGCCATTAGAGATCGATTCACCTGGAAAAAATGGCTGCTTTGGCAATTGGACTCTATGGCATTGAAGTCCCTCCCCTCCCCAAACCCTGCCCTCCTCAGGCTCCATCCCAAAATTCTTCCGCTGGTGGGGAAGAGGGACCTGGCAACCTTAGATATCAGAAATATCGACTATTTTATTGAGTTGGCTATATCTGTTTGCACACCCCTACTTTCTACTAATTAGCATCAGGATAACGTATTTATTTCCTTATTAAATTCATTCTGCATCTATTTTAGGAAGATTCTCTGTCCAATAAAGCAATTCTTTTAACTATTCCTGTTGGGAGCCAATGAGTTTTTTTAGGTCCACACCACAAACTCACATTATTTAACTTAATTTATGTATTTAAAATATTATTTTGCCCACTTTCTACCTAATTTAAGGTCCTCAAGGTGGCAAACAATCACAGCCATTAAAACAAAGTTATTAAAAATGCATAGTATAAAAAAAGATTAAGAACAACAAGAAAAATATATAAAGATTTGAACCAAACAACTGAACAAAATACATAAACAGGAAGAATGGCTCAAGGGACCCTCAGGGACAGCATACGATAATGATGGGATAATGGAGCTGGTATTATTATTGTTATTGTTATTAGAGTTGGTTTTTATATGCCAACTTAAGGGAGACTCAAATAGGTTTTTATATGCCAACTTAAGGGAGACTCAAATAAGCTTACAATCACCTCCCCTTCCCCTCCCCACAACAGATACCCTGTGAGGTAGGTGGGGCTGAGAGAGCTCTAACAGAGCTGTAACTTGCCCAAGGTCACCCAGCTGGCTTCATGTGTAGGAGTGGGGAAACAAATCCAGTTCTCCAGATCAGACTCCACCGCTCCAAACCACCACTCTTAACCACTACACCATGCTTGATCATTATTGTTATTGTTGTTATTTCCTGCTCTTTCTCCCAGCCAAAGCTGGACTCAGGACGGCTAACATCCGATAAAAACACCACATAAAACACCACATAAAACACAATAAAAATATACCAAAATTACCCAAGCTAAAAACCAAACAATCTCTAAATTAAAGTCGAATGTCACTCATTTACTGGCACACAGGGCCACAGCTGGCCCAAGGAAGCAGTCAGGGTCCCCTATTAGAAGATCTGATGAAATAAGCAGCAAGAATCACAATCCCCTTTCACTAAGAGAAAACACCATCTGAGTTCAACTCGGATGACTAATAAACTCTCACTGGTTCCTGGATCTAGATTGAGGATCTACAGGATCCTGCTCTGTGTTATAATATTAATACCTGGCAAAAGTCTCTTTCACAGGTATATTAAAACCAAATGTGAGCTGTTTTCTCAGGGCTGTGAGGAGCGTGTGTGGAGGTTTGCGTGTCTAAATTTTGCAACAACATAGGCACTCTGCCAGGAGAGAGATGATCCAGTCAGATGATCCGTGGGTACTGTTGCCAGGTCCCTCTTCACCACCGGTGGGAGGTTTTTTGGGCGGAGCCTGAGGAGGGCAGGGTTTGGGGAGGGGAGAGACTTCAATGCCATAGAGTCCAACTGCCAAAGCAGCCATTTTGTCCAGGTGAACTGATCTCTATTGGCTGGAGATCAGTTGTAATAGCAGGAGATCTCTAGCTAGTACCTGGAGGTTGGCAACCCTATCCATGGGAGTGGCATGAGATGTGAATGTAGTGGGGGAAGTCGCCACTGATTTTCTATTCTTTTCCGATGGAAACCAAGCTGTTGCAATGATGTATGAATTTTCATGCAGGGAAAAACAACTCTGTTGACTGAACAAGATGAATATTTCATACATGCTCAGCCCGTTCCTGAAGGGGGGGGCAAAGCTCCTTTAGAGCTGGCATAGATCCCACCATTTCACGGAATAAGGTGGCATATATGCTGGAGTAGGGGTAAACATTAAGGTGTCCAGGCGCCACTGGCCCCTGCTGCCAGTGCAGTCACACCAGCAGGGCTTTCCTGGAAGGGAAAGCCTGCACCGGAGGTCTGTATGTGGGTGATCTTGGGGGTAGAGCTGCCTTTTGGCAGCTTCCACAGTCCTTTTGCTTCGGGAACACCCCCTTCAGCTGCGGCAGGGCTGCCCCACCTTTTCTGGTAGCGCAGCTTCGCTGTTTTCAATGGGGTATTTCCCCCTTTTTTCTCTTTTTTATTTTTTAAAATGCTTTTTTTTTTTTTAGTCTCAGTGGTGGCCGGGAAGCCTCTGAGGAGGAGGCGCAGTTCCGCTACTCCCGGCCGCCATGGAACTACCTCCCTTTCAGGATTTCACTTGTTATCTTGTTATAAGCGTCTGCACATTCATAGAATTGTCATCTTTAAAAATTTGATTCATCTCTAATAAATTCAGTGAAAAGATGCTAATGTGAAAACCTTTACAGCTGAGATTATGAGGGCTAAATTAAACATTGCATAGGAGATCTGTGACTGGCATTATACCTGTTCATTTCTGTTGGGAGAAATTTCACTCTGACTTGCAAAGCTGTCTGGTTTTATTCAAATACATGTTTTGATCTTGTTTCTCCCATGTGAAAAACAAACTTGTGAATGTTTACTTTTCTACTTCCCTATGCCTGATAGTTTCCCTCTTAAAATTAACATATTTTCAACTTCATTTTTGCATCAATTGCATATAAATGATTAAAGACACACACACACACACACACACACATAATTTACTGCACCTTTCTCTTCTCATCAGTGTTACCAAAGCATCTAACAATTTTTTAAAAAATTCATAATAAAATCACATCTTCAAAACCATTAAAACCATCAACAACAATAAAAAAACATAATTAAAACAAAACTAGAGCTAAAATTTAGATACAAAAGCATAAAAACAATTAAAACTAGGGCAGGAAAGATCCCTCAGGGAATGTGAAACAAAAGAAAAAGTCTTCACTAACTGGCTGAAGAAGGCAATAGAAGGGAATAGATGAGTCTCCCTGGGAAGAGAGTTCCAGGTTGTTGTTGTTTTTTTAACATTAAATGGTGTGAAAATGACATGTCATGTCATAAAAAGAACAAAAATAATCTCACCAACAGCAACAAAAATGAGATGGACAAACACTAATGATACCTTATACATAATACACTATCAACTTTATTTATTTATTTACTTTACATCCCAACATTTGCTGAGATTCAAGGTGAATAATGAAGTGTAAGACAATGTGCAATCAACAGCTACTGCTACTGCTACTGCTGCTGCTGCTACTATCTAGTAGTCTTCTTTTCTCACTGGGAGCCAAGGTGGATTAGAAGGATGATTAAAAAAAATCAGTCATTAAGTAGATTACAAGATATGGTAACATTTGAATCTACCAGCCAAGATTCCTAGTAAGACAAAATAATGCAGTTGGACTGGGATTGCAGAAAAGAAAAAAGCCAGAACATATTTGTTTAATGCAACAAGTCAATCAGTATTGTAAAGACTTTATCCCTATTGAAAGTAAAGTTACCTCCTGACCTGAAGAAGTAGACCACAGCTTTGCTCTTTCTACAAGAATGCCTTTCTGAATAATTCATTTTGCATATTTTATGAAGTGATAAAAGAATGAAGGACTTCCTAATAGTCTCTGATAGACTATTATAGGAGCCACCACAGAGAATGCACATGAACGGTAGGGTTGCCATTCCTCCACTGGGGGTGGGGGTTTCCCTCTCTGAGCCCCCTCCCCTGGCACATTCAGCTGGCTGGTGGGGGACTTACTAGCTGCAAATGGAGGCCAGAGGGAGGCCAGTGTTGATGTGATGATGTCACTTCTGGAACAATTGCACATCACCAACAATTGCAGGGATGCTCTGGTATTTGGGAAAACTCTATGGTAAAAATTGGCTTCCACCATAGCATTTTTGCCCAAATACCAGAGCATCCCCGTGATCGTCACCAGTGTGATGATGTCATTACTGGAAATGACATCATCATGTTGATGACGGCCTCCCTACAGCCTCCATTTGTTACTAGTAAGTCCTCACCCACCCCACCCACTGCCAGTGGCCAGGCAGGGGCCTGGCAACCCTAATGAATGGTCAGTTGTTGATTTTACCTGTTTTCAGGGTGGCACCTTCAGGAGGCTTTGCTCGGATGTACATAGCCGTTGCAGCAGAACATAGCAGGAGAGGCAATCCTGTAGGCATGTGGGTCCAATGCATTTAAAGATTTTGTAGGTGATAGCATTTTGAATTGAACAGATAACTGATTGGTAACCAATGGAGTGTCTGCAGAAAGGGAGTGATATGTACCTTCTACTTGGTACTCTATAGTAACCAAGGTGTGGTACTCTCTCCCAACTGTAGTTTCTGAGTCGTCTTTAACAGAAGACCCATATAGACTGCATTACAGTTATCCAGCCATGAAATAACCATAGCACAGATCCATGTAGCCAGGTCACCAAATTCAATAGCAAAACAACGTTGACTTATCACAGATTCCTTTAGTAAGATGTGTGGGCTAGTTTACCAACAGTTAACTTTTTATGTTGGGTTGATTATGATACATAAAATTATAAGGGGCACTGTTCTGGATATGACCAGTAGTCCATCTAGTTCAGCATCCTGTTCTACACAATGACCAATCAGTTGGCCTGGAAGTTCAACAAATGGGTCACAGAGGCCAAAGCCTCCCCTTAACATTGTCTCCTAGAACTGGTATTATTCAGAAATTTACTGCTTCAGGGCACAGTTTCCTTTAGTGTTTAAAGTCGATCAACATTAGGTAGTTCTCCACAGACCGTTTTGTTGATAAGGCCAAAACAATATGTTACAGTTGACATGTGACCGCCACAGGGATTTGCAATTCAATGTCAGTTGTAAGTTCCCCATGGAACCTCAATTCTAGTCCTTCCCTGAAAGAGACACAGGCTGGATCAGCATGTCATTGAACAGTATGCCATGCTTGGAATTTACTTCCTGGACTTCCCTGTCTGCACAGTAAAAGGTTACCATAACGTAATATCTAATGACACCAGTGTTAAGAACAATACAGCCGTATTCTCAGCAGTCCCTTTTCCTGACTTCAGTCCCAGTGCGATACTGCTTAAGGCTCTGCCTATGAACACCATGTCAGTAGGAAGGAGAGGGAGGGATGTGTTGTGCTTGACTGCTGATGCTTAGAAAGTAGCTACAGGGCATTTTCTTTTCTTCTTTTTTTTGGGTGGGGGGAGCCACATTAGCAGCTACAGAGGGGATTCACTGTGGATTCCAGCAGGGGATATTTCTTCCTGGTTTTAATATAAGGGCACATAAGAGGAAGTTTGGGGAGCTCCCTCTTGGTGATGAATATTAGGGCTTTCCCCACTTTGACAGGAATCAGTGATAGTTCAAACCTCCTCTGCTCAATTGGAATTTGATCCCAAATTGGCCAGCAGCCTCTTTGCATGGTCCTTTTTTAATGGGACGTAGACGCCAGAGAGAATTTAGCATTCTCAGCCACAAAATGACAGACGAGGACTTTGAATGCAGCCACACATTCCATCCCCACGTTCTTTGCCGCAGAGGAAATTTACTCCAGCAAAGGGAGGTAATAAATTTCGGAGCCTAAAAATTGATTACATGTCTACATAAGGGAATATTAAATTCAATACGCCGTACGAACTCAGAGCTCTTAGCAGCTGTGTGAAATTCATTATGGAACGAGTGCTGCTCAGCAACCTGAGTGAAATGAGTTTGTTGTCTCCATTCAGTTTTGGGCTGACAGATGTCTGTGACAAAAGCACATCTTAACCGGCCTGTAACTTGCTATGCTAGAGAGGATTTCATCAGGGAGTAGGACAGAATAAGTAGGACAAATTAATTGTGGCATCTTCCACTGATGGGCCCAGAACGTTTGCTGGTCTCTCCGGTGCTTCCTATAACTTGAAATGTTTAGATGGGTGAACATCTGGGCACCTCCAGAAAGGACCACATCAGATTTTTTTCCATTTATGCACACCGAGAACCCGTGATGCAGTCATTTTTCAAGCAACATGATTAATTAAGTGTTTGGTAACCCTTCAATAGGGCTGTTGGTTCAGTAAAACCTGAACCGGATAAAAGCCAAATAAATGCCAATTCAGCTTTTCCGGGTTCAGGTTTTACTGGAGTAAAAAAAAGAAAAAAGAAAAAAAGGCAGTTTTGCCGAACGTGCATTCGATCCTGGCTAAATCCTGGCTGAAACAGTGAATAAAGGGGGCTAAAATGACTATGCGTTTTCGCCCATTATTTAAACAAATGGAGGGGAGTGGCTAAAATTAGTATAGGAGAGTTGATGAATCCTTTATTCTCACCTTATTTCCCCTGCAACCTCTCAAACAGCCTTCAAAAACTGCCCTCTTTCATCTTTAACATTTACCTTCTGCCTGCGATATGAGGATATTAATCCTGGATTACATACAGAATAGTTCTAAAGATAACCTCTTCTGCCTGGAAAAAAGCACTTCACACATGTTATGTTATACAGCTCAATTATTATTCAAAACAAATAGTACTTGCTGTACTTGTTTCTTTGCCATATTCTGTAGCAATCAAAACTTTGAAAAGTCGCATTTTCACCCACTTAATTTTTAATAAAGGAAATCCTTGAGAGATGGAATTTAAAAAAAAAAAAACCATGAAAGAAAGGTGTTACTTTAAAAACCATATAAATGGGTTCAAAAACAGTTACTAAGAATTAGAACCAATGCCTTGGCATCCTACTTCGGCATGAGGGTGGGGGTGGAGATATAGCAGGAGGAATTATAAGATTCATTTTCTCTTTCTCCTTACAGAACTCCCTGAGCAGCCATGAGGGAGTTATCTTTGGCTCCCAGTGGCTCAGGTTTTAGGCAGACTAACCAACATCCTCAATAAACCCCAAACCCTTTTCTTGCTCTCTCCTGGGCCAGACTTCACATATCCATGATGGTGGCATTGTCATGATTGGGAGATGTAAGATGCTTTGAAGCTCACCCAGGGGACACAAATAACTGGGAAGAGCATTCTTTCTCACAGAAGAGAGTAATAAACTCAAATTGTCAGCTGAGCAGAGAGGAGTTTCCTGCAAGGAGACCATTGTTTGCCCAAATGCCAGGAAGGGGCAAGATGGATGGCTATTTTGATAATGTGAGGTGGGCAATAAAGGGAGAGACATGCGCTCCACGTTGATTAGGGAAAAGAGCACCAGGGTCCTGTGTGGGCATCACTTCCCAGACTCAGAACTTGTTAAGGAACTCCTGCCCAGCTAGGGCAGGGAGGTTAAAACATCTGGACACCCTGTTAGCAAGCCCAAGCTTAGGGTTGCCAGGTCCCTCTT
Organism: Euleptes europaea; assembly: GCF_029931775.1. NCBI lineage: Eukaryota > Metazoa > Chordata > Lepidosauria > Squamata > Sphaerodactylidae > Euleptes > Euleptes europaea. The sequence goes on along the minus strand of NC_079316.1, from coordinate 23,939,762 downwards.
TGCCACCAGTGGGAGGTTTTAGGGGGGGAACCTGAAGAGGGTGGGGTTTGGGGAGGGGAGGGACTTCAATGCCATAGAGTCCAATTGACAAAGTGGCCATTTTCTCCAGGTGAACTGATCTCTATCAGCTGGAGATCAGTTGAAAAAGCAGATCTCCCTACCCAAGCCCAACAACACACTAAGCATCTATGCAAGGAGGGAACAGAGGTACGACTGCTTCTATTTATTAGGTTTTGGTGGCCCTATGACCATCCCTAGGAGGGACACCAAGGTAACATCTGTATTGTTAAATCTTAGACTAGAATCAAGTGTTCGTTGTCTTTTCTTAGATTCTGCAATAGTCTTTTAGTGCTGTGATATCCCTTTTCCCTTTTTACCTGTGCTCTAGAATGTAAAGCTGTGTTGTAGTGAAGAAAGATCTTCTTCTTTTGAGAACTCAGACTGTGTTCAAAGAGCCTTTATCTATGTTTGGTTCTGGGCACAGTACTTTTCAATATTTTTATAAATGATCTGGATGAGTGTGTGGAGTGGCTACTCATTAAATTTGACACCAAATTGGGAGGAATAGCAAACACACCAGAAGACAGAGATAGAATTCAACAAGATCTGAACACACTGGAAAAGTGGACGAATGTGAACAAGATGCAATTCAACAGGGATAACTGCCGAGTTCTAATCTGGGTAACAAAAATGAGGGACATGCATACTGGATGGGGGATACACTTCTGGGTAGCAGTGTGTGTGAACAAGATCTTGGGGTACGGGTGGACCGTAAGTTCAATATGAGCAGCCAGTGTGATGCAGCGACAAAAAAGTGAATGCGATCTTGGGGTGCATCAACAGAGTCATAACATCCAGATCACAAGATGTCATAGGTTCGTTGTACACTGCATTGGTCAGGCCACACCTGGAGTATAGTGTGCCATTCTGGAGGCCTCACTTCAAAAAGGATGTGGACAGAATCAAGCGGGTGCAGAGGACAGCTACAAGGATGATCAGGGGCCTGGAGACCAAGCCCTATGAGGAAAGACTGAGGGAGTTGGGAATGTTTAGTCTGGAGAAGAGGAGGTTGAGGGGGGACATGGTTGCTCTCTTTAAGTATTTGAAGGGCTGTCACTTGGAGGAGGGCAGGGAGCTGTTCGTGTTAGCAGCAGAGGATTGGACTTGCAATAATGGGTTTAAATTACAGTCGGAAAGGTACCGCCTGGATATTACTGTTAATCTTTTTACAGTAAGAGATGTCTGACAGTAGAACCTGTGACCTAGGGAGGTGGTGAGCTCCCCCTCACTGGCAGTCTTTAAGCAGAGGCTAGACAAACACTTGTAAGGAATGCTCTAGGCTGATCCTGCATTAAGCAGGGGGTTGGACTAGATGGCCTATATGGCCCCTTCCAACTCTATGATTCGATGTGCTTAGTCATTCATTCATGGGAAAAAAAAGGATTGGAGCTGAGAGCATCCACACTCCATGCTTGCACAGAGTCCCTACCAGCCCCCCAAGCCACTGGTAAATGTACAAAGGGAATTCACAGCTTGGCTGTTGGTGGATCTGAAGTCCTCAGTGGGAAGCAGGGAAGAAGAAATAAGGAGAACCCCCTGAAAAGCATAGCCCCATCTCCTCTGATAATTCCAGACTTCCTGGTCATGCCAGAAGCCACAGACATTGTGGGATCATCTGGAGATGGTTCACTTACTGTGGTCTCAGAGAAGATCACCCAGGTGGCCTCCAGCCACACCTCAACTTCCCCACACAGGTGTCTCCCACCACAATCCATTCCCTCACAAATACTACTCCAGACAGTTGTTGCTGTTGAGCTAGGGTTGTCCCACTGGGTGCTCTCTGACCTGCTTCACAGAGTGAGGCTGCTTCTAGCCCCAAACAAAGTGTCACCTCGTTGATGCCTACCTTTCTTCCTGCTGTGTCCTTGTGTCATGGCATTGATCCCTATCAGCCTCCTCCGACTACTTTTAGCTAAAATTAGACATTGAGAGTTCCTTAAATGATACTCATGATACCTTACGTAAATGATACCTTACGTAAACAGATCTCCAATCCTTCCTTATCAGGGAGCTCTCAATGTCTCATCTTGTTTTGCTCTAAATGCTTCTGTCCATCTTAATTTCTTTCATTTGCGAAGAAATAATTGCATCTAAATATTGTCGAAGGCTTTCACGGTCAGAGTTCATTGGTTCTTGTAGGTTATCCAGGCTGTGTGACCGTGGTCTTGGTATTTTCTTTCCTGATGTTTCGCCAGAAGCTGTGGCAGGCATCTTCAGAGGAGTAACACTGAAGGACACTGAGAGACACTGTCCTTCAGTGTTATTCCTCTGAAGATGCCTGCCACAGCTGCTGGCGAAACGTCAGGAAAGAAAATACCAAGACCATGGTCACACAGCCCAGATAACCTACAAGAACCAATATTTGCATCTGTCACCCATCACCACCTCAACTCTATAGCAGCATTGCTTGTGTTATAGAGGGCTTAACCAAATGTTTGCTTGTGCGTGAGAAAATGTCTGTGACTTACTCTAGCCTGAAGAACTGTTCATATTTCCAAATAATGCAAGCAAACTGTTTGTCCCTGTGCCTAATAGCTAGCTTAGCTCCAGAGCAGAGAACAGAATCACGCATAGACAGCATCCACTTCTGTTTTCACAGAATCCAGGAATAGACAAGGAATAGAGAATAAAACTGCTGCTATCATACTGCCCTTGTACAAATCTATGGTGAGACTACACTTGGAATATTGTGTACAGTTCTGGTCACCACACCTAAAAAAGAATATTGCAGAGCTTGAGAAGGTGCAGAAAAGAGCAACCAAAAATGATCAGGGGGATCATTTGGCCCTGTGAGGAGCTTAGGGCTGTTTAGCTTAGAAAGAAAATGGTTAAGGGGAGATACGATAGAGGTCTATAAAGTTATGCGTGGTATGGAGAGAGTGGACAGGGAGAAGCTTTTCTCTTTCTCTCATAATACCAGAACAGGGGGTCATCTGCTGAAGATGGAGGGTGAGAATTTCAAAATAGGTAAAATGAAGTATTTCTTCACATAACACATAGTTAAATTGTGAAATAGGGCTGTTGATTTGGTAAAAACTGAACTGAAAAAATACCGAATAAATGACATTTTGGTAAATTTCTGGTTCGGGTTTACTAAATCAGCAAAATCCGGGAGGTTGGCACAGCCAAATTTGCCATTCCCGAAAATTCGGTGTTATAAGGATTGTCTTTCTGCGAATCCCGCGGGGGCTTTTTTGCAGGTAGAGGTCCCACATTTTCAGGATAGCTAGAAGGGACTCTCCTTACAAGAACCCCCAAGTTTGGTTAAGATTGGGTCAGAGGGTCCGGAGTTATGGGGTCTGGAAGGGGTCACCCCATCCTCCTCCATTGAGATGCATTGGCAAAGTGGCTGTGTTCAGAATCTTTAGTGTGATCTTTGCAATGTATCTTTGCAAAGTTCGCCCCATGCCTCCATAGAGATACATTGTATCTACCTTTGGTCATCTACTCTAGGGGTATCCATGGCTACTAGTCAAAACGAACACTAGTTATGCAAAATGAATACTAGTTATGCATACATAATTGCTATAGTATCAGTGGAGCATGCCCATTATATCAGTGGAGCATGCCCATGAATCTACTCACTGCTGCTGTGAAACACAGGCAGGATGCTGCTGCAGTTGTCCTGTTTGTGGGCTTCTGAAGGGTAGCCATGTTAATCTGTTTGTAACAGTAGAAAAGAACAAGAGTCTAGTAGCACCTAGACTAACAAAATTTCTGGCAGGGTATGAATTGTTGTGAGTCACAGCTCACTTCTTCAGATACATTAGTCTAATTTTGTTTGTCTTTAAGGTGCTACTGGACTCTTGATCTTTTCTACTCCCTTAGTTAGGGTTTTCAACTCCAGGTTGGGATTTTCCTAGAGATTTGGGGGTAGAGGCTGGGGAAGGTGGTGTTTGGGGAGGAGAGGGACCTCAACAGGATATAATGGCATAGAGTCAACCCTCCAGTCATTTCCTCCAAGGGAACTGACCTCTGTTATCTGGAGATCAGTTGTAATTCCAGGAGATCTCCAGGCCCCACCTGGACATTGGCAACCCTACCTCAGTGCAATGATTGGTGAAAACACCATGCAATGGAATGTCGATGAAATCTATACTTTTCTATGAGGACATCTGCTAGCTCTTCTGACTGGAAGATACCCTTCCAGATTATTGGTTGAATCTACTTCACTGCTGCTGTGCTGTAACTTTGTGACTCTGTGAAATGACTCTGTGAAAGCCAGATAGCAAGGTGCCAGAATAATGCTCTCTTCCAAAAATTACCAATTGTTGATATTTGTAGCAATTGATACAGGATAGTAAATTTAAGAATAGAAGGGATCTGACTAAAAAGTTATTTAAAAATGCACACCCTATTATTTACAATTTCTTCCCTCTTCCTCTCTTCCTTCTGTTGCTTCCTCATTGCTGAATTTTAGATGATAAACCCCATGGACCAGGAACCTCTTTGTCTATTACTCTGTAATAACAACAGTCTCTGTATATCAAAAACAACCTTGTTGCAAGTATGTTCCATTATCTTTCTTTTCTATGTGACCACTAGGATGCTGCACAATGATGCCCCCCTTCCATTAATGTGATTGCACATTTCTTTCTCTTCAAGTTTCCGCTTGGTAGCAATTCAGTCTATCAATTAAACTTTTCAAAATAATACATCTGTTCTCTTTTCCTGGTGGTGTTGCAAATGTATTCCAGTGGCTACCACCTTTCTTTCACATGATGCATTCAGAAAGTATCTTGAAAACATGTCAAATGGATTTTCTTTCCAAATAAGTGCACTTTTTTTCCATATTACTATTATGGCAACGGCAGGCGGTCCTTTTCATTTCATAGAAATATCTCTGGGAATAACAGAATGAGGCCTGAGCAAAACTTCCCTAAAGCAATTTCCTTTGAAGTCACCCACCTCCATTGTTCTGATAGTAGAATCAGAAGATAGAGAAGGATATGAACGATTACTTGGTAATTCCTCTCCTGGCCAATTGAGATTTATTTTCTACAGCAAATTCAGGCCAATCGGATGTGAAATGTTTCTGGCAGTGCTTTAGGAGAATTGTTCTAACAGAAAGATGTCTAAGGCCCTTCTGATTTTGTCATTCAGTCTTTTCTTGTGCTGGATTGCTAGTAGATTCCCAGTTTCCACTAACTGTTGCTTAATAGAGGAAGGAGATTCAATACGGGCCAGTGATATGGCTGCTGGTTGAGGAGAACTGCTATCTCCTGGGCATGGTGCCACCCAAATAGTACTCTAATGGCCTCTGCTGCCACCTTCTGATGCTCTCAAAGAAAGGGTCCAGATCATTCCACCTCACCCAGGTAGGGTTGCCAACTCCAGCTTGGGAAATTCCTGGGATTTGGGGTGGAGACTGGAGATGGCAGAGTTTTGAAGGGGAGGGATCTCGGGGTGTGGGGCATAATGCCATACAAACCACCCAAAGCAGACATGTCCTCTAGGGGAACTGATCCTTATGATCTGGAGATCAGTTCTGAGAGATCAGTTCTGAGAAATCGGCTGGCCCTACCGGGAGACTGGCAACCCTAACATTGTTTAGAAGGATTCAGGTAGTAGTGTGCCAGAGATCCACCATACAAGGCACACTATGACTTGCTAAAGGCCTAATTTGATGAGTAATGAATAGTGCTCAGAACGTTCCAGTCTTTCCCCTTACCCATTCTTTTGTTCCTTTCCCCCTCCTTGCCACTGTCCTAAACATCAATGAGCTCTGCTTCCAGTTTTACAACACCAATATTTTACACTCAATTTTTCTTATTCTTCATTGGGGACACTGTCCATATTGTCACAGGTGGGTTCCACACAGACTAGCTATGAGTGGAAAGAACTTAGAGAACACTAGAAAGTGTTCAACTATTGTGCATCTCACCTTACCTTACAATCACTTCTGTTGCTTTTCACTTCTGTTTTTGAAATGTGCTTGTTTTCTCTGCTCTTTTTGTATCCCTTTACAAACCCAATAAAGACAGATTCAGTTCATTAAAAAGCTGCCCCCCCCTTCATTTCACGGATATCATCCCAAGTACATGCCCATGTAGACACTGACTTAGCATCCCAAAACAAGGTTCAAGAAGGTGATTATGAAGGAACATCTGCTATGTAGCCTCAGTCCCTGTGTACTAAAAGTTTCAGCAACAGAACAATAAAAGCTAGAAACAGCAAACTAAACAAATTACATGCAAAGATTTGAATTAAATAGTAAAGTTTAGCTAAGATTATTTTGAAAAGATGGGGTAAAGAACTTCTGTCAGTCAGACTGGAATTTTGCTTAGGTAGCATTTTATATCTCTCTCATACAAGTACAATTTTATAAAATATGAATTGGGGGGATACAGTATTATGTAACATAGGATAAAATGTTCTTTTGAAGTTCAAAGTCTTGGAAACTTGTGTCTTAACTTCAGGACTTTGGCAGAGGTCCCCCACCCCACCCTTAAGGTTAAAATACCAAAGTACCAGTTGGGAATGGTACACATGTATCAGTGCATTTCCCCCCTCTGTTCTGGCTAGGAAAGTAACAGAGTTCCACTTTCATATATTTTGCCAAGGGGAGAAAATAATGCAAGACGCTAGGGATGTGAGGTCAGAATGCATATGAACACATGAAGCTACCTTAGACTGAATCAGACCTTGGTCCATTAAGATCAGTATTGTCTACTCAGACTGGCATAGGCACTCCAGGTTCTCAAGCAAAGGTCTTTCTCATCACCTACTGGCAGATCCTTTAACTGGAGAGGCTGGGGGGGGGGGGCGGATTGAACCAGGGACCTGCTGCATGTCAAGCAGATGTTCTACCACTGAGCCACAGTCCCTCCCATGCTGTACTTGGCCTCCCTTCGATATTGCCACTCTCTCAGCATTCCAGAAGCTTCTCAGAATAGGTCCAAAACCTTCTAGAGTAGGTATGAGCCCTGGTTCTGCTCCAAGAATTATAGTTTCAGCTGTCAGTCCCCCAGTGCTCCTCACAAGCTTGTGGCATGGAGCTCCTCACCAGTTTTGGTTCTTCCTCTTTTGTCAAATAGTTGTGGTTATAGCTCAGTAGTAGGGTTGCCAGGTCCCTCTTTGCCACCGGCGGGAGGTTTTGGGGGCAGAGCCTGAGGAGAGCGGGGTTTGGAGAGGGGAGGGACTTCAATGCCATAGAGTCCAATTGCCAAAGCGGCCATTTTCTCCCGGTGCACTAATCTCTATCGGCTGGAGATCAGTTGTAATAGCAGGAGATCTCCAGCTAGTACATGGAGGTTGGCAACCCTATTCAGTAGTTCCCATGCTGCCATGCATGGGTTAAAGGTGTGACCCAGGTTTGGAAAAGGTTAGGAACAGTGCCTTAGATTAAGGTAATGGTGTTTAAAGAAACTAATGTCCCAGTCTGGTGGGAGCTAAAGAATTTTTAGGGCATGATCAATCCAATATTCTGCTCTTTTAAGTCCTATTGATGTCAGTGGGTCTTGAAAATGCTTGTTTGGCTGGAGTGTACTCTTGCCACACAATCCTCTGCATGTTTACTCAGAAGTAAGCCAATTTGTTCAGTGAACCTTTCTCCCAAATCAGCATCATCAGACTTGCCACACTTGTCTTTCTTTTGACTTTTCTGAATTGTTGTTAAAAAAAAGCTTATAGTACACCCTGTGGACTGTTAGAGAAAAACTAACATTATTAATATAAGATTATCATACCAGAATCTCATAAGGAAAGCAATAGGTGACAAAGTTGCAGAAGTGTTCAGCTGAAGTTTTGTTAAGCTCCTTGAAAGCTGACCTTCTACATTACGTGTAGCCATCTGTTTGCAAGATCTATTTCTTGAGATGTGGGAATAGGAGAACAGAGTATGAATTTCCTCAGGGCTAGATTCTTAGGGGAAGCATAACCAGGGAAGCATGACCGATAATTTCCCATTCTCAAAATCTCTAGAGTTATCAGCAAAGATAGTGAAGAGTGGATTTATGATGTGGAGGATACAGCTGATTAAAAAAACGCACTTGAAATGGATGCTAAAAACAGGAATGGCAAAATCTTGGCTGGCGCTCAAATTTTAAATAGAGCATAAAAAAAGCTGTTACTTCATTATTTCAGAAGGAACGAAAGGAATTTAAGCAAGGATGCTTGCAGACAACTTTCTGTCGTAAAATAAAGCAAGACTGTAAATCAAGATTTAGGGATGTAACAAATTTACGTTCTAAATGAATAATAAATATATCGAATCATAATATTTTGTAAAAAAAAAAAGGAGAGAAAATGATTTAAAAATAATTTGAAATTAAAGAGTGTTCGGGCAATAACAATGATCTGCTCGGTAAGGATTATCTAGTACTTTGGATGTTGAGCGATCTGGCGCAGCAGAAGAAATAAACTCTTGCAAATTGGAATGATCATATTTTATTTGAGGAATGCATTCACAACGGAGTTCTAAAGGATGGAATGGCAGTATCTGAATACGAACTGCATCTTTAGAGGACAAAGTGCCAGACGGTTTATTTCCTGCAGGCCTATCCTAATCTCTCTGAGTAAACACCACCCTATTCTGTAAAGGTCTCTTCTATATTGCAGGTTACGAAGCTTTCTCCTTTTAATCTAGGTATTACAGCATACTTAACTGTCACAGATTCCCCAGAGCTCTAAGAATGGTAGATTTCAGCTGAAAATTCCTGTTTAATAATATTCTTGTTAGGCGGTGTTATTTATACAGTATAATAAGCGGGCCTTGCACATTCCTGATAACTAAAATGAAAGGTCCCCTCTCCTGGGTATTTGCAGCTGAAGGTTGTTGTTACTGCAGTAACGTTCTTACAAAAGGTAAGATTGATTCATATGTTCCTTTCTCCCTGATGGAACAGCTAAAATGGGGGTCTTTGTGAATGCTCACCCACTCCAAAGGCCCCTTTCCTTTTCAGCAATTCAGGGGATCAATTTAAAAGGGCACAAATATGGTCACGGGAGAAAGGGGATGTAGTTCTTTTGCTAAATTCAGGACTCTATCTTGTTGCACGGTGTAGCAATGAAACCACCGCAGCAAGACAGTGAGCACCTGTTTGCCAAAGTGGTACCGTTAGGGCTGTCAAGCCCCTGGTGGGAGTGGAGCATCCCCCACCCCCAGGTCCCATTGCCTGCCGATGCTCAGAGTGACAGTGGGGATTTTTTTTTAAAGGCAGCTTCATTTACTTACCAGACATTCTTACTGGAAGTGACAAAGGGTAGCTTTAGGAATTTCTGGAAACTCTGGTCTATACCTAGAGTTTTTGGCAATTCCTAGATCCACCCTCTGTCACTTCTGGGGTAGCTCTGGGAATTGCCAGAAACTGTAGGGGGTTGCCATTGAGTTTCTGGTGATTCCTAAAGCTACCCTTTCTCAATTCTGTTAAGAACTTCTGGTAAGAAAACAAGGCTGCATCTTTTTTTTATTATTATTATTCTCCTTCATTGCTGTGCCCCCTCCCACAACCCTCCTGCTGGTTGCCAGGCACTGCCTTTCATTGCCTCAACAACAGGAATGCATACTCTTGCTCTCAACTCTACTTGAACTTGAGGGTGAAATAATGCATTTGTTTTACCTCAGACTGAGACAGAATTGAAATTTCATTTGCTACATGGCTTCAGTGCATGACCTCCTCATTGGTTGGGATCATTAAGGCAAGAAGAAATTCTGGTAACAAAAGTGGAACTGAAAAAATACACAATCACGGCAAACATATTCATGCCTCAATTGCCTGTGTGGGTAAACACTGTTTGCAAGCCATGCTTCTGTCCACGTGGAAGTTTGGAAAGATCCACATTCCCTTACTCCCAAGTTACTTACTTATCTCTGGCCACTTCCACCTTTAAGTCTTAAAAAGAATCTCCTGTTCAAGGACTAGCACTTCAGCACTCTACCATGACACTGCTCAAAGGCTCTCCCTCTCTGCTTCATCTCCCACTTCACACTAACCAGCTACTGCAAGGATGAGCAGGCACACTGGAGCACTCTGAGGCTGAAGGGATCTACAGCCACCCGCTCCTCCTACTCCTCCTGGATAAGTATGACTGAATGAGGTATGGTGTGGGCCTTCAGCTACTGGACTTCAAATTATAAAGAAATTTAATAAGCAAATCATAGCACACATGGTCTGTTTCCATGGCACCCTGAGGAAGGAACAAAATGAAAAGTTCTATAACCAGAAATTCTCTTTCCCTACTTTTGTACACACCCTATGAGGTGGTTTGACTATGGGCAGTAGGGTTGCCAGCTCTGGGATGGGAAATACCTGGAGATTTTGGGGGTGGAGTCTAAGGAGGGCTGGGTTTGGAGAGGGGAAGGACTTCAATGGCATAGAGTCCAATTGCCAAAACAGCCCTTTTCTCCAGGGGAACTGATTTCTATCACCTGGAGATCAGTTGTAATAGAGGGAGATCTCCAGCTACCACTTGGAGGTTGGCACCCGTAATGGGCCGGCTACGTATTGCTGAAGTGGCAGTTCAGAAACTATCCGTTACGAGGGTTGTAACCTCCAGGTGGTGGCTGGAGATCTCCCGCGATTAGAACTGCTCTCCAGGTGACCTAGATCTGCTCCCCTGAAGAAAAGGGCTGCTTCGGAGGGTGGACTCTATGGTATTATACCCCATTGAAGTCCCTTCCCTCCCCACACCTCCCTTGCCTCCTCAGGCTCCGCCCACAAAATCTCCAGGTATTTCCCAACCCAGAGCTGGCAGCCCTATCCATTTCCTCAGTTTGCTTGGTTTGGATTCCCCTCCATTGTTCATCCACATGTGCTCCAGACGGTATCCATGGCATAATCTTTCAAATTAACAGGGCAGAGCTTATTCTGAACCACTGAAGTTTCTGAACTATTTGCAAAAGTGACTCCAAGTAAGCTCATCATTAGTAAGATTGTGGTTTAAAAAAATGGCTATGGTTTGATGAATGAGCCAACAATGGGAAAATGCTGTTCCAGCCACCATTAGCCCTGACCAGGATAGCCCAGGCTAGCCTGATCTTGTCAGAGCTCAGAAGCAAAGCAGAGTTGGCCCTGGTTATTACTTGGTTGAGAGACCTCCATGAAATACCAAAGTCATAACGCAGGGACAGGCAATAGGAAACCACCTCTGAACATCTCTTGCCTTGAAAACCCTATGGGGTCGCCATAAGTCAGCCACTTGATGGCAAAACAAAAAAACACCACTTTCATCTGGGCATCTAGAGTAAGTAAAGAATCTAAAAGGTAACCCCAAATGCATGTTGTTATTTTTAGGGGGAGTGCAACCCTCCACTGAAGGCCGAGCATCTGCTTCAGGAACCATATTGCTCACAATCTACATCACTTTTGTTCTGTCTGGAGTATGCCTCAGTTTGCTGTCTTTGCCCAGCCTTTCAAAGTCTCTAAACACTGCTATGTGTTGCTATGTATGGGTATGAAAGTTGGACAATGAGGAAAGCTGATAGGAAGAAAGTAGATTCCTTTGAAATGTGGTGTTGGAGGAAAGTGTTACGGATAACACAGACTGCCAAAAAAAAAAAAAAAAGCAAATCAGTGGGTTCTAGATCAAATCAAGCCTCAACTGACCCTAGAAGCTAAAATGACTAAACTGATGCTTCATACTTTGGTCACATTATGAGATGACAAGAGTCACTGGAAAAGACAATCATGCTAGGAAAAGGTGAAGGCAGCAGGAAAAGAGGAAGACCCAACAAGAGATGGATTGACTCTATAAAGGAAGACACACCCCTCAATTTGCAAGACCTGAGCAAGGCTGTTAAAGATAGGGCATTTTGGAGGACGTTGATTCATAGGGTCGCCATGAGTCGGCAGCTACTTGCTGGCACTTAACACACAAACACTGCTTAGGCATAACCCTCAACTCTCTAGATAGCACCCTTATGAGCACCATGACATCAGCAGGCATTTCATAGAATAATAGAGTTTGATGGGTCCATACAGGCCATCTAGTCCAACCCCCTGCTTAATGCAGGATCAGCTTAGAGCATCCCTGACAAGTGCTTGTCCAGCATCTGCTTAAAGACTGCCAGTGAGGGGGAGCTCACCACTTCCCTAGGTAGCTGATTCCACTGTCGAATAACTCTTACTGTAATTCCCCCCCCCCCCAATATCCAGCCGGTACCTTTAATCAGCATAGGTCTGAGTACGATGCAAGTCTGAACTGATTCTATCCCAGTTAGCTCAGTTGAGATGAGCCCAGTTTGAGCTAAGATGGGACTGCTCAGCCATCACTGCCAATATCCAGCCACTACTCTGAGCTATTTTGCCAAGTCAAAGTCGAAAAGAAAAATGTATACATTAGATTTTCACATTCTCTCTTTTCCTTTTGTTGGGTCTAACAGCTTGCACTTTAAGCCTCAGGCTCTTTCTAGCTTTCTTGTTGCCTATTAGGCCTTTCCTTTCAAGACGTCTCACTACTCTTGCAAAACCGATAAAGGGGGGGCAGTAACTGCTTATCTGGCTTGTCCTAAGGCATCCCGTGCTGTGCTGGGAGACCACACAAATGGTCTGTTGGCTGACCCTGACTTCAAACACAGACAACTAAAGAGAGAGACAAGGAAAGAACTACAGCAAGAGAAGATAAAATACAAGAGTAAATGAGAAAGGGACTAGTCTCTACCTACTAATGCTAGATTCTGGCATCTATCCAAGATGGTTAAAAAAGCTTATCAACTACATCAAAGGAGATAGACTTTGACTTTCATAATGGAATTATAATAGCTTCTATGCATTTGCCACTGAGAAAGTCATGTACTAAATGCTTTGTATTAAGGAGGTGCCAGGTTCAACCCTAGACATTTCCTGTAAAAAGCTCTTAGCCAGCAAAGATATGGGAAAGACCTGTGATCTGGAAAGTCACTGCTAGTTGGTGTGGACAGTATGGTATAAGGTAAACCAAAGATCTACTCAGTTTATGACGGTTTTATATGTTCCATCCTTTCTGTCCTGTCCCCTAAAGCATTGGTAGCTTCCAGTCCAGAAGGGGCGATCATGTCCATGCATTCATCATATACACCAAAAACCATGTGCACAGCATGATGCTGGGTGGCAGGGTTTCTGGTGCTGGATCTTAGCACCCAGCTCTCCGTGCTGTACACATTCCAGACGCTGGTTGGGAAATTGTGTGTAGAGAAATTCAAATGGTACTCTGAACTTTTCTCGTACCAGTCACCTGATAGGCTAGGTAGGCTTGGATTCAGGGCCTCCTTAGTGGGACAGAGGGGGTTAACTCCATAATGGACAATGAGGACCGTTTGTTGAGTGCACGTTTCTAAACCACAGTACTGATCATTTTTTGTTCTTCTTTCTCAAACAATACATTTTTCTTTTTTTCTTCACATGAGAATGAATCTGCAACTTTAAGGCTATATTAGTGTCAAATAGATACAAACCCCCTTCTGACAATATTCATTCATCTTTTATTATGTGATATTTCTCACTTGGGTATTAGAAAGAACATCCAGGATGTACATCTCTTATACAAATGTCTGTTGTGACTTGTTTAAAACAAATCTTATGCTTCAAAAGAATAAGCAGTTCACATTTCGGTCAGAGAAAAGAAAGGTCACGAAAGGCACCCTTTTCCAGTAAATATCTTGAGAGCCTTTCTTGGTAAAAATAAGATAATCCATTAGAGTCTTTTATGAACATAGATCTGTTTGAATCACAGTGGCGAGCTACTTACCTGCATTTTTTCAGGATTTAAGTCGTGCTTCACAAAGTGGAAAATGGCCACTCTCTTCTATTCAAAGGCAAGTTTTCAAGATTCTGCCTGGGGTTTCCATTTAGATATACCCAAACTAAAATTATACCCAAAATTACCTGTTTTAGCACCCTGTTTCAGCTCAAGGACACTCAAAAGGACACAAAACACACCCAAAATTCCAGGAGTAATAGACAATTTATCTCCCAGAATTTTGGGAGTGTTTCGTGGTTTCAGGGAGGCACAAGAATGGGGAGGGAAAAAAGAAGCTGACCAGGGAAACACCTGTTAGTCATCATTTCTTTTTGGGGGAGAGATGCCAACTAACAGCTGATGGTCAAGAAGACCTGGCCTCCGCCAATTGGCCTTTACATTTTAAAAGCAGAGCTCACCCCCTCAGCTGAGAAATGGTGATGGTGCCTGGAATACAGGCAAGATAATGCTACTGGATTTGTGTCCCCACTCCTACACACGAAGCCAGCTGGGTGACCTTGAGCTAGTCACAGCTCTCTCAGCCCCATCCACCTTACAGGGTGTCTGTTGTGGAGAAGGTAAGGTGATTGTAAGCCGGTTTGAGTCTCCCTTAAGTGGTAGAGAAAGTCGTCATATAAAAACCAACTCTTCTTTTTCCTTCTCCTCCTAGAGGCACCTGGTTGGCCATTGTGTGAACAGACTGCTGGATTTGATGGACCTTGGTCTGATCCAGCATGGCTTTTCTGATATTCTTATGTTCTTATGGGAGTAGGCTGGCAGACTCCTGGACTCCCATGAATATCTCACTGAGTGATGTTATTTTCAAGTAAGTGTTCTTAAAATTTAACCTAACATTAAATTGACTAAATATCTAGCTCATTGTGAAAATATGCCATTGCATTTCTAGTGTTTTCCCCCCCTCTCTCAGAAAAAAAGAAAGAATGCAGTCCCCTAGTTGGGGCTGTCGATTCGGTTCGTCCCGAACCGAAAAACAGCTGAATTTTCCCGATTCGGCTGTTTTTCGGTTCAGGACGAACTGAACTAAAAAAAGGCGGGAAACGGGGGTTCAGCGAATAAATTCGGCAGATTCAGGGTTCCCCCCCGCGCACCTTCAGGGGACTCCCCAGAAGTCGTGCAGGGGGGGGACCTTTAAATAAATCTGTGTCTCCTGGCTGGGAGGCACAAATCTATTCCATGCCCCCCCGCACACCTTCAGGGGGGGGTGAATTTTCCCCCGAACTCCGTATGTCGCCTGAATTTCGGGGATCCGAATTTTACCAAATTTGTTTTTCAACAGCCCTACCTCTAGTAGGACTTGGCAAGTCCTTGTTTTCTCAGAGAGATTTGTAAACGACAAATCTTTTCTTTTTTTAAAAAAATTGGCTTGATCACATTAGTCAGCCTTGTGGAAATCCTAAAGTATTGCAAAAGAGTTGTAAAGCAAGGCATACGTTTTGACAGTATAACAAATGGGAAAACCGTGAGATAATCTCATGTGACAAAAGCATTCTTTTATGCCTTAAAGGCACTGATTTACAAGGAGTATTTGCGGCTCTTTGGATATCAGTATGCACTTTGCAAAACTATTTACAAGAACAAAATAACTGTTAAGCTCAAGTACTTAATGTTTTATTATCAGAAACTGACTTGGGTTATGAAACCAGCCCAGGAGAAAGCAGCTTAGAGTCTTCATGGATTTTTTTTAAATCGGTAATTTTCAAGCTATTTAATAGAAGCATACCAGCGATATTTCCGTAGACTTCAATGATACTTTTCTAAGACTATTATCGAGTGTCTTGCGACTTGAAAGCTGTAAGTGCCTTCTCAGGGCATGACCATTAATGAATGGCATATTCTGGTTGTCAACAGGCCTAACGGGCCATTTAAGCAAGCCAAATCAGGTTCACAGAACGTGGCACAGCTTGAGTGCAATGCGAGAGCCAGTGGAGTCCAAGCCACTTATAATATGCTCATCTGTAATGTAACCAGCAAAAGTCTTGTACAATAAAATTGTTCCTGCCAAGTTTTGATTACGCCAGTTTTATTTAATGCATAGGCTCCATGGTTAATAAATTTCCTATTGGGATATTATTATAAGGTAACAAGAAGCTGTTCTCCCGAAAGCTGATTGCTTTAACAATGCAACTAGTCCCTGCTGGAATTTATCGTGGTTCAATATCACAAGCAAAACAAAGTAAAAGGGACTGACAACAGGGAACATACAAGACCACATTATAGTCTTTTGCAGTTTTCACACATCACCAACCACCAACCTTGGTTTTTTCATGCCCGCCCCCAAATATCAGTAGTCCTTGAACTCTGGTACGTGGTCCCTTTCCCTGTTTCCCTTGTACATGGGGTACGGAGTGATGATGTCCGGATTTTATACAAACCAGTTTGTTGGGACATTCAAATCAGTCAATACAACAAACTGAGGTTTGTTTCTTGTCTACAAATTGGTATTCTAAACCAGGACAAAATTTGTGATTTTGCCCAAATCATGTATGAGAGATGGGCAGCCAAATCCTGAGGGACAGCATGGTAGAGGCAGGTGGCCGTCAGTGTAATAGTGACCCAGTGGTTGGCCCCCATGAACATCCTGTAAGGGAAAAATAACATACAACCCACTGCAAGGCACAGGGTGCAGAGCAAGGGAGCCAGAGACCATAGCAACCTCTGCAACGCCCACCAATCAGGCACAGTGCCTGATGGAATCCCTCTGAGTAGCACAGACAATGGCAGCCAACCACTGCTGATGTGGCCACTGCCCTTCAACTAGGGTTGCCAACCTCCAGGTGGTGGCTGGAGATCTGCCGCTATTACAATTGCTCTCCAGGAGAGCTGGATAGCCCAGGCAACCATGATCTCATCAAATCTCGGAAGCTAAGCAGGGTCAGCCCTGGTCAGTATTTGAATGGGAGATCACCAAGGAATACCAGGGTCACTGCACAGAGGCAGGCAATGGCAAACTACCTCTGAACATCTCTTGCCTTAAAAACCCTACAGGGCGGCCATATGAGTGGGAGGGAGGATTTGCAGCTGTAACTGCCTTCTCAGGGCATGGCCATTAATGAATGGCATATTCTGGTTCTCAAGAGGCCTAATGGGTCATTTAAGCAAGCCAAATCAGGTTCACGGAACGAGGCACAACTTGAGTGCAATGCGAGAGCCATTGGAGTTCAAGCCACTTATAATATGCTCATCTCTAATGTAACCAGCAAAATTCTTGTACAATAAAATTGTTCCTGCCAAGTTTTGATTAAGCCAGGTTTATTTAAAGGGAGGACTAGACCCCAAGCAACAACGCAGTCCCTTCCCTGCAGACTGCATGCTTTAACACAGCAGCTTTCCCCTTCCAACAGGTGGATGTTAACTTTTTTTTAGTTCATATATAAACATAAGTTTGAGTGAATGATTTTTTGTCTTGCAAAATATGCCTGGTTCACATTGTATATTCAGTTATCCACAGGTAAGTTACCCTTAGCCAAGGGTGGGGCTGTGTCTCAATAGTAGAACATCTGCTTTGCATGCAGAAGGTCCCAGGCTCAACCTGTTATCGCCAAATAAAAGCATCAGGCAGTAGGTGATGTGAAAGACCTCTGTCTGAGACCCTAGAGAGCTGCTACCAGTCTGAGTAGACCATATTGATCTCGATAGACCAGTGGTCTGATTCAGTATAAGGCAGCTTTGTGCATTCATACATGAGTTCAGACAAAATTTCTTTTAAACAACTCTGCTTAATATTCACATCTGTCTGTCTGCCTGTCACTTCTTTTTGTTTCATGGAATACATCTAACCCTCTGGAATGTGTAGACCTTTCATGTCCATGATCAGAAAAGAACCACTTACATTCCATGAGACACCTGCTGAGTTCCTGGCAACTTCTACTAATTTAAAGAGGACAGGTGGTCCACCTTTCTGCCAAGGTACGCATCCATATATAAGCACAGATTATTTGTATCTTATCGTCCATAGAAGAGAATTAGAATTCCTGTTTTGAATGTTCTTTAGATTAATTTGATTGCATCTCTGCGAGGAAAGTCACTCATCCATAATGAACAGCTGCTATCACTTGGAAGGCCTGAGAAACTTTCTATTTAGGAAACAATCTGGCTCATGAAGAAAGTATCATAGTTCTCCCTTTCTTTTTTCTTTGGAATTGCTTGCACTCCAATAGACACTCATCTACTTAAAATAGAAGAACTGTTTCTGATTTCCAATTTGACATAATTTGGGTGTGCACATTTGTTACAACAGGTTGCAGCAGAAACCTAAAACAAGAAACTTCTTTGAGACGTATCATGGCCTGAGTAAACTTAACAAACCTGCCCATTTCAAAGTGTTGGCCAACCCCAGTGCATAGATTCCAATTGTCCCTGTTTACCAGGGATGGTCCTTAATTTTCTAAATCACTACTCCTGTTTTATCTGTGGCATACTTCAGATATTATGCCTGTGGTTAAGACAACTTATTTATCATTTGGCATGACACAGAAATGACATACCATATTTTCTTTATCAGTCAGCTAACTAATTGAAGCTTGGAAATGGGTTTGAAATAGGGTTGTCAACCTCCAGGTATTAGCTGGAGATCTCTTGCTATTACAGCTGATCTCCAGCCGATAGAGATCAGTTCCCCTGGAGACTTGATGGCATTGAAGTCCCTCCCCTCCCCAAACCCCACTGTCCTCAGGCTCCACCCCCAAAATATCCAGGTATTTTTCAACATGGAGCTGGCAAGCCTAGTTTGAAAACCATGGTTTCTACTAACTATGATTTGGTGTGATATCAAAGTTGGCAAACCATAGTTAAGGCCCTGACTCTACCAGGCTGCAGTATTAAGGAGGCAGGAGTGAATTTATAAACTAATGAAAAAACTTTTTCAGATATTATTAGCCCATGTAATGGGAGTCCAGTAATAGGAGGGCATAGGGGTGCCGGTTCAGGGCTGGGGGGGTGGATCCTGAGGAGGGCGGGGTTTGGAGAGGAGAGGAACTTCAGTGTCATAGAGTTCAACTGCCAAAGTGGCCATTTTCTCCAGGTGAACATCCCTGTCGCCTGGAGATCAATTGTAATAGCGGGAGATCTCCAGCCACAACTTGTTAATCAAGCATATGCTGTAATATTTTTTTTATGCATGGTTTGTGACGTTATACGTTGCTTATACAATATAATTCAAATTGACACAGACATTGCTATTTCTTATTACTTGAGGCTTATGTGCTTGGTTTATCAAAACCCCTGTTTTGCAAATAGTTCAGAAACTTCAGTGGTTCAGAATAAGCTCTGCCCTGTTAATTTGAAAGATTATGCCATGGATACCATCTGGAGCACATGCGGATGAACAATGGAGGGGAATCCAAACCAAGCAAACTGAGGAAATTGATAGGGCTGCCAGCTCCGGGTTGGGAAATACCTGGAGAATTTGTGGGTGGAGCCTGAGGAGGCAAGGGAGATGTGGGGAGGGAAGGGACTTCAATGGGGTATAATGCCATAGAATCCACCCTCCGAAGCAGCCATTTTCTCCAGGGGAGCTGATCTAGGTCACCTGGAGAGCCGTTCTAATTGCGGGAGATGTCCAGCCACCACCTGGAGGTGGCATTGAAGTCCTTCCCCTCTCCAAATCCCGCCCTCCTCAGACTCCACCCCCAAAAATCTCCAGGTATGTCCCATCCCGGGGCTGGCAACCCTAACGATAAGTGATTTATTTTGTCCAATGAGAGGACGTTATTGCCAGCCTTCAAACCTTGGTTTCTGTTAGTAAAAGCTGGGGGAGGGGTTAGTCAAGGCACTTTCCATGACTGCTTTGGCCTTTGAGGGAGGACTCATCGATGCCTGGCAGAAATCACCAGGCGACTTAGTACCGCGTGACTTATACAACTTGCCCAGGCCATCCCACGAACCCCTGTGTGGTGTAGTTGTTAGAGTTTCAGATTAGGATCTGGAAGACCCAGGTTTGAACCCACATTTTTCCATGCTGCTCACTGGGTGTCTTTGGGCCAGTCATACACTCCCAGCCTAACCTACTTCACACGATTGTTGTGAGGATAAAATGGAGGAGAGGAGAATGACGCAAACAGCTTTGGGTCCCCATTGTGAAGAAAAGTGGGTTATAAATGAAGTCAATTAATAATTAATAAAACTGAAGACTGGGGGGGAATAAAAGAAAGGTTGTTTGGTGAGTAGGGTTGCCAGCTCCAGGTTAGGAAATACCTGGAGATTTGGGGGGTTTGGAGAGGGGAGGGACTTCAATGCCATAGAGTCCAAATGCCAAAGCAGCCATTTTCTCCAGGAGAACTAAACTCTGTCACCTGGAGATCAGTTGTAATAGTGGGAGATCTCCAGCCACCCTCTGGAGGTTGGCAACCCTATTGGGGAGTGGGAAGGAAAGAAGGACACAGGGAAAGGGGAGACCACATGAGGGCTGCCAAGAGGACAGAAAGAAGAAATATTGTGGGGAAAGGGATATATGGAGCCTTCTCCAACGTCCCATTTTTTACCACCCACTTTGGGACATTATCCATGTGGCTCCTGTTCAGTTTGTAATTTATGTCTTACCCTCAAAGAGGTTATCTCCCCGGTTACTGGTTTCAGGTTTACTTTGAGACAGTTTTTTAACTGTTCTTCCAAACAGGTCGTTTATTATATCTTATGTAAATGTGGATTTTCCTATATTGGCAGCACAATTAGACCTATTAGGACAAGAATTTCAGAGCATCGGTCCAGGATCCGCTCTGGAAATCATTAGGCTCCGCTCACTCCGCACTTTATTGATAAAGGACACAGAGATAATGACATGTCTTTCTGCGTCTTGTGGCAGTATCAAGGTGGTCCCTATGATTCCCAAAATATACAAAAAATACTACATCAAATGGAAACTAAACTTATATTTCTCATGGGATCTTTGTCCCCCAATGGTTTAAATAATGAATTGGATTACTCTTGTTTTTTATAAGGAGTTTTCTCCTTTAAGCATTTTTCTTCACTGCTCCACCAGCTGCTGTTCATTTCCTTGCATTGCTTTCTATTTGAACTCTCATCTTGTCAGTTTCATTATATGCTTTGGAGACCTATACAGAAATCCTCTTGGTCCCTCTTTGAAATTGATATGATTGTTATAAACTTTTCTGGTAAGTTTTTTAATATATATTTATGATGATAGTTGCATAGTTTCTTAATATTAATATTTTTGATATAATGTGAAATAAAGGTTCAACTCTTAATATTTTTAAACAATTATTTATTGACATGATATCTTTGTATTAGCATGGTATACTTTTTTGATCATGTTATGCAGATATGTGTAGCTGATGAAGCCATGTGCGAAACGTGTGCATGATCTAGACGACACGTCCGGGCACTTCTTCTGGCACCTCCTCGCTGTGGTCCTCATTTTTGACATTTTGTGTCCAGCTACCGAGAAGTACAGGAAAGTCTTTCATGGACAGCTATATTGTTTTTATGTGATCCATTGGACAATTTCTTTTGTCATATTGCATATCTTGCTGGACTATTTATGCTAATTGTTTAAAAAAAAACCTGATTGTGTTTCCCTTAATTTTTGTACATATGTTCACTCCTTGCACTTACCTGCACCTTTATAAATTTATCTTGTGTTGATATTACTTTGTAGTGCTGTTTGGATCTTTTCCACCCTCTGGAGGTTGGCAACCCTATTGGGGAGTGGGAAGGAAAGAAGGACACAGGGAAAGGGGAGACCACATGAGGGCTGCCAAGAGGACAGAAAGAAGAAATATTGTGGGGAAAGGGATATATGGGGAAATGACGCAGCCTCTTCATGTCCTTGTAGATCCCCTGCTTGTGATGATCTAATATGTACATGACCCAAAATGTAAAGCCTGTGGGATAATGGTTGGGCTCTAAAAATGTTGAGCCAGTGGCCCAGTGACAGCTACAAGTAGCCTGACCCTTCGAACATATACAAACAAGTTGTGACCACCTGAACATCAATTAACTGGCTGCCTGATCACCAGCATGGTGTAGTGGATAAGAGCAGTGGTTTGGAGTGGTGGACTCTAATCTGGAGAACCGGCTTTGATTCCCTACTCCTTGAGATGAGCAGCAGATGCTAATCTGGTAAATCAGGTTGG
Organism: Euleptes europaea; assembly: GCF_029931775.1. Classification (NCBI taxonomy): domain Eukaryota; kingdom Metazoa; phylum Chordata; class Lepidosauria; order Squamata; family Sphaerodactylidae; genus Euleptes; species Euleptes europaea. The sequence goes on along the minus strand of NC_079316.1, from coordinate 23,917,935 downwards.
TTACCCCACTCCCCCACATGAAGCCAGTGATCTTGGGCTAGTCATAGTTGTCTTAGAGCTCTCTCAGCCTCCCCTCTCTCACAACAGGATGTCTGTTGTGGGGAGGGAAAGGGAAGGTGATTATAAGCCAGTTTGATTCTTCCTGAAATGGTAGAGAAAGTTGGTATATAAAAAACAACTCTTCTTCTTCTTCTCCTTCTCCTCCTCCTCCTCTACTGGTGGATGGGAAGCAAGCTGAACTGGCAGGTATTCAAACCTCCCTCATTTTCTCACAGGGGATATAGAATAAATTCTCCCTCCTCTTATACTTCCTATACGTGCAGTTCAAAGAATCAGGATGATACACAAGCTTCAAATCTTGAATGCATTTGTGCTGCATGGGTTCCACGCCAATGTGTTCAGGACTGCAGCTTCTGTGTGCTACACTTTTCCAATTATTCCCCAGCTTTAAAAGAATCATGCCTTTGGGGACAATGTACATGACGGAAACTATTCTCCTCTGGATTGCTGTACTGTGTTTGCCAGCATCAACCGCACGCCCATTAATGCTAATGGGAGGGAGGGTGCGTCGCTTCACCCCATACATGCAGCGAAAGGCTTTCCCCAAAGGCAAGAATCTTAATTCCTTTCCTGAATAAATTCTTTGTGGAAATAGGAAACGCTGCCCCTGCACTGCAGGGGTGGATCGTGCGGATTAATGATACGCATTTACAAGTCGAACACCAACGAAAGAAAACCAGAAACAGGCTAAATGTTATTTAGGGCTCTTGCAATATTAATACTGCTTGTAAATAGGCTCTGTTGGTGGTTGGAAACCCCACAGCAAAAGAATGGAAAGACCACATGCTTAGGATACCGTAGAGACAAGAAGATGGAGTTATGAATTGTGAAGTGGTTAACATGGGAATAATAATATTATTTTATCTTGTAAGAACTGAATAGCTCAAAGATGCAGGGAGGGGAATGGGCATAATTTTCTGGGATCTAGGCATTCAGGGGAGACACATGAACACATGAAGCTGCCTTATACTGAATCAGACCCTTGGTCCATCAAAGTCAGTGTTGTCTACTCAGACTGGCACCTGCTCTCCAGGGACTCAGGCAGATCATCTACTTGCCTAGCCCCTTTAAAGGGAGATGCCGGGGATTGAACCTGGGACCTTCTGCATGCCAAGCAGATGCTCCACCACGGAGCCACAGCCCCTTCCCTGAAATAGGATACAAGCCCATTACTACAATAAGGTTTAATTTTTTCTCTCTTGTCAAGTCACATCTGACTTATGGAAACCTCTGGTGGCGTTTTCAAGGCAAGAGACATTCAGAGGTGGTTTGCCATTGCCTTCCTCCATGTCACAACCCTGGTATTCCTTGGAGGTCTCCCATCCAAATACTTGCTAAAGTCAATCCTGCTTAGTTTCTGAGATCTAATGAGATCAGGCTAGCCTGGGCTATCCAGATCAGGGCTGTTGGATTTATTTAGGTCACCTTAAAAAAAACTCTCTCTCTCTTAATTCCATGTTTGATCTTGTTGAACATATGAGATAGAATTGTGGGGCAAGGGACCCTTCTTACATTTTTTTTTTTGCTGGGCCCAGAAAAAGTGATAACTTGGAGTCTGAATATTTATAAAGTATTTGAAACACTTAGAAGTGTGTTTATCATCATCACTTGGAAAGCACTCTAAAGTATCATTATCATGATTTTATGTGAAGGAAGGATACGGCATGAAAAGTCCATTTAAGGACAGTTTAAAGCATGACGCCACCGCATGATAAGAGTGGGCAGGGTCACCAGCCAGGGCCAGGCAACGCTCATCCCTTTTGGTCTGAAACTTCTTCATGGGGCTACCAGGAATGCTGTGATCAGAAACCTATTGAGATGATCGTGCTAATTCAAGTTATTAGGACTTACTTCTCAGTGACTTGCAACAACTCATAGGCTGACTGCTGCTTTTTGAGTATCTGGGCTCCACAAACCTCTCTGACTGACAGATCTTTCATTGCTGCTGTGTTTATGATGGAGGGCAGAGGGGTTATTCCCATCCATCCTACAGCACCAAATAATGAGCTCGCATTCCAGGCCAGAGGAAACTGCCATGAAATAAAATGACCCCAAATTTCAACTTGCTCATCCTTTCTCATTCCTGCACCAGGAATGGAATGGATGAGAGCTTCTCCTCTGAGCGCACGAAGTTCTAGGGCTAAATTTGGCTTTGGCTGCGACACTCATCACTGCTCCATTAGCGTAAGGCTATCCAAAGACACCTCTGGGTAACCTGCCGGTATCAGATATTCATTATATGTCTAGAATTTGCTCTGCGATTGAAATAATAGAAGAGTTGCCATGACAGTAAGGATGCTGCATGCCAATCAGTAGCTCCCTCGACCTAAGGGACAGTGAGCAGAGCTTTCAGTCTTGCAGTCCAGGAATAGAGCCGGTCTGTCGTCAAAGCCAAACATAACACCATAAGCAGTATTAGTATGTTTGAATGTAAGAGCAAGAGAGGGATGCAAATTAAACATAATTAGCACTCTGGCTCAAAACCCAGCACTAGTAATTACCTCACCTCGATGCTACAGGTTGCTAGTGTTGTATAACAGTCCACTTCCCTTCAGTTCTGTGCATTAGCTTGACTAATGACTGCTGCTGAATCTGTGACCCAGCTCCTCTGAAAAATCATGGCATTGGAGGTTATTTGAAGCGAGGTAAGCCCTTTTAAGAGGTTATGGTTGCATACTCCGGGTCCTACATTTGATGCATTACACCCTCTAACCATTACACAGGAAGGTCAATAGATAAGGTTGCCAACCTCCAGGTACTAGCTGGAGATCTGCTATTACAACTGATCTCCAGCCGACAGAGATCAGTTCCCCTGGAGAAAATGGCTGCTTTGGCAATTGGACTCTATGGCATTGAAGTCCCTCCCCTCCCCAAACCTCGCCCTCCTCAGGCTCTGCCCCCAAAACCTCCCACCAGTGGCGAAGAGTGATCTGGCAAGCCTGACAATAGGTGACATTGTCATATGAAGAAGAAGAAGAGTTGGTTTTTATAAGCCGACTTTCTCTACCACTTAAGGCAGAATCAAACCGGCTTACAATCAACTTCCCTTCCCCTCCCCACAATAGACACCCTGTGTGGTAGGTGAGGCTGAGAGAGCATGACTTCCCCAAGGTCACCCAGTTGGCTTTGTGTGTAGGAGTGGAGAAACAAATCCAGTTCACCAGATTAGCCTCCGCCACTCATGTGAAGGAGTGGGGAATCAAACCCAGTTCTCCAGATCAGACTCCACCGCTCCAAATCACAGCTCTTAACCACTACACCACGCTGGCTCTCCCATGTGACCTCTGGGGTGAGAAATTCTTTATTAAAATATTCTCCTCACTAGAGCACTCTCAGATGTTGCAGTCATATATACAAGGTGTCTACACACATGCATAATGTGAAGGTGTCCCACCCATGCAGTTATGTGAACAACCATATTTATAGGCTTTGGTCTGTCTGACCTGACCTCTGGCTTTTTCAGGGTTTGTATTCACACATACAGAGGATTGTGGGTAGTGCACACCCCCATTACAAGTGGTTGGTGGGCTTCTGGTACACCTATTTGTACTGTCTGAAAAGCGCTAGGGATTCTGTTTCAGCAGTGTTGTTTGTAATAGCCCATTCAAACAGACAACTCATTGATCTATGCTATAGCATGTGAGTGATGACAGTGCCAACTAGGATCAAACCAAAATACCATCACCCCAGTTATGCCATCCTGATCACAGCCTATGCACAGGTCCCCTTCTTTTCAACAATGGATCCTCAAGTGGGGTACGGAGCATACACATGCACCTACACATGTACATGCACTCCGTTCAGGCCTTTGATTAAACATGAGAAGGTTGGGGCAGGGCCAGTAGAAGCAACACCACTTTTCCTCCCATCAGTACATTTATATCCATGCTTATGTCACCTTGGTTGTGATTCTCATTGTCTGTGTGGATACTGTTCATAGAGGCAGGTACAATAGGTGGACAGAAAGAAAGCTGCTTCTGAAAGACAAGCAGTGACAGAAGATCCCTTCCTTCCTCCTCTCTTTGACCATGTATGGACACACAAAGTCAGACCACTGCTCTATCAATATCAATATTGTTTATTCTGACAGGTAACAACTCTCTGTGGCCTCAGGAAGAAGCCTTTACCATCAACTACTACTTGATTGCCCTCACCTGGATGGCCCAGGCTAGCCTGATCTCGTCAGATCTCAGAAGCTAAGCAGGGTCAGCCCTGGTTAGTGTTTGGTTGGGAGACCACCAAGGAATACCAGGGCTGCTGTGGAGAGGAATGCACTGGCAAACCACCTCTGCTAGTCTCTTGCCATGAAAACCCCAAAAAGGGGTCACCATAAGTCGGCTGCGACTTGACAGCACTTTACACACCCACTACTTGATTATTTTAATAGGAGATGCCGGTAATTGAAACTGAGACCTTCCACATGCAAAGCAGGTGTTCTACCACTGAGCCGCAGTCATCCCCATTCATACCACCCTTCATACTTTGCCACAGGGCTCAGGCACCTGACTAGGAAAAAGTGAGCTAAGATTCTGTGAGGAGATTAATAATAACTATTGTTCTTCCTCTGAAGCTATTTTTATTTCAAACTAATTTTCCTTGTGGTGCTTTAGAAACGCTAAAACAAAGAAAGTTACTTTGGAAGCCATGAGTGGTTTAATCACTTCCTCAGGAATCTGTTGTTCTTTGTCAGACAAGTGATATTGGTGTGTGAAATGTATTTATTGCTGCAGGCTAGCTAATAAGATGAATAAAAATAGGATCAGAGGACTATATCTGCATTTTGTCAATCAAAGATTCATTATGGCTCTAAGTAAAGCCTCACGGAATCACTCGCATCATTTTTTATTTACAGAATTGTTTCTTAATCTTTCACTCGCTGGAAGTATTTTCAGCAGAGACTCGATAGTATATGTAAACCCCTAAAATAAGGCTTGGGTTTATTCTTCTCACAAACTGAAAAACAGAAACATCTACAACTAGTGATGGAGTTCAGAAATACCATCTTGGAATACCAATTTGCCCAGCTTGCGGTACTTGGCTGGAGCTTGAGGTGAACTGCCTTGCCTTGGGATGAGTCTGAATCTCGAAAGCTGTCTGGTTTGATTTGAATATCCCTGTGTCAATTACATTCCCCTCTTCTGCAAAATAAGTCTGTGGATCTTTACTTTTCCACCAGTTTCTCCTGTCTGTCTGTCTGTCAATCTACACACATGCCAATATGTTCTCATTATGTAACACATTTTTTCAGCTTCAGTTTTTGCACCAATTTTATATAAATGGTGTAAAAGCAGTAAAAAAAGTGTAAGGAAAAGAATCATCAACCACCACAAGGAAAAGGAAGTAAAACTGGTTACAGTGATGACATGATATATAAAAAGAAGCAAACGTGACCAAATTTGCTTTTCCCTATTTTTGCTACTGATAACCATCTTCTGCTTGTACTTTATATTAAGAATTGCATGAGCAAGTTTTTTTTAATTATTTTTAATCTGCATAGGAATGCATGTGCTCATTTGTACATAGCAAAAGAATAATGAAGAAAATGTAAAAAAAATCATTTTTAAAATGAGTGACAAAGCTTGTACATTCTTGAAGGAGGAGAATGTTTTTTAAAAATTCGGGAGCCACTAGGAAACACACTTCTAGCCCCAAAAACTTGTGTGTAGCCCGTACAAGATGATCTGCTTTTTATGTATTATTTTACAGAAAGGTAGGGTTGCCAGCTCCAGGTTAGAAAATACCTAGAGATTTTTGGGGTGGAATCTGAGGGCAGGGTTTGGTGAGGAGAGGAACTTCAATGCTATAGAGTCCAATTGTCAAAGCAACCATTTTCTCCAGGTGAACTGATCTCTATTGGCTGGAGATCAGTTGTAATGGCAGGAGTTCTCCAGCTAGTACCTTGAGGTTGGCAACCCTAAAGAAAGGGTGGATTGTAGGGTTACCAGCCTGGCACTCGTAAACTGGGAGAGCTTGTAGGGGTAGAACACTTGAACAAATCGTGCATGTAGGTTGAAAACCCAAGAACTGACATTACAACCATCCCAGCAACAAGCCCTCCTGTAAATGATTGTGATGGCAGTTGTGACTTTTTGAGATTTTTGACTGATTGATGGCAAGACTTGAATTTGTATTTTGCTTTTATGATATTACTGTTGGGGGACCTGTACAGATTTGTGGTGAGTGTCTCATTTTCCTCTCCTCCACTATTTCCCCTTGCCCTTTACTTTGGTTTCAACCCCGACCTTCCTCAGGAAGCTGTTTTCTCAGTCGATTGGAAACTGGGGTGCGGGGGGGGGGGTTCTTTTTCACTTTAGTTCTTTCTCGCTCTTTGCCAGCAGCCACTGGTATTTGGCTCCCAGAGGGAGAGGAGAGGGAGAAAGAAGCAGCAGTTACAAGAATCACTTGCTGCTGGGAGCTGTGCCATTGCTCCTCTACACACACACACACAACCCTCTTCTGCAGCAGAGGCTGGGGCATAGAGAAGGGGAGCACACTGAGGAAATGAGATAAGACTTCCCCCCCCGCCAAGAACAAAGAGGTAGCCATTCTCCAAGCCTCCCCCTTGCCATCGGAGCTCATTCACTGGCCAGGGTCATCAGTGTCTGCCCACTCGCCCGCCTTGCAGTGCCCCAAAAGTCATGGCACCAGGCTGTTTTTATTTTGCAAGGGTGGGAGAGACTACAACCATGCTTGCTATACAATATGATGGTTTAATGTTGCTACGATGGTATACTGGCATACCGGCATTTTTTTTTTTTTAAACAACCTCATTGTTAGGTTAGCCCTTAACTGTCATCAGCCAATCACAGAGCACTGACGAAATAGTGATCATTCCCCTACTATACTAGCGCTTCACTTGGGAACATCCCTCCCTGAACTTTTGTGGGATTGATGCAGGATGGATTCCACCAAGCGTTCACTTTTTGGCTCCCGGGATAAAAAAGCGTGAAACATGACAGGGGGACTGGCAAGACAAATCAGCCATGCGTTAATGGCCTAGATGACCCTGGAGGTCCCTTCCAACTCTATGATTCTATTATTCTAAGTCTCCCCATGATTGCTGCCAGGCCTGTCCCTATGAGGACTCCTTCAGAGGCCAAAATAGCTCTGGAAAGAGCCCTGCTCCCCCCCCCCCCCCGCTGCATTTTACTGATAGAAGCGCAACTGTTGTGATTGCCTGGCAACAGCCACAGAGAGCATTTGTTTCTTAAAGCTGCAGGCACTACTTGTATTATTTCAGAGTTTTTAACTCCTCAGTGTTGTTGTTTTTTAAGATTTCAGGTTTTTCTGTAAACCTGGGACTTTTCTCAAAGGCCTGTCTGATCTATTCATGGCTCCAGTCTCTGAATTTAAGTATCCACAGAAATGGCAATGTTGGCAAATAGATATATTGGTTCATACCATTACTAATACCTATTTCCATTTAGAACAAACATCACCCTATATGTGTATCTGTTTGTGAATGTGAAATTGAAATTGATACAGTTGCTATCCTATTAGCTTTGGATTCACATTTATTGAAAGGCGCCACGGGAAGTTTGGCGGAGAATGGTGCCATCTTTCATTGTAGATTATTGGCTGCCACCAGCTATATTCCACCATAAAAAGAAGAGAAATCAAGGTACTACCTTTGAGATGCTTTTACAGCAGCCAATATATTAATTCTCTCACAGAGATGGGGAATCTGAAATTCACACTCTGGGTAGACACACGTGTGAGAGAGACTCAATCCTCTGGGACCTCTGAGTCCATTAGAATTTTAAAGCGACAGTATTGTTATTGCCTCAGTAAAGCTTCTGGCTGTGTCCCCAATGAACTTAGTAGATATAAAAAAGAAAATAATAGACTCCCGCTGTCTTGTGGCAGTACATTGCCTAAGGACCTTGAAGATCGATTCGAACAAACCTAAAGGGTTATATCACAGTGAAACTTTAATTACGTATTCACAGGTTTATACAGCAGGGACTGCTTGTGTACATGGTTAATGGAGGGAAAATTTGACCCATTTTAAAGTAATCAATGAGGCAAAAAAAAAGTTTTAAGAGACTCAAAGCAGCAGGTATTAGTCTTGTTTTCAGAAACTTTAGGATGTACCCTCTGCAGTACATGAAAGGAAGAGGAGGAGACATTCAAATTTTAAAAGAAATTGGAGGTTCTGTCCAGATTCTTCCCTACATGTACCATTGGGGAGGCAGAGCATTCCCATGAGTGCATCTCTGGGCTTGCACATGAGGAGGGACAGGCGGTAGTTGGAGAAGAAGAGAATGTGACAGGGACTGTGTATATTTTAGTAGATCTATGTATTGTCCAGTCATATGGAAGAAGAAGAAGAAGAACATAAGAAAGGCCCTGCTGGATCAGACCAAGGCCCATCAAGTCCAGCAGTCTGTTCACACAGGGTCCAACCAGTTGGTTTTTATAGGCTGACTTTCTCCATCACTTAAGGAAGAATCAAACCAGCTTACAATCACCTTCCCTGTAAGGTAGGTGGGGCTGAGAGAGTGTCACTAGCCCAAGGTCACCCAGTTGGCTTCATATGTAGGAGTGGGGAAACAAATCTGGTTCTCCAGATCAGAGTCCACCGCTCCAGATCAGAGTCCCCACTCAGTCCAAAAGCTTACTTACAAGTCAGATGGTGTGGGGTTTATTTCCAAGTAAGCGAAGATATGATTACAACCTCCCTCTTATACTTTTAGCTGAATGAACAGGTAGATCAGTAGTTTTCAAACTGTATTTTCTGACAGCTGTTTCTTGGTGAGAAGATCAGTAGTGTCCGATAAACTGTTCCAAAATACTTTCCCACAAATTCTGATTTTATTTCCCTCCAAGGCACAGCTATAAGCTCTAGGAGATGGTGGTTATATCCCCACTCAGCCCAAAAGCTGACTGGATATTCTTGAACAAGTCATTCTTTTTCTCAGCCTAGCCTACTTTATACAGGAGTCGGCCAGGCCCCGGGGCGGGGCCTGTCCATCTCTTGTGGCAGTTTGGCATGAGGCTGGATCCAGTTTGAAGAAAGCCATCCTGTGTGCCCCCTTTTCCCCCACTATGAGGATCCCAATAAGGGATTTTGGGGGAGGCCTGGATATGTATTGGAACAAGCCCAACTCTGGGGGCTGCCAGGGACAAGCCCAGTCAGGGGCTGTCAAGGGACTTGCCCAGCTTGGGGGCAAGTGGGTATGGCCTTCTTCCAAGTGGCAGGGAACCACACAGTGGGCTTCCGTCCATGTGGGTTCATATACTGCCATCTCTGTTGCTCCCAGCAAGGGGGCTGGGAGGGTTGCCACATCAGCCTACACCAGGTGGGTCAATGTGAAGGATCACGCCCCAATGCCATGCCAATGCCTATTGCTGTAACAATAAAGTTGTGGCCATTTCATCCACCTACTGTCTCTGTGCTTTATTGCAAATCAGGTCTGGGGAACGTTAGGGGAGGTTCAGCCACTGGGGGGGGGGTCTGGTACAGGGAGTCACAGGGAGTCACAGGGGCCTTGGCCCAGCTCCCCATAAGCACTAGGCCAGCAGTGGAGAAGGGAAAATCATACATACTACCTTGAGTTTCTTGAAGAAAGGACAGGATAAACATAAGGAAGGAAGGAAGGAAGGAAGGAAGGAAGGAAGGAAGGAAGGAAGGAAGGAAGGAAGGAAGGAAGAAAGAAAGAAAGAAAGAAAGAAAGAAAGAAAGAAAGAAAGAAAGAAAGAAAGAAAGAAAGAAAGAAAGAAAGAAAGAAAAAGAAAGAAAGAAAGAAAGAAAGAAAAGTTAGATGCCCTTTCAGCATGTGCGATGATGGGGAGATCCAACAGGTTGGCCAGCATTCCATATTAACTGAAATATGGGTCATAAAACATCTGCTTCTCCAGAATCTTGTACCATACACAAAGGATTCATGGTAAATGTGCACGGTTACCTCAACAGTGATATTGATGTTGAAAGGGTTCCCTGAAAGTACATGGTATGAAAACCACTAGACTATACTTTCAGATTTTCAAAGAGTATTGCTTGAATCTCTATGATTGACTGTAAATAATCCTCACCTTATGTCATTAAAAGACTCATCATGTGATGGCATCAAATTTTTACTAACGGATAGGATACCTTCTGTGTCCGAACACGTGGCAGAAATCCTGGCGATTGTTCTCAAAAACAAAATAAAGGGTAAAGAAACAAATCAATAATAAAATCAACTAAGGCAATCTATAGATTCTGGGAAAGAATACATAAATGGGTGCTGGTGACAGAGGTGCTGGACATTAAGTCGTGGTTTTTTCCACTTGTCACACGGGAGAACATATTATTATAGCATCTCACACCAATGAGTTTTAAATTGATGGTTAAGTTTTAGTTATACTATTGAATTGTGAGTATGGAGTAGGGAGATTCATGTATTTTTATGATGACTATTTTATTATCATGCCATTAAAGGTGACTGAAACTGATTGACTGTTCATGGGATCATAGTATCTGAGCCATGTCACCACCTCGGTGTTTGAGTTTAGAGAACATAAATTCTGCTATTCATGATTATCTTCCAGGTTCAGTTCAAAGTACAATTTATTTTTATATGCATCTTCCCTTTCCTCTGAGCCCAAACATCAGTTTAGCCTTAAGCAAACAGAAAATAAGCTAGGCTGAAAGGCAGTGACTTCCCAAGAACAGAAATCAAGTGACACCTTTAAGACCAATCTTAAAGCTGCCATTTGGTTTTTTTACTTTGCTGCAATTGACTGACATGGCTACTATTTTGAAATTATTTCCCGGAATGGTGACCTTTGTTGCTGAGCAGGATATTGACCCTATATTTAACAAACAACGTAAGAAAGACCATGCTGGATCAGACCAAGGCCCATCAAGTCCAGCAGTTTTTTCACACATTGGTCGACCAGGTGCTTCTAGGAAGCCCACAAACAAGACAACAGCAGCAGCATTTTCCAGTACCTAATATAATAGGCATGCTCCTCTGATCCTGGAGATCTGATCCATTTTTACTAGTAGCCATGATACCCCTGTCCTCCATGAACATGTCCACTCCTCTTAAAGCCTTCTAACTTGGCAGCCATCACCACATCCTGGGCCAGGGAGTTCCACAATTTAAGTATGCATTGTGTAAAGAAATACTTATTTTTATCTGTTTTGAATCTCTCATCCTCCAGCTTCAGCAGATGACCCTGAGTTCTAGTAAGCTAGAGCTATACACTTCGGCCATTATACCACATTGGGTCTCAAGTTTAGCCTCATAATACCCTAGTCTAAATCCTTGGGTCTAACAAATTTAAAAAGAGACTGTCTTCTAGCCTATGTTTCATTGTGATCAACCAAAGTCTTCTTGAATTTTCCAGGAAAGGGCTACCAGCTGTAAATTAGAATTACATGCTAAAATAGAACACATTGGTGTGTTTGCTGTCCTGTTTTTTAGCTGAACATCTTCTGCTATCATTAGAAGAACCTTTGGGACAGGCTGTTCAATCATGTCATGCTGTGTTATGCTTTGACACAGTTTTGAAATATGTTCTCTATCAGCTGTGCTGCTTTGATGCACAGCAGAAACTTAAAGGAATTCATCCCTGCTCATCCCCACAGGTATTCTGACTGAAGATCCTGGAGAACTGTAACTGTTAAATTTGGTCATCCAACATGCTTAAATCCAGTGAAATAAATGGGTGAACTCGATAATGGATTAAAACTTAACTACATTGGTTTATGACCTCTGCCTTTAGCATATGGTTATCTGCCCTGACCTAGATAGCCCAGGCTAGTCTGATCTCATCAGATCTCAGAAACTAAGCAGGGTCGACCCTGGCTAGTATTTGGATAGCAAAATAAATGAACAAATCTACCCTGAACCTTTGGAAGGGTAACTTGAAAAAAAAAAGTAATCTCATACATTTCAGGTCCATAATGGTTGTCCAGATTACCCTACAATACTTAAAATAATGAAGAAACAATAAAACCAGTGGCTGTCCAGTTTATGACCTGGATCTAACAAATATGCACAGGGTAGGAAAGGAGCTAAGTTCAGTGGTAGAGCATTTGTCTTTCATGTACAGTGTCATCAGGGCTAGACAATATCCCTGACTAAGAGCTTGGGGGGCTACTGCCAGCCAGAATAGACAATTATGGCTGAATATACCAATGGTCTAATTCAGCATAAGGCAACATTTGTTCTGTGGATCCAGGAGGGCAAATGACCAAATGACAAAGGAAAACAGAACTTGGCACCGTGCACTCTGATGATGACTTTGACCATTTTGAAAGATGTTTTCCATCAGCTGTGCTTAAGGTTGCCAGATCCCTGTTTGCCACCACTGGGAGGTTTTATGGGCAGAGACTGAGGAAGGCAGGGTTTGGGGGGGGGGGGGGAAGGGACTTCAATGCTATAGAGTCCAATGGCCCAAGCTTCCATTTTCTCCAGGTGAACTGCTCTCTATCCACTGGAGATCAGTTGTAATAGCAGGAGATCTCCAGCTAGTACCTGGAGGTTGGCAACCCTAGCTGTGCTGCTTGAAGGAATTCATCCCTACAGATCCCCACAGGTACTCTAAAGGCAGAAACTCTTATTTCCATTCTTGTAATTCGTTTAATTACTACGGAGGTCACCACTTGCCTGAAAAGCATAATGCAAATACCAAAAAAATCTTTTTTATTATTAAAACAATGCTACCCCCTACTTGTTTCTGGTGATGCTATCTTGATGAGCAATCTGCTATCTTAATTATTTCTTTGTTGCCAGGGTGGATGGGATGGTAAGGCCTAATTGTTAGTCCGTTCTCTTTCAAAGTCCATTCATTGTAAAAACGTTTAATACATTTTTATCTTTTTTACCATATGGCCTTATCCACAGTTTGAAGCATAAAGACAAAGGCATTTAGCTCTGCTGCCTGTCAGGCGCTAGAGAGGTTTAGATGCATTTAAAATAAAAAGGATTACATACTAAAATAAGTTCATTGTTATGCGCAAAGATGGCAGCAGCATCTTTTTAAAGTATTAAAGTATTCAAATGGTGACCTACATATATTGGTACATGTGTGAAATCTGGTCCATGACAACCTCTTTTTGTTCCACACATTTGATAAAATCATCGAACCCTAAAGTTTCATTACAAACAGTGCAATGCCGTATAGTGTTATCCAGTATAAATCCACTGATGTAAACAGGGGCATCTTCCAGACAATGCAAACCATGACCAAATTGTGGTTTAATCTTGAGTTGTGGATGTAGCCCAGATCTGTGTAGATGCAGATTCAGTTCCACTGGAGCTAGGGTTGCAAGGTCCCCACTTACCACTGGTGGGAGCTTCCTTTTGGTTGTGGTGGTGGTGGGAGCAATTTGTCCCTTCCGGGTTTACCCCGGAAGTGACAGGGGCACTGCCTGAGGGGCTTTAGCATGCACCTCAAAAAAAAAAAACACTGTGGAAACCATAGAGTTTCGGAGTAATGTGCTAGAGAGTCCCCATCATGCTGGGGCAAACCCAGAAGGGGCATTATTTTGCTTTGCATTGCTGTGTGCATGGGTGGATCATTGCCCCTTCAGCTGGCCTGTTTCTGCCTGCCAGCCAGCTGAAGGATTGTGGGTAGGCCTGTTAACTGGTGGGCAGGCCTGTTAACTGGTGGGCAATTGCCCGCCATTAATGGGCAAATGGGAACCCTAACTGGAGCATTTCTGTAGATAAAAAGATTCTGACCACAAATCATGACTTTCTCACCTCCCTCTGAAGCCCCAAATGCCCCTGTTCCTAGCAGAGGAGAGCATGGGGGGGGGGGGGCAGCAGGAAGAGGAAGGTGAGAAAGTTGTGCTGTTTGGGTGGAAATACTTCTGAGGTGGATGCTGCCCTTATCCTAGAAATCCACTCATGAAATTTTGAACTCTTTTTCCAGCTGAAAAGTCTTTTCTCCAGCATGTGGATTTTCAATTAGGGGAAGAGCCACTGAAACTGGAGGGAGGCCCTTCAGGCTAGAGGGAAGCTCCTTGGAGGATGGTAGGATCCACCCCTCTGCCTGCAAAAGCACTCTGGTGGATCCAAGCCAGAGAATGGGGCGAAATAGTCCATTTTTTTAGCCATTGGTATTCTGGTGAGGTTCAGAAATTTCTGCTTCCAATTTTTAAAATCCTCCTAAATAGTATTTTAGTTTGTGTTATATCTTGCCTGAAATCTGTAAATTTAACAAAAGAGGATGTATTATACCAAAAGTTTAATCCTTACTGGGATAAGCATTTCAACTAATCTTTTAAAGCATCCCAGTGATTACCCAATCATTATCTCATATACAGAGTTAACACAGAGATGTCATAGCAATATTGGAGACCTAAATCACCTTTGATTTTTGAAGAATACACATTAAAGAGCACGTTGAGATTATGCCGATAGAACGAGATAGATTTACTTGGCATTCTCAAGTAGATTATGTCCCTAGTGTTCAAAAATAAATATTCTAATGCCTCACTTACCAAGGATCTTAACATGTCATTCTTTAATAACTGGGAAGGTTTGCTGTTTGTTCTTTGGATAAGAATATTACAATGCTGGTTGAAGCTTAAACACAGTTGAAAGCCATGCATTGTACTGAAACAAATGAATGAATGAGATTATTTCATTTCAAATATGCTTCTCGATTTAGAACAATAAAGAGTGCAAATGTTGTTCATTCGTTTAACTTCTGAGTCCAATGCCCCGAAGTAGGTCATTGCAAAAAATGTGCATAGTCAAGTTAATCTATACGAATCTATTGGATTCAACCCTATCAGGCTTCACAGAGTTCTGAACTAATCAGTCACAGAATAAGTTGCCACTTCTGGCCTTTGAAAACTGTGCTCTACAAGGCCTTCTTTAAATGGAAGGGTGGTGTAATGTAGTGTAGACATGGGACAGGGAAACCCATGTTCAAATCCTCATTCCATTATGAATCTTACCTTATCTCTCGTCCACCCCTATTTCTCATGGTTGTTGTGAAGATGAAAGGGGGTAGACACCATATATGGGGAAAACACCTCCTTACATAGCCAATGTAAACCCAATTGCCCATACTTGACTGGAGTTGGAAAAGGAGCACCCGCACAGTTGTGTGAAAAGAGGAGATCACAAAGCTGCCGCATTCCTTCCATTTCTTCTCTTCCACCCTGTACCCCCATTCACTCCCATGCTTTTAGCTTGTTCCCAGGCACCAGCATTGCAGAAGACAATGGGCATGGTGCGTGCTCATTGTCTCATAGCCCTACACTGCTGGTAGCTTGTACAGCTGTGGTTGTGGATCCCCAAAGGCAGAGTAAATCCAAAAGTAGATCGCACTTGAAACAAGCTTGAGAACCATTTTGATTTTAAAAATTAGCATACATAAGAATCTATCAGCTACTGCAGATACAGAATGCTCCTATATGTAGATCCCAAAAAAATTAATGTGATGTAGACTTGAGAAGAGTTAATAAAGATTTTCTCTTCAGATATTCTTTAATCTTTTTACAATTAAGGCAGGGATTTTTAATTGCAAAGTCCTCTGGGGTTTCTGATGGGGAAATTTTAATATTTCAATATATAAATGATGTATCATCTGTCATATCCACAACAGTGGCATGAGGAGATTTTTCACTCATATTCTCTTAATGTTTTTAATTTTCATTTTTTTTAATGAATTATTGCTTAATATTACCAGGACAGACTTGCAAATAAGCCCAAAGTAGCCCATTTCCCCCCAAATATAACATACCTATGTTATGATTTTATGTCATTACAAAACTGAACAACTTTTTTTTAAAAAATGAAATGTTTGTAATCATTATAGTAAACTCTCTTGTGGATCTACACAATTGACAGACAGGCTATTCACTGAATAGTAAATCTTTTTTTTTTTTTTAAGTTGCATGACACTAAGGGCACTTTTACACAGCCCAAATAATCCACTTTCAATCCACTTTCAGTGCACCTTAACTATCGTTTGCAAGTGGATTTTGCCAGTTCACACAGTAAAATCCACCTTCAAAGTGCATTGAAAGTGGATTGAAAGTGCATTATTTGGGCTGTGTGAAAGTCACCTATGTCTCAGTTGTCCTATAGATTGCACAAGTGATAGTCTATTGCATATCGGGAAAATATGGCCCCTACATCCCCCACCCCACCCCTGACCTGGACGGCCCAGGCTAGCCTGATCTCGTCAGATCTCAGAAGCTAAGCAGGGTCAGTCCTGGTTAGTATTTGGATGGGAGACCACCAAGGAATACCAGGGTTGCTGTGCAGAGGAAGGCATAGGCAAACCACCTTTGTTAGTCTCTTGCTATGAAAACCCCCAAAAAGGGCAAGAGTCCAGTAGCACCTTAAAGACTAACAAAAATATTTTCTGGCAGGGTATGAGCTTTCGTGAGCCACAGCTCACTTCTTCAGATACAGCTAGAATGTGAATCCATCTGTCTTTAAGTAGAGGAGAGTAAATTCAGACAAGCATTAGTATGTAAATGCTAACAGTATGTGAATGTGAATAGCAGGCGTGATGGGATTAGGTGTGGTATGCAGAAGAGTCTGTGATGTCCAGGGGAGAGATGGGTGTGGAGAAATCAGCATTGGTAATGAGCCATGAATGCTCAAAAAAGGGGTCGCCATAAGTCGGCTGCGACTTGACGGCACTTTACACACACACACATCCCCCCCACTAAGATCCATGTGTTTTTTGCACCCAAAGATCCTCTGGTCTAGTGAAGTCGGAGGCCTGGATGAACCCATCTTTCTGATATCAAGTCAGAGTCTCTTGATTAAGGCATGTATTTCCCCAGGCACCTTCGAGAGAAAGTAGTTTGGCTGCCACGAGAGGTCAGGGGCATATTAAACAAGGCACTTTTGTGTGTGTTCCTCCAAGACTCCTCTTAGCCTGGCAATAAGTAACAATCTCACATTTACAGAACAATAATCTGCCTTCTCAGGATCTCTACCTGAATGCAGACTTCTCTGGATTCTTAATCAAGTATGCAGGAATTGTCAACTATGCATCTCCTGACCATTGTCAGCAGCTATGAGTCACATTTCTCTCCCAGTTAGCTCGATCTTTTGCAGCTGGACACATCTTCCCATTACATTATTTAGGTGAATCCCTTTATTCGTACTCCTCACAAAAGAAAATCCGATTATCCCATGGCTTCTCAGATTCTGATCTTTTCAAAAATGGGGTCTCAGATCCTGAAGTTCCACACTGCCACAATACAACCTCATTCCCTCCAATGAGATCCTACATTTTGGCCCAATGGCATCAAGGATCCTAATTCTGCACCATTTTTGGCCAGTGGCTCTGCTTCTTTGGGTATTGAGACTGGGAAGGCCTGTTTTTAGGGTTGCCAACCTCCAAGCAGTTTACCTCCTGCAATTACAACTGATTTCCAGGTGAATGAGATCAGTTCACCTGAAGAAAATGGCCACTTTGGCAACTTGGCTCTATGGCATTGAAGTCCCTCTCCTCTCCAAATGCCACCCTCCTCAGGCTACACCCCCAAAATCTCCAGATATTTCCCAGTCCAGAGCTGGCAATCCTAACTGTTTTGCAATGGTTTTGGTCCTATCTGGAAGGTAAGTTTTAGAAACTGATGCTGGGTATTACTTCTTGGCCCCTTGGCCTTTGGCCAGTGAATCCCACAAGGCACCATCTTGCCCCCTAAGCTTTTCAACATCTACATGAAACCACTGGGTGAGGTCATCTAGAGATTTGGTCTGGGTTGTCATGAAAATGCAAATGGCACTCGGTCCTTATTACTGTAGAAAGTGTTAAATGAATGAATGGAATGATCCAGTAATTTAGTGATGCCAAAGATGGGAAATATGATTCCCATAAGGCTGTGTGAAAATGTGCACACACAATGTTGATAATAGACAAAACCAAGTGGTAAGAATTTTAAAACAGGTTTAATTATAAATAATGAACTGACTGGTTTTCTCGCTCTATATTTAAACAATTGGCTGTGGAGCATAGCACTGATAAGCTTGGAGGTGGGAACTTACAATTCCCATTGGGCTGCGTAAGAATGTTCATACATGAAATGCTTCTGATAGCAACTGCACTGTACTGTTTGAATATGTGGAAAGTATCCTGCTGAGCAGGCTTGAACACTGCATAAAGAGACGAACTGCCTGAAGAAAAATGGGCTTTCGGAGTGCAACTGGTGAGCAGAACATGAGCCAAGTGGGGAGTTACTCAAGCATTCCTAATACATACACACAGCAGTCTAAATATGGAAATAAAATTAAAAAAAACAACAGTGGAGGATTCTTAGTGGGCGTATTCCACTTTGGAGCGAAGACCAGGTAATTTGGAACTTCAGAATCGCGAGAAATGTTTGGCTAAGTAGAAATATGAAAGCATCCCTAAACCAATTACGTTCCTTTATATCATTTAGGGTAATATTTTTAATAAAAAATGAATGTAAACCTAGCCACAGGCAAATCTTATTTTAAGTTACCATTATCTTAACTATATGATTCATTACTTTGATTAATTAGACTAAAGGCACATGCATGTAACTTTAGTTTGTGAGCTGTACTAATGAGACAATGTTTTCTTTAAAGATTCCATATTATCTACTTGCAATATTCTTAAGAAACCCAGGCAAGTAGTGATTGATCTAAATCTGGAGATTTTATTATGAATATATAAAACAAATGTCAATGAAGATTAACTTATTTTGTCCAGTTATGTCATCCTTCCCATAGAACTCAAAATGGCACACAGAGGGTTCCCCATTAAGATGCTGTTGAGTTCCATTCCTAATGAGCACAAAATGCCGATCAGTGCAATTCTTAGCAGATTCACCCTTCCAAGTCCATGGAAGTTAGAAAGGTGCATGTCTGCTGGAGATTGCACAGTGAATAACTGAGGGTCACTGGGAGAGTGCCCTGACCTGGATAGCCCCAGGATAGACCAATCTCATGAGATCTCAGAAGCTAAGCAGGGTCGGCTCTGGTTAGTACTTGGATGAGAGACCACCATGGAAATCTGGGGTTGCTATACAGAGGCAGGAAATGGCAAACCATCTCTGAATGTCTCTTGCCTTGAAAACCTTACAGGGTTGCCATACGTCAGCCGTTACTTGATGGCACTTTCTACGACAACTGAGGGAGTTATGCTTTCTTATATCCTGAAAGCAGAACTGTTTCTAAAAGGTGGGAAGTGCCAAAAGTGAAGAAGAGAGGACATCCAAGGTATCTATAAGTAACACCCATTTACAAATATTCATAGGGGAATCTTCATAAAAGACGTAAGATTTATAATGGAAAATGCAAGAAGAAAACAATCTGAACAGGTGTATGTTTATCATGCAGAAGCAAAATGTAGAAAACAGCAGCGTGACAGAGTTTGTTGAGTGAGTTGCTGGAGCACACATCGCAACAGCCAGAGCCCTGCCAAACACCTCCACAGTTTTGTTACAGGCAATGTAATACTCATATATCACTGTTGTTCGGCCAGAGATTACAGGTGAGAGAAAAGTTGAGATCATTACGTGATGGGCTGTAACAATGGAAAAGTCTTTGTTCAAAATCCTTTTCAGATGTTATGTCCACATGTGTGGGAAGCCCAGACAGCATATTGTTTTCAAATACAGGGAAAAGTGTATCACAACATAGCAAACCTGGAGCCAAAGGGAACAACCTGTGCCATTGTAAACAATGTTTGGTTTTTTCAAAAGGTTCTGTTTAATGAGGATGTAACCAAGAAGAAAGGTGCAAAATAAACTGTGAAGTTTTCCTTAAAAAACCCCCCAAAACACAGGTATCCCATATGTATAATATATTCCCAGTCACAACTAATTCCCATTGGATCAAAACATAATGTAGAGCTTTGCAGTTATACTGAAGCTTGCCGCATTGTTTTTCTTGGTGCTCACAGTTTGGTACTAACAGATGATACAGATGGATGCAACCTGGCCTTAGCATATGTGAGCACTGCAGAAATGTACTCTGCGGAGACTTCTCAAAGTGGTAAACTGCAAAGAAGGTTGCCATTCAATTCTGGTCAATTTCACCAGGCCAAAACAACCACCACGAAATATATTTGTGGTTTTGTGTGTGTGCCCCCTCGAGTCTCTCTCTCCCTGGTTTGAGGGGGGGCTTCAGTTAGGTGTCCTCAGGTTTTCCATCATTCATAAGATCGGTTAGGTCTATTTTGATGCTTGCTCAAAACTGGTTTTCAAATGGTGACTTAAAGAATGCATTTGCCTGGTCCCGAGTCCGATGCAAAAGGGGAAATTCCACCCCCTCCTGATCATTATGCATAGCTAGCTGCCTCTGTCCCTTTCCATGGTTTGCAAACTCCCAGGTGTCAGGTGTTGCTTTGCATGGTTGCAAACGTGTTGCTTTGCATGGTTGTGTTGCTTTGCAGTTGTGTTGCTTTGCAGTTGTGTTGCTTTGCAAACTTCTTCGCACCTGCCCCGCCCTTGCTCCCCGCAGCTCAGCTGTTTGTCGGGGCTGGGAGCTTTGTGCGTGGGCGGCAAGCTCTGCTCAGAGATGCACAATAAGGGTGGGGGGACCCCTTTCGGGGCCCATATCTCAGCCCCCCCTGACCCAATCTCTACAAAACTTGGGGGGTCTTGCAAGAAGGGTCCTTTGAAGCTCCGCTGAAAGTTTGGGACCTCTACCCCCAAAAATCCCCCCCGGAGCCACGGAAAGTCGCAGTTGTGTTTTTAATGGCTTTATTCGGCTGAATTTTTTTCCCGAACTTTGAATTCGCGCCGAATTGCACGGACCCGAAGCGGGGAACTTCGGACTTCGGCATATCCCGAATCCAGACGGGCTGAATTCGGCCGAATCCGAACTATACCAAAAAAATTTTTTCAACAGCCCTAGTAGAAACAAATCCAGAGATGGAGCCATAAAGAGATAAAATAGATATTTCTACTCACCTAAGAAAACGTCCAGTTTTGCAGAAAAAATCTGAAATCTAAAACAAAAAAACAAAAAAAACCCCAAAATATTGGGGATTAATTCCTCCAAATAATAAAAGCTGCATCTGTAGCTTAACAAGCAAATGCCATCTGGGATCTGTGGCTGTTGTTAGGCAACCACAACATTATCAGCAGCCTTCAAGCTAGGGTTGCCAGGTCCCTCTTGGCTACCGGTGGGAGGATTTTGTGGCAGAGCCTGAGGAGGGTGAGGCTTGGGGAGGGGAGGGACTTCAATGCCATAGAGTCCAATTTCCAAAGCGGCCATTTTCTCCAGGTGAAGGGATCTCTATCGGCTGGAGATCAGTTGTAATAGCAGGAGATTACCAGCTATTACCTGGAGGTTGGGAACCCTACTTCAAGCCTAGATTTCTGGTAGTAGAGGGCAGGGGAAGAGCTGTTTTAGCCTTTGAAGGAGGACTCATTGGGGGAAGTCCTGGGTTGGGAAATATTTGGAGATTTTGGGGGTGAAGCCTGAGGAGGGCGAGTTTTGAGGAGGGAAGGGACCTCAGTAGGCCATTTATACCGGGGAACTGATGTGGATCATCTGGAGATTAACTGTAATAGCAGGAGATCTGTAGGTGCCACTTGGAGGTTGGCAACCCTACCTTAGGCCACTCACAGATGCTCAGCCTAACCTACATGACAGGATTGTTGTAAGTTTATAGGGTGGAGAGGAGAGTGATGTAAACCACTTTGGGTTGCCACTGGGGAGAAAAAACAGAGTACAAATGAAGCAAATGAATAATAAACTGGGACAGATTTAAAAAAAGAGGTTGGCTAGGGGTGGTAAGAAGAGAAGGAAATAGAGAAAAGTGATGATATGGGGGCTGCCAGGAGGAAGGGAAGAGGACATATGTTTGGGGAGGGGTATGTAGGGGGAAATTAGGTTTCTCTTGCAAGTCCTTGTGGGTTCTTCACTGTGCAATTAGGCTGGGTCTGGTGGCTAGCACTACCCAACTGGGACCATACAACCAGCCAGCATCACTTCACTGTAGCAGACTTTTTCCTGGGAGAGTCTACCATGGGGAGGGAATTGGGAAATACTAAAGACATGGGAGCAGATAAAGGTAAATTGGCTGGTGGGTGGAAACGACAGAAGTAGGTAGGAAAAGTGGAGAGCCTAGGGGGGCTGTTAGACAAGGGAAAGAGGAAATCATGGACAAGGGTAAAAATGATGTGTCCACCATGTGACATTATGGGTCTCCCACTTGTGAATATGTGTGTCTGCATGCACACAAAAGAGGAAGAAAAAATAGGGCTACGCCATCAAACCAAAAAAGACCCCAAAAAAGATGCCAGGTGACCGCTTTATTGTCACATCAAACCTCTATGTATTTTGCTGTACAAGCTTCACCAGGGGGAGCTGAACTCAATTGCTGTAGAAAGGTTCAGCACAAAGGAACTCTGATCCCCCTGATGAAGCAAAACATGTAGGGGTTTTGCATGGCTATAAAGCTGTCACCTGGCATCTTTTCCCCTCTTTTCTGTGTACACATACACACATACCATGGTTTTCAATGCAATGAAAAATCACTGTAACTGCACGGTGAGCTTCTTTACACGAATTATTTGCAGATCCTTTCCAAGAGGCTAGCATGCCACCGTTTGGATGTGTGAATCAGGTCCAACTGCTTCACTGCATTTTTACACTCTAACTCACACTTCAGATGCCTGACAGATTCAGAGAGCTTTGTAAAGAGAATAATTGGACTGGGAATAGAGTTGGCATGGTTCCTTGGGTAGAAATTCAAATGAGATTGCCTTAGATCTTTTTGTTAGAACCAAGAACATTTTGCATTGCAACTGGCCTGTCATGTCATGACCATGTCTGTGAGTCTGATGCAGCTCCCAGGTGGTGGCTGGAGATCTCCTGCTATTGCAACGGATGTCCAGGCAACAGAGATCAGTTCCCCTGGAAAAAATGGCCACTTTGAAAGGTGGATTCTAGGGCATTATACCCCACTGATACAGTTGCCAACCTCCAGGTGGTTGCTGGAGGTCTCCTGCTATTACAACTGATCTCCAGGTGACAGAGATCAATTCACTTGGAGAAAATGGCAGCTTTGGAAGGTGTACTCTATGGCATTTATGCCCCTCCCTTCCCCAAACCCCTCCCTCCTCAGGCTCTGTTACCAAAACTGCTCTTTGATTGGGGAAATTAGCATGAGCAGTGGCACTAATTTATTTATATAGCGGAATCACCCAATGTATATCAGGGTTGTTTTCAGTGAATCTCAGAATAACGACAGACCAAGGATTTCCAGATTAAAAGTGTTTATATTCATTCAATTAGTGTTGCAAATACATACATACAAGAAACTAGGAATAAAAAGGAGGTAGGACTAGAGACGTTTCTCAAGTGAGAGGATGTTGTTGATTGGGTAATACGTTACCGATCTAGAAGTGGAGATGTCCAAAATCCGTGGCTTATAGGTACAAAATAAAATATAGTGGGGGATGGGAGAGGGATGTATGGGAGCCTTGAGCCAGCCAAGTCACCAGAGGGGGGTGGTGGAGCTCCACAAAACTCAACACACATGGTAAAAGGAGGGAGAGGTAGGACAGAACCAAACTGCCTTGTCAGGGAGGGAAAAATTTACCCTTCTCTGGGGGTGGGGGTGGGGTTGAGATTCCCCAGATGGCTCCTATCTAAAGCAATAGGGATCAAAGACTTCGGCTACAGAGATCGGGCAGAGTGACAATTTGTAAACTAAGCTGGCACCAATGATTTGCACATCCCCGGGATGGCTTGACTCGATCTTCTCATGTTCACAATGCCTCAGGAGGGTGTGAATCTCTACACTCCAGGGATGCGGCAGAGGAGTTCTTCCTAGCTGTTAATGCAGATTGTGGCGGATGTTTTTCTTACAGGATACTGGGGGGGGGGGAACGGCAGGAGAGGGCGATGTGATGCTCTCGCTTTGGTGTTATGGCTTCCCTTTGGATCAGGAGACAATCAGGATCATGGCTTCCCTTTGGATGGTTCTGAAGGGGTGACCCGGTCTCTTGTCCTGGACAGCCTGGTAATGCAGCAGAGAGCTAGCCCAGAGTGGCGGGCTATTAACGCTTAGACAGTACAGTGAGTCTCTGAGGTAGTTGCCAAGACCAGGGCGGGAGGTCAGGCAGCGCATGTGGCAACAGCTCCACCCCCAAATTCTCCAGGTATTCGCCAACCTGGAGCTGGAAACCCTATTTACATTTTGGTTCCCACTTGGGTGACAAGTGAGGTATAAGTGATCTAAACTCTTAAAAATAAGAGGTAGATCCATGGGTTTTCATGCGTTAATCAGTTTTTGCAAATAATGAATAGAATTTATGCACAACAGTGTAAAAGTTTTACAAGTATTCTTTAAAACAGGTACGGGAGACAAAAATACATCACTGAAATACTTCCATTAGAAAGGGTTTAAAAGATGTATTAAAAGTGTAAACGATGTATTGAGTTTAAAAGATGTATTGTTAATCACTACAGACTTATGAAAATAGGTGTTGAGGAATTGATAGATATTAACATTGCCGCTTTTCAGATTCTACTGAGCTGAAAGCCAAAATTCTGAAAGGTCTTGGAATGAAATGGAATGTGGAATCAGTAGGGAGGAACTACTCTGAATAGCCATATGTCTGTTGATAGCATTCCACTGCAATTAGATTTTAGATTTCTTTCTTTCATAGCTAAAATAACTTCTCTCTTTCTCCACTGGAGTTAATTTCAATCATGACTATTTTTTTTTCATAGCATGGAAAGATAGAAAGATATCTGGAGAGAGAAGTTCATTTGCTTAAATTAACTATGGAAGGGGGAAAGGGCCCTCCCATACTACCAGAGCACCTCACTGAAAAATTCATGAAGGGTTTAATTTTTAATCTACTTAGTGAGACTTCATATTAGGATAAATACCCCGTTGTACCATTCCAGTCTATAGCAATCAATTGCTGTGATTCAGAAAAGTATCCCTGCCCAGGCAAGCATTTATGAACTGCAAAGACTTTCTATTTAATTCATAAGTTAAATGCATGTTAAGAATAGCCCCAAATTAATATGTGTAAATCTAAATCTGCCATGCGGATTCAATGACTCTCAAAACAGGATATAAATATTTTAATAAATAAATACATAAAGCAATAGAATAAAATTAAAGCTGCAATCCTAAGCATGCTTACTTAGTGAGCTCGGGAAGACTTTCTGTGTAAACACTTTTCACTGGTGGCTATGAATGACGTTTGCACACTTATTCATTTAATATATATCTAATTCTGAACCTGGCCTCCATGTGGATCAAAAAGCCCAGACAATGGGGCCAGGTACAGATAAGTGGCATTTCTCTTCAGGCCTGGAGCACCTGCAGGTTTCAGAAAAATACAAGGGGAATCAAAACTTTTCTATCAGCAAAAAAATCTTTTAAAGTTACATTGTAAGATTTCAGGCATAATTTTGAAGTAGATGGGTTGGGGAGGAAGTATGTGAGCTGCCATCACCTACAAAGGCACTAGGAAATAACACTTTCCTAGAAGTAAGTCCTATTGAATAGGCCTGAGTAGGATTCTGAGAAGACCTGCTTGGAATTATTTGCTGATGGTACAATCCTAAATAAAGTTGCTCTAGTCTAATCTCCATGAAATCAATAGGCTTAGACTGGAGTAGCTCTGCATAAGATTGCTCTGTTCATCTTGGTTTTTCTTCTCCCAAGGAAACTGACCGGAAAAGATAAAGATCCCTTCCACTTCTGGAAAGGAGAAGCCTAAATCAATAAATAACACAGGGGTTCCAGGTCCACAGTTTTCTCAAGCAGCTGTTCAGAGTTTGTTAAACAGATGTTGGGGTGGCATGTGAGCAGTAGCACATGCTAATGAGGAGCAGGGGCAATAGCTGATAATATGATCCCCATAAGAGCAAATGTATTCCATGTAGATTTAATAGTTAAATAGCTTCTCATTCAGCAAGTTGAGTTAAAAAAAAAATCAGAGGTCCAGCCTACATTTACCAGAGTTGCTGCTAAGTACACTGGCTCATGAAGCCAAATAGTGGGTACTGTTGGATGATCTGCTCTGACAGCTGTCCACAGCTGAAAATGAGCTCTTCTGAAACAGAAGCCAACTTTCTTCTTTAGAAAAATCTGGCCACAGATAAAGAATTACAGATTTCTATGGTGTGCAAATAGTTTTGTTTTTGTTTTTTGCATTGAATCCAGCTAAGAAATGAAGAACAGTGTTGTGGGGACTGCCAGAACTGGGAATGTTTGTGTACAAAAATGGATCCTTGAAAGAAGGTCTTGATTTTTAAACTATATTAAGAAAATATTTAAAAAGAAGGAGAAAGGCATATTAATACCACAAAAGAACACAACAAAATCATTGTTACAATGAGAAATACACATGAATTTGTCATCTTGCAAAACAGGAAAAATATGTTGAACATTGTCTTTGGAATTGATTACTCCAAAACGTCAGGAACAAAGACAATCTCTCAATAGATTAATTTGACTGTCATACAATTAATTCCTTCAATAGTAGCATTATTCCTGTGCAAGCACTGGGACATTCCTGACCTATGGGGTGATGTCACATCCCGACATTTACTAGGCAGACTTTGTTTACGAGGTGGTTTGCCAGTGCCTTCCCCAGTCATCTTCCCTTTACCCCCAGCAAGTTTTACCGACCTCTGAAGGATGGAAGGCTGAGTCAACCTTGAGCCAGCTACCTGAAACCAACTTCCGTTGGGATTGAACTCAGGTTGTGAGCAGAGCTTGGACTGCAGTTTACCACTCTGTGCCGTGGGGCTCCAGGGCCCCACAACCCATACCAATTACTTTATGGTCCAATGGTAACACATAACTTATTAACTATTTAATCAACTTCATGGTTTCATCACAAAAGAAGAAAGAGTAAGACAAAAACATGAATAAAGGTTTTCTCATTTGATACCTCCAACTAATACCTAAAACCACTCCGTGTACGGAAGAGGTAGTTAGATAACTATATTTGTTTAATATTAGCTAAGCCAAATCTGGAAAACTGGTTGACCAGCAACACTTACCATCCTCATCTGGTGCCATGCAACTTAAAAACCTTTCCCCAGTTCTTCAGTATGCTGTACAAACTATAGGCTGCATATGTACATAAGTGCTGTCCAGTTGCAACCAATTTATGGTGACCCCAGTAAGGGGTTTTCAAGGCAAATGAGAGTTGGTTTGCCATTGCAGAGCCTGTCCCATCCAAATACCTACCCTGCATACCTTCTGAGATTTCACTGAGCAAGCTTTTCCTTCTGGGTGCTGCCCACCCACCTCAGAATGCCCAGCATGGTGGTTAAGAGTGGTAAAGAGCAGCAGACTCTAATCTGGAGAACTGGGTTTGATTCCCTGCTCCTCCACATGAGCGGCAGACTCTAATCTTGAGAACTAGATTAGATTCCTTACACACACCCTGCTGGTTGACCTTGGACTAGTCATAGTTCTCTCAGAACTCTCTCAGCCTCACCTACCTCACAAGGTGTCTGTTGTGGGGAGGGGAAGGGAAGGTGATTGTAAGCTACTTTGAAACTCCTTTTGATAGAGAAAAGCGGGGTATAAGAACTACTTCTTCTTCTTCTTCTTCTTCTTCTTCTTCTTCTTCTTCTTCTTCTTCTTCTTCTTCTTCTTCTTCTTCTTCTTCTTCTGTCATCACTGGATTAGCCGGTCACCCATGGGGCCAAGCAGGAATTTTTTGGGCTTCCCCAAAATTGTCATTTGTGGGTGCTTTTTTCATCTACTTTATTATAACAGGGTGAAGGTGGTTTAAATAGGTCTGACCATGGACTACGTAGGCCATAACTAGTTTTGGCAGGGATTGGGAAGGTTGATCACAAGAGGTGGGGATTATCGGCATGCACCCTGAGACATCTGAGTTGGTGTCCTCAGCAGGGCATCACCGGCTGCGCAGCAAGGTGTGGCTGGG
Source organism: Euleptes europaea (assembly GCF_029931775.1). Taxonomy (NCBI): domain Eukaryota; kingdom Metazoa; phylum Chordata; class Lepidosauria; order Squamata; family Sphaerodactylidae; genus Euleptes; species Euleptes europaea. The sequence continues at coordinate 23,890,040 of NC_079316.1, read as the reverse complement.
AAGGAGGTGACCTTGGTGCTGAGCAACATCTTTCCAAACCTGGTAGTGGCTGTGCAGCACAACAGGTGAGGGGACTGGAGCTGGGCACCTCTCAGCACATTAAATGTAGGTGATGATAAACAAAGCCAGAAGAATACACTGGCTGTGTCAGGGTAGATGTGTCTGAAAATGCAATCATGGACAGGCTGCCTTAGCACAGTCCACCCATTTAAATATGTTAACATATTTAAATATTATGCAGACCGGTTGAATTAAATAAAACTAGCTAAATCTAAGCTGTTGTCTCATGTCTTCTTTGGAAGGGTGGTGGTACAAAACCTCAGACAAATGTGGCAGAGCTCTCAGCCCTAATGACATTTCTAAGTTGGGAAACTCATGATGATGAAAATAGTTCTTGATTTGTTAGGACCAATGAGAACAGATCTGAGGGCTTTGTTATCTGAATAGTAATTCTTTGAAAGACGTTAACATTACCATCCAGAGATGGCCCTCTCTGAACTACCAGAATGTGTACTCTACTCTCTTGTAGCTTTATAGTAATTAAAATCATATACATTTATGCAGCCAGGTACCCCAAGAGGGACATTTCAGGAAGACTGATGGCAAGAAATATTCTTTTGCCAGATCATCAAATTCTTATTGAGTGATTAAAATGCACTGTTAGGCATGATCAGGGATATATCAAGCCTCTTGTCTTGATGAAAGGAGAGGTTATATGGCATTGAAATTTTGAGGATTTTTTATATGGCTTGATTCATTTTTTATGTAATATTCACCTCCTGCACTGAGATCGTGGAAAGGGAGATAGTTACTTCTTCCCTATGCATGCTATGATCTCCTCATAGTTAGTTCTTCCAAACATAACCACCCTCTACCCTCTATTCCAAGAAAGCCTTAATGGAAAATGGCGGGGTCATCCCATTATATCCTCCACCTGTGAGCTGTTTAGGTTGCAAATGCCTTTCATCCACAATTGTTAAAGGTGCTGCAGTCCTTTTCCTCATTATACCTGAACATCTGCTTGGCATGCAGAAGGTCCCAGGTTCAATCCCTGGCATCTCCAGTTAAAGGGGCTAGGCAAGTAGGTGAAAGACCTCTGCCTGAGACCCTGGAGAGCCGTGGGGAGGGGCTGTGGCTCAGTGGTAGAGCATCTGCTTGGCATGCAGAAGGTCCCAAGTTCAGTCCCAGGCATCTCCAGTTAAAGGGACTAGGCAGGTAGGTGATGTGAAGGATCTCTGTTTGAGACCCTGGAGAGCCGCTGCCGGTCTGAGTAGACAAGACTGACTTTGATGGACCTTGATGGTCTGATTCAGTATGAGGCGGCTTCATGTGTTCATCACCCTACGAAAAAGATATGTGCGAAAATTAAACAGGTGTGCTTCCCAAAAACTGGAGATACAGTGTTGGAGAAATCTGCCCATTGCATTTCTGCCTGTCATTCTGGTAAAGCACAATTCTTTCAACAAGAAACAAAAAAGATAACCGTTATCCTTGCTTCATGGTACTAAAATAGCGCACAGCAGTCGTCTTGTTTGTGACTTCCTAGAGGGACCTGGTTGGCCACTGTGTGAACAGACTGATGGACTTGATGGGCCTTGGTCTGATCCAGCAGAGCCTTTCTTATGTTCTTATGTAGCATTCCATAAGAGACTTCATAAACACGTGAAGCTGCCTTATACTGAATCAGACCCTTGGTCTTTCAAAGTCAGTATTGTCTACTCAGACCAGCAGCAGCTCTCTAGGGTCTCAGGCACAGGTCTTGCCTAGTCCCGTTAACTGGAGATGCCGGGGGCTGAACCTGGGTCCTTCTGCATGCCAAGCAGATGCTCTACCACTGAGCCATGGCCCCTTCCCTAAGTGACTTAAACGAAGGTACTCAGAAGTGCTGCAAAGTTTGTGATAAACATGTCTGGCTGGCAAATTACCATTTTGGGGCAGTTGCAATCACTGGTGTGCTGAGCTCTGGGTCGCCTCATCTAATTGTAGCAACTGCCGAACAGTTTAGTGGCTGTTCAGCAGCTGTGGTGCTGGAGTTTTTTTTCCAGCTGCCTTGTGGCCTCCTTGACATCTGCACAGCAAATCACTTCTTCCCAAGAGTCATGGATGGCCGGGACAGTTATTAAATGGTGAGGAGGGGATTATAACTCCCACAATACTGCCTGAAACACACATGGGTTGATGGTTGTAACATCTTAAGTAGGACTTGGACAAAGACCAAATTATACAACTTAAAAAAACAACACCATTATGCATATCTATTAATAACTGACAGACTGAATCACTCACTTTATTTGTTGTGGAGATCTCCTGGAATTACAAGTGATCTCCAGACTACAGATGTCAGGAAAAAATGGTTGATTTGGAGAATGGACTCTATGGTATTGTACCTTGCTGAGGTTCTTCTCTCCCAAACCTGCCCTCCCCAGGCTAAACCCCCAAATCTCTAGGAATCTCTCAATGTGGAGACTGAAACCTTAACCAGGGATCCAGAATGAAGAATGCCTGGGTATGGACAGTTGTTGATCTTACAGGCAGTTGTAAACTTTACTCACTCACTTGTACAGATGAAGTTGTTGTTTTCAGGGCAAAGGAACGTACTAGGCCTATTTCTGGTCATCTGGCAATCCTTTTCCTGAATATGAAATACATATCTACTGTCACTGTCTGCTTTCCATTAAGTGACTAGCCCACTGGCATTTATTCTATTTTCCCTTCATTGTGTCTCCGATATTATACAGTAGCCAACTCTGTAGAGAATAAAAATCCTGTTATAAGTGATTATTGAGAAGCCTGGGGAGGAAGATTGGAGGGAAGGAATTATTTACAGCTTCTGTCCAGCACTGGTTGGCTTACATTCAGAAACATGAGGATTCAAGTATTTGATAGGATTTTTTATCCTTTTGAGGTAACAAGCAACTCTTCAAGTCTTTAACACACACACACACACACACACATGCACATATATATATATATACACACACCCAAACCCGCTTGAATCTTTTCCTCAATAGGAAAAAAAAGCAACAGGCAATGTATTTCTTCTTCATTCCGCTCTTCTTCTTCTTCAAGAGTTTCATTTTACAAAGATCCAGAGGAAGAGAGACTCAGGAAAGGTCATTTAACCCAATTACTTGGTTAAAATCGATGATAACAACCCCATTGTAAGACTGTGCAAGATGCGTCAACTTAAAATAAAAATCTCCCAGGGACTTTCTGATGCCAAGATACCTCTAGAAGTCTAGATATTTGTATAACTTAAAGCACCTTTTTAGAATAACACTGTTCCTCTGTTGCTCAGTCATGAGTAAAGTAGGAGAAATGTCATGTTTGGGCATAGCCTCCCAGTTCTTTAACATCCATGTCAGCGAATTATGATCATTTTATTAAAACTGTTCATTAAAAGACATGTACTTATGTTTTTATTAATAATTACTAGCCAGAGAACATGATCAAAAACAATTAGGAAGATCAAGAAGGCAAGAAGCATCAGTCCAATACATAAGCCTGTCAATTGCCTGGTGGGGGTGGGCAAAAGCCCACCAATCCAACAGGCTGCCCGCTGACCCTGAGCTGGTCAGCGGGCAAAAAAATGGCCAGGCAGAGGGGGAGGCGCATGACACACGTGCAGCCCATGCAATGCGCCAATCCTATGGAAACCCTATGGAGTTTTGGCGGACATTGCTAGAGTGTCCGGGTCACGTGCACATCACATGCCTCTAGCCATGCTCCGCAAAGCTCTCACCGGTGGAGCAGAGGGACCTGGCAACCCTGCCAATACAACTTTAGGAATTGGCAAGCCCTTCTGTAGGGGAAGAGTGTCTTCCCATTTTCTCAGACCTCAGTTCATAACTTTGTATCAAAGGTGTTCATTAACTTTTAGTAGATGTTGGGATGCCTCTGTGCATTAGACATATGAAGATTTCTATGAGAGCCAGACCATTAGTGAATTGTTTTCACTAACTGGCTGAGGAACTTCAGAATCAATTCCAGCCAAAGATCCATTTTGATGTTGTTGTTATGGGAAGTAGCATTTATTTTTCTGCAATTCACTTTTTTTAGATATAGCCATTGATTCCTCTTATTCTTTGACGTACACCACTTGGGAGCCAGCGTAGTGTAGTAGTTACGAGTGGTGGTTTGGAGCGGTGGACTCTGATCTGGAGAACCGGGTTTGGATTCCCCACTCCTCCACATGAGCGGCGGAGGATAATCTGGTGAACTGGATTTGTTTCCCCATTAGTACACACGAAGCCAACTGGGTGACCTTGGGCTAGTTACACTCTCTCAGCTTCACCTACCTCACAGGGTGTCTGTTATGGGGAGGGGAAGGGAAGGTGATTGCAAGCCGGTTTTATTCTTCTTTAAGTGGTAGAGAAAGTCAGCATATAAAAACCAACTCCTCCTCCTCTTCTTTGGGTCCCCAATGAGGAGAAAGCAAGGTAGGGTATAAATGAAGTAAACAAATAAACAAATATAAAGTAGACTAAAGAAAACATAAAGTAAACACAGGCAAAACAGGAATCATGTTACATTGGTTCTTGTGGGTTATCCAGGCTGTGTAACCGTGGTCTTGGTATTTTCTTTCCTGACGTTTCGCCAGCAGCTGTGGCAGGCTTCTTCAGAGGAGTAACACTGAAGGACAGTGTCAGTGTTACTCCTCCAAAGATGCCTGCCACAGCTGCTGGCGAAACGTCAGGAAAGAAAATACCAAGACCATGGTTACACAGCCCGGATAACCCACAAGAACCAATGAACTCTGACTGTGAAAGCCTTCGACAATAAATCATGTTACACTTTAAAAAAAGAAAACAGAAGGGGGGGGGAATGCTAACCTTGAACTTCTGTTCCTGGGCTTATATACAAAGACAGCAAACCACCGGCAGGCAGCATCAGAGGAGGGCCATGGCCTCTATACACTTCATCATGGCCCGCCAGGGCAACTGTTTTGGGTGGCCATTGGGTGAAACAGGAAGCTGGACTAGATGGACCACTAATGTGATGCAGCACAACTCTTGTTATGCTCTTATGTGCTTATGCCTTCCATATATGAACGATATAACTTCTGTTTCCACATAATATCCTTTCTACGTCTGATACGTGTGTATCTAGGGTTACCAACCTGCAGGTACTAGCTGGAGATCTCCCGCTATTCCGACTGATCTCCAGCCAATAGAGATCAGTTCACCTGGAGAAAATGGCCGCTTTGGCAACTGGACTCTATGGCATTGAAGTCCCTCCACTCCTGCAAACCTCACCCTCCTCAGGCTCCGTCCCTAAAACCTCCCGCCAGTGGCAAAGGGTCCTGGCAACACTATCTGTATCGCAGACCTATTCACTTCTGCTGCCTGTTTTGTCAGTCCTTTTTGTCCACAGTGATTCATTCACTGTCTTACCTTCGCTTCATTCCCCAGCTGATTCTGACTCTTGAACTCTCCATTTGATTCTAACACAGCCTTAGAATTTTAGAAGTTCCACCAATTAGGTGTACAGATTATCAACCTGACCTATTACAAGCAAGCCAAGTAGTAACGAATACCTTTTCAACCAACCTCCTTCTTCTAAGCTCTCATCACTGATCCCCCCTCCCCAGCTATTCCTTTTAATTTCACTGTTTGGAATTTGATAAAACTTTGATTAACCCTATAAGAGCTGATATGGTATGGTGACTCAAAATTTCAGGGTTCAGATCACGCTAGCTCCGAACTTTCAGGATTCAGATCACACTAGCTCCAAACTTTCTAGATGTCCTTATGGCAGTATTACCTCAGATCCCATCTGCAATATGGGCAATAATAAAACTGGTCCACCTTGCAGGGCTGTCAGTGAAGCACTTTCAACATTTGCTGCAGGATTACTATTCATTGCAGTCATTATTTCCTGAACTTAGAGTGGTTTATTCTATTTGTACTTTGGGAATATTTGGACATAATATTGGATATAAAACAAAAAAAATCCCCTTACCATTCTAAATACTCTGGAGTTGTCAAACCAACTTCCAACTTTGTCAAATGCTTATAGTGTTATTACTCTGAAAAAGCAGTAGGGGGCACTCATCTTCTATTCTGCTATAGCTGGGTCTCCTTGTGTTATTAACACTGAAATGAATTATTTTTAAATGTCTTTTTATATGTAGAGAAAGTCTATTTTGGCTGGAATTAGAAATCTGGGTTATTTTAGAAGCCACAACTTCTGTGCTTGAAGCGCATGGCTGTGTTACTAGGTCAGTTTGATGCCATCTATTCATGTCTGTTTTTAAAGAGATCTAAAGGCGTGATTCTGTATCACCCAACAATAGATATACAGGGATAGATATAAATGGCTGTATTAGCTGCCACAAAAGCCACATTTCAAATGCAGCAATGTAACAGATGTTAACGAGTGGCTAAATCATATATTAAATATGTGACAGCCATGATTGTAAATGCAAAATAGTCTGCTCTGAAAAAAGCCAGTGACCTTTCTAAGGGTAAACATTCAACCTCCCAGCTTCTGAGGTTCCGTTTCCATATGTATTTCAAAACAGTTCTCGCCTATGCTTTACCTTGTCTTTGAAATGTAATCTGAATTGTTTGCCTGGTAAATATCCACACCAATTGCTGTGGTACATGCACCTCCCTGTCTCAACACCTATTTTGCCTGCAGAAAGTCCATGTCCAACCTCATATTGAGATTTATTATTTTCTCATAATCACCTCTGGGAGCACATTAGGCCACTGGCATGATCACAACCAAGTCAGGATTGTAGGAAATGGTGCCTCCAACACGACACTACCTCTGAGCCACAGCCCCTCTGTCTCCATTTTCCCCTGTCCCCCAGACTCCACATGCATCCCCACATGCATCAGCACTGACAATTATGTCCTTGATGGACCAATGGTATGACTTGATATAAGACAGTGTCTGAAGATCATTTGCATGTACTAAGCCTTCACCAGTTACTATAGAAGAGGAAGACCTGGCATAGGTAAGATTGCAGACTTTAAAATTGGCTCCTGTAGCTGCCCCTTGAAGATCAGTTTGGTCTATAGCAAGCTATCCGGTGATATTATTTAGCACCATGCCAGGAAAACCTTCAGCTGCCTATTTCTGCATATTAAATCTCTGTTAAAGGAACAAGACTTTTTACCTGGCCAGTTGGCATGCAGGTTATCTGTTTGCTTTGATTTGCAAAACAATAAAAAAAATCTGCCAGCAATATGGAAATCAGAGCATCATTCAATACACCATCTAAATGGAGGTGCCCAAAGATACAAACAATATTTCTACATGAATCCAGCTTCCTGTGAGCCAGTTGGCAGCTTCTAAATCCCAAGGACATTACATGAGGGCTAATGCAATAGGGAAAAGAAAAAAAAAAAACACCAGCAATTAAATCCCAGCTGACAATACACAATGCAGAGTATACTGAAAAGGAGGTCAAACCAGATTTTCAGAGGCTTCCTTCAAAACTTGTATGTTTTCTTTCTTCATTTTTTCTTTCTTTCTTTTATTCATTTCTTTCTTTTTCTTCCTTTGTTTCTTTCTTTATTCAGTATGTTTCATTTCTTCATTGAGCACGTTTCTTTATTCAGCCCTTGACATTACAGTCCAAATCACATTCCACTATTGTGCTTTCGGTACAATTGCTCTCAGCACGCAAAATGTCACACAATGTCAAAAATGCACAAGCCTCTTTAAAGTTTGAGAATTATTGGTGTGCAGCTGTAGCGGGCCATGTTGATGTTTCTGCTTAGAAATGCTTCTTAAATGCCAGTGCCCACAGTCACAACAAGATGTGTGTGTATGCATATAAGGATGTGTGTGATCAGAACGCATGAAATCATTGCTAGAAAGCCTTCTGGTGGGAGGCGTTAGTTCTCTTTCAACTTTTTCAAGCCAGCATTTGCAAACGTGTCAGTACCAGAGAGCGGACAGAAGCAACAGTCCCTGGTCTTTAACAGCAGCTTCATCTATAGACTTGAGCAGATAACAGTGCTTATCTCAATTTCCTTGTCAGCTCTGAAGCTCATTGGGTGACCTTGGGACTGTTACTGACTTTCTCTCAGCATAACTTAACTCTTTGTTGTGAGGATAAAATGTAGGGTTCCCAAAGACCTTCCATCTCCCGCCACCTTTGCCCATCAAAGCTGGGCAACAAGGGTAAAATAGAGGGCGAAATGGGGGGCTGGAGATCGACATCCCTGGTGTGATGATGTCACTTCCGGCACGACCCAGAAGGAAAGTCATCACATTGGGTGATGTTCTAGCATTCACCCAAATTGTATGGTTAAACCGAAGAAGAAGAAGAAGAAGAAGAAGAAGAAGAAGAAGAAGAAGAAGAGTTGGTTTTTATATGCCAATTTTCTCTTCCACTTAATGGAGACTCAAACCATCTTACAATCACTTTCCCTTCCCCTCCCCACAACAGACACCCTGTGAGGTAGCTGAAGCTAAGAGAATGTGACTTGCTCAAGGTCACCCAGCTGGCTTTGTGTGTAGGAGTGGGGAAACAAATCCAGTTGAGTGGGGAATCAAACCCGGTTCTCCAGATCAGACTCCACCGCTCCAAACCACTTCTCTTAACCACTACACCACACGGCTCCCATGCTGATATAGGTTCATCTGAGAAGGATAACTGGCCCAACGTCACCCAGCAAATATAAATCAAATAAATAAATGTAAATAGCAAGCTTCCAAAGAAGAATGGAGATTTGAACTTGGGTCTCCCAGATAGGGTTTCCACATCTGGGTTGAGAAATACCTGGAGATTTTTGGGGCGGAGCCTGGGGAGTGCAGGGTTTGAGGAGGGGAGGGACTTCAATGCCACAGTGTCCAATTGCCAAAGCGCCCATTTTCTCCAGGGGAACTGGTCTCTAGCAGCTGGAGATCAGTTGTAATAGCAGGATATTCCCAGCTACAACCTGGAGGTTGGCAACCCTACGCCCAGATCCTCGTCTGACACTATAAACACTATATTATGATGGCTCGGAATATGAATGAATTGCTATATTTAACAATGTATGAAGCATTTGATTTTACTAGACCTCATTCTAATGCTTTTAATATTTTTTTGAGATAGAATTAAATATAATTTGAAATAGAGAACCTCACTGTACTCTCCAAAAATGACCACTGTTCTTGGTCATCATGAGTAAGAGACCCAATTTTTAGTTTGAATTGCTATTTATCTGTCAAGCCACTGTTTATATATTGCCATTTTGGTTCCTGAAAGGAGCCTACTAATAACGTGGTCAAATAATGCAACAAAGAAATGAACATCAGAAAAGCCCTCATGGTTCAGTGAAAGCAACAATGAAATAGCATAAAAAAGTCATTTTGCTATGCATCTAGGGGCTGGCTCCCATGCTAGATTCCCTGTGACAGGAACAACACACAGAGCATTCCAGTCCTATAGCCTGCGCAAAATGGATACGTTCTCCCAGTGTTAGCCAATAACAGTCATAATTACTGACATTAGGCCTTTTAGAAATGGAAGTTTCCCCATACCTTCGTTCAGGCATGTGGCAATTTGCCAGTCAATTCCCCGAAAGTTCATTGTCAATTCACGTTTAACTCAGTGGGAGAATTTAAATTTCATACTGGGTGATTTTGTAAGGCATTCTTCTCACCCTGAGCTTTCCTGAGCAAATGGCAACAGTTTCCCTGTTACAAATTCACATCTTCGTTCTTTCATTAGCAAATGTTCAAATGCTAATGACAGGGGAAATCTCCACCTGCTTCCTTCAGGAAATGTTTATTGTAAATATTCATTCCAAAGCATAAGACTACCGAAGGCTGGAGGTGGGACTAGTCCCCAGAGTTGCCATGGTTTTGAGTTGAGCTGTATGTCAGGGCTCCACATTATAACCTCAGACAATGAACAGAAACAATGAACTGAAACAGAACCAGAAAAGAACCTGTGGCATTTCACTCCACGGCTGAAGCCGGTGAAGGAAAATGTGTGTGTCCAAAGCAGAGGCAACGTTCCCAGCTACTAGGTATTTCAACATCAAAGGTCTCGAGGGGGGAAAAATGGAACTGTGAGGGTAAAACAGGCCACCTTAGGATAATTATTTTACCTCTGTGGTCACAAAGCGTTATGTCTGTGTGAGATTTTTGTTAGGAAACCACCAGTTGAAAAGTTAATCCAAAATGGGGAAACGTGTGATGTGCAAGTAAGAAGTCCTGGGCCAAAATAAGGGAAGTACAACAAAATACAGGAAGCACAGGGCTGCACGACACAGCAAAACTCTTCTGTTCTGATGTTGTCATGCAGTTCCTTGCCACCAGCAGAAGAAGGCAGTGAAGTGGAGCTGGAGTGGGGAAACATTCAACATACTGATGTTTACTATATATTTATGCACTTCACCTATACACTGCCTTTCTGTCCACAGGGGGCCCAAAGCAGCATACATTATTCTCCTTCCCCTTCCATTTTATCCTCACTACAACCCTATGAGGTAGGTTAGGCGGAAAGTGTTTGACTGGCCCAAGGTCACCCAGTGAGTTTCAGTGGCAAAGCAGGGATTCACACCCGAGTCTTTCAGATCCTAGACTTACACTCTAACCATTATACCAAACGGATGTCTGAACATGGTGGCATGTTTTACTTAGGAATGAAGCAAACTTTGCAGTAAACATATTTGTCACACATATGGGTCTCAGACCGTGTACACAGCCCTGATGCTAGGGTTGGATCCCTCCCTTTCTTCCTTGGTCCTTTGGTCGTGGCCTCTACCCCTGTAGAGAGCCAGCATGGTGTAGTTGTTAAGAGCAGTGGTTTGGAGTCTGATCTGGACAACCGAGTTTGATTCCCACCTCCTCCACATGAGCAGCGGAGGCTAATCTGATGAACTGGATTTGTTTCCCCACTCCTACACATGAAGCCAGCTGGGTGACCTTGGGCAAGTCATGTTCTCTCAGCCTCACCTACCTCACAGAGTGTCTGTTGTGGGGAGGGGAAGGGAAGGTGATTGTAAGCTGGTTTGATTCTGCCTTATGTGGTAGAGAAAATCGGCATATAAAAAAACAACTTTTCACTCTTCTCTTATGCTTCCTCACCCTCCTGCTCCCATTTCTCTTTCCCGACCAGATTTTGTCAGTCTCTACAGGTTGCTATGTGCTGGCTCTTCCAATTACAGCCTTCTGACACCTGGATGCAGTCCTCCCAATGACAGGGTAGCTCCAGACATCCCTAATTTTACTGTGCCCTGATCTGGATGGCCCAGGATAGTCTAGTTTTTTTTTTTCAGATCCGAAAACTAAGCAGGCAAACCTTGGTTACTACTGGGAGATCACCATGGAAATTCAGGGTTGCTATGCAGAAGCAGGCAATGGCAAACCACCTCGGTTTGTCTCTTACCTTGAAAACTCTGTGGGGTCACCTTGAGTCAGCTGTGATTGGACAGCACTTTCTGCCACCAACTGTACTGAACGTTGCAAAGAGGAGAACTCAACAGGGGCAGGTTTTGACAGCACCCCTGTTCTTCTTGTAACATACAAGTCATCTAATGGGGAGCTAGTGGGGGGGAGTTGTTTTTTTTTAATTCACTGTTTAGAACTATTTGTGTTTGTTAGATGGATCTATGATATTCCTCTGGAAGAAAGGAAGAATTACATTTTCCTTCCATGGTCTGGCTGCCAAAGCTTGGTCAACAATAAGGTTAGGACTATGTGGGAACCCCCCCCCCCCCAATATTTCATTAGTTAACAAAACCCATTTGCTTCCTTCAAAATTCTTTGGGTCTTTTGTCGGAGCAGAAAACCCAATTTTGCCTTGGAATTTCACTTTAGCTGTAACCTCACTGGAAACAGAGAGATGCAAACCCTCCTTGAGGAATCTGCTTCCCTCAAAACTCTGTGGGTGTCTCATTTCTTCAAAAGAAGAGCTGCTTTTATCATCCAAATAGCCGCGCTTTTTTTCAACAGTGTCATGTTGGAGGCACCATTTCCTACAGTCCTGACTTGGTTGTGATCATGCCAGTGGCCCAGTGTGCTCCCAGAGGTGATTATGAGATGGCTGCCATCTGTCTGAGATTATGTTTTCATCCTTGCCTTTCATATGTAATATAAGAAATGTTCCCAAGGCAAGTAAGAACTAACAGATATTGAATGCTACAGGGTAAGAGGCACCATTTTGATATATTTTATTAAAGTTCAAGAGCTTTGTCTCAATTGGAACTTGTTGCCCTCTTTGCTAATTAAAGTTGGCGCATAAATGTGCCCACTCCTCTTTAGATGCTGATATAAGAGTCTCCCACACTGACACTCGATCAAAGCGGCAGTGAAGAGGGGAAGAGAGACACGTGTTAGAGTGACACTCCGAGAATTTCTCAACATCCTAGTCTAATCTGTGATAAGAAGGGAGCCCTGAAGCGAGGAGGTGACACTAATCACTTTCTATTTCTTATAAGAACATAAGAAAGGCCCTGCTGGATCAGACCAAGGCCCATCAAGTCCAGCAGTCTGTTCACACAGTGGCCAACCAGGTGCCTCTAGGAAGCCACTAACAAGACGAGTGCAGCAGCACCACCCTTCAGAAATCCAACACATACAAGGAGAAACTTCTTCTTCTTTTTTGCTGGAATATGCAAAAATGACCAAGATGACCTTTATAACGAACTTAACCGACAACGAATCCCTGGAGCAGTTTAACGAAAAATGGCAGCCATTTTATAATTATATATTAATAAATCCATAGATAAACATAACATAGTATAAGAAAACTAACACACACACACACATTAGTTTATTAGTTTAACCATATGAAAGCGTATCTGAACAACAATACATGTCTATTGTAGTGAATGTCTATTGCAGTAAATGTTTACTCATTGTAGTATGATTCTCTAAATGTTTTTTGAATTTATTAGAACGATAAGACTATACGTCTATTGCAGATGGATTGCCCCTGCCCCCTCCCCTTTTTTCCTTTTTGTATCCTGTATATTCAAAAAAAAAAAATTAGAAAAAAGGAGAAACTTCTTGAGGCAACTTTCATTAGTGATGCATTTTAAAAGTTTTGCAGAAACACTGAACTTAATGTGAAGACCAATTTGTATGACTATTTTGGAAGTTGTTATGAATTCTCATAATATTAATTTCCCAGTTTTGGTTTTGGTAGCAACCAACATCACATGGGTCTTACCAATAAATAACCCTAACCCCTATGATAACAGTCACCATATTATAACATCTGAAAGAACTGTTTGGATCACGTTGCTAATTGTAGCAAGGAACAGCTAAACAGCATACAGGAGTTGTATGAAGAAATTGCCACACATAAAGGTGGCTAGATAGCCTTTAATGGTCCTAACTGCTAAACCTCTATCCTTCAGCATTAACAAAAATTGCTGGAGATGCTCTACTGGCAAAATCCATACTTGAGCCAATCTTGCATCTTCCTTAAATGTAAAAACAAACAAACCCAAAACTTCTGACACTGCTTAGTGTAAGTCCATGGTGTAGCTGGAGTTAAAGCCACCATCCCTGCCCACCATACCTCAAGCTACCAAGGGCCCATAGTTCATGTGACATTGCCATTGAGATGACATCCACACCTGGCATCTTATAGTTCAAAACAAACCTAGGTCCCAAAAATCATAGGAGGAAAAAAGCCTGTCACACCTCCTTTCTTCCCTTTTTTACACTGCCTATCCACCCCCTCTTCTTCTTCTTTAAACAAAACAAACGGAAAACCACTATAAAGATACAAACTCATTCGCACGCAAAAAACAGCAAAAAACAAATCTCCAGCCACTACAACCTTACACACAAATCCCCCCAAATCTCACTAATTGTTCTTGCTAATTGTTCTGAAGGCTCAAAGCTTGGCAAGTAAAGGTGCCAACCTCCAAGTGGAGATCTCCCACTATTACAACTGATCTCCAGGCAACCGAGACCAGTTCCCATGGTGAAAATGACTTCGCAGTAAATTCCACTTTTGAGATTATTGTATAAGCAGCTGAACAGCCTGTTGATTAATCAACTGCCTGATCACCACTGGTGAACCAGATGAGAGCTGAACTGCCAGGATTCTAGCAATCCTAGTTCTGATTCCCTTGGCAGGCATCCAAGCAGGTCAATATCCAAAAAGTTAACCCAAAGAAAGGTGCAAAGCCAAGACATTCAATGTCCAGGTCCAAGGACTTTGCCACTGGCAATGCAGAGGCTGTCCTGGGTGTGTCAAAGACACTTTGTGAACAGATTTGGCCTCCAGTTAAAAGGCCATAGTAGGGATGCCAGTTCCCATGCAGTCAACCTGGAGATTTTTTGGGGGGGGCGGAGCCTGAGGAGGGCAGGGTTTGAGGAGGGATGGGCTTCAATGCCATAGAGTCCAATTGCCAAAGTGGCCATTTTCTCCAGGTGAACTGATTTCTATTGGATGGACATCAGCTGTAATAGCAGGAGATCTCCAGCAACCACCTGGAGGTGGCAACCCTAGGCCAGAGGCCTATGTTAAAAGCAAAATATTATTGTCTTCCTAGGTTTATAAAGAAAGGAGAGGACAAGGGGAGCCATCAGACTGGTTGAAGATGAAGGGGTGGACCAAGAATATTTCAAAATAAGGAATGGAATGGATACACCCAGATGGGGAGAAGGTATGTTTGAAGGCAGTCTCCGGTATGTCATTGATGTGGCTTCCAGTGGAAGATTTAAATCTGAATTACATCAACATCTGTTGAAAAGCTTCCGATGCAAATGTGGACATATTTGCTAGAACCATAATGTACCAGGATGCATTGAACTTAAATGCACTTTGATTGTTTGCTAAGAGGCCTAGGTTAATACTCTAATTGCTGAGTACTGGAAAAGGTTCAATGTATCTCTGAAGATGCTATGGGCCTTAGTAGGTGTAATGAGATTACAGACAGTCTTTCTGCTAGCCTTTGGACCTTTGGGGTGAAGGGTCAGAAACTCTGATTTCTGGCTTAATGTGACTATACACTCTCAAGATGGAAGAAGGAGGAGAAAATTCAACAAATATGGAGGCTTGATAGTAACATTGGCTACTTTGGGGAACAGGGGGCTCAGTCAGATTACCTTTCTTCCTGATTCAGCATGCCTGATTCAGCGTGCCACCATTTTAACACACTCCCCCTCCCCAAGAAGACAGGCAATTCCACAAACAAGCCAAATACTCTGACTCCCAGGTTTGTGAACATGATGTGCAAACAATGTCAATGACATACGGCAACTAAAATATGCAAATCAGATGCAGCCTTCCAGCGTACAATTTGTCTGAAATGTGTCTCTGCATGCCAAAGGAGCTGCCCGGCCCTCTCCTAGATTGCTGACAGTTGTCCAAACATCCACCAACTCCAGGTGGGAACACAGTTTATTTCTTTTATGGCCATTGGGTTCCTTAGGAAACTTCAAGCTCCCTGTCATTTCTACTTAGATGTACCAACCAGCCAAGCAAGTATCTTCCATCTATTTCTGCTCATTCCCCAAGGACCTTCAAGTCAAGCTGCCTGCCAAGGTTTAATTAATTTATACTTCGTATCCCATTGAGCAAAAGCAGCATGTGCATCCGCTTCCTCGTTCTTTCTAGGGCTTTAATATTTCAATACTGGAGGCAGGATCTTATTAGTAATTATTTAGATATGTATAATAAACAAAGGCACATACTCTGACCTTCAGTTTCCTACTTGAGTGTAATAAATCAAACAAACACAGGGAAATAATCATATTATGTTTACCTATTATTATGGTAATGCATGCTAATAAAGGGTTTGATCTCTCTTCAATTGAAGTCAATGGAAAAGAAAGCGCACATGCTTGAATTTGAATCAGGAACTGGAGCCAGTATACCAACAAACAAAACAAAAAGTCGAGGGAAAAATTAGTAGACGGAGTACTGTGAATCCATTTTAAAAGTTTCCTGTTTCTATGAAGCTGCAGAGAAAGGAGGAAGGGCAAGATTCCACACATCCCGTTGAACGAATGTAGAAAAAGAACATTACCCTTTATGGATTCCATTTTGCAACAGACAAGAAAACAAGTACATTGAAGATGATTTTTATTTAGCACATTTTTATCATGCTGTTCCCACTTCCCTATTTTGTTCTCACAACAACACTGTACAGTAGGTCAGGCAGAGAGAGAGAGAGTAACTGGCCCACGTCCCCCAGCAAATTTCATGGCTGAGTGGAGATTTGAATCTGAGTCTCCCAGATCGTAGTCTGATACCTTATATGGCTATACTTTGCTGGCTCTCCATAGATGTGATCTTTTAAAAAGATAAACATTCCATTTTGAGCTTCATCCACAGTAGTCTTCGGTTACTATAGTTGAAAGTAGATGAAATGAGAAGGGTCATTTGAGATGTGATGCTGGAATCTCGTATGATTTATATAAAGCACGTACCCAAAGATATAGAAGATTAAATACAAACTCTGCTCACAAAGACATAGACATACATATTTACAGTATATTCCTGTCTCAACATATAGCACATTTATATTAAATTTTGTATTTCTGTTAGAATTTTCCCGATAATAAATCATTTGTCTCCAAATATTTATGCTCCCAAAACTTTTAGATCTTAAAATGTAAGTTGATCTCCGGTGGCCTTTTTAAGGTTAACAATAGCTGCGGAGAAAGGCATTCACATTGTGGTCACAAGGCGGCTTAAGGGGGGGGGTTAATATTCCCACACACACACATCATTTGCCCATCCTTAATATTTCCCCATAGCTACTATTTGATCCAAAACAAAAACAAATTTCTCTTCCTCCTTCCACGTCTTAATTCTCCCCAGCTGGTATTTGATTTCTGAATTACCCACTCCTTCCTGTTTTTTCCCCCCTTCTTCTTCTTGGAAACACTGTGGAAGATCGATTAATGTCACCATAAATTACGTTTTTTAAAGGTTTTATGGTATTGTTACTACTTGCAAGCCATCTCTAGCAGGACTAAAGAAAGATGGGACATAAATGCCCCAAATAAATTTTTAAATAATACCTAGGTTGGCCCTAATTAAGAGCCAGAATAGTCATGAGAACACCACCAACACAGCATGGCCATAAATACCCCATACCCCAGCCGCTACAGCTAGCATATGTGTAAATATGTTCCTTTTTCCTGTTTTGTTTTTGGTTCATTTTCACTTTTTAAAAAAACTTTACTGCTGCTATTAATTCTCTCTCCTCTATCTATCTATCTATCTATCTATCTATCTATCTATCTATCTATCTATCTATCTATCTATCTAGTTTATATAAGTAATGCAATTTGTTTTCCTTATTATTTTTGTTTTACCCATTTTATTCTACCTCTATCAATGCTTGATATCCTCTCTGCTCCCCTGAACCAAGGCAATGCTAGGACCATCGTTGTTAACCTGTTGTGATGTGTCTAAGATGTTGTGTCTTGGTATATCCTTGGAAATGTGCCTGACTGCTTGGCATTATTAATTTAAGACACCTCAAGACTATATGTTCCAGAGAGTACTAAAATGAATTCCAGAGTTGCATCAGCAAGAGCATCTGGGACTCTGATAGAGAGAGATATTGTACCTGCTGGTCTGCATCAACCTACTACCTTGGTAGGTCAACAGTGGCAGTTAGGGTTGCCAGCTCCATTTAGGGAAATACCTGGAGATTTTGGGGGTGGAGCCTGAGGAGGGCAGAGCTTGTGGGGGGTGGGATTTCAACAAGGTATAATGCCATAGAATCCACCTTCCAAAGCAGCCATTTTCTCCAGGTGAACTGATCTCTGTAACCTGGAGAGCAGATGTAATATTGGGAGATCTCCAGCCACAATGTGGAGGTTGGCAACCCTAGTGGCAGCATCAGTCCCAGCATGTAGCACAATAAGTTGGAGAAGAGCAGATGAAAAACTTTGTTACTTACATTATCTCCCTTTCCCTCCTCTTTCTCTCCTTTCCCTCTATGAACTCTAAACCAGACAGACAGGTACCAGAATAATGAAGGAATCCAGCATTTCTGGATTCTAGTTCATCTCTTGTACAGTTTGGTACAAAGTACAAAGAGAGTTTAATACGGTCCAAGACCAGCATAAAAACATACCAGATATACATACATAATATAACACATATAAAAGTGCATCAGGTGTGAGCCCCTATAACATCTTACAATCTCTCACTCATAGAAGCCATTAAGCGCTTAATTAAAAATGTACAGTTTGGTATTTTTCTTCTAGGAGTACAACCATATATCTGCTGCTTAATGTTATTGCTAGAGTTGTGTGGCATGTCTTACTTGAATCGTATACTCTCCATATAAGTCTTTACACAATCTATCAGGTATTGACTGTGTGAGTGCAAAAGCAGCTGCAAGCCTTCATTGGACTTAGAAGGGTGTAACTCTGCTTAGGATGGCACTGTAAATTGACAAATGTAACTTATTTGTAAGGTGACTGAGCCATGACTAGGGTTGCCAACCTCCAGGTAGTAGCTGGAGATCTTCTGCTATTAGAACTGATCTTCAGCTGATAGAGATCAGTTCGCCTGGAGAAAATGGCCACTTTGGCAATTGGATTCCATGGCATTGAAGTCCCCTCCCCAAACCCCACCTTCCTCAGGCTCCGCCCCCAAATCTCCAAGTATTTCCCAATCCATAGCTGGCAACCCTAGCCATGACTAAGCCAAGAACATACTCTTATTGTGCAGATGCAAAACTGCTTGATATAGCATTAGAGTTCAACCTGAAGCAGCAACACTGAGGTGTTCTGGCAAGGGGCTTAATGTAAATGTAAACAAGGAATTGATTAATTGCATGTGCATTGAAGGCATACATGTTACATTGTCTTGGCATACATGTTAGATTGCCATAATATTCATCAAACCACCACCAGTGATTCTTACATTTGTGCAATTTTCTGGTTCATTGGCTAAAAAGTTCCTGTAAAATTTCTATTTCATTATTATTTGTGCATCAATCAAAATCATATGTATATCGTATGCATGGATAAATGGCATACATTATACATATGAATAACATTTAAATTACATATAACGCACACACATAACATGTGTACACAAGGCAAATGAATCTCTAAAAGCAGATGACTTAAATCCCTGGAAAAAGGATAAATGAATATAAAAAGAACCAAAATAGAGAACATTCACTCATCCGTAAATTGTGTCAGATTTCTAGGGTTGCCTTCCATGATGCAATTATTCATTTGTTTCATTTCTCTTGTGATTTTGCTCAGAGTTGCAATTAGCCATTCTTTAGCACATATTTTAGGGTGTTTGAGGTCACACTTCTTTGAGAATTGAAATAAAATTGAGCACCACATTTGGAACATAAATATACAATTCCTAAGTCACGGTTCTTCCCCCCCTCCCCCCAATGCCAGCAGTAAAAGAAGCAGTTCCAAAATTCCCATCTGCTCTGCATGCAAATCCAACTAATTATACAATGATTGACAAGGCTATAAAAGGACATTCTTGGGAGATGATAGGTTTAGAGGCCTGCTGCACTAAAAATTAATGTGCGTAGGCTTTCGGCAATTCTCCGGTGGAAATTCTATGTAGGAGTCAAACAGACAGAAGTACAGGGAAAGGGGGAAGGGAGCATCCAATCTGCCTGCCACCCATGTTTGAGCATTATATTACATTGGACTTCAGATGGCTTGCAAGCTCACACACATACTGAACAAAGCAAACAGAGCAAATGTACACACTGAGACTGATCAATACTGTAACAATAATGACACAGCTTCTTGTAGAATGAGAAAAAAAATCAATTACACCAGACCGTTACCTGAATCAGCAGGTTTTAATTCTTCCAGGCTCAATTGTTGGATTGAATGACGACTGGAAAGAAAGCAGAAAGCTCTTGATGAGCACACAGCATGTACCGTAGAGTCAGAAATTGAGAAATCCCAGTCAATGCTCAGTAGCTTTCTACTGCCATTTGAGAATACCTAAACTGGAAGCAACTTTTCTTCTGCAGAGAAGTCATTCTTGATCTTAGCCTCATCAGCATTCAGTCTCCCAAAATGTGAACCTCTATGAAGAATAGCCGGTTCTCTGCATCCTTTAATGAGGGCCATCAGCTTAGTCTTACCATGTTTCCGGCTGGTGACATGACATCTGACAAGGTTACTTGCCTTGAGTGTTGATTATTGCATATGTTAATTGCAATGTGGTGTAAAAGATTTATACATATTGTGGAGTGTGATATAAAGGATTTAAAAACCAAAACTTTTCCCCAAAACTCTGGAAGATGTTTCCCATAAGTCATTGCAAGCTTTCTAAAGGAAGTTGAAGAAGTCAGTACTTTGAATGGAAAACCATAGACATAGATTGCTACATAGCTCCCTCTCTTTCTGATGGCTTGAAATCAGAACTCTATGGTCAGCCAATTCTCAGTGCTTCCTTCTCCAGAAGCATAATATAAATGTTCTGCCATGGGCTAAAAAGATCAAAGGGAAATCATAATGGAATTATTGAATAGATTCCTGAGATGGTGAATGCATGTGGTCTTATAAATGAACTAATGTGTCTTGTGTAAAGAGATATGTCCCCATAATGCCTTCATTGCTTAGACTAAACTTCAGATGGCTTTAAAGGAGATTAGGCAAATCTATGGAAGATAGGTCTGGCAGTGAAGGCTAAATAGGGGCATCTAGGTTCAAGGACAGTGTATATCTTAAGGCCACTTGCTGGAACAAAAATAGGAAGAGGCTTTGGCGTCCACTTTCCCTTTTCCTGGTGCATCTAGCTGACCATGGAAAATAGATACAGGGACTAGATTGACCATTGGTCTGATCCATCAGGGTTCTTCTCCTTTTCTCTTTATTCAGTCTTGTGCAGGTAACCAATAAGCATACAAAGAAATACATGAAGGGTAGGATTGAAATTATGGCTGATGATTCTACACACCTTCTCACATGTTCAAGATCTCATTTACATGGGGGCTTACATGAATGTGAATGCCTTGCTATACAGGATCCATATTTTGCAAAAAAAAAAAAAAGAAAAAGAAGAAGAAGAAGAAGAAGAAGGAAGGAAGGAAGGAAGGAAGGAAGGAAGGAAAGAAGGAAAGAAGGAAAGAAGGAAAGAAGGAAAGAAGGAAAGAAGGAGATCATGGTTCGGCAGTTTATACACAGTTAGGAGCCAATGCAAATGGGTTCTTCAAGGCATAGTGGTCTGAGCATAGACAGCCAGCATGATCTCAAACTGCACCACAATCCCTGACAGTTGTCAAGCATTCATTTTTAGACTCAGCACACCTTTGCATAGAGCTTTCATCAAGCTAATACAAACTCGAGAGTCTAAAACTGCAGGAAGAAATACAGATGAAAGTGGATACAAGCATAGGAAGGGTAGCTCACTTCCCAAAGAATCCCACTGAATTTTACAAGACAGCATAAACAACTGGGAATCTGGGACACAACTGAGAAGGGACAAAATGAAATCTTCTTTGAAGAAGCTTGAATCACCAGTGACAAGGGGCAAGCTTGGCCCCACCCTAGTGATGACTAGGGTCATGCAAAATAAATTTGGTAAATTTTAGGTTCAGGTTTATTGGGACCCCCCCTTTTTTTGTAAACACAGAATAAACTGAATACCCATACCAGTAAAGGGGTATTTTGGCTTTATTTCCAGGTTTACAAAAAATATATTAAAAAATTGGTCCACTATAGTCTATGGGAATTCTTTTTGAAGTTCATGTGGGGACATTTTTGGATGTAGAGTCCCCAAATTTGCAGCGTAGCTGCAAGGGACTCTCCTTAGATGGACACTGAATTTTGGGACAGGGGGTCAATTTTATAGGCCCACAAAGGGGCATGGCCAAGGCAGTTCTTGTGAAGGAGATTGCTCATCCACGCTGGTGAGGGATTCTTCTTCAGAAGCCTGGTAAGCAGCTGTAAAAGCTGGCTTTTTAGTTGGAGGGTATTTCCCTCTGGACAGGAGTGGGTGAGCCCCATCTTTTAAATAACCCTTATGCTTTATCCAGATTAACCCACTGAATGGTGATGATTGGCTCTGATTACATGATGCTTACCTCAAAAGGACCCCAACTATGGGACCCTAACAAAACCAGTCATAGAAAAATGGGAGAAAGCACAGAGCCATGCATCTGAGCAAAGGTGAACAGCTGAAACCCAAAAAGCCAAACATCTATTCGGCTTTTTCAGGAATTGCCTATTCAGCTTTGGGCAGATTCCCAGGTTTTGCTATTTGGTCTACCTGAAACCTGAATATTGCAGAAATTTTCAGTTTGGGTATATTGATCTGCACAGCCCTAGTGATGACTCTAACCCTTTATTTTGCTTATATAAATGTATTGGTAGCACTCACTACCCTGGGGAAAGACAAAATGCTGAACTTGGGAACAATATTGCAATGGGGTCAACATGGCTATTACATCTACCGATGACTTCTGACAGAGACCCCATGGGAGTACATGTACTCCTCCTCTGGAGTCCTTGTAGTCTCTGTGTGCTTATTCTGCACAATGCACGGTGCAGCATGCCTCTGAATATGTGCAGGGAGGGGGAATTTGCTTCATCTCTAAGTAAGCACAGTCCACATCTTCACACTTGCCCTGCCATTTTTTCTGTCTTAATGGCCTTTGGAGAATTATTACCCATAAAATAGATCTTGGAATGGGAAGCAGTAAAAAAATAGACTAAATATATAAAGCCAGAATTTCCACTGCTGAAAGAGGGAGGATGAACACCTTTTGACTTCATGGGTCCCATGTGTCAAATATCACATGGGATAGATACTGCAGTGTGGAGGGAATTGGTTGAAATTCAGTTGAAGAGCTGGTAGAATCTAGCAAATGGATAAATTAAGTAGTACACTAAAAATATTGTCGAAGTATTTCACGGTCAGAGTTCATTGGTTCTTGTAGGTTATCCGGGCTGTGTGACCGTGGTCTTGGTATTTTCTTTCCTGATGTTTCACCAGCAGCTGTGGCAGGCATCTTCAGAGGAGTAACACTGAAGGACAGTGTCTCTCTGTCTCTCTGTCCTACAGTGTTACTCCTCTGAAGATGCCTGCCACAGCTGCTGGCGAAACGTCAGGAAAGAAAATACCAAGACCACAGTCACACAGCCTGGATAACCTACAAGAACCAATAAGTAGTACTTTTTAGTATGTTGAACATTTTCTTCTCAAAGCAAATGTGGAATTCATTTTGTTTACTTACATGATTGTGAATCCTTTCAAATGAAGGGAACTGTCAGGGTTTTTTTTTTTGTCACTTCTGTACTTTATTCCTGCTTATTTGATAAAGTCAGATCCTTGCAGAAGAAAGTGGAAAGAGTCACAAACATTTGAACGAATCTAGTGTACCCTTGGGCACTCCCAAACAAGAAGTAATTATTATGACGAGAACAATCTATTCAAGAATAGGAGAAATGTTGACTGGAAACCATGGGGGAGCAGCCTTGGTAAATTTGACAGAACAGAAAGGAATGATGGAATAATCAAAGTTCAACTTAGAAGCAGGACATGCATTTTTCATGGGGGCTTTAATTAGCCAACGGAACAGAGTTGGGCTTGAGACAGATAACAGAATTTAAGAAAATGATAAATTGAAAGGGACTCATTACCAATATTGTGTACCCGTATCCTATGATTATCTCCAGAAAACTGGTATTTATATTGTGTATAACAATGCCTACCATATCTCTTGCCACTCTCTTATAAGCTGTTGCCTGTTGAAGCCTCCCAGACTTTTGTTGTTATCATCTGGGTCCAAAGTGGGTTTCAGAGTTTGCCTTGGATACAACCAGGTGGTGTAGGAGGAGTTCTCTTGGAGTGATAGTGCTTTTACCAGTCTGGAGTATTTCACACAGGCTCTCTGTATCATTGCACTAGGTGTATGATAAGTGCCCTAAAGTCACTTCCCACTCATGACGACCCAAAGAATAAATGTCCTCCAAAACATCCTGTCATTTAACAGCCTTGCTCAGGCCTTGCAAATTGAGGGCTGTGGCTTCCATTATAGAGTCAGCCCGTCTCATGTTGGGTCTTCCTCTTTTCCTGTTGATTTTGACTTTTTCTAGCATGATTGTCTTTTCCAGTGAGCCTTGTATTGTCATAATTTGACCAAAGTAGGATAGCCTCAGTTTAGTCAATTTAGCTTCTAGGGTCAGTTCAGGCTTGATTTGATCTAGGACTCACTTATTTGTCTTTTTGGTCATCCACAGTATTCATAAAACTCTCCTCTAATACCACATTTCAGAGGAATGAACTTTCTTCCTGTCGCTTTCTTCATTGTCCAACTTTCACACTCATACATAGTAATAGGGAATTTTATGGCATTAATTAACTTGATCTTGGTTGCCAGGGGCACATCCTTACTCTTAAGAATATTTCTAGCTCCTTCATGGCTCCTTTCCAGTCTCAAACACCTTCTGATTGCTTGGTTGCATTCTCCCTTTTGGCTGATGATGGAGCCAAGGAATAGAAAGTCTTAAACAATTTCAGTTACCTCGTTGTCCACCTTAAAGTTGAGTAATTCCCCAATAGTCACTACATTTGTTTTCTTGATGTTCAGCTGTAGTCCTGCTTTGGCATTTTCCACCTTCACTTACACCAGCAGTCCTTTCAAGTCTTTGCTATTTTCTGCACTAGATGGGTACAAAGAAAGGCTCCAGCAAGGATTCACAGCAATGTGGATAGGCCTGTTGATCGGCATGTTGACAGGCCTATATATTCAATACTGACTTGCAAAAACTAGCTGTATAGTTTGAGTTGGACAAACTATAAAACCACACATTGACTATATTAACAAAGGTCAGGGGCAGTTAGTGCTGTACAGCCAGGAACCTGAGTTGTACTAAATGATATGGAGGGGGGAAAGGGCATGCATCAGAGGAGTACAAGTTATGAGTACCAGTTTTGACATTCACATGTCCACACAGCTCTCTTATGGACTAGCCATGAGTAAGACAGAAACGGACATCTTAATTATCGACACAGGCCAGGGGCAGCTAGTGCTGTACAGCCAGGAACCTGAGTTGTACTAAATGATATGGAGGGGGAAAGGGGCATGCATCCGAGGGGTACAGGTTATGCTTACCAGTTTTGACATGCACATGTCCACACAGCTCTCTTATGGACTAGCCATTAATGGACATCTAAATTATAAAAGATTTTAGTAATTGTCAAATCAGGATTTTATGAAGTAGATATTGGAAGTATTTGACTTGCCAAATGTTTTGATTGCCAATGGCCTTTTTGATTTCATTTCTGCCTTAATTTCAATCTACCCATTTGTACTTTTAAAAAACTTAACACTTTAAAAACAATGGCCTCATTATTTTATGGGAAGATGCTTCACAAATCTGCAATCTGTATATGCAAAGGCTCAGGCATTACCCAAATTAGATTGTCTTCCCTTTTGGTTGGGGGAATTAGCTGAGAAGACTATATTTTGCAAGAGGCAGGGGTAACCAGGACCTTTTACCCTTTGTGTACAGAGGTCAAATCCAAGTGGAAAACTCTTAATAAAGAGATTTGTTTTAACAATTAATTGGTTTTTATTGTAAAAATAACTTTTTAAACACACACAACAGAACACACACAAAACCTGATACACTCAAGAGCTAGGGAAATAAAAGGTAGGAATGGGTGGACATAAGGGTATGAGGTTCCCAAGGGAAGTGTATTTACCTGATCCAGGGAGTGAGGTCCAACATGGCAGCTGCAGGAAGGGAAAAAGAAGAGGACCAAAAAGCAAGAAGTGGGGGTGCACACAGGATCGAACACACACACATTGCCATTGTGAGAGGGCAGATATTTATACCCCAGAGGTTCTCCCCATATATTGTAACCTCCTAACCTCCCCAACCCAAAGACATGCTGTCACCTTGGCAAGACTAAACGCATTTCCCACACAGATTTTAAAGGGCTGCTTTTTTAAAAATCCCTTTAGCGACCACCTGTGTGATTACAGAACCAACGAAATAGAAACCTTAGGGCACTTACTTCTATTTTGCAAAAAATGGAACAAGGAGAGAACTACGTAGATCACACCTGTCTTAACAAAGTACAATCTTCCCTCTGAACCCTGGATTGTTCCCTTTCTCCTATCAGATTTAGAGGTGGATATCAAGAAAATCCATCAGGTTACCAAATATTTAACCATGGTAATGGTTTTAAAACAATCCCAGTGGCATTTGGCCTAAGAGATTTTGTTGAACATCTATAACTTTATTATAAGCTTTATACACTCCATGTATTTTATACATTTTAGGCATCTATGTGTTATATGTATATGCTTATGACTTTGTTAATGAGCAATCAGCGACTACTACTACTATGCCCATGAGTGGAGTTGGAGGTAGGGTCTCACTACAGTTGGCAATGCCTGGTTATGGCTTGTCATTGCCAGTGACAAAGGCTTGATTGCTCTAGATTGGTTTAGGAATGGAATGGAGAATAGCGAGGAGATGAGGTAGGTCAGAAACAATACCTAGGTCCTCTCAGCTAAGTATCTGAGCATTGTGCTATAGAACTGAAGATGAAGGCGAGGTGAACCCCAGAGCTTCATATGAAGAGATAAGATTTGTCTCTGGCTTAGTGCAAACACAAGCAAACTCCAAATAAGTTTTTTTTATGTATCTGTATTTCTGAAGAGAGATCAAGAGAAACTTTGGCGACAATTTTATTTTCATTGATTCTGTCTTTATTCTCATTGATTGTTTCTTTCATTGCCTTCGCATGTGTTCTGCTTTTGAAGGCTTTCAGCCCTGGCCAGAAACCCGGTTAACTCTGGCATTTGGGTTTAAAAGAAGGAGGAGTATTCTGTTATTCTTTGGTTCACCTTTTCCTTCCATCTGTTCTGCTTCACTTCCAATTTACCATGATGAATTTCTAAAACCACATTCAGAATGCATATGTGTGGTGATCTGTACAGAATCTAGAAATCAAGAAGGAAAGAACAGCCACAGTGTAAAAGCATGCATATCCCCCCAAATGCAAGCCCGTTTAGAACCAGTTCTGCTCATGCAGTTAGGAGTAGAATTTCCCATTATGAGAACATTAATGTTGGACTTTATGGCATTACTGAAAATAGATGAACATTTTTATATATATACACTCATCTATTTTCAGTAATGCCACACACACACACACACATATATATAAACCAAATACATTGTGCTACATTAGCACATGCTGAACTGATAACTGATCAGGCTAATTGTGTTCTAATTAAGTTGGCAAGGTATAACTTTGCACTCTCTTCTACTGCCAGTGATACAACACACACCTTTTCTGTTATTCTTGCGACACAGAAGATCGCAAAGTTATTATTATTGTTATTGTTATTATTGTTATTGTTATTATTGTTCCTAAGGGAATAATAGCAATGGGGAGAAAATGTTTTATTTTTGCATTCAGCTTTATGTTTGCTGAACACAAAGGATGAGGAAAATGTTTTGTTTTTTTCCCCTTGTTTCTTTGAATTTACGTCAAGATCTTTAATAAACACTGTTTAGCCACTGGGAGGCTAAATTTATTTAAATCAATACCTAATTAGGTTCCTTAATGTATTACCTTTCACTTTGGAAATTTAAGAAATCTAAGCAATTAAGTTTGTGAACTGGTGTCCTACTGCTTTCTATTTGTTTCTGTGGATCTACCTTTTGCACGTAATTGATCTTTGCTGAACCTTAGCATGGTATTGATTTATTTCAATGCTCACAGTACTTGTTCATCATAGAGGAATGAGATAATTATATTTTGGATGGTAAGACCAAATTCAGTCATTCCCACTTTTGTTCTTTAGGGGGAGGGGTTGGGGGAATAAACAACGTACGAAGGAGAACTTAAAAAAAATAAACTATATACAATTAAACCCCAGTAAAGAATGGATGGTTTACTTCTTAACTGTTTCCCGAGCACTGTGACATTTTGAAGGCAATTCAGCAAACAGCATGGGAAGTTTTCCTTTACACTCAGACAAAGGCAAGAAATGGGATTATTACAAAAGTCGCAAGAATGAAACTTCAGGTGGCAAGTGAAATGAAATGTTCTGATGCAGAGTTCTCTTGTTTGCTCCTATCTAGCTGGGACCCGAATAATGGCTTCTAACCTTTAAACAAGAATCACACTGCAGCAAAGGGGAAACAAGTGTTTAAAGTCTTCCAAAGGTTGGATCCGGCCTTTTCACTCCATCTAGGGATGCTTGAACTCCCGCCAGTTCAGTTCGTGTCCTGATCGCCTGTCATGATGATGCAGCTGATTGATCGATTACCATATAGACTCTTTGCCTACCCATTCATGGCTGTTTCCTGGGGGGCTGCACGCCTGGCACAAAAGCTTTCATGCAGGCATGTTGTGCCACACACCTGAGGGTACTGTCAACCCTGCCACATTGCTCAGCAAAGAAACCCAAATCCCGAAATTTACCAAAATGGCTAATTTCAGTTTTATTTTCGGTTTGGGTTTATTGATATGCACAACCCTACTCATCACCTGTTAGGCCCCCTATCTGTCCCAAGACCCTGGATTGTCATAACAGCACATGGGTCCAGAGCTCACAGAAAATAGCATGGCACTGCTTTCCCAAAATGAACCAAACTTTCAGGGCTCTGGAAGGAACCATTTTGGAACCTGAGAAAAAGGCTTTGGCTGCTATCAGAAAGATAGGTTAGTTTGCATTTCCTTGGACCTCCAAGGGGAAACAGATTGCAAGATGATGGGAAGCTAGGGCTGTTGACAAAAAAAATTCGGTAAAATTCAGATTCAGCAAAATTCAGCCTGATTTAATTCAGGAAATGCCGAAGTCCAAACTCCCCTGCTTTGGATCTGTGGAATTCGGCGCGAGATTTGAGTTTGGGGGAAAATTCGGCCGAATAAAGCCATAAAGCTACATTCCAGCCATTCCGTGGCTGCAGGGGGCGCATTTTTTGGGGTAGAGCCCCCAAACGTTCAGCCTAGCTTCAGAGGAGCCTTCTTGAAAGATCCCCCAAGTTTTGTAAAGATGGGATCAGGCCCCCCCGCAATATGGGCCCTGAAAGGGGTCCCCCCACTTAATGTGCATTTTTATTCCATTTACAGCACACATTCGAGCCATTCCGTGGCTGCAGGGGGCGCATTTTGGGGGGTATAGCCCCCAAACTTTCAGCATAGCTTCAGAGGAGCCTTCTTGCAAGAACCCCCAAGTTTTGTAAAGATGGGATCAGGGCCCCCCTTTTCCCTATTGGGATGAATGGGATCAGCCAATCCTATGCATCTAGAGAGTGGCAAATCCAAGGCAAAACCTCCCGTGCTAACCATTGCAATGCAAAGCAACACACGAGCTGTGCATTGCATGCTATTAATTAACTCAGCAAAAAGGAAAAAAGGAGCAGGTAACTTGGACCGTGCTAATGTATTGTGAAAGTCAGATTTTGCAAAAACATTTTTGAGCGAGCAGCAAAACAGACCGTGCAAAAAAAAACCCCAGAGTTTGTATTTTCTGCCCTGCTCCTTCTTCTCATGGTGGAGGGATGCTCCCCCTTATGCAAACGACCCCACCAAACTCAAGCAAGTTTCACCAGCACCACCCCCCACCTCTCCAACCAATACGGCACCATGGTGCACCCCCCAAACAGGGGAAAAAATCCAAGACGCAGGGGATCTCATGCAAGCCGCCCCGTTGCACTCAACCCCAGGCTAGGGGCAAAAACAGGGAAAAGCACCAAGGAAGAGGCGTGGCCTGGGTGCCGAGCGGAGAGAGACTCGCTAGCCACCACACAGACTCAACTTTAAACTTTAAAACTTTAAAAGCAGTACACACACTCCCACAGAGGTGAGCAGTCACACACCCCTCTGCAGAATGGGCGAAAGCCTCCTTTGGCTTCCACCCCCCACAGAAACTGCCCCCCCCACACAGAGAGACTCTGCTTTCCCCCCCCCCACATACACATGGGAAAAATTATAAAGCCCCAAAAGGGGTCTTACTGTGGATGTCTTCTGTTCCATCAGGAGGGACTGGGAGGACTGGGTAATCCAATACGATTCCATTTAAGCACGGGAGGTTTTGCCTTGGATTTGCCGCTCTCGAGATGCACACAGGATCGGCTGATCCCATTCATACCAATAGGGAAAAGGGGGGCATATTTCGGGGGGCCCTGATCCCATCTTTACAAAACTTGGGGGTTCTTGCAAGAAGGCTCCTCTGAAACTACACTGAAAGTTTGGGGGTTGTACCCCCCAAAATGCGCCCCCTACAGCCATGGAATGGCTCGAATGTGTGCTGTAAATGGAATAAAAATGCACATTAAGGGGGGGACCCCTTTCAGGGGCCATATTTCAGCCCCCCTGATCCCATCTTTACAAAACTTGGGGGTTCTTGCAAGAAGGGTCCTTTGAAGCTACGCTGAAGGTTTGGGGGCTCTACCCCCAAAAATGCACCCCCTGCAGCCACGGAAAGGAGTGAATGTGCACACGCACACACCCACCCACGGGGATTTCTCTCTCACACAACAGATACTCTCTCTTTCTCTCCCTGGGCCATGCAGCAGCTGGGCTCATGCACTCAATCGCAACTGATTGGCCAGAAGAAGACCCTGCTTGGCCACCGATTGGCCACTAGAGAATGCTGCTTACTAACTGCTGCTGCGCCGAACCCCGAATTTGCTGAATTTATTTGCCGAACACCCCAAACTTGCCGAATTCGGCTCCCCGTTTTCCCGCTTCTGAGTTCGGTGCCATCCGAACTAAAAACCACTGAATCGGGGGAAATATGGCTGTTTTTTGGTTCAGGACGAACCGAATCGACAGCCCTATGGGAAGCACCCAGTCTTCCTCGCATAGGTAATGAAGAGCCCAGAGCGGACACTTAGCACTCTGATAAGAACATAAGAACATACATGTCTCCTGTTCTTTCATACTCAAACATCTAAAGTTATCAAGGAATAATCAAGATTTTGTCCCTGGCAATGTTTGGTTGAGGTCATAACACTTCAGTGAGGTCATAACACCCCAGGATGCATTTCTGGGTATAAATATACCCCCCAGTGGCATCTATTTTGTGTTTGTGCGTGTCCTAGACTCTTCAAACACACACTTGTTGTGGGCCATTCTCTCTCTCTCTCTCTCTCTCTCTCACACACACACACACACACACACACACACACACACACACAATGCTGCTATCATTGAGACATTGCCATTCTTTGCTTCAAGACAGGTAAGGACCTCTTAAAATTCATACAATGCAGCTTTATCGAGAACATTTCCACTGGTGTACTCATCCTCGTAGAAATAGGTATAAAGATACTGCACGCCAACCTTTTGCAAAGTTTTGTCTCCCTTGCTAATTGCTCCAATTAAATGGAGACTATCTAATTGGCGTAACACACACACTGGCAGAAGACAATGAAAGACAGATAAATCTGGCTGCAAAGGGAATTCCATAAGTTTGGAGTTATGACTGAGAAGGCCGCCTTGTAGCTTCAGATAGTGGGGGCAGCCAAAGCAGGGTTGGGTAGGTTTGTGTGGTTGGGTAGGTTCGTGTGGGAGTAGGAAATAGCAAATGTGATCCTATACGACATCAAAAAATATGCAATCATCTTATAATTTGAGAAAATATAGTGGTGATAATGTAGAGGCTTGATGTATAAAAGATGACATTGGATAATTAATTCCCATTAAATGAGTTTCAGCATACCCTGAAGATCAAATTTCATTGTATTTTGTCTAGGAACTATTAAATGGTTATAGCTTCTCAAAGCTTTTCCTGATACTTCTGATTACTGGAAGATGAATATCATTACTCAATGGGTGACATATATGCATCACTCTCTCTGTCTCTACGCATGCACTATATCAGTATCTAAAACTGCATACTCAGACCATTTCCTTCCTCGAAAACAATAAGAACATTGTGCTACATGCTTTTTTCACAGGCCATGTTGTCAGTAAGTAGTGGTTCAGTCTGATGCAGTGAGACTGCACATGTGATCTAAAGTACCTGTAGTTGTCATACTAAATAGATTTAGTGGTGGGGTTGTACCCTATGAGGTTTTCTGTTGATAAAAAAGAGAGGACCACTGAAGGGCTGTGCTAGGGATCATAGTATCCATGTGGACAAAAGCCATGTGAGATGGGGACTGCAGTGAGAAGAGGAACTGAATTACATTGAAAAGTTGGTAGGAGACAACCTGTACTTTCCAGGTTTGCCAGATCAATTGTACTAGTCTAAAACTGAGGTGGCTCCTCTCTGCACATTCTCCTTCAAGATGTGGACATTGCAAAGGTTTTTAATGATGGCCACCTCTGATTTGCTTTCTACTGCTCCATCCATTTCTTCTTTACTATTCCTTTTGGAGAAAGATTCACATTCTGAGACAGGTTTAATCAATCAATTTTATTGTTTAGCCTTAGGCCATAAAATATACAGAATACGAAAAACAGCGTAAACACAGCAGTAAAGCAGGCAATTACCCTGGTGAATCAGCAATGCAGTCCACAGTGTGAGCTTTAACAAACCTACCCTCTGTTTTGCCATTCTCACAGCAAATGAGACAACACGCCGTGTAACAATCCATCACAAAAAGATTAACAGAGCAATCTTAAATAGAATCACACCCTTACAAGCCCAGTCCTGGTTTACTCATATGAGCGAATGAGAAGGTTGATGGTTGATGGACCTCAGGTGGTGGATTACAGCTTTCAAAAAGAGGTAACGGTAGTGCCCTCTGCAGGCACCAGGTCATTACTGACCCATGGGGTGATGCCACATCACGACGTTTACTAGGCAGACTATTCTAGAAGAAAAGCCTAAGAATAGCATGCTGCAGTCAGAGGTGAAGAAGCTCCTGTCAAAAGAAGCCACTCCCCTACAATAACTAAAAAGAAAGAAAGAAGGAGATGGATTGTTGTAATTCAGGGAGAAATTGTGTAAAGGGGAATTAAGAGAATTTCTCTTATCAACCCTAATTTTGAACAAGAGATGACAAAGGTTGAGCCTGGGACCTCCTGCATGTGCTGGGACACTGAATTTCTAGAACTACTAGCTCCTGGTTGGGAAATACCTGGAGATATTTAGGGCAGAGCCTGAGGAGGGTAAGGTTTAGGGAGGGGAGGGACTTCAATGCCATAGAGTCCAATTGCCAAAGTGGCCATTTTCACCAGGTGAACTGATCTCTATCGGCTGGAGGTCAGTTGTAATAGCAGGAGATCTCCTGCTAGTACCTGGGGGTTGGCAACCCTATTATTACAGTGCTTTTTTTTACACATAATGCTATTTCACACTTAACAGACTACAGTATAGTGTAATACAAGTGGAATACAAGCATACCTCGGAGATATTGTAGGTTTGGTTCCAGACCAGCGCAATAAAGGAACTATACTAACTTTATTGCTATAGTTCCTTTATTGCGCTGGTCTGGAACCAAACCTACAATATCTCCGAGGTATGCTTGTATTCCAATAGGAAAGAACAAGAGAAATATTCTTGGTTTGATGGTAGACAAGATACAATCCAACATCCATCCCAAAGTTATCAAGAAACACTGTGGAAATGACAGCTGATGCTTCTTTTTCTGAATCCTACCAGCTACCAAGCAATGTGACCTATAAAGGAAATCTCCCCTAGTGCAGTTGCCCAGCAGTGGATAACTTACTGAATGCAAAAAGATTGTGTCTAACTTTCATCTTCCTCCACGGAGTTCAATTTTAGACATAGCCCAATTCTTCAACCTCTCTTTCAAACGTTAATCTCCAACTGCTTGTCTTTATAGTTTCACCTTTCTCAACATGCCTCCTTTCCAACCTTCTGCAACACCTAGATACATATGCAATGTCCTTTTCAATCTAGTTTCAGTGTCACATCTGTTTTTTTAATCTTCTTTTCAGGATCCAGATGTATACCATTCTGAATCGCCCAGGCACCTCCTATCCAGAGCAGATAATGAACTGTCCATCTAATTGAAGAGAGTTTTCATATGACAGGCATTATAAACCTACAATCAATTGAGACTGATTGTATGGGATAAAGAATATGTACGGCAAACAAACCAGGTACTTTTGCATGCCCACTGAGGCTGGCTATTTTTTAGTTTTTTCTCTTATTTCAGGATGTGTTGCTATTCAACAGCCAATTGCCGTGTCACTGAGGGGTAGGGGCATTATCCATAACAGGTGGCAATTCAAATGTTGCAAAAATGCACAAAGGATTAAAGGAGCTCCTTGGATTTCGATCATTAAGTGTGAAAATCTGGTAAATGTTGCCATTTTTAATACTGGGTCATAAGACACTATGGAAGGGTTGCCAACCTTCAGGTGATTAAGCAAAACAAGAGTAGGCACTTATGGCACAAAAAGCACTACAAAAGAATGCTGAACAACATGTTTGTAATGACAAATTAAACAAACAATACAACCAAGAGCAGAAGGAAATTCCTGTTACATGTGTAGAAAAGTCACCACGTTCCTGCAGTGTAGACAGGTAAGTGAAGTGACTAAATATCAAAATCCTAGAATGTCATGAGTAGAGAGAAAATAGGCTTCCGGTAATGAGTCCTATTTTGCTGGTGCTTTGTCAATTCAGGCGATCCTGTGACGTTCCGTCAAGGTTCCACGGAACGTATGTTCCGGACAAGAAGGCATATAGCCTGACAGTACTAACGGATGGCGAATCTGCGTCAGAAGGCTATATGCCTTCTTGTCCGGAACATATGTTCCGTGGAACCTTGACAGAACGTCACAGGATTGCCTGAATTGACAAAGCACCAGCGAAATAGGACTCATTACCGGAAGCCTATTTTCTCTCTACTCATGGCATTCTAGGACTTTGATATTTAGTCACTTCACTTACCTGTCTACACTGAAGGACGTGGTGACTTTTCTACACATGTAACAGGAATTTCCTTCTGCTCTTGGTTGTATTGTTTGTTTAATTTGTCATTACAAACATGTTGTTCAGCATTCTTTTGTAGTGCTTTTTGTGCCATAAGTGCCTACTCTTGCTTTGCTTAACTTCCTTGTAAGGCACTAGTGATTTTGTTTGATTTCCAACAACCTTCAGGTGGTGGCTGGAGATATCTTGCTATTACAATTGATCTCCAGGTGATAGAGAACAGTTCCCCTGAAGAAAATGGCTACTTTGGCAATTGGACGCTATGACATTGAAGTCCCTCCCCTCTCCAAACCCTGCCCTCCTCAGGCTCCACCCCCAAAATCTCCAAGTATTTCTCAACCAGGAGCTGGCAATCCAATGCAATGGTCATAGGACCCAAGAAAAAAAGTCCAGGTGTTTTGAACAAACTGAAATCCAAGATTTTTTAAATTAATTAATTTGTAAATCATCCACCAACCCCCCCCCCCACCAAAAACAAAACAGGATACTGATCTTAAATCATTTATTTAAGCCACCAGTTTAACAACATTTCCCGATTATGCAATTCATGTGGCTCCTTAAAAACTACTCATAAATTCATTAAGCATTAGAGATTACCTTGAAGGTCATCTTGTCCAACCCCCTGTTCAATGCAAGAACAGCTATTTGGGGTTGGGTTTAGGATTGCCAACTCTGAGTTGGAAAATACCTGGAGATTTGGGGGTGAAGCCTGGGGAGGGTGGAGTCTAGGAAGAGGAAAGGGCTCAGCAGGGATGTAACAACACCCTCCAAAGCTGCCATTTTCTTCAGGGGGGCTGGTCTCTATAGTTTATTTATTTATTTATTTTTCGATTTTTATCCCGCCCTCAATCCTTCACCAAGAGCCCCATGGCGCAGAGTGGTAAGCTGCAGTACTGCAGTCCAAGCTCTGCTCCCGACCTGAGTTCGATCCCAACGGAAGTTGGTTTCAGGTAGCCGGCTCAAGGTTGACTCAGCCTTCCATCCTTCTGAGGTCGGTAAAATGAGTACCCAGCTTGCTGGGGGTAAACGGAAGATGACTGAGAAAGGCACTGGCAAACCACCCCGTAAAAAAAGTCTGCCTAGCAAACGTCTGGATGTGACTTCACCCCATGGGTCAGGAATGACCCAGTGCTTGCACAGGGGACCTTTACCTTTTTCAATCCTCGGGCAGGGCTGGTCTCAAGGCAGCTAACAACATCAGCGCTTAATCCAAAAAAATATGGTAAAATCACAATAGACATGAATAAAACAATTAAAACAACCCCATGAGTTAATCAGTTATAATTAAGAAGAAGAAGAGTTGGTTTTTATATGCCGACTTTCTCTACCACTTAAGGGAGACTCAAACCCGCTTACAATCACCTTACCTTCCCCTCCCCACAACAGACACCCTGTGAGGTAGGTGGGGGTGAGAGAGTGTGACTAGCCCAAGGTCACCCAGCTGGCTTCATGTGTCGGAGTGGGGAAACCAACCCAGTTCACCAGATTAGCCTCCGCCGCTCAAGTGGAGGAGTGGGGAATCAAACCCGGTCTCCAGATCAGAGTCCACCGCTCCAAACCACCGCTCTTAACTACTATACCACGCTGGTGAGTAGACAAATGGCGCTCAACATTGGAGCATTGGAGCATAGAGGCCAATGTGGGTTTGAAAGAACAGTCAAGGCCACCACATTTTAGACTGGTAACAGCATAAAGAGGAAAGGGTGGGGTAAAGAGGCCTGTTCTGATGACAAACTGAGATCAGTTGGAGATCAGTTGTAATGCCAGGACAACTCCAGGCACCACCTTGAAGTTGGCAACCGTCGTTTTGGCTATGTCTCCTGTGGCAGCCATTTTGGGGCAGTGATGATCACCCTCTCTCAAAACTCCAAAGTTGCCTGCAGGGACCAAAAGGCCAGAGACCTCTGTACTTGCAGCATTCCCGACAGATGGCCATCCAGACAACACTTAAAAGATGTCCACAAAGGAAGTTCTTTCCTTCACCCTAGGAATTAGTGGATTTGGTTGTTCAGATGAGGAGAATTTCAGAGGCACACCTATGTCATATGATTCCACTGACTCACAATGTCCCATTTGATTGGGAGCATGGGTGATCATAATAAATAACAGAGCATACCCGCATGAGCATAATCCATATTCAAGGTCAATTCTACACCTTCACAAGACTATGATTTGTTGGTGCTACGTTTGCTAAAACGCTTTCCAGTCATTTGCAAAGATGTCTTTTCTTCAGGAGACCGGCTACTGAATATGGCTTTTCCCAGGAGACCGGCTACTGAACCTTCATTTTTGTAGAGATGAAGCTAACCTTTCCTTCCTGATAAGCATAAGCAATAATAATATAGTGTTAATAATGCTTTCACAATTACTCACCAGTCAGGAAATGAATTAAAAGCTATTCAGCGAGAGTCTGATTTCTGCAATCATTTTCTCAAGGGAGACTTCATATTTGTTCTAGTAATAATGATTTGGCAGAGACTTAGCAACTCTGAAAAAGGTCCTTCCATCTTTGTTTAACTGACTGTATTCAAGCGACTAATCCCATTACTTATCAAAAGTAAATATCACTTGATGGCTGGGGTTACTAAGGAGGGGACCAATTATTTTCTCCATTTCAATACATCCGCTTCTCCAGTGTTTCCTAACCTTCAGGATAGCTGAACACACATTTTTTCCCGAATTAATATTGCAGACACGTTTCACCCTTCCACCTGAAAAGTCCCCTTGTAAAACAAGTAGTTCCATCCCAAAGACAGTGACACCCGTGAACACATAAAGCTGCCTTATAATGACCTTTGGTTTATCAAAGCGCTTACTCAGACTGGCAGCAGTTCTCCAGAATCTCAGGAAGAGGTCTTTCACATCAGCTACTAACTGATCCTTTTCAGCTGTAGATGCTGGGTATCGAGTCTGGGGTTTTGGGTCAGCAAAGCAGATGCTCGACCACTCGGCCATAGCTCCTGCCCTCAATGGACTAGTCCATCGAAGTCTATGGCCTTAGAAGGGTGTAACTGCTTAGAATAATTTCAGAGGATAGCTGAGTTGGTCTGCTGTAGAGCAGCTAGTTTTGAGTCCAATAGGACCTTAGAGACCAACAATATTATGGGGGTATAATCTTTTGAGAGTCAAAGCTGACACAGGGAGCTTTGACTCTCAAAAGCTTATACCCTGAAAATCATGTTGATCTAGGGTTGCCAACCTTCAGATACTAGCTGAAGATCTCCTGCTATTACAACTGACCTCCAGGTGACAGAGATCAGTTCCCCTGAAGAAAATGGCTGCTTTGGTAATTGGATTCTATGGCATTGAAGTCCCTCCCCTCTCTAAACCTCGCCCTCCTCAGGCTCCATCCCCAAAATCTCCAGGTATTTCCCTACCTGGATATGGCAAATCTAGGTACAATGCCCCAGAGTCCACCCTCCAAAGCATCTATTTTCTTCAGGGGAACTGATCACTGCAGTCAGGAGATGAGTTGCATTTTGGGGGGATCCCAAGGTCCCACCTGGAGGCTGGCATCCTTAATTACAACTGATCTCTAGACTTACAGAGATCACTTTCCCTGGAGAAAATGTCTATTTGGGAATGGTGGAATCTATGGCATTTCATCCCTGCTTAGCTCCCTCCCCAAACTTTGCACTCCCCAGGCTCCACCTCCAAATCTCCCCAGTTCCCAGGCCAGGATAAGCCATCTGATGTCTCAAGCATAAGGAAGGGAGGGCTGAGCAGCTGGCCTTACTCAGCCCTGGTTGGAATGCCCAGTCCCCTGAAAATATCTCTCTCTGGTGAGCCTCAATATTTTAAATGTATTCATCTCAGTCTCTTCGGCATGGTGTAGTGGTTAAGCAATGGTTTGGAGCGGTGGACTCTGATCTGGAAAACCGGGTTTGATTCCCCACTCCTCCACATGAGTGGTGGAAGCTAATTTGGTGAACTGGATTTGTTTCCCCACTCTTACACATGAAGACAGCTGGGTGACCTTGGGCTAGTCACAGCTCTGATAGAGCTCTTTCAGCCCCACCTACCTCACAGGGTATTGTTGTGGGGAGGGGAAGGGAAGGTGATTGTAAGCCGGTTTTACTCTCCCTTAAGTGGTAGAGAGCCCTGACCTGGATAGCCCAGGTTAGCCTGATCTCATCAGATCTCAGAAGCAAAGCAGGGTCAGCCCTGGTTAGTATTTGGATGGGAGACCACCAAGGAATACTAGGGTCGCTATGCAGAGGAAGACACTGGCAAACCACCTCTGTTAGTCTCTTGCTATGAAAACCCCAAAAGGGGTCGCCATAAGTCGGCTGCGACTTGACGGCACTTTACACACACAAGTGGTGGAGAAAGTCGGCATAATAAAAACCAACTCTTCTTCTTCTTCTCTAATTTAGTTTTGTTTTAATTGAACATTTTAATTTTCTTTTAAAAAAAAATTCTTTAAATAAT
Source organism: Euleptes europaea (assembly GCF_029931775.1). Lineage (NCBI taxonomy): Eukaryota > Metazoa > Chordata > Lepidosauria > Squamata > Sphaerodactylidae > Euleptes > Euleptes europaea. The sequence goes on along the minus strand of NC_079316.1, from coordinate 23,850,840 downwards.
CCCTGCTTAGTTTTCTTGCCCATATTTGTGTGGCTGGTGCACAGATTGGGAGACAACAGCGCAACAGAGATGAAACCAACCCATTATCCATGACAGCCACATGTATCCAAGGGCATCGCAGATTCTTAATCTCGGCTATTCTGTTCATTTTTCCTAACTATATGCAAAGTCAAAAAATTAATCCTAGCTGAAAGCAGAAATAGTGGTTTGACATTCGGTCCTCCTTCCCATTTTAAAGAAGCATGTTCTATAGCAATATGTTTTTATTCATTTTCCCCCCAAAGGGGGAAATGGTCAGATTCAGAGCAAATCTGATTTAGTTGACTTTCTGAATTTCAATCAGGCTTGATCTAATAACTGTCAGCTGACCTGATTAAAGTGTCCTTCTTCTCTAGTTGATATAAATCAGCTTGCTTGAGACTCAGGAAGGCTTTTCAGAGGCCCATCTGGTAATCGAAATTCAGTTTATATCAGAGCCCTGGCCGTGAATTCATTTGCCAGCAAAGCCAATTTTTAAAATAATTTCTATACAATATAGATTTAAATCTTTTCTTTTTTTTAAAGGATGGAAAACATGTTTCTTTAGCCATAGGATTTTTTAAAATCTATTTATCCAAAGTAGTTTGACATCATGTAAATAATGGATGGATTTAGAGACAAAATTAAATATTGGAAAGCCTTTAAAATACATAAAAATCAATGTTTGATTAAAGCTTGGACAAATATCTGCCAAGGAGGGTTATGATATAGTGTATCTGGATTCAGGATAGAGGGCTAGCATGCTCATCAACAGCAGTAGTGAGCATAAAAATCTAGCATCATACAAGAATTTTTAGCTGCGCAAAAATGACAACAGATGGTCAGTATTGTTAATTTTGACAGTGGATTCTTTGGTTAGTAGAAGGAGGGGAAAAAGTGTTCCCTGCTTTTACATGGTGCGGGGCCTTTTTTGCCCAACTGTCCCTTCCGAGCATGGACCCAAGCTGGAAACATTATGTGTCCCAGCCAATTAAAAGAAGTATGGGCCTTTCTGTGTACAGTCTCTCAAAAGCAAGGGCTGTATTTTACATACTCAGACATTATAAACTCTCTTCTTTACAGTATTCTACATTATAGTACACTGCACAGTTACATCCTTCTAAGTTAGGGTTGCCAAACTCCAGGTGGTGGCTGGAGATCTCCCACTATTACAACGGATCTCCAGCCAATAGAGATCAGTTCCCCCGGAGAAAATGGCCGCTTTGGCAATTGGACTGTATGGCATTGAAGTCCCTCCCTTCCCCAAACCCCGCCCTCCTCAGGCTCCGCCCCAAAAACCTTCCACCAGTAGCAAAGAGGGACCTGGCAACCCTATTCTAAGTTCGTTGATTTAGGAAGGTGCAACTCTATTTAGGATTATGCTGTGATTAGCCTTAATATCCCGAAGGATACTGGGATGTTAGGTGATAAAATGCTTCAAATTTGGGATAAATTAGTGGAACAGTCATAGATGGATAGAGGGATGGATCCAACCATCCTGCAAGTAGCCTTCCTCTAGGGGCCTCCACCGTTTCTGAGCCTGTGAGTATATTTGGAATTCTGACACAGGGTACTGGGCACAACCACAAAAGGGCTTCCCCAGGAGGGAGAGCCACATAAACACAGAGGAAGCCCAAATTCAGGGAAGAAGAGGGGTAATTAAAAAATACATTAGGAAAGAGGGGTGAGAGAGAATAAAATAAACACTGTGGTTGCAGCTGCCACTGAAACAATGTTGTTTGAATCTGCATAGCCAATCAGATCCTCACTGGCAAATCAGAAGCCCTACTGGGCAGGAGCCCCACCTTTCCCACCCACTTTCTAAAAACACTTGGTGGTGGTTAAGAAAAGTGTTGGCAGACACTATGGTGCTTCCCTAGGGTTACCAGGTCCCTCTTCCCTACTGGCGGGAGGTTTTGGGGGCGGAGCCTTAGGAGGGCAGGGTTTGGAGATGGGAGGGACTTCCCTCCACACCCCCAGCGACCCCTACTCCATGCCCAGAAGATAGCCAAGATGCCCTCCCTCTCATGAATTGTCTAAGGTCATAGAATCAACGTTGCTGACAGATGGCCATCTAGCCTCTGCTTGAAAACCTCCAGGGAAGCACTTACCACCTCCCGAGGAAGCCTGTTCCACTGAGGAACTACTCTAACTGTTAGAAAATTCATCCTAATATCTAGATGGAAACTCTTTTGATTTAATTTGAACCCGTTGGTTCTGGTCTGACCTTCTGGGGCAACAGAAAACAACTCGGCACCATCCTTTATATGGCAGCCCTTCAAGTACTTGAAGATGGTTATCATATCCCCTCTCAGTCTTCTTCTCTTCAGGCTAAACATACCCAGCTCCTTCAACCTTTCCTCCTTCAACCCCTCCCACTTTGCCAACTATATTCCTAGTCACAGAGTGGGGGTGGGGCAATTAGCAAGGAAGGGATCTATCCTGTCTCTGTTCTACAAGCATTTGTGTAAAATGCTTGCAGAAAACACTCAAGCTTTTTCCATGACTTTAACTTTGTTTTAATTGCCAAGTGCTTGATAGTGAAGTTTGCCAAAAAGTGACTAAGGAGAACCTGAGTTGGGGTTTGGGATCCCCCACTATCACTAACTCAAACTTTTGTTGCTAGGTCACCCTATTTTTTTCCACTATGCAGAGTTAAAATTTTCATGACCGGTTTCTTTACTCTCTTACACACTGTTATTCTCCAATCTCATAGTTAAATGGGAGATTGAATTCATATTTATGGGCAGACCATTGGGTGACCGTATGGAAGAGATCTTTTTTCCATATTGGCAAGCTGTAATGAAATCCTCTTCACTTGTCACTCCTGTTGACATAAAGCACTAACAAGTTAAAGGACTTCCATGTTTATTGTGCTGAAATAGCCCTAAATGTGCCAGGCAGCTGTACACATAATATTAAAAACACACACACATACACACAAACACACCCACACTATACCCAAAGGTACCTACTTGATCATTCTAAAAAGGCTGCCGGAACTTCTACGCCGCCTTCACAAGCAGTAGTTGTGCTACATCATCTTTTGACTTCATTAACAACATTAATCGATAGTCTTCAGAGCTGTACAATAATACTCTGCGTCGAAGTGGGATGATAACCCAACACTTTGGAAATTAAAAATGACAATGGAATCTGCAGACTCAGAGCACTACAATTTTCCTTCCTTGTTAAGCTCTCGATAGGAACGGATCATGGGAGATGAATTTGTGCTGCACGGGACACATTTAGTAATTTATAATGACATCTGAGTTGACAAATTGGGCTTTTATAACGTATTGGTTCCTGGTGCTCAGAGAACATTGTCCTGTAAATCAGTGATAGAGACTATCTTTCCAATGTGACATCTGCCCGAGACACATATTGATGATGAACGGTGGTTTTTAATAAGTGGGGCATTTCTGTAGGGGAGGCAATATAAGAAAATCAACTGAGTAACAGAGTACATCTGGTGGGGATGGTTGGGGTGGATGAAGAGGATATTATCACTGCCATGGAGATGTTGTATATCTAGTAAATGTCAGTCATTAAGTTCATATTGGACACAGTCCGAAAGCAACCTTTGCTTGCCTCACTTGTATGAAATATTAACGTTTTATAGTTTTTTTTCCCCTTTGGGCATTTCACACATTATACAGCAGGAGTCCCAAGTTTGCTATTGTGCATATACTTAACCAATTCATGTTTCTTAATCATGCCATGGCTCCACAAAATGCTGTCCCGGGGGGGAGGGATAAAAGACCTTGAAGAATGATGTGGGGTGTCTGCTGCAGTGGGAAAGGAGAATCAGTGGAAATTGCCAATGAAGTCTGGATCCAATCTGATGAATGTACACATATAAGTGTTTTCCACTGACCATTTTGAGGCATTCATGGTCTACGTTTTGACGAGGGATGCCAGGGGGAACCTAGGGACCCCCTGGAATTACAGCTCATCTTCAGACTACAGAGATCAGTTCCCCTGCAGAAAATGGATGCTCTGGAGAATGGACTCTGTGACATTGTGCCCTACTGAGGTCTGTTTCCTCTCCAGGCTCCATCCACCCATCTCCAGGAGTTTCCCATTCTGGATCTGGCAACCTTGACCCCCATCCCCCTCCGATGGTCAGGGGGGACCTGGCAACCCTAGTGTTGACAAATCCTAGCTGGACATCCAGAAAATGTTACACACATACACACACACAAGACCTTTATGTATGCGCATGTATGTATGTATGTATGTATGTATGTATGTATGTATGTATGTATGTATGTATGTAAACATTTATATCCTGCATTTTCTCTTGGTCCAAGGGCTTACAGTAATAGTTAAAACATCCTCAGCTAAAACCAAAGGTAAAGTAACAAGCCCCAAATCCCTCCTCCTCCCCCTTAAAAGATGCCTACTATTCAAACCCCCTCAAAAGCCCTGTCAAAAGGCAGGCCTCCTGAAGATCTCCAAGGAGGGCCCCCCTCTCACCTCTTCAGGTAGCCTATTCCACAGAGCCAGGGCCATAATGGAAAAGACCCAGGCGCTGGTCAATGCCTGGTTAGGGTTGCCAACCTCCAGGTGATAGCTGGAGATCTCCCGCTATTATGACTGATCTCCAGGCGATAGAGATCAGTTCCCCTGGAGAAAATGGCTGCTTTGGAAGGTAGATTCTATGGCATTATACCCCATGGAAGTCCCTCCGCTCCTCAAACCTCGCCCTCCTCAAGCTCCACCCCCAAATTCTCCAGGTATTTCCCAACCTGGAGCTGGCAACCCTATGCCAGATGGGCCACCCTAAATGGTGGGATAGCCAGCAGCTATCCTGGTTGGCATACTGGGACATATAGAAAGAGAAGATCCTTCGAAGCAGAGCAGACTCTCTTTAAGTTATACGAATGAGAATAAATAAGGATTGTTCTTAATAGCTGGTGAAATGGGAAAGTGGGATCCAAGTCGACCATCAAAAAAGACTGTGCTATAGGACCTGCATAAACAACACCCACATGCAGTGTGGGCTGTAGTAAGGAGAGGGACTGGTCAAGAAGACTGAGTGAAAAATGATGGTTGGATCTAGCCCATTGACTCAAGCATGGTACTAAGCTCCTAGGCTGGGTGTCATTTCAGATTTCATTAGCGGGACAGGGGTATTTCAGCAGGGACAGACTAACAGCAATGTTCAATGGGGGGATAGCGTACTTTAATGAGATACGCTGAAATTACTTTTTAACATGCTATTGCATTGTCATCCACACAGGTTAACTGGGTTTTCAGTTTGTTTGTTTTAATGATAGCTTTGAACAAAATACCCAGGATATTGGCCCAGGGCTCCAACACATACACCACAACCACTTGGGGAGGGACTGTGGCTCAGTGGCAGAGCATTTGCTTGGCATGCAGAAGGTCCCAGGTTCAATCCCTGGAATCTCCAGTTAAAGGGATTAGGCAAGTAGGTGATGTGAAAGACCTCCACCTGAAACCCTAGAGAGCCGCTGCTGGTCTGAGTAGACAGTACTGACTTCGATGGATCAAGGGTCTGATTCAGTATAAGGCAGCTTCATGTGTTCACTACTTCTCCGCTTAATTTTTTGTCATACTTTGCATATTTTCTCTGACTCGGTGGGGGAAATGGCAAATTACTGTTGAAGGAAGAAACTGATTTGCTCTATGCTATCGTCTGATAACTTTCCCTGAACACACAAACCTTTGTTCCAAGGACAATTTTCCAAAGCTGCCCTTCTCTTCAAAAACAGATTACGTAAAGAAATGGAGTTAATTATCAATGTTAACAAACTAGCAGTCACTTTTTAGTCTTTTGTAAAGAATCTAACACTTTAGGCAAGGGATGCATAATTCCCCAACTCTGTCAGTTACCATTTAGTTTGCAAGCAGGACTGGTGTCCAAATGAAACAGCTGAGCTCATCCACAGCTCTTGAAGTGAAATGAAGGAAAATTAGCAGACTATCCACAAGACAGATAACAGCCACCTTGCCAGACCCAAATATACATCTCTATTATAGATCTAAAGTGCCATGCCCTCTGGCAAGCTCCTACCAGGAAGAGATGGGAAATAATTCTATCTGCCACAGTTAATATCCAGCCAAGAGCCATCTATTCATCTAAGGATCAGTGTGCTGTAGCGCTGTGTTGTGATGCTACTGGATCATTTCTAATGCCATAAATGCATTGGAGAGTTACTGAGGGGTAATGATATGTGAAAAGCAGCAGAAACTGGTAGTTACAGTGCCTGGCTGTGAGCATCAACAGCCCCATTAGAGCACATACATAGCCGGGCTTTAATAGAATACACTTTTTCTAGCACTTGTATTTTTGATGCAGTGCATGCAATCTAAATCAGAGGTTCTCAAAGGCTGTCAAAGGGGGCTTCTTGGAGTCAAGGAGAAAACAGTTTTTTGAGCTATCTTCCCACACAAGGAACTAAGGGGCTTTGGAGAAATACAGTTGATCATGTGATAAAGCTGTTGCTGGATATATAAATTGAGAGCGATGATGGAGAATTACATACAGTGTACTCTCCCATAAAAAAGATACCTACGCACAGAAAGCAGGGCTGTTCCTTTATTTTCAAACATGTCTCCGATATTTTAAAAAATTGTTATGGAAAAGAAGAAGAAAAAGAGTTTTTTTTATACCCCACTCTTCTCTATCTTTAAGGAGTCTCAAAGTGGCTTACAATAGCCTTCCCTTCCCCTCCCACAACAGGTAGGTGGGGCTGAGAGAGTTTTGAGAGAACTCGTCACCCAGCAGGCTTCATGTGGAGGAGTGGGGAATCAAACCTGGTCCACTCAGGTTTACCAAAGACAGTACTGTCTATTTTAACTGGCAGTGGTTCTCACGTTCTCACATAAAAGCCCACCACCTAGTACTTTTTAACTGGAGATGCTGGGGACAGAACCTGGGACCTTCTGCACACGAAGCAGATGATCTGTCACTAAGATATGACCTTTCCCTAAGGAGTGATGCCTGTGCATCTGCAGACAAATTATGTCCACCAGCCAGTGTGGTGTAGCGGATAGAGTGGCAGACTAGGACTTTGGGCAACCTGAGTTCGAATCCCCACTTCTGCCACGGAAGCTCACAGGGTGACCTTGGGCTTATCAGACTCTCAGCCTGGCCTTCCTCACAGGGCTCTTGTTGTGAGAAAATGGAGGCAGAGAGAGCAATGTCCTAAAAGCCGCTTCAAGTCCAGACTAGAGAGAAAAGTGGGATAGAAATACATAAATGCAAAATAATCAATACAGCGCCATGAGGAAGAAGAGCAGATGAAGTAAAGGGGGGTGGAGGGAAAGGGAAAAAGAAGCACAGAGGAAGAGATGAGAGAAGCAGAGCAAAAGGCAGGAAAGGAAATGGAGATAGAGGAAGATGGGGTGGGGAGGGGAGAAAAGCAAGCAGGGAGAAGACAAGGAAACCGATAGGGTTGCCAGGTCCCTCTTCGGGGAGAGACTTCAATGCCATAGAGTCCAATTGCCAAAGCAGCCATTTTCTCCAGGTGAACTGGCAGTTGGCAACCCTAGAAACCGAACAGGGGGCAATGGGGAGGTTGGCATAGAGGAAAATGAAGCCAGCATTTGTGTGTGTGGTGTGTGTGTAGGGGGGGAGTGATTTCTTCTCCTCTGTGAGTCCTTGTAGGTCAACTTCACAGTTTAATAGCAAAGATTTTTTCCTCCTAGCCCCATGGTTTAATCAATAGAAACTAGCTGTTTTCACTTCTTCTTCTTCTTTTTTTACTGTATGAGGGTTTCTTTTTTCTTTGCACAGTCAGGAATTGCAAACTTACAGGGCAATTTTGAAATTAAAAATAAATGAAATGGCTTCTTGATGTCGTTAAAATCCTAGTTTACAGATTAGTTATTCTCACTACAGACTCCATGGCTTAATTACAGGGGAAAGCATAATCCTGGCTGAGGGCAATAAGAGCAATATATATTCCAAGAAATTCAAACTGTCTCCTATAATTGTAGCTCTCCAGGTCCTATTTTGATTGCCGAACAAAATATATACTTCTATTTTAGATTGGTGTTTTGGATTCATGCCATTGCGAATGGGGATGAAGCTAATAATTTCTAGCTAGCAGAAAGCCATAATTATCCATATTTATATTTAACCTTTGGATACACTATTCATTAAAGTCTAGTTAACAATAACCCAGTTTACATTTTATATATCATACATTTTTATGTGCAGCTTTCATGGGAAGGTGTATTGACTAGTCTATGGCTTGCAACTGTTTTCGTCTCCTTCAAATGCTGAGGATATGTCAAAATCTAAATGCACAGGGGGGGGCAAGTCAGTGTTCTGATTTCAACGTTTCCCCCCATAAAAACAATAATTAGGGAAGAAAAATACACTTGTAATAAATAAAATGCAATGGAAAGTCTTTAGGAAAAAAACCCAAAGGTAATCCATTTTGTAAAAAAAAAAAAATTAAACGTTGCAGCCAGCATGGTGTAGTGGTTAAGAGCAGTGGTTTGGAGCAGTGGAGTCTGATCTGGAGAATGGGGTTTGATTCTCCACTCCTCCACATGAGCAGCAGAGGATAATCTGGTGAACTGGATTTATTTCCCCACTCCTACACATGAAGCCAGCTGGATGATTTTGAACTAGTCACACTCTTTCAGCCCTACCTACCTCACAGGATGTCTGTTGTGGGGAGGGGAAGGGAAGGTGATTGTAAGCGGGTTTGAGTCTCCCTTAAGTGGTAGAGAAAGTCGGCATATAAAAACCAACTCTTCTTCTTCTTCTTCTTCTTCTTCCTGTATCCCGTTTCAGGAGGCCACACTAATCACGAAATACTATTTCAAGGGAAACTGAAGCAGGGTGAATTTTTATGGTTTACAGCCAAACACCATGATTAACCTGATCTCATCAGAGCTTGGAAGCTAAGCAGGGTCGGCAATGGTTAGTATTCAAAGGGGAGACCGCCAAGAAAGACAGGAGTTGCTGTGTACAAGAAGGTAATGTCAAACTACCTCTGCTCATCTCTTGCCTTGAAATCCCCATAGAATCATAGAGTTGGAAGGGGCCATACAGACCATCTAGTCCAACCCTGGGATTGTTCAACCCCATCTAGACCAAGTCCTGGGGTTGCCATGAGTCAGTTGTGTCCTGGTGGCACACAGTTATTATGTTGTTGTTGTTATTACCTATAAACTGTGAACAGAAGGATTACACAGAACTGATCTTTTCTCTACACAAGCCCCACTCCACAAGCCCCCAAAATCTGTTCCAGGAGTTGTTAAGGATCACAGTGAGATGTGGTATGTGAGGCTTGGAGCAAGAAGCCCAGTCCTTTCCCAGACAAGGTGTGAGAGATATTTGGAGCCCGTGAGAATGAAGAGCTAAGCATTTGCTTGAAAGTGGCATGGCACAGAGTTTCTAAGTCCAAAGATCTAGGAGTCTATGGCCAATCTAAAGGTGCACAGTTGCAATACACCTGCCCAGGATGGGCTCACCATTTTACTGCTTGGGCAGCTGAAAACGAATGGCCCAAAGTCCTTCTTTTCCTGTTCCATTCAGGAATCCATGAATTTTATCTTCAAGAATCAAGCAGCAAGCAGGCACCAGGAAACATGTATATGGGCACAATAAAACTCACAAGCACTACTCTGGGGATCACTGAGCTCCGCCAATGGCCTGACACATTATGAGTTGGCCACCCAACCCTAACTGGCAGAGGGTGGCAACATAGGAGGCAACAATGGGCATGGCTTTTCCATACTAATGTTAGGTGGGATACAAGCCTATGTATGTGGATCTGCACAGGGCCATCTTAACACATGGGCATGCTGGGCAGTTGCCCGGGGACTCCACAAGTATAGGGGGCCCATGCTAATCTATGTATGTTGTGACTTAAGTACATAAGAATATAAGAAAGGCCATGCTGGATCAGACCAAGGTCCATCAAGTCTAGCAGTCTGTTCACACAGTGGCCAACCAGGTGCCACTAGGAAGCCCACAAACAAGATGACTGCAGCAGCATTATCCTGCCTGTGTTCCACAGCACCTAAGATATCAGGCATGCTCCTCTGATACTGTAGTTGAATAGGTATGCATCATGACTACTATCCATTTTAACTAGTAGCCATGAATACCCCTTTCCTCCATGAACATGTCCACTCCCCTCTTAAAGCTTTCCAAGTTGGCAGCCATCACCACATTTTGGGGCAGGGAGTTCCACAATTTAACTATGTGTTGCGTGAAGAAATACTTCCTTTTATCTGCTTTGAATCTCTCATCCCCAAGCTTCAGCATATGACCCCGCATTCTAGTATTATGAGAGAGGGAGGAAAGCTTCTCCCTGTCCACTCTCTCCATACCATGCATAATTTTATAGACCTCTCTCATGTCTCCCCTTAACCGCCTTCTTTCTCAGCTAAACAGTCCTAAGTGTTGATTTGCTGTCAATGAATAAATAAACAATATACTAAACTATAAATATTTGTTATTAGAAATTGCATATTTAGCATGTGTTTTACTAAAGATAATGAGCAATATTAATGTTAATTTGGGTTTGAATTAAAATTAAATACTGATGTATAATGTAAGAAAGGACTTGTTCATTATGGAAGCAGAATGTTTAAATATGTAGGCCTTGTTGCAAGCAGAATGATATTATCTTTTCCAGACTGATATTATTTTTTTCCAGGTGAATAGCCCTTTGAGCAGAAATGAAACATAATGCTTTGAGTGGAGCACAGAAAAGAGCTGCTGAGGAGAAGGAGAAAATGGGCAAACTTCCAAAATTAACATCTTGGTTCAACCCTGGTGCAACGTCAGCCACTAGTACCGCTTCTTCAAATATAGCATCCACATCTACATCCACCCCCTGTGTTGATCAGTCTTTGCTGTACAGCATACTTTTTAATGTTTAAACACTGGTTTTGTGGGCAGTACCAATAAATATATCTTTAATTTTATCGATCATTTACATTTTTATTCCTGGGAGGGATTGATAGGTAGAGGCCCCTGTGCACTGCTTTGCCCAGGGGCCTATGACGCTGTTAAGACAGCCCTGGATGTGCATCAAGCTCTCCATGATGTCTTCAGATTCTTTGAATTCCATCTGGAAGTCACTACACTCAAAGTAGATTCACAAATCACTTGGCTTATTGCTAACAATGACTAAGCTATAAGTACTGCAACAAAGGAAAGTTTACATTCCCTGATGATAACAGCCACTGCATGCACCAAAAGTTAGTGAGCGAGATGGTCTGGTCTCTTCAGTATCATGTAGAGAAATGCAGAATTTGTCATCATGGTCATACTGTGGTAACGACATTTGCTTTCCATCTTGTATTGGTCTGCCAAGTCTTTTCTGGGAAGGTTATATATTGTTCAAAAGCTTGCTTCATGTCACTCTCTAGATTAGTAATTTCCTTTCCCTATTTCATAAGGCCCACCATGGGATGAAGAGACATGCCCTTCTTCCACTCCTAAAGCAACAATTTATCACATGCGACTTCCCTGTTTGATATTGTGTGACTCTGAACTACCTCTGGCAATAAGAGCAGACATGGGAGAGTCTGAAAAGCTGGCACTTACGTATGTCAAAGGTATGAGGTGACTTCGTAATTTCTTAACTCAATAGGCCTATATTTCATAGTTGCAGAAGGCGATTCCAAGCAAAGGCATGATCTCTCACATCTATTCAGCCCCTGGTGTCTCAAGCCACCTTTGAGACCCTAATCCACAAACAAGTTCATGCTCTCCAGACTTATTGCCTAACAGAACAATTCCAAGCTCTGTTTCACACTGAAAGCAAGAAAGTAGAAACTAAAAGGAATATGCAATGAGCCTGTTTGCTTTCTTTCTGTCTTCTATCAGAATTTCTCCATTTCCACCCATCAGTTGGTCTTCTTAAAATCATAAAATCATAGAGTTGGAAGGGACCATACAGACCATTTAGTCCAACCCCCTGCTCAGTGCAGGATCAGTCTAGACCATCCTTTTACCTTGTGTTTGCTCCTCACATATCTGAAGAAGCTTTTCTTGTTGTAGCGAGCCTCCCTGGCCAGTTTCAGCTCACTCTGAGCTTTGGCCTTTCTGGTGGCTGACCTACAGTGCCTAGCAACATGCAGATACTCCTTTTTAGAGGTATGTCCTTCCCTCGATTTCTTGAACATTTCCTTTTTCTTCCTCAGCTCATCATGGAGTTCTCTATTCTTCCACATTGGCTTCTTGGACCCCCTGCCATGTTTCTATCTTGTTGGAATAGTGATGGCATGAATTTGCAAGAGCTCTTGTTTTAGGAGAGCTCATCCTTCACTTGTTCCTTTCCCTTCCAGCATTCTTGCCCATGGAACGACTCTCATCACGCCTCTAAGTTCATTAAAGTCTTCCCTACTAAAATGCATGTCTGGCTATGAACTTCCTTGGTCCCCCACAGCAAAAGGAATTCTAGGAGGACATGGTAACTTCCCCCTAAGGACCCATCACTGTCTCCCCATTACCAACCCTTGCCTATTGATTAATATTAAATTGAGTGTAACTGTGCCCCTGTAGCTTCCTCCATCGTTTGAAAAAGGATGTTGCTGGCCAGGAAGGTCAGGAAGTTGCATGACTCTGGACACATAGCAGAGTTTGTCTCCCAGCACGCATCAGTCACCCATAACTACAAGGTCATGTTGCTTGGATACACTGTCAAGCTGCACAAGGAAGAAAGCATCCATCTCATCACCCTGGTCAGGCGGTCTGTACCAGACTCCAGCAACAATACTGTTTGTCCTTCCTTCATTTATCCTCACCCAGATACTTTCCACAGGGCTGTCATTCACCTCCTCCCATATTACTGACAAGCAAACCCTCTTCTCACATACAGCACCACTCCACCTTCTCTTTGACCCTTTTGGTTTTTCTTGAACTTAGCCTTTTCGCTTCCCCCCCTTCCTGCTTGCACTGCTTTCCTTCCACAGTGTGTTTTCCAATCTGAAATGGCTTTGCAGAACTACTCTTTGGCCAAGTGTAGGAAAAGGACACACAATATGCGGGCTCTCTTTCACACTGTAAGTAATGTATTGATAAAGACCTGGAATATAAGCTTCACTGGGCTATTTCAGGTCAAGAAAATGGGGGGGGGCTTAAGCCCCCACTCCATGATGCAGTCCCAATACAAAGGGAGAAAAATGCTTGGAAGCTCCAAACATGGAATTCCCAGGAACTTGTCTAATCTGAAACAGGTGGTCTTTAAATCTATCCACAACGCCTTCCTTTCAAGATCTTCAGGACCACACTGTTTGAAGTAGTTTGCTGTTTGATGAGCTTCATATTAAGAACATAAGAAAGGTCCTGCTGGATCAGACCAAGGCCCATGAAGTCCAGCAGTCTGTTCACACAGTGGCCAACCAGGTGCCTCTAGGAAGCTCCCAAACAAGACGAGTGGAGCAGCACCATCCTGCCTGTGTTCCACCGCACCCAAAATAATAGGCATGCTCCTCTGATACTAGAGAGAATAGGTATGCAGCATGACTAGTATCCATTCTAATTAACAGCCAGGAATACCCCTCTCCTCCATGAATATGTCCACTACCCTCTTAAAGCCCTCCAAGCTGGCAGCCATCACCACATCCTGGGGCAGGGAGTTCCACAATTTAACTATGCGTTGTGTGAAAAAATACTTCCTTTTATCTGTTTTGAATCTCTCACCCTCCAGCTTTAGCAGATGACCCCATGTTCTAGTATTATGGGAGAGGGAGAAAACTTCTCCCTGTCCACTCTCTCCAAACCATGCATAATTTTATAGACCTCTATCATGTCTCCCCTCAGCTGCCTTCTTTCCAAGCTAAACAGCCCTAAGCGTCTTAACCGCTCTCCATAGGACAATTGCTCTAGTCCCCTAATCATTTTGGTTGCTCTTTTCTGCACCTCCCCAAGCTCTGTAATATCCTTTTTTAGGTGTGGTGACCAGAACTGTACACAGTATTCCAAGTGTGGTCTCGCCATAGATTTGTACAAGGGTACAATATTAACCATTGGTTCTGCAAATCTGGTGGAGATGTGCTAAAATGATTTTCAGATGACTTACAATTTTGCTCTCTGCTGGTATTTTCTCTATGCCTGTCGGCACACACAGAATCATTATAAAATTGTAAGCATTTCCAGTGAATACCACTATGTAAACTAACTTGCCAAGGGTACTTTGATTAACAGACTGGAGGAGATCAGTTCAGGCCTAAAAGACTGGGATAAACTTCTCAGTAAATTTTCATGAAATTTCATCATTGCACTGGAGCAGGACTTCCATTAGTGGAACAGATGGAGTGAGCAAGATATTATGTATGTTTCAGAGACTGCTGACCCCTGAGACGTACCCCAGAGCACAGGGTTTACCTGTGTTTCAGCAGTAGTCAAGATTGGACCAGTCAGGTGAAGCACACACCACCCCTTTATTGACTCAATAAAGGAAGTCACAGCCCTCAGTTTGCAAGACCTGAGCAAGGCTGTCAAAGATAGGACATTTTGGAGGACATTGATTCATAGGGTCACCATGAGTTGGAAGTGACTTGACGGCACTTAGCACACACACACACAAAATAGTTATCATGATAAAGTATAATAATGATATGGAGACATTCATTTTAAGATAGAACTTTACAATCTTTGAATAGTATTTTAATTATATTGTCACAGCAGATACTTCAAATACATCAACTTTATTAATGAGCAGTTTTCAATTTAGAATGATATTTTTATCTAGAATGTCTTTGAATTTGTATTAAGACAAACATTAGGTGTAAAATTAAAATTAGGAGCAGTAATAATCAGGGCTAATATAGAATTAGTGATATTGTGATATAGTTTCTGTAAAATGGATCGTATTACTAGCAATTAATAGGTTATTAATATACAAACAAATGGGTATAGGCACACTTTGGAAGGGTGGTTTGGCTGTATGTATGTGGGTTCTTTTTTGTTTTTGCTTTTAAATAATAAAATCTATTAAAAATTAGGCATTGATAAGCTTATTTGTTCTCACTAACATCCCAAAAATCAACCTAATCTTACTTGCCTAACATTCCAAGAGTATTCTGCAGAGTACAAAACTTCTCCATAGCATTACTGAAATATTTTTGAAATTATGAAATTTAGGAATCCCAAGATTTCTCTGAAGTTTGATCAGGGATTCACAATGGGAAAACCAGTAATGATGGACAAGAATGCATCATAGACAGCTTGTCCACCATAACCGATTTTTCTCCTACAGTGCATAGCTACAGGGAGCCATTGGACTCATTCACTATCAGTAGGCACAGGCGAACAGAAAGGCTTGGCTGGTAGCCCATTATGAGTGTGCCCCTATAAGAATTCCACAACATATACAGGGAATCTAGGCATGCTAAAATGGGGATCCTTGCAAATAAATTGTTGGGGAAAGGGTTACCTGAGCACACAAAGTTTGAAATCATTGAACACCCCTTCCCAAAAGCTTCTAACAATGGTGAAGTAGAACTCAGACTACGAAAGTAATGCATCTGGTTACTTTTTTGAACTTAAAACTCTGGTCAAATAACAGCTGCAAAACATTGTTTTGAATGAGCTTTGCTTGTACATAATTATTCATGAGCCTTGATATGGCCATAGTGTGAATTAAAACAGGCACAAGAGGTCTTTGCGGCAGAATTAATTTGGAGATATCTTTATGCATTCCGTGAATATTACCAGGTTTGCTACAGGAATCAAGACTATCTTAAGAGCTGTCTTCGTCAAGTACCACTTTGCACCGCTTAGTGTTTGAACAATTACGGAACTTTGGTATATTGGCAATTATTCTCGAGTGCTTTGATACGTGATAACCCATCAGACAGATCTGAATGTTACAGTTCTTTAGTAAAAATGCAACCAGTCTTAGACAAAAAGCACAAGTAGTCCTGTTGGTGGTATAACAGAATTCTACTTTGAAAAGAGTGAATTACTTCTGGACTGCATAGGCTGCTCTGAAAGAGGTACAGTAAATGGGTGGACTATAAGGTTGGACATTTGTCAATCCCAGCTTTATGAATTCTTACGAAGTCACTCAGAACACCTATAACTTAGTTGAGTTTTGCAGGGAAATAATACCACATCGAGATATAGGCTCATGCTGGAATCAGAGGTGCAATGGGACAGCCAGAATACTGAAACAAAATAATTATTGTACATAATTCACAGGCAAAGGCTAAGGAAGATTTGGAATTTGGCCAGCTTTCTGACTTTAACAGCCCATTCCTGAGCCATGCTGGCGGCCATGCACCGAAGGCCTTTGGAGTAGGGCTGTCAATTCGGTTCGGTCTGAACTGAAAATCAACCGAATTTCCCCTGATTCGGTGCTTATCTGTTCGGAAGGATCCGAACTCAAAACTGGCGGGCAACCGGGGGGGGGGGGCGAATTCAGCGAGTTCGGGAGTTCGTGAATAAATTCAGCCAATTCGGCCGTCAGTAAGCAGCATAACCGTCAGTAAGCAGCATTCTCCTCCCCCGGCCAATCGGTGGCCAAGCTGGGTCTTCTTCTGGCCAATCAGTCAGGATTGAGTACTGGAGGAATGAGCTGATGTGCGGCCCGGCCAGGGAGAGAGCGAAATCCTCGTGTGTGTGTGGGGGGTGCTTGTGCACATTCGCTCCTTTCTGTGGCTGCAGGGGGCGCATTTTTTGGGGTGCACACACAAAACTTTCACTGGAACTTCAGATGAAGCTTCTTAAGGTACCCCAAAAGTTTTGTAAACATTGGGTCAGGGGGTCCCGAGATATGGGCTCCCCCCCTTTTTCTTTCCATGGCTGCAGGGGGCGCATTTTTTGGGGTACAAATCCCAAACTTTGAGCGGAGTTTCAGACCAGTGTTCTTAAGATACCCCCCAAGTTTTGTAAAAATTGGGTCAGGGGGTCTCGAGATATGGGTTCTCCCTCTTTTCCCTCCCCCCTTTTCCATTTATGTGGCTGCAGGGGGCGCTTTTTGGGGGATATAGCCCCCAAACTTTTAGCATAGCTTCAGTGAATTATTCTTAAGATACTACCCAAGTTTTGTAAAGATGGGTTCAGTGGGGGCAGAAATATCGCCTCCCCCCCTTTTCTCTTTCCATGGCTGCAGGGGGTGCATTTTTGGGGGTGCAGACACAAAACTTTCACTGGAACTTTAGATTAAGCTTCTTAAGGAACCCCCCAAGTTTTGTGAACATTGGGTCAGGGGGTCCCGAGATATGGGCTTTCCCCTTTCCCCTTTCCCCTATTGGGATGAATGGGGCAGCCGATCCGATCCTGTGTGCATCTCTCCAGAGCAAAACGTTCCGTGCCTAATTGGAATCATCTTGGATTACAGCCCGTCCTGATGGAACAGAAGCAGCCACAGTAAGACCCCTTTGGGGGCTTTAATCTATAATTTTTCTCCTGTGTATGTGTGTGGGGGGGGAGAAAGCAGAGTCTGTGTGTGTGTGGGGAGGGAGCAGTTTCTGTGGGTGGGGGGGAAGCCAAAGGGGGCTTTCATCGGTTCTGCCTGGGGTGTGTGTTCCCCCTCGAGTCTCTCGCTCCCTGGTTTGAGGGGGGAGGTTTCAGTTGTGTGTTGCAAAGGTGTTGTTTAACAAGGTTGTGTTTGCAGTTGTTTTGCTAATTTCTCCGCTGTTGTCGGGCTGGGAGCTTTGTGCGTGGGCGGCAAGCTCTGCTGAGAGATGCACAACATTAAGGGTGGGGGGGACCCCTTTCAGGGCCCATATCTCAGCCCCCCTGACCCAATCTTTACAAAACTTGGGGAGTCTTTCAATAAACGTCCTTTGAAGCTCTGCCAAAAGTTTGGGACCTCTAAGCCCAAAAATGCCCCCCCCCCCAGAGCCGCGGAAAGGCGCGGTTGTGTTTTTAATGGCTTTATTCGGCCGAACTTGTTTCCGAACTTTGAATTCCCGCCGAATTGAACGGATCCGAAGTGGGGGAGTTCGGACTTCGGCACGTACCGAACCCACAAGGGCCAAATTCGGCCGAATCCGAACTGTACCGAATTTTTTTTTTTGTTGACAGCCCTACTTTGGAGGCCGGCGAAGGCCCACGCCGGCGCAAGGGCCCAGAGCACCAGCGTCCAGAAGGCACATGCTGGCGTTTGTGGCCCCAGCGCCAGCATGCAGGGCCAGACGCCGGCAAAGGCCGCAACGACAACCCGGGATGTGTCCCTGGGGCATAACGGCATCTCGGGAGGCATCCTCGGGGTATAACGGCATCCCAGGAGGCATTCCCGGCGTGTTACGGTGCCGGGCAGGGGGCAGGGCCACCAGTAGGTGGCCTCCTGAGCCATTTCAGCTCGGGAACACCCCCTCCCCCCCGAGATATGCCACCTTTTAGATACGCCACCTATGAAGGTTGCATGTTTGTTTGTTTTTTGCGCTGGGCGGAGGTTTCGGCTGGGCCAAAAGCTCCTTAGGAGGCAACGCCGCTGCATTGCCTCCTAAGCCCAGTGCAGGCATTCCAGTCAGGAATTCGCTGAGTGACAAATAACACTCTGGCTTCTCATATTTATTGTTGTGTCAGGCGGATGGAGACCCTTTCAGACCAAATATGTCATTACAGAACTTTCAAATTATTAGTTTTTGTTTCAAATTCACATATGGATGGAAACTCTTAACAATAGTTCACTTCAGAAAACTGTCTTTGAGTACCCCAAACCCCACCCTCCTCAGGCTTTGCCACAAAAACCTCTCACCGGTAGCAAAGAGGGACCTGGAAACCATACCCCCTGAGCAGCTGTAGGAACCCAGGGCCTGGGGGTCTAGGTCCTTTTAGTAAACGTTTGCCCTTTGATTCACCGCATTTTTCCTCTTTCTCTTTTTTACCCTTCCTATTAATTGACAGAAAACCTACTGAAGAGATTAGAATTCAAAACTGCAGCCCCACAATGTTGGGTATTGACACATGAATTCCTTTGAGAATGATACATTTGTTGTTCTCAATGGGTATTTGAAAAGTTCGTACTTCTTGTTTCTCCGACACTTGCCACACTGTGCATTTTATGCATCCTGTCTTTCAAGGTTAATGGACTGGGTAAAACTAGTTAGACTTCACAATGCATTAGACATATTTCTCCAAGGATGTTTCTTTAAAAAAATAATATTCATAGTCAGTGCAGCACCTCAGAACAAATCTATTCAAACAATGACGAGCTATATGCCAGGTACTGTGGTTAATGAAGTGTTCTATGATAATTAATTTGTCAGACTTTAATTTATTATTCCACATACATATACACCCCAAACAACCAAGCAATAGTAATAGTTAGAGCCTAGCTTGAATTGCCAATGCCAAACCTTAAGAAAGACTTAAGGCTGCTACTTATTGTGTTAGAACTGGGCAATATGTTACCACAGCAAACCTGAAGGTGATTTCCTTATGGTTTAATCCAATACCACTCTGGCAACATTTTCAGGGCCCAATCATATTTACAAATCAACAAGGGGATTCTTCTGAGATTCTTCTCATAAAAAAATTGTTTCAGACATCATAGCTCTCCGGATGGTTTCCACTGGTCTGGTGGAACTCTGTCTAGTTAGGCCGTGCCCTGCGGGACTTGGACCAGTTCTGCAGGGCCTGCAAGATGGAGATGTTCCGGCATTCCTCTGGTTGAGGACAGCAATGGTAATACATCTTAATCTGGCCTCCTTTCCCCTCCTTTCTTTCCCCTTTCTTTCACCTTCCCCTTCCTTTTCCCTTTTTTCTCTCTCTCCTTTCCCATTCCTTCCTTTTCCCTTTTGTGTGTTTCTTGTTGTGTTTGTCCTTTATGTCTCCATCTCTCCAAAAGAATGAAATCGGTGCTGGTTGTTGACCCGTTATCAACCTCAGGTTCACTGTCACCTTGTTGGACTACCTTCCCAAAGGTGGAATAGGCAATTAAGGTGCCATCTGTAGACAGCAATTGTTAGGGTAGTTTTCATGATTTTAACTATATTTTTACTTTTGTGTTGGTATATATTTGATGTTAGCCACCCTGAGCCTGGTTGCCGGGGGAGGGGGTATAAATAAAATAAAATTTAAAATAAAATAATAATGAATTAATCATGAAATCTCAACTATTCCCATTTTTTATTTCTCAATTTGGCCCAAATTGCTGTGCATGTTTACAGCTTTCAGATTCTTCAGACGATATGCACACACACATCCAATGAACTTGAATGTTTAATAAAACATAGCAAAATATGGCAGTAAAACATGCCAGTCTGTACACACAGTTATATCAAGATTCTTTGGGTGGGTGCTATTACAATGCTCAGGATGATATGTGAAGTAGAACATAGCAAAGAATGTTGATGAAATCTTTTATTCAATCACATCAAAGTTCTTTCTTTTAGTGTGCATCAAAAAGGGAAAAGAAGATGCAAATGAAAAGAACTGAAAGCCACAGCAAACAGTACATGATCCACTTAGGAAATTAATTTTACAAATTCTCCTAGTTAAAATAAAACCTTGGGAGGAGGAGGAGAAGAAGAGTTGGTTTTTATATGCCGACTTTCTGTACCACTTAAGGAAGAATCAAATTGACTTACAATCACCTTCCCTTCCCCTCCCCACAACAGACACCCGGTGAGGTAAGTGGAGTTGAGAGAGCTCTAAAGAGCTGTGACTAGCCCAAGGTCACCCAGCTGGCTTCATTTTTAGGAGTGGGGAAACCAACCCGGTTCACCAGATGAGCGTCCACCGCTCATGTGGAGGAGTGGGGAATCAAACCTGGTCTTCCAGATTAGAGTCCCCTGCTCCAAACCACTACTCTTAACCACTACATCACACTGACTGGAATGCAATGCAGTGTGATATCCTTGAACACTAGACAAAGAGAATGAGGAATATCCCATCACCCCTCTATCAGCAACCTTGAGATGATGATGATGATGACAAACACTAGTAGTGCTCGTATTCACATTATTAACTCACAAATGATCAATCCGGTTATTTATGAATTACCAATTATAGTCTACTTATAAACAACCTAAATTAATAAACTCAGAACCCCATTTCTGCTAAAGCAAAACTTTGAATCTTGGTCCCAAACTGTTCCAATTCCATAAGCCTTCCTGTGCAGACTTTAAGACCAAACTTTCTGGGCCGCCAACTGCACTCTGCAAATCCAGAACATCACATAACAGGTCACATCAAAGCACATGGAAGAAAAATGTCTTTGAACTTTTTTGTTTTATTTACAAACCTGAGCCAAGGCCTAATTATCCCCAAAGGGATCTCTCTTTGATTTTCTACAGCATCTCCCTCAGAAGAAAAGTTTCTTTGCCACCACCTTGTCACCTTAAAAGCTAAGAATGGAAACATAGACAAAAGTGTACTGATCATGTGCACCTACAGTATCAAGACGGAGCAATCTTTAGCAGGTCTACTGAAAAGGACCATTTTATTCAATGGGGCTTAGTCCGAAGAAAGCACTTGTAGGATTGCACTGGATATGATGGACTGCAGTAACAGAGAAGAACATTCAGTACTTATAAGGTTGCCAGCCTCCAAGTACTAGCTGGAGATGTCCCCGCCCTCCTCAGGCTCTGCCCCAAAAACCTCCCATCGGTGATGAAGAAAAAACTGGCAACCCTAAGTATGTAATGATGAGAAATTTTAATGATGCCTCATTTCCAGTATATGAGAGTAACAAAGAAGGAATTAATTTGTCTGATTTTGATCACTGAGACAGTAAGTCTAAATGAACTGGAGGCTTACCATATATACTTACCATGTGGGATTGCCAGGTCCCTCTTTGCCACCAGCGGGATATTTTTGGGGCAGAGCCTGAGGAGGGCAGGATTTGGGGAGGGGGGGACTTCAATGCCATAGGGTCCAATTGCCAAAGCGGTCATTTTCTCCAGGTGAACTGATCTCTATCGGCTGGAGATCAATTGTAATAGCAGGATATCTCCAGCTAGTACCTGGAGGTTGGCAACCTTATTCACATGGGTTCAGTAAATGTTAATGTAACAGGCTGAGCTTGTGTCTAAAAGAGCTCGATTTGATGATCAGACACTGGATGAGGTGAAGTTTCTCTCTGAGTTAGGGCTGCCAGCCCCCAGATTAGGGTTGAAGATCATCTGTAATTACAACTGATCTCCAGACTACAAAGATAAATTCCCTTGGAGGAAATGGCAGCTTCGGGGGATGGACTACATGACATTATACCCTATACTCCCTCACCTTTGCTCCCTTCCCAGGTTCTACCCCAAAATTTCCAGGAATTTCCCAACCCAAATTTGACAACCCTACTCTGAGACCAGTATTCTGTTTTATTCTACTCTTGTGCGACTAGACTAGGTGAGGTCCTCCTTGTTCTACCAGCACTCTGTCTTTCATTTTTATAACGGAAAGAAAACCAGTTTACTGGATTTGAAGCAACACAGGAACTTTCTTAAGGATTCTGGGTTCCAATAATTACTGGCTTTGGGGGGGGGGGTGAGGCACAATCCCTCCTGCCCCCTCAGTTCCCGGCTCACTGCTGCTGGCAGCACTGCCTGACAGGCAGAAAGCCAACTTGAGTTAGGGGGCAAGGGCCCTCCCACCAAGAGGCCAGCGACAGGGGGCTCCTAAACAGGCCACCTCACAGTCAGGGCCCCCAGCGTGCCACCCTAGTGCAGGGCCTGGGGCATCTATTCTATTCTATTCTATTCTATTCTATTCTATTCTATTCTATTCTATTCTATTCTATTCTAGTTGTGTCATGTCTAAGACCATGGCTGGTGTAATATGTAGAGCTGGGGTCTCCAATCTTATTTATTTCTTTACAAAATGTGTATACCACCTTTCTGCCCAATGAGGGCCAGCAACATGACTGAAATGGTTTAAAAATAGTTGCTATGTGGGCCAGCCACTCACTAATTGGCACCACAAAACCCATTGGTGGATGCCTGGAGTTGCCAACTGCAGGTTAGGAAATTCTGGGAGATTTGGGGTGGAGCCTGAGTAGGGCAGAAATTGGGATGGGAAGAGAGCTCAGAAGGGATGTGATACCATAGAGGCCACACTCTAAAGCTGCCTTTTCTCCAGGGGAATTGATCTTTGTAGCCTGGAGATCAGTCGCAGTTCCAGGAGAACTCTAGCCACCCTAGCCATGTTGGGGATCACAGATAGGGTTGCCAGCTCTGGGTTGGGTAATACCTGGAGATTTTGTGGGTGGAGCCTGAGGAGGGTGGGGTTTAGGGAGGGGAGGGGCCTCAGCAGAGTATAATGTCATAGAGTCCAAAGCAGTAGTTGCCAACCTCCAGGAGGTGGCTGGAAACCTCCCGCTATTTATACTCATCTCCAGGCAAAAGAGGTCAGTTCACCTGGAGAACATGGATGCCTTGGAAGGTGGAAAGTATGGCATTATACCCTGTTGAGGTCCCTCTTATCCCGAAATCCTGCCCTAGTCAAGCTCCACCCCCAAAATCTCCAGGTATTTTCCAGTCCAGAGCTGGCAACCCTACAAAGCACTTAGTATATATAAAAAAAGAAATGGAAGAAAGAGAAACATAGTGCTGTGAGTTCTGGCAATACAAAAGAGAAAATCACAGCACGGTGGCCTACAAAGCAGCCATTTTGTCCGGGAGAATTGATCTTGATTGTCTGGAGATCAACTGTAATAGCGGGAAATCTCCAGGCCCAACCTGGAGGTTGGCAACTTTAATCACAGATGTAGTGAGAAGCTAGTCCCAACATAAATAAACTGGAATGGAAGCAATCTGCTAATGGGGGTCATAGATAGGCTTGCTAGGCCCCGCTGCTCCACCGGCGGGAGCTTTGAGGGGCCATGGCCTTAGCGTACGATGCATGCGCGTGCCTGTCATGGTGCGCCTGTGTGCCCGCGCACAATGCGCCTACGTCGGGGACGCTCTAGCAATCCCGGCCAAAACTCTATGGTTTCCATAGAGTTTTGGCCGGGATTGCTAGAGAGTCCACATCACTTTCAGGTTTACCCAAAAGTGACGTGTGCACCGTATCCACGCGCACGAGCCTGCAGTACCTGCGCGCATGCCCACAGTGCCCGCCAGCCCTCAGGTGGCCGGCGGGCAGCCCGGTGGATGGGCAGTAGTTTACCCACCACCACCGGGCAATTGGCAACCCTAGTCATAGAGTTTGCCCTAATGGTGCACACATTGCTCTTATTGGGCAAACCACATATTCAGAAGATCATTTGAAGACAAGAATAAAGGATACTACAAGAAATGTGTCAAACACACACACCCCCCACACACACACACATTTTTTCTGCTGATTTATATCAGGGGGCTGTCTGGCTATTATTTACTACAAGTAAGCATTCAAACACTCAGGTATTACCTAGATCCTTTCTAGTTCAGGCCCAGAGAATTGCATCTAGCCGACAATTATCGCAGAGGTTTTATGTTCTTATGATATGCCCCATGATTTGACATTCTATCTACTCCATTCTGGCTTGTTGAAAATACAATATGCCTATAGCAGCGGGAAGTATCTTGATTCCCAAGTTGGTGGGGCTACTGAAAATCGTGTTACCTCAAGAGAGGGGGTGAAGTAGTTTAAAAACAGCTGTGCTGTTTTAAAATACATTTCTGCCTAATTTTTGTCTGCTTGGTTCTTGTAGGTTATCCGGGCTATGTAACCGTGGTCTTGGAATTTTCTTTCCTGACGTTTCGCCAGCAACTGTGGCAGGCATCTTCAGAGTAGTAACACTGAAGGACACTGTCCTTCAGTGTTACTACTCTGAAGATGCCTGCCACAGTTGCTGGCGAAACGTCAGGAAAGAAAATTCCAAGACCACGGTTACATAGCCCGGATAACCTACAAGAACCAATGAACTCTGACCGTGAAAGCCTTCGACAATATTTTGTCTGCTTGTTTGACTCAAACATATATGGGTGCCGTTGTGAATTGAAATTAGGAATGCCATCTGAAAAAACAGCGAGAATTTAAATAGACAATTTTCCAATGGTGTACATCTTGATGCAATACTATTTTTGTGGGGGTTTTTTGTTTGTTTGTTTTGCTTGTCAGTAGATGGCACACTGGCTATATAGAAGCTGGAACTTCCATGGATGAAGCTTCTACTGAACTGTGCACCTTAGAAAACCAGAATTATAAGTGCTAAATTATTTTGTAAAGGCATATCAGTAACGCAAAAAATGCACACATAAAAATGTCTGGATAGAGCTGTCAAAGATCCTTTTAATGAACGCTGAGATGGGAGGACAGGAAAGTATATCCTGTGTTCATGCTGAAAGTTCTGAATTATGTGTAATTGCATAGACCTGCGCAGTTCCTTGACCTAATATGTTGAACTGGTTTAAGACCAACCTACGAGACAATAATAAATCTGGACTGAACATGATAATAAATGTAAACTGTACTCTGCCTGCATGTTTCTCCACTGATACAAACAGCAACCCCAGGGGATTATTTGAGGTTAGATAAATGGCTGAAGGTGAAGGGATAGCTCTCTTTGCTCTGTGCAGAATTTAATTAGTGGGCCCTGTTGCTGCTATTCCCCAGTTTTAAAAGCATGAAGATTTATTGACGACGTCCTAGGGTTGGGGTCTACAACCTATGCCTCTAGAGCAAAATGTGACTCAGTACAGAATAGCGTTGCCATGTCCCTCTTCGCCACCAGTGGGAGGTTTTTGGGGCAGAGACTGAGGAGGGCAGTGTGTGGGGAGGGGAGGGACTTCAATACCATAGAGTCCAGTGGCAAAAACAGCCATTTTGCTCCAGGTGAGTTGATCTGTATCAGCTGGAGATCAGTTGTCATAGCAGGAGATCTCCAGCTAGTACCTGCAGATTGGCAACCCGAGTACAGGATCAAACATGGCTCTTTAAAAAAAAGGAAAATGAAATATTTAAATGAAGGCATATTAGACAGGTAGGCAGGAAGCTAGAATAACCACTACGTGAAGGGAGTGGCAAGCAAAGGTTTTCATGGGACTAAAGAGATACTGAAGGAAAGCAAAATGATAGAGGTGAACAATTGCCAGTAACCCGAGTACAAACCATGCACAGATTTATGCCAGTGTACTGAAACAAGGGTGCAGGATGCTCAAGTGTATATTTATTACTTATTGTGAGACCTCAGGTACTCCACTTCCTAATAAAGACTTGCAACAGCCAGTGTTTAGGCTGCAGAAACTTTATGGATCATTGGTAAACATGTCAATTATCAGTAATATTAAGTTGCATATTTTCAATTAAGCAGGTTGCTATCTTACAATATCGATCTCTTTCTGGGAATTTTGACATACTTTTGCTCTTTAATTCCAAAAGGTTGCTGACTCCTACCCTGTAGGCTCAACCAGTTTAACCACACACCATCTGTATTATGGCATTGAATCTGTGAAAAGCCCTATCTGCTAAAAGAGCTATTACAGTTACCTGCCACTGCACTCCATCCCCCGTATTCACTTGATGGAGCAGCAGGGAAAAAATGAGGGGATAATAATGTGACATCATTTCCAGGTGACAACCCAAAAGTAACATCTCAGTGTCTGTGATGCTCTAGGAACTTCCCCAAATCCCTATGGTCCTTACCATAGAGATTGGGGGGATTTCTAGGGCATCACTGCTGTTGTGATAGACAAGAGGGAGTTTACCTTTCCCAGCTACAGCCATTTAAAAGGGGAGAGAGGAAGATTAGAATGCTAGTAGAGGAGGGGGAAAAACCAGATTAATAGTTGACCAACTGTGGAGTGGGGTGAAAAGGGTAAAAAAGAAAGAAAAACAGTAGACTTGGGTAGGAGAGGCATTAGGAGGTATCCTATTTAGGCAGGGAGTCAGTAGGGACTTTAGGCATTTGATAGACAGGATGGGTTCGGGTTAAAATTGCCAAACCCTTGGGGGTTGCCAACAATGACCACATGGGGGTGGTCATTGGTTTTATCATACAATTTTGGCCAATTCCTGGAGAAGTGAGATAGCATATCCTAGTTTTCCTGGAAGTGATATCACGTCATCAGCTGACGGCCATTTTTTGGGCATGGAGTCCAGTAAAAAGACTTGGTGCTGTCTCTTAGCTTCAAACTCCAGAGGAGACTTTAGAGTGTCAGAGTGATAGATAGGTTAGAACCTGTGCATCCTTTCCTTTCCACTGCTCTGATGCTATCCCTTTGATGTGTAAAACTATGGCCATTTATGCATGGGAGGTTTTGCCTTGGATTTGCTGCTCTTTAGATGCACATTTTTCCCATCTGAATTCTCAAAACTCAAAAATAAGCCCCCATGCAGAGTTTTGAGAATTCTGTTGTGGGGAGGGGAAGAGACGGTGATTGTAAGCCAGTTTGATTCTTCCTTAAATGGTAGAGAAAGTCAGCATATAAAAACCAAAAACCAACTCTTATTCTTCTTTTATATAGCTTGGGACCAGGATATCTGAAGGACTGTCTTGCCCCATATATTCCTGCCGGGGAATTAAAATCAGAGGAAGAAGCCCACCTGACTGTCCTATCAAAGATGCTCATTTGGTGGATTCACAAGAGAGGCCTTTTCAGTGGAAGCTCCATTATTATGGAACAACTTCCTCAGGGAGGAGAGCCTGGCCCCCTCACTTTCGATCTTTAGGAGGTAGCTGTAGACTGTTTTATTTAGGACTGCATTTAATTAAAGCAATCCTAAATAGTGGTTTTAAATAGCGGTTTTATGTTTTTTAAAATGTTCTATGTGTTGTATTAATATTGAAAGATGCCTTGAGCTCCATAGGAAGAAAGGCAGCTAATAAATATTTTAAATTAAAAAAAATAAACCCAAAGCATGAAATAATTAAGAGATAAGATCATCTTCCCCAGGTTACTACAGACCTGTTCTTTATGTCAGAATAATTATGTAAAAGTCTAGTAGTACTGAAAAGACTAACAAAATTTATTTCAATATGAACATGGTTTCCCACCTCTTACAGTCATTAGTTTGTTACACCATCATGTTTCATCCTGCATGTTTGTTCTACCTGCCTGTTTTTGGTTGGGAGTGTCTGACACCCTACCCTAGGTGAACTGCTTTCTTTATCGATTGGATCTTGATTTACTCCAGCCTCTCTGCTGGGTATTTAATCAAGCCCTAGTATGTGATGTACACTGCTATGAATCCAAGGAAACCAGTTCTTACTCACAAAAGCTCATGATAAAGTAAATGTTGATTGTCATTAAGGTGCTACTGAACTGCTGTGTAATTTTATTATAATAGACTAAATACAGCTATGTACGTACATAACTGTGATCAAGCAGCAAGTAACTTCTGGCGATCCTGGTAAGGGAGTTCAAGGAAAGTGAGAAGCAGAGGTGCTTTTCCATTGCCTTTCTCTACAGAGTCTTGCTTGGTGGTCTCCCTTCCAAGTACCAACACTGTTTAGCTTCTGAGAACTAACGGGATTGGGCTCTACCATGTTGCCTTTCCTCCCTAACACACTTACCCCTCTGGAATGATCATGGTTCAATATATCATAATTCCATGTACTAGGTTTCAGTTAGAGTCACTTTCACTGTTCCCATAAATTATGACTATTGTTGGAATTCACCGACAATTCTATCTGAGAGTTGTGCATGACACTGAACATGTTCTCCTATCCTGTCTGCCTGTGAGCTTGTGATCCACTCCTTGGTTGGGACCACTTAAGTAGCCATGGCAGAGGCCTCTTAAGGCATAGTTGAGTCATTGATCTTTTCATACCTCAGTTTTGAAAACTCTTGAGACCAAAATGGAATCTACACATGAAAGGAAATTTCACATTGCACTTTTGAAAAGTATAATGCTACCAGAACAGAGAAGCAGCGCTGGCTTAAGAACCTTGATTCAAAAGGCTCAGAGTGGAAACTAATGTTGCAGATAGGGGGAAAGATGGTGGATTTATCTTAGATTACTTTGAAAATATCTGAAGTGGGGATAACACTGCCATATTAAATAGCTTAAAATGCCTTTGCTGAGCTAGTTTTACACATAGACAACTGGAAAATCTCAAAGTACTTCGTTAAATCCTTAGTCTATAGATGGGAAAGCTGAGACAAATAGTGAAGGGGGTAAGGCAGGAACTATAACAATGATCTTTTTGTGACTGGAACACTGTTACAATATTGACTTGCTTCTGAACTGTCAGTCCCTGTGATATTAAATTCATCTACCTGCTGGATTTAATATGCTGTACATCAAAGGAAAGAGAGTCGATAGCAACAGTAGAACAATTAGAGAACTGAGAGAACATAAGCAGCTGCCTTCTTCCAAATCAGGTCATTGGTCCAGATTAGCTCAGTATAGTCTGCTCGGACTGGCAGTATCCCTCAAAAGCTTTGCAAGGTCTGTCTTTGCTACCTGAGATGTTTTAAACTGGAAATTCAGGAGAATGAACATGGGACCATAGGGACCTTCTACAGGCAATGCACATGTCGGGTCAATGGCCACAGCCAATCCCTGAGATGAAATGTGTTTGCTTCTCTTCCAGAGCAATAATTAAGTACAGTGGTTTTTTCAAAAAGGATGGACTCTGTAATGTCCCAGCTGACAGTATTTGCCCTTGAAACTTGACTTCCAGTCACAGTTGAAATGGAAGAGCTTGCCACCCTGAGCTGATTTCACCTCAGGGCTGTCTGCATTCTTCTGGCATGCTGTTCAAAAAAAGGTAGCTGCTATGTTGGAACATGTGTATTGGTTGCTGAAATTAACTGAAACTTTGGAAAATGGAACTGTAATTGACAACAGAAGCCAAAAAACAAAAACCTTAGCTCTATGTTTGTCTGGGAATTTTCAAGTAGAAAAAATCATGTAGGTCCCAGAGGCAAGGAATGCATACTCTAAATTTGACCCTAAAAGAAGCAAATCAGGAGAACAGAAGAGTCCCATGTTTGGCTAGGCAACATGTTGGCTTCTCTGCTTGACCTTACACTACAAATCCCAAACAGCTGGTTGAAGACACATGTGCAAAAAAGTGCACCAATTTAAGGAAAGCAAGCTTTGTTTCTCAATATTTGTGGAACCCTCTCACAACTGGAGACCCAATTCTGATTTCAGCTGAAAGGAGGGCAGCCATTTCTATTTGCTCTGTCTCCCCTCTCTACTTTCTCCATGTGTTGGTTATTTTCTAGACTTCTTTGCAGCTTTTGTTCCCATGCCTTCTTCACACATTCACCTAGTGTCATATGGTTCACGTACAACATATTTATTTAGGCACTTCTGTGGTCATTTAGAGCATTTATATGCTGCCTCTCAAGAGAATTGCTTGAAGTGGTTTGCAAGATAAAGCATGATAAAACCATTAAGAACCCAGCCAATAAAAAACCCACAACACCTAAAAACCCACAGCATAAATCATCTATCAATCTGAACCCAGCCAATAAAAACAGGGAGCATAAAACATTGATGATGGTGATGATTGTTGTTGTTATCTCACCTTTCCTTGTGGTTTAAGGCAGCTTACAATAAAAGTTAAAACATTTTTCTGTTAAAACCAACAATAAAATAGCAAACCCCCTCCTCCCCTCCTCCTTTCTCAAAAATGCCTGCCAATCAGATCCCCTCAAAATCCCTGGCAAACAGGCAGGCCTTGCAGTACCTCCTGAATGTCTCCAAAGAAGGGACCCCTTACCTCTTCAGGAAGCCCATTCCACAGAGCATGATGGAGGAGGAACTCATGATGGAAAAGCCCCAGGCTCTGATCAACGCCAGACAGACCACCTGAAGTTAGGGTTGCCGGGTCCCTCTTTGCAACCAGTGGAAGGTTTTTGGGGCGGAGCCTAAGGAGTACAGGATTTGGGGAGGGACTTCAGTGCCATAGAGTCCAATTGACAAAGCAGCCATTTTCTCCAGGTGAACTGATCTCTATCGGCTGAAGATCAGTTGTAATAGCAGGAGATCTCCAGCTAGTACCTGGTGGTTTAATACAGCAAATCACCTGTACTGTACGGTTATAAGTTGGAAAGGAAACAGTTCTCAACTCTATTTGCTAAAATATCAGAAGTGTATTACAATACAGTGAATATAACAGTGAAGGGAAAACAAAAGCTTATAAACAACCTAAACAGAAATAAACCTAAACATGAAACATAAAGTTCATCAATTGAGTCCAAATGACTAGAAGTTGTAAGATCTTATTTATAGCCCGTTAGAACTTGCATGTATCTTGATGCTTGATTTTCTAAAGATCAAGTGAAGTCTTGATTCCTTGGAAGAGGTAGGTAAAGATGGTAAACGTCTTCCGGAATTTTTTAAAAAACGTTTTTTGCATATAATGTTTCTTCAGCCTGAAGATACATAATTATAAGCTTCTATTAACTACCCAATTGTTTGTTTTTAAGTGCTAAGTGTCATAAGTTACAGGCATGTATTTGGCTTTTAACAATGTGACTAAAAAAACCGAAACAGTACTTTTACAATTGAAGTTTGAGGCACCAAACTAGGGCTGCAGCTTTCCTTGTCAAAGTTCTTTTGGTAACTAAGGTCCTCAAATACTTTCTAACGCAGGTGTTTCTCTAACTCAAAGCTTCGAGGTAGAGCAGGTGAAAATAGGAATGGGAAAGTTTTGCTGTAGGGCTGTTGAAAAAAAATTCGGTATAGTTTGGCTTCGGCAAAATTCAGCCTGTTTTTATTCGGGCCGTGCCGAAGTCCGAACTCCCCCGGATATTCAGGGGGATCGGGAGTTCGGGGGAAAATTCCCTGAAGGTGCGCGGGGGGCCCTTTAAACAAGCCCCTCTGTGCTGTCTGCGCAGGCAGCTGATAGCATACGGGCCTGCCTAAATCTCCAGGACTGGACCTGGCAACCCGGTATGCAAGCGCACAGACTGCTTTCTAGCCGCACGCCTGCCTCAAACGCTACTGGGCAGTCGCGGCGCGACTCATTTGAAACTGACACAGCTGCTCTTGCCAGCCCGGGCAACCAGCTACTAGGAACCAGATGCAAAGGGCTGTCTCTTGTGAACCTGAGAGGAGCCATGTTCCTGTACATCTCTGTTTTAGAAGCAGCCATTTCGCAGAGAGCTGACAGCCACGTACCCAATGCGAGCTGCTCCCCCTCCCAACTTCCTCCGTTGCTCAATGAGTCGTTAGCAGTAATCCTGATATCCAGATGAGTCATCCCTCCTGTCCAGCTGCAGAGACCCCAGGACATTTGCACAGATCGCACCTATTGTTCCGGAATGTAAATCCCATCAGCAGAAAGATTCTTGACCATCTCGGGTTGTGAAAGCCATTGGAATTATAATAGATTTCCAAATTCTCACTACCCTGCCCCGGTAGACACAGCTTAATCCTTTTGTCCACCTTTTTGCCACCTGGGAACCTGGGAGGGGTCAAACCCCTCTTCCCGCCCCCAGAAAACAGTATAATTAGGATACCCCTGGCCCATTCATAACACCTTAGGTCTTTCCTGGCACCTTTGCCGTTACTCTGTTGGTTTGGTCTGCGCAGCCTTACCACGCTCCCTCCCGCCTTGCTGGTCAAGCTCACGGGAACCCCTACCCCCATCTCGGTCTTCCTTTTCAATCTGTTTATAGTCTGCGTGAGTTGGACAACACCTCATCTAGATAAGGTAAATATATTGGGTCTACGATATCCTGCCAAATTGGCAAATTTCCCTGTACTACTGCCTTTAATTTACTAGCTTCTTGTATGCTTGTGATGCACCATTTGAATGCCTGAATACATAAACACTGTTTAATTTGGAACTCCTAGCCTCTGTCTTTATTCAAACGTCTCATTAAACGGATTCTGGTATAGTTGAGTGCGATACCGCTCTAAAAATACATAGTTGCCGATTGCTCAGCTAATTTCCCCATATAAAGGAGCAATTCGGCTAACAGATTACTGGTGGAGGAATGCGGGCACTCCTGCACGTCTGAATACATGCGAGTCGGCACGTGTGTATTTAGCGTGTTGACGTAGGAAAAAGTTTTTGAGACGCTTTGAATTTTGACCAGTTTTTCACAAAAAATCAATTGTCACGTAAAACGACAGTGTGTGTGTGCCTGAGTGTGTGGCTCTAGTGAGCGCTATCTTGTGGGTTGGCTTCTCCCCCCTTCATTCTTTCAGCCCTAAGTCTAGCCGCCAGCTGAGCTATCTTCTCAGCAACGCAAGGAGACTGAAAGGCTTTGCCCAGGGAACCACCTCTCTTCGGAGACTCCCCATTTGAACGGCTGTCTGGGTTGGGTGTTGCAGAGTAAGGTTGCACGTAGACATCTGCACCTACACGTAGGCCAATATAATATTCCCCCCCCTCCTTGAGAAATCCCCCAAGAGGAAACGATCTCTCCTCTCCCCTCTCAAGTCACCCTTACCAGGCGTTGCCTGCTGAATATTATTTCACTCACCCCGGACGCGGAGTGAGGTTATTGGGCGAGTATAAGCGCCCCAGCATAGGGTTGAAATCACCCAGAAAGACCTAGGACGGAGGAGTGGCCACTCCCGCTAGGCTGGGATACGCAGTTTTCCCTTAGGAGTTCTGCCAGGAGTATCCCCAAGTGGAACGCGCACCAGTCCCTTAGGAGCGTGCCAGGAGCGTTACCACAAATATAGGGTCCCAAGTGGAACGTGCACCCTCCCTTAGGAGTGTGCCAAGAGCGTTCCCACGACAGAAGGGTTCCCGAGTGGAGCGTGCACCCATCCCTTAGGAGAGTGCCAGGAGCGCTGCCGCGACTGAAGGACATTCCTCTGATAAAGGTTGTCCCCATGTGCTGAGACGAGCCCGTTTCCCTTAGGAGAGAGCCTGAACCGTCTCCCGCAAGCACCAATCAAATGTGCTGAGAGGAGCCCGTTTCCCTTGGGAAGCGAGCCGGAACCTTCTCCCGTAAGCACAGAAACGTGCTCTCCTTCCTTAGAGGGACAGCCAGGAGCGTTTCCCAGTCTTGAAACCAGCAGTTTCCCTTAGGATATCTGCCAGAAAGTTAGTGCAAGGTCTACCATGACCACATTGAAAAAAAGAAAAAAAAGCAGGTTCTCCTTAGAGGATCTGCAAGGTAACATCTCCCCTATTAAGGCAGGCTCACCCTCCTTAAAAGGGAATATTAGAGCCAAGTCCCAGCAAAATCACCCCCAGTGTAAGGAGAAAAGGCGGTGGCAGCGCCTGCTCTCTCTCTAAGTTAAAGTGTAGCTCAGTTTGAATCCTTGAACCCTCCTTCCGTGCTGAGCTGCTAACCCACAGCCAGCGATTTAGAAAATCCAAGGAGCCCTGATTGACTCAAACCCACTTCCTTTGCGGTGAAAATAAAAAGGGCAACTTGTTGCCAAATCCCCCGCCATCCTGCAAAACCCACAGGGGGCATTTTAATCCAAAGAGATCAATTCAGGCTCAACCCCCCCTCCTTTTCTCCACTGAGAAGCATTGTTTTTGCCTTACACGGATCAGCCAGAGTGATCCTGCCCTTCCCTGAGCTATAGTTTACCATGGCAGAGAAATTGAACAGTGACCCCAGCCACAACAAATTAAAGAAATGGCTGCCAAAATTGGGTGGGTCCCGTGGTGGTCTTTTGGGGTGCAGTATCGGCAACAGCAACCCAGTTAGATCCCGGGAAACTGGTGCTTTTTAGTAAGCGCTGTGAAACCTCTCAACCTAAGTACCAGGAAATGTGTGAGAAATCAGGAACCAGCACAAAAGAAAATGAAAAACTAAAATCAGTAGAAAATGAACTAGAAAAAGAGAGGAATGAGTTATCTCATGCTCTCCTCGAAACACAAAAAAGAATTAAATCAGGTAAAAGGAGTGCTGATTGCTGCTCTAAGCAGGATCACCTCTGCAACAGGAACTGGACCATTCAGGAGCCAAAATTCAGTCTCTCCAGCAGAAGCTTCTGACCCGACAAAATTATTAAAACCTTACTGAAGACAAAATTATTAAAACCTAACTGTCTGCCCCCCCAAAAAAATGACCAGACAGCAGAGGATCACCATTCCCTCAATTGACAAAGGGAACCAGCAGCCTCTTCCCCAACTGAGAAGAGCTCGCTGCAAAGTTACTAACTGACCTACAGCCCCAGGAACACCAGAATGCAAGGCTGAGCTCAAGTAGCTTTGAAAGTACGATCAGACACCATTGAATTTCATGCTAAAGGAAAATGCTGTTCCAAGCAGCCGCTGGAACTAACTTGGGATATTCCAAGCTTCTTGAGTATCCCTCCTTTTCTCCCCCTTGTGTGAGTGAATGCATGTGTGAATGTTTCCCCCCCTATATTTTGAGTAAGAATTAAGAAGTCCAGACCATGTTCAAAGAAAATGCTGCCTCCCCATCCTAAGGGAATGGTAAAGTAAATCATTTTTGCTCCCTCTGTAGGGAATAGAAGGGCACCAGCACCAGCCCAAGTTTAACCCTTTCTCCGCAGGTTAATAAAGGAAAGCAAGCCTCCTCAGGGAGGACTCTTTATCTCCTGGTCTTTCTAATGTAATGCTGAATATGTGTAAAAAGTAGCCATGATGTGCAGTTGTAATAAAGCCTCCCTGGGTCAGAGAAGTCTATCTGGCACAGGAAAAGGATAATGATATAACATGTTTTTCTCCTACAGGAAATAGAGTTGTGTGTGTGATAAATATGATAAATCGATATTCAGGGTACATGCTTTTGTGAAGATCCGGCCAATCTCACAGAAACATCTGCCTAGGTTCCCCAAAAGTACAATGCGGTTTGCGCAAAATTGGCATGGGGCACCAAATGGAAATATGCAAGGGAGTGCGCTCCCCCAAGTGCCTGTATGTTTGCAAGTGAAACTAGCATGTGTGTCTGTATGAATGCTTTCCCAAGGTACCTGGGAAAGTAAGAGGAAATTATTTCCATGTGCTCGTAGAATAAATATAAAGTTAATTTTACTGCGCAGTAAAAGTCTCCTCTTTAGTAAATGGTAGTATATTTGTAAACCTAGATTCTGCCTTGTGTAAATATGTGAAAAGTGAATAATGAAGGGGAGAGCCCCGTGTGCTCTGCCCCTCCCCCCCACAACCTCCCCCCACAGCTCCCAGCCCCTCTTCATTCGGTTTTATAGCTATTATTGCTGTGTTGGAGAAACTTGAAGGTGAAAGTATGTTGACATGGTGTGAGGAAAAAAGGTGTTTAGAATATAAAAGATAAAAGAATGGTATGGCTAATGCTTTGGGACTGCAGCCCATAAGCAGCGGCCAAAAAGGATTGTATTGTTATAAGAAGGTCAGCGAAGAGTTTTGAAGTGTACATGAATAAGATGGTCTCGAGAGTGGTGACTAAAAATAAGTTGGGGCTGCAACCCTAAGTGATGCAGCAGCTGAATGAATTCATCCAACATGGTAATAATCTGTAATCCAAGCAATAGGATCCCCCCCCCCATTTTTATCTTTTTGTTCCTCCAAAATGGTAGGGTTGTTTCAGGAAGACAGCAACCTGGGCTCTCTAGCCCCCTGAAGCAACCCCCAAGCTCTCATTCTAGTTGCACATTTTGGTTCTTGCCTGTCATGGCAGATCCCATTAAATGCAGCTCAATGTACATAGTGCACTCTGCACGTGCACAGAGATACAGTCCCTTTTGGTAACCCTTTAGTTCTCACCCTTGATCCTTCCTCAGGAGGAAGCTCTCATGCTTGCTTGCAACTTAAGCTCTGTAAGAACCTTGTGATTTGCTCAGTTTTAGCAAACTCACACCAGGACCTCACTAAACGTAAAACCCAGGTGCTCTATTTTTAAAAGATGGATTTTTGCTTTAATTTGGTAAACAGTTTTGAATTTGATTTTTGTGTGGATAACCCCTGAGTATCAAGACTCACCAAAATCTCATTAGGAACAGGGGAAGCCCCATTGCTCTCCCTCCCCTCGCTCTTTAGACAAACTGGAACCCACCCCGGCTTCCAAAGTGCACTCTGCATATGCCCAGTGGTGCCACACAGCCTTCTGGCACGGGGTACACCTCACGGAAACAATCCTTTCCTCCTCATGCATTCAGAGGAAAGGAGGGGGGGAGAAGATATCCAATCTACTTTTATCTTTGAAGCACTGTTATTTTTGAATTTGGAACTCTTTAAAGGAAAGAAATATAATCAATTTTTTTTAATGTTGAAGTCGAGTGGAGTTTTTACTCGATTTGAAGTTGATTTGAAGTTTTGAATTTGGACCTTTTTTTGAAGAGAGAAATATCAGATTTTAAGCTGGGTTCATTTTCTTTTGAATTTATTTTTGAAAATCTTGAAAAAGTCCTGATTTTTGTTTGTTTCAACCTAGCTCCTTCATTCCCTGGCATGCTAACAAGGCTATCTGGGTTATGAAGGGGGGTGGAGAAGCAAACCGCCACTAGAAGGGTCTCTTCCTTCCCCTCTTGTGATCTTGTGATACACATTGCATGGTATTCATTAACAGTCTTGTATTCTGACCCATGCCAACCAACCAGGAGAACCGGGAAGAAGAGTAACGTCCCCCAACCAATTTTGTTCTGTTTACAGTGTTCAACTTTCTCTCCTTTAAGAAACCTCAATGCTTTATGCATACTACAATGTGTACTGTCTTTGATTATTAATGGCAGCCTGCATAAGGCTGCTCCCTGATCTAACTTGCTCAAATGCCACTTGTCTCTATCATATGAATACCTGCCTGCTTTGTAAAAACTTAATTAGCAACCAGGTATTCTCTCTCTCCTTGGGAAACAAGGGGAAGAGGAACAAAAAAAAGTCTTCATGCTCTATTTTAGCCTTGCAACTCTGCTCTCAGCAGCCACTGCTAGTCATATACATGCCTGCTAGCCCCTTTTTGGCTAGATTTTTCCCTGCAAGGACCCTTCTACCAGAAGAGCTGACTGCATTCAGCTCTCTCCGCCTCAATGGTTTTGTTTGATTGTTTGCCTTGCCTTAAGGTGCAATGCAAATGCAAAGCACCCCCCCCCCAAGCCATTAATGTGCCTAAGTAATATTGTTAAGTATGCAAGCCTCTACTCCTGGGCACCCGCAACTACTGCTGGAACTCCCTGCTGTATGCTCCTTTGTTCCTCTATGCCACCTCCAGGCAGGAGACTCCTGGTCAGCAACAATCCTGCTGCAAGCCAGCCTGCTGGCAAGGTGCCCCAAAGGTCGCCAAAGGAGGGAGGGTAGTCAACAATGGGCTTGCGAGAATGCACAGGGAAGGGAACAACTAAGAAATCTTTCCTTGCTGACAGGGCATAATTAGAAACTGGATTTCTGCTTTAAAAATAAGTGCATCACCCTCCAGTATAGCCAGGGTTGCATTCAAGTCTGTGCAACCCTAGTATCTATGCACTAAGGTAACTGGTTCAAGTGGGACCCCGCACTGATATTTATATCCAGGGCTCCCCTTTTGCCAACCTCCTGGTCAGACCCGAACATCCCCAAAGAAGATATCTGACAACTGATCCAGCCGCTGCTGCTTCAGGGGCTCTCGCCAAAGAAGGAGAGGGGTGATTTTCATATGTGTATTCTTCAATATGTACAATACAGGCTGCAAGGGCCAGCCCCTTGGAGCCATGATGTCCTGTAACTCCCCCATATGTTTTATACTATTGTGATCTAACCATCAGAACAAAGTAGTTCCTCCAGCCTAAACCACTGAAAGGTGCAGCCAATTAAGCAACAGATCCTGGTAACACAAGCCTGTTTAACTGTGCTGATTATTTTTCTTGGGTGCTGGGTAAAACGGCAGCTCAGCAAGCTGGAGATTGTCAATCGCACCACCCAACTAGCATATAAGCCGCTGTAAAAGAAAGGGAGGAGGGGAGGAGATGGAATCCTCCATTTCTCCACTCCCCCCCTCTCTCTCCCTCTCTCTCTCTCTCTCTCCTCTCTCTCTCTGGCTCGTCTAGCAATTTTATTATTATTATTGTGGCAAGTAAAAGTGTGTAACACAGATATGCCACTCAAATGGAAAAGGTGATGAATTAAGTTTTAAAGGTTTTAATTTTGCAAAGGTGTAAATATGAATGATTGTAATGCCTAGTGCTAAGTGCAGAGGCCTCCCCACCTCCGGAGGTCTGCCAAGATCAAAGCATGCTGTGCGCGCACACCTAGATGAATGTCATATTGTTGTTTGCATCATGTGAATGTTATGAATTTTAGTCCTCACCAGGGAAGGTGAGACAGCCCCCCCCCAAAGAAAGGGCCCCCCAGCATTCCAAAGCCCCCTCTAGTTGGGAAGGAGGGAACACTCCCCCTTCCATGAATTCAATATTTATTCTTTAACATCCAAAGTGGGGTTGTTATTGGCCAAACCCCGGGCACAAAAATTAAAAGGTTTTTTTTCCCTTCTCTCCGGAATTGAGTCCGCTGGTGGCGCGTCCTCACACCCACCGTAAAGGCGGGAGCCTCGGTGCAACGACCGATTTCAGGCTGATGAAGGACGCCCGTGCAAAGCGGACATATTGATTGCCGGAGAAGAAGGCCTTGCGGCAGTGGGGGGGTGCAAACACTCGGGCCATCCTGGTTTTGGACGGCCCACCCACCAATGCAGGAAGGCCTCCACTGCCACCGCATGGTCTCCTAAAGACACCCGCCTTGAAATCACAGGGGCCCCCTCCCACCGAAAAACAAACATTCCCCTGGAAAGCCAGCACCCTTCTCTGTGTCAAAAATCTGCCGCTGTCTCTTTAACGGACAGCACCTAGGCTGAATACCTGTCTAAACACCAGGAGCAGTCAGTTACCCATCAAGCCCCTGGACTCAAAAATTTGCATAAGCCGGACCCTTTGGTGCAGACCGAGTCTGCGCAGTTTTAGCATGAAGTCCCCTCGCCCCCTCCCCTTGGAGCATACCAAGTCAAGTATGGAAATGTTGTTGTATATGCTGCTTTGTTTAGTTAGAATTCTATCTTTTACCAGTATGGGAGAGGTCTCCCCCCGAGAAGGCGATTCCGGTTCCTGTAGAATCGCCCTGTTAGGAAGAGACCTCAAGGTCCTGGTTACATAGTTAGCCCGCTCAGTGGGCTGACTATCCAAAACCAGAATGATCCGCGTGCAATCCAGAAGGCCCACCTGGGCCTAGTGGTAGAGGACCGCATTTACTGGTGGGTGTGGGGACATGCCACCAGGGAAAATTAGCTTAGAGCTAATGGATTGCGCCTCGGTCTAACTTGGTCCCCTAGCCCCGGTTACCTTCTGCAGACTGTGTCCAACTAAACCTCTCATCTAGTATTTTTCTCATATGTATAAGAATAGGAAACCAGGAAAGGCCTTACAGACACCTGGATATAGAAATGTTATTGCAAAGGTTTTATTAGGAAATGTGTAAATGTATTGTGTACCATAATACCCTGCGCCTTATGCAAAATGCCTCTCCTCCCCCAAAATCGCCTCCAACGTGATATCAAGCGAAGGTCCGCAGCTCGAAAGGCCGCGAGACTAGGAATGATTGACACCTTTCCCTTACGGAGAAATCCGAGAAAGGCCGGCCTTTGCCGATAGGACCGCATCCGGGCTCTTTCCCCCATCTGTTAAGTCTGTTCTTTGACCTTCATAGGCGGGGCTACCCCTTTTCGGCTTGCCCCTTTGGAAAAATTGACTGGGAACAGTCAGGAATTTGATGGCAGTTTCACTATGGTACTCGCGGGAATGGAACTGTCTGATCTGGCCTATGCCTTGGAAGCCAATGCCAGTTATTGTCGGGCCGGTTTTGGACCACCAGCCCACGGCCAGCACTAGGCCGGCTCGGTAAAGAGCAGGGGCTAGAAAGTCCTCCGGGTCCACGACAGCTGTAGACGCACCTAGCATGGCGACCGACTCAAAATTGCAAAAAGCCCATGCTAGGAAGGTCAAAGACAGACCTAATCCCCCACAGGTGCCCCTACCCAACATGCCAGTATGCCCGCCATTTGCATACGACCGCCCCTCCAACCCTAAGGCTCTAGTTATGCATATATGTTTTAATGCGTGTGTTGTGTGTATATTTTGTCTGATCTGTCTTTTACCAAGAGTATTGAGGCCCTTCCCGAGGAAGCGATTCCAGCCTGACCAAATGGAATCGCTTCATTAGTCAGAGCCTCGACGGTTCGCCCGGCGGGATCATCCGGCCCGAAACCAGAATGGCGCGAGTGTAGGCCAGCAAGGTCACCTTTGGTGACCCGCCAGATAGGCGCCACCCCCGAGAGGTACCATGGTGAGGACCGCGCAAGCGCGAGTCTTCATGATTGATGGATGGCTATGGAAGGCGAGGGCATCCACTACAATAGATCAACCCTAAAAGGATATAGTGGGCACAAAACCAGTGCGCAGGAAGGGTCCCAGACCACTTGACCCCCTTGATGACAGGCAGAGGTGCCAGAGTGAAATGGTATAGTAATCTTATTGTGCCCCTAGCATGGCCCTAGATCTAACCAGAATGCCTTGCAAGGCTGTATGTAAATCACCCCACGCCCCCTTAGTCAGGCCATCCCATACCAACCCCCGAGACAGGCGAGGCCCCGAAGAGTGCTACCGAAGAAGCACGAAGATAGCCGAGCCCAGCCGATTGCCAACGGAAGAGGCAAAGAAGATTTTTTTTTTAATTAGCTCCCCCCCTCTCTTTACCATGGGGAGGAGCGAACTGGAAACCATTGTGTTTATGTGTACCTTCACCCTTCTACTAGGAGGGGAACGAGATTTTCCAGATCCTAAAACGAATGCTTGTAAACCAGCGGTATGTCTTTCTATCTTTGTCTATCTGTAACTTTAAAAAGGGTACAAAGTTTTTCCTTTTTACATCCGGCAGTTTTGCCTAAGGTTTTTTTCTTTGTATCCTATGTATACTGTTATGACTCAATGTATATGTTTTCAGTTTGTTAGTTTAGCAATGTAAGCTTAAGTTTAGAAAACAATGTTTTATTTTGTACTGTAAGATGAACCGGATGCTTTGATACATGCAATGCATCCGCCCTGAAATATGCTTGCAAATTTAACAATGCACAGTTCTTGAGATGTTGTCCAACTTCACTAGGCGGCCCCGTTTTTAATCTAAGGTTTTAGTATAGGACAAATGGTTCCCAAACCTCCATTGGCCAATGCAACCCGACCCCGGTGTCTCCAATCAAGACTTCAATCAACACGTGTTAGGTGTGCCGCCATTTCAGACGTTGTCTTCAGGTGGCAAGGAGGGGAATTGATAGCATACGGGCCTGCCTAAATCTCCAGGACTGGACCTGGCAACCCGGTATGCAAGCGCACAGACTGCTTTCTAGCCGCACGCCTGCCTCAAACGCTACTGGGCAGTCGCGGCGCGACTCATTTGAAACTGACACAGCTGCTCTTGCCAGCCCGGGCAACCAGCTACTAGGAACCAGATGCAAAGGGCTGTCTCTTGTGAACCTGAGAGGAGCCATGTTCCTGTACATCTCTGTTTTAGAAGCAGCCATTTCGCAGAGAGCTGACAGCCACGTACCCAATGCGAGCTGCTCCCCCTCCCAACTTCCTCCGTTGCTCAATGAGTCGTTAGCAGTAATCCTGATATCCAGATGAGTCATCCCTCCTGTCCAGCTGCAGAGACCCCAGGACATTTGCACAGATCGCACCTATTGTTCCGGAATGTAAATCCCATCAGCAGAAAGATTCTTGACCATCTCGGGTTGTGAAAGCCATTGGAATTATAATAGATTTCCAAATTCTCACTACCCTGCCCCGGTAGACACAGCTTAATCCTTTTGTCCACCTTTTTGCCACCTGGGAACCTGGGAGGGGTCAAACCCCTCTTCCCGCCCCCAGAAAACAGTATAATTAGGATACCCCTGGCCCATTCATAACACCTTAGGTCTTTCCTGGCACCTTTGCCGTTACTCTGTTGGTTTGGTCTGCGCAGCCTTACCACGCTCCCTCCCGCCTTGCTGGTCAAGCTCACGGGAACCCCTACCCCCATCTCGGTCTTCCTTTTCAATCTGTTTATAGTCTGCGTGAGTTGGACAACACCTCATCTAGATAAGGTAAATATATTGGGTCTACGATATCCTGCCAAATTGGCAAATTTCCCTGTACTACTGCCTTTAATTTACTAGCTTCTTGTATGCTTGTGATGCACCATTTGAATGCCTGAATACATAAACACTGTTTAATTTGGAACTCCTAGCCTCTGTCTTTATTCAAACGTCTCATTAAACGGATTCTGGTATAGTTGAGTGCGATACCGCTCTAAAAATACATAGTTGCCGATTGCTCAGCTAATTTCCCCATATAAAGGAGCAATTCGGCTAACACAGCGCAGAGGGTTTAGAGACCCCCGCCCCCCTCCCGGGACTCCCGGGAAGGCAGGCAGGGGGCTGTCAAGCGCCTCTGCACTCTCTGCACAGAGAGTGCAAAGGGGTTTGAAGACCCCCCTCCCCCCTCCCGGGACTCCCGGGAAGGCAGGCAGGGGGCTGTCAAGCGCAGAGAGTGCAGAGGGGTTTGAAGAGGAGCTTCCCTGGAGGCGCGCGGGGGGTCTTCAAACAGATCTGTGCCCCCCTGCAGCCACGGAAAGGAGCGAATGTGCACAACACCCCCCCACACACACACACACAAGGATTTCTCTCACTCTCTCTCTCTCTCCCCCCGGCCCGGCCGCACAGCAGCTGATTCCTCCAGTACTCAATCCTGACTGATTGGCTAGAAAAAGACCCAGCTTGGCCAACGATTGGCTGGGGGAGGAGAATGCTGCTTACTGAAGGTTATGCTGCTTACTGACGGCCCCGAATTTGCCGGATTTATTCGTGAACTCCCGAACTCGCTGAATTCGGCTCCCCCGGTTTCCCGCCATTTTTGAGTTCGGTTCGTCCCGAACTAAAAACCGCCGAATCAGGGGAAATTCAGCTGTTTTTCGGTTTGGGCCGAACCGAATCGACAGCCCTAATTCTCCCTCCTCTTTGGATGAGTTGTTTACCTCAGAGAGAAATAGGACACAAGAGGCTTTTTAACTTAAACAGACAAAACAGGGAAGTTTATTGAACAGAACTCACAGAGGTTGATTTTTAAGGAAAAGGCAGAAATTGGAGGGAAAACTCAAAGTCAGGTTTATCTATATAAGATTACTTCAGAGAGATATCTTAGATGTCACTACCACAGGTTGTGTGTTTCAATAGCTTTGGCTTTAACAGAAACCTCAGATTCACAGAGTACAGTCTGGCTTCTGCTCAGTCTCACTACCAAGCTTCCAATCTATCATAGCCTTGTCTGGCTGGTCCCAAGCTTTGACTACTTTCACAGCCTCCTATCCAGGCTGGGTCCCAAGCTTCGAATGCTTTCTGTCTCTCAGAGCTCAGAGTGTGAGCTCCCTGGCTCCGCCCACTCTTGGTCTGTCAGCTCTTGCTGCAGATTAACCCCTTATCTGTCACACAGTAACTTCTGTATTTCCCTCAAATTGTATTGTATGGGATGTTCCTGAAAAAAAAAAGTATCATCAGTTTTATTCTGAGAAAATAGTTGTCTTGAGAACTATCCAGAGAAATTTTGCTAGTTCACAACGCTTGTTCGCTGCTCTTGAAACAGCACATTTGCCTCAAAATTCAACTTCACATAAAATTTCATGGCAATTCTAAACCTTGTTTATTTCTGCTTTTCCCCAGAGGTCTAGCTTCCTCTTAGAGTGACACTGGAAATCCGGGCATTTGCTCGACTGTTTCATTGCAGCTATTCTGATGTCTGGATTTTGGAACGTGTTGATGCAAGAGACCCAGTGCGGAAAAAGTAGGACAGATGTCTTAAAATTGCACAGTGCGGACAAGCCTTGATTCAACAATTTAAAAGAGACCCAGCAGCTGCAAACAGAAGTATAGGGCAAAAGCAGATGCAAATGTTATTCAACATTTTTCTGTGTATGCATAAACAAATGTGTGTGATACTGTAACTATGAGCACATAACTCATTGCATTCAATCATGATTTGAAGGCCATGGTCCAATCATAGAGCAAGTTCATTTTGCGGCCACAGGGGACATGATTTGC
Organism: Euleptes europaea; assembly: GCF_029931775.1. NCBI lineage: Eukaryota > Metazoa > Chordata > Lepidosauria > Squamata > Sphaerodactylidae > Euleptes > Euleptes europaea. The sequence goes on along the minus strand of NC_079316.1, from coordinate 23,806,095 downwards.
CTTGTTGTTTGCTCATGCAACGCTCCAACAGAGAAAATAGTGCCCCAGGGCCATTTCTGGTCAGGAAAACCATGCAGGCGAAGGTTAAAGCCCCTTACCCCCACACTGCAGTCTTGATCTTGAACACCTGAACACATGAAGCTGCCTTATACTGAAGCAGACCCTTGGTCTATCAAAGTCAGTATTGTCTACTCAGACCGGCGGCAGCTCTCCAGGGTCTCAGGCAGAGGTATTTCACATCCCCTGCTTGCCTAGTCCCTTTAACTGGAGATGCCATGGATTGAACCTGGGACCTTCTGCATGCCAAGCAGATGCTCTACCACTGAGCCACAGCCCCTCTTAATCTGGTGGCACTTGGGAAATTAGTTCTCAGTCGCTGTTGTCTGCCCTGACTTGGGTGGCCCAGGCTTGTCAGATCTTGAAAGCTAAGCAGGGTCAGCCCTTGTTGGTACTTGGGTGGGAGATCACCAAGGAAATCATGGGGTGCTACATTGAGGCAGACAATGGCAATCCACCTCTGTTTGCCTCTTACCTTGAAAACCCCATGGAGGGTCTTCACGAGTCAGCTGCCACTCATCAACAGCACTTCACCCACACAGCTGCTGTCTGACTGAGAGGAATCCCATCTGTTTTAGCCCTTAGACTACAAGTTGCTGAGACAGGTAGTTGCAGTTTGCTTATTCTACTTGCTGAAGTAGTTTGTGCATTGATGTGTCTGTGTGGAAAAAAAAGGGTAGAAAATAATAACACATTATACCACAGTAATAAAATTATGCAAGTTGCAAACTACCTCTACCCTGTTTCATGAAACATCGTAACAACTTCTGAGGCAACGTCTGTGTGATTTATTGAAACTGGATTCTTAGGGCTTTCTCCAAGGAATCCTGAGAAGTGTGCTTTTGCCATGGCACTACTAAGGGTAGGATTTTATGCAGCCTTGCAAAACTGCAGTTTTCTGGGGAGAAGCTAATTAAACCCATTTAAAACCAGTTTAAATCTGTAGCATAAAAGAACTTGACATTTTAATACAAACAGCTGGCATAGCTTTTAATGAAATATACCATACATAATATAGAAAGGGCCCAGTCTATACCACATTGCATATTCTAATATTTCTTTTTTAAAAAAAAATCTAAAGTGAGATTTAAAAAAATTATACTACTTCATCATTGTAAGAAAGTGCTTAGTAAATGAGAATACAGTGAAGAAAGAAGGGAAAAAATAACAAGGGAGTACTGTTTGTTTTCTGCAGGGACCAACGTGCTTGTTTTAGCTTGCTAAGTATGTTTTAAAACAGCTTCCTGGGAATAGAAAATGCCACAATGTTAATCCATTCTCATGGCAAGAACGAAAAATGGCACATCAATTATTTGTCCTGACAAACTAACGAGAATGGGGAAAGGTACAATCTCATTACCACCTTAATCTTCTGGCAGTTGCTGGATGCGATACAAGTGATTCTATTAAAATGGAAACAAAGGGATTATTTTGGGGGCCAATTATGCAAGCCCGAATACTCTCGACATATGAAGTGGGTTGATCTGAAAGCCCATGGCACTGGCAAAGTTGAAGGCAGGCAGAATTTGGTTGGCAGCATGTAATTTGTTTCCTTAATAAGATTATTTTTCATGCACGTCTGCGTATCCTTCCATTGTTTCAAATCTGTGCGCTGTTGCAGCTGCCATGCCGCATTTGACTTGTGACTACTGAGACATTATGTGGACAAATGGCTAACCTTTGGCTGCCATTCCACAAGTTTACTTTTATAATTAGACCCCCACCAACCCACCTACCGCCAAGATTACAATGTGCTCTCTTTTCTCTAAGTAAACAATCAAAAGTTATGATCCAGAGAGTGTTCATCTTAGTGACTTGGGACACTAACAACACATGCTAGATAACAGGCAATCTAGGCTGCATCTAGGAATGCAGGTCAGACATGCCACGGTGGAGGCCGAAGTCACTATTCATCTCAGTAATTACAAGTGACAGCAGGGTAGGTGGGGACTCATTTTGGAGTGCCGAGAGTGACAGAGAATGAGGTTTGAGATTTTACAGCTGGTTTATAAGGAGGCATATTAGAGATGGTGTTGCTTTGGGGACTGATGCCATTTTAGGAACTCGACTGCCTGCTCTCCCCTGCTCAACTTGTATATTTGTCAAGTGAATTAACTGGGCATTTCTGTGCAGAATCGCATTTCAGCTGCAATAATTCTTCATAGGAGGGCACTGTAAGGCTCGCAAAGGATACCAAACAGAGCCCCTGTCTGATCCTCGGGTTTCCAGGTATTCATAGATCTAATTCTCAACATGGCCCCATCTGTGGATGCTTAAATCTGGAGACTGGAGCTATGAACAGACAAGACAGATCTTTCTACAAACCTAGGAAAAGCCCCAGGTTAGAAAAGTCTGAAATCTTAAAAAAAAGAAGAAAAAGCACAGGGGGAGGGGTTAAAACTCCCCAAAATGATACTGTCTATAGCTTTAATAAACGGATGCCCTCTATAGGGGGAGGAGGAAGGGCCCTTCAAGGCTGTTTTGCACTCACAAGTCCTTGCAGGTTTGCCACTGTGTAGCTAAGCACTGTGGTTGGCACCACTCAACCAGACCATCGTTTTCTGTGGGTAGAGGCTGCCACGGGGAGGGAAGAACAACAACAACAGACAGACACCCTGTGAGGTAGGTGGGGCTGAGAGAGCTCTAACAGAATTGTGACTAGCCCAAGGTCACTCAGCTGGCTTCATGTGTAGGAGTGGTGAAATCAACCCAGTTCACCAGATTAGCGCCCTCTGCTCATGTGGAGGAATCAAACCTGGTTCTCCAGGGAATCAACCCCCGTTCTCTAGGAAGGAGGGAAAGCTGAATATGGAGGACAGATTAGATTGACTGGTGGGTGGGAAGGAGAGAAGGAAGCAGGAAAAAGGGAAATTGTGGGGGGAAATTGTGAGGGCAGGGAAAGAAGAAATAGTGGGCAAGGAGAAAATGGCATGCCCCCCTGAACATCCTTGATGGTGGGACCTGTTTGTTGAGGTCTGACAACAAAGTGGTGGGATAGATTTTAAAGGTGGCTGGTGATTCTGTAAGAGTTTACTCAGATGACTCACTATAGCTCCTGCCACCCAGAAATCCCCCCTCAGGTGGAACACAACCTGCCCCCACTTTTATTAAGGAGCCTCCCAGGCCTTTCCCCTTTAAATTGCAGCAAGTAAAAAACTGACTGAAAGGAAAACTCACAGGGAAAACTATGCAGTGGCTGTGGACAGAGTCTCTGTGTAGAGGTTCTGCCTTCAGCCAATTCATGAGGGGAGGGGAGCTTAGCACCCTTTTAGTTAGGGTTGCTAGCTCTGGGTTGGGAAATACCTGGAGATTCTGGGGGTGGAGCCTGAGGAGGGCGGGGTTTGGGGAGAGGAGACACTTCAGTGCCATAGAATACAACTGCCAAAGTGGACATTTTTTTCCAGGTGAACTGATCACTGTCACCTGGAGATCAGCTGTAATAGCGGAAGATCTCCAGCCACCATTTGGAGTTTGGCAACCCTACTTTTCCTAGAAAAAGAGGAAGAGTTGTTTTTTATATGCCAACTTTCTCTACAATTTAAGGAAGAATCAAACCGGCTTACAATCACCTTCCCCTCCCCACAACAGACACCCTGTGAGGTAGGTGTGGCTGAGAGAGCTCTAAGAGAGCTGTGACTAGCCCAAGGTCACTCAGCTGGCTTCATGTGTAGGAGTGGGGAAACAAATCCAGTTCACCGGATTAGCAGCCGCTGCTCATGTGGGGGTGGGGAAGAATCAAACCCAGTTCTCCAAATCAGAGTCCACCACTCCAAACCACTGCTCTTAACCACTACACCATGCTGGTTGTCTTTTAGCCCTTTAACTGAGCTATTTATAAACAGCTTAGCTGTTGTTCCTCGGTGAGCCCTGGATCAACTGTTTGGGTGATTGCCAGGCTGTGGAGGTCCCAGCAAGTTTCTTCTTGGGTCAGTGCATTTATCTGCTGAGGTGATGAGAGGGAAGGGGGGTGGCACTAGCAGTGAGCAGCATGGGGAGGAGGCATGCGGACCTCATCCCCACATGCCTCTGTCCTCCTTGTCACTGTTTCCACAGTGAGGGTACTGTTTTGCACTCCTGTGTGGAACCTGCCTACGACAGACTTCATTCATTCCCCTAGTCTTGACTACCATCTGGTGGGCAAATCAGATCTGCGGGGAGGGGAGGGGATGTGGCTCAGTGGTAGAGCATCTGTTTGGCATGCAGAAGGTCCCAGGTTCAACCCCTGGCATCTCCAGTTAAGGGACTGGGCAAGCAGGTGATGTGAAAGACCTCCGCCTGAGACTCTGGAGAGCCACTGCCGGTCAGAGTAGACGATACTGAGTTTGATGGACCAAAGGTCTGATTCAGTATAAGGCAGCTTCATGTGTTCATGGGGGATGTGGGTATTTCAGCCAGCAGCACCCTCAGGTACGGAATCCAGTCTTAGGCCAAAACACATGGAGCTCCATCAGTCTGTAAAAATGTACATCACATTTAAAAAGGTAAAGGTCCCCTGTGCAAGCACCGGGTCATTCCTGACCCATGGGGTGACGTCACATTCTTACGTTTCCAAGGCAGACTTTGTTTGCGGGGTGGTTTGCCAGTGCTTTCCCCAGTCATCTTCCCTTTACCCCCAGCAAGCTGGGTACTCATTTGACCAACCTCGGAAGGATGGAAGGCTGAGTAAACCTTGAGCCGGCTACCTGAAACCGACTTCCTTTGGGATCGAACTCAGGTCGTGAGCAGAGCTTTTGACTGCAGTACTGCAGCTTAACACTCTGCGCCATTTACACCAATACAATCTGGATGGGGCCTTGTGAGAAGAGAAGGGATTTAATCCTTCGAACCACGCTCCATTTTGCTAATTGAAACGGGGTTATCTCTGCTGTTTTAAAGGGGAAAGACATGTCCTTTTCAAATCTGCCTTTTCCTCTTTATTTGTTTGTTTGTTTGATTTCTAGCCCACCCTCAATCCTCAACCAAGGTTGGGCTCAGGGCGGGTAACCCCAATTAATTACAGTAAAAAGATAAAATCGCAGTACATCTCCCAGTTAAATTTATTAAGTTAAATTTATTAAATTACGTACATCGATGGCGCTTAATCAACAAGACACAATGCACTTTCACACATGCTGATTAATGCACTTTCAATCCACTTCAACAATTGTTTGCAAGTAAATTTTGTCATTTCACACAGTAAAATCCAGCTGCAAAGTGGATTGAAAGTGGATTGAAAGTGCATTATTCGGCATGTGTGAAAGCACCCGCGAAGAGCAGTATAGGGTAGTGTTGGCAGCTCTGGCTTGGGAAAATCCTGGAGGTTTCAGGCAGAGCCTGGGGAAGGCAGGGCTTGGGAAGGGGATATGTCCACATATGGATATGTGATGCTCAGTGGATATGTGATGACACATTTTCAATCCTCTGAAGGTTCCCTTTTCTACAAGGGAACTGTTCTCTGTAGTCTGGAGATCAATTGTAATTCTGGGACAACTCCAGGCTCCAACTGAAGATTAGCAGCCCTAGTGTAGCAAGCCTGGTGATGATTAGCAAAATTGACTGAGAGCTGGAGAGATAAGTCCCCTCTTCCCATGCAGCCATTATCCAAATTGTGTACAATTTACTTCTTACGGAGGGATGGAGATCTCTCATCTTTCTCTTATCTCTTGCAGCCCAGAGAATGACAGCATCTGTCCTAATATGTGGCCATAGCCATCCACCCAGCACTCTTCATCCTGTTTGGGGGACATGCCCTGGAGCTGTCAAACCCTGGTTTCATCACTCCTAGCCCTACCTTGTTTCCTTCAGGCATGAGTAATCATGCCCAAGACGCTCCAGTGAGCTCAAAGCAGCAGGGCGCTTCACAGTTTATAAATAAACAGCAATTTTCAAACTTCCATAAGTCTCCAGCATTCTCTCCCCAAAAGAAACTGACCCTGTAATGGCCACTTCTGGACATTCCTACTGCTCTGCGCAGGGTGAAGTGTGAAACATTATATTGAAAAGGGAGAAGGGGATTTTGTGTGCTTCCCAGGCATATTTGTTGAATGATAAGGAAGAATCCCATTAAATGGAAGCACATATACACCATCCATTTTGTGAAACCATGGACAGAGTTTCTAGCTCCAGATGCTGTTGTGGAAACTGCAATGCAAACTAATCATTATAGCTCTTAGGTTTTCTGGGTTTCCAGTTGACAAAGGGGTCAAACAAGGATGTATTTTCTCCCTGTCTCCTGTCTCTTCAATCTATATGCAGAACACATCATGAAGAAAACTGGATTAGATTTAGATGAAGGTGGAGTGAAAATTGGTGGAAGGAACATTAATGATTGGGGATATGCAGATGACATCACATTACTGGCAGAAGACAGTGAAGACTTGAAATGACTACTGAGGAAGATTAAAGCAAAAATGCCTGAGAATTACAGCTGAACATCAAGAAGACAAAAGTAATTACTGGGGAATTAGACAACTTTAAGACTGACGATGAAGAAACTGAAATTGTTCAAGGTGTTCTATTCCTTGGCTCCATCATCAACCAAAAGAGAGACTGCAACCAAGAAATCAGATTGACACTGGGAAGAGCAGCCATGAAGGAGTTGGGAAAGATTCTTAAGAGTAAGGATGTGTCACTGGCGACCAAGATCGAGTTAATTCATGCCATAGTATGTATGGGTGTGAAAACTGGACAATGAAAAAAGCTGACAGGAAGAAAGTAGATTCCTTTGAAATGTGGTGTTCGAGGAGAGTTTTACAGATACCATGGACCACCAAAAAGAAAAAAAAAGTGGGTTCTAGATCGAATCAAGCATGAACTCTCCCTAGAAGCTAAAATGGCTAAATTGAGGCTATCTATTTTTGTCACATTAAGACAAGAGTCACTGGAAAAGACAATTATGCCAGGAAAAGTTGAAGAGAGCAAGAAAAGAGGAACATCCAACTAGGGCTGTCGATTCAGTTCATCCGAACTGGAAAAACAGCCGAATTTTCTGCAATTCGGGGGTTTTCAGTTCGGATGGAACCGAACTGAAAAAAGGCGGGAAAACAACGTCCCGAATTCAGCAAATTCGGGGTGATCGCTGAATAAATTCAGCAGGTTTGGCATTCCCGAACCTGCCTTTTCCCGCCTTTAAAGGACCCCCGCGTGCACCTTCATGGGGCTTCCCTGAAGGCGCACGGGGGGCGCCTTCCAGCTTCCCGACACTCGGTTTGAAGTGGTGGGCACCGCCTGGGCAGGCGGCGCCCAGCACTTCAAAGACCCAGCCGAATTTTCCCCCAAACTCCAGATCTCGCGCTGAATTTCGCGGATCCAAAGCGGGGGAGTTCGGACTTCGGCACGTCCCAAATTTAAAAGGGCCGAATTTTGCAGAAGCCGAACTTTACCGAATTTTTTTTCAACAGCCCTACATCCAACATGAGATGGATTGACTCAATCAAGGAAGCCATGGTTCTTAGTTTGCAAGACCTGAGCAAGGCTGTTAATGATATGGCATTTTAGAGGACATTACTTCATAGGGTTGCCATAGGTCGGAAGCAACTTGATGGCACTTAACACACACACATATTTTTGAGGTATGCTATGTTTGTGTGGCAGGCACTTCATGTTGGAAAGTGAGGTGAGGTCGAGGTTGAGAGGGACCCGTGCTTGGTATGATGTTATCAGTGGAATCCTAAACAATGTTATACCCTCCTAATCCTATTAACTTCAATGCATTTAGAAGAGTGTAACTGTGTTTAGGATTGCAATGAACACTATTTAAAGTCTCTGGACCTTTCCATATGATGATAATGCCACTACCTCACACCAAGACCTAATCCCAGAAGGGTTAATCCACTTTTCTAATCCACTTTTTCCACTAATCCACTTTTCACTAGGTGGATGCCCAGGTGACAAGCAGGGGGAAGGGATCTTCCCCTTCCTTTTTCATCTCACCTCTACTTCTTTGCTTTCTTTTGGATCCTGAATGGACCCTGGAAAATGTAGTTCTCTTCATCTTCCTGACATAATATTAGGTACACTCTACGGACTACATTTACCAGGGTTCACTGAGGCACAGCCTCTCATGCATTACAGCAGAGGTGAAGTAGAGAAGGGGAGGAAAGACGTTCTGGAAACACAGTGTGTTCAGATTATATATGTTCACAATTATATCAATCTTCATTCCAGTATTTATATCCATTTCACCTATTCAGGCTTCATCAATCCAAGAAATCCTTGGGTGGCTGCAGGACAAGGCGCTTTATCTATAAGGTTCATATAAAGTACAATTGTGTTATGCCTTATCTCAAAAGTGAAATGTCAAAAACCCCACTATTTATATACTACAGCAAAACGTACTTAAATCTAGAATATACAATATATAAAAAAATACAACATATATCACATTGTTACATACCCAAACACGAGGAGTATACCTCACATATTCAAATGGATGGCACTGTGTCATCTAAAGCTCAATATGTAACAAGACATTTCATGCTGCTTGATTAGTAACAGGTGGTGCATGAATAAATCAACTCATTACATCACATAGAGGATCCTTAAGGTTACAGTACTAGGTTTCATAAAAAAACAAGCCAAATCTAGACTAGAATTCAAACCATTTGGGTCTAGAGTATTAAACAGGGATATTAATCTTGCCTCTTGCTGCAAGAGGATCTTGTCCGTGTTTTGTTTACAAAAGGATTTATGGGGCTATTTCCAAACTACAAAAAACTGTATCTCATGATCTAAATGTCTCATTTGTTTGTAGTGAGCCGTTAGTGGTGCTTCCTCATATTATTCCATATTCGTGATCTGTGTACTCCTGTACGGCGTTTCACAGCGTGCTGTGTTTTCCCTACGTAGAGTAGACTGCAAGGACATCGCAAAACGTAAATCACATTATGACTGTTGCAACTGCTGAAATGTCTAAGTTTAAAATAAAACATGTATGGGTGTCTTTAAATTTTTTGACCGGTAGTGCCAGAGCACGGACCATGCAGTCGCCACAATGAAAATGCCTGACCGGCTGGTCAACTGATTCCCTAGTCAAACTGTCTGTGTGTGTTAAATGATCTCTAAGGGAACACATTCTCCTGAACCCCAATCTCGGCAGTTGTGAGCATCCCGGTATTTCTTTTACTAAGTGCCAATGTTTATGTATTATTTTTTTGGATATCACAATCCTTGGAAAACCTAGCAGCAAGGGTGTTACTTAATTCATTAGCAGCACTGGAATAATCACTTTCCATTGTTGCATTTCATTTTAGTCTGAGGAATTGACCAAAGGGTAGGTTTTCCTTCAAGTGTTTGGGATGGAAAGACTGAAAATGGAGCAAAGCTCCTCTATCAGAAGATGTAAACATGAGCAACCAAGGAAGCAACAGCATTCATGCTACATTTAGTAACATGTTATTCAGGCCTACCTGTGCACATATTTCATCATTCAGTGATGCAAAAGATTTAGGGCTGTCGATTCGGTTCGGCCCGAACTGAAAAACAGCTGAATTTCCCCTGATTCGGTGGTTTTTAGTTCGGGACGAACTGAACTCAAAAATGGAGGGCAACCGGGGCCCCCGAATTCAGCGAGTTCGGGAGTTCACGAATAAATCCGGCAAATTCGTCCGTCAGTAAGCAGCATAACCATCAGTAAGCAGCATTCTCCTCCCCCGGCCAATCGGTGGCCAAGCTGGGTCTTCTTCTGGCCAATCAGTCAGGATTGAGTACTGGAGGAATCAGCTGATGTGCGACCCGGCCAGGGAGAGAGAGAGGGGGGGAAATCCTTGTGTGTGTGTGGGGGGGGTGCTTGTGCACATTCACTCCTTTCTGTGGCTGCAGGGGGTGTATTTTTTGGGGTACAGACACAAAACTTTCAGCAGAGATTCAGACAAGCCTTCTTAAGAGACCACCCAAGTTTTGTAAAGATGGGTTCAGTGGGGGCAGAAATATCGGCTCCCCCTTTTCTCTTTCCGTGGCTGCAGGGGGCGCATTTTTGGGGGTGCAGATCCCAAACTTTGAGCAGAGCTTCAGACAAGGCTTCTTAAGAGACCACCTAAGTTTTGTAAACATTGGGTCAGGGGGTCCCGAGATATGGGCTTTCCCCTTTCCCCTTTCCCCTATTGGGATGAATGGATCAGCTGATCCTGTGCATCTCCAGAGCAAAACGTCCCGTGCCTAATTGGAATCATCTTGGATTACAAGTCCTCCCCAGCCCCTCCTGATGGAACAGAAGACAGCCACAGTAAGACCCCTTTGGGGGCTTTAATCTATAATTTTTCTCCTGTGTGTGTGTGTGTGGGGGGGGGAAGCAGAGTCTGTGTGTGTGTGGGGAGGGAGCAGTTTCTGTGGGTGGGGGGGAAGACAAAGGGGGCTTTTGCCGGTTCTGCCTGGGGGTGTGTTCCCCCTCGAGTCTCTCTCTCCCTGGTTTGAGGGGGGTTTTCAGTTGTGTGTCTTCAGGTTTTCCCTCATTCATAAGAGTGGTTAGGTCTGTTTGGATGCTTGCTCAAAACTTGTTTTCAAATGGTGACTTAAAGAATGCATTTGGAGTCTGATGCAAAAGGGGAAATTCCACCCCTGCTCATTATGCATAGCTAGCTGCCTCTGTCTCTTTCCATGGTTTGCAAACTCCCAGGTGTCAGGTGTTGCTTTGCACAGTTGCAAAGGTGTTGCTTACAAGGTTGTGTTGCTTTTGCTGTCGTGTTGCTTGCAGTTGTGTTGCAATGCTTTGCAAACATATCAGCTGTTTGTCGGGGCTGGGAGCTTTGTGCGTGGGCTCAGAGATGCACATTAAGGGTGGGGGAACCCCTTTCGGGGCCCATATCTTAGCCCCCCCTGAGCCAATCTTTACAAAACTTGGGGGGGTCTTTCAAGAAGCGTCCTTTGAAGCTCCGCTCAAAGTTTGGGACCTCTACCCCCAAAAATGCCCCCCCAGAGCAGCGGAAAGGCGCAGTTGTGTTTTTAATGGCTTTATTCGGCAGAAATTTTTCCCCCAAACTTTGAATTCACGCCAAATTGCACGGACCCGAAGTGGGGGAGTTCGGACTTCGGCATATCCTGAATCTAAATGGGCCGAATTCAGCTGAATCTGAACTATACCGAATTTTTTTAAATTCAACAGCCCTACAAAAGATAGCCAGTGTGGTATAGAGGTTACTGTGTCAGATGAGGATATGGGAAATCCAAGCTTCAACCCCCACTGTGCCTGGTTGCCACAGGGTTGTGTGGATAAAACAGAGGAGGTGGGAATGATGTCCCCATTGGAGGAGAAACATGGGGTATAAATGAACAAGAAAATAAAAAAGCCATGCTGGATCAGACAAAGGCCCATCAAATCCCGCAGTCTGTTCATACAATGGCCAACTAGGTGCCTCTAGGAATCCCCCAAACAAGACAACTGCAGCAGCAGCCTGTCTGTGTTCCACAGCACCTAATATAATAGGCATGCTCCTCTGATCCTGGAGAGAATAGGTACGCATCATGGCTAGTATTCATTTTGACTAGTAGCCATGGATAGCCCTATCCTCCATGAACATGTCCCCTCTTAAAGCCTTCCAAGTTGGCAGGCATCACCACATCCTGGAGTAAATAAATAAAAGTTGGAGAAGATCTGTGATGTGTCATTAAAGACAGCCATTTTGACCAGCTCAGTCTTGATGCTTAAGGAAGAGGGTTTTGGGATCTAGCATCATATCAGACCTTGAAGCCAAGGAATAAATTATGGGCCTGGGCCTGGCCAAAAATGTAGCCTGCTCCTAAATGAACCCATTATTTGCCCCTCCCAACCAAACCTGACTCCTCAGAGGAGAATCAGTACCTTACACAACAAGTTGTAACTGTTTCAAATACTGTGGCACAAAGCTAAGAGCAAATTGGTGTTATGTTCAGCATTTTATATAACTAAATCCTGTTGTTTGTTAAATAGGATTTGGACTAATATTTATATTACAAGATGTGAGAAAAAGACACCTGGGTTAGCGTTGTTAGGGGATTAGTGTTTAAAGGCCTTCCACCTTCTTGTGTATGCCTTTTGTCTGCTGTAATTACTGTACAAAGTATGCCAGGGCAATTAGCTACATTCCTTGGGACATCACAGGAAAAGCTTTCTCAGCAATGCCAGCTTTTATTTTCAACAACAACAATAAAAATAAGACAAATGACTAATTTTAGCAACTATTGTCAGCTTTACTCTTTTTAGCGTTTCTGGGACAGCTCGAGGAAAGTCAGAAGTGTGTCCAAGGTTTCTAAGAGCTAAAAATGACAATGTGACAAATGCAAAGAACAACCTTTGTCATTATGGAAATTGCCTGAATCCCTTTGAAAGAAAAGAATTACAATGTAAAAGAAGTAATTAAAGAAGTAAAAGCATTCATTCACTAACATATGCAAACAATTCTCTAGGCTGGGCTGGCAATCTCACCACTCACATTTCCTGCATTGTAGGAACGTTGCAACCTAAATGTGGTTGGTGTAATGCTCCTGATCAGAAAGCCAGAGTGGTGTGGTGGTTAAGAGCAGTGGTTTGGAGTGGTGGACTCTAATCTGGAGAACCAGGTTTGATTCCCCACTCCTCCACATGAGCAATGGATGCTAATCTGGTTGGTTTTCCCACTCCTACACATGAAGCCAGCTGGGTGACCTTGGGCTAGTCACAGCTCTCTTAGAGCTCTCTCAGCCCCACCTACCTCACAGGGTGTCTCTTGTGGGGAGGGGAAGGGAAGGTGATTGTAAGCTGGTTTGGTTCTTCCTTAAGTGTTAGAGAAAGTCGGCATATAAAAACCAACTCTTCTTCATCATCAGTTTGTGATGCAACATATTTATAACGTGTTTATAGCATTCAAGGTGCATCATATACACTGGCATGAATTCTGTGGATGCAAGGATCATGGATCTTTACCATAGTTCACTTCCCCGCAGCAGTCTGTTCTGTCACTGAGAATGTTAATTCCCAGGGTTGCGGAACCTGTGTGGACTATTAAAAATGTGATCTGGGAAGCTGTAGTCGAGAGGGGGAAAGGGTTGAAATCAATCTTCTGTCAGCACTGATGGATGAGGCAGAAAGGTCACTTTGGGTTTGGAAGGCAAGACTGTTGACCCGAGGAAGCCCCTGGAGGGTAGTACATTGATACAGTCATGTGGTGAATGATTTCGGTATGTATAATTACGAACAACCTTGGGCTGATGTTTCTTGGTGGAGCCCAATCCTGGATGCAGTGATGGCATTGTTGAGATTTTATAACAGCAGGGAAACTGAAAACTACAGTTCCCAAAATTCTTAACAGAAATGCATGCCCAGCAGCTTCTACAAAGAAGCCTAGGAACTGAAAGATGAAGGTTCCACCATCACTAGCTTTCCTCATGGCTCTCCCCTCCCAAGACAGATTTGAGCTAGATTTGAGACCAGTAGCACCTTAGAGACAAATACGATTTTTGGGGTATAAGCTTAGAGAGTCAAAGCTCCCTTCGTCAAAGCTTTGAGTCTCAAAGATGTATACCCTGAACATCTTGTTGGTCTCTAAGGTGCTATTACACTCGAATCTAGCTCTTCTACTGCAGACCAACGTAGCCATCCTCTGAAACTATCTTTGTGGAAGACTAATTTGGGCAATGATAGGGAGAGTGATGGCTGAGGGCTGGCAAATTCAAATGTGGAGAGCTGGTAGGGAATTACCTGGATTAAGTCTTTCTGAGCTTTCCCAGAAACTTCTTGTGAAAATCACAACTAAGATTAAATCAAGAGGCGTTCCAAATGGAAAACCAAGACAATGACAAAATAAGATTGGGTAGACGACTTACTCGTTGCTACATGGATTAGTGATGAGTAAAGTTCCCTGTAAGGAACCAGCATTGTGTAGTGGTTAAGAGTGGTGGACTCTAATGTGGAGAACCAGGTTTGATTCCACACCCCTCCACATAAAGCCTGCTGGGTGACCTTGGGCCATTCTCTCAGAACTCTCTCAGCCCACATGGAGGCAGGCAATGGCAAACTGAACCACCTCTGAACATCTCTTGGCTTGAAAACCCTACAGGGTCGCCATAAGTCAGCTGTTACTTGACAGCACACACACACAAACTTCCCTGTGCACAACATGAAATGTGCATTTTTTTTGCAAGCATCCCCATCCAGTACTCAAAAACATTCATCAGTAGGGTCTATCAGAAGAATAATTTCCCACTTCTGCAGCTTGAATTCCTGTTGTGGTTGATGGCGATTGCAGCATTCTTTGCCTCCTGAACTCTACTGGAAAGCTGAGAAAATTGCAACTACTAATGGAGCAGGGTAGTGGGGCCAAAAGAAAACGGATTGTATTAGGCAATACAGTCTATGTGCCACACAGCAGCTTCCATGCACTAAATTTGCAGTTTGTCCCAACTCTAAGACTGCCCATTGTACATTTAATCAAGGACAAATCATTCCATTTGGTGGGGGGGGGGAAATGGCTGTTGAAAGCCATCTTAACTTGGAAGGCTATTATGTTTTAATTGAGAGGAGAATTTGACTGTGCATTTCAGTTTCAAGGCAATTATCTCCTTTTTCTTCATTTCTCTTGCTTTCTTAGTACATTTTTGGCAATATCAATGTTCAAAATGCCAAACTTTGCATTAAAAGCTTTATCGAGTTCCATCTCACTCTTCCTTACCATATTTCACTTGGTCCATGCCAGAAGAGCTGGAGAACATATGACATGACAGTCATATTGTCCATCTGCCAGATGACCCACATTTCACAAGTCAATCTTCCATTTAGACCTAGGTACAGCTCCACATAGGTTTAATTGCCACTCCTATGCTCCTCCAGTAACATTTGGGAGAGTTGCTATGCAACTCTAAGCAAAGTCCACACCCTTCTAAATCCATTGAAGTCAATGGGCTTAAAAGGCTGTAACTCTGCTTACGACTGCACTGTTAATCACATTGGGCCAATTCTCATCAGCTGGTGGCCCCCTACAGGTATTTCAGAAGCACAGAAGCTCAGGGGTGCTCGTGCAAAGACATCATTTATATGAACTGCTGTCTCCCATGGGGTAGCTGCAAACGGTACGTTTAACAACCATGGAAGAAATGATCTCTGACTCCAAGACTGAGCAAATTACAATGGTTTAATGCACAAGCTATGCACACAGGCACTAGTTAATACAGATATAAAGCTGGATATCCTCCAAAGCTGGATAGCCTCCTCAAAGCTGGATAGCCCCTTCTCAAATAACCGGAATAGGTACTCGGGTTATTCAGGAGTCCAGGGAAGGCAGGCTGGGGAGCGCCACTTAGATCCACACTGCCAGGCTCTTCCTTGGATTAGATGGGTTGGTAGTGGCTCCCTTAACCACCTGATTCCCTTTCAGCTGGTAGTTGCAGTGCTGTCCACTGGTGCTGTCCACACCGGTGGTGCTGAAACACAGCAAGCCACCACAGCCGCTCAGAGAGTATGCCCAGCTGCCAGAATTTGTAGGTCAAGATCCCTAGAATCTCGAGTTTGAGCCAGGAAGTGTCTATTGTGCTGTCAAGTATTTATCTATAATCTAAATTTGGGACTCCTGTTGCCAAGGAAGAGAGGGAAGGAGGCATGGTATAGTCTAATATCATCAGATCTCAGAAGGTAATCAGGGTTGGTACTTGGAAGGGAAACCACCACAGAAGGCTCTGCAGAGGAAGGGAGACCACCACGGAAGGCTCTGCTTCTCACTTGCCTTGAAAGCCCCTTGCTGCGGTCGCCATAAGTTGACTGCGACTTAATGGCACTTTGCACGCGAACACACACACACATTGCCAAAGAAAAGGGAAGAAACTTTTGCACTATTAAAATGTGTCATTTTCTCATGCTATATATAGTCATATATATTACTTACATATATCACTCACCTATGGAGGTCCTTCACGAAACCGACTTTCAGCTAATTGTTGCAATTTCCGGCCTACTGAACCACCGTTAAATGTATTTCTGTGCTCTTATATTTATTTTGTTTCAGATAAAGGAATGGCATTTATATTTGCATATGCATTTATAGTTTCTCCCTTGAATGATGCTTCTCATGCATGTGTACACATATGGCTAAAAGAAATTTGTGGATAGCCTCTCTCAAAACGGTGCATCTCTGCACAGCAGGGAGTACCACACACAGAGAAAAATAAAGCTCACAAATGTACATGTGAAGCTGCTCTAATTTCTAATTCCTTCTTCCAAATGGATAATCCTTTCATAGCTGGCAGATTAAAGATTCTGTTTGTGCTTAGGCAGTTGAAAGCGGGTTTGTTTGTGAATTTGTTTTAGAATGCTGAAGGTATATAGGTTGAGCCGGCCTAATTAAATTAACTTTTCGCTTTCCAAACAGGCTAATTTTGTTTCACGGCCTGTGTCTCACTTCACAATCTGAAATGTGCCGAAACCCCTGCCCCACCACATCCCCATTTTATGGCAACCATATTTCATGATGAAAAGATGTGGACTGATACCATTGAAGACGTTATGAAAAATCTGTATAACTAAATCCACGTCTTGGCTCCATCATCAACCAAAAGGGAGACTGCAGCCAAGAAATCAGAAGGAGATGATTAAGTTAATTAATGCCATCGTATTCCCTATTACTATGTAAGGATGTGAAAACTGGACATTGAAGAAAGCTGATAGGAAGAAAGTAGATTCCTTTGAAATGTGGTGTTGGAGGAGAGTGTTACAGATACAGTGGACTGCCAAAAATAAATAAATCAGTGGGTTTTAGATCAATTCAAGCCTGAACTGACCGTAGAAGCTAAAATGACTAAACTGAGTATCATATTTTGGTCACATTATGAGAAGACAAGAGTCACTGGAAAAGACCATAATGCTAGGAAAAGTTGAGGGCAGAAGGAACAGAGGAAGACCCAACAAGAGATGGATGGACTCAATAAAGGAAGCCACAGCCCTCAGTTTCCAAGTTCTGAGCAAGGCTGTCAAAGATAGGGCGTTTTGGAGGACTTTGATTCATAGGGTTGCCATGAGTCGGAAGCAACTTGACGACACTTAACACACACACAAATCCAGGTCAGGAATATTGATCAAGATCAGTCCTAAGAGCCCCATGACTGAAAGACAACATTCCCAACAATGTAGAGGTCAACCTTTTCTAATCTGTTGAGGGTGTCATTCACATTGGTATGTCCTAGGCCACAGTTATCATGCAGCAGAGTCCCATTTGGCTGGAGTGCCTTCCCTGGACTCAGTCAGAGAGGAGCAGGGGTTGAACTCTGCTCTGTTCTACCCCGTCTCCCATAGCTCTTTTCCTTTTTGAGCTAGGAGCCAGAGGTGGTATGTCCTCCTTGTCCTCCTCCCTCAAGCATGTTAAAGGACCTAGACAGGCCTGGGCCATGCTCAGTTGCCTCCCTCTACCCAGAAGCTCTATAGGGGTGTGGTGAAGCCCATGAAGGACCTATGCAGTCTCCACACAACCTCTACACTGTTGCTGATTCTTTCCTGCCTCCAGGGTGGAGGTACCAGACAGCTGATTATCAGCCTGCCAGCTGTCAAAAGGTCAACTGTCATTGATCAGCTGGATTGTCCACTGGACCTGCTGGAAATCAGGTTTCACACTATGGGGTGCCAAGAAGGAGGGGTGGTCTGGCATTATGCCTCCATGTACCCAATAACATGTTAGTTAATAAGGGCCTTACTAATACTCCTCAAAAGAGTAAGATATAGGAGCCACTGTGGTATTTTTACAGTACTGAACCAAGATCCCAGGTTCAAATTCCCACTTACTAGGTGACTTTAAGTTGGTTACACCCTTTCAGCCTAACATACTGCACAGGGATGATAAAGTAGAGGAGGGGAGAACCATATGCACCACCTAGAGCGCTTTAGAGAAAGTTCAGGTTAAAATACTTAAAACAAATAATGCCCTGACCTGGATAGCCCAGGCTAGCCCATTCTCATTAGATCTTGGAAGCTAAGCACAGTCTGCCCTAGTCAATACTTGGATGGAAGTCCACCAAGTAATGCCAGGGTCACCACTGAGAAGCAGGCAATGGAAACCACCTCTGATCATCTCTTGCTGTGAAAACCCTATGGGGTCACCATAAGTTAGCAGAGACATGACGACAAAAAAAAAAAAAAAGGTAGATGAGACTGAACTCACAGGTGAACTGTGAGCATCTGGCAGTATCTCCTGGAAGCTCTTTCTCACATATCAGTGTGTGAGTGGAGGAAATGAATTTTCTCCCTTTCCCCCAATGGCTTTGCTGATCATAAACCAGCTCTTTCATCACCAACAAACATCTGAGCCACTTCCTTATCCTTGCTGACCTCCTTTATTTGTATTCTCGTCCTCACCCTTTATCTAAAAGCTTTCTAGACTGTCTCCCCTAAACCCTAGTGACCAACTGACATCATAGCATTTGGAAGTATGGTTTGGCCTGGAAACTAAGATTTCAGATCTCTTTCTCAGGAGAAAAATGCACTCTTATGCCAGAAAAAGATATGTGAATGTCAATAGCTTTGATAGAAATTAGAACAAATATTGTTTTTTTAAATTATTTTCAATCTGTGTTATTACCCTTATTCTCATAATGAAATTTGGGTTTTTATTTATCAGGCCAGTCAATAACAACACATAGAAGTTGATATCTCACTACCATGGCTATCTACAACAGGGGTCTATCTTAGACAATTCATTACATTGAGAGATCTTGATGGTTACTAATCACACAAATCTTAAAAGATTCTGGAGCTGAAAACTTCACTTGTTATATGTACTGTCTTAATTCTACATCCCATTGTCTCTGCTGTTGGTCTCTTAACTTTCATGCAGTTTCCTCACTTCAGTTATCTATTTATCAATCATCATCATCATCATTATCATCTGTCAAGTCACAGTCAATTTATGGTGACTCCTTGAGCTTTCAAGGCAAGAGATGTTCAGAGGTGGTTTGCCATTACTTGCCTTGGCATAGAAACCCTCAACTTCCTTGGTGGACTCTCATCCAACTACTAACCAGGGGTGACCATGCTTAGCTTGTAAGATCTGATTAGACTGGGCTAGCCTGGTCTATCCATGTCAGGTGGCAGTTATCTATAGTGCAGTCCTAAGCATAATTATACCCTTGGATGGGCTTGTGTGTGTGCAAAGTATGTTATCTACATACATCACATCAGGTGTGAAACGTTTTTGGGTTCCTATTTGCAATTTAAGGTTGCAATTTAAGAATTTGAGAATTTAAGGTTGGTCAGTACAGCACTAACTTGAGGAGAATTGTAGTTTGATCAGCAAGTGGTGTCATGGCTAGGAAGGGGTCTCTGCTTCATTGTTGTTTTCCCAAATTTGATTGATCCTACTAAAAGAAGTTCAGTTACCTATCCCTTCTTTTTTTCCACAGCAGCACTTGCATGGTCAGAGAAAAGATTCAGTCACTGAGGTTCTTTGTTCCCATTCACACAGCATCAACCAGTGCTGAATCCAAGTCTGTGTGATGTGATTCCCATGTGCAAGGATGCACGGGTGAGTATAATGGGCAGAAGGACTGTGAGTGTCTTTTTCAGCCAGTCAGCACACACTCCCTCCCATTGCAGCATTGATTCAGGTGAATGAGCACGATGGTCAGCTCTACCCACATGGTCACATCATTTACATGTGCTCCCCTGTAGTGTGGGATCACATTCTGAAGGCATGATGTGAATGCTGCTGGCTGCATGTGCATAAAGAAAAGAAAATGTGTGTAATTTCTATTAGGCAGTTCTGTTTCATTTGTCTCTTTTAGCAAGCAACAACAGTAATCCAATTATTACCCAGATAGGTATCAGTGGACATGGATATTTCTCCCTCTACTTGTGCTTTCTTTAGTTTTATATGATTTGCAATAAATTCAGCTGAATCCCTTTTGGTGAGGAAACACTTTGTTTAATGGATCACCGTTGGAAGCTGTAGATTATTCTGCCTGGACTCAGAGCTGAGATATAAAACCAATAGATAGTTTCTGTGATCAAAGGAACTGAATTATTTATCTGTCAAAGCAAAAAAAAAAAGCCATAATAATAATGTGACTCAAAAGACTGTGATTAGCATAATATAATCATGTCGCTCTAGCAATTAGGATCAAATGCACCTTTGTGCATCGTAATGCTCAAGTGATGGTTAATTATTTTGCGCTAACTGCATCTTTCTCATGTTTCACTATTGAGAAAAAAATTACCTTTATATTAAAATGTATTTGTCCCAACCAACTCATTTGGGGGAGTCATTGCATTGTCCTAAAGTCCTAGGTGTCCTTGGGGGGAAGGTTTTCACCCACTGGATATTAATGGTGATGGAAAAATTCCCTCTGTCTGTTTGACATACTATAAGGTGTTGAAGGTAAGAAGGTAAGAACCATTGCTGCCTATACTAATTACAGTACAGAAATAGAAGATTTCTTTTTCACGTAGACAGGTTTAGTTGCTGCTATTCTTGCTGCCGTTGTTTCTAGAGGGAGCAAGTGAGGCAGAATACAGCTTGGGCTCCAGGGTGTGTGCCTATGATTGTTGTATCAGACCTGCAAAGGTCTCGTTGATGTTCAGTGGCTACAAATGCCCATCAGAGTAACAGAACTAAACAGAATAATAGCCTTCTAAGCAGGAAAGGTTGCATCAGTGTTTGGCTTTCGTGGCCCTTGCTTACATGGCGATCTCCACTTTGGGGTCAGGAAGCAATTTTCCTCCAGGCCAGATTGGCCACAGATCTTGGAGGGGTTTTGTTGCCATCTTCTGGGCATGGAGTAGGGGTCACTGGGGTGTGTGTGGGGAGATAGTTGTGAATTTTCTGCATTGTGCAAGGGGTTGGACTAGATGACTCTGGTGGTCTCTTTCAACTCTATGATTCTATATAGAGAAAGAAAACAAACATGTCAAGGAGAATACCATGCTAGAATGCTTCCCACAGACATAATTTGTTTATTGATTTTTTTGAAAGAAATGGAGAAAGATTAGTTCATACTTGCAATCTAAAATGGAAGAAGAAGAAGAAGAGTTGGTTTTTATATGCTGATTTTCTCTACCTTTTTTTAAGGAGAATCAAACCGGCTTACAGTCTCCTTCCTTTCTCCTCCCCACAACAGACACCTTGTGAGGTAGGTGAGGCTGAGAGAGCTCTAAGAGAACAGTGACTAGCCCAAGGTCACCCAGCTGGCTTCATGTGTAGGAGTGGGGAAACCAACCTGGTTCACCAGATTAGAGTCTGCCGCTCATGTGGAAGAGTGGGGAATCATACCTGGTTCTTCAAACTAAAGTCCACCGCTCTTAACCACTTACCACGCTGGTACTAAGGAAGGCAGCCCTTTACTGGCAACTATCAGGAGATGAAGGTACAGCACTTACAAAATCAGCATCACATGAAACGACAACAACACTTTTGGGTGGGGGAACGGAAGTGATATCACCATGTTCTGTGACACTCTAGGAATTTCCCTATCTTTATGGTAAAGGCCATAGACTCCCAGAGAATCACTTGACATGTCAATATCACTTGTGGGTATCCCCCTGAAAGTGACATTGCTATGCTGGGAGGTGCCAGCCCAGTTCCCCCCACCCCTCTCCACTGCTCCAGTGAGTGCTGGCAGATGATGGGGGAGTGTGAGTGGTGGGTTGCTTATTGTTAGCAGGCAACTGGCATGTCTAAGTGGTATAATCCAGACACAGTTTTACATGGTGGCAGTTAGGCCTCTGAGGACCAAAAATAGGTGGAACTCTTATTTTTACAGAAAAAAAATTAACTACTTTCCTGCTCTGCAGATTTTGAACAAAAAAAAGTTTAATTGCACAGTAATTATGGACAGAATTGTAATAAATTATTATCTCAAAGACCTCTGAAGAGAAGGCTAACACTTCTTATTAACAGGAAGCAGAATAAAACAAAGTGGTACTGACACAGAACTATCTAAAATAATGATAGCTCCCATTCAATTTTTGACAAAGACTGATGTGTGGAGCTACTGGGGAAAAATTGTGGTGTTCTCTGCTGACTCAAGAGTTATAGGTATTATGAGAATGAACAAAGAAACAGGGGAAGAAACGTTTTTTTAATGATAATTTAAAATCCCTTATTGCAAATTTCACTAGCAGCTCAGCTTAGCTGAAGTACAGAAATCATAGGGTTTATTCAAGTACTGCTGGACTGGATTTATTTTTTTTATTAAACTATCGCTAAATATACATGTCACACTCCTACAGACTAGGGGAAAAACTTGTCAGTTTATCTATGCAACAGAAAAGACAGGTTTCTTTTTTTTTAATCATGTAACATGTATCTATTTATTTTTCAAAACCCATAGTTTTCTATCAGAAGATTATTTTCAATTTTTTAAAAGAACCATAGAATCATAGAGTTGGAAGGGGCCATGCAGGCCATCTAGTTCAACCCCCTGCTCAAAGCAGGATCAGCCTAGAGCATCCCTGACAAGTGTTTGTCCAGCCTCTGTTTAGAGACTGCCAGTGAAAGGGAACTTACCACCTCCCTAGATAGCTGATTCCACTGTTGAACAACTATTACAGTAAAAAAAAAATTCCCTCTAATATCCAGCCGGTACCTTTCCGCCCTAATTTAAACCCATTATTGTGAGTCCTATCTTCTGCTGCCAACAGGAACAGCTCCCTGCCCTCCTCTAAGTGACAGCCCTTCAAATACTTAAAGAGAGCAATCATGTCCCCCCTCAGCCTCCTCTTCTCCAGACTAAACATTCCCAACTCCCTTAGCCTTTCCTCATATGCCCCTGATTATCCTCATTGCTCTCCTCTGTACCCGCTCGATTCTGTCCACATCTTTTTTTAAAAAATTGAGCCCTCCAGAACTGCACACAATACTCCAAGTGTGGCCTGACCAATGCAGTGTACAGCGGAACTATGGATCCAATAGTTGGATCCAATTATTCCATTCTGCTAAGGTGGATGCTATGTCTTCCTTCTGCAAAATCTTCCACTGAAAAGGAAACGTTTCCTGCAATGAAGGAAAACTTAGCAGTAGGGAGTCATTGGGAAGGGGATGTGGCTCAGTGGAAGAGCCTCCGCTTTGCATGCAGGAAGGACCCAGGTTAATTCCCCAGCACCTTTAGCTGAAAGGTCAGGTAGGCTGTGGTGTGATGGACCTGTGTCTGAGAGCCTGAAGAGCCATTGCAAGTCTGAGTAGACAATACTAATCTTGGTGGACCTAGGTTTGCAAGGTCCTTCTGCTCCACTGGTGGGAGCTTTGTGGGGGCATGTCTGGGGGCACGCGATGCACGCGTGCAACCCATGCGACACACCAACATCACTTCGGGGTTTACCAGGAAGCAACACGGATGCTCTAGCAATCTCTGCCAAAACTCTATGGTTTCCAGCTGAGGGTTGGCAGCCTGATGGATTGGCGGGCTTTTGCCTGCCCTCACCGGGCAATTGGCAATCCTAGGTGGACTGATGATCTGATTCAGTATAAGGCAGCTTCATTTGTATGTGCATGTGCCTCGATCCAGCCAAGTAATTAAAATATGATGAAACCAACAAACAGATAAACCAAAAGACCAACAGAGGACAGAATAAACTGGGCAATCTTTTTGTTTGATATTAATGTTTGATAGCAATCCTGGGCAGCTCCCATACATTTCAATGGCATTTGCATGCAAGTAGTTATTTCTACACTGCATCCAGAAGCATTAATAACTGCATTCAAAATAAACTATCTAAAGTAGACCTGTCACCTGATTAAAGACTAATTAGTACTAATTTTATGAGTTTATTAGTAATTTGCCGAGCAAATCGGATGCACAGTTATTCATCTAAACCCACTGAAGTCAATAGGATTAGACTGGAATGGCTCTGCATAGGAGTGCACTGCTAGAGAATTAATCCATCACATTTGCATAAATTTACACAAAAGTTATCCAATGCTGCTGAGGAAAAAGCACACTCTACTTTTATGTGTGGCATGCATATATTTACCAATTTAGAAGAAGTATTCCATCAATTCTCTTGTGTGTGTAAAAGAGAGAAGGGCATTACTGCTTCTAGGATGGTACCTTCCACACACATTGTATGGCACAATTAATCAAAGTCATCTCAAGCAATCAAAAGTGTTTTGATCCTTTTATCTATCTGAGCTGCTGCTCTAAGCTAAAAGTGTGAATCAATAGACTGAGCCCTACCAAGTCATTCAATCCCATTGATTTAAAAGGGATTTAGGTCAAACTACAAGTTACATCTACCACATGGTCGCCATGAGGGCTTGCGGCAGGATACCAGCTGTGAGTCCCCTGTTGGAACTCAATTCAGAAGAGCTGCAGGGTCAAATTTGGACTCTGACCATAGTGGGATGAGAGGAAGGGCTCCTGTTACCCCATCCCCATATTCTTCCCCCAACCCAAAATGGCCTGGAGAGTGATATTTGCCCGGGGGGGGGGGTGCACTTCAAGCATTCAGCACATGTGCAGCCCCACCCCACCAGGGCAAATTATGGTGCCTGGGGTCATCTCATTTTTTTAAAAAAACGGTGCATGGTGAAAGACAGGATCCCCCCCCCCCGGTTCTGATCTGAATCAGGCCCTGTGGCACTGCAAAATTCAGTGGTAGGTGTAACATGTAGTTTGTCCCTTAGTTGCAGATCACATTAACCAGATTCTGAGCTCTGTATTGTTTTTGCTTAGTTTGGGTGACTGAAAGAGGATCAGGTTAGCTCTGACCCTTTGCCCAAAAAATGCTACTATGGTGTAAAGGGTAGAGTGTTAGACTGAGTGGCACATGAGGGTGAAAAAGATGGAAGAAAAGGCTGGTCTATCATGCTCCCTCCTCCAAACCCCACTGCCCTGAGCACATAATCTCCTTCCCCACTGCTGAGTTCCCGCCCCCCCTCGCATATACACACACACTTATACCATCTTGGAGATGATTACATCTAATTGCCCAACTGCAGATGGTTATTTTTTTTATTCTAGCACCATCAGTAGGGTTGCCAGCCTCCAGATAGTAGCTGGAGATCCCCTGCTATTACAACTGATCTCCAGCCGATAAACATCAGTTCACCTGGAGAAAATGGCCACTTTGGCAATTGGAATCTATGGAATTGAAGTCCCTCCTCTCCCCGAACCCCACCCTCCACAGGCTCCACCCCCAAAACCTCCCACCAATGGTGATGAGGGACCTGGCAACTCTAGCCATTGGGGACATTATTGCCCTGTTATTGAAATAGTTTGGGCTATTTTAAAGTGTATTTTAAATTGTATTTTAATATTATTATTATTATTATTATTTTAGTGCAATTCTGTTTGTGAGCTGCCCTGAGCCCAGCCTTCGGGCTGGGGAGGGCAGGGTAAAAGTGCAATAAAATAAAATAAATAAAGAGCAGGTTTGTGTATCTATAGTTCCCCATTGCAGCATCAAAAAGGTGAGGAACTATAAGATGGGTCATCACCTGGGCTGTTGGCTCAGCCACAAAAGGCACATCGTTCCCTTGATTCTGCTCTTGAGATGGTAGTTTGACAAGTACCCCAAAGGAGCTTATAACTTCAGGCATGTTCGTTGAGATGTTGCAAAACCTGCCGCTCTACGCTGAAGGGAGTTTTATCCTCTCAACACAAAGGGTGTGCAATTATCCCTGACATTAATGAAAGCTGTGCACCAAGTTCTGCATAATGAAACTTTGCTTTTGAAAAAAAAAAGTCTTCCATTGAAACAAATGGAATGTCATCAGTTTTGACTGAGTTGTTCTGGCAAGTGAGATCCGACTCAAGCCCCACACAACTTCATAGTCAACCTTATTCACTCCAGACAGTAGAGGTGCTTCTGGTTCATCAAACAAACATGAGTTAAGGGCATGCTACTGTCACCTCTGCAGCTTCCCTGTCCACTCAGACTGGGACACCATCCATCAAGCAAACGGCTTGGAGTCAGTTTGAGCTGCCAACCTAAAATAAATCATTGTGATGCTGAGTAATAGCCCCTTTGTAGCATCTTTCTTGCCTGTTTTGCAAGCTGGAAAAAGGCAGGTTTTAAAGGGGCAGAGGATTTAAAAATTCCTGTGGCCAGCCCTGCGCCACTGTCCAATCCACCAAGCAAAACGCAGCCCATCGCTCATATGTGGTACCCTGTCGGATGCCTGGCCCTCCATCCCTTCTGTTTTTGCGGTCTTTGGCAGGAACCAGGTGGCTGTAAACTGCGGTTGACTTCCTGGCTCACCCAGTGTCATGTGAAGATGTGCTCAAAACATTGTGACCATGCAGCTTTATAGAACTTTAGAGGCTGGAGCCAGACATGGTACAGATTGAGTATCCCTTGTCAGAAATGCTTGGGACCAGAAGTGTTCCGTATTTTGGATCTTTCAGTATTTTGGAATATTTGCATATACATAATGAGATATCTTGGGAATGGGACCCAAGTCTAAACCCAAAATGCATTTATGTTTTATATACACCTTATACTCATAGCCTGAAAGTAATTTTATACAATATTTTTAATAATTTCATGCATGTGGGGCATTGTGGGGAACCTGCCGTTGGTGCGACCGGCCTGCACATCTGCCATTTTATTACTAGGGTTGCCAGAGCCGGGATGGAAAATACCTGGAGATTTTGAGGGTGGAGCCTGAGGAGGGCAGGGTTTGGAGAGGAGAGGAACTTCAATGCCATAGAGTCCAATTGCCAAAGCAGCCATTTTCTTCAGGGGAACTGATCTTTGCTGCCTG
Source organism: Euleptes europaea (assembly GCF_029931775.1). Classification (NCBI taxonomy): domain Eukaryota; kingdom Metazoa; phylum Chordata; class Lepidosauria; order Squamata; family Sphaerodactylidae; genus Euleptes; species Euleptes europaea. The sequence goes on along the minus strand of NC_079316.1, from coordinate 23,779,438 downwards.
GAGATCTGCTTTAATAGCGGGAGATCTTTAGCCACCACATGGAGGCTGGCAACCCTATTTATTAGTGTTTGTGGGTGCTCAAAATTTTTTGGATTTTGGAGTATTTTGGATATTGGATTTCCAGATAAGGGATACTCAACCTGTATCAGATGTTTGACCATCTACAAAAGCAGAAATTCTGCCTCTTGTTTCCATCCTCTCCCCAGTATTGTTACATACAAAACAGGGGCAGACTAGCCAATTAATCTATGGGGGAAATTCCCATTGGATCATTGCCCTGGAAGGCTGGTGGCAGCCAGGAACAAGCAGAGCCAAGCCCTAGTAGCTCTGTCCGTGCCACAGAGGGCATTTGGCTCAGATCATTCAACAATGAATGTGATTGGCATAGGTTCTCCAGTTGCCCCTTTCTGTACCAGTTGATGGTGGCAGAGGAAGAGCCAGCGGGTACGCTGATATCCATTATTGCCTCTGCTGGCTAGGTCTGAGCTGACTGTCCTCTGCACAGAGCATTCAGCTCGACTTATTCCTGGGCCATTTCAACTTCCTGTTCCAACCCGAGTACAACATGCACTATGTGAATTAATCGTGCTCTGAGCTGCCCCACCTTCTCAAAGAGCAGCAAGTGAAGAAGAGAGGAGCAATGGAATTCGGAGCCCATGTTGCATTACTAGAATTATGGGGGGAAGAGGAGGCAGGAATGTATGGCTACAGTTTCTGGGGGTGGCCCTACATTAGCATCAAATGGTTCCATTTGTTAGCTTATAGCTGCCCATGCATGAGAATTCTTCCTTGCATGGATAAGAGATAGAAAAAGGAAAATAAGCATATTGTGGTTGTTTATTTTTTTTCTACTTGGCCATCTTCAAAGACAGTGATTCAAGATGGTTTAGGTGATTAGATGCATATGACAAAAGATACACTAAAAGCCAGACATTCACAATGCAGTCCTAAGAACACCTTGCTGGGACTAAGCTCTATGGAATAGCTCTGAGGAGCACTCTCAGTAGACCCTGCTGAAGATTGCTTTCTTAAGATTTTAACCTTTGCATCAAAGATGCACACTTTTTTAAAGTCCTACAAAATTTCCAAAAGCTGTCCAGAACTTCAGCTTAAAGTGAACAGCTCCAAATAAGCTTACCTCATGCCAAAACAGTTTTGCATAGGCATGGGGAGTATCCATGCATACCAAAAGAGGGATTTTCAAGTGGCTGCCCACAATTGTGACATATTTTTCAGCTCCTGTTTCAGAGTGGTGGCCACAATTTTGGTATGCATGGTGCTCTCCCTCACATCTCACACACACACAACACACACAAGCACAAATCAGATATCTAGAGCTAGACATAATTTCAAATAGCTTGCCACAGAGGATAAAATATTGTCCATGGCTAATCATGAAAGAGTAACCATAGTGGAGAGGGTGTACACCATAAGTGGAGTGATCTTTCAGGGACATCTTCTAGGGAAGAATGGACCAATGTTTGGGTCTACAGCTGAACCTCACTCTTATGTATCCTTTCATGAGCTTTATACATGAATGCATTAAATAAGGATCAGCTGACTCCCCACATTCTATTCCTTCATTGTTGCAGAATTTTACCCTGTGCTACATTTTGCTCCTCCTCCATTCTGGTTTAGCTAAAAAGAATGTTTAAAATCAACTCCTGCATTGTAGCTTTGGTAGTTTGCTTTCTGCAACTGTCAGCTCTGTCCATTCATTTGCATCTTTCCCCAGTCCTCATCAGCAATGAGCATATGTACATTAATAAAACACTCCAAAATGCAATCACAATGAGATAATACAAAGGGCTGTGGTGAAGGCACTATTGGTTGGAATGTTATTGATACTAATTTGGACTCCTGGGCAAGGCATCATGCAAAAAAGAGGGAGAGAGAGACAGAGAGAGACAGATTGGTGTAGTGGTTAAGAGTGGCAGATTCTGGAGAACAGGGGTTGGTTCCCTACTCCTCCACATGAAGCCTGCTGGGTGACCAGGGTATCCCGAAGTTAGAGAAAAGTGGGGCATACAAACCAACTCTGCTTCTTCTGCTTCTTCAAAAACAGTTTTGATAAACTGCCCTCCTGGATTGCTGTTTCACAGTGGGTTGTTGTGGTGTTGTTGTTTTTTTGCTAAACTATCTAGTGCTTTTTTGTTTAATTTTACCCTTCCTCCCAGGAAATTATTTGCTCTTACCTGTGAGGGAAGTCAAGCTGATAGAGTGAACAACTGAAGATCACCTGGTGAGCCTCATTGCTAGGGTTGCCAGGTCCCTCTTCGTTATCAGCAGGAGCCAGAGGAGATCTGGGTTTGTGGAGGGGAGGGACTTCAATGCCATAGAGTCCAATTGCCTAAGCGGCCATTTTCTCCAGGTGAACTGACCTTAATCGGCAGGAGATCAGTTGTAACAGCAGGAGATTTCCAGCTAGTACCTGGAAGTTGGCAACCCTCTTCATGACACTGTAGGGATTTGAACCTAACAGCAACAATGTAGCGTGTTGATCTGCAAAACTACAAACAAGACAAGGTTAGTGTTATTTGTATTTAGGGATCATGTAGTGGTCAAGATAGAGAGGGCGAGGCACATTCACAAAACATTACAGAGTTTGAGAAAACTATTTTGTATCCATCCATCATGCATTTAGACCCTTGTTTCTCAGAGACATGGAAAACCTATCTGGGTTGTACCACTTCAGACTGCAGTTCAAGATAGGGTTGCCAGGTCCCTCTTCTCCACCAGCAGGAGGCTTTTTGAAGTGGAGCCTGAGGAGGGCGGGGTTTGGGGAGGGGAGGGACTTCAATGCAATAGAGTCCAATTGCCAAAGCGGCCATTTTCTCCCGGTGAACTGATCTCTGTCGGATGGAGATCAGTTGTAACAGCAGGAGATCTCCTGCTAGGACCTGGAGGTTGGCAACCCTAGTTTGGGATAGTATCATCGAATGTTTCTGTATTCACACATATACACACAAACTCTCTATCTAGATATGAGAAAGAAAGGTATCCTTGTCCCTGACATCTAGTTTTATATGTGGAAGGATTTATTTTTATACTGTATAGCATTCAATCTTGTGAGCCCTCATCCCTCTAGAGTCTGAAGAGGTACGGCCAGACGCCAGTTTATTACCTCAGAGAGAAAGCTAGGCCTCTGAGTACCCGCGAAGCATTACAGAATGCTAGGCGGAAGCCGTCTCTTTCTGAAGTATAACTGGAAAGCAACATTTTCTTTAATTAAAAAAAAAAAAAAAAGTCTACAAAACAAAGGCAATGGTTGTTGGTAAAATAGCCTGGCCCCCTCGGCGCAGGTTGGGGAATTCAAATGACGCGATCGGCGGGTGCAGCAGAGACTGCAGGATATGTGATTGAAATGAAATAAATGCACACAAGATTATTAATACCGTTGCCTGCCTCAGGGGGATAATTTCTTGCCTTGCCTGTAGGATGCTTCCAGCCAAAGCCTGGGAGGGCAAGAATGGGTTTGTTAATTGCTGAGGCTTTCCCCAGATAGACTGTTTGATATATGTTAATGAGGAATGGTGCAGCGGGGCTGAATAGGCTCCAGTGACTTGCTCAGCTGACCTGAATGGGAAACATATCAGGCTTAAGTGAAAATGAAGGGGAGTGAAAAGACACAGGATCCCCCAGGTGTTGGTTTGGCTACAGATCAAAAATGTATCAATAAAGAGATGGAATATATATAGGGATGTGGTGGCTTGTGACTAGAGCTGCCATACCCACACTCGCACTCCTTAAAAGCCAGGGTTGCCAGGTCCCTCTTCTCAACCGGCGGGAGATATTGGGGGCAGGGCCTGAAGAGGGTGGGGTTTGGGGAGGGGAGGGACTTCAATGCCATAGAGTTCAATTGCCAAAGCGGCCATTTTTCTCCAGGTGATCTGATCTCTATCGGCTGGAGATCAGTTGAATTAGCAGGAGATCTCCTGCTACTACCTGGCAGTTGGCAACCCTATTAGGAGCTGCTTGGAGTGTCGCCTGGAAGGGAAGAGCATCGGTGAAACGTTGAAATCACTTGCAGGTAGGGTTGCCAACCTCCAGGTACTAGCTAGATATCTCCTGCTATTACAACTGATCTCCAGCCAAAATAGATCATTTACCCTGGAGAAAATGGCTGCTTTGGCAATTGGACTCTATGACATTGAAGTCCCTCCCCCCAAACCCCACCCTCCTCAGGCTCTGCCCCAAAATCTCCAGGTATTTCTCAACCCCGAGCTTGCAACCCTACTTCCAGGTGAAGACCCAGAAGTAACATCACATGCACACGCACACTCACATCCGTGACAATCTAGGAATCATCTACAACTACGGTCAGTTCCTAGAGCATCATGGAAGGGAAGTGATGTCACTTTGCCCCCCACCCCATTTTTCTCCTGCTGCTCATCAGAGTGAGGAAGCTGGCAATGGATAGGCTTGCCAACCTCCAGGAACAAGCTTGAGATCTTCTCCTGTTACAATTGACCTCCAGCCGATAGAGATCAGTTCCCCTGGAGAAAATGGAAGCTTTGGCAATTGGACTCTATGGCATTGAAGTCCCTTCCCTCCCCAAACCTGCCCTCTTCAGGCTCCACCCCAAAAATCAGGTCAAAAAAAAGGGGGGAACAAAACTTAACCCTAAAAACAGAATTAAGTACCTTAGAAGGTCAAGCAAAAACAAAAACAACAACAACTAACTAGGCCAAAAATATAATTAAAAGCTAAACCATTAAAAAGTTGTCTAAGTGCATTTAAATGTAATACAAGTTAAAACCAAATAATGCTAATGGCTCTTATAGGGTCAAGCAAAAACAAGGAGCCTTCCAAACATATATATTAAAATAACAAAATTGGCATAATATACTAGACATAATTATACATGAACCATAGACACAGAATCTCAAAAAGACCATATGCATTTCTGCATATTTGCTTTCTTCAGTGGTCTAAAAGAAACTAGCACACCAGACTGTAAATTATATATCAAATTACTACAAATCTTTGTGACTTTTGGGCATAGTACTAGCAAGGTCTCAAGTAAATATAGAACTGCAGAACTTCTTTTTCTGTTAAAGGCATCCTTACAAATGAAACTTTCAGCCAATCTTTAATAAAACATCCAAATCCCAGTCACAATGTGATATGAAAGTCTAGAGTGATTATCAAGTGTAAATTTCTACGGTATGTTGAGCTTTCTCGAAATACATAATCAAGGGGTGGCGTTAATTATCTGATCTCCTCATGTTACGACTATGAAGCCTATGCAAGTCAACTTTGACTTTGGCATTCTTGGCTCCCATTATATCCAATGGGCCTTCAATAGGGTTGCCAACCTCCAGGTACTAGCTGGAGATCTCCTGCTATTACAATTGATCTCCAGCCAATAGAGATCAGTTTACCTGGAGAAAATGGCTGCTTTGGCAATTGGACTCTATGGCACTGAAGTCCCTTCCCTCCCCAACCCCGCCCTCCTCAGGCTCCAGGTATCTCCAGGTATTTCTCAACACAGAGCTGGCAACCCTAGCAATGGAGTACCTCATTGGTTCTTGGCAAGCCTGCTTGTGACCCAATGTGTATAAAACATTGATCTATTGATGCACCCAGTTAAATATGTGTATATATTATGGAGAAAAAGTAGTGAGAGGCAGCGAGAGGAGACTGAAAATGGTGCAACAATAATCACGGGTTCAATTTGCGCAGGGGAGAAGTGAAATAAAAATGAGGATCACTACCAAAAGCATGGGAGAGTTACTAGGTTCTGTGGACTTCTGATGTGGTGCCATATGAAATAAAAATGGTTGTCAGAAGAAGAAATGTTAGATTAAAGCCAGGCAAATGTGTCCCAAAATTTATAGTACAACACATCCAACTGTCAAAGCTTTGGGTTCTGTGTAAACTTCATTCTCTGTTGTTTGATGGCTTGTCCTTTAATAACATTGCTGAAAATCCCTGTATAACAATTAGGTCTGTTTATTTACATTCTAATCCCTGATGCTTTTGGCACAGAAAAGCTTGGATTTCTTAAACTCTGTCCATACTCAGTGAAAGCTGGCGCCAGCTGTATTTGGCGACATTTATGTAAAGGTCTTGGGGTGTAAGAAAAGTTTATTTATTTTGCCAAGTGTACAGCCTTTCCTCTGGATTGTTCTGCTTCAAGCAACAATCAATGATGCCAGAGAGGACGGAATGGGTGATGAATAGTGCTTTAAATACCTATGATGGGTCCACACAGACACGAAGGCACAGGTGGATTATCTTGGAGGGAGATAAACTAAAGTATAGCTACAATTTATCAAAACATTGAGGAAGCAAATCCCAGGTGGAGCGGTTTCCTAATAGTGTGCAGAATGGAATGAATAAAGCCATTTCGGAACCTTATATTCAAAGCTAATATCCCATGTTGCAGCACCGAAATGGGAGATGGCTCATATCTATTCCCTCTGCTCAGTTTGAAGTTATTAATGTTTGAACAAGAAGCCTCGAAAAGTCAGAGCTTTAGAGAAAAGTTTTAACACTTTTAAAGCCCTCCTATGCCGTTGGGATTATAAATGACCCACTCAGAGGTATACAAATATGTCAAACTCCCCCCTCCTCAATTTTGGCCCACCATATGCTGTTGTAGGATTCTTCTAAAATGAAGGGAATTGATTGTTTGTGGCATTTAAGTCATTGCATGTGCATACAGCTAGCTTGGCAGTTTCACTCAAAGAGCATGGAATGAATTATACTTCATTTAAAGAGTGTGGGGAAAATAAAACACTGCATGACCAGAAAAAAAGGGGTCTATGAACCTAACTATATTTGTTGGTATCTCCATGTCTGCCATGCCATTTTAAGGCTGAGATTGTGTTATTTCAAAAATGAAATGAGTGCTTGATAGGGTTGCCAACCTCCAGGTACTTACCAACAACAACCAGCATGTGGGCTCAATATTAAAGTTACTATTCACAAAAAAAATCCAATCTCAACTCAATTCACTCAGTTGTATTATTAGAGCAAAATCCAACGGAAAAAGAAGTGTTAATTTCACACAAATTAATCAGAGAAGCACATTGTGTAGTTACACAAAATTCACTAAGCACAGCGTACAAATGCAAATACACAATCTCGATAAGAGTTCATGAAGGCACCATCAAAATTGGCAAACAAAAAGTCCGAAGTGGAAGGAAATCAGACAAATAGTCCACAATGAGTCAATGGCCACAGCCTAAACTGCTAAAGAGAAACGAGTTCCGCTGCCAAGATCCAACCGACCAAAGGGAACAGGAGCACGAAGGTGCCCCACTCACCGCGGTGCAAGCAGGGGTACTCACGAAGTGGCCAAGCCGCAAGGCTGGAACACCATATGCTCACAGGCGCACACAGCGTTGTCCTCTAGCTGGGAGAGACATACCGAAGGCTGGAGTATCCCTGGAGCCGGGAGAAAGGCACGGGTTGTAGAGATTCCATGGAACAGATGTCACCGTACAAACGAAAGGAGGAGAAGAAACGAATGAAGTCCAACCGACGCCACCTCTAGGTTGGTAGGCGTTTCGATGCTTCTTCAGCTGGTTGGTCTTCCTTTTATAATTTTATGATTTTTGTTGGGCGAATTTGCCCATTTGACTGAAATTGGGCATATAAACCTCTGTATAGAGAAAGAGGACCTGCATGGTTCCTAGTCTACTGAGTCTTACCACCGTGTCTGTATTCTGTTTTCCTTTTGCATATTCCCTTGTTCAGCCAGGGTTGACCGGAGACAGATTGGTGACTACAGGAGAGAGAGAGTGATTCAGCAGGTAGGTGCTTGACAGGTGCTTTGTCTGGCCAAAATTGTATCCTGTATTCCTGCAGCAAACCTGTGTTTGTGTGGGAGATTTGGGGAAAGGCTTTGCATGGGTTCTCTATAAGAAGAAGAATTGGTTTTTATACCCCGATTTTCTTCACCTTTATAAAGGAGACTCAGACCAGCTTACAGTTGCCTTCCCTTCCTCTACCCATAACAGACACCTTGTGAGGTAGGTGAGGCTGAGAGAGTTCGAAGAGAACTGTGACTAGCCCAAGGTCAACCAGCAGGCTTCATGTGTAGGAGTGAAGAAATCAACCCGGTTCACCAGATTAGTGTCTGCCGCTCTTAACCCCATAAGGAGGGAAAGGCTGTAATGCAATCAGGAGGTCCAGCTGTAAACCCAGAGGCCACAATATGGTGATCCCCTGCCCCTCTCTGCTGCGCAGAGTGAAAGGTTTTGATCTTCTACCCTTTCAAAACTGAAAAAGATGGACCCTCCACATACACACATAGGAGTAAGACAGATCAAATCTGTCCTCTCATCTAAAAGCACTCCATCCTCCCAGCCTAGATTCAGGGATAATCACCCACTGACATCTCAATGTAATATTTACCAGCACTGACCTTGTGAATGACAGGGGTTGCTTTATGAATATCTCCACCACTGGAAACTACAGCTCCTCTCCATGAGGAAAGAGCTACTGAATATTAATATTACTGTCTGTGTACACACACAATGGATAATTTACCATAGGCACGACAATTTTGGTCTAATGTACTCTGTTCCTTTCTGCTCCCTGTATGGGGTGCAAGGAGTTTGTGGGTACATATGTGAAATTTTCTTTCCTCACGAAATGGGCCTTTCTGTCCTGTTGAATTATACAACCCTAAAATGTAAATTTCTTTTTAAAAGCTTATCTATTTCTGTCATAACAGCCTTCCCTAGAAAACTAGAATGGAATGCATATTTACAAATTAAGGCTAGCAGCATAATGATAAATACATTCAATTCATTTTTATGGGCTTCTAAAAATAGTAAACACACACAAATGCCTTAATTAGCAACTATTTTGCTCCTTTTACCTCTCTATGGGGGTGATTAAGCGTTGGAAAGTGGTGTGATAAAGATTAAATGCATTAAAGACAGCCCAGTAATGACACTGGCTCTCAAATCATGAAAATTTGGTAGCTGTGGCAAATGAAAAATGGCCTCTGAGTGAACAAATCTACAATTCGGGTGATGAGCCATCTAATTGAATTACTTTTATGCTAAAAAACCAAGTTACTTACCACTTCATTTTGCAAATGGGAATTAAGCCATATATTTTTGTGACACGGGGGAAAGCTTAAAAGGGAGAAAAGAGTGCCCAATGAAGAGACTTTTGTTAGCAACACTCACAAAGGTTGGTTTCACACTTTAGGATACGAATGCTTCACTTAATATTGAGAGATAATGCAATCCCCGGCATAAAACGCATGATGCTTTTCTAATCATGGAAAGGAAAAAAAAAAGGCTATTACTAAAATTGTCTGCTAATTAAATACGTGGGCGCAGATAAATCTGGAACGAGGGATGCGCTCCACACACATTCAGAGGAACTCTCGTGTTCATGATCCCTCTTGTCCCTGTGCTATCAGAACATGTCACAGCACTCAGAACCCCTCTCTCTCCCCCACCCTCCATGAGGACTGAAATCATCTTACATCATTCTCCCCACCACATTTTATTCTCACAATAATAACTGGGAAGTAGGTTAGGCTGACAGAGAGTAACTAGCCCAAGATTACCTAGCGAGATTGCCTGGTACTGTGGGGATTTGACCTTGGATCTCACAGAGCAAACACTCTAACTACTACGCCATGCCTAAGACTATATTATTATTAATTATTATTAATTATTATTATTAGTAGTATTACTATTATTACTATTCCTATTCTACCTTTTAACCATGGAGACACCAAGGCTGGTTACCTAACTAATCTGTCTTTCATTCATTCATTCTTTTATTCATGCATGGGAGTTTAACTGAGGTTCGTTGCTGGCTGGACCCACACTTTCCAGTTGGGAATCTCTGCACCACCAGTCTCCAAGCTCAAATCAATTCCCACCCCTTTAAATGCTTCTTTGTAATTGGCTTACTTCGCGGTGCTCACTGTGAGAGAAAATCCCCCCCAAACCCAACTGCCACATAAAAAAAATCATTTTAAGAACCAAAACAAAAACCTGAGCAAACTGAAAGAAAGAGGGAGGGGAGAAATCCAAGCCTCAGTTTTTAAAAGCCTTTCTTTTGCTCAGAAAGAGCTCAGAGGAAGCAGGAAGCATTTGAATCCCCGCTTCTTCACATGATGCTTTGTGATTGGCTGTGAGAAAAGCCAATCTTTTGTGTCCTGTGCTTTGCCTTCTGCATGGAGATTTCAGCTGGGCTGAGCTCAGAGGAGAGAGAAGAGTCTGGTTAATAGATGAATGGGAAGACCGGGACATTACGAGGGCTGGCAGCAAGGTCATTTCTAATGGATGGGAAACTCATGCAGAACTCCAAGGAACAACCAAGTCAGACAGGGGGCAAACATGAGTCCAAGTACCCATGCATAGATGACCTTTCTTTATTTCACACAATTTAGAGTTTTCAGTGAATGTGGAGATTCCAGGGTAAGTCACGGACAAGAAAATTTTAAGGGCAGATTTTTTTTTTTTTAATTCTGGTACTATTTTTCCAGAAGAGCTCTTACAACCATGTAAGTTGCCACAGATTTCATTTGCAAGAGAACCAAAAGGTCTTGCTTGAGCAAAACCAGTAAGGAATTTTGAAGAAAAGGAATGCTTACGAGACTAGCACAATTGATCAAAGTTGTTCTGCATCGCACAACACAAAGTTCTCACCACTACCACTACACAAAAAGGTGATGGATTCTGTCAAAGCTGATTTTGCTGATCATTTGGCATAGTGCTGGATGCCTTGATCCATCAATAGGAACCATATACATTGAACGCTTGCGTGTGGAATTCTTGCATTGGGAGGTTTGTTTAGAAGCCATTCTTATGGAATAGAACCATATAGGCATTAGAGTCAAATGCCTTGAAAGGTTATGAAGACCCTTGCTTTTGGAATTGTTCTTTAAGATAATGTGATGGTATAATATGCTTTGTTTGAGGTGTGTGGGTTGGACTAGATAACCATTGGGGGTCTCTTCAAACTCTGCAGCCTTTTAGCCGTCTATTTCCTGTCGTAAATTTAACTTCCAAGCTGTTAGCTTTTTTCCATGTCTTGAGTTTTATTGTACAGCCTAAATGGTGATAGATTAGCAGTGAGCGCTGTTACTACTATACAATTTTACAATGGTTGCTTTTGATAGTGCCATATGTTAGCCGCTTATAGGGGCATTGATCAAGTGCTGGATTGTACGTCATTTTTCTGTCTAGCGACAGGTACTGGAATTATCAAAATATGAGTTCTCTAAGCTCACACCTCTGCTTTAAAGATAAAGTATGCCACACAATGGGGTGGGGTGGGGGTAGAAATAGCAAATTTGTCACTAGAAGGAGGGGCATCCATTGAAGTGTCACTCTCATGCACCTGCAGTTCTGAAAGAACTGTATATTTTTGCTCATTTCCAACTGACACATTTCCTTCATTTTCCTTGACTCTGTTCCATTTTTTCACGTCTTTCTATTTGATTTATTTTGATTAATTTACTTCATCTATATGCCACCTGTCTCCCCAATGGGGATCCAAAGCAGCTGACACTGTTATCCTCTCCTCCATTCTATTCTCACAACAACACTGTGAAGGAGGTTAGGCGGAGAGTTTGTGACTGGCCCAAAGTTACTCAGCAGATTTCTATGGCAGACTAGGGATTCAAACAAGGATCTCCCAGATCCCGGTGTAGCACTTGAACCACTACACAACACACTCTCGTTTAGGGTGTACACCACCAGCTCTACCAAGAGCCATGAAGGATCCCCAGGTAAAGATTTGCCCACATACTACCAGATCCAACACAAACATATATTAAAGCAAGCCACATGACCTGTCTGACTCCATCGGCCCTCTAGGTTCTGCAGAATTTTGGTTGCCTTTGGCTCAGCCTGCATTTCGTCACATGTCTGCGCCAGGTATGTGGCAAAATCATTACCATGTGGCAGGACAGGACAAGTCACACTGGGATGAGAAAGCTGAGGCAATTTGCTGAGGTTCGCCTTCTATCATATTAGGTAGAGCTACGTGATATGTAACAGATGAGGTATTTAGACATTTAAAATGGATGGGGAGGCATTGCACATTTCAAGGGGGGAGTTCTGAATGTGACTGACAAATTTTGGTATGAGAAAGGGAAAAGATTACCAAAGTGTAACACACTTGTGGGAGTGGCCCAGGGCTAGAACAGGCCATGCTTTTACAACTGGAAAGTGCAATCCAAATGGGAGGTAGCTGAGGCATGGCCGGGGATGGCACAGCCATGGCGCAACAGAGTTGCCTCCTGAGTGGCTTGTTGTGCCATGGTTGCAAGGTGAAAATAAAATCTTCCCAAAGCCCTGTAAAATGGCTCTGTGCAGTTCCATGGACCTGCACTGCCCTGTTTGCTGGGGCAAGCTCATGTCAGCAAAAGGGGGCGTTCCTAGGGCAAAAGGACTCAGGGAGCTGAATAAAGTCAGACCCGCCCCCCGGGAACACCCTTTTGGCGATGGCGCAAGCCCCTGTGCCAGAGATATGCTGCTGCTGTGGCTGTGCCAGTGCCCATGCATGGCGCTGCCATGCTGCTCCCTGGTGCCAGAGTAAGTGGCCCTGCACCGCTGTAAATGCCCATTTAGCTGGTGCAAGCAGTTTCTACGCTGGCGCCAAGGACACACCTCATCCTAAGCCCTTTCAGCCCCCCTTTTAGGATTGCACTGTTAATCTCTGTTAAAATATCTTAGGTAGCAGGGCTAGGAAAGAGTTCTACCTGAGACTCTGAAAAGCTGCTGCCAGTCAGGGAAAACGATAGTGTGGTATACAGACCAATAGGCTGACTCAATGTAAGGAAACTTCATACCAACAGGAGCCCTAACATCCCTTCGTGTTCCTCTTGTTTCCTTCTTATAACTAATTTTATTTTAAGAACCTGTAGTATTCATCATCATCTATATACTCACAGTCAGCCAAATCTGAGGCTACTTAAATCTGGTTGAGAAGGAGAGAATGAGGCAGGGAAAAAGGAGAGGATATGGGGGCTGCCAGGAGGTAAAGAGGAAATAGTGTGGAAAGTCCTTGAGGGTTCCCTGCCATGCAAGTGGGCCTGGCCCAGTGGCTGGCAGCACACAGCTGAGCCACAGTTTTCCTAGATAGAGACTGCTGGGGTGGGGAGAGGGAAAGCTTAAGACAGAGGGGCACATAAAGGTAGCTTTGTTGTTGAGTGGGAAGGAGATAGGGTTACCAACTCCAGGTTAGTAAATACCTGTAGATTTATAGTGTAGACCCTGGGAAGGGGAGAGTTTGAGGAGGGGAGGAACCTCAGAAGGGTACATTGACATAGAGTCCACCCTCCAAAGCAGCCATTTCCCCATGGGAACTAGAGTTGCCACCCTCCTGGTGGGGGGTGGAGATCACCCCAAATTACAACTGATCTCCAGATGACAAAGGTCAATTCCCCTGGAGGGTGGACTCTATAGTGGTATAGCCTGATGAGGTCACTTCCCTCCCCAAACCTTGCCCCACAAGGCTCCACTACCAAATATCCAGGAATTACTGAAACTGCAGCAGCCCTAAGTGAGAACTGATCTCTGTTGTTGGGAGATCTGTTGTGATTCCAGGAGTTCTCCAGGCCCCTCCTGGAGGTTGGCAACTCTAGAAGGATATAATGAAGCAGGAAAAGGGGAGAAGCTATGGGGGGCTTTCAGGAAAGTGAAAGAGAATATGGGAGTGGAAAATGGAGATTAGTTGTAATAGCTGATCAGTTGTAATAGCAGGAGATCTCCAGCTACTACCTGGAGGTTAGCAACCCTATGGAGAGAAGGAAGAAAAAGGGAGAGGCTATGGAGTTTTCAGGGATGGGAAGAGGAAACAATGGGGGAGGGGGAACTTCTGCAAGTCCTTGAAATTCCTGTTTGTTTTCTTGTAATTCTAAAGAAAGATCCTGATTCTTTATGAAATAACAGATAAATCAGATATTAGATATTCTTTTCAAAAATACCGTTTGGTTAATTTCTCTACATCTGATCTCTCCCTTACTTCTTGGTGAAATCTGTCTTCAAATTGTTTAAATAGGTTTAGTTTTTCAAGTGTACTGTACTTTAATAAAGTAAGTAGCTGGTGGGAGCTGCTCCTTAATGGAAATATTTCCTGTGGTGCATAGATTAGATTTACACATGGGCTGCAATTTGCTTTCCAGTCTCTCAGAATAAAAATGTCGATTTGATATGGGTTTCAGAGCAAATACTGTAGAACTTGAAATATTTCCGTTTGCCAGATGGATGAGACCACACCTGTAAACAGATGTTTCTGGAATGAATTTGTACTTCCTAGTCATATCGGTATCACTGTGTAGCCTAGGCTGTGGTTTATTTTATTTAAATGTAAAATGATTAAATCTACAGAATCAAACCCACATCTTGAGTAGGCATTCTGTTCAAAGCTATTCTCTCTGTGGGAAATAAACCATTTTCTCAGTGGAAAAAAAATCATTGTTTACTAATATGTTGTTTTCTCTGTGGGAATTGGCTGTTTCGGGTATTAGTAAATTTCAACGTTTTCCTTAAAATGAAGGACTTCTTGAATTTTTAACACTAGATTTATAACAGGTTTTGGCTTTCTGAAGAACCAACTGATCTTTTTTGTTAGAATGATGGAAGATTAATATGGAAATCATAGAATTATAGTTGGAAGGGACCACCAGGGTAATCTAGTCGAACCCCCTGCACAATGCAAGACATTCACAACTACCCCCCACATCCCCAGTGACCAGAAGATGTCCAAGATGCCTTCCCTCTCATCATCTGCCAATGTCACAGAATCAGCATTGCTGACAAATGGCCATCTAACCTCTTCTTAAAAACCTCCAGGGAAGGAGAGCTTACCACCTCCCGAGGAAGTCTGTTCTACTGAGGAACTACTCTGTCAGAAAATTCCTCCTAATGGAAACTGTTTTGATTTAGTTTCAACCCGTTGGTTCTTGTCCGACCTCCTGGGGCAACAGAAAACAACTCGGCACCCTCCTCTATATGACAGCCTTTCAAGTACTTGAAGATGGTTATCATATCCCCTCTCAGTCTTCTCCTCTTCAGGCTAAACATACCCAGCTCCTTCAACCTTTCCTCATAGGACTTGGTCTCCAGACCCCTCACCATCCTTGTTGCCCTCCTCTGGACGTGTTCCAGCTTGTGTACATCTTTCTTAAATTGCAGTGCCCAAAACTGAACACAGTACTCTAGGTGAGGTCTAACCTCACCTAAAAATAGGGTTGCTAGGTCTCTCTTCGACACCGGTGGGAGGTTTTTGAGGCAGGGTGGGGGTTGGAGAGGGGAGGAACTTCAATGCCATAGAGCCTAATTGCCAAAGCGGCCATTTTCTCCAGGTAAACTGATCTCTATTGGCTGGAGATCGGTTGTAATATCAGGAGATCTCAAAGGATCTGATCAATTAAACCAGGGCTCTTCCCAGTTCTACAGTGGTTCTCTCTCTCTCTGATCAGATGGTAATGTACAACACCCCACAGGAAGTACTGAATGTAGAGATTCTCCTTAGGTAGTTAGCAATTTTGAGAGGCCCCCTTTCCAGGAACAGAACAGAAGTTGAACTGGCACATCAGTTTGAGCATTTAGATCCACCCCTGTACCTTTCAAGCATGTCCAGCATAATAGCAAGAGATATTTTATCCCATTTGCAAAACTTAGGAATCAACAACTTCCAGGTGGGTGCTGTCTTCATTATTTAAAAATATTTATTTATTTAGGAAATGTGTATGCTGCCTCTCCAAACCATCTGGAGGCGGCTCACAACTAAAACAACAGAGCAAAACCATCAATCAAAACAATAAAAGCAAGTCCGCACACAGACAAAAAGATTCAGTAGAACAAGCTAAGCCAACAAAACCAACCAATCAATCAAAAAAAAAAAAATGCCTGTGGCAATAATGTGCAAATGGATAGTGCTAAACGACTCTGAAGCACAACTCCTAGGACTATTGCCATCTCTCCAGGCCTAATCAACTTGTCATCCTCCAAGATGTGCCTCCTCCAGCAGCTTACTAAACCTCTTGAACATATGAAAGTGCCTTCAACTAACACACCCTTGGTCCCTGTAGCTACCTGCTCTGATTGGCAGCGTCCTCCGTCATCGCAAGCAGAGAAGGGTCCTTTCCAACACCTGCTACTCAGAATCCTTGTAATTAGAGATTCTGGAGACCTTCTACGCCAAGCCACAGCCCTTCTTCGTTTTGCTAGATGCCCGGAGCTGCCAGAGCATGGTGTTGCCAGGCATCTGGCTGTGAGCTGTGGTGTAACAAGTTGTGCAGGCCTTCATTAGTTGAACCTTGTCGGCCATTATCAGTTCCTTCTAGGGGAGCAGTTTGCAGTATTATTTCAGTTGGGAGAAAAAAAATGTACTCTCTGTTGTTTGGAAAAGCTATATAAAAGCTCTCCACTAAATGTATAAAGCCTCTGTAATGCTCTCGTAACAAGAAGTTAATCATAGCATATAAATCTTCATTGCATTGCATAGCAACGGCAAGCTTTCCAAAAGCTGCAGAAATGGTTGGGCTTGATCAGAAGCAAAGTGAATTGCACACTAAACATTGCTTCATGCCAGATAAATGTTCGACCCAAAGTTCTCTTCAATGTAAGCAACTAGCAGTGCAATCCTAAGACATCCATGGATTTAGAAGGGTAAAAGTGGGGGGGGGGGGTGTTACAAGGGCATTTCATTTTCCCCTGTATTCCCTTCCTCCGCATTTTCTTCTTCCCCGTTCCTGCAAACCTCTATAGCCTGTTCCCTTTCCCTTTCATCTTTCTCTCCTTTCCATCCACCAGCCAACCTACTTTTATGTGTCTTCAGCTTTTCCTCCTTCCCGACCCCAGTAGCCTCTCCCCAGGAGACATCTGACTAGGGTTGCCAACCTCCAGGTACTAGCTGGAGATCTGCTATTACAACTGATCTCCAGTCGATAGAGATCAGTTCACCCGGAGAAAATAACCACTTTGGCAATTGGACTCTATGGCATTGAAATCCCTCCCCAAACCCCACTCTCCTCAGGCTCCACCCCAAAAATCTCCAGGTATGTCCCAACCCAGAACTGGCAACCCTAGGTCCCGTGATATGATGGCTACCATAATTGAGCCTGCTACCTCATCTCCTTCCCACCCATGAGCTAGGATTGCCAGCTCTGGGTTGGGAAATTCCTGGGATTTGGGGGTGGAGCATGGAGAGTTTGTGGTTTTAGTAGGGGAGGGAGCAGCCATTTTCTTCAGGGGACCTAATCTCTGTTGTCTGGAGACCACTTGTAATTCCAAGAGATTTCCAGTGCCCACCTGGAGGTTGGCAAGCCTACCACCAGCCAACCTTTATCTGTTCCTGTGTCTTCAGCATACTCGCCATCTTCTCTACCCCTGAAAGCTTCTTCCTGGAAAAAGTTTGTCTAGGCTGCATTAGTCTGGGCTGCATGGTTACCAGTTGCATGAGTTGCACAGTGGCTGACACTGCTGGGCCAGACCAAGTTGTGTGGGTGGTGAGTTTCCAGGTAGTTTCCACTGGGCTTGACACTGGCGAGTCTTCAGGGGACATGAAATTTTACAAAACCTATACCCAACCTTTCTGCCCTCATCACAGCCACCAAATTGGCCAACAGATTAAAAAGCTACATAATAAAAGCATCTTAAACCCATTAAAACCAAACAAAACCATAATGAAAACAATAAAAACCCAAAGCTTACACATACAAGACAACAATTAAATCATAGGGCAAGAAGGAGAGATCTTTGAGAGAATACCAGATGAAACAAACAAACAAAAATCTTCAGAAGGGGACAGATAAGTCTCACTGGGAAGAGAGTTCAGAGTTGTGATGTTAGGGTTGCCAACTGGTTGGCCTGGTTGGCACCTGGTTGGCCACTGTGTGAGCAGACTGCTGGACTTGATGGGCCTTGGTCTGATCCAGCAGGGCTTTTCTTATGTTCTTATGTTCAACTGCCCAATTATGGCAGGCAATTGCCCGCCAATCAACCGGGCTGCCCACTGACCAGTTGATGGCCGGCAGGAGGAAACAGAAAGGGGGGAGTGATCCCCCGCGCGCTCCCGGGAAGGCTCCAGTCTCCTGGTTCATGCTGCAAGCCCGATCGGGCTTGTCGCATGGAAAGGGAGGCTGCAGCGTCCCGGCCAGCCCTGCTGTGCGCGCGCTCAGAGCGTGGACACAGTGGGGCTTTGAAGGCTCCAGCCACCTGTTCCATGCTACAAGCCCCATCGGTCCCGATGGGGCTGGCAAAGTGGAAAGGGAGGCTGGAGCCTTCCTCCCAGCACTGCTATGCACGTCTCAGAGCCCGTGCACAGCAGGGCTAAGAAACCAGAAGTGGAGTCGGGAGCATGCAGGACTCCCTCCACCCAGCCCCACCTATAAGGAGCTCCCGCCCAAGGTAAGTGGGGATCTGGCAACCCTGTGTGATGTGTACCTGAGCATGAATTACCTCAGATGAAGTTAATATTGAGGAAGAAAGGCCAATAGATCAATAAGGGGGGGAAATTAATAAGGCAAAATCTATACAACGAAATATTCAGATAGAAGGATAGGCAGTCTAATTAGCAGCAAAAAAGACAGAAATGTTTGAAGAAGGAACAGCTATAAATGCCAAATAAAAGAAATTTAAAGAGCATGAGAAAGAGAGAGAGAACCCAGGACTGCAGAAGAATGGTTTAAAACTTTTTACTGCTTTGTTGAGCAAATTGGACTAGAAAAATATATATAATGCAAGTAGTCAGCTGGGGCAGAAAGGTAATTCATTGCTTTAGAGAGCGACGCTGTTGCTAATAGCAAAAGGTTCAGTGAACGTTGAATACATCACAGCCCTGGATAGTAGCTGTGGGCATGCTGAGGGCGCTGGCCATAATAATAGCCGAAATGCCATCTGAAGTGAGCGGGTAGTCCACTGACTGAGGCCATAAATCAAAATAAGAAGTATTTGGGAGGTAATGGGCAAAACATAAAGAGGAAATGAGAACTTGCTCTGACATTGAAGTAGGTATAATTGTGACAAATGTGAAAATTGTGGCCATGATATCCTGGTGTGATGGCCAGTGGTTAATTCCTTCAAAGCTAGGCCTTTGGTTTCCATGGAAACGAGTCCTTCTCATTTAGATGGAAGCCTTGCCCTTTAATCTCGGATGCACAGGGCCTGCCTGGAAGTTCTGGGGCATGAGGGAAATTCATTCCGCATATGCTGGAGGGCACTCTTTATTAACATTATTACACTGATCACCAGTTCTTTGGGTTATTATGCCAGGGATACAAAAAAAGGTCGAAGCTAATATAGTTCTTCTAGGGGAGAAGGAGGAGGAGATTTTCTCTACCACTTAAGGAAGAATCAAACCAGCTTTCAATCACCTTCCCTTCCCCTCCCCACCCTGTGAGGTTGGTGAGGCTGAGAGAGATCTAAAAGAGCTGTGACTAGCCCAAGGTCACCCAGCTGTAGGGTTGTCAGGTCCCTCTTTGCCACCAGTGGGAACTTTTTGGGGCAGAGCCTAAGGAGGGTGGGGTTTGGAGAGGGGAGGGACTTCAATGCCATAGAGTCCAATTGCCAAAGTGGCCATTTTCTCCAGATGAACTGATCTCTATAGGCTGGAGATCAGTTGTAATAGCAGGAGATCTCCTGCCACCACCTGGAGGTTGGCAACCCTAAGAACATAAGAACATCAGACCAAGATCCATCAAGTAAAGCAGTCTGTTCACACAGGTGCCTCTAGGAAGCCCAAAACAAGACAGCATTATCCTGCCTATGTTCCAAAGCGCCTAATATAATAGGCATGCTCCTCTGATCCTGGAGAAAATAGTTATGCATCTTGACTAGTATCCATTTCTACTAGTAGCCATGAATACCCTTCTCCTCCATGAACATGACCACTTCCCTTTTAAAGCCTTCCAAGTTGGCAGCTTGGAAGGCTTTAAGAGGGGTGTAGGAGTGGGGAAACCAACCCGGCTAACCAGATTAGCATCCGCCGCTCATGTGTAGGAGTGGGGAATCAAACCCAGTTCTCCAGATTAGAATCCACTGCTAGGGTTGCCAACTTCCAGGTGATAGCTAGAGATCTCCTGCTATTACAACTGATCTCCAGCCAATAAAGAACAGTTCACCTGGAGAAAATGGCCGCTTTGGCAATTGGACTCTATGGCATTGAAGTTCTTCCCCTCCTCAAACCCTATCCTCCTCAGGCTCCACCCCAAAAAAACCTCCCACCGGTGGCAAAGAAGGACCTGCTCACCCTATCACTGCTCCAAACCACTGCTCCGAACCACAACACCAGATAAGAAGAGTAACTAACTTGATGATTTTTTAAAAAGGAATTGAAGTTCCTGTTGCCATGGTCTTATTTCGTAGTTGCGATTTGGCCAATGACTGCTGAGCGCCTCAGCTGATTATCAGGGAATATCTTTCTTGGACCCCTGCAATAGCTACGGTTCTACATAGGAGGCCAATTATTTCCGGCAAGAGTGCATCAGTCCTGTTCGAAGTATATGACAGTGCCTCTTAACAATGATTTCTTTCTTCCTGTAGGGTTGTATTCATAGAATGTTGAATGTTTGAATATTGTGCAAAGTCTATTTTCGATTAAAGTAAAAGTTTGCAAAGAAGAGGAGGGGGGAGTAATGGAAATGTTGTATCTTTAACTCATCTATGGGGGTATCTTTAGTCCTTTTCCAGATGTTTAATGTCCGTAGAATGAAATAACATAATAATACGATAGTAGTAGCAAGCTCCAAGGAGCCCAGTGGCGCAGAGTGGTCCAAGCTCTGCTCACGACCTGAATTCGATCCCAACGGAAGTTGGTTTCAGGTAGCCGGCTCAAGGTTGACTCAGCCTTCCATCCTTCTGAGGTCGGTAAAATGAGTACTCAGCATGCTGGGGGTAATGGGAAGATGACTGGGGAAGGCACTGGCAAACTACCCCGTAAAGTCTGCCTAGTCAACGTCGGGATGTGACGTCACCCCATGGGTCAAGAATGACCCAGTGCTTGCACAGGGGACCTTTACCTTTATGTTTAGTAGCAAGCTCCGCCCCTGATCTATGCGTGCTCATTGGAATGTATGTTTAGAGTCCACACATATACATGCTCATGGTTCTCTCCGTGTTATTGGGACCCCTGTTTTTTTCCAGGATTCCCAATTATGTGAAGAGAGAGACCATGATCCCATTCTCCCCGTTACAGATCCACTGAACATCTGGAAAGGATTTCTCTGTTGCAGAAGATTGCTCATAGATAGGGAGCTTCTGTGTGTGCTACATTGTCAAACATAATGATAACATAGGGTCATAATGATAAAACCCTAGCATAATATGCTCTTTTAATACGACTATTAGGAAATGTAAATATTGAAGCTAAGATGAATTTTAATCAATTCCTTTAAAAAAAAAAAAAAAGCTTCACTAAGACTCTGAGCTTGACGGGCTCCATACACTTTCCAATTCCCTCTGTGTTCTCTTGTTGCTATCTTCAATAGAACAGTGGAAAATCTCACTTAACTCAAGACAAATTGGCTGCAGCATTTGCAGAAGTGAAGAGAATGTAAAAGTATAAAATGATATCAAAGAATAGGCAGATAACCATGTTTGCTGACTTTCCAAATTACTTTCAGGTGGTTTGGTACATTTCTGCTAAGACGTAAGTTTCGCAAAATGTATTACATTACTTTTGGGGTCATTTTCTTGTATTATCGTTTTGGGGAAAAAACCTGATCCAATTTCCACTGTCGCATGAGGTGTATTATGCATAGAAAATACAAAACAGCAGGGGGGTATAATTTCTGGAGGGCAAATATTTTTGTGGGAGCAAAGTGAACCAGCAGTTGGAAATGCAACAAGAGCAAATCATATTCACCTGGGCTCTCACCACACTCATTCTGACCACTAAACAAGGAACTTGAGGCACAACAGCTCAGCTTACCAGCTACATAGAGGGGGATTGCTTTCAGGTTTCTTCTTAATAAACCTAGACCAAAGTATGCCAGCCTCCACACAGGGCCTTCAGCCTTAAATCTGTGGATTTTATTGGCTGGCATATTCTGTACATATGCTTTAGCAATAATAAACATGCATCTCCTGCTAGCCTCTCTGTGCCTCTGATGATTTCCCAAATGGAACATAAGAACATAAGAAAGGCCCTGCTGGATCAGACCAAGGCCCATCAAGTCCAGCAGTCTGTTCACACAGTGGCCATGGCCAACCAGGTGCCTCTAGGAAGCCCACAAACAAGACAACTGCAACAGCACCATCCTGCCTGTGTTCCACCACACCCAAAATAATAGGCATGCTCCTCTGATACTAGAGAGAATAGGTATGCAGCATGACTAGTATCCATTCTAACTAACAGCCATGAATACCCCTCTCCTTCATTAATATGTCCACTCCCCTCTTAAAGCCCTCCAAGCTGGCAGCCATCACCACATCCTGGGGCAGGGAGTTCCACAATTTAACTATGCGTTGTGTAAAAAAATACTTCCTTTTATCTGTTTTGAATCTCTCGCCCTCCAGCTTTAGCAGAGGACCCCGTGTTCTAGTATTATGGGAGAGGGAGAAAAACGTCTCCCTGTCCACTCTCTTCAAACTATGCATAATTTTATAGACCTCTATCACGTCTTCCCTCAGCCGCCTTCTTTCCAAGCTAAACAGCCCTAAGCGACTTAACCGCTCCCCATAGGACAGTTGCTCTAGTCCCCTAATCATTTTGGTTGCTCTTTTCTGCACCTTTTCAAGCTCTGTAATATCCTTTTTTAGGTGCGGTGACCAGAACTGTACACAGTATCCCAAGTGTGTTCTCACCATAGATTTGTACAAGGGCAAAGTCCCATTGGGATTGTGTGTGTGTGTGTGTGCAGTGCCGTCAAGTCGCAGCCAATTTATGGTGACCACAGGCAGCAAGGGGCTTCCAAGGCAAGTGACAAGCAGAGGTGGTTTACCTTTTCCTTCTTCTGCAGACTCTTCCTTGGTGGTCTCACTGTCAAGTACCAAACCTGCTTAGGCTCCGAGATCAGATGAGATCTTGCCTTCTCTCTCCCCAATGGGACTGCAAATACATAGTTATGGACTGGATCTAATAGTTTTTTGGCTGGTAAAAAATAAAAAATAAACAACAAGTCCAGTTTGTCCACCAGAATGCTGTGTTGGGAATCATGAGACCGGCATAAACAAAAATCATGTGGCACAGTGGTTATAGTAAAGAATGGAATTTAGGCGTTATTGAGTTAAAAGTCTGGATGGATCCAACACCTATATTCCATAAAACAGTCTGCCTATTTGCATAATGGAGGGCTTAGATGAGAAGAACATCTAGACAGAGAATTTGAAAGTTCTGTGATAGTGAGGCAAGATCTGAGACTAAGAAAAATGAAACAAACAAACAAAAACCACAAACTACTTGAAAGGGATTCACAACTTATTTACATATGCACACACACACACACACATATATATATATACATGAAGTTGGTTTTATATGCCGACTTTCTCTACCACATAAGGAAGACTCAAACCGGCTTACAATCACCTTCCCTTCCCCTCCCCAACAAGAGACACCCTGTGAGGTAGGTGAGGCTGAGAGAGTTGTGACTAGCCCAAGGTCACCCAGCTGGCTTCATGTGTAAGAGTGGGGAAGCTGTCTTTAGGCAGCTTCCTAACCCCTTTGGCGCTGGAAAGGAGCCATTTAGCAGGCACCTCTGCTTGGAAAATCCTGTGGGGTTGCCATAAATTGGCTGTGACTTGAGGGGACCTTACACACACACAATGGCATGAGGAGTGAAAGAAAGAAACAGTACTCATTTTAAACACACATCGGCTTCCCCGTAGCAGAAGGGACATGGCTGCCCTGGACGACAGTTGACTTACATTTACATCTTGGGGGGGGGGGGAAGTAAATCAAGAAAAAACTTATTTCTCCATCCTCTTTCAAGTGTGAGTCTGTAATAGCCTCTTTGAAATGGTTGCATTTGATTGCCTCCAATATGCTACTGGTCCTGTCAGAAAGCAAATTACCTCTTTGTACACCCAAGCTGATAGAAAGATTTCTTTTTCTTCTGCAATGGCTTTTCCTCCAGCAAGTTTTATTTTAATTAAGTTTAGGGGAACGGCGTTCAATTATATCTTCTCTACATCTGACTACAAAGTGTATACGATTGGTCTTTTATCTTTCAGACTAGACAAATACAGCATGCCTATGACATTGATTTTGAACATGTTGATCAGTAGATTTCAAACTCCAGGTATAGAAAGGTCTTCTCTTAGCACCGATGCAGTCACTCCAGACCTAGGCACCAAAAGCCATTTTACTACAAGGATTAAGTTATCAATTTGGGAGGTGTTCACTAGTGAAAATGCTATGGGGTTGGTTTATGTACATTTAATAAAGTTATGTTCCAGATGCATTTAAACTAATCTTTTATAAGAGGGGGTTCTTTCCCCATCCAATATGAAACAATAAGGATCTTAGCAGCAGTTTTAGATGTTTTATGCTATTCTAATTGTATGTTGAAATGTTGTGTGAGCCGCTCTGGGCCCGGCCTTCAGCTGGGGAGGGCAGGGTATAAACTGAACAAAATAATAAATAAATAATGGAGCTGAGAGTGTCTGAAGAAGCTACCACTCCTTTAAAATATCTTAATAGAATTATCTTAGGATCCGGTGATATATTACTGCATAACATACCATAAATAAACGTGATCACATTTTGCCAAAATAGATTTAGTATTAGACATGCTCCAAACACTTGTATCAAATCTGCATGTTCCCAATAGGGTTGCCAACCTCCAGGTCTAGGCTTCCAAGTGATCTCCAGGTGACAGATATCAGTTCGCCTGGAGAAAATGGCTGCTTTGGTAGGTGGAATCTATGGCATTATACCCCACTGAAGGCCCTCCCCTCCCCAAACCCTCTCCTCTTCAGGCCCCACCCCCAAAATCTCCAGCTATTTCCCAAACTTGAGCTGGCAACCCTAGTTCCCAATCATATCTCCAACATAGAAGAAGAAGAAGAGTTGGTTTCTATACCCTGCTTTTCTCTATTGGAAGGAGTCTCAAAGTGGCTTACAAGATGCACCACATTTTGAGCCAGGGCCACCCACATATGAAGGGAGTGTTTAATTGTCTCTTTTTTAGATTTAACCCACACTAAAGATGATGAGTCCTGACCTGGATGGCCCAGGCTAGCACAATCTCATCCGATCTCGGAAGCTAAGCAGGGTCAGCCCTTGGATGGGAGACCACCAAGGAAGTCCACAGCTGCTGTACAGAAGCAAGCAATGGCAAACCACCTCTGAATGTCTCTCGCCTTGAAAACCCTACAGGGTTACCATAAGCTGACTAGACCTGACACTTTTCACCACCATCAAAGGGAATGGATGAGATTAACTGATACATATCAGTTTTAATAAACTTAGTTTAACCCATATCTTGTCTTGAGCATTCATTCCAGGGGGTTTGGATAATGAAAAAGGCTTTGTAGTTACTGAATAGCTTTTTGCTAGTGGTTTATTTTAGCATTCTTTTCCCCCTAGCTAGTGTGTGCTTAATTACTCCATCTTTCAAAATAAATGGCAGGGACAATTGCTCAGTCATCAATTACACCGCTATTTCTTCTTTCTAAAACATTTCATAGGATGGCATAATTATATTTAAAAACTGATAAAATTTTAACAACATGACAAGAGTCGACATGCAAGACACGTACAGATGATTCAGTGTACATTTCATTGTTTTCCCCTTTGCTGTTATACCTGGGTGACTACATCATTCATGAAACAAGCAAACAAACAAATAGTGAATGAATATCAAATGAGCCAAGGAAAGAATCCTCTCGCCTTGTAAATATTTCTGCATCACTCATCCATCTCTATGCAAAATCAGAGAAGTAAATGTCACAAACATTTTTATCAACACTGTGGGTAAGAAATACCCGCTTGAAGGTTGTACATGGCTCATTTTCCTTCTTGCTATCGCAACTCAGTCCTACAAGAGACATGAAAACAGGAATTGATTGCCAGATACATAAACGCCAGGCACTCGTGAGCTCTAGGAAAGGAGGGTATGAAATCACTGCAAGCCAGACCTGCAACATCTACCCAAATAGTGGGGTGCATCCTGTGACAAGCCCTGCCTGCCTTCAATAAGAGGTTAGTTAATTAAGAGCTTCTAGGGAGACCCCAATTCATGAAATCAATGAGCAGTAAAATGGTCCTGGCCAACAGGATAATAATTTGATAGAATACGGTGGCGACAGGTTCTGGGATGAAACCAAAGTTCTAATACTGTAAGTTGCACTCAAAACATCCCTCATTTTGATTTTGGACTTCACCTGGAGAAATCGACCCATGAGTCTTTCTCATGTGTTTCCTCTCCCGTGTTCCACACTTTTCCTGATAAAATGAACACATTTTTCCCAATGTTCTCTTTGCATCCGTTGCAGATGAATGGTGTGCGCCACAGTAATTGTCTAAGGTGTTTTTTATCACATAAAAATAGTGTGGATATATCTAAATGGCTAAAAATGGGGTAAAGTGGTATTTTACCATTATTTGCAATGGGGAATATATATGAGGGACTTGGGGGGGGGGGAGCTGTTTATAAAGATAATGGCACCAGATTGGCAAAGACAAAGTCCTCTCTGTAATCTAAAGACCCTGTCATTTTCAAGCAGTTTGAACAACGGGGTTCAATTTTACAGACCTCCAAAGCAGGTGATGCTGCACAGTTGCGCTTCTTCCTATTGATTCGTAAAATGGCAGTCAAGCAGCAGCCTAGCAGGAGAGCTCCCTGTCTGCATTTCCCTACTGTTATGGCTGATTGACAATAAAAATGTCCTACCTTTCCACTAAAAACTCTCCATTTGCCATCCTTCCTTGTTGTGGCCTGTTTGGTCCCCTTTCACAAAGTAAAAGTGGCTTCCGTTGTTGACCCCCTCCCCTCCCTTTCTGTTGGTCTGCCATTATAAGCTTGCACTAAACCAAATGACAGGAATGCTCATTGGGAACAATGGGAGAGACCTGAAGGCTAGGGTTGCCAGGTTGCTCTTTGCCACTGGCAGGAGTTTTTTTGGGTGGAGCCTGAGGAGGGCAGGGTTTGGGGAGGGGAGGGACTTTAATGCCATAGCGTCCAATTGCCAAAGTGGCCATTTTCTCCAGGTGAAATGATCTCTATCGGCCAAAGATCAGTTGTAATAGCAGGAGATCTCCAGCTAGTACCTAACAAAGATTTTTCTACCTTAACAAATCACCTGAAACGAAGTATTCGTAGTGAAGCTCATGCCCTTAATCTTTCTGAATATTTACAGGCTGATATTATTCCTCGTGGTTTGAGGATACAAAAAGCTCCAGCTTTGTACCAGCAAAATAAGGATTTTAATGATAAGTGGATTGCAATTCTCAACAAGTATTCTATTGATCTTATGACTCTTATTATTGAGGAGTCTTTAAATGTCACTGATGTTGCTAAAAATGAAGCTACCAAAATTCAGGATGAACTCAAAGAATCCATACCTGAAGAAACTTACAACATTCAAATTTCCAAACTTGAACAGGATTTGGAGGCATATGCTAAAAACATAGATTCTTACAAACGTAGAAAATTTACTCGTGACCAAGAGGATTATAGCCAAAATCGCGTTTACTTTTGGGTAGGACAGGGCACCCGCCGTCAACGCGGTGGCAATTTTCGTCAGAACGCCTCACGTGAGGGATCTGCATCAGAACAAGACTCTTCAAATGCTTCTAGTTCAGGGTCCTATGTAGGGCTGTCAATTCGGTTCGGTCCGAACTGAAAATCAACCGAATTTCCCCTGATTCGGTGATTTTCAGTTCGGACGGATCCGAACTCAAATCTGGCGGGCAACCGGGGGGGGGGCGAATTCAGCGAGTTCGGGAGTTCGCGAATAAATTCAGCCAATTCGGGCCCCCCTTCAGGGGAGCCCGCTGAAAGGCGCGGGCTGCCCTTTAAACTGATCTGCGCCTCCCAGCCGGGAGGCGCAGATGAGTTTAAAGGAGCCCGCTGAAGGGGGGCGGGCTGCCCTTTAAACTGATCTGCGCCTCCCAGCTGGGAGGCTCAGATCAGTTTAAAGGGCCCCCGCGCGCCTTCAGGGAATCCCTGAAGGCGCGCTTCGGCCGAATTTTCCCCCGAACTCCAGAACCCCCCGAATTACCGGGGATCCGAAGCGGGGGAGTTCGGACTTCGGCACGTACCGACCCCACAAGGGTCAAATTCGGCCGAATCCAAACTGTACCGAATTTTTTTTTTTGACAGCCCTAGTCCTATGGCTCATCATATTCCCTTCGCTCAGGAAGGAAGGATTTTTACTATGTTCCCCGCCCTCGGGGCCGTCAAAAGAAACAAACCTAGTCATTAATTTGTCTAGCAGAAACTTTTCACCAGAGGAATTACAAGGGTTGAACCTGGGCCTAGGTTTTGTTCCAACACCCAGTTACTCTAAATTTCAAACCCGAGTAGACCTATTTAAGTTTTTCAGGATTCTTAAGTTGAAAGAATTTTTTCAAGGTTCAACTTCTCCTTTTACTCCATTTAAGCCCCGATCCACTTTTTCTCCCAAAAATGCTAGCCATCATATTCTCACCTTCCAATCGTTAGTATTAAGAGACATTGACAAACTGGAAAAAAGGAAAGCTAACAGGAAACTGCACAGCAATTTTTCTAAGGAACAACAGCAAATTTTGCTTGATTTATCTA
Organism: Euleptes europaea; assembly: GCF_029931775.1. Lineage (NCBI taxonomy): Eukaryota > Metazoa > Chordata > Lepidosauria > Squamata > Sphaerodactylidae > Euleptes > Euleptes europaea. The sequence continues at coordinate 23,750,790 of NC_079316.1, read as the reverse complement.
ATGATCCTTCTGTGGTCTTTCGGCCAGCAGATAAGGGAGGCAGTTTGGTCGTTCTGAATCAATCTTCCTACCATCAGGAGAATCTTAGACAACTTTCTGATCTGATGTTCTATAAGCCTATTAAGGCTGATCCTACCCCTGCAATACTTGCATTGTTGAAGACTACTGTTAATGAAGGCTTAGCCCTTGACTATATTGATAAGAAAACTGCTGAATACCTCATTCCCACTCAATACAGGGTTCCTATTTTTCACTCCCTTCCCAAGGTCCATAAATCTCTTTCTTCACCTCCAGGACGACCTATCATAAGTGCGGTGGGCTCAATTCTAGAACCTACTTCAAAATACTTGGAATCTTTTCTGCATCCCTTCTCCATCATCACCCCTTCTTATGTTGCTGACACCAGGGATTTTATTTCTAAGGTTGAGGGCCAACACATTGATCCCACTTCAGTGTTTGCTACTCTTGATGTTACATCCCTCTATACCAACATACCTTTAGAAGATGTACGTACCCTTATTGAAAAATGTTTATCCAGTCGGACTTCTCTTCATCCACCCACCCACTTTCTTCTTTCTTTTCTTGATATTTTGTTTGAGCACAATTATTTCAGATATGATCAACAATTTTTTCTCCAAATTAAGGGAGTCTCAATGGGCGCAGCTTGCGCACCTTCTATTGCTAATCTGTACATAGTGTGGTTTGAGGAGGAATATCTTCTTCCCCCTACTTCAGTTTTCCAACAGCACGTGGTCCTTTATCTCAGGTTTGTGGATGATCTGTATCTCCTATGTAAATCCTCTGAGTCTTACTCACAAGTATTACTATGGATCAATAGTTTAAATCCACATTTAAAGTTTACTGGCAGTTGGCATCATACCTCCATTTCTTTTTTAGACGTACTCACTTTTCGCACCAGTTGTAACACCATTGCAGTCAAACCATACAGGAAGCCCACCGACACAGGAGGGGGTTTACATTTTCACTCTCATCATCCTGAACACTTACGTAAGAACCTCCCCTACAGCCAATACTTACGCTTGAAGCGCAACTCTTCCACTTCTGAAGATTTTGCAACAGCTGCACAACTTCTAACACAGAATCTTCATTCCAGATCTTACCCTGAGCCTGTTCTCAGGAGAGCTTACCAGAGAGCAATGTCTCTTGATCGTTCTAAGCTTTTGTCTCTGAAATCTGATTCACAAACCTCCAAGAGACTGACAGCTTCTTTCACCTATACACATCTCTCTTATGATATCAAAAAGATTATTCAGAGGCATTGGCATGTCATCAATCACCTACCGGGCTGTGATTCTCCTCCTATTTTAGGCTTAAGAAAAACCTCTGCTCTGAGGGATCATCTTATTAAAACAGATGTGTTGCCCAGGAAATCTAAGATCACTGCACATGGTCATTTTAAATGCAATGGGTGTTCCGCCTGCCCGTACAGCCTACCTGTGAAGCAAGTCACTGCTGATGGTGGTAAATTTGTGTACACTCTTAAACAGTTTTCTAACTGTGCATCAGCCTGTGTCGTTTATGCCCTTCTGTGTTCTTGCCCAGTTCCAAAAATGTACATTGGCTGTACCTTGCGCCAAGTACGTTTACGCATTGGTGAACATCGTGCAAGAGTAAGAGCTCGAACTCAGGACGCACCAATTGTCAGCCATTTTGTCTGTCATGGTCATAGTGACCACGATCTCAAATTCTTTGTTCTTTGGCAATACCAGCCTAAAGCATATCAGGCACAAGATGTTAAGAAGATTCTCAATTGCCAGGAGAGACGCTTCATCTTTCTTTTTAAAACATTAGCTCCTAGTGGCTTAAATACAGAATTTGACCTCTCTTGTTTTTTGTAATGTGGTCACTTTAATCAGTTGGATCCTTTTGAGAAATTTTTCTCACAGCTGTGTGTATTTGAGTTTGTCCCTGCATCCCTGTTCTCACTTCGAAGAATACTGATTTCTGAATGGGTTGATTACTCTTTCTTGATCCCTTTCATATGGGGTAAGACTTCATTTTTGGTATGGAGAGTTGTTCAATCTTTGATTCTCTTTTTTTAATATTAGCCTTATTGATTAGCTTCATCGTACCATAGGAAAAAATTGTTCCCATGGATTTCCTTTTGAAGATTCCTTGGACTTTTTGAAAAGCAGTGGTAAGCAGTCTCATTTTTGAAATTGCATTCATGTTGTTACAAATGTATTCTCAACACTCTTAAGTTGTCACTGTAGCCATTTTGATAAGCCTTATTATTAGCCTTATTATTATGATTATGATTATCATTATTCCTAGAAGCCATTTTTTGGTCTCTTTAAACATCATTGTGGTCGCCAAGCTGAGGAAGGATTGGATTCCGAAACGCGTACTTGTGATAGACCCACCTTGGACCTTTCTTCGTCTCTTCGTGATTTTTCATGGACTATAATTCTTGAGTATACATGAGCCCTTGCTAAGGCCATAGAAATAATTCTTGAATTTATGTTGTTCATGTTGTTTAAAGCAATCTGTATTATACATTTTTTGTTATTTTAGACCCTGTGAGGTTTCTGTGTGGCTTTCAACACAGTGTTTATGAATATATGTTGTGTTTTGGATTTTTCAAAAAATAGAATTATTATATTCTATAATATTGTTTTCTTTTCCAGTTGGTATATTTCATATTATTATCTTTAAAGCCACGTGCTGCCATTTATTATAGTACCTGGAGGTTGGCAACCCAACTGAAGGCCCATTGGATATAATGGGAGCCAAGAATGCAAGTTGACTTGCATAGGCTACATTGAAATATGTTATGGCACACAAAAGTTTCAATGAAAATGTGGAATAGATTACTAGAATCCCACCCTGGGCCTGGAATGATAACCTCCAGAGTGGAATTATTGTCCCTGGGAGTCATTCCAGTCCCCCCAGAGCATTTTATCTCTTTTTTTTAAAAAAAAAGAAAGAAGTGGATACACAGTGTGATTTTCTGCCTATAGTCTGTAGTTTTACTGCACAAACCTACCACTTGCATTACCTATCCCAACTCATATAGAATGGGAATGCTTTATTAGTGCCTACTAGGCTAATAGGCTTGGGAAAGTAAATCTTTCAAGCATAACATTGTCATCAGACAGATTTAGTCATTGATCCCAGTATTTAAGCAATTTGCCTCCATCTTTTGCAGAATACGATGTCTTTTTCCAATGAATCACTGCAAACTCCTCTCTTCAGATATTTACAGTTGCACTTACCAAGTGAGTTATGGAGCTCTTAGTGCACGCACAGAATTAAATGTCAGATAAAATCAAGACCAGTGTTTAATGGCATGAAATACATTCAACCACAGTCCAGGGATTTCTAGATGTTAGTATTCCAGCTCAGAAAACAGAGAATGGGATTTAAATCCAGATAGCAATAACTGCGTATATTTTCCAGGACATTTATTGGTCAGCAGCGGGGTGTGCTGGACTTGGACTTAATGAAATCAAGTAAAGAATTAGAACATTATATTTACTGAGTATTAGTTGTATTTGGATTATTTTATTTTATTAGCAGTAGAAGCATGCGCTTTAGTAACTGGGCTAACATCAATTTTTTTCATGAGTACATTTACACTGTACAGCATTTATTCCATAAATGTTACTGTCAATTGATGTTACTATATTGATTACTTAGGGTTTTTTTTTTAACCACATCCTTTAAGATTGTGTTTTGACCAAAGAAGGGATAGAGGTATTTAATAATTTTATCTTTATATACAAGTACCTGCTGAAAACTCTGTGGGATTATGATCTAGTTTTGTGGTTAAATAGAAGGGAAAATTCAACAGCTCTTGCAAGGCCGTGAGAGCTCAAATTCTTCTGATGTCTCTTAGGATGAATCACAGAGAACTGGCACTAGCCCTGGCACCCTTTCTGTGCTTTATTTTCTGCATGTTTCAGCCACTACCTTTGTGTAGAATAAAATCAGATCCTGACTTTTGGAGCAGCAACCCTGTTAGCTGCTTCGGTACTGGTGTAAGGGCCACAAACAAGTGAAGCTCCCAGAGCAGCAGACTCCTAATACTGATATTGGAGTTGGGGCTAAAGGGTTGAGGAATAAGACAAACCTTTGTGCATGGATAGATGTCCATTGCATTCCATATTGTCAAGTGCAAAATGAGCTTTGAGGGTAGGCACTAAAATGTGAAATAAATACGACTAGAACTCGGGGACACCCAATGAAGTCGTTGGGTAATAGATCTGAGTAGGGTTGCCAGCTCCAGATTGGGAGATACTTGGATATTTTTGAGGCAGAACGTGAGGAGGGTGGGGTTTGGGTAGGGGAGGGACTTCAGTGCCATAGGGTCCAGTTGCCAAAAGCTGCCATTTTCTCCAGATGAACTGATCTCCATTGTCAGGAGATCAGTTGTAATAGCAGGAGATCTCTAGGTAGTACCTGGAGGTTGGCAACCCTAGATTTGAGGGATTCAACAAATTACATTGTAGAATTCACTGCCCGTGGACAGGTTGGCTTTAAAAGTGGATTAGATTAATTGAATAAAGATCCATCAATGGCTATTAGCCATGGTGACCAAAGGGGACTTCTGTTCTAGCGCTAGGAGCAGGGTTGCCATACAAGGGTTGGCACTCCATGGGAACTTTGGGGGGTGGGGCCAGTATCGCACAGCACTGTCACAATACTCTAGTAATTCCCCCAAACTGTACAGTTTTACCATAGAGCTTTTGTGGATTGCTAGAGTGTTGCAGCAGTGTAGGACATTGCTTCTGATTATGTGACCAGAAGTGACATTGAGGCATGGCTGCAACATCATTCCCTCTGCCAATTTCTCTTGCTGCCACACCAGGCAGCAGCAGGGGGACAGAGGCAGGGGGTGGGAGGTTGCCATGTATGATGGGAGACTAGGGTTGCCAACCTCCAGGTACTAGCTGGAGATCTCCTGCTATTACAACTGATCTCCAGCCGATAGAGATCAGTTCTCCTGGAGAAAATGGCCGCTTTGGCAATTGGACTCTATGACATTGAAGCCCCTCCCCTCCCCAAAACCCACCCTCCTCAGGCTGCACCTTAAAAAAACTCCCAGTATTTCCCAGCCCAGAGCTAGGAGGCAACATTAGGAGAAGGCCTTGTCCTCTATGCCTTGTTTGTGTGTCCTCCTGGGCAACTGGTTTGCCTCTCGGCAAAACAGGACACTGTCGTAGATGAACCTCTGGTATGATCCTGCAGGACATTTCTGATGTTCCTAAGGGATGAATAGGAGAAAAGGACAAAGAAAAAGAAAACCAGGAAAATAAGCTTATCTTATTATAGGGATTAAAAGTATGAGTTAGAAAATATCCAGTTCAGTGAGCCATGAATTTAGTGAATGCTATTAGGCAACCCAATGTCTCTCAACCTCTGTTCTCCAGGGAAATAATACTTGCCTGCTTTGCAAGATTGTGGTATGCATTTTACTGAATAAATGTTTGTTAAGTTGTTTCAGGGGGGGAAAGCGTGATAATACATTGCTGCACTGCTGTTGGTGTTGGTGGGTATGTGTTTGGAAATATGTCCATGAAGACTTGCTGTAGTTGAGTCAGGAGACGATTGCCTCATGCTGCTCATTCTGTAAGGTACCCTCATTAATTTTGTTCTGATCTTTTTCTTCCAAGCCTATTAGTCATCTTTGCCCCTTTGTTGCTCATGGAGATGCCAGCCTCCAGAGGAAACCTGGGGATCCCTCAGAATTACAGCTCATCTCCAGACTACAAAGATCAGTTCCCCTACAGAAAATGGATGCTTTGGAGGGTGGATTCAATGGAATTGTATCTTACTGAGGTCTGTTTCCTCCCCAGGCTCCATCCTCACATCTCCAGGGGTTTCCCAATCTGGATCTGGCAACCCTGCCCTCCCCCATCCTTCACCGATAGCTAGGGGGCACCTGGCAACCCTAGTGCTCAGCATGAAAAACAATGTTGGAGATGAAGGTAGCCGTTGACTGCTAATCTCAGATGGGCTTTTAAGACTTCATAAAACAGTGTCATTCTCCCATATGCTTTTTTAGGGAGACACAGCACGGAGGAGCTCTCCCCCAGCTGAAGGACTGCAGGATCCTAAACAGTGTATTGTCTCCTCTCTCAACTTTCTGATGGTAGCTGTCCCACCCAAGCCAGAAAATCTCAAGAGGAGGACTTGGAAGACAGACGCATAGCGGTGTGGGAAATTATCAGCGATACTGTAAGACCATGACTTTGGGGTCATAAGTCCAGTATCCCAATTCATGGACTTAGCAGGAACCCCTAAAAGCAGCCTGTAGCTTCCTATTTGAAATACACATTTGTCATCAAAAAAAGAGTACACATAAGTCTCCCACATCCAGAGTCTAAACTATCTTAAATGCATCTGTGAAGATTTAGGATGTGAAGATTTAGGATGGATCCCTTGTATCTGTGGAGCTTTCCTCCAGCCTAACGAAAGCACCACCGCTAGTAAAACCGATCTGTGGGTTCCAACTCATAGCAATATATCTGTTGTACCATTTCTAATTGCCTTATGAAAAATGTACCATGACACAAAAGTATCATCTGCCACAAAAGCAAACACTGTGACTGGCAGGGAAAATCTTGTTGTTTCCCCCAATTAATTTGAAAAGTTGCAGTCTTTCAAAACGGTCACCTTAATTGGAACAACTCTTGATCGTTCTGTGCATCTTTAAGCTTGTCATCAGAAGGCATTCGGCTTGGTATTCTCTGCAACGCTGCTTTAATTTTGTTTGATTGCAATATCTAAAGATTTCCAAGGCAAATCAAATAAGACTGGAGATGACAGATAGCTTACCAAGAGTCGGCTATTTTGAACTTCACAGAAAACAGGCTATTCATGATTAAAATAGTTCTGCTTCGTCAAGAGAGCTGGATTCAAGTTGTTCAAAGGTGCCCAAACATATATTTACATCAATTCATTCCAATCCCATTTTCTGCATTTAAGACAACATACTTCTGATATAACCTCTCATACATACATCAGTTCTATTCAGAGATACAGTAGTGTAGATGTGGTAAATGCAATATTCTTTTTTAATAACTTCCATAATTGTTTTGCAACATTACTAAAGCCATCTTAGATTTAATTCAATGCCAAACGATTGCCCTGACTTCAAAAGGCAGATACAATTCTAAATCTGATAGTGCTGATTTGGGGCTTGATCAAAATGTTCACATTGGCTGCGATTGTCTTTAGATGAGGAATTGGAGATGATAATTGGCTCGTACGTCATTAACAATGTTTCTCTCACTTAGAAATCAAAGGCTTTCTGACTTCAAAAAGAGTGGGATAAAGTCAAATGCTGCAAACCTATACATATTTACTCGATAGTAAGTCCTATTGGATTTGGAAGGACTAACTTCTGAATAAATAATTTTAGGATTGCTCGGCACGGAACTACCCCATTGTTAGCCAAGTGGGTTTGCATAACTACATCGGGGTGTGGTAGCTGTTCAATTTGGTACCACAAGTGCTAATAAAAAACTGCACAGGGGGTGAGACCCTGTGGTTACAAGTCTGTGTAGATGTGAATTAATAAACAAATGTTGGTTAATGTTTAAAGCAGCTTGCAGGGTCTGAGCACACAGAACAGGTTATTAATATATCAAAACAGTGGGGGAAATCCTTTCTTAAGTCCATAGACTACAGTTGTTGTTTTTTAAGTGTACTCTAATTTAATTATATGTTTAGATCAGGATGATTTTCATGGGGAAATACGTAACAAATAGAAGAGTTTGAAACAATACTTGCATTATTTCTATCTATTTTGTTACTTTTCCCATATTCCAGCTGATCCACTTTGATGATAACATAAATGTTCCCTGAAGAACAGAAAGTTATAAGTGGGGACCCACAAGGACTTGCAGGGTACACCACATTTTCCTTCTTCCTGAAAGTCCCCATATCCTCTACCTTTTTCGTACTTACTGCTTTCCTTTCTACCCACCTGCCAACCTATCTTTATCCATTCTCTTGTCTTCAGCTTTCCTTCCCCACGACAACCTCTCCCTGAGGTTGCTGGGACCAATTGCATAGTGGGAAACCAGTAAGGATTTATAAGGGGCCACTTCACTTTTCCCTGTACCCCCCTCCCGGCATTATTAGTCGTTCCCTCCTCCTGGCAGCCATCACATCCTCACCTTTCCATGCTTCTTTCTTTCCTTCCCATCCTCCAGCCAAACGTGCATCTGTTTCCCATCTTCAAGTATATTTGTTTATTTCATTTATAGCCCACTTGTTTTTCCAAAACCAGGATTCAAAGCAGCTTACATTGTTCTCTTCCGTATTATCTTAACAACAACATTCAGCAGCAGGTTAGGCTGAGAGTATGTGACTGACCCAAGGTCACCAAGTTAGCTTCCGGGGCAGAGTACAGACTTGAATTGGATCTCCTAGATCCTAGTCTGAAACTCTAACCACTACACCCCACCTACTTCTGTGGGGTAGCCGTTGCTCAACAGTCGGAAGCAGCTAGGCCTGAGTGAGCCATGCAAGCGGGATGGTAGCAAGTCAGCTGGTGGTTGCCACTAGACCTGGCCCCAATGAGTCCTCCCTGAAAGGCCAAAACATCCCTGTAAAGGGTTCTGTCCATCCCTTTGCCTTTTACTGACATAAACAAATGCTTGAAGGCTGGCAATACTATTGTGGTTGCTTAGCAACTGAAGTCAGAGGGAATTGTTTCCTAAAGCCACAGATACTGTTATTTGGGAAAGATTAACCACTAATTAAAAAAAAAAAAAACTCAGATTTTTCTGCAAACCAGGGTCTTTTCTCAGGTTTGTAGAAAGATCTAACTTGTCTGTCCATGAGTCCATTCTCCAGATTTAAGTATCCACTAATGGAGCCATGCTGAGAATTAGATATATCGATAAGGGTAAATGAAGCAGGCATTTACTCTTAATAATAGCCTGCATCAACCCTTAAATTACTTGCACATTTTAAATTTCTCTCAGATGGCTGCCAAAATTAGATCTCAGCCCAAACCTGGATCTATTTACAAGCCATATTATAAAATAGGGATAAACACACACTTCATTGCCCCTCAAGTAACAGTGAGTATTTTGCATATGCATCTAGATACAAGTTGTGCAGACGAGGCTTGTCTTTGTCTAGATCTTAATTGGTTTAATACAAATTATCTGGAAAGACAGATTAAAAAGGAAGAAATTGCCTGTCTGGAAACTGTGAAACAAAGTAGCTAAGAATACTGAGATATTATTCAGTCAATGACCTTGTACGAAGCAATGTCACACCATTAACAGGAATACTGTCTCCAATTTTGCCTCTCTCGCAGTGGGGGGGGGGGAACAAGCAGAAATTGCAGAGGTCCAGACAAGGGCAAATGTGATGGGTGCTGCTGGAGAAGGACTTGTAGTCATAGACAAAAAGGAAAGAGATTAGCAGGGCTGGATCTAGGGGGGGGGCAAAGGGGGACACCTGCTCCCAATGGCACAAAGATGGGGCGGCAGCGCTTGTGCACCTCAACTGGGGCAGAGAGAGCCCCGCCCACGGGAGGGGAGGGAAAGCCTGCCCCCAAGCTCTTCTCTCTTCTCTCCTGGCAGACCCACTACTAGTCTTGTGGCAGCCCTCCCGGTGGAGGGATCCACTCTCTCTGGATGGCAGCAATGCTGCTGCTGGCTGCAGCAGTGGAGGAAAGCCACTTCCTGACTTCCCCCTTCCATGCAGGAGCTGCCTTTGTGTTTCCTGAACTACTGCTTGAATAGCTTGGAGGGATCTGAGTGAGCACAAAGGGGCTGGGGGAGGCAAAGGGGAGTCTATGGGGGGCATGCAATACAATACCTAAAGCAGAGAGAAAGGAGGGGAGAAGAAACAGGGGATGAGAAAAAGCCTCCACTCCCAGATCCCATCCTGCCTACTCCTTCTGCACCAGGAAGCCCCCATTTGTGCAGAACCACAAGGTCCCTGCCTTGGCTTGAGAGCAGGATCCGAACCCGTCGCCTTTGGAAATTGTATGGGCTCAAGTGGCCTGAGGTTCCAGAGGCACTTTTAGAATGGAGAGGCAGTAGAAAGGGGGGAAATTTCCCAACCAAGCCACATGGCTTCATTTTCAAATTCCACTGGCCCTGCCTGGATGGTAACCAATTTCCCCCTCTGCCCTGGGAAGGTATGGGAGACATCTTTTTTTTTGTTTTGTTTTCTAATCAGCAGTTGAATCTTGTTTTGTATCCATATAACCATGTGTCTATCAGGTTGTTTGCGCGTGTGTACTAAGTGTGTACTAAGTCGCTCCTAACGTCTGTTGATTGTATGAATTGTGTGTGTAAAGTATTGTCAAGTTGCAGCTGACTTATGGTGGCCCCCATAGGGTTTTCAAGGCAAGAGACATTCAGAGATAGTTTGCCATTAGCTGCCTCTGCATCACACCCCTGGTATTCCTTGGAGGTCTCCCATCCAAATATTTGCCAGGGCTGACCCTGCTTAGCTTCTGAGGTCTGATGAGATCAGGCTAGCCTGGAGCTATTCAGGTCAGGGCACCCTATGAATTAACGACCTCCAGAATGTCCTATCGGTAACAGCCTTGCTCAGGTCTTGCAAACTGAATCAGGTTTTACTGATACAATAATATTCCATTGCTAATTTTATAAACCAGCTAAAAGAGACCCAGTAGCATGTTGGGAGGGGCAGCAGCAATGAGGGAATCACAGGAACCTTTATCTAAAAAAAATGTATGTAATATATGGGGGGCGTCATTTGGTACTTTTGCCCCCCTTCAGAAAAAAATGTAGATCTGACCCTGAAGATTAGGTACTTCAAAATGAAAAGAGAGAAAATTTACTGAGATTTTGAGTAAATAGATGTTTCAAGTTGATAGCCAGCATGGCGTAGTGGTTTAAAAAGTCAGACTAGGACACCCCTGTTCAAGTCGCCACTCTGCAGTGAAAGTAGGGTTGCCAACTTTGGGTTGGAAAATTTCTGGAGATGTGGGGGTGGAGACTGATAGAGTGGTGAGGGGAAGAAACTCAGTGGGTATGTGATGCCATAGAACCTGCCCTCCAAAGCTGCCATTTCCCCCAGGGGAAGTTATTGCTATCATCTGAGCCAACTCTAGGGTTGCCAACCTCCAAGTGGTGACTGGAGATCTCCTGCTGTTACAACTAATCTCCTGGCTACAGAGATCTGTTCACTTGGAGAAAATGGCTGTTTTGGAAGGTGGACTCTATGGCATTATATCCCATTGAAGTCCCTTCCCTCCCCAGATCCCGCCCTCCTCAGGCTATTTCCCAACCCAGAACTGGCAACTCTAATGGCTCTTGAACCATTCTGTGACACCAGGGTACCCTGTTTTCAGTAGTGATCATGTGGCAAGGCAACGTCTGTCTGGAAGCTGACACCTTTCTCCTGATGACCTATTTCTATAAAACCACACTGTGCAGAGTATCTAGGCTTTGCCATAGCCAAAGTTTAGATGCACTGTGGGAATAGGGGATATACAGGTAGAATCCATTAGTCTGGTGTGTATGATCCTGAGGGTAATCTGAGGTGTTAAGGATTATGCCCACAAGTCTTACTTCCAGTAGGACATCCAACAGCCTGGAAGTTTGTGTGAATACGTTCTTAATCTCAGGTGCATAGTGTTGGCGGTCCATGGTGAAGGAAAAGCCTTCTGCATTTGCAGTTTTCATTATTATGCATTTTCAATCTCTTGCTTGGCACTGAGAAGAGGTTCAAAAGACAAACTTACATTTTTACCTTCTCTTGAATCAAATTATGCCTCGCTTGATTTGCATTACACTGTTTTTTGGTTTTTGTGCCACTGAGTGTGAAATACCAAATATTTATACTGACAGCTTTTATTGGATCACTTTATGTTGTGACAGTTCTTTGTGCTCTCTTTCATATTAGTATTCTTCAGATATTTTTATTGCTCAGAAATTTAGCCCATGTTGCTTCCTAACACTTTTTTTATTATGTTTACCAACACTGTTTTACTCAACCAAATTTCTGCATAGATAAGATAGAAGTAGATAAGAGAAAGAAATTGATTTAGGACTGACAACTTGAGGTGGATCTTATTACTTTGTAAATCTAAGCTATCACTTAAAAAAAGAGAATAGTGAATTATCGCTTGAGGTTTCAGCTGGGTCACATTTGAACTATAAATTAAACATATTTTGTGCACAAATCATTCTCCACTATGCAATCTAATTGAAAGGTTACCAAGGTGGCCAACAAAGGTGAAGATTTTCATGGCTTATCTTGGAGATCAAGGACAGCCTTTAGAAAGGTAGTATAGGCACCATCTGTGAGCTAAAGTTAGAAATGGAATAAAAGATGAAAGAGGCAGATTGAAGGAGGGGAAGTCTATTGTAAAGACTCAGTGCACAAATTTGGAACAGGTTTTGCTGCACACAATTGTATACTACAGAATAGCTCATTGGGGATTTAAACAGGGTTTTGATATAGCAAATTACTGGTGAGGAAAACCCACTCGTATCCATTTTAAATGAGTTGGATTTGTTCTGAAACATTTTGAAGAATTTTCAAGGAAAAAACCTTGAAAATTCTTCAGTCTCAGGGGGAAAAAGCCTAATGTAGTTCCTCCAAGATAGCCAGCCAACTTGTCTATCACTTTCTAACTTTCCTCACTTTCCCCGGTTGAGCGGAGGAGGGAAATCGGAGCAGAGGGAACATGGCATCTGACACATTTGGTTAAAGTTCTTCCTAAGGTTCCAGCACATATGCCCATTACAGGTGGGAACTGTGAGAAGGATAGTTTTTTTTTTTTTTAATCCTTCTGTTGAAGGAGTCAGGTAGCTTATAACCTGCCCCTGAGTTGGGCATGCCCAAGCTTAGTTTTTCCCCAGAGGTCCCTTATTGGGACCTCCCCCAGAATCCCTTATTGGGATCCCCCAATTCAGAGGTAAGGGGCATGCAGTCCGCTTACCTCCCCAAAAGGAATCCAGCCCAATGATCCACCGTAGTGACTTAACAATCATAACTGAACAATACTCAAGAAGGGAAGGGAGGGAGGGACAAAGGAACATGGCAGACTGAGAGCCACGTGGGAAGGGAGCCCCTTTAAATCATCCCGAAATGGACCGGAGTGGAAACTTCTTTCCATCCACTTGGGATCCAGCCCTCCCCCCCCGTCTCTGGCTGCTCCCATTGGTCCCTTCATAACCACAGGGAGGGAGCTGATTGGCCAAGCTGTTCCTGGCCACAGCAGTTGCTGGGAGCTGGGCGACTGCAGCGAGCCCACAACAGCCTTGCTGCCCATAGCCACCGCGACTTTACCACCTCCTCACTTCCTCCCCCCACCCATTCCAGCAAATCGGGGCTCCAGGTAAGACCTGGACCCCTTAACTTGTGCTTATATCCATTAATTTAATGAGTTTACCAAAGTAATTCTGGGTTGGACTGGGTTGTTAGGTAATGTCCACTTTTGATAATACAGAGTTCATTAAATATGTGACCCTGAAATGTATTTAGCCTCTATGTGTAAAACATCTGCTTTCTTGCTGTTCAATTTATCGGTACTTTCATTGAATCCAGATAAAGTCTAAACCACAGAAAACCAATTAATGAAAGAGTACACGGATTAAAACATCTTAATTCCACAATAAATCTAAATATATTAGAAGCATTAAAAGTACCAGTTGAAAAATTTGGTTTTTAATGACAATCCGTTACGGATCTGTTTTCTTAATGAAAACTATGCTGGGAGAATAGAAGATCAGACAACTTAACATTGCAACTTAGATTTATTTAACATCATAAAGGAAAGGTGGTAAATTCAAATAGGATTTTTAATCTTTGTAGTATCAAATTAGATCTCTTCCTTCCCTGAACTAGCATCGCTACAGTTTTGTTAAGTAGTAATGGCTTCATTTCCTGTTACAAGCTGTTTCACAAAGAGTAAAATAATGATACAGATTTAAGAAGAAGAAAAAATAACCACTAGTGATTTGAATGCCATTACCATCATGAGCAAAAGACAGAGTTTAGTTCCTACTTCCTTGTTATTTTTGAATGTAATATGAGCACCACAAGATGATTTGACCACATCAATTTCAAGCAATATCTAGGTTGTTTAAATAGGCCATTGCCAAAAAGGATTTTAAGAATAAATTGGAATTTGTTGAATATCTAAAAATAGAACTCTTGCTAGATGCCATCTCAGAAGTAGCAACCTGTGGACATATGAGAGGGGAAATGGAGTATTTTTATCACTGCGGCAAGGGAATAACAGCACATTCCTGAGCCTGAAGGGCAAAAGCCTTTGGGAGGCCAGGAAGGCGCCATGGTGGCACTCGGACCCTCCGTACCAGCATCCGAGCAACTTATGCCAGAGTTAGTGGCCCAAACGCCGGTGGGAAGGCCCAGCCACTGGCCGCCGGCCACTGCCTTGGCAGCACCATCCTAGGACACCAACAGGGCCTTCCGCCGGCGTCCCACCACCGTAAAAGCCCGCGCCGGCGTCATGGGAGGCGTCCAGTGATCTCCAGCCGATAGAGATGGCCACTTTGGCAAAATGGCCACTTTGGCAATTGGTCTCTATGGCATTGAAGTCCCTCCCCTCCCCAAACCCCACCCTCCTCAGGCTCCACCTCAAAAATCTCCAGGTATTTCCCAACCCAGAGCTGCCAACTGTACTCTTTCTTGTCATTTTCTCTCTTTTGTATTAGCTGTAATCTCCATTCTACTTTCTAGCTGCTTGCCTTCTTCCTTTTTCCTATCCAGGGGTAGTTTTAGCCCTGGGGCCTCCGAGACAGCTGTCCTAGGTCCCAGGCTGGGTGGGTGCCCAACCACGCACAGCCCTGCCCTGCACCCAAGGGAGGGGGGAGAAAGGAAGAACCAGGTAGCCATGCCTACCCGCCCTCTCTGGGGCTGGCGGCGGCCAGCCATCTTGGTGGCTGCGTCATACAGCTTCCCAGCTTGCACCAGACAAGGGCCACCCCTTCCTTGCAGCCCAGGGTAGCTCATGGGAGAAGTAGGCCTGGATATGTGTGGCACTGATTCTGGGGCCCCATCCTGGACCTGTCCATTGGGCACTCGAGTCACTAAGACCATTCCTGGTCTTAGCCTTTCCACTGCTCTCTTTTTCAAGTCTCTTTCCACTTGCCCAGCCTCTAGCTCCAAGCCATGTCCCCTCTAGATGAGGCTGCTGGCCTGACTCTTAGCTAGCAAATTTGGAACCAGGTGCTGAAGACCTGTTCCCAGTGGCCAGCAGGTTGTTCTATGTACTGCTCAGGTAGGGTTGCCAGCTCTGGGAAACACCTGAAGATTTTTGAGGTAGAGAACTGAGGAGGGTGGGGTAGGACTTCAGTGGGGTATATTGCCATAAAATCCACCTTCCAAAGCGGCCATTTTCTCCAAGTGAACTCATCTCTATCGTCTGGAGATCAGTTGTAATCACAGGAGATCTCCAGCTACTAACTGGAGGATGGCAACCATATGTCCAGGCTACCACTGACTTGGACTCCCCCCTCCATGGGTGCTGGGTTTCTGCTTCTCTGGTCCTCTCTGATCCGAGCTAGGGATTGTGGTGGGGTGGTAGGCCAGACATGGGCTGGTTGTCATAGATATATGCATCCCTGAATTAATTTCACTCACTTTCATTTATTCTGTCATAACTGATCAACATTTTGATGAAAAACAAATGATATAGTTTAGTATTAATTTTATGTACTTCAGTTATACCCCATCTTTCTCGCCCAAAACAATTTACATCATTTTTAATATTTCAAATGGTTGAATGTTTTTTAGTAATCTTTGCTCCTTCAGGACACTGAACTGGGTAGAAAGGCCACATAGCCATATTTTAAAAAAATAAAAATAAAATCCCCTGTACAACCTTGTGGGATCGGTTAGGCTAACAGTGTTTGACAGGCCCAATGCCACCCAGCAAGCTTCCATGGCAGAGTGGGGATTTGATTTATTAGATTTATCGGTGCCTTTTCCTGGCCGAAGCCAGGCTCAGAGCGGCTCACAACCTTTAAAAACAATTTAAAGCCAATCCATAAATTACATAAAACTTCCAGCAATAAAACCAGGCACCCTCAACTATACCCTGGGTCTGCCAGATCCAAATTAGATACTCCACTACATAACACCGATGTTCTGGGATCTGACATTTCAGAATGCACGTCAGGTTTATATATTTAAGGACCTTCTCTTTTTTAAAACCTTCCCTCCACTACAAATCTAGTCTATTAGGGAAAAGTCTGGACTGGTCTCTTTTCCCTTGCTCTCTAGCCTTCCTTGCATAGAGAATGATCAATGTGGGGAAGCATTAAATCAAGCAGTCGCAAACACTGTTGAAGTTCCACGTGCATTTTCAGAACACTCAAATCAATTGTTCATTAAAAGAACTCAGAGAGTGGCTGGGTACAAATAGATTTGATCCCAAAGAAAACAGAAATGGAGTGGATGGATCACAGAGAAGGAATAACAGAAGGGGGAATAAAGATGGAACAATTTGGTAGAAAAGGAACTCATTCTAAGATTGCTGAAATCCTGCGTGGGTTGTGGCTTTTGGTTTACATCCAACCACTCCATTCTAAAGACTTAAGGACATTCCATCTTAAGAAGAAGAAGAAGAAGAAGAAGAAGAAGAAGAAGAAGAAGAAAAGAAGAGTTGGTTTCTATATGCTGACTTTCTCTACCACTTAAGGAAGAATCAAACCAGCTTACAATCACCTTCCCTTCCCTCCCCACAACAGACACCCTGTGGGGTAGGTGGGGCTGAGAGAGTGTGGCTAGCCCAAGGTCACCCAGCTGGCTTCATGTGGAGGAGTGGGGAAACCAACCTGGTTTAACAGATTAGAGTCTGCCGCTCATGTGGAGGAGTGGGGAATCAAACCTGGTTCACCAAATTAGCATCTGCCGCTCATGTGGAGGAGTGGGGAATCAAATCTGGTCCACCAGATCAGAGTCCACTGTTCCAAACAACCACTCTTAACAAATACACCATGCTGGCTCCCAAGAAGGCATGGTGATAATTTGTACTTAGTCCTCCCCTCAATGCAAACCCCCATTTTGCCTTCCAGTACAGCTTCCAGTCTAGAAGAGGTATTTCTTTTGCTAAGCTTTCTGTTAGTCATCCAATCACTAAACATTTTTTGAAAATCACAATGCATATGCTTGAATGTCAGATATGCAGCTCAGTATCTTTCTGCAAAATAAATAGACTGGAGGTGAAAATGTCTTGTGATTTTTTTTTAACTTGAAATAACTCTAATTGGAAGTTTCCGAGACGAAAATTCAAATGTCTTTGAGTGAATGTTAATGCTGATAATTTAAATAAGTGATAGTTCAATCAAGCATAAGAATTATATCTGAACTGTGCATGCATGAATTATAGGGGTTATGGTTTTTTATGGTGAATATTGCCTGAGTTGGTTTGGACGCATAGATTTAGATGTCTGTTGTAATGCTTATTAATTGTAGCCATTATTCTGAGTAGTCTGGGTCTGTATACTTCAAACACCCCTTTGTTCTATATCTCTAAACCCAGCTAACATATTTCATGCAAAACACCAACAAAGTGTTTCAAAAGACCAAAAGCTGGATAAAGGCCTTAAGAACAATCCATAGTGATTCCACAGTTTTAACTTGGTGTTGGCTTTGTAGATGTTCAAACATGTGAATGCTTGTATGGTCCCTGTAAACTGGAGAAGTATATCTGATAAAGCATTTGTAACAATAGTTCTAACTTTGCATATATATAAAACTTATATTCAGTCATACAGTTCAGATTGCACTTTCGGGATGTATAGATCAGTAAGAGGAAAACAAAGGAAGGCTATGAAGAAGGAGGGAGGAGGGAGAAGACTGCTGCCAATTCCACAGCTGCTGCTTCTTTTTAAAAAATATATTGCATGATGACTCTGGGCATAGTCATCGAACATCTGTGAACAATATTTTCCTGGGCACCATAATGAATGCTGCCACTGTACAGATGTGCAGCTTCTCACAATACTGCTTATAAGCAAATCTTCAAGGTGATTAAGAGAGGCTAGATTTGAAAAAACTGGGTGTTTGACTAATGTAAGTTTGAATTTATCTTACTATTTTTGCAAAAATTTCTGCAGCCCATCTGTAGTGAGATGGGAATTGGCAAACATCACCCTCTCTCTTCCACTAGCAGAAATGCCTTTTCTCTACTGAAAAACAATCATTGGATACAACTCAGAGCTGATGTTAAATTTCATTTGAGCTATTAGGTAATTATTATATCTATCACTGAATAGTTTTATTTCCCTTATAGATTTACTGGGATTTCAGAGATATTACACTCTCAAATATTATCTGTCGTTCTACATTCTTATTTTAATTATGATTATTATGATTAGTATATTTTTATTATTAGCAATTTAGCATTAAAAGTCATTTCCATCGTATCTGTTCTGCTTTGGTAAAGGTCCGCTGTGCAGATTCTTCCTTAAGTGGTAGAGAAAGTCGGCATATGAAACCCAACTCTTCTTCTCCTTTTCCTTCTCCTTTTTCTTCTTCTCCTCCTCCTCCTCCTCCTGGGGAACATGTTTAAAGGAGGAATAATCACAGGTCTCCTGCAGGAGGAAGATCAGCAAAAAAAAAAAAAAAAAGCCTTTTTTAAAAATAAAGCCTAATAAAATTAATACCAGTAATAAATTAGTAAAACTTTTTGTAATACTACAGTTAACTGCTCTATGGAAACGATTGTCATGCATTGCCTGCTACAGTCCTTCTTGTGCAGATAGTGCAAATACTGATCGCTGTGCCTAAGATACAATTAAATATTGACTGCTACCACATCTCCATTGTCAAATTCTAACAACTACTGTCTGTCCACTATCAGATAGTGTTAGATATCGACTGCTACTGTATGTTAGTGGTCAGATAGAGGTTGTTAGAGGTTGATTACTGTGTTAGATACTGACTGCTACTAAAATATCATTGGTTCCCAAATGATGATGTTGGACAATAAGCATTCACTTTGCTAGGTGATGAGCTGCTATGCAACTGGAGAGGGTTAGAAGAATATTCATGAGCAAAACTGTGTGTTAAGTGCCGTCAAGTCGCTTCCGTTTTGATTTGGGAAATGCTGAAGTCCCAACTCCCCCAATTCAGATCCGTGGAATTCTGCACTAAGTTTGGAGTTCGGGAAAAAATTCGGCCGGATAAAGCCATTAAAAACACATTCACGGCTTTCCGCGGCTCCGGGGGGGGGCTTTTTGGAGGTAGAGGCCCCAAAATTTCAGTGTAGCTTGAGGGGACCCTTCTTGCAAGAACCCCCAAGTTTGGTGACGATTGGGGCAGGGGGTCCCCATTTATAAAGCCCTAAAGTGGTCCTCCCTTTGCCCATTGGAATGAATAGAAATAAATAGACCGTTCGGACTTGGAGTTTGCAAAACCATGCAAAGCAACACGTGACGCAACCTTGGGAATTTAAAAACCATGGAAAGGGACAGAGGCACGCTAGCTATGCATAAGGAGCAGGTGGGGGTGGAATAACCCCTTTTGCATCGGACTCGGGAGTCGGGAGTCTCGGGACCGGGCAAATGCGATGTTTAAGTCACAATTTGAAAACCAGTTTTGAGCGAGCATCAAAATAGACCTAACCAATCTTATGAATGAGGGAAAACCTGAGGACACACAACTGAAGCCCCCCCCTCAAACCAGGGAGAGAGAGACACGAGCAGGCACACACACACGCAGGCAGAATGGGCAAACCCCCCCTCTCAAACCAGTATGGCTCGGCCCCAAACTGGGAAAAAACCAAGGAGGAGGAGGCGCAGGTGCTGAGCGGCACCAGGGAGAAACTCACGCAAGCTGCACCGTCACACTCAACCCCAGGCTAGGGGCAAAAAACAAAAGCACAGCACAGCATACACTCCCGCAGAGGCGAGCAGGCACACACCCTATGCAGAACGGGCGAAGCCCCCCTCAAACCAGCATGGCTCGGCTCAACCCCAAACGGTAAAAAAAAAAACAAGGAGGAGGCACGGCCCAGGTGCCAAGCGGAAAGAGACTCGCTAGCTGCCGCACAGACTCAAGTATAAACTTAAAAACTTTAAAAGCAGAACACACACTCCCGCAGAGGTGAACGGGCAAACACCCCTTGGCAGAATGGGCGAAAGCCCCCTTTGGCTTCCCCCCACCCACAGAAACTGCTCCCCCACACACAGACTCTGCTTTCCCCCCACACACACACACAGGAGAAAAGGTATAGAGAAAAAAACCCAAAATCAAACTGTGTAGATGTCTTCCAGCAGGAGCATGGAGGAGAAGTAAATTCAGTCCTATTCCGGTAAGCACCAGCAGCTCGGCCCAGTCAGGAATCGGATCTCTCAGCAGCACCGCCACCAAATTGGAAGGCAATGAATACAGTCAGGACGGGAGGGGAAGGACGGGAGTTTTTAGACTCTTCTCCTGGCCATTTCAAAAGTGAGAATCCCTGCTCTGATTGGCCAGGAGAAGACCCAGCTTGGCCACCAGAGCTTACACATTGGCTGCGGGAGAATGCTGCTTACTAACTGACAGTTATGCTGCTGATTCTTAGCCCTCGAATTTGCCAAATTTATTCGGCATGCCCAGAACTCGCCGAATTCGGCTTGTCATTTTCCCGCTTTTTAAAAAATTTGGTTCCATCCAAATTAAAAAACGCTGAATCACGGAAAATTCGACTGTTTTTCGGTTTGGATGGAACCGAATCGACAGCCCTATTTGACAGCCTTGCTCAGATCTTGCAAATTGACGGCTGTGGCTTCCTTTATTGAGTCAATCCATCTCTTGTTGGGTCTTCTTCTTTTCCTGCTGCCCTCAACTTTTCCTAGCATGACTGTCTTTACTAGAGACTCTTGTCTTCTCATAATGTGACCAAAATACGATAGCTTCATTTTAGTCATTTTAGCTTCATTTTAGTTCAGGCTTGATTTCATCTATAACCCATTTATTTTTTTGGGGGGGGGGCAGTCCACGGTATCCGTAACACTCTCCTCCAACACCACATTTCAAAGGAGTCTACTTTCTTCCAATCCGCTTTCTTCAATGTCCAGCTTTCACACCCATACATAGTAATAGGGAGTAGAGTGGCATTAATTAACTTAATCTTGGTGGCCAGTGACTCATCCTTACACTGCAGAATCTTTTCTAGCTCCTTCATGGCTGCCCTTCCCAGTCTCAATATCCTTCAGATTTCTTGGCTACAGTCTCCCTTTTGGTAGATGATGGAGCCAAGGAATATAAAGTCTTCAACAATTTTAATATGCAGCCAGAGAGGGTTAGAAGAATATTCATGATCAAAACTAATAGAGGGTATTTGAGGAATCAAATTAGCTTCTGGTTTAATATTTATAGTAACAGGTATGGTAGGCCTACTACAACTTCAACAAAGTTATCATTAATTGGGGTTTGTGGCTCTTCCCCATGCCCCAAAGTGAAGGCATAAGAAACCAATTATGGGTTAAACTAACTTTATTAATTAGTATATCTGCAAAGAATGTTTACTTTTTAGCACAAGTCATGCTAGGGGCAGCCTTGCTGTTGCCAGAATTCCTGGGCAATGTATCTTGGCTTCAAACTCAGCCAGTATTGCTTCCAAGTTTGTTTTTATTAGCCTGCCAAGCCCCATCTAATTCCCCCTCTTATGCTGTAAAGGGACTAAGGGTTTGGCTGAGGCTCCTTAACACTAATGAAGTTGCTTCCCTAACCCCTGTTGTATTGCCAAAGATCAGCTGGCTTGGGAAAATATACTGTCACCTTCACAGGACAATGATCACTGCCCATATGGTAATAAGCCCTGATTTGGATAACCCAGGCTAGCCTGCTCTCGTCAGATTTCAGAAGCTAAGCAGGGTCGACCCTGGGAAGAATTTGGATGGGAGACCTCCAAGGAATACCAGGGTCATGATGCAGAGGCAGGCAATGGCAAACCATCTCTGAATGTCTTTTGCCTTGAAAACCCCACCAGGGGTTGTCATAAGACAGATGTGACTTGATGGCAAAAAATGGTAATAACCCACAGTATCCCTACCATCCTAGTTAAAGTCTAACCCGTTGTTACAGAAGTACAAAGAGAGTTTAATACGGTCCAAGACCAGCATAAAAACATACCAGATATACATACATAACATAACACATATAAAAGTGCATCAGGTGTGAGCCCCTATAACATCTTACAATCTCTCACTCATATAAGCCGTTAAACGCTTAATTAAAAAATATTACATGTTTGGAATTAGTATAAACATAAATATAAAATCGCTCAACCATTACTTTCGACCCATGCACGCCTGATCCTCATTGCTTGCCACCCAAATTTGGCCACTTTAAAAGTTATCTCCATATCCTTGTCTGAGAGCATGTTAGAAAGACTAAAAGCTCTGGATCACCCTGGGAGGTCCGATAATACAGAAAGAATGGCTTCTCGTATCTTGTAGATTTTGCATTCAAACACAACGTGCTCAAGGGTCTCAGTGCTCCCATCAGAGCAGGGGCATAATCGTCTGCATATGGTATCTTTTTGTATCTCCCTTCCAAGATGGCTGAAGGGAGTGCATTACAATGCATCAGGGTGAAGGCCCTTCTGTAGTCTGGACTATCTAAGTGGGAAAGGTAAGACATCGGGACCACGTTGGTAAGAGTGCTGCGATTGTAGCACATGTTTTTGATTCTACTTAGGTCATGCTGTCTTTCCACGTCCAGAACTCTTTGCCTGATCAGGGCTCTGGCCTGTGGATAGTCCATTGATAGGAGCAGATATTGTGAGAGACCATAGTAGCCTAGTTTATTCATCAGATTTCTCAACCAGGGGGAAACAAAAGTGTCATACAAAATTAAGTTAACAAGTCCTTTGGGACGTGAAGCTATTTTGAGCCAATAGGAGATCGAGACAATCCATATCCTTGCTTCAATCGTTACTTCCCCTGTCTCCATTCGAATTGCAGCATTGGAGACACTGGGAGGGACTTGTAGTACAACTCTCAGGAATTTGGATTGGATTTTCTCCAACCTGGAGTAATTTGCTGTGTTAATAAGCGGCCCCCCATATAACATTTGGAAAAGGGTTTTGGCTTTATATAACTTAACAGCAGCTGTAACCGAGCGTCCTCCCTTTGTCCAAATTTTTTTTTAATATAGCTGCGGCACTTTTTTGGGCTTTAGCGGAGACATGGGCTATGTGAGAATTCCTTAATCCTGTTGCCTGAAAGACCACACCCAGGTATTTATAGCAGTGTACCTGCTCTATCTTAATCCCATTCAGACTCCAGGAGTGCAGTTTTGGTTTATTGGCAAAGACCATTACTTTAGTTTTTGAGTAATTAACCTCTAGTTGATTGTCAGTGCAATAGATCGCAAGCAGGCGCAATGCCCTCCTGATGCCAATAGGTGTTCTAGAAAGAACGGCATCGTCCGCATATAGTAACAGGGGAATGTGCCTATCCACCAGTTTTGGGGGGTGCAGCTCTTGCTTGTTTAAACATGCTACCATATCTTTGATATAAAAATTGAACAATAATGGCGCTAGTATGCAGCCCTGTTTGACCCCCTTTCTTGTTACAATGGGATCAGTTAGCTGCCCTTGATGGTTACATCTTACCCGTACTGTGGTTCTTTCATATAGGGCTCGAATCAGGAACAGAAGCCGTCTGTCTATCGTAGACATGCTTAGCTTTTCCCAGAGAATGGATCTTGGGATTGAGTCAAATGCCGATTTCAAATCAATAAAAGCTGCATACAGTGAGACAGCAGATTTGGCCGCATACTTTGCAGTAAGATGGTCTAGCAACACACAGTGATCTACCGTAGAGCGGCCTTCTCTGAAACCCACCTGCTCTTGTGCTAGGTAATTCCCTTGTTCCAGCCAATCTCTAAGTTTCCACTGAAGATGCTTGGCGTAGAGCTTGCTTATGGTACTAAGTAAGCTGATTGGTCTGTAGTTGGAAGGGTCTTCCCTGTTACCCTTTTTATAAATAGGGACGATAATTGCCACCCCCAATCGTTTGGAATTCTGCCAGTTTTGTCAATTGCAGTGAAGAGGCCCACCATTCCAGACTCCTTTTCAGTAAATCTGCGGGTATCTGATCAATACCTGGGGCTTTCCCTAGTTTCAGGGATTCAATGAGCTTCCTTATCTCTGAGGTCTCCACCGCTGGCCATTCTGGAAGATTTCTAATACTCTCAGCATGATTGTCATTGTGGTCATTATTCTTATAAAGGGCCTTAAAATAATTTCCCCACGTAACTGGTAAAAAAGTGCAATCAGGTGGCGAGGTGGGCTTTGTGCCTGCTGAGATCAGGCGCCAGAAAAGGGTGGAATTTTTGAGTTTAGCCGCCTGTCTAATCTGTTCCCAGGCTAAGACGGTGGCTGCCCTCTTTTTGTGTTCAATGAGCAGCTTGTGTTGTCATTTTAAGTTTTTCAAGTCTGCCAGCAAAACTGCCTCAGAATTACATCTATATCTAGCATATGTCTCTCTAAGGGCTCTTTTAAGACTTTGGCACTCCTTGTCAAACCAGTGTTTGGAATGGTGAGTTAAGGCTCTCTTAGGATTAGTGTTAGTGGTACTCATGACTGACTGTATGGCCCTAATCATTTGTTCATATTGCCCTAAACAACTATCTATGCCTTCTGCTGTTAGAAAACCCTGTAAAATTTCATCCAAGGCACCAGAGGTGAGGAAATCAGACATGATCTTATCTAGTCGAGGGCTCCACCTAACCCGTGTTGCATTTGCCTCTGTTTCCAATACCATTCCATGGCGCGTTTCAATGCGTGGATTAAAAGTTGGAATATTAAAAAACACATTGAGAGGCAACCCGTTGTTATGATCATCCCCTACCCACAATGTGAAGTTGATGAAAGAGTCCCCTTTTTAGGCCAATTTGAAGAAGGTCCCAAAAATTCTTGGTCAGCCTCTAATAAGCCCTACTAATGCTGCATTTTAAATATAGGGTGCGTGTGGCAACAGATGCAAAAAGCAATGTTTACCAGAGGTGGAGCTAACTTAATGAGTCACTCCCTCTGCCTCTGGCTATTAGCTGGACTGCACAAGAATTCAAGCCCAGCCTGCTCTGCCCCATTTTATAAAGCCAGGAATGGCAATATCGGACATCGATAAGAACACAGAAATGATGCGGTCACATGGTCTTAAGATCCAAAATCTTTCCTTCTTCCATCTATCCTTTCCTCTTGCTGAACAAAGTTGTGGGCTTGATTTTGGAAAAACAAAATTCTTTTGTCCCCAGTTTGGCTCCATTTAATCAATAGAAATGCCAAGCACCATCTTTTTGAGAGTGAGTCTCTACGAGGACAATTTGCTAGAAGCTTATTTGTCAATATCACCGAGCATTTATCTTCACCATTAATTAAAAACACAAATATATAGATGGCCCAATGTCTGGCATGGCAATTCTGTCCAATTAATTCAGCAACAAAAGTGAGTCGCATTTCTACTTTTATGAAATGTATTTCTCAAATAAGACCATTATGTCCTAGGATTGCTTCTACTAAATATTGCTTCTACTGAATCTGAAAAAGTCAGCCATGGCTCACAAAAGCTCATACCCTACCAGAAATTTTTGTTAGTCTTTAAGGTGCTGCTGGACTCTTGCTCTTTTCTACTTCTACTAATGTTATCTATGATTGGACAAAAATGTTTAATATGTGTTTTTGTAACATCTTTCATCACACAGACATTTCTGCTTCATTAGTGGTAGATAGGTATTTTGGTCCTTGAATGAAGTTGCCACCATCTATGGTCTAGAGCAGCCAATTAACACCACTTAACAGCTGTTAAAGAGGATAATTGCCTGCTGTTATACTCACATTTCAAAAGCTAATTACAGACAATTTGCTTTTCATAAACCCAGTCCTATCACCAGGTATGTTGGCCCTGCTATAGATTGCAAAGTGAACTGAAACATGTACTTCTAATAATAGTTATCATCAATGTATCACTTTACGCCTGCAAAGGACTTAACAATCTTCTCATTAATCTTAATTATTTCCCTGTGATGGAAGTGGATTTTTTTATTATTCTTGCTTAATGGGCCAGGGGTTGAGGCTTAGAGATAACATTCGGAGAGCTGATAGGCCCGTCTTGAAATCTCCAACAAGAGTTTGTAATTGTGGACAACTACTCACCGCTGAGGGCCCAGAATTCTTCTCTGCAAAGAGGCTTTCCTGACTTGATAGCAGCTCAGTCTCCTAAAGACAGGAAGGCTTTGGCAAGAGCGATGGGTCAAGGCCATGGGTCAAGGAAGGTTAACGAAATGTAATGTAACGAAATAGGAGCAGAATTCTGAACCAGATGTAGCTATGTCAACAGGGATGAATTGGAGTGAAAGGATGGCAAGAAATGTCTCAGAGGCAACAGGGAAAGAGGATACCTTTAAACTGTATACTCACTATCCCAGCGATAAACCCAGCCTTCTTAAGGTGGTAGCACAATTCCTTCTAGCCTTTGCAACTAGGATTGCCAACCTCCAGGTGGTGGCTGGAGAGCTCCCACTATTTCAACTGATCTCCAGACAACAGAGATCAGTTCACTGGAGAAAATGGTTGCTTTGACAATTGGACTCTATGCATTGAAGCCCCTCCCCTCTCCAAACCCTCCCCTCCTCAGGGCTCACCCCCAAAATCTCCAGTTATTTTCCTTAGACACCAAAGTTTGGTGATGTTTGGGAAAAGGGGTCCAATTTTATGGGCCTGCAAAGGGGTCACCCCCATCCTCCAGGCATTTGTGTGAGGCTAGCACCAAGCTGTCAATCAGTTTTCAGGTTCAGAAGATCAGCACTGCTGAGGACTGTTGGAAAGAGCTGATTGGCAGGCTGGTGCCTCAAAGTCTGGGGGCTCCATTCGTATCTGGGTTTCATAGCATGATGTTCATGCAAATTAGCTTACACACTTAGGAAAATGGCTTAAATGCAAGAAAAAGGTGGCTCAGAAAACATGTATTTTGGTAGCAAATGACATCCTGTGAACAGTTTATACCAATTAAAAATCTGAATTCAAGAGATGGTCACGGTGCGGGGAAATGAAGCCACTACTTGGGGTAACCTTCAGTTTGAGAGCAGGTTTTCATGGGGGGGGGGGTGATATTGAAGCCAGCTGAAGTCATGACCAAGGTGGCTCTTCTGAAGGAGATTGCTCATCTGCCCCGGTGAGGAGTCATTTTCAGAAGCTGGTTCAGTAGCTGTTGAAGCTGGTGCTTTTAGTTGGAGGATATATCCCTCCAGATGGGACTGGGTGAACCCCATCTTTTAAATGACCCTTCTGATATCCAGATTACTCCACTGAAGGCTGATGGATAGTTTGGTCAGACCAAGTTGGCTCTGATTACACAACCCCTACCTCAAAAGGGCTCCATCTATGGGGTCCTAACAAAACCAGTCAAAGACAGAGAAAATTGAAGAATGCACAGAGCTGTGCATCTGAGCAAAGGCGAATAGCCGAAACCCAAAAAGCTGAATATCTGTTAGACTTTTTGGGAATCGCCTAATTGGCTCCAGGCGAATTCCAAGGAATTCAGCCAAAAATAAACCCAAAACTTGCAGAAACAGCTACTTTCAGGTTTATTTTTGTTTCAGATTTACCAATATGCCCAGCCCCACTAAGCACTATAGCTATTGTGATGATAAATATAGATAACAAACAACACCTTAAATGCCTTACAGAAAGGAGGTGATAAAGTGAATAAATAATGACAGGACCTTAAGATTAGTACATTAGTTATGTCTGGACTCAGCTTGCCTACCTCTGATCACACACAAACATTGCCAGATACTGAGAATAAAGGATTCCCATTGGGTTATGTTCTGCATTAAGGAGCTTTCAACCAGCTAAACTTTCCCAATCCATATGAATGACCTTCCATTTCATAATCTCTGATGGTCCTCCCATTACAGCCAGTTTAGATATTGATCTCACTCAATGTTGAGGTCAAACAATTGCCTTAAAAGAAGAAAAACCCTCCAAGCAAATTTGCTTCACTGGAAAGAAGAACCATGGCTTCAAATAAAACCAGAAAATGCAACCAACGATAAGATGTGATAAATGAATAACTGTGAATGGACAGCTTCCTTTGTAAGTGGGAATCTTATTAGCTTGTATAGATTACGACAACTGATAGTTGGAAAAATAATTGGTCTTTTTTTTCTGGGGGGGAGGAACGGGCATCCTATTAACCATAGCAGCACAGAGATCAAAAGAATGTTATGTTTTGTATGCTTCACAGTTTGCTATGGTGATTTAACCCTCACAACACCAACTTTATATTTCAATTGGAAAAACTAAGACAAAGTGTCCAGAGGTCTGCAGGTATCTGAGCCATTCTGACAGAGAACCACAATCAGAAATGGACTAATTGACCCCAAGGCCATCTGTCAGCAATGCTGATTCTATGACCTTAGGTAGTTCATGAGAGGGAGGCCATCTTGGACATCTTCTGGGGATGGAGTAGGGGTCGCTGGGTGTGTGGTGGGGAGGTAGTTGTGAAATTCCTGCATTGTGCAGGGGGTTGGACTAGATGACCCTGGTGGTCCCTTCCAACTCTATGATTCTATAATGCAGTCAACCCAAACCCCCCATTCAAATCAAACCCGTTCTCCAGATCAGAGTCCACCACTCCAACAAAGCGACTAACTCCATGAAATCTCTCTCTCTCTCTCTCTCTCTCTGATAAAATATAAATAATGCTGGCAAGAGGCATTCTGCTATAAAGCAGAACTACAGAAAAGGCACCAATGGAGCTGCTTGAATGGGTTAACTCTCCAAGCAGACATCATAACTATTCTGTCAGAACTATCAGCTTCCCCTGCTTTGGAAGAGACCTGATTTAAAGCTGCTCTTCCTATTCTGTTTGAAATCCAGTCTCCAAACCTTGCCCTTTGTTTTGCTACTCTCACTTTATGTAAGGTTTCTTAAACAAGGCAATTAACATTAACCAGCAACCTAAGTGGTCCACCTTGGAACCTGAGGCACAAAGGAGTTTTGCTTAGCATCACCATGTGTGTGTGGCAAGATAACTCAGGTGCTTTGCAAGAAGTTAAAAGAAGCCTGACAAACCAGGTGTTTTCTGAGAGAGCTCCTTGAAAGCACTTTGTTGATGTGATAGCTGGTTCAAAGCCAATGCTGATAAATCTGAAGGATAGAAGATTGATTAAGGATGTAGCTGCTAAATTCAATGAGGGTCAAACTAGATGCGATAATGTACCCGAGTTCACCCATGGATGGGCTGCCATTTTGCAGAATGATTTCCCAATGGTGAACTCCTTTTAGCAGTGCCTCAAATGTAGGGGGGGAATTCTGGTCAGGACCACCATGGTCAGGGGAGGAGCCCCCCCCCAGCTGTTTTTCCTGGCACAAAACAGCATCAGGGAGATGTTACTTGCCAATACATACAGTGGCATTTTGGATGGGAAAAAAAAAAGTGTGGGGTGCCATGATGGTAACAACCAGAACTGGGGCCCTGTGGCATAAGAAAATACGAACATAAGAAAAGCCCTGCTGGATCAGACCAAGGCCCATCAAGTCCAGCAGTCTGTTCACACAGTGGCCAACCAGGTGCCTCTAGGAAGCCCCCAAACAAGACTATTGCAGCAGCACCATCCTGCTCCTAAGATAATAGGCCTGCTCCTCTGATCCTGGAAACAATAGGTATGCATCATGACTAGCATCCATTTTAACTGGTAGCCATGAATACCCCTTTCCTCCATGAACATGTCCACTCTCCTCTTAAAGCCTTCCAAGTTGGCAGCCATCACCACATTTTGGGGCAGGGAGTTCCACAATTTAACTATGCATTGTGTGAAGAAATACTTCCTTTTAACTGTTTTGAATCTTTCACCCTCCAGCTTCAGCAGATGACCATTGTTAAAAGGACTTCACCAATGGGAACTCTCTCTCCAAAATGGTGGCATGTCCCCATGGTGAGCTCAGAGATGCATCTCATCTGGTTTGACCCTTAGGAATCCTAGAGTCTTAAGAGCAATAGTCCTGTATTCAAGAAAGCATTTTGCCTAAATATCAGGTTGTATGAAACAAGTCCCTAGCCATTTCTCCTCTGCTTCCAGATTTTCTCTTTTCTTTTGCAAAGCCGAACAGGGGGAGTGACTCTTTTTCTCTGAACATTGTATCAGTAAATCTCTTAGTCATTGCCTGATGCACCTGCTGCGGAGGTGTAATCATTATTATAGTAATACCTAATCACAATACAGGTTTGCATTAGGGTTGCCAATTGGCCAGGGGGAAAAAAGTTGTGTTCCTTTAATAGAGGCTTAATGTGTGGAAACAGGCAGCCAATGGTGTTCATGTTATGAAGGTAAATAACACCACCTGGGATTTGATGTAGAAGGGGAAGGACAGCTAGAGGTAACAGTTTAAAGTTGACAATCCGAGTTTGAAGGCCTCAGTTGTTTTGCCCTGATTCACACCAGAGGGGCTGTTTTACATCCTTTTGATATAGGTAGGTGGTGAGCTCCCCCTCACTGGCAGTCTTTAAGCAGAGGCTGGAAAAACACTTGTCGGAGATGCTCTAAGCAAGGGTTGGACTAGATGGCCTGTATGGCCCATTCCAACTCTATAATTCTATGATTCTATCACCAATAACAAGAAATTACAGACTGGTCCTAAACAAATCTTTTTAGAAGTAAGATCCATTTTATTCAATGAGTAAGTGTTCTTAGGGCCCTAACATGGATGGCTAGGGTTGCCAGGTACCTCTTTGCCACTGGCAGGAGGTTTTTTGGGGCGGAGCCTGAGGAGGGTGGGGTTTGGGGGAGAGGAGGGACTTCAGTGCCATAGAGTCCAATTGCCAAAGCTGCCATGTTATGATCTCTATCGGCTGGAGATCAGTTGTAATAGCTGGAGATCTCCAGATAGTACCTAGAGGTTGGCAACCCTATGGATGGCCCAGGCTAGGCTGATCTTGTCAGATCTGCAGAGTCAGATCTCAGAAGCTGTGCAGGGTCGGCTTTGGTTTTTGCATGGATGGGAGACCACCAAAGAAGACCAGGGTCACTATGCAGAGGAAGGCAATGACAAACCATCTCAGTTAGGCTGTTGGTAATTAGCAGCATGTTCCATGCTGAAGTGCCCCGCATATTTTTTTTTTATTTCTTCACACTGAACCCTCATTCCAGACGTCACTGTGAAGCCGGTGTATACCTGATTTGCATTTCTTAAGAGCCCCTTTAATGCAACCTTTTGTATTTGTTCCTCCCCTGCATCGGAACATTCACTGAAGGAAGCATGCAGAATCCCAGCCATGGCTTAGCTATGCAAATGACTATTGCGAATGGAAGGAAGGAGCAGGTGGGGGGTGGAATTTGTTTGAATTTCTCCTCTTGCATCGGGACCGTGAATACTCATTTTAAAGGTCGGATTTAACGAATCAGCATTGAACAAGGAGCAGAATCGACCCGGCATAAATGGCCTTAGTCTCTTGCCATGAAAACCCTACTGGGTTGCCATAAGTCAGCTGCAACTTGATGGCACGTTACACACATGCAAGTGTTCTTAGGATGGAAGACAAAGTGATCCTGTTTGTCAGAGAGGGGAAACCTATGGTTTTTAACCAATTGTACATTTTTTATAATGATTTCTGTTAACTTTGTTGCAATATGTCCAAATAGTTTTTAAAGGATGATGGCTTGGGCCTTATCCCATGCAAAAAGAGCTACTCTGTCATCAAGCTCCCCCCCACCCAGCCCAAAGAGCAGCTTTTCAGTAAGTTGTAGGAGGTTGCAAGCAGAGGGGGAAAGAGGGCTATTCAGTTAATTTATTCCATCCATGGTCCATTGGCTCCAACCCATAATATTTAGCTGCATAATATGAAACTGCTTAAGTTGCAATTCATATTTATTACTGACGATTAGCTTTTAAACAGAATCAGTGTTTTCAACGTATTGAGATGTTTTAATTTTATTTATTGAATGACTGAAATTGGCAAAAAAAGCTGAATAACGGTTAAAAACTCTGTAAAAATTATGACACTAATAAAAGGGAAATAAATGGAGTGCATTGCTCTGCAGAGAAACATTAGATATCTGCACATTTGAGTCCAGTAGCACCTGAAAGACCAACAAGATTTCCAGGATGTAAGATTTCAAAAGTCCAAGCTTTAGGGTTGCCAGGTCCCTCTTTGCTATCGGCGGGAGATGTTAGGGGCAGATCCTGAGGAGGGCGGAGTTTGGAAGGGGAGGGACTTCAATGCCATAGTGTCATAAGGACATAAGAACATAAGAAAGGCCCTGTTGGATCAGACAAGGCCCATCAGGTCCAGCAGTCTGTTCACACAGTGGCCAACCAGGTGCCTCTAGGAAGCCACTAACACCACACCCAAAATATAGGCATGCTCCTCTGATACTAGAGTCCAATTGCCAAAGCAGCCATTTTCTCCAGGTGAACTGATCTCTATCTGCTGGAGATCAGTTGTAAAAGCAGGAGATCTTCTGCTATTACCTGGAGGTTGGCAACCCTACCAAGCTCCCTTCCTCTGGTATCTGATGGGGAACTTGGACTCTCAAAATCTTATGGTCTGGAAATCTGACTGGTCTTTCAGGTGCTAGTGGACTCGAATCTAGCTCTTCTCCTGTAGGCCAGTATGCTACCCACCTGAAACTAGGTATCTGCAGTTACACAGTCTTTCAGCATCTTCAAAACGTAACATGGGAACATATGTGGGGGCTTTAGGTGTGCATCCAGCCCTCCTTGCCCACCCTATTTCCCTCCCTCTTCAAGGGAATATCTTCGGTTTTCGGTTGGGGAGTGTTTAGGGTTGTCAACCTCCAGGTGGTGGCTGGAGAACTTGTGCTATTACAATTGATCTCAATAGAGATCAGTTCGTCTTGAGAAAATGGCTGCTTTGGCAATTGGACTCAATGGCATTGAAGTCCCTCCCCTCCCAAACCCTGCCCTCCCCTGGGTCTGCCCCCCAAATCTCCAGGTATTTCCCAACCCGGAGCTGGCAACCCTAGGAGTGTTTTCTCCTCATGCCTCCTGTTCTCTTTCAAGGCCAGGAAAGTCAGCCTGACACTTCCTTGTCCCCCTCCAACCAGTGGTGCCCTCAATGCCCTCTACAAGTACCACTCACCTTCACCCATCCTCGTGAAACTTCTAATTCTCATTAATCTCTTGTTTACCTGGCAACTGGCCTGGCACCTAATGCTATATCCAGTGCTTCACAGGATGCTGTGCTGGGCCCAGGGTTCAATCCCTGTGTGGGTTCGTCTGCTCCGGATGCCGTGTCCCATTTCTACCCCCAGGCTCTTCATGTGACTTCCCATCTGGGGCCATGGCCTCCCTGAGTTGTTGGGTGGCAAAATTTCCAGGGCTAGTGATGACCCATTTGGTTGGCCACTGTGTGAACAGACTGCTGGACTTGATGGGCCTTGGTCTGATCCAGCAGGGCCTTTCTTATTTTCTTATGGGTGTCTCTGGACACATAAATGTAGCCAAGCTTCATCTAGGGCTGACAAAGTCCTCCTCGAGGTGGGATATCCCCTACCCCAAGTTCCTGTTGTCTGCTGCTGCATGGCAGCCAGGGTTAAATTTAAATTTTAAAAAAATCACCAGCACCCATGTGTGATGACATCAGTTCCAGGTACAACAGTAATTTTTCCAGCAATTCCTTACCCATTGTCACTTGTGGGTAAGTTATCACACTAGGAGTACCTCCCACAACCCATGTCTCCACCCCCTACGCTTCCCCTGGCAATCCTAGTTGGACCACATTCATGGTCCATCTAATTCATCATCTTGTTTCCAACAGTGACCAGTCAGAGGACACAAGAGCATAGCCCTCACCTGCTAACTGCTCCTCAACATCTGACAATCTGAACCCAGAGGCACCATTCAGCTGTCATGGCTAACAGGAGAAAAAAATCCTATACACGGTCTTCAGTCAGAAGAATCAAATCATCTTAAAATAAAAAAGCTCAGACTGGAACTCCCATCCTTTCATCCACCACCCTCATCTGCTTCTCTCATATTAAAAAACCCCCACTCTTGTTCACATAAAACAATCTGAAAGCTTTTACTGTTTAACTGGACAAGCTTTATGACATACAAACACCTCAGGTAACATAAATACAAAGTAAGTGTAATAAAATAGGCAGCAAGCCAGGAGAGATAGCTGGTTGGTGTCGAAGATATGAAATGCTGTTTAGTGAGGCAGAAGGAGAAACCTTTAGTTGCATAAATATTTAAAATGCCTTAACCGGGCATAATGGTATTTTACGTAAATTAGTTTTACTACTAAAATCTACAGCTCATAAACTTACATCAAAACAGCTCTTTGTAGTTCTGTGTTTACCCACGAAGCAAAAAAAGCAAAATGCTAGAAGTCTAGTTAAATGTCTCCACATAACTTTTAAATACTGTTTCTAATCTTTGACTGATGAATTTCACAAGGGAGATACACCCCTGTGGGACTTCGGGCAGATTTTGGAGCATGGCTCAGACTAGGGTGGCCAGCTCTGGACTGGAAAATACCTTGAGGTATTGGGGGTGGAGCCTGAGGAGGAGAGTGTTTGGGGAGGGGAGGGACGTCAATGCCATAGAGTCCAATTGCCAAAGCGGCCATTTTCTCCAGGTGGACTGATCTCTATCGCCTGGAGATTAGTTGTCATAGCGGGAGATCTCCAGTTACTACCTGGAGGTTAGCAACCGTAGCTCAGACAGATAGGGAATCAAAGTACTGAAGGGGCTTTCTGTGTCCCCTTCCTTAAGGAAGTCAAATAAAATCCCATCACTCCTTAATATTCTGCCCTTTTGAATGTGGAACCATCTTGGTTGTGTGTGCCTTTCAAAAAAAGAAAGTCACTCCAGCCAGCAATTTCAATGTCCCCACTCTCCTTGCACTCAGACACCATCACCACCATTTCAAATCACAATGTATGTGTGTTATGTGCCATCAAGTAATTAGAGCTGCCAGATTCCAGGTGGGGCCTGGAGATCTCTTGGCATTTCAACTGATCTCCAGACTACAGACGTCAGTTCCAGTGGAGAAAATGGCTACTTTGAAAGGTGGGCACTCCTATAATTATACCCTGATGAGGTTCGTCCCCAAACCCTGCCCTTCCCAGACTCCCCTTCAAAAAAAAAATGTCCATGAATTTTTCAACCCGTAATTGGCAACTCTAAGTTATGTCCAACCTATGGCGGCCATATGCATGAATGACCTCCAAAACATCCCTGTTCAGATCTTGCAAATGAAAGCTGTGGCTTCCTTTATTAAGTCTACCCATGTCGTGTTAAGCACAAGAGTCTAGGAGCACTTTAAGGACTACCCAAATTTCTGGCAGGGAATGAGCTTTTGAGAGTCACAGCTCACTTCTTCAGATAAAAAGAAGTGAGCTGTGACTCATGAAAGCTCATACCCTGCCAGAAATTTGGGTAGTCTTTAAGGTGCTCCTAGACTCTTGCTCTTTTCTACTGCTACAGACAGACTAACACAACTACCCATCACGATCCCTCTTGTGTTAAATCTTCCTCTTTTCCTACTGCCTTTAACTTTTCTTAGCATTATTGGCTTTTCCAGTGAGTCTTGTCTTCTCATGACATGACCAAAGTACTCTAGCCTCAGTTTAGTTTAGGCGAGTAGGTATTTGAGTGGACAATAAATAGTTAACAATGTGATGGTTGTAAAAAGGGAAAATTCTGTATTTGCAGGATGCCTTGCGCTATACCAATTTCATAGCCATTATTTAAATGTTTGCGAAGTACACCCCTGGCAATAACAACACATGCAATTAAAATTAAAACCCTATTTGTCCAAGGAACATTGCCGTATCCATGATTATTTTATAAAGTCAGAATTTAGAAATAATTCAAAGTCTTGTTATTCACAGAAGATCCTGTGTTTTTTCCCAGGGTCCCTCGCTCCAATTAATGTATCCAAATAAGTAGCTGGCTCTTCAAAGTAGGGCAGCACACCCAGCAGAGGGCAAACTCTTTGAAAACCTGATCATAAGTGTCACAATAGGATACTGTTGGGTGATGAACATGCTGGAAAAAGCTGGCTCTGGTAGGGAACCTAATCATTAGCTGATGCCTGGGGAAAGTCCTTTTATTTAATACATCCAATCATATCTTGTTTCACACAGCACAGTATACAAAACAAACACGGTGGCTTCACAGCTTGTTTCTGATTGCCAACATTTTTTTTCAAAAAATAAAATAAAAGCCCCGTTGGCCTCTTCAAATCGCTGCATAGAATTATGAGAACTTTCCCATTTTTACTGATCTTTTTTGCCCATATTGCCAGCATTTCACCACAACTTTTCCTCCCTGCCAGACAGCTTGTGCAATTAAGGCTGTCCACTTGTATCTTGCAGAGGACTTATTTTGACTTGCAATATTGCCATGCTGTACTATTAAAAGAAAAGCTTGCTGGTTGTTTGTACAGAGCTACAGCTCACCTTCTTGCACCAAGCTGTGGATGAAGACAGGACACAAAGTCTTGCATTCCACTGGCACGGAGGGATGGAGCTGGTTTAACACTCTCCTTCCAGTTTGTTCTCCTTCATGAAACAGAAAATTGGTGGTACCTTAAAGACTAACAACACTTATTCCAGCATGATATTTCTTGAGTTAGAGCGCACTTATTCAGATATATGGTTGCCAAGCAGTCCTTGGCAACTGGCAGAAGGGTGGAGGGCAGCGTCATGGGAGATTTTTTTTAAAAAAATGCAGCTTTGTTTACTTACCAGAAAGCCTTACTGAAAATACCAAAGGGCAGCTCGGAGTCACCAGAGATTTCTAGAGCTGCCCCTGGAAGTGACAAGGATGATTCCTAGAGTTACCCTGGATGCGACAAATGGTAGCTCTAGGAATGGCCAGAAACTCTATTGTATAACCATAGAGTTTCCACCAATTCCTAGATCTACCCTTTGTAACTTCTGGTAAGTACATCTAGTGAGTAAATGAGGCTGCATTTAAAAAAAAAAAACTTCTCCCACTACCCCTCCAAGTGGTGGCGGACAATGAGACTTGGGGGTGAAGGATCCCCTACTGAGAGTTTGGCAGCCCTATTCAGATGCTACTGATATTACTTCCCACATCTTAATAAGGAAAATTATAGAAGAGAAGGGGAGAAAGGCAAGGGTTGGGGCAGAGATAAGCTTGGTGTGAAGCCCAGCACAAATCTTTTGGGTGTGATTCTCTGTGGAAATGACTGGAACTGATTAGGCTCAAAGATGTCAAGAATAAAGAGGTGTCCAAACTAGAAGAGGTGCAAAACAAGAATAAATGATCTTCCTTTATGCCTAACTGCCAGCAGTTGACCTGAGTCTGGTTGACCAATCAAATGTGTTGCTAGCCAGGTGACCTGACCTGGTGGGCTACTGGACATGTGACCACATCACTCTGCAGCTGCTCTTAGGCACAATTAACAGGGTTGCCAGGTCTGGGTGGGGAAATACCTGGAGATTTTGGGGGTGGAGTCTGAGGAGGGTGGGGTTTGGAGAGGGGAGGGACTTCAATGCCATAGAGTCCAATTAGCAAAGCAGCCATTTTCTCCAGGGGAACTGATCTCTATTTCCTGGAGATCAGTTGTATTAGCAGGAGATCTCCAGCCACCACCTGGAGGTTGCCAACCCTATCAATTAAGCAGGCCACTTTCCCCCATTCAGGGTTCCTTGTGCTAATGAGATGGAATACAAAGATGGCTTCTACCATAAAGTTTTTGCCCAAATATCAGAGCATCCCACTGGTGTTGTGTTGCTGGTGTCGTGATGTCAACACGTCACCAGCAACAGAGGCCTAGGTGCTTTTCCAGGAGGTACCTCACAACCCTAAGGGGAAGTGATCTCTTTAGTCTGGAGATCAGTTGTAATTCCAGGAGATCTCTAGGTTCCACCTGGAGGTTGTCATCCCCAAGCAGGGAATGGAATGTAAAAAACAACAACACGTGGTATCCAACCAATATGGGTGTCATGTGTGTGTGTGTGTGTAAAGTGCCATCAAGTCACAGCTGACTTATGGCGACCCCTTTTGGGGGTTTTCATGGCAAGAGACTAACAGAGGTGGTTTGCCAGTGCCCTCCTCTGCACAGCAACCCTGGTATTCCTTGGTGGTCTCCCATCCAAATACTAACCAGGGCCGACCCTTCTTAGCTTCTGAGATCTGACAATCAGGCTAGCCTGGGCCATCCAGGTCAGGGCATGGGTGTGATAGTCACATGTTAAATTCCATATTTTCAATTTGCCTTTGCATGTATATATAGTGTAAAATTCAGATGAGCTTGTTCTTATCTTCTTTCAATGCCATCACAAAACTTGCTGAGCTTTCCAGAAGGTATCCAACAACTCCAACACTTAGAGAAGACTGGGGAAAAGTTAGAATAGCAGTTCAGGAGTAGAACATTTATATTGAGGGTGGCCAAGCTCCCGTTCTTTAACAAAAAGGAGCTGGAAATAATAAGTACCAGCCAGATGCTATTTGTGTCTGAGCACCTTCCTCTCCCAGTGTCCCCATTGCTTCACAGCCATAGCCCGAGGGGAAATCTCACAGATGTTTCCTAATCAGGTCATGCACCACACTCCATTTATCCCCAAAGGACCATTCTTCATTGCCATTAATGCTGGTCTCCGTTCCCTTGTGAACCTGTCTCTTTCCGCACAGAGAAAGGTACTATTAACATTAGAGGCAGAAGTGTGTATTTTGAGGACATATAAAGCCTAACTAGCACAGCCACTTATTAGCTCAGGTAGAATACAATGCTTGGTAGGTTATAATTAGCTAACAAAACAGTTGATGCTAAGGACACCCTCGAGCTGCCAGCACCTTGTGTCCTTTATGTGTCCTTGTTACATTCTGTTTTATTACTGTTAGTACATATATGGCAACCAGTAATTTATCTCATGCATATTTTTCATCCGGCTTTATTTCTCCAACTTCCCCCTTTCCTTTCCCATCAACAGAGCTCTTGCAGTTTCAAATTATCTGTCAAAGTTTTTTTTCCCCAATTAAAAAATAAAAACACATGAATTTATTTACGAGACTTTACATGAAACCACCTACCTCTACACGCACCAGGGTGAAAGATTATTTATGTCAAGAAAAATGCAGGAAGATGTTGTGTACTAAGAACAAACCTTTTCTTTTTTCTTTTTTGCAAATTGCAGAAAAATAATATATTTTAATGCTTTCCAGCTTTCCTTTATGCTTTCATTTTGCCCACATCCTTTTCTCTTAGTATTGCCAATTTAAAAAATATATAAAAATAAATAAATAAAACAAAACTGCTCCTTTAACTTAACTTCAGGCTATATTCTATATTTGGGCACGATGATCAATCGTATAGTTGTATATGAATTATTTGGGAAGATCTTTCTGCATGATATGGATTATCTCGACCTTTTCCATTCTTGCTTCCAAACTGACATTGGTAGTGAAATAGGTCAGTTGGTCAGCAGGGTGGACAAACTTCATTAAGAAGTGGGCAGGGAGAATATATTTTTCCATTGGATCTTCTAGGCCTCTGAGTGGTTTTCAATAATATCAGCTATGGTATCCTTCTTGATTACCTAGACAAGGCAGAACTGGGAGACATCATATCCTTTCAGGGGCCAAAATGTAGAAAGTGGTGGTAGAAGACTCTGCTCTTCACTACGAGCTTTGACCTGAAGGGCCCATTTTGTCTCTTGTGCTTTTCACCATCTACATGAAATCTCTTGAAGAGGTCATTGAGAGGTTTGGGGTGCAGTGTCACCCGAATATGCCTCTCTTTTGCAACTGATCTTCAGGAGGATATGGATTTATTGAGTAAGTTCTTGAAATTTATAATGGGCTGGATGACAATGAAAAGCTGAGGTTTAATCAAGTCCTGTTGGTTGGGTATATAGATGAACAGATGGTCCCGAAAGTGTTGTACAACTAGCATTTTATGGGGGTTGTACTCTTTTTGAGAATGCAAGCATCTAGTTTTGCTAATTGATTGCCAAGCAATGGTCACTTAGGCTGCTATACAAATTGTAAAAAAATCCTGTAGAAATCTGATCTAGCCATTGTTAGCTACACCATGAATACTTCCAGACTACCCTACTGAACATGCTTGATATGGATTTTCTTTTGAAAAGTTTGCAGAAATGTCAAATGGTCCAAAGCATGGCTGAGATCTGTCTGTCTTTCTGTTCATCTAGCTCTATCTACATTATATTGAATCAAACTATTTGTATATTTAGTTCAGTGTTGTTTGTTCTGACTGATAGTAGCTCTCCAGGGT
This sequence comes from Euleptes europaea, assembly GCF_029931775.1. Classification (NCBI taxonomy): domain Eukaryota; kingdom Metazoa; phylum Chordata; class Lepidosauria; order Squamata; family Sphaerodactylidae; genus Euleptes; species Euleptes europaea. The sequence goes on along the minus strand of NC_079316.1, from coordinate 23,710,612 downwards.
GTTGGGCAATGGAAAGCATCTCTCAAAACCTACTGATTCCTTTAGCTAGAAATGCTAGAGACAGATCCCAGATGTTCTACCATTGATCCACAAGTCCAGCCTAAAATTTACCAGGATACTTGTGTTTTTGTTATTAATATTAATATACTACCTTTAGGGGACTCAAGCATGATTAGAAAAATGCACATTAAAATGCACTTTTAAAAACAAACAGAGCATTAAACTTTACATGTACTATCATGTTCATTCCATTTTGCAGCAGTTTGGGAACAAGTAGAGATATTGGATATTGAATCAGAATGGATGAGAATTTCCAAAGCATCCCTACCTAATCTATTTCCCTTAGAGTGCAATCCTGAGAACATTTTCCTGGGAGTAAGTCCCATTGAATAAAATGGAAGCTACTGCTGAACAGACCTGCTTAGAATCTCTCCCTTAAAGTCCTAATTAGACATTACATTTTTCTCTGGGCCCTCCCCAGGTCCATGAACTTGCACGTTATCCACTGGTAACTCAATTTCCAGGTGGGTGGGGCTAATTCAGATGAGGACCATGGCATGGAAGGGGAGGGGATTTCGGCATTCCCTCTGTGCTGTTCTCCTGACCTGAAATGGCTTCAGGGGTTCACTGTTTGCCCATTGGGACTCCACATGTACTGATAGGGTACACAAGTTGGGATAAATAGCAGTCCAGCCATTTTGAATCAGGAAAATAGCAATGGGGAAGGCATAAGTATCCCCTTCCTGAGTGCCATGGTTCAAATCCAAATTGGGCCCATGCACACCTGGGCATTGATTTCCCAGCATGGAGCTCCAGGCTCACATCTGATAGTGGGGACGTGGAGAAAACGTAATTAGGCTCTGAAGCATCAGCATTACAGAAGATGAAGAGGATGTTGCTTTGAGTCTTTTAGCTTACAGGTGCCTACATCTTAAGTGATCAACCCTGATTCCCTAAGTCCTCATAAAACAACAGCATGACATTAAAATATTGATCTAACAAAAAATTACTTGCACATCTTACAATCTCTCCTGGTAATTCAACAGGTTGGCCTATACACGTCAAGGTGTCAGTAAAATCGGTTAGGTCCTCTAAGTGCTATGCATACAGTCACCTTGCACAAACACGAGTGCTTCATTAACAATTGCAGATTCCAATTTACTCTTTGCCCCTCCTAACTATAGAACGTGTGCTTATAGCTTATAAAATATGAAATATGTTATATCTTATTCATGAATCCTGATAGTTGCTCAGTGGCAGCCTTCAAAAGTACCGTCTGCAGATATCCCGATGAACAATTTATGTGACAAGTAATGACATGCTAACATCTTTGAAAGTTAAGTATTTGTGTTAATGTTTTAACAGAGACACTTCCAGTGACAGATTCGGGGAATATTCCTCCCCTCCATGTCATCGATCTTCTGCTAGCCGAAGTTGTAGACACAGGGAGTGTACAATGATGTGCGTGGCAGTCATACTTTTGAAACAATTACAATTACTATCAGAGCATTATTCCCCCCCCCAAAAAAAAAATTCCTCCATGCTTGGCTCCTTCATGATGCAGAGTGTTCATTCACCTTGCAATACATCAAACCTTTCCACTCTGCAGACTACCTTGGATTCCTGGAAGTATCCAAATATCGAAGGGCCTTTACTCTTGCACATTTCAATGCCTTCCCTTCAGCTCTCCTGGAAGGCAGGTATCTCCGTACACCCTTTTATCAACAATTATGCCCATGCAAAACAGAGAAAGTGGAAACAATAGAACATGTTCAGCTGCAATGTCCCTTCTACAATGATATGAGATCACAGTACATTCTCCCCTTATTGCCATCCTTTCCTGGGAGATCAGAAGAAGTTAAAGTTTCTCTTTTCCTAGCAGACTCCTCTCGAGAGATAGCCACTCAAGTAGCCAGATTTTGCCTCCGGTCTTGTGGGATTTGTAAACGGCTGATTGAAAACCTTTCTCCATAAAAGATCTTTCCTCCTCTTCTTCAAATCGTCCCTCTCAGAACCATCAACTTTTTATTATTTTAATCTAACTTTGATTTTCATTCAGAGCTGATATTGTATCAAAATAAAATTTGATTGATTGATGCAGAGTGGAAGCTACTTCCCCATAGGGTGATCCCATGTCACCACAGTGTGTTTGTGAATATCCAAACCTTATGGACAAGGGGAAGGTTACCAACCCCAAGGTGGACCCTGGAATTCTCGAATTACCTCTGATCTCCAGACTAACTAAAGAGATCAGTTCCCTGGAGGAAATGGCAGTTTCAGAGAGCAGACTCATGGCATCCCATCCCCAAAGAGCTCTCTCCCCTCACCAAATTCAACCCTCCCCAGGTACTGCCCTCCAGGAATCTCCAGGGATTTCCAAGGCCAGACTTGTCAACTTCCTGTTGTAAGTGCAATACGGGACATTTGATTTGGCATGTGTGTGAAAGAGCTTTCAACTCCTTCCTCTTTCTAGATTCCAGCTCTCTAGATGCAATGATTTCTGGAAGATGTTGAGATAGGGTTGCCAGGTCCCTCTTCGCAACCAACGGGAGGTTTTCAGGGTGAAGCCTGAGGACAGTGGGGTTTGGGGAGGGGAGGGACTTCAATGCTATAGAGTCCAAGTGCCAAAGCGACCATTTTCTCCAGCTGAACAGATCTCTATCAGCTGGAGGTCAGTTGTAATAGTAGGAGATCTGCAGCTAGTACCTGGAGGTTGGCAACCCTATGTTAAGAGGGGAGACATGATTGCTCTATTTAAGTATTTGAAGGGCTGTCACTTAGAGGAGGGGAGGGAGCTGTTCCTGTTGGCAGCAGAGGATAGGACTCACAGTAATGGGTTTAAATTGTGGGCAGAAAGGTACTGTCTAGATATTAGCGGAAATTCTTTTATAGAAGAGTTGTTCGACAGTGGAATCAGCTTCCTAGGGAGGTGGTGAGATCTCCTTCACTGGCAGTCTTTAAGCAGAGACTGGACAACACGTGTCAGGGATGCTCTAGGCTGATCCTGCATTAAGTAGGACTAGATAGCCTGTATCGCCCCTTCCAACTCTATGGTTCTATGATGCCAGTTATTTTCCTTTCATCTTTGGCAAACTAGTTTTAGCTCAATTTTTTCACATTTACCGACTTCTTTTGCAAAGGAGAGGGGGGGAATCAAAAGTATATTTCCCTATTTATGTCACTGTCAGTCACCTCCAACACATTTATAAGATCCAAAACCACAGTGTGCCGGGGGCGGGGGGGACAGGTACATTACAGAAGTATCTCTCCTAGGCTGGAGATCCAAACTGTTCTCCACAAGAAGGGCTGAAGCGTGCCTTGAACAATGAAGCCCCACATGTGTGATATAGCCACCAGTCTATGTTTTTCAGAATGGGGAAGTCTACTGAGCAGTAATTCCCCCATTCTGCCAATGAATGGAGATGAGGTTTCCTGATTCAGCTGCTGCTGCAGTTGACAGGTGTTGGGAAATTATGGAAGCATCACCTAAAGTCGTATTCCTGGACTAAAGGGACATTGGAATAAAATGCTCCTTAGCATCCCACTAAGAGCCCCCCGCAGAGTGGTAAGCTGCAGTACTGCAGTCAAAAGCTCTGCTCACAACCTGAGTTCGATCCCAATGGAAGTCGGTTTCAGGCAGCCAGCTCAAGGTTGACTCAGCCTTCCATCCTTCCGAGGTCGGTCAAATGAGTACCCAGCTTGCTGGGGGTAAAGAGAAGATGACTGGGGAAGGCACTGGCAAACCACCCCGTAAACAAAGTCAGCCTAGAAAACATCAGGACATGACATCACTCCATGGGTCAGGAATGACCCGGTGCTTAAACAGGGGACCTTTACCTTTTGGCATCCTACAGTTTGGGGAGGGGGTGTTTTTCTATTGCTCTGTGAGATCGTTTTTAATTGCGCAGTGAAATGTGCCTTTGGTTTTAATTGGGGGAGGGGGAACTAAGGTTTCAGGGAACACCTAGAACAAGTATTTCTCCACTGTCTTCCTTTTTATGGAATATCTTTGCCGAGAACCCAGAATTCCAACTACCTCATAGAATAAAGAGAGATAAACAGAATGAACATAATTATTGGAATAAAAATAGTAATTTAGAACCTTTATGTAAAATTTTGGATAAAAAAGAAATATTACATTTTTAGAATATTTACAAATGAAAAAGTATTGGAATAATCTAAAAGAAAATGATATAACCGAAATTAGAGATAAATCAGAGTTTGAGAAACTGATGCTACAAGACAAAACTCCAACTTCAAAAATATATACAATTCTATTGAAAGATAAACTAAACCTAACAATGGGATATCAAGATAAATGGAGTACTTATTTGGATAGAGCATTGAGTGACCAAGAATGGGAAAACATTTTCACAAAGGGATTAGATTTTACAGTCAGTATGCAAATGAGAGAAAATCTAATAAAGATGGTATACATGTGGTATATAACCCCATTTAGACTAAGTAAAATCCATAAATCAGAAAATGATAGCTGTTGGTACTGTGATAGAAAACAAGCAGATTTTATACACATGTGGTGGAAATGTGAGAGGGCTATATCATTTTGGTCTGAAACAGTGAAATGCTTAGCTATTGGAATGGAGATGGCTATCCCATGTAAACCCGAGATATTCCTGTTAAATCTGGTACCTAATCTAACTAAAGACCAACTTTGTATGGGGTTACATATGATAACTGCTGCTAGAACGACCTTTGCCAGGCATTGGAAACAAAAATTGACTCGAGAGATAGAGGAATGGCTGGTTAAAGTTAAAGAAATATATGTTTTAATTAAGCTAACAACATTTCAGAAAAATAGAGATACAATAAGTTTAGATGAGTTATAGTCACAAACTATAAATAAAATAGGGAACTTTATAAATAAGTGCGAGAAAGGGGAATGTGTTGTGCTCAGTCAGGATGGAATGGTGAATATGAAGACAACGAAATAAGCTGTAGCATAGGAATCCTGTTGTTATTTTATTGTGTATATAGATGTATTGTATTTTAAATCATGAAGACTGTCTTTCTTTTCTGCCTTTTTTGGTTGCTGTAATTGTTTATTGTTATTGTTGTTCTCCAATAAAATTTTAATTAAAAAAAAAGAACAAGTATTTCTGAATGGCTCAAACAAGAAAGCCAGCCCCCACATTGAAGGATACCGAACCAATGAGATGTAGTGTTTAGGGGTGTACACGAACAAAATGGTAAAATTCAGATTCGGATATAATGGACTTGAATTTTTTTCAGGAAACCCAGATATCCCTGAACCCTCATATCAGGAATATCCAGGTTCTTGGAAAAAATAGGGTCTATTAGACCCAAAGCCAAATATTACCCCCATCTCCCACTCTCTCCCTCCCCTGACATCTTGAGTCAAGCAACTGTGCTGGCCGCCTCTAAGCCCCATGTGGAGCCTGGAGGTGGTGACAGCCAGTGGCAACTGGTGCAGAGCTGCCTCCAAGATGTAGCCCAGAGGTGGCGGCAGCCGGTGGCGCAGAGCTGCATGACACCACCGAGACCCATGTGCAGTATGGAGATCATTACCAGCACCCTGAATTAAACTCAAAAACATACTGGCAGCCAAGGAAGCTGTTTCAAAATGGGCAACATATATTCCTGGTGGCTAGCACCTGACAGCAGTTGGATTGCTGTATTCCAGACCAGTTGTCATTTCCAGGTTGTCTTCAAGGACAGCCCCGTGTTGCAGTAATCCAAGAAGAATGAATCGATGTGGCCAGATCAGCTAAGTCTGCATAACGAGAAAGTTGGCAGCTGTGTTTGGAACATCTCCAGGCTAAGTTCCTTTCTCTGACCCTCCCCACAAATAAAGAGCACTTCTTGCTCTGATTCCCAGTATCCTTGTGATCTCTTCTTCCAGCTCCTTGTGTAGCAGTACCCAACTGTGTTCTTGTGAGTTCATTACTACTTTCCTCACCCTTATCTATTAGCAGCATGGAGGCAGATGAGGAAACACCCCGTGGGCTCAGTAAAGACAGATGGGGCAGGAGTTGCTTGGATTAGATAGGTATCTTCCATTCAAAGGGTTCTGTCAGGAGAATAAAACAAGCTGTCTGGATAGAAATCTAGAAATACTTTTTGGTGAAATTCAGTGTGTACACACACACACACACACACTAAATTTAATTAATTAAATTTAATTAAAGTATTTCATTGAGCTCTTTTATTGAATAATAGACACCATCCCCAACAGGGATATGAACATATTGGGGGGGCCATTCAATCCTTTCTGCATTTAGCACTCCCTTTAGACCATGAGGTTGATTCGTACTTCTGTGACCCATTTACTCCTTATGGTGAGATTGGCAAAGCAATGCCATTTACCTCCCTGCCAGTTGTGCTCTGGGTTTCCTGCTTACAGTCACTTGGCCACGAGGAGATGACCAATTATTTTGCACATAAGCCCCTTAACTATCATCAAACAGTGGCCGATCATTACAGCTGCTACGAGCAGAGTTTTGATTGAAACCTGCAGCCCAGAGTTTTCGAAGCTCCGTATGCCACCATCTAATCCTGGAGATCATCTGCTACCTCGCAAGATACAACAGTGAGTTCCATCTTGGCAAAGCAATCGCTTGGGCTGCTTGACTCATAATCCCCTTGATCCCATGAATTGATGGGCTCAGTCTCAATGAATGACTTGCACTGGAGCGGTTGGGATTCCAAGCATGGATCATTCCAAGTGGTGACAGTGAGCTTCATGCAGTTCGTGTCTCCAGCCCTTGTCAGAGACTGCTGCTTGTTCAGGCATAATATTGACAGGGAATCACTATATCACCCTTACGTAGGCCTGAGTGCCTCGAAATTCTGTGATGTGTTTTCAGCTACAAGGAATCAACATTTGCCAGAGTACAGCAGCATAGCGCGGAGCTTTATATAACTACTACCATTAGGGTACCACTTTTCTCCCTCTTAGGGTAGACAATAGAAAGTAGTTTAAATACTCCGTTGACCTGTAAAATCTTCTCCACATCTTCCTTCAACTGCTCGCTAGTAGGAGTACAATGCCTATTTTCACATGAAAAAAAAGATCACATCTGCAGAATGCACCTCCTGTGGATGCTTTAAGAACAGTTTGGCTCATGCATAGACCAGTTTAATAGAGTGATGTCTTAAGTTTTCCTTGCCCTCAGCTGAGATGCAGAAGTTGGTTAGATGGATTGGCAACATCTAAGTATATAGACAAAGGATTCTGGAATGTGTCACACATGAAGCTGCCTTTTACTGAATCAGACTATCGGTCCATCAAGATCAGTATTGTCTACTCAGACTGGCAGCAGCTCTCCCAGAGTCTTAGGTGGAGGTCTTTCACATCACCTGGTTTTTTAAACTGGAGATGCTGGGGATTGAACCTGGGACCTTCTGCATGCAAAGCAGAGGCTGTGCTACTGAGCCACAGCCCCTCAAACACCATTCTTAGAAGATGAATTTTGGCAAGAGATGACTCATGAGAAACTGCTGGGAAAGAGAAACCCCATTTCCTGCTTTAGTTTCCCCTGTTGTCCTTGCCTTCCCCACTCCTTGCTCACCATCATCTTCCCTCTTCCAATATCCCCCTTTCTATGATTGCTGTTCCATTTGTCCTCTCCATTGTGTCTTTCTCCATATCCTAGGTGCCAACTATGAGGCCCTGTGCTGAAACCATAATGGTAGCCAACTTCAGCCATGGTTTTTGACTTATGTACATGAGCAGATGTTGGAAGAGGTTGCAATTTTATGTTTTTCAGCAAACCCAGAGGTTTTCTTGGATGTTCCCTTAGCAGTCACCCAGAATTGTCTCCATCCTTTTGATTTCTCAGTGCCTTAAATCTCCCCTTTCTCCAATCCCAAGGCTTGGTCAGATAAAACCTTTCACTTGGGCAAATATCAGCTTCTGTTCTCTGCCATTATATTTCCTATTGTCCCTAGGATTATTTGATACAATTCACAACATATTTTTCCTGAGAGATGGGGACCCCCCACCACTTCAGGAAGAGTATTTTGGGAAGGCAGTTTGGACTGCAATGGGAGGGGGAGATGAGAAAATAAAGTATGATGGGTGGAGATCCTTCTACCCATGGAAGAAACCTCAGTAGATCCAAGCCTTGGTGCTTTTAACACACTCTTTTATCCAAACATAGAATCATACACACGCTTCCATTCTTCTTTCAAGTGTGTGGGTACAAAATAGAGATTATGACAGAAGATCAATGTCTTGATCAGTGGCTGTCATTCGGCAGGTGTGCCAAAATACTTTCTTGGTTAGTACTCCATAACATTTTGGACGCCTGCCCGTAGAGAAGTCAACGTGATGTTTGGAGATCCTGTCATTCATACCAACATTTAGCGCAACTGCCAGACCACTGCTGACATGTAGCCCTTCCTAGAGTTCACCAACAGTGTTGCATTAAATGTAGCACTCTGTTTGGTGCCCTCTCATTTCAAACTCTGATTTTTACACTGCCTGTTCATATCTCTGTCAACACACCCTATTATTTAATATAATTATTGTATACTACTTCTCTCTGTTCTCTGCCCCATGGTGAGGCTGTGTTAGTATTACATATCCCTAAACATACCAGATACGAGGACAGACTGGCAAATGCTCAGGTGCACCTTTCTACCTTGGATCCTCTTGGGACTCCAGCCTAATTCAGGGGGGTTGGAGTGAGCATAGGCAGCCCTTCCTCCAAGTCTAATTAATCTGCATCCCAATTCCCACCAGGAGGAAAAGGTGCAGCTGTGGGAGCAGGCTTCCCCAGCCCCACCCTGAAGGCATAATGCCATGCCTCCTGCCACTTGGTTTTACAGCATTGACCATGGCTGTCCTAGGGGCAAAAGCAAACAAGTTTGGGCCAAATGCTAGACCGTTGCCCCTGTGCAATGCTGTCACTTTCCAGTTGCTCCAGAAGTGATGTTGCTACATTGCTGTGATCCCAGCTTGCTCCTTCTGCTAGCCCATCTAGCAGCAGTAGGGGAAGAGAGCTGCCACCAGAAGGTCGTCCTCCAATCTTGGAGACCTGGCAGTCCTACAATGGGTCAAGCAACAAAGTTGTCACAACCATCATAGGGACATAGACTCAAAGTCCCCTTGGACATGGGGAATAAGCCACAAGGTTCTTTGAATCTCATGCAACAAGAGGTAACTCCTTGTGTAAAAGGTCTTCCAAATCCCAAACAGAAATTCAGAGTTTTAAACCTTCAGCAATTTTATTACTCTTTATCTGCCATGTTTTTGCCCTGACCCACAAATTTGCAAACACAGTTGTACCAAGAAAGAGCGAGAGTCCAGTTTTTGCAGGACAAGGGTTCTGAACAAGGCCACCTTTGATGTTAGAACCTCATATACATCTCATACAGAAATAAAAAGGTAAAGGTCCCCTGTGCAAGCACCGGGTCATTCCTGACCCATGGAGTGACATCATATCCCGATGTTTACTAGGCAGACTTTGTTTACGGGGTGGTTTGCCAGTGCCTTCCCCAGTCATCTTCCCTTTACCCCCAGCAAGCTGGGTACTCATTTGACCGACCTCGGAAGGATGGAAGGCTGAGTCAACCTTGAGCTGGCTACCTGAAATCAACTTCCATCAGGATCAAACTCAGGTCGTGAGCAGAGCTTGGACTGCAGAACTGCAGCTTACCACACTGCGCCACAGGGCTCCTCCATACAGAAATGAGGTAACATAAAATAGCATAGGTGGACTGGGCTAGTGAATTTGAGTGTACTATTCTACTTTCAGAAGTTAGAAGCTTGAAATGTCTTCCCCCTCTCCCTTCTAACTACAGTTTACTGGGCAGACTATGTTTATGGGTTGGTTTGCCATTGCCTTCCCCAGTCGTCTACACTTTACCCCCGACAAGCTGGGTGTTCATTTTACTGAACTTGGAAGGATGGAAGGCTGAGTCAACCTTGAGCCTGCTACCTGAAACCAACTTCCATCAGGATCCAACTCGTGAGCAGAGCTTTGGCTGCAGCACTGCAGTTTACCACTCTGCTCCACGAGACTCATATAGACAAATGTAGTGTTATATTATTATAGGGAAGTCAAAGGACCTGTTATTACACAGGGATACATAGCTGCTGTTCCTGTGTTGCTAATTCCCTCCCAGAAATATTTGAACCTGGCAAATTGCACGGGAGAGGTAAACAATACAGCAACTTCTTGTGCCACATGTTTGTTTTTTTTAAAAATGTGTTCTGACTCCAGATCCGTAGTTGTTCACTTCCCTTCAAGAATTGTTTTGGAGATTTGTTGTGCATTATTAAACAGCTGCTATATTTCAATCTGTTAGATTTCAGGGGCAGGGGTAGTAATGTCACTTGTAAATGTCTGATATGTCATTTTTCAAGACACTTGCCTGGAATTTTTAAGCTCCTCTTCCTTTGCATACCAATAGGCCCAATTTTAGGCAAAAAATAAGTGGAGACCCCAAATGATTGGTTGGGGGAGGGAGCAGAGGGATGCAGATTATCACATATACGGCAGCGTGGCATAGTGATTAAGAGTGGCAGACTGTAATCTGGAGAACCGGGCTTGATTCCCCACTCCTCCACATGAGCGGCAGACTCTAACCTGGTGAACCGGGTTGGTTTCTTCACTCCTTCACATGAAGCCTGCTGGGTGACCTTGGGCTAGTCACAGTTCTCTCCAAACTCTCTCAGCCTCACCTACCTCACAAGGTACCTGTTGGGAAGGGGGGGAAAGGGAAGGCAATTGTAAGCCGCTTTGAGACTCCTTGCGGTAGAGAAAAGCAGGGTATAAAAACCAACTCTTCTTCTTCACATGCTTCAACACCCATGCTTATGTTACACATAACTATGTTCACAAAGACACATATCTTCTCCCTCCAATCAATATTAGGGGAATACAGTCAGATATTACTGACCCCAACAGTAACTTAACTTACTTGGCATCAGATTGGGTAAGCTATATTCAAGGCAGTCAAAGGCTTCCTGGAGCAATTCCTGGATTTCTTAACATTGTAAATTAATGGAGCCTGCTCAGGGTTTTTTTAATTATTATTATTATTTTTGCAATCCCTGGGAAACACCATTTCTCCCAGCTAATCTTAGGCCTGTAGCCTTTCAGGCAAGTTGGCCAATCAGTCTTTCTTGGAGGGAAGGGCCATCCATTGCATTGGACAGCTGGGCCATTTATACACTAGACCTCTCTAGTTGTCTTGAAAGGCAGCCCTAAGTACTGCTGTCATGTGACAAATACAAGCAAAGAGCAGCTTTGCGTGGGACAGTTCACACTGAAAAAAGGGTGCAACAGGAATGAATTACCCCTATCTTCCCCTACAATCAAATATGCTTGCCAGGTCCCTCTTTGCCACTGGTGGGAGGTTTTTGGGGCAGAGCCTGAGGAGGGTGGGGTTTGGGGAGGGAGGGACTTCAATGCCATAGAGTTCAATTGTCAAAGTGGCCATTTTCCCCAGGTGAACTGATCTCTATTGGCTGGAGATCAGTTGAAATAGCAGGAGATCTCCTGCTACCACCTGGAAGTTGGCAACCCTGAATCCAAATCAGGTCCCTGGTAGCTGCTATTACTGTGTAATGAGCCACTAGAGATGTTACTTTTCTTCTTCATATACTCAGCATCAGTTTCACTAAAGTCTAAGGACCAATATAGATATAACAAAGCTAATAGGTCCCTGTTACTCAGCAAAAAGTAAACTCTCTCTCTCTGTGTACAGCTTTAATTTGGACTGGAGCCATGTGGAAAGGAGAAATGGGATTTACCCGTTCAACACCTGCTCCCTTTTAATCATTGCAACTGGGCTCACCGTGTTTTTAGTAGCGGGTGCTTAAAGGGCATATATTTTCCCCTTCAACAACTGGGCAGGGAGCTCCATTTTGATGAGCAAAACCAAGTAGGGGTGAAGGATCAATCCCCCTCTCCCACCAGCATACCCCTGATCTGAATCGCAGCTGGAGTCATGTAGAATTTACCTTTGACAGCTGGGCAGAGATCTGTGAGCTTCAGCGTGTCTGTTTTGGCTCTCGCTACAGAGTGCCAGCAGTATACTGAGCGATTCTTATGCATCTAATTAATATGCTCTACTTCAGGGTTTATGCTGACAGTGACATATCCGTCTGTTGGTTCTCTGGGATTAAAGATGCGTGCTGTTCAGGAGCCGCAGAGTCGTCCAGATGGAAACCATCTTCCACCGTCAAATATGTGAGTCAAGGATAGCTGAGCTGCAAAGCTATTTCCACAGAGCCAAGAGGCACTCCAAATGAAGATGCCATGTCCTCATGCCCAGAGGCTTTCTCCGGGGCTCCAGTTGAAAAATGGTGTCATTGTCCTTTCTAACCATACCATCCGCATAATAATGACAATGTGATTAGTGGAGGACACTAGAAAAGGAGGCCAGTGATTACCACAGAATTCCTCAATTTCAGGTCTGGAAAAGGGCACATTTTATTTCTTGGGTCTTCAGCGGGGAAATATCCTAAATAAATGGGAATTTCAGCCTGTGGATTTACATATACTGTTTCAATGTTCAAAACGCTTTCATGTTTTCAAGTTCACCGCCTTGGGGACCCTGTTTGGGTGGAAAGGCTGCATAAAAATGTTTTAAATAAAACAAATAAATAAAGAATTCCAGATTGCTCGAAATATGAATTATTTAACCTTATTGTGTGACAATAACCAGAACAAAGATAGCCATGCTACAGCATCAAAAACAAATATCAGGACATATTAATGGGTGATACAGCATATAGAATGTAACAAAAATATTAGTTGCTACAGCTCTTTAAATTGTATAAAACATTCACCATTTTATACAGTTTTATATTGTAAAGCATCAGAGAGGAATTCCAGAGGCTGTCCTTAGCATTATTCTTTATTTATATTTATTCCACCCTTCTTTCACAGAGGTTACAATATGGATCATAGTGTTCCTCTTCAAACAGACCTACTAGATCATGGGTGTCGAACTCAATTGTTACGAGGGCTATATATGACATAAATGCAACTTGGTCAGGCGGGGCCATGTCTCACTACCCCAAATCAAGAGTGGGGGGTGGCTACATTGGCTGGTTCTTGGCCAGATAAGAGCTCTCAAGGGGCAGGATCCAGCCCATGGGCCATATATTTGACACCTCTGTGCTAGATAGTTTGACTGAGAATGGTGTAACTCCCCATTAGGATTTTTCTGTCTCTTAGCTTCATGGCTGAAGAGGGATGTAAGCAACTTTGGGTCCCTGGTGGGGAGAAAGGTGAGGTATAATTGATCCTTTGAACTGGATATGCCAAAGACTGAACATGGGATTTTCGGCAATCAAAGCCAGTGTTCTTCTATCACTGAGCCACAGACTCAACCACAAGGGAGGAGATGAAAGGACAACAGCCAGGATAGTCCTTCCAAGTCCAATTTTGAGCCGAGAATTTGAAAAAAAAAGGCTGAAATGGGAATAAATAAATAATTTTTTTTCTGATTTATTAGAAATATCTCAGTTTCTCCTCACCAAGCTATGATGAAAGACACAGGAAATACTATTTTGATTATACATAGAGGAATGATATAATCACTCATTTTGCTAATCTAGACTTTGGATATAACAATTAGCTTTTACTGAGCTGGGCTTTTCTTTCTAGATGTCAGAGGCTAGCTAGCAGACCCAAACAGGACTGATGGATCACAACGCCAATTGTTTTGCATGTGTCACGCAGAGATTTGTATTTATGCTGCCTCGATTTGCCAAGTTCATTTCACATCAAATTATTCCGCAGAGAGAGTGGCCAATTTGAAAAACAGCTTGAATGTCATTTAGATGTACTTGATGCAGCTTTTTACATGATAAACAGATAGAGTGATCTATTGCTTGTGAATTGGCCAGTTAATGCTTGATCTAACGTCAGACTTCAAAAAGACAAAACTTCTGACATGGTAGATTTGCTATACGAATAGACAATCTCAGTGTTTAATAGGAATTATTTATTTCCTTAGCAATTCAGGGTTGTTGTTGCTAGGTTTTTTTTAAAGGGGAGCTCTGTGTTTGAAATACAATTTACATCTTGCCTCAGGATAATCTTGTGTACCTAATTTAATCCTACCACTAGTGTACTCAGAGCCAGCATCATGTAGTGAAGAATTTAGGAATTATATATGCTGCTTCTACATAAATAAATGTAACCAAAACTTGGATATTGAATACTATTTATGACATACATAAAGTGGCTTTTAGGGCTGTTGAAAAAAAATTCGGTAAAATTCGGATTTGGCAAAATTTGGCCTGTTTTGATTTGAGAAATGCCGAAGTCCGAACTCCTCCAATTCGGATCTGTGCAATTCAGCGCTAAGTTTGGAGTTCGGGGTGAAATTGGGCCGAATAAAGCCATTAAAAACACATTCGAGCCTTTCCGCGGCTCCAGGGGGGCATTTGTGGAGGTAGAGGTCCCAAAATTTCAGTGTAGCTTCAGGGGACCCTTCTTGCAAGAGCCCCCAAGTTTTGTGAAGATTAAGTCAGGGTGTCCCAAGATATGGGGCCCAGAAGGGGTCCCCCCATGTTCAGCCCATTGGAATGAATAGAAATAAATAGACCGTTTGGACTCAGAGTTTGCAAAACCATGCAAAGCAACATGTGATGCGACCTTGAGAGTTTGCAAACCATGGAAAGGGACAGAGGTGCACTAGCTATGCATAAGGAGCAGGTGGAGGTGGAATTTCCCCTTTTGCATCGGACTCGGGAGTCGGGAGTCTCGGGACCTGGCAAATGCATTGTTTAAGTCACAATTCGAAAACCAGTTTTGAGCGAGCATCAAAATAGACCTAACCGATCTTATGAATGAGGGAAAACCTGAGGACACACAACTGAAGCCCCCCCCCCAAAAAAAAACAGGGAGAGAGAGAGACGCGAGCGGGAACACACACACACAGGCAGAATTGGCGGAAAAAAACCCTCTCAAACCAGTACAGCTCGGCCCCAAATGGGAAAAAAAACCAAGGAGGAGATGCGGTCCGGGTGCCGAGTGGAGAGAGACTCGCTAGCCACCGCACAGACTTAAAAAAGCAGAACACACACTCCAGCAGAGGCGAGCGGGCACACCCTCCTCAGCAGAACAGGCGAAAGCCCCCTTTGGCTTCCCCCCACCCACAGAAACTGCTCCCCCCCACACACAGAGACTCTGCTTCCCCCCCCACACACACACACATAGGAGAAAAGGTATAGAGAAAAAAAAACAAAAATCAAACTGTGTGAATGTCTTCCAGTAGAAGCATGGAAGTAAATCTTTAGGCACACCCCCTTGGCAGAACAGGCGAAAGCCCCCTTTGGCTTCCCCCCACCCACAGAAACTGCTCCCCCCACAGACAGACTCTGCTTCCCCCCCACACACACACACACATGGGAAAAAATTATAGAGTAAAGCCCCCAAATGGGTCTTACTGTGGATGTCTTCTGACTCTTCTGTTCCATCAGGAGCAGAGACTGGGAGTCAGGAGGATACAATTCCATTTATGCACAGGAGGTTTTGCCTTGGATTTGCCGCTCTCTAGATGCACAGGATCACAGTGGGTGGATGGGGGGGACCACATAACTCGGGACCCCCTGCCCCAATCGTCACCAAACTTGGGGGTTCTTGCAAGAAGGGTCCCCTGAAGGTACACTGAAATTTTGGGACCTCTACCTTCACAAATGTCCCCCCCCCCCGGAGCCATGGAAAGCCGCGAATGTGCACACGCACCCCCCACACAGGGATCTCTCTCTCACACAAACAGACACTTTCTCTTTCTCTCCCTGGGCCGCGCAACAGCTGAGCTCACACACTCAACTGCTACTGATTGGCCAGAAGAAGACCCAGCTTGGCCACCAATTGGCCAATTGGCAGGAGAATTCTTACTAACTTAATAAGAATGCTTACTAACTGATGGTTATGCTGCTGATTCGGAGCCCCCAAATTTGCCGAATTTATTCAGCAATCGCCCCGAACTTGCTGAATTCGGCTTGTTGTTTTCCCGCCTTTTTTTGAATTTGGTTCCATCCGAACTGAAAACCGCCGAATCGGGGGAAATTCGGTGGTTTTTTGGTTCGGGACGAACCGAATCGACAGCCCTAGTGGCTTTGCCAACAGCCAGTGTGATGTGGTGATCAGGGTGTCAGCCTGGGTTCTTTGGAAATGGAGCTTTTGATTTATACCCCTGATTCTACTTTGCAAAGGCAAACCACCTCTGCTCATCTCTTGCCTTGAAAACTCCACAGGCCACTTGGCTTAGATCCTTCAGTGGCAGCAACAAACAGTGCCAGATAGATTACTAGCTTCCTACTCCTGCAATGGCATGGATTGGAGTTGTGGGAGGAGCCAATGGGTGAATAACAATATAATTCAGTGCCTTCAAGTCGCAACCAACTTGTGGCGACCCATTCATGGGGTTGTCATGGCAAGAGATGAGCAGAAGTGGTTTGCCACTGCCTTCCCTTGCACAGCAACCCCAGTCTCCTTGGTAATCATAGATGACCCTGCTTAACTTCCAGGCTCTGACAAGTTCAGACTAGCCTGGGCTATTTAGGCTGCTATTTGATGATTATTTACTTCTTTCCATTTTTAATTCAGACCTGGGATTAAAAATCACACAATAAAATTGAACACAGGAAGCTGCCTTATACTGAATCAGACCCTTGGTCCATCAAAGTCAGTATTGTCTACTCAGACTGGCAGCAGCTCTCCAGGGTCTCCGGTAGAGGTCTTTCACATCACCTACTTGCCTGGTTCCTTTAACTGGAGATGCTGGGGATTGAACCTGGGGCCTTCTGCATGCCAAGCAGATGCTCTACCGCTGAGCCGCAGCCCCTCCCCTAATTAATTAAAAAAATACAAATCAAATAAACAGGGATGGGCTGGGAAGTAAAAAAAAAAAAAAAAGGCCCAGAAGCAAGCTAAGCAGTGTTGCACTGTTGCAAGCAAGCACTGCAGCGGCCACTCAGCTAAGACCCAGCCAGTGACACAAACAATGTATGTCAGTTCACCCAGTGGTAGCAGCTTGAATAGCCCAGACAAGTCTGAGCTCGTGCTTGGAAGCAAAGCAGGGTCAGCCCTGGTTAGTACTTGGATGGGAGAACACCAAGAAAGACCAGGATTGCTATGCCGAGGGAGGCAATAGCAGACTACCTTTGCACATCTCTTGACTTGACAGCTCCATGAGGGGTAGGGTTGCCAACCTCCAGCTATTACAACTGACCTCCAGCCAATAGAGATCAGTTCACCTGGAGAAAATGGCTGCTTGGGCAATTGGACTCTATGGTATTGAAGTCCCTCCCCAAACTCCGCCTCCTCAGCCTCTGCCCCCAAAACCTCCTGCCAGTGGTGAAGAGGACCCGGCAACCCTAATGAGGGGTTGTCATAAGTCACTTGCGACTCTACAGGACTGAATTATATTATTATTCACCTGTTGGCTCCTCCCAAACCTTCAAGCAATGCCATATCCGGAAGAGGAAGCTGGTGATCTGTCACTGCTCACTGTTGCCACTGAAGGGTCCAAGCCAGATGGTTCCTGGGGTACTGGGGCTCTGCTCGTTCTTGGCCACCAGGGGCTCTCCAGGGCAGTGGCCCACCTGTAAGTTAAGTGGCCCGTCTGCCCTTAGAAATAAATACCCATATAAACCAAATATATTTTGGAGGTGCTGACTGAGTAGGCAGGTGGTCTTACTGCCATGTTTTTCAGGTATCTCTCAAGTATTTTGAAGTCTGGCGAGTGTGAAGTCGAATTGGATCTTGGCCAGACCTGGCATCAAGCTGTTCCTTCCCTCCTCACCAGCCAGGGCTGGGATTAGATATAACAGAAAATCCTCACATGGTTGAAGTCAATGACAAAAAATACCCTCCTTCTGGCTCCCCCCCCCCCCTTTTCTTCTTTGAAGAGAACTGCCTAAGCAAGGACAAGGGAGGGATTGGCTGCAGTCTTATGGAAAGCTTTGCTGGAAATGCCCTAGGACCTTGTGATATTGACGGCAACTCAAATGATGTTTGCGGTGGTTACATGAAAAGTTTGTCTTAACTGCAAATGCTCCAAGAACCTGGGATATTGATTGCTGAACAACTGGTTTGTTGTAGCACTTTAAGAGAGAAGTTACCTTCCCGCCAATGTTTTCAAGACCCTCTGGTATTCAACTGCCATTCAAACGGAATTTATTACTGAAACTTTATGAACTTCTTTATAGCGCTCCCTCTCTTAAATGATATGGCACCCCTCTGTTTAGCACTCATTTCTACAGCAGGCGCTTCAGTGGCAAAGACAGCGGTTGAAAGCATGGAAGAGGGATGATTTAGGCACTTGTCAGGAATGCTTTAGGGCAGGGGTGGGGAAAGTCAGGCCCGGGGGCCGTATAAGGCCCGTGAAATCATTTGGTCTGGCCATTCATAGGTCCTGGCAGATCTCTAGCTCAGAAGGATGCTGCCCTGCCTGAATCTTTTGGGCCCAGCTGGGGACAGCAGAGCTCAAAAGTGAGTAGCTCTATGTGGCAGAAACTCGGAGCCGTCTCTAGTCGTGGAGTTGGCTAAATGATTGACCAAATATAGCAGGCTAAAAGTTGATAATTTTGTGTGGCCCGCGAATTATGTTATAAATATCCAAATGGCCCTTGGCAGAAAAAAGGTTCCCCACCCCTGCTTTAGGGTGATCCTGCATTGAGCAGGAGGATGTACTATGTCATCATCATCATCATCACCATCATCATCGTCATCGTTATTAATAATTTATTTAGATTTTTAACCTGCCCTGAATCCCCGGCCAAGGCTGAGCTCAGGGTGACTAACAGCAATACTCGATATGTAAAATTGATAAAACAATATGGAATACTATCTAAATAAAACAATCAATATTTGGCATTAAAATTCCTCCAACACACTAATTAATAAGTAGATGGCACACAGTAACCCACTGTGGGCCTGCAAGCAGTCCCCCCACCTTTAGTTAGAATATATCAGTTGGTATCAGTGGGGTAGGGAGGCCAGTATTGATAGAAAACCATAGCTGCCCTAAGCTATAGGCCTGGCGGAACAACTGTGTTTTGCAGGCCCTGCGGAATTCTTTAAGGTCCCGCAAGGCCCTGATCTCACTAGAAAGAGTGTTCCACCAGGCCAGGGACAGCTGGATATGTTTAGGGCTAGGGACCACCAGGAGGTTTTCATTTGTAGAGCGTAACACTCTCTGGGGGACATACCAGGAGAGGCGGTCCCATAAATACAAAGGTCCCAGACTGTGTAAAGCTTTAAATATGGTCTGTATGGCCCCTTCCAACTCTATGATTCTATTATAAGAGCTGACATATGATCTATTTATTTGTTTATTTATTTGACTTCTAGTTTGCCCTCAATCCCCAGCAAGCTGGGCTCAGGGCGGGTAACAACGAATAATACAATAAAACCATATACATCTAAACTTAAACTATTAAAACTATAATACACATTAATAACATTAATAATGAAACCAGAGGTTTTGCGGACTTTTAAAACAAACTTTAAAAACTGAGCCACCGTCTCCAATATTTGGGGCAAATGATTGTTCAGTAAATAGGAAATGTTAAGAGAGTCTGAGACATTCAGTCTACTTACCATCGGGGTGCTTAGTAGTTCATTATGAGATTCTGTATAAAAACTGCAATAAAATAAAACATGAACAACTGTTTCAATACAATTGTTGTCACAAGGGTAAAGGCTGTCAGTCAGAGGGATTTTCCGAAATCTACCTTTGAGTAGCGCAGATGGCCATAAGCCCACTATCTCAGCACACAAGTCCTGATCCAAATTGGCTCTGTCTGCACCTAAGAATCTAAGGGAACTCCCTGTACATGTCTGCCTGACAGGACATGGCATGAACCCATATACAATATTAGTGTGGTAAGGCCCTGAGAGTCCAGATGTCTTGAACACATGAAGCTGCCTTATACTGAATCAAATCCTTGGTCCATCAAAGTCAGTATTGTCTACTCAGACTGGCAGCAGCTCTTCAGGGTCTTCAGTAGAGGTCTTTCACATCACCTACTTGCCTGGTTCCTTTAACTGGAGATGCTGGGGATTGAACCTGGGACCTTCTGCATGCCAAGCAGATGCTCTACCTCTGAGCCACAGCCCCTTCTCTTATCATGTTGCAGCCTCTGGTGCAGGATGGAATAATCACATTTCCCCAGCCCATGAAGGTGCTGTATTTTGTACCTGGAAATGTGAATATTTCTCCCTGATTGCATGACCTTTTTACTTTGTAACTGTCTTGTAAAATATAGTTGAACAAGTTTTACAAGCACATACTGTGCGTTGTCTGGGATGTTATTAGTGATGGTAACAAATTTCCCACCACTACCAGACACTCATGCCAGATATAATTTTATTTTTAAGTGTTTTGATATCCTCAGGGTCATCATCATAATACTAAGGTTGCTACTTGTAATTTTCACAAGAGCCAACAGTAGCTCCACAGGGCAGTCTGAGGTTGGGAAAACGGCATGGGATGGGAGGGTGAAGCTGCTTCTCCCCATGTTGCACACAGACACAAGTCAAAAAGTGCTGGCATGCATCTGGAAGGAACAAAAGTTGCCTTGAGCAGGTCTTTGATGAGATGACACAGAAATTTCCTAAATAAACACTTCCAAAAGCACCATATTTACTTGAAAGAAAGGCAACCTTGAATGTAAGACAATTAGGGTTGCCAGGTCCCTCTTTGCCACCAGTGGGAGGTTTTGGGGGCAGAGCCTGGGGGGGCAGGGTCTGGGGAGGGGAGGGACTTCAATGCCATAGAGTCCAGTTGCCAAAGCGGCCATTTTCTCTAGGTGAATGGACCTCTGTTGGTTGGAGATCAGTTGTAATTAGGGTTGCCAGGTCCCTCTTTGCCACTGGCGGGAGGTTTTTGGGGCGGAGCCTGAGGAGGGTGGTGTTTGCAGAGGGGAGGGACTTCAATGCCAAAGAGTCCAATGGCCAAAGGGGCCATTTTCTCCAGGTGAACTGATCTCTATCGGCTGGTGATCAGTTGTAATAGCAGGAGATCTCCAGCTACTACCTGCAGGACAGCCCTACAGAGAAAGACGACCTATTTGAAATTTGAAATATGAATAAGATTTCCTTCGTTTTTAGGAAGGACTGATGAAGAATTCAGTTGCAAAGAATTTGAAACGGCCGTATCCTCCATGAAGTTATTCCTCCCTGAATATTTAATACCTGTTATTATTGCTCACTTACCTGCATGAGACGAATACAGAAGAAATATGTAAAGACTTTGAGAGACATTGCACTTTTGAATTGAATTGTTCCTGGTTACTACCATCCTTGAGATGGTTTTGTATGTTTGTGCATAGTAATATTGTTTGTGTGGTTCATATTGTGTATTTATGAGTGCGTATTATATTAGACACAGTAGCATATAAACATTCTTTGCACCTATATGTGTTTTTCGCTCCTGTACTGATTTCCTTAACTACCTGGAGGTGGCCAATCCTAGTTGTAATAGCAGATCTCCAGCTAGTACCTGGAGGTTGGCAACCCTAAAGACAATCCCCTTGAGCAGTATAGGTTGAGTATTCCTTATCCGGACATCTGATAGTCGGACTGACCCAAAAACTAGACTTTTTGAGCTGGCATGCAGGCATTACTCACAGCCCCTCAGCAGCGTGATGGTTCAATGTATACAAAATTCTTTAAAATATTGTTTAAAGTTACATTCAGGCTATGTGTATAAAGTGTATATAAAACAAAGTGTATATAAAACATAAATGAATTTCGTGTTTAGACTTGGGTCCCCTCCCCAAGATATCTCATTATGTATATGCAAATATTCTAAAAGACAGAAAGTCCCAAAATATGGACCACTTCTGGTCCCAATCAGTCCGAATAAGGGATACTCAACAGGTACTTTGTTGACCCAGAAATTTCCTTATTAAACAATCCCAGATATACCATATTTACTTGAAAGAAAGGTAACCCTGAACATAAGACAATTCTCTTAAAAATGTTACATACATTACAAAAAATATTATTGGTCATAACTGTAACTTGGATGCAAGATGATCTCCTCCTCCTCCTCCTCCTCTTCTTCTTCTTCTTTTTCTTCTTCTTCTTCTTCTTGTAACGGCACACCTATTGAAAAAGCTAGTCTTGCATTTGAGTAAATACTACAAGAAGGCAAGTGATATGTATATACTATAGGACACTAGGGAATATGGAAAAGCAACCATTTGATGTGTATGGTGAGTAATGCTGAAAGAAGCTTGCAACGAGAATAGATTAAATGCTAGGCACTTGTTGCAGCCAATACATAAGATGACCCATGGTCTCAATTCATCAAAAGGTGTCACCAGAGAGGACTTTTAACAAATTGATTGCTGACGCACAGTAGAACTATGGTCCCCCACGCAGCAGAGCTACTGCTTTATGAACAAGAGAATTACAGCTTTCGGGAATTGACACAGCCAACCAGGAGTCTGAATTATTACTCACTTGGATTCGGATACTTTTCAGCAGTTTTATTGTTATTGCTGAGAGAAAAGTGATTCTTTCTCCACTGACCTGCTTTAATTTTTGACAGCTAGTTTGATTTGGTTGTGGCTTTGGTTATATATTGCACTGTTCCCATCTTTTGACCATTTCTCTCATATCTCTTGACTATTGTGTCTTTTCCCAGGCCTTTTGGGCATGTTAGAAAGAATTATCATTCTTAAGCTACATAACCGAGGTTTCTTGTCATATATATTTTATGCTACCTTTTGTACACTTGTCCCTTCATTCTGATTCCTTCTAGGGAACTAGTTCAAGAGGAGATCATGGATCAACAAGGTTTTAGACTGGAGTAACTCCACATAGGATTGTACTATAAATCTCCCTGTTTTAGTAGTTCAATATGTAGCAGGCATAAAACAATAGGAACATCCTTCAAATTGACCTCCATGTTCTTACACAACCCCCTATTGCACTATTTTGTTATTAGGATAAGTTCTCTCCCCCCACCCGCCTCCAATTCGCTGTTTTAGACATATCCATTGATTCTTCTTATTTTCTTTTCCCCCTTTTAAAGGAGGGATTTGTTTTTGTAAAAAAAACAGTGCACACTATTGTAACTTCAGTAGTTGCAAGTTGTATGTAACACACCACAGGGTGGTGCTCCAGCAGACATTGCCTGCCCCAATCATCTTCAGAGAGAAATTCTGAAATTTTTCAGAACCTCCTTTCCTATCTTGCCCCTCTTGTCTTTGAATTTCTCTTTGATCAAAACAGGATAGATTAGAAACTGACTCCAAAATCCTTAATCCAGCATGGTGTGGTGGTTAAGAGCAGTGGTTTGGAGTGGTGGACTCTAATCTGGAGAACCATGTTTGATTCCCTACTCTTCCATATGAGCAGCGGATCTGGTGAACCGGGATGGTTTCCCCACACCTCCACCTGAAGCCAGCTGGGTGACCTTGGGCTAATCACAGCTCTGTTAGAGCTCTCCCAGCCCCACCTACCTCACAGGGTGTCTGTTGTGGGGAGGGGAAGGGAAGGTGATGGTAAATTGGTTTGTTTCTTCCTTAAGTGGTAGAGAAAGTCAGCATATAAAAAACAGCTCTTCTCCTTCTTCTTCACAAAGTGGGAAAGAAATGGATTGTTGGTCTTCAGGTAGCACTTGGCCAAAGAATTTCTCTTAACAATGTTAAATTGCACTCACTAATGAAAAAAAAATGATGTGTTAGTAGTTAGAAGTGGATTGACTGGTGGGTGAGAAGAACAGAAGGAAGCAGAAAAAGGGAAGAGGCTACAAGGGCTTTCAGGGAAGGAAAGAAGAAATAGTAGGGAGAAGAAAATAAGATCCCGACCACCACTTGTAATATTGTAATATTATTATTACATATAATGCTGATGTATTCATGCACAGATAATGTGCACAATGCTTACATTGTGACTGAACTGAAAACTGACTGAAAAAAAAGAATGAGTCAATTCACATGATAGAGAAGGGAAATTGAAACCTGGGTTTCTAGGATTTAAAAAACAGGCATCCATCAGAAATTCAATGATGGGGGAGGGGAGAAGGAGATTATAGAGAACCCTCAACCAGAAGAAGGCAACTGTAGATTTGAAACTAGGATAGTTGTTTGGGGTTGAAATTTTGCAGGTTGGAATAGCTATGTTTGGGGCATGGAAGACTATGGTGGATACATTTCTGCTGGGTACATTTCTAAAGAAGGAATAAAGCAGTAAGAGAAAAAGAGTGAAGTTGCTTGCCCAGTCAGGAATCCTCTCTGTGTCACTTTTCTCTCTATTCTAGCCTTGGCCGTTACCACTGGGTGACTCCATGTTCATCAGGTTGAGACTGCAAATGTTCAGTGCATCCATGTTGCTTAACTCAGTGTTCATTACTAGGGCTGTCAATTCGGTTCGGCCCGAACTGAAAATCAGCCGAATTTCCCTTGATTCGGCGGTTTTTAGTTCGGGAGGAACCGAACTCAAAACTGGCGGGCAACCGGGGGGGGCGAATTCAGCGAGTTCGGGAGTTCGCGAATAAATTCGGCCAATTCGGGGCCGTCAGTAAGCAGCATAACCTTCAGTAAGCAGCATTCTCCTCCCCCGGCCAATCGGTGGCCAAGCTGGGTCTTCTTCTGGCCAATCAGTCAGGATTGAGTACTGGAGGAATCAGCTGATGTGCGGCCGGCCGGGGAAAGAGAGAGAGAGAGAGGGAAATCCTCATGTGTGTGTGAGGGGGTGCTTGTGCACATTTGCTCTTTCCGTGGCTGCAGGGGGCGCATTTTTTGGGGTACAGACCCCAAACTTTCAGGGGATATTCAGACAGGTTTTCTTAAGAGACCACCCAAGTTTTGTAAACATTGGGTCAGGGGGTCCCGAGATATGGGCTCCCCCCCTTTTTTCTTTCCATGGCTGCAGAGGGCGCATTTTTGGGTGTGCCGACCCCAAACTTTCAGGGGATATTCAGACAAGGCTTCTTAAGATACCCCCCAAGTTTTGTAAACATTGGGTCAGGGGGTTCCGAGATATGGGCTCCACCCCTTTTTCCTCTCCCCCTTTTCCATTTTCGTGACTGCAGGGGGTGCTTTTTTGGGGGTTCAGCCCCCAAACTTTTATCATAGCTTCAGAGAATCCCTCTTAAGAGACCACCCAAGTTTTGTAAAGATGGGTTCAGTGGGGGCTGAAATATCAGCTCCCCCCTTTTCTCTTTCCGTGGCTGCAGGGGGCGCATTTTTGGGTGTACCGACCCCAGACTTTCAGTGGAGCTTCAGTCAAGGCTTTTTAAGAGACCACCCAAGTTTTGTAAACATTGGGTCAGGGCCCTCCGAGATATGGGCTTTCCCCTTTTCCCTATTGGGATGAATGGATCACCCTCGAGAGATGCATACATATGGATCTTATATTGGATACAAATGGAATCATATTGGATTACCCAGCCTCCCAGCCCCTCCTGCTGGAACAGAATACAGCCACAGTAAGACCCCTTTGGGGGCTTTAATCTATAATTTTTCTTTTCTGTGTGTGTGTGTGGGGGGAAGCAGAGTCTGTGTGTGTGTGTGGGGAGGGAGCAGTTTCTGTGGGTAGGGGGGGAAGCCAAAGGGGGCTTTTGCCGGTTCTGCCTGGGGTGTGTGTTCCCCCTCCAGTCTCTCTCTCCCTGGTTTGAGAGGGGGCTTCATTTTTATTCTTCAGGTTTTTCCTCATTCATAAGATCAGTTAAGTTATTTTGATGCTTGCTCAAAACTGGTTTTCAAATGGTGACTTAAAGAATGCATCTTCCTGGTCCCAAGTCCAATGCAAAAGGAGAAATTCCACCCCCTCCTGCTCATTATGCATAGCTAGCTGCCTCTGTCCCTTTCCATGGTTTGCAAACTCCCAGGTGTCAGGTGTTGCTTTGCACTGTTGCAAAGGTGTTGCATTGCATGCTTGTGTTGCTTTGCAGTTGTATTGTTTTGCAAAATTCTTCACACCTGCCCCGCCCTTTGCATGTTTGCAAAGGCGTTGCTTTTCAGTTGTGTTGCTTTGCAAAGTTCTTAGCACCTGCCCCGCCCTTGCTCTCATCAGCTGTTTGTCGGGGCTGGGAGCTTTGTGCATGGGCGGCAAGCTCTGCTGAGAGATACACATTAAGGTTGGGGGGGACCCCTTTCAGGGCCCATATCTCAGCCCCCCCTGACCCAATCTTTACAAAACTCGGGGAGTCTTTCAATATACGTCCTTTGAAGCTCTGCTGAAAGTTTGGGACCTCTAAGCCCAAAAATGCCGCCCCCAGAGCCGCGGAAAGGCGCGGTTGTGTTTTTAATGGCTTTATTCGGCCGAATTTTTTTCCGAACTTTGAATTCCCGCCGAATTGAACGGATCCGAAGTGGGGGAGTTCGGACTTCGGCACGTACCGAACCCATAAGGGCCAAATTCGGCCGAATCCGAACTGTACCGAATTTTTTTTTGACAGCCCTATTCATTACGTCCTGACTGTAAACACCTTGCCATGACTGTTCCCCCTTCCTCTGTTCTAGCCATTTATTCACCCCAACAATGCCAGTTTATAAAAGATGTGGTTTCCATAACTTTCTTGATCCTGCTTGAGTGGAGATTAGAGAGGAAGCCACATGACTTGCCTCTCTAGTGATTCAGCCTTGCACATTTTGCCTCGCTGCCTGTATCTCAAAGCTAAGCATGTTTGGGTTCATTTGGACTCATTGGATTTTTGAATTCTCTGGCTGCCATCTGGGAAATGTAGTTAAATCTGAGCATGAGCATGCACAATGAAGGAATGCCACTGACTGATGAAATTGCCAATTGCACAGACACAAAAGCTTTACACAGAGTCTAATATAGTTGTGGAGGAGGAGGAGGAGGAGAAGAATTGTTTTTTATATGCCGACTTTTTCTACCACTTCAGGAAGAATCAAACCAGCTTACAATCACCTTTCCCTCCCCTCCCCACAACAGGAACCTTGTGAGAGAGCTGAGAGATCACTAAGAGAACTTTCACTACCCCAAGGTCATCCAGCTGGCTTCATGTGTAGGAGTGGGAAAACCAACCTAGTTCACCAGATTAGCATCCGCTGCTCATGTGGAGGAGGTGGTGAGCTCCCCCTCACTGGCAGTCTTTAAGCAGAGGCTGGACAAGCACTTGTCACGGATGCTCTAGGCTGATCCTGCATTAAGCAGGGGTTTGGACTAGATGGCCTGTACGGCCCCTTCCAACTCTATGCTTCTATGAGTGGGGAATCAAACCCAGTTCTCCAGATTAGAGTCCACCACTCCAAACCACCATGTTAACCACTACACCACTCTGGTATATGGCCTTCCCATGATGACTGGAGACATAAGTAATGAAAGCAAACCAGGTAAACTGTGAGTGTGCATCAGCAGTTACCTGGCCCACCACCCTGGTGAATTTCATCACTGAAAGTACTAAAGAGGGTGTTCATTTCAAATTACAAGCAAATTGTCAAAGGGATCATATGAGGTGTTAGACTCGACAAACAGGTAGTGCAAACACATTGACAAATAGATAGTGCAAACACATTGTGAAGTTATATTATGGAAATTGCTATTACGTATTTGTACAGTAAAGGTGTAGCAGGCAGGAAAAATGTCATATGGAAGTGGACTTCATCTGATGTTCTTCCATAATTTGCTTTCTAAACATGTAATAGTTACTAATAAACCCTTACAAGCACATAATTTATTCAGACCCAATATATAATTGCTCGGTACTTCTGCCTAGTACTTTGTATCCGAAAATTGCTGAGTATGTTGGTCTCCAGTTCATTGGAGCTTCTTGGCCAAATATGGTCTCCCTTTTTAAAACACTGTTATCATCATATTGTGTAGTTCTGCAGATTTTAATTTGCACTTCTCCATACTTGCCTGTATGCTTCTCAAGTGCCCCATCTTGTTCAGAAAAATGGCACAAGGATCATTTGGGCTTGATTGATTGAAGATTGCCAGCCCTCCTCTTTTCTTTTCGTCTTGAAGCACTTTGAATCTGATTCTCGGTTTTT
This sequence comes from Euleptes europaea, assembly GCF_029931775.1. Lineage (NCBI taxonomy): Eukaryota > Metazoa > Chordata > Lepidosauria > Squamata > Sphaerodactylidae > Euleptes > Euleptes europaea. Next base: position 23,682,675 of record NC_079316.1, on the reverse strand, counting down.
TTCTGTTCCAAACAAATCGATTAATTTGTTTTTGCCAGTTTTCTACTACTCGGTCAGGAATGTCAATCGGCAGAAATTGAAAAAAATTTTTTAATCTAGTAAGTACGTTCATCTTGATTGTTGATATCCTTCCCAACCATGAGATGTTCATTTTAGACCATGAACTCAAGTCCTTTTCTATTTCTCCCCAGATTTTCAAGTGGTTTGATCTTAAGAGTGTCTTATTTTGTGAGGATATGTTGACGCCCAGATATTTCACTGGTTCTTTGACAATTCGACACCCAGTGACTTCTTCAATGTACTTGTCTTCATCAGATGTTACATTAAAAGTCAAAATTTTCGTCTTTGTTCTGTTGAGTTTGTAACCGGAGTATTTTGCATATTCAGTAATATGATTATAAACATGTGAAAGTGTTTGTCCGGGATTCTGGCAGATTAGGGCGACATCGTCTGCATAGCTTTTGATTTTGTGTTCTTCGTTTCCTATTATAAAACCTTTAATTTTTGGATCATTTCTTATATAATTTGAGAGAACCTCCATTGATAAATCAAAAAGAAGTGGAGAAAGTGGGCAGCCTTGTCTTGTACCTTTTGTAATATTAAATTCTGTTGACAATGAACCGTTAATCAAAAAGACGAGCTCTCTGAACCGAATATATCGTGTTAAAAACTGTAAGAAGAGTATCTCCACAATTCATTTGTTGTAATGTTTTGGAGATAAAATGCCAGGAAACGTTGTCAAAAGCTTTTTCTGCATCTAAAAAAATCATTGCAGTTTTTAGTGATTTTGACTTTGCATATTTGATTGCACTAAGAACCAATCGTACATTGTCTCTCATTAGTCTCTTCGGAATAAAACCGGTTTGGTCAGGATGTACCAGTTTACCAATATATTTTTGAAGTCTTTTGGTAATTATAGAAACAAAAATTTTATAGTCAATATTCAGTAATGAAATTGGTCTATAAGCTTGAGGAAGATATTGATCAGTAGCTTCTTTTGGGATCAATGAGATATGTGCCTCCTGCCAAGACGAAGGAATCTTACCATTTTCAATTATCTCATTGTAAAGAGAGAGTAAAACCGGAGTTAATTGTTGTTCTAACAACTTGTAGAATTGTGGTGTTATACCATTCGGACCGGGTGCCTTATCTGGTTTCAAGTTGTTGATGGCATCTACGATTTCTTGAGTTGTTATCTTCTGGTTAAGGCTCTCTTGTTCTTCCAATGATAACTTGGGTAATTGTGCATCTGCTAAATAAGTTGACAATCCATGTTCTTGCAGATCGTCCTTCGAATAAAGTTGCTTATAATACTCCACAAATATTCTTTCGATTTCCTCTTGTTTGTTGTAAGTTATCCCGTTAGCTTTGGCACCGATTATCTTCTTTTTCTTCTCTTGTTGTCGAAGTTGGTTGGCTAGAAAGCGACCTGGTTTATTTGCTCTTTCAAAAAGCCTTTGCTTGGCGTATCTAATTTGTGTTTTGATTTCTTCTGTTTCTATCAACTCAATTTGGTGTTTGGTCATCTTAATCTCATATAGGGTAGTTTGATCTAACTTGATTTGAACTTTCTTTTCCAGTCTTCTTAATTGATCTTGTAAATCTTTAAGTTTCTTCTGTTTATCTTTTTTATTTTTGGAATTTAGAGCTATCATTTTCCCTCTGATAAAAGCTTTGCTGGCGTCCCATATGACAAAATTAGACATGTCTTGAGTCTTATTTAAAATAAAAAACTCTTTCAGATCACGTTTACATTGTTCAAGTGTTTCCTTTTTCCGCAATATTTGGTCGTTCAACCACCATCTTCTAATCCCTATTTTGCCTCTTGACAAAGTCAATTCAATTGGGTTATGCTCTGACAGTATTCTAGATGCAATCTGTATCTTCTCCACACTTGTTATCATTGATCTAGAAGTCCAGCACATGTCAATTCTTGAATGTGATCCATGACGATTTGATGTAAAGTAAAGTCTTTTGTTCTAGGATTCTTCATTCTCCATATATCAATCAAATTAAATTCTTTCATTAGTTTGAAAACATTCTTTGGCAGCTTTCCAGATGTGCTGTTATGAGTCTTGTCAATCATGGGATTCACAACTGCATTAAAATCTCCTATAATTATAATTTCTCCCTGATGGCATTCTGCAAGATTCTTGAATAGTGTTTCATAAAAGGTTTCTTTGGCCGCGTTTGGAGCATAAATGTGTGCTATTGTAAAACAAATTCCATCTGATCCGTGTAGGATCAAAATCTGATAACGTCCATCTGGATCTGCTAGGTGGGACTTTACTGTCAGAACTTTCTCGTTAAATTAATCTTAAATTATACTACCATGCTGCCTGTTTAACCTGGATTACAGAATGGATAAAATATCCCAAAAGCCGACATCTTATTTTAGAACGGGCTGTCCTTGGACAAGGTTTTCACAAAGTTTTATGGGATTTATCTACAAAAATTCAAAAGGATAAATTACCAGAAGACTGTGATGTTAAAATAGCGTTATTGAAAGTGTGGAAAAAATACAAAAAGAGAATAAGCCCTTCTCCGCCATCCATAATGTCGCCAATCGAAGCTTACCATGATAATGTCAAATTGAAACCGGATGTCTATCTCACTTATAATGAAATGATAAAGCCCACAGGAGAAATCAAGAGCCTGAATGAACTTCAAGAAACATTTCAAAAACTGAATTGGCTGACTTATTTGCAACTGAGGCTCAACTTGCAAAAAGGTTGTCTACACCCTCAGCCATTTCGTGAATTAACAGAATTTGAGCAGTTAATATCTAAAAATGATTCCCACGTATTAGGGAAAATTTATAAGCTCCTCTTGAAATATGAAACAGAAGAAGAACAAGTAAAAATTAATATGATAAAATGGATGCAAAACTTCGGAGAAATGATTACTATGGACTTATGGGAAAAACTTTGTACTTCTGAAATGAAATATACCGTCTGTCATGAAGTGAGAGAAAATTGGTATAAAACCTTTTATAGATGGTATTTGACTCCTAACATGCTTTCACAGATGACTACACCCGGCAAAAAAGGCGCATGCTGGAAATGTCAAGTTACAGACGGTTCCTACTTTCATGTTTGGTGGACATGTCCAAAACTACAAATATATTGGAAAAGAATCCATCGGGAACTACACTTGATGTTAGACACAAAGTATACATTTGATCCTAAATTTTATCTACTCAGTATAGTGCCGCCAAACTTGTCTTCAAAACACCATGATGTTTTTAAATATGCAACAACAGCAGCTAGAACAGTCTTGGCAAGAACCTGGAAACAAACTATTACACCCGAAATAGAAGACTGGAAAGAAAAACTCTTGGAATATGCTAGTATGGCTAAAATGACTTTTGAGTTAAATTCAAAATCTAGTGAATCTACTGAGCAATTTGATGAGAAGTGGGCGTTTTTTATATTTATATGAATTCTAGTTAATTTGAATGATATAACATATCATATATGTTATCACATATTATAACATATATAACTAGTCATATATCATTTTTCATATCTTAACTAATTGCTAATCAAAATTCCGATCATTAGATAACAGAATATTAGTCTGACACAAGTAAAACAAATGAATGCTATTTTGTAACCATGTTTTATATAGATAAATATAACACATATCCCCTCCCTCTTTTTTCCTGTACCCCTCTAACTATACAAATAAAAACCTATTTTTTTAAAAAAAGGATCATTTGGGCTTCAATTCAATCTTTTATTCCTATTTCTCTTTGGGACACCATTTTTCATGCTGGTTGGCTTTAGTGTGATATTTATGCCCCACACACTCCCAAATCTATTTTATCACCCACATCTACTGAGCCAGTTTTCACTTTCCCATTGCGGCTTGTCTGTCTTTATGAATGGAATCAATGTCTCCTTGCTCTCTGTAGTCAAATGCAGCTAAAAATGAATTGTAGCCTATGGGGATGTCTCAATAGCACACTTTATAATCTTCATTTATCTGTAGCTTCCATGAAAGCACTAGATGGTACATCTCCTCTTCCATGCACATAAAGGTGGCTGTGATCTAAATCTGAATGCAGGTAAACTTCTCCATTATTAACTGACTATCCAAGGTCCCACTATAGAAGGTTTTAGCGACCAATATATATTTAAAAAATGTTTCTGGAGTTCCACCACACTTACAGCTCATTCCTGAGCTTGGATACCAGATGGGCTTAGGAGGCGCTGTGACCCCTATGCCAGCATCCATGCCACTTGTGCCGTGCAAACTGGCATGATCGGTGGTGTAGTGCCACTTGTGCCGCTACCCCCCCCCCCGACTGCCACAGCAAAGTTTGCATTGGTTTTAATGGGGAAGGGGGGTTGCCCACTTCCAGACCCCATAACTCTGGACCCCCTCACTCAATCCTCACCAAACTTGGGGGTTCTTGCAAGGAGGGTCCCTCCAAGCCACCCTGGAAGTTTGGGACTTCTACCCCCCAAAATACCCCCCAAGAGCCACAGAAAGCCCAGATTGGCAAAATGCAGCTGAATTTATTCGGGAATGCCGAATTTCAAGCCGAATTCCCCCTATACCGAATAGGGGAATTTTGGAATTTGGCATTTCCCAAATAAAAATGGGCCGAATTTTGCCGAATTCAAATTTTACCGAATATTTTTTTTCAACAGCCCTAGTGGAAGCCATCCCAATGTATGGTCAAAATAATGGTTCCAAGCTTGGTACCCCTACTCTTGAAAGAGGTTGTCATCAGCCCATTCCTAAAAAGTAATCCCCGGATTTAGCTGGCCTAAATCATTATTGACCAGGATCAAATTTACTTTTTTTTAAAAAAGAACACTAGCTGTCTTTCTGGCATTTTTTAATATCGATTATCTAGATCTCCTTCCCTGCCAAATCTGGAGGTGCTGAGATGATGCTTCTCTTATAAAGGGATTAGTGTAAATTGCCAAATGCATAGGGTTGTCAACCTCCAGGTAGTAGCTGGAGATCTCCTGCTGTTACAACTGATCTCCAGTCAATAGAGATCAGTTCACCTGGAGAAAATGGCCACTTTGGCAATTGGACTCTGTGACATTGAAGTCCCTCCCCTCCCCAAACCCTGCCCTCTTCAGGCTCTGCCCCCAAAACCTCCCACCGGTGGTGAAGAGGGACCTGGCAATCCTACATATGCAGCACAACTATAGTACAAAACCTAGCTCTAGAGCCCCATGATGATAAGTGCTAATTATTTGGTGTACTTTCCCTTTTGCTTCCTAGGATGGTGCTACAATTGCTGAATATCTGGAAATATCCTTCTTATAACTTGATCCTCTGAGGCTAGCAGTATCATTCCTTTTATTTTTAACTCAGCTTCAGGTTTCTGCTTGACTTTCTATTTGTTCATAGGGTACATAGTTCCCAATCGTATTACTCTTCTATAAAGAGTTCTCTCATGGCTAAATTCTTGTAAAGAAAAAAGATTGATTTTTTAATACTATCCTTTAGCTTGTATGTTCTCTGTATCTGGAGATCTTCTTGGCTACTGAGGCCCAGCTATCATGTCTATGGTCCAATTCAAACCACACTCTCACTTCTTTATACTGTATTTATCTCTTCTTTCCATTCTTACACCATGTAATCCCTCAAGGAATTCAAACTAAAAAAGTAGTAGTTTTCATAAAGATGCAAGCGTGGCCCAGAAAGTGTTAGTCTACAGGCCTTGCTGAGTTGTGCCAAAAATCTCAAGTTAATTTTCTTGTGTTTCTTCATGTTTATCAGATGGGAGTGGGTTGGAATTTAAAGGAGGAACACTCTTACCTGATTCTAGGGTTGCCAACCTCCAGGTACTAGCTGGAGATCTCCACTATTACAACGGATAATATTACAATAAAATTACAATAAAAGCCTCTTTGTTGGGAAACTTTTTCACTGGTACACTCATCCCTGTAAAATTTGGCACCAAGACCCCCATGCCAACCTCTTGCAAAGCTCTACCATTCTCCAGATAATTTCCCCCAATAAAAGGAGACCCCTTTGCTTGGTGTAACGCTCCAGGTTGTGCCTGGAGATCTCCCGATATTACAACTCATCTGCAGGTGATAGAAATTAGTTCCCTTGGAGAAAATGGCTGCCTTGGCCATTAGTAGGGTTGCCAGGTCCCTCTTTGCCACCGGCGGGAGATTTTTGGTGTGGAGCCTGAGGAGGGTGTGGTTTGGGGAGGGGAGGGACTGCAATGCCATAGAGTCCAATTGCCAAAGCGGCCATTTTCTCCAGGTGAACTGATCTCTAACACCTGGAGGTCATTTGTAGTAGCAGGAGATCTCCGGCTAGTACCTGGAGGCTGGCAACCCTAGCCATTAGACTCTATGACATTGAAGTCCCTCTCCTCTCCAAATCCCATCCTTCCCAGACTCTACCCCCAAAACCTCCAGGTATTTCTCAACCCAGAGCTGGCAACCCTACTCCGAAAGTACAGCTCTTAGGCTTCGAGAGAACTCATGGATGACCAAGTGCTACACAACCACTGAAAGAACAACAAAGATGCATTTTGGTTAAGAAGGGAATTTTCAAAATGCGAATTTGCTAGAGTGCAGCACAAATTCTAGCCCCAGATAAGATGCTAATGGTTTGTCTTTATACTTTTTAGTGCTGGATTTAAAAACTCTCAGACAAAGTAGGGGGGGGTTGCATTTATTTTGGATTAAAATGCATCTGCATATTCTGTATCCTGTTAGGGCCCACAGCCCTCTTTGACCTAGATGCCCTTCCCTTCAATCAAAGCTAATTTATACATGATTAAAACACTTTCTCTGAAATAAGCTCTCACCTTTGTACCTTAACTCCCCATTACTTTGCACTTAGCTATAATTACGTTAATTGTAACAACACCACTCCAAATACCTCACTATTGAAAAAAAATATTACAAAGAGGGTGCAAGGTAATTGTTTCTAAGTCTGCAGATTTTAATTAACTACATTTTAGAAGTCTCAGAAGCAGAGTCTAAAGACTTGAAAAAAATCAATTAAATAAAATGTTTACAGATGGGCACATAACTATGCACACACAGCTTGGAAACAAGCTATTTACAATGCCGGGCTCGTATATTTGCAAAGACAACATACACTACAGTATGTTTCTGATAATTAAATTTTGGCTTGGTAAACAGAAATACCAGGCATGTTTATAAGCATTTTAATTATGTTAACTTCCAGGCGTGTTTTTTGGGTTTGTGTTTTATTTTGTTTTTTGTTTTTGTTTTTTTGCATTCTGCACAGGGCTTGCTAAGCATGCCAATTTTTTTTAACCTATAAGAAAGATTGGTAGATATTGGAAGAGAATTGTGAGAAACAGGAGGACAGATTTTAAAACAACATTTAACACTGTTCATCTTTAAAGGCAGACAAAGATGGTCAGCTAAGGACATGGATGAAATATATAGGCATGCCACACACCTGCTTCTAGTGTAGGGCTGCCAACCTCCAGGGGATGGCTGGAGATCTCCTGCTATTACAACTGAACGCCAGGCAACAAAGATCAGTTCACTTGAAGAAAATGGCTGCTTTGGAAGGTGGACTCTATGGCCTTATCCACCACTGAAGCCCCCTCCCCAAACCCCACCCTCCTGAGGCTCCACCTCCAAAATCTCCAGGTATTACCCAACCTGGAGCTGGCAACCCTATTCTAGTGGGAGGTCCCCTGCCAATCATCTAGGGGTACCAATCTCCAGGTGGGGCCTGGAGATCTCCCAGAATTACAACTGATCTCCAGACTACAGAGATCAGTTTCCCTTGAGATAATAGCTGCACTTAGGGTTGCCAGGTTCCACCTTGCAACTGACGGGAGATTTAGGGAGGTGGGGTTGGGGGTGGCCACCAGTGTCATCTACGCGATGACATCACTTACAGTGTAACCAGAAGTGCTGGTGTGAGGCTTTTCCTGCCCCCTCCTGTTCCTATCTTCATCTCCAGCCAGCTGGTTTCGCTTCCCTCCACACACACACCCTACCGCTGCTCAGCTGTTGGCGGTGGTGTGGGCTTTCTTTTTTGCTTTACCGCATCTCCACGGCTTCCCTGGTGCCCCAGCATGCAAGCCTTCTCTGCCGCGCTCTGCCTGGTGTCCCTGGTTTCCCAGGCAGCTTTCCTCCCTGGCCGCTTTTCCCTGCAGTTTCTCGCAAGAGATAGCAGTGATGGCGAACCTATTAGAGACCGAGTGCCCAGACTGCAACCCAAAGCCCACTTATTTATCGCCGAGTGCCAATGCGGCAATGTAACCTGAATACTGAGGTTTTAGTTTAGAAAAAACAACTCATACATTAACATCTTTTGCCTTAAAAGAAAAACACAATAACAGAGCTTTCAATGATACAAACAACTTTTTATTGAAAGGTAAAAGTTTGCATTTGGCATGCTTTTGAACAATTAATGTGATTTTTGCTGTTGTGTGCATGCTGATAATTTGTCCACCCTTGGCTCATACTTTGTAAGTTTGAGAGCAACACATGCAGCACTCAGGTCATCTGTTAGTCTGTTTCTGGTGTCAGATTTGATTTAAGTTGAAGTATCAAGATAAGACTGACAACAAGCTAAGGAAGCAATCAGTGATGATCCAATGACAAATATGGAAGGAATGCAAGTTCAGGAGTGACTTTCAGAACTAAACTGGCTAGTTGTGCAGAGAATTATTTCACCACAACCAAGATCAAATACAAAAAAAACCAAAAAAAAACAACTAAAGAAGATAAAGAGCATATCAAGAAATCTTGGTGGGAGGAACTCGTGTCAGTGCTGTGGAGTGCTGGCAGTGTTATGCAGGAAGATCAGTTGCTACAATGTGCGCATATATGGAGAGTAGAAAACACAGGGTAGACACCATCTATAGAACTAGTAGCTAACAATTCACCAGAGCAAGCTCAACACAAACTACGAAAATACCTTAGATCAGAATTCACTGATGGCTTGTATTATTGTCACTGTCTCGTAGTCATCTTTCTAATTCATTTTGAGCTTTCTTGGAAATTCTAGTTCCAGTTAGACTTCTAATTCATTAGCTCAATTTCAACAAATGCAGTTTTGCTGGAAAGTTTTGATATCACAGGTCACCATCGGACTTTCTGCAGCTGCTACACTTATTCCTTGAAGGATTCCTGATGGCTTGTAGGTTGTTGGCAAATGTTGAATTCTAACATTTAGTTTGAAAAGAGGACAGCTGCCCACTTCAAGCCTCATACCTCACAGTTTTCTCGTCAATGTTGATCACATACTTCCTTTCTGCTGTTTTCCTACGCCTTGTATTGTTTGTCAGTACATTGTTATCGTATAACAGAGGTTGTAGCCAGGCCACAGTGGATTCCCTTTTCATAAACAGCCTACTTCATCCAAGCAAGCTACAAATCTCTCCAGGACTCGTCTTCTGCTCAGCCACCGGACATTATTGTACATAAGTAGACAATTATACTGTGCCTGAACCTCCTCAAGAAGTGCTTGAAACTGTCGACAATTCAGAGCATGAGCCATGATGTAATTCACCATTTTTGTGACATCTTGAGGACATCATCAAACTTTTTGCTGCTGTCCCTGGCACAAAGAGCTTCTTGATGTATAATGCAATGGAACTGAATGACTTGATGTTTTGTTTCTTTAACAAAGAATTGAATGAAACCAAATGTTGCCCCCACCATAGAAGGTGCCCATCACTAGTAATTGAAACCACTTTTTCTGGTCTTAAGTCTTGTGACAAAAAAGCCTCCATCACAGCATTGTAGATATCTATCCCTTGTGTCTTTTAGGCAAAGACACCAGTTTCACCAGCTCTTCTCTCATGATGTCACCAACAGCATAACACACAATTACTGCTAGACTTGCATGATTATTTATATCTGTGCTTTCATCCAAGCACATGGAGTAATAGGCTGCCTTTTGTAAGTCAGTGGTGAGCTGCTGACTAACATCACTTGCCATGCGCTGGACTCGATCTTTAACAGTATTTCTGCTAAGTGGCATCTCAGAGATGCATTGAATAATTTTATCCTTGTTTGGGAAATCATGAAAAAGGGAATTACTCCCGGACAACATGGCTGTTTTGATAATATCCCCATCAGAGAGGGGCTTACCATGTTTTGCTATGCACAGTGAAATTTGAAAACTGGCAGCTGTCAGATGATTTGTTCTAGAAAGAGTTGGAAATTTCTTCTAGAAATGAGGCTTGGGGGAAGCTAGGTAGACAGACAGAGATACATCCTGGCATGACAGGAGGATCAAAGATATGGCCACTGTAGTACCAGCCACATGGGACACCTGAAGCTTCATGGACCTTTGACTATCAAGGTCAGTACTGTCTACTCACTGCAAAGCAGGTGTTCTACCGTTGAACCATGACCCCCACCCCCAGCTCCTCAAGTACTTCAGAATTCCATAGATTTCAAGGGGAGAAAAGTATTTTCTTCTGTTTAGCTCTCAGACTGAAACCAAGAGGACTAAAGGCCAAACCACACATTAGGTTGAAGATCCATTAATAGATCTCCACATGGTTTTTTCACCCTAAAATGCAGCCATAGGGACAGACCACACTGAGCTGGGAGGATATTAACTTTCTTCATTTTCCCAATTAAAAATGTCCTCCCCAACTGGGTGGCTATTGTTCCTGGTAGACAAATCTTTTTCTGTCTTCTTTTCTTGCTAGGAGATAATTGTACCTGGTGTGGAGGGGAGGGTTCATCTGAGAAGTTAGTACCTTGTTGTCTCTGTAAAGGGCCTTGTTAAAACAGCTGCACCCTGGGACCAAGTTCAGAATTAGATATATAGGTGAGTCAGCACAGCGCTTAACATTTTGTAAGGGGGAAAAACAATGTTGATGTTTGAAAAGGCAGTTGGAATGGGGTGAAGAGAGTCAGTTGGATGGTAAGGGATGATGAGAAGCTGACAGAGTAAGCAGGGATAAAAAGAAAAAAGGCAGAGCAATCAATGTGGTAATACCTACCTAGGAAAGCAGAATGGAAGAAACTGAAGATGGGCGGGGCCCCCAAACTGAAGACGGGCAGGGCCCCCACAAACAGCTAAGCTGCCCCGCAGCTCAGCTGAAAGGGGGGCATGGCAAGGTTCTCCACAGCCTCCCTGGTCCAAAGTAAAGAGGGGCGGGGCCCTGACAAACAGCTGAGCTGCAGCTCAGCTGAGAGGAGGGGGCGTGGCAAGGTGCTCCACAGCCTCCCCGTCCAAACTGAAGACAGGAGGGCCGACAAACAGCTGAGCTGCGGCTGACAAACAGCTGAGCTGCGGCTGCAGCTCAGCTGAGAGAGGGAGGGGCTTGCCCCGGTGCAAGGAGAGGGAGGGCGCCAGCGCAGGCTTGGGGATCATGGGCTTGGGGAGAAGGAGCACCGCAACATGGCAACGCAGCACAGTCCTAGGCAGACGTGACAGCTCCGCGCGTGCCCACAGAGAGGGCTCAGCGTGCCGCTTGCGGCACGCGTGCCATAGGTTTGCCAACATGGTGCTAGTGTGTCAGCTTCTAGCACTTGGGAGAAACTGCAGGAAAAGCGGTGGCCAGGGAGGAAAGCTGCCTGGGAAACCAGGGACACCAGGCAGTGCGTGGCAGAGCACAGAAGAGAAGGTTCGCACGCTGGGGTGCCAGGGGAGCCATAGACATGCAGCAAAGCAAAAAAGAAAGCCTGCACTGCTGCCGAACAGTTGAGTGGCGGTAGGGGTGGAGCAAAACAGGCTGGCTGGAGACTAAGATAGGAACAGGAGGGGACAGGAAAAGCCTCACGCCGGCACTTCCGGTTACAATCTAAGTGACATCATCATGTAGATGACGCTGGTCACTCCCCCTCTCTTCCCCCACTTACTTCCACCCTTGACCAGCAGAGAGTCGGTGGGCAACAGCAGCAACGGACAGTAGATTGCCCATCACAACTGGGCAGTTGGCAACTCTAGCTGCACTGAAGGATGGACTCTATAGCATTATGCCTCACTGTGGTCCCTTCTCTCCTCAAACCTCACCCTCCTCAGGCCCCACTCCCTAATCTCCAGGAATTTCCCAACCCTGAGCTGGTAATTCTATGATCCTCCCTGGTTAGGGTTGCCAACCTCCAGGTACTAGCTGGAAATCTACTATTACAACTGATCTCCAGCCGATACAGATCAGTTCACCTGGAGAAAATGGCCACTTTGGCAATTGGACTCTATGGTATTGAAGCTCCTCCCCTCCCCAAACCCCGCTCTCCTCAGGCTCTGCCCCCAAAACCTCCTGCCAGTGGCAAAGAGGGACTTGGCAACCCTATCCCTTGTCCCCACCACTGCTTGAAAAAGCAGTGGGGGGAGGATCTGGATCCAAAACTCATCACAGTGGGCAGCAGATATGCCTCTCTTCTGGAGACTAAAACCCATCTTCTCTAGGTCACTTGTCTCAGATGTCTACTAATGTTTATTGAATTTACACCAGATTTGCCATCGTGGGATCCAAACTCCATTCCTCCACCTTTAAACCAATAGGTAGAAGTAACAGCAGCCTCTCCCTCACATTTATTCCTGGTTTGCCCTGACATCCAAACAAACCCACTCTTTGCTGTGGTAAATAGGACAACAGGTATCCTGCTGTGCTATAGTAGGTCATATGAGCAGCATCAACAAAGAAATAAATATTTCTTTGCCGTTGCTTTCACAATGTCTGCTTTTGTGAGAGCAAGCACCCCCTGCATGCTAGCTGTTTCCCCGCCTCAGGCTATCTATAAACCAAGAAAATCTGTGATGATAAAAGAAGGAAACAAGAGGACACTTGAACATTGCTGTGTAAATGGCTACCGTCTACCTACAGTTCCATAGGTCAACAGTGCCATCAATGGAGCCAGCATCGATACTAGCAGAATATCCCCCGGAAAGTACTGGTATCCATTTAGTTCTAAACGATTCTAAGAACAGTCCAGCCTAGCTGGTCTATCATTAGGGTTCCAGGTGGGGCCTGGAGACTTCCTGGAATTATAACTGATCTCCAGATATCAGTTCCCCTAGAAAAAATGGCTGCTTTGGAGGGCAGACTCTATGGCATTTCGTCCCTACTGACATCCCTCCAATCCTCAAACTTGGCCCTCTCTGGGCTCGATTCCCAAATCTTCAGGAATTTCCCAACCCAGAGTTGGCAATTCTATCTATCAGGCTTGTATGGTGATTAGAAGAAAGAAATCTGTGCCTTTGGAATATGACCTTTACCATAATGCATGTGAGGTAATGGTAGTGTTGCCAACCTCCAGGTGGTGGCTGGAGATCTCCTGCTATTACAACTGATCTCCAGCCGATAGTTATCAGTCCACCTGGAGAAAATGGCCACTTTGGCAATTGGCCCCTATGGCATAGAAGTCCCTTCCCTCCCCAAACCCCACCCTCCTCAGGCTCTGCCCCCAAAACCTCCTACCAGTGGTGAAGAGGGACCTGGTAATGTTTCATTCCTTTTGTGTGTGTGTGTGTGTGTTTGTGTAAATGTTTGTTTAAATATTTTGGGGAATTAATGATAGGCTTGCAGGAAGACTCTTTCCCCAGGAGAATTTGGGTGCAAATATAAGGGTGGGGGGAAGGCCCTTTGTCAAATGTTTGGACCATCACTGAATTTCTTGGAAAATCCAAAATCTTATTCAGAATTCAGGGCCAGCTTTACCATTAGGCCAGGTAGATGACCTTCCTCCCTAGGCAGAATGTGGGCTACTACAATCCTGGGCATAATTAAGTAACTATGGGATCAGCCCCATTGAACAAATGGAGCTTCCTTCAAAGTACAGGTTGAGTGTGAAGTGGAGCAACTTACCAATTATTTTGTTTATGATTCACCTCCATGGCTTCCCTGCCGCAAGCAGCAAAATGTCTTGGGCCACCTGTGCATCTTCTCTACTCAACACCTTTTTTTAAAAAAAGGGGGTGTTTGGATTTTCAAATCACTACGTGTGGTACCCGTCTTCATTTGCCTACCTTGTTTGCAGTATTGTTAGAGTTGAGGTATTTCATAGCGAACCATCCCCTATTAGAAGCAGCTGTTATAAGTGGAGACTGAATGCCTGAATTGCAAAGAGCAATCCTCCAGAATGGATATGAACCTCCAGATGATCTTTCGGCATTTCTGAGTAGGGGGAAAAAATGAATTGATGCATTCTGTAAAGCTCCTCATGCCAGTCATGACTCATTCCTGCCTCTTTACACAGTATGTAAATCGCTCCTGATACCCATTTAACAGCATCATTATCTGCTTCTTGTTTGCAGCTCCTTCAAGTGCCAAGGAGAGCATACCTGTCTTTCAAGTTCTGAGGCATTTTAATTGCTCATTTCAGGAGATTCTACTTAAGTTTCGTGGCACACAAAACTATCGACACCTGACCAAACATGAGAAATGAATGACAGGCGCCTCGCTACTCTCTCGCCTCTCTGCGGGTAATGGCGGAACGAACGTCAAAGAATGATACTCAGAAGGTTGGTGACTGGAGAGTTCTGTGAAGAAGTGGATGGGGCTGAGAGCGATCTGCTTTCGTGACGATAGTTCGTAACAGTCCAGATTGCCTCACAGCACCCCACAGGGTTTAGCCCCTTTTCTTCGTCTTGTATCCACGAGGGGAAAGTGTGACCGGCTGACAACACTTGTCACTCAGCTGGCCTCTTCTTATCTAGCTCTAACATTGCCAATATAGTCTCTGACTAAAATAGCTGCCGTTCTGTCTGTCAGCTGTCGCATGCATAATGTAACTGATGTGAGTACTTTCCTGTTTTGAGGCTTAAGTGTGAATCATGTGGGGAGAAGACAAAAATATCTTTTTTTTTCCAGGAAAGGAAACTTTAAAATTTGACTAGTGTCCGTGTTGGCACCAAGTGTTAGAGCCAATGTTAAAGCAAACTTTTTCATATTGCTGAAAAAAATCTTCGTTTTATAATGATCTTTTAAAAATAATATTATGAGTATGATCCCTCATGTCTAGGGTTGCCAGCTCTGGGTGGAGAAATACCTGGAGATTTGGGGGGGGGGGTGGAGCCTGAGGAAGGCAGGGTTTAGAGAAGGGAGGGACTTCTATGCCATAGAGTCCATTTGCCAAAGTGGCCATTTTCTCCAGGGGAATTGATCTCTGTTTCCCGGAGATCAGTTGTAATAGTGGGAGATCTCCAGCCACCACCTGGAGGTTGGCAACCCTCCTCATGCCAAGGCTTTTTTATTTGAAAGGGAAGGATTTAACTCTTCACTGAAACTGTGGAACCTAAAAACTCTCATTTTTGATTAACTCATGCCCAGTGTAAACGTTAGGACCACAGAACCATTAATTTAAGAGACCAGTACCTGTGCCACAAACAGATAATGTTCCAATTGATATTGCAACATATGCATTTGTTTGGGGGTATACCATTTCAAATGGACAGCCAAATATAATAACTACAAGTGGGAACCCACAAAACTTGTGGGATGAACTTTCCTCTCCCACACTATTTCCTTTCCCCCCTTCCTTTAAAGACCCCATAGCCTCTTCCCCTTCCCTGCCTTCTTTCCTTTCCATCCACCAGCCACCCTACCTTTATTCGCTCCATCTTCAGTTTTTCACCCTACTCTACCCCTGACACCCTCTACTAGGGGTGCCAACCTCCAGGTACTAGCTGGAGATCTCCTGCTATTACAACTGATCTCCAGCCTACAGAGATCAGATCACCTGGAGAAAATGGCTGCGTGGCAATTGGACTCTATGGCATTGAATTCCCTCCCCTCCCCAAACCCCAATCTTCTCATGCTCCACCCCCAAAACCTCCCACTAGTGGCAAAGAAGGACCTGGCCACTAGTGAGAGGGTACCTACCCTCCTACCCAGGACCTAGCCTCTACCCAGGAAAACTGTGGTCTGGTTGTGCAGCTCCAGGGCTGGCTCAGGTGCACAGCAAGGAAACTGCAAGGACATTTTATCGTATGTGGTGGACCTGTAAAAAAGGAAGAAAATGTTGGAAAACAATACATGATGTAGTGCGAAGACTATTGAAAATTAAGTTTGTGTTAGATCCAAAAAATATGTTGCTAAATATTCTGCCAGATGACATACCAAAAATATATAATGAACTATTTAAGTATATGGTGACAGCAGTGAGAGCAGCGTATGCAAGAGGAGGGGAGTGACAGAGCTCCACCGGCCCCCACCGCCAGCGCAGCTAGTCCAGGAACTAAAACCTGGAAGTGAGTGGCCATGTCGGCATGGGGGAGGCATTCCAGGGCATCACGGGCAGCTTCCTAAATACCATTTGCCCCAGGAATGCCCCCTTGAGTGGTGGCAGGGCTGCGCCACTTTTTTCAATGGGGCATCTCCCCCTATTTTTCTCTTTAAAATTTTTTAAATACCATCTTTTCCTCCAGATCTACCCCCCCCCTTTCAGGAATGGGCTGAAAGACTTTTTAAAAATGAAAGCTGGTGATTCAGAGCATCTGGTAAGCCTGTTGTTACAACACTTAGCAATATATTGATATTTTAGGACTGTTTTCAAAAAAGAAAACGAAACTACTCGTCTTTGGGGAGGGAGGAGAGGGAGTGGTTTGACCACCACAGTCCAATCATCGAAAAGTGACCGGGAGGTGCGTGGGAGTTGACTGTACAAAGAAAAAAACCGACAGAAACATTACGCACGAGGGAAAAGGCAACTCAAAATTGACTTCCGGAAAAAGATCAGAGTAAAAATGGTCTCAAAAGAACCAGGGGGGAAAAAACAGGGAGCAAAACAAGTGAAAACTAAAGGCACAAAAATGTGTGCAGAAATCGGGATAAAATGAAGCAATATGAGGCCAGAACTGACAAAAGAAAACCGATGCAGAAAAGCTCCCTGATAGAAAGGCTAGAAGTCTTTACCCTGTGTTTCCTATATAGAATGGAGTTCTCTTACAATAAAGAACTACTATTTCTTTTCTATGTAACGAACCTAAGTGTGAACTTTTTCCTCAAGCAGCAAGACTATAGAATTCCACTGTACGGAGACTCAGCTCTGCTTTCACTAAGCACATTGACTTCCATTGACTTCAATGAACTTAGAAGGTCTGCTTAGGTCTACCCAGTAAATGAATTTCGATAACACCTGACAACATTTCTGAGGACAGGTAGTGGTCACATGTCATCTCATCTAGACTATAAGGGGTGGTTTTTTTTTTGTGTGTTCCCCGTTTCCTGGCTCCTTGGGATTTCTTCTCCTAGTTGTGGTTTTAATCCCACATTTCTCATTTCTTCTTCCTTTTATTGGCTACCTCATTATTAAACACACACACAAGACAGCACAAAATATTTTTTAAAAAATGCAAAGCCAAACACAGAATCAGTAAACAATGTAACTGCAGGAGCAAAACTACATTTTAAAGCTACAATATAACACCAAAGGCAGTAAAAGTAGGAAGGATAAAAGACTCTAAAAAAAATGTAATCAATTGCCCAGGGGAATAAAGTTTTTTTTCCTGACCCATGAGGTTTAACAAACTAGGACCAGATGAAACAACCTGGAAAGAACATTTTACAATTGAGGTGCCACCAGAGAACCAATCTCCTAGTTATCCTTTTTAAATGCTTCGGGGGCTTCTTCATATACTGCTAGGAATAGAGTGGAAAATTTGTTAGTGTGTATCTAAAAATGTAAAACGTGTGTGTGACAGACTGGACTTGGAAACACAAGTATCATACGAGTACGATCTCAAAGAGCTGGGATGGGTCATGACTTTCCGCTGAGTGTATAGTCAATGGTAAACACAGATTTGTTGCTGTGTAATATGTGAATCTGACCTTTCCCTCTCAAAAATGGAAAATAGCCCCGCAGGATTTCAGGGGAACCGAATTCTCCAGAGACACACTGACCAAAAGACACTGAAGTTCTGCCTGCCCTATTTCCCTCACTCAAAGTGGATGTGGGATTGCAAACTGCAGGTGGGTTGCCAAGTTGTATTTTGGGTGTGAAAAGCCTCATGGCTCCTCCTGTCTTTTGCTGCTTCCTGAAAATCAGCAGCAGCAGCAGCAGCAGCAGAATTGGTTTTTATATGCTGAGATTTTCTCTACCTTTTAAAGAGAATCAAACCAGTTTAAACTCTCCTTCCCTTCCCCTCCCCACAACAGACACCTTGTGGAGAAAGTGAGGCTGAGAGAGCTCGAAGAGAAGTGTGACTAGCCCATGGTCACCCAACTGGCTTCATGTGTAGGAGTGGGAAAACCAACCCGGTTCACCAGATTAGCGCCCACCGTTCATGTGGAGGAGTGGAGAAATGAACCTGGCTCTCCATATTAGAGTGGAGGAGTGGGGAATCAAACCTGGTTCCCCATATTAGAGTCCACCACTCATGTGTAGGAGTGGGGAAACCAACTTGGTTCACCAGATTAGAGGAGTGGAAAAATGAATCTGGTTCTCCAAATCAGAGTCCACTGCTCTTTAACCACTATACCATGCTGGCTCTCAAGTCACCACAAGAATGACAACTGATCTCCAGTTCCTCTGGAGAAAATGGCTGCTTTAAAGGGTGGGCTCTATGGCATTCTACCCCACTGAGGTCCCTGTCCTCCCCAAACCCTGTCCTCCCCAGGCTCCACCCCCAACAGACTGGCAACCCTAAATTCAGAAACCTTAAAATCATATGATATAAGAAAAATACATTCCCCCCTAAGGAATTGTACAAATAAACATTTTCCCTCACATCTGCATCCAAGACAGCAAGAATAGGAGGAAGTTATACATATACATGCACTCCACCAGGCATAAAGTTCCAAGATAGGTTATTAAAGGTTCCCTACTGATATCTAATTACAGGCAGATCATAACCAATAATGGCAACCTAATGAATTGCCAAAACTTTATTATCTATTAACACCTCTTTCTGACATAAATCAAGATGTGAAGGTAAAATGTCAGGCTAGCTTTGAGTGACATTTGCTAATACCTTTCATGCAACTTACTTCTTCCAAAAAGGAATTGTATAATTTTGCACCATGATTTTAATGGGAACAAAATAGACCAGTATTTTTCCTACTGAAACCATTGCATCTCATAACTTAGTTGCAGTTTATATGGAATTCTTTTGCCATGTGTGTCATCAAAATAATATATTTGTGTTGTGGGAATGGTTTTTTGTGGTGGATTTACTGGCAGGTGATGATTATCAAGCTGTAGATTTTTTTTCATACCTTTCTTTAGGTGACCTTTTCAGCATTCTCTGATTTAATTGGCCGGCCTTGCCTTCATATGTTCCATTTTAATAAGGCTGGTCTAATTAGAAAAATTGAGAAGACAGCATTCGATCAACCACTGAATGATGAAAAGGTCAAAGTTACAAAGGGTGCTGGAGATATCGTGTGTTTTTTTTTAGGTTGGGCAATTGGGCCTGCCCAGCTCCCATCAGCCTACTAGCATCCCTACCTTGCTTCCCACCATTTTCTCTCTCCCCCTTCCTTAATTTACCATTTTGAGGGAAAGGAAGGGAAATGACAGCAAGGAAGCCCGGAGACAGTGGGAGGTCTATGCAACAAAATGGAGGCTATTGAGCACAAGTTTCTGTCTTGTAAAATAAGTTTGGGGAAAAGGAAAGCAATGTGGTGAGCAAATTATAAGGTAAACTAAAGTTTCAAAGTAGGGTCTAGGAGACCCAGGTTCACATTAAATGAGTTGTAACAGTGGGAGATCTCCAGGCCCCATCTGGAGGCTACAACCCTAGTTATGTACCACCTTAAGCCATTTTTGGCACAGTAAAATCATGCAGATGATAAATTGCAAGACAAAAGAACAAAAACAGAAGACAATACTAGAATTGTAATCTGGACTGTTGCATGGATGGGTTGGATGCAAGTCTGAATCTCTGTAAGATGGGTGTTCTGTTGATGAGCCAACTCAGAAGTGCAGAGTCAGTCAGCCTGTTCTAGATAAGGGTGCACTTCATTTGGAGGAGCAGAATCACAGCTTGGAGATGTTGTTAGAGCCAAAGGTTCAGATGGAGATACAGATCTGTTTGATCGAGTATAGAACTTTTCACCTTTTAGACTGATGCTCTCTTTACTACCCTTCCTGTTCAGGTAGGATCAGGCTACAAAACCTATTCATGAACTGATCACTTCCAGGTTAGATTGCTCAATGTGTTTGGTTTGGGGCTTCCTCTGAATATGGTCGAGAAGCTTCAATTGGTGCAGAATGCAGCTGCGAGATTACTAACTGGTACCAGCTCTAGAAGTCATAACCCGGCTGTGTCAAAACTTTACTGACTGCCTACTTGCTTCCAGGCACAATTCAAAGTGCTAATTATTAACTTTAAGTCTTATATATCTGCAGCCAGGATGTCTAAAGGACCATCTTCTCTCGTACATTCCAAGCCACCCAATAAGATCATTTTCTGAGGACCTGATTAGGGCTGTGCATATCGGTAAACCTGAACCAAAAATAAACCAGAAATTAGTTGATTCAACAATATTTGGGCTTATTTTTGGCCGAATACCAAAACCTGGAAATCTGCCCGAAGCCGAATAGGCAACTCCCAAACCGCTAAATAGATATTCAGCTTTTCGGGTTTAAGCTATTCGCCTTTGTTCAGATGCACGGCTCTGTGCCTTCTCCCATTTTGCTAGGACCCCATAGTTGGGGCCCTTTTGAAGTAGGGGTTGTGTAATCAGAGCCAACTTGGTCAGACCAAACTATTCATCACCCTTCAGTGGAATAATCTGGATAGCAGATGGATCATTTAAAAGATGGGGCTCACCCAGTCCCATCCAGAGGGATATACCCGCCAACTAAAAGCACCAGCTTCAACAGTTGATGATTCATCTTCTGAAGAAGACTCCTCACCTAAGCGGATGAGCAATCTCCTTCAGAAGAGCCACCTTGGTCATGACTTTGGCTTGCCCCAATATCAACCGCCCCATGAAAATCTGCTCTCAAACTGAAGGTTGCCCCGAGTAGTGGCTTCGTTTCCTCACACCGTGACCATCTCTTGAAATCAGATTTTTGATTACTGAAATAAAGGACTGTTCATGGGGTGTCATTTGCCACCAAAAGAAATGTTTTCTGTGCCTTATTTTTTCTTGCATTTAAGCCATTTTCCTCAGCGTGGAAGCTAATTTGCATGGACATCATGCTATGCGACCCAGACATGAATGGAGCCCCCAGACTTTGAGGTGCCAGCCAGCCAATCGGCTCTTTCCACCAGTCCTCGGCAACACTGACCTTCTGAACCTGAAAACCTGAAAACCAATTGACAGCTCAGCTCTAGCCTCTCTCAAATCCCTGGTCCTTTCAATTGTAGTATCCTGTCTTTGGAATGCCTTCCCCTTGAACGCCTGTTAATATCTCATTTGCTGTCTTTTAGGGACTGGATAAAGACTTATCTGTTCCTCCAGATATATGAGTATTTTATCATTTGCCCCATAGGAATTTTCAATTCCAGTCTTGTTTCTAGTGTTTCAGTTCTGCCTAATATTTTAATTTTACCAAATATTCTAATTTTGGTAAATGTATTAATATACATCTTAATGATTATATTGCTGTTTTAAGTGTGATCCTCCTACTAAGCATTTCTCACAGTTTCATCACAGTTGCTTTCATATCCTGGAATTTTAGATACAGTTATTTTAGTTTTGTTTATTTTTTTTATGTAAATGCTTTAATGATTTTCTGAGCCTTCCTGGGAAGGTAGCATGGGAGAACAGACCAACCCAGAGAAGGCTACTAAGGTGGGTTGATGGCATTTCTGAGGATCTGAGTATGTTATATGCTCTTTCTACAAGTACTCAGTGGTACTTGTACTGCAGTCCAAGCTCTGCTCACGACCTGAGTTTGATCTCGATGGAAGTCGGTTTCAGGTAGCCGGCTCAAGGTTGGCTCAGCCTTCCATCCTTCTGAGGTCGGTAAAATGAGTACCCAGCTTGCTGGGGGTAAAGGGAAGATGACTGGGGAAGGCACTAGCAAACCACCCTGTAAACAAAGTCTGCCTAGGAAACGTCGGGATGTGACGTCACCCCATGGGTTAGGAATGACCCGATGCTTGCACAGGGGACCTTTACCTTTACCTTTTCTACAAGTACTCAGTGCTGCAAACATGCACTCAGATTAACTGCGCAATCCTAACTGGGGGTGGGGGGAGAAGATAGAAACCAGCGTAACCCCGTCGCCAGCATTTGCTTTGTTTATTTGGTAGCGAGGATGGAGCAAAATAAATACATTTAAAAAATAAAGCATGCCTAAAAGATAAAACTCCACTTCGTGGTTCCGTAGAATAAATCTTTAGCAGCTCTTTCCTTCCCCTGCTTTGAAAAAGTTACTTCGTTGTGCGTAATAAAAACCTTTTTGTTTTCTTGCTGATCATGACCGAATATGCCAACGCAGGAATCTATATTGTAACAACTAATGACTTCCACGAGTTCACTCTTAATAAACACACTTGCAAAGAATCCAAACTGCCCCTAAAGGGAATGAATTTGTTCAACAGGAGAGTGGGGGGGGGAACCCCACACGAGTAAAGCAATTCTCTTTTCCGTGACCTAGCATGTTGCTAATCTCAGCTCCTCCAATTTACACCCCAGTGTGCTGCAGCCATAGTAATTAAGCCCCCTGACATTATATGACTGTTTCTCGTCAGCGAGAGCAATGCTTCCCCCAGAAAACAAATCGTTAAAACAAAGCATAGATTTAGTTGGTAGGCAGGGGAGCTTCTGGACAATGGTTGGCCTTGGTTTTGAACGACCAGTGACAACGGGAACCTTCAAAGTTGTTTGCAACTGTCAGGAAAAGGTGATGGGCTGCTGTTCATGATGAGAAGGTAAAGGGGCATGAAGAACAAGCAGCAGGGACACCATCACTTCAGGAGTTTCAAACAACAGGTGACTTTCAAATGGGCAAGTTCCAGGCCAAACGACACGTGTAGCTGGAAATCCATGTTCCGATTCCTAAACGTGTAATTTAGTTGCAAAAAGCAGCCATGGGGTGAGATGGGCTGGAGCCAAGTTGCTCAGGAAGAGGGATGGATTCTTCTTCTGCTCACAGCATTTCCTCAATCTAAAATATCGCCTTCCAAGGCTGCTTCGGAGAGCCAGTGTAGTGTTGTGGTTAAGAGCGGTGGACTGTAACCTGGAGAACCGGGTTCGATCCCCCACTCCTCCACATGAAGCCTGCTGGGTGACCTTAGGCCAGTCACAGGTCTCTCAGAACTCCCTCAGCCCATGCAGAGGAAGGCAATGACAAAACACCTCTGGATGTCTCTTGCCTTGAAAACCTTACGGAGTCGCCATAAGTCAGCCATGACTTGATGGCACTTTCCACCAGCGCCAAGGCTGCTTTAAAACCTGGGAAAAAGAAAAAAAAAGACAGGTGGCTGCATCAGGTCACTCCCAGCATAAAAGCCATTGCCCCACCTGCCAGTAATAAAATCAAGCATGTCAGCCCCAGAAAATCATATCCTTCTATGGAGACAAAGACCCCAGACTAAACTTCCCACCAGTTCATTTTCCCTGCTGCAAGTCCCCTTCATGCTGTTCCTGAGGGTCCCCTATCCCCTATGTGTGTGTAAAGTGCTGTCAAGTCACAGCCAACCTCTGGCGACCCCAGCAAGGGGCTTTCAAGGCAAGTGAGAAGCAGAGGTGGTTTGCCATTGCCTTCCTCTGCAGAGTCTTTTGTGGTGGTGTCACTTTCAATTACTGACCAGGCTTAGCTTCCAAGATTTGATGAGATCGGGATATACCATGCCACCCATCCCCTAGGAGCAGCATTTTGTAGCGATCAGTTTGCTACAGAGGGAGGAAGACAGCAGAAAACTTCCATTGTGATGATGGAAAATTTTAGCCTTGTCCAATCTCATTATTCCTATGAAGACGCACCAGTGAAAATCGTATGGTCTACTGAAGAATATGTTGACTTCCATGTGCCTCCATAGCCCCCTGTCAGTCCCTGCGGATTTTGTTCTGTGCCAATTCCCCTTTAGGAGGTTTCATGTCTTTCACTGGATCCTTCCGTGGGGTCTTTCTGACCATAGGTATGGATCCAGTAGAGGATTTTACAGATGGAAGAGATTTCCTTCCAGGGAGCAAAACTTCCCTGCCTTCTGATGCTGTCCAAAATTCCCCCTAAATGCTGCTCCTGGAGGACAGGGGATCCACATGAACTACACAAGAGGGGATTCAGAGGATGGATGCAGGAGAATCAGATACCCCTCCATGCCTGTCTCCATATTATAGAATTCCATGCTTCACTGAAAATTCAAAAAAAGACAGGCCTGTTTCTTTCCCAAAACACATGGATCCATCCGTAAGAGCCAGTCATTAAGGGTGCATAGTCCTCTGAATGAGTGGATACTGTAGTCCCTAGTGACAATCCACTACTAGACAATGAAGCTTGGATTATGGCCCAGAATCAGCAGCAAAATCTTGTTGGTCTCTACCTTTTTAAGGAGACTCAAACTGGCTTACAATTGCCTTCCCTTCCTCTCCCTACAACAGACACCTTGTGAGGTAGATGGGGCTGAGAGAGCTCTAATAGAACTGTGTTTAGCCCAAGGTCACCCAGCAGGCTTCATGTGTAGGGGAAACCAACCTGGTTCTCCAGATTAGAGTCTGCCGCTCATGTGGAGGAGTGGGGAATCAAACCCGGTTCTCCAGACTAGAGTCCACCACTCTTAACCACTACACCAGCTGGCTCTCAGGCACTACTGGACTCAAATCTAGCTGCATTAGCAGCAATCCACCACAGTTTCTGGGGAACAAAACAAAACAAAAATCTGTCACCTACCCTCTCATCTACATAGGGTAATTACCTGAATGGGACATAAATCTGGCTCTGAGCTGGTGTGGAATACCTGCTTTCCATGACTCCAGCTTTGATCTATGGATGGAAATAGCTACATCCGAGGATTCTGCTGTAGGTCACTCCTTTGTTGTGCCCTTCCCCCCATTGACCACATTAACAACTGTTTAATTATAACCCCCCAAAAGGCTGATGGGTCGATCAACAAAGCTGTACCCAAGTGGTGCAGCTCCATGGCACCTCAATGCGCGCACACACACAAAAAGAGTCCCCTGGGTGAGATCTCTGCATCCCCCATCAATGAATGAATGGGAAGATGTCCAGATTTTACGAAAGCTTTTATGTATTCATTTTAAATAACTGCACCCCCCTCCCAATTATTGCTATGTGGCTGTTCCAAGAATTTTTAGGTTCTTGTGGCCGTTGAGCAGATAACTCTAAATAACTGCCCTGGAAACTTTATTTCTTGTTTTGAGGTGGAAAATTGAACCAGCGTGTGCTCACAGGTAGGCAACAGCTTTATAGCCACAGCAAAGAGTTGCATGATTACTGAACTATAGCTGCCAACGGAAAGCAAAAGCAGCAACAGTCCATAAATGTTTTAAATTAGAATGTGGTGATTTATTATGGACAGTTTCTCTGAGAGGCTGTGATCCAATTTCTTAACATTTAGGGTTTTTCGTTCAGTTCTGGGATGTATATTATGCTTTCATAAATTAGGTGAGCCTTTATAAAATCACATTGGAATGGTGCATTGTTCATGCATACATGATCAATAGGTTTCAGCACTTGCCATTTAGGAGTGTGCAACAAATCATATGTTCATACCCAAGGTTTGGGCAGAGGATTTCCCCCATAATTGTTTATGGTTGTGTAGAACATGGCAGGTTCAGGATTCAAATCTATGTATTTTGGATTCTGGTGCTTCAGGTCCATTACTTTCACTGGGAAATACATTGGAGGGTCTGGGGCAGCTGTTTCTAAAGATAATGGCACCCAATTTGCACATAATATACTCCTTCTAATCTAAAGACTCATGCCCAAGTGTCAATTAAATTGGGCCAAGGGGTTAGATTTTACAGATCCCAAAATTAGATGCCACTCAGCGCAATGTCTCCACTGATTCCTGTGAGGAGGGGGAGAGGGAATCTGTCCACATTCATTTCATTTCCCTACTCTTACACTGCCTGATTGACATTAATAAAAATGTACCTCTCTGCTGAGAACTCTGCTAACACCATGCTTCCTTGTTGTGGTCTGTTGTTTGTTTCACAAAGTGAGGAAGGAGAACAGCAGCTCTTTCATCATTCCTTTTAAGAGCCAGTGTGATGTAGTGGTTAAGAGCGGTAGTTTGGAGTGGTAAACTCTCATCTGGAGAACTGGGTTTGATTCTCCACTCCTGGTGAACTGGATTTGTTTCACCACTCCTACATATGAAACCAGCTGGGTGACCTTGGGCTAATTGCGGCTCTTAGAGCTCTCAGCCCCACCTACCTCACAGGGTGTCTGCTGTGGGGAGGGGAAAGGAAGGTTATTGTAAACCAGTTTGATTCTTCCTTAAGTGATGGAGAAAGTCGGCATATAAAAACCAATTCTTCTTCTTCTTCTTCTTCTTCTTCTTCTTCTACCAGATGAACTTCTTTGATTGGTGGGGCAGTCAGAAGGGTCTCTACCTACAATATTAATTCCTGGGCATGAATGTTTAATCAGTTATCTGCTAGCAAAGATTAATTGAACAGGGTCAATGAGCTAGATAGTAAGTGAGAGACATCTGCACAACTGGTTCTCAATGAATACGGTCTTCTAGTCTATAGTGGATGCCAGTGCTAATTCACCTTAGGGTTGCCAGCTATGGGTTGGGAAATACCTGGAGATTTTGGGGGTGCAGCCTGAGGAGGATTGGGTTTGGAGAGCAAAGGGACTTCAATGCCATGGAGTCCTCCTGCCGAAGCATCCATTTTCTCCAGGTGAACTGATCTCTGTCACCTGGAGATCAGTTGTAATAGCTGGAGATCTCCAGTCACCACCTGAGGTTGGCAACCCTAATTCACCTACAGTTAGGCTTTTCAGTGGGACCTCCATTATAGCTTTGTCCTCTTACTAGTCCTCTGAGAAGCCTTGATTTTCAACATTCTTGTCCTGATTGGTGTCAAATGGAGCAATTTGAGAAACTGTTTTTGAACTGGATCTCTGTGTGTCTTTTATTGATTTATGTATGTTCCTTTGTATGGTAACAAGGGACTAATACAAAGGACCATCCAGAAGATTTTTTTTCAATTGGATGACCTTAGAATGGTATTCTTTTTAACTAATTGCAAGTGCTTTAAAAAGGACCCTCCTCGTCATATGGCAACCTTGATGTAACCTACAGAGTGTGTGACTGTCTCTCTCATTGCTTTTCCATTCAGTTGATGTCTGTATTTTATCTCAAATTAAATTTTCGAAAGGACTAGTGTCCTTTTGTGTTTGTGCAAGGTTTGTCCCTCCTGTTTGCTTTTTTTAGCATTAGGCTTTTCTCCCTCTTTCTTTGATGTCATAGCATCTTCATAGTTCTGCCCACAGGGAACCAATGGCTTGGTTCCCATTACATAATTCCCCTTGCACATCTTTCCAGCTGATGCAGAAGTGTTTAACACGACTTGAAACACATTGATCTTGTGCATGTGGAAATACTAGTGGCAGATGATACAAACACCATAGTGGAGGAAAGCCTCCATAGTAGCCAGAAGGAAGCACAAGAGGGGGGATGGTGTAACATTAGGGTCACCAACCTCCAGGTACTAGCTGGAGATCTTGTGCTGTTACAACTGATCTCCAGCTGATAGAGATCACTTCACCTGGAGATAATAGCTGCTTTGGCAAATGAAGTCCCTCCCCTCCCCAAACCCCACCCTCCTCAAGCTCCGCCGCCAAAACCTACCAGTGGTGAAGAGGGAGCTGGCAACCCTATGTAACATCCAAGCCTAACCTTTCCCCACATCTTTGAATGTGCTTCACCCAATGATAACCCACATAGACATTGAATGTGCTTCCCCCAATGATAACCACATAGATTCATCTGGGGTGGGTTACACAGTGAATGCAGAAAAGATCAAAAACCATCCATTCAGACATCCTGAAAATGTGAGATCTTCCAAATTTAAATGGGGCCTGCAATTCATCAATAATATATATTCCATTGACCTACCATTATAGCTGTTATGACACAGTCTTCATTCTCAAGCCTACTTATCTGGTGGATCCATTGTGTGTGTAAAGTGCAGTCAAGTCACAGCCGACTTATTGCAGCCCCAGCAAGGGACTTTCCTTTCCTTTATCCCTTAGAAGCTCCTTGATCCATTGATCTTGAGCAGCATATATCTAATGTTTGTGGGATATAAGGACTGAAACAAATCTTGCCACTGACAATGTAGCCTTGGGATCCCTGTCACTTAATAAAAAAGGCATTATGGCAGACACAGAGGCATTAGATTTATATGTTATAAGGGGAGAGATATAATGTGATCAAAGTTCCTCATAAAAGTGGCATTCCAAGAGGGCATGAGCTAATGAATCGATAGAGCCTGAAGAGCAAGGACAGGTCCTGTCTGCATATGGTATATTCAGAATTCTGCTCTGCATAAGCATAGAGACAAGGGACTTTCACAGCAGAGGTGGTTTGCCATTGCCTTCCTCTGCAGTGTCTTTCTTGGAGGTCTCCCTTCCCCTGACACTGCGTGGCTTCTGCAATCTTCCACAACCGGGCTATAGCATGCTGCCTTCCCTCCAGTTCACACCACAGAAGCTGCTATTTTCGCAATGAATGCCTAATCTGTCCTCTTGTTCTGCCATTTTACCCCCCCCCCTTCCCACACTGGCTTCTCCCTCAAAGCTGTTTCGGTGTGTACCCTAGAGCATGCGTGCCAAAGAGAAAAAAGGAGTGGGTTTGCTGATAGCGGGATGACAGCATCACTGACATTTCCTGCTCATAAAAATAGTGTGAATGCCTTAATATAAATTTGCACCATAAGAACATAAGAAAACATAAGAAAGGGTCTGCTGGAATTGACCAAGGCCCATCAAGTCTAGCAGTCTGTTCACACAGTGACCAACCAGGTGCCTCTAGGAAGGCCACAAAAAAGACGACTGCAGCAGCATTATCCTGCCATAAACGAGCTGATGGGGAAAATGGGGAAAAACGGAGAAAGAAAGGAGCATTAGAAGGAGAGCCGATCTCAACCCTTGCAGACCGACAGCAGAAAAAAACTGGGAATAAGGTCAGCATGTGGAATGGGCCATAGACAATATAGACTATCAATCAATAACTTTAATATGGTCCAAGACCAGCAGATAAAAATATATATACATAGTAACAGGATAACGACTATATACACCAATACATATTTGATTAAAAATAGTCACTCATTCAAGGGGGAGCAATTAAGAACATGATTTTAAAATATGAAACATAATTGCAGTCAATATAAATAAAAGTAACACATCCCTTAAATTCAACCCAGGCTCGCCTAGTCTTCATAGCTCGCCATCCAAATTTGGCCACTTTGAAGGTTAGCTCCATGTTCTTATCTTAGAGCATGTTAGAAAGGCGGATTGCTCTGGATCTCCCTGGGAAGCCATCTATTACAGAGGAGATGGTTTCACGTATCTTGCTATAGATTTTACAGTCAAAAAAGACATGATCAAGGGTCTCTATACTGCCATCAGAGCAAGACAATATAGACTATTTTCTTCAACAGCAGGTTTTAGAATACTGTGATTGAAAAAAAAAAACCTCAGTAGAACTGCCTTCAGTGCAAAGCCTCTTACAAATAAATATATATGAATCCATTTGTACAAAAAGTAATAAGACCTGACAGGAAGCATTTTATAATCCCATAAAATATCTCTCGTGCACTTAACCTCATAACGCACTTGAAGCATGAATAAATGATCCCATAACGCGAGCCTTGCAATGCTTGTTTGGGTAATTAATTAATAAAACATTTTTTTAAAATGGGATCTTAATGGGTGGTGTCACTCTGTGCCACAGCGGCTCTCGTGTGATAAAAAGTTGGATCGTTCTTAATGAGTTTATAGTAGGTTTTGCTTAATGGAGTCCTTTCAGTTTGTCATACGTTGTCAGTTGTTTGGGGAAGCCGCCTGCAGGGGAAAGCCCATAGTGCAGTAGTAGAATCCGATGCTTTGCATACTGAAGTTTCCATACTGAATTCTGTTTTACAAGATTAAAAGTTGACATGAATGCAGGAAAGAAATACCTGCCTCCAATTCTATTTTTAAGTCCCTTCTCTATTGCATCCCCCCCCCCATACACACACCTTTTATCCTCCATGGTATCCAAGACACCTTGCATAGCTTTTCTTCTGTCCAGATGCTCACCAGAGACGGAAATACCTTCAGCTTGATTCTTCAATCACTCCTAAGGACCACTGAGTTAATAGCACTGGCCTAGATAGGCCATGGTCTGACAACAGAAAGTGGCCTCAGATGTGCCAGCGTGGTGTATTGGTTAAGAGCGGTGGACTCTAATCTGGTGAACCGGGTTGGTTTCCCCACTCCTACACATGAAACCTGCTGGGTGACCTTGGGCTAGTCACAGTTCTGTCCGAACTCTCTCAGCCCCACCTACCTCACAAGGTGCCTGTTGTGGGGGGGGGGGAAGGCAATTGTAACCCAGTTTGAGACTCCTTATGGTAGAGAAAAGAGAGTATAAAAACCAACTCCTCTTCTTCTAAATCTGGTTAGGAATTTAACTTGTGAGTCAGTTGCTTAACATGTCACAACTCTATTTCCAGTTTGGCTACTAATCTTGCCGCAACTCAATTTAGCCAAAATCACAATGTTTTGGGTCTTGCCATCCCACTAGTTAAGTTTTCATTCATTTCTACCCTAAGAACGCTTAGGTTATTTGTTCTATCACGTGGCAAAATCTGCTGATTTGATAGAATCTGGAGGATAAATCCTATGGCAACTTAAGAGTTGCCAACTCTGGCTTGGGAAATTCCTGACAAATTGGGAACAGTGCCTTTGAAGGGCAGAGTGTGGGAAGGAAAGGGAGCTCAACAAGGATGTGATGACTGAATCTGCCCTCCAAAGTTGCAATTTCCTTCAGGAGAACTGATCTTCAGTCTGCAGAACAGATGTAATTCTGGGAGAACTCCATGCTTCACCTTCAGGTTGGTAATCCTGTGTGTGTGTGTGTTAAGTGCCGTCAAGTTGCTTCCGACTCATGGCGACCCTATGAATGAAAGTCCTCCAAAATGTCCTATCTTTGACAGCCTTGCTCAGATCTTGCAAATTGAAGGCTGTGGTAATCTTAGGCATCTGCAAGTCAAACGTTTACATGGGGCATTTGACCTAAGACCACCGCCATGCTATTTAAAGTCACAGTTGAATGTGACTCTCTCAGTCACTCTCTCAGTCACTCTCAGGTCTGTTTTGTTAGTACTTGCTAGCTCTCTGCAGAGTAGCCGTGTTCTTGCTCTAGAATCCCATAATTTGAAAGAAACTTTTTAATTCTGTAGGAGCTCAGCGGCTTAAGGTATCTGAACGAATCTCTCTTTCTTGTTCCTCTGGGTGGGCGGGGAAATGTCACAATACTTCAGTTCATAACTGCCACTGGATTTTTTGTTTAACATGAAATGCAAAGCAAATATGCAAGTTCCTTTACAGGTGACACATCTGAGGAATTTTTCAAAGTTTCAACAAGATTAGTGAAATTCCTCAAGGATGGCAGATAACATCTGCACATCTCTAGGCTGTCTCTGAAAATTAGGGACAAGCAAATGCGCCTACATTCATTTTTGTTGTATTCTTTTATATTTGTGGTTTCATTCCTCCATTTTTTGCCAAGACTTTTGTAGGTTTGTATTTATCTACTTCTTTGTACCCCACCTTTCTCTCCAATGGGGACCCAAATCATTCTCACCAGTGGGACAGCTAAAGCCCCTGGTTGATTAACAGGCAGGTGCAGTCCTAGGGTTGCCAGGTCCTTCTTTACCACTGGCATGAGGTTTTTGGTACAGAGCCTAAAGAGGGTGGGATTGGGGGAAAAGTGGGACTTCAATGCCATAGAGTCCAATTGCCAAAGCGGCCATTTTCTCCAGGTGAAGTGTTCTCTATCGGCTGGAGATCAGTTGTATTAGCAGGAGATCTCCAGCTATCACCTGGAGGTTATCAAAAGTGAACAGCAACTATGGCCATAAACAAAGAATGCTTAAATACTAAAGGTCCTAACAAAGCCCAGTTTTTGGCATATTAAATGGTTGGGCTCCCTTAGGACCTTTATTATTTAAGCATGCTTTGTTTAGGGCCATAGTTGCTGTTCAGTTTTGATAACGTGGAGGTTGGCAACCCTATGCAATCCCATTGAGCAAAATGGGCCCGTGCTTATCCAGAACCTGAAAGCCCTATCAAACCTTGACACAGTGCAATGATTTATTAGTCTTATAGCCTGCCCTCCCTGGCAAAAGCTTGGTGAAAGGTGGAATCATGGTATACAGAAACATTAACTGGTATGACCTCATTTATTTGGAAGTTGGTGGGAACATCAGCAAGCTGTTATGGTGGGACAGTGTCACTATCACTCTTTATCTACTGGTCCCTCTCTCCTCTTGCTGTCCCTCTCACTTTCCAGTGTCTGGAAAAATGAAACCAGACAAAGAATCACTTGGGTGACTGACAGATCAAAAGGTTTTCAACTGTTAATGAACACCATACATATTTCACCTTTGATGTGGAACATTGTATAATATTAAAGAATAGATATGGCTCATGTTGGATCTTGATTAATAAAGTTCTGACTGCACATCTCTTGTAGGAAGAGTTATGGCATGCTGTTGAACCAGTTTCAAGAGGAAGAAGAAGGAGGAGGAGAGTTGGTCTTTATATGCCAACTTTCTCTACCACTTAAGGGAGAATCAAACCGGCTTACAATTACCTTACCTTCCCCTCCCCACAACAGTCACCCTGTGAGGTGGATGGGGCTGAGAGAGTGTGATTAGCCCAAGGTCACCAAGCTGGCTTCGTGTGTAGGAGTGGGGAAACAAATCTAGTTCACCAGATTAGCCTCCGCCGCTCATGTGGAGGAGTGGGGAATCCAACCCGGTTCTCCAATGAGACTTCACCGCTCCAAACCACTGCTCTTAACCACTACACCAGGCTTGTCTCTGTATGCACATGTTTATTAGAATGCAATGGAGATTGCTTACCCCAGAGTAGGCTTGGGAATGTTAATTGGGTTTCTCTGGAGTAGGCAGCTTGCAGATGTCACCTAAATTAGATAAGTAAAATAAGTTGTGTGTTTTTTTTCAACAGACTCCATCTCTTATTTTAAATTCTCTTCTCCACAGGAGTTCCAGGCAATAGTAGGGCATTAAGATGAAAGGTTTTGCAAATAGACTGATGATCTGCGATTCAAAATGAGCCTATTTTTATGATAGTCCCATTCCCAGATACAGCTTTCAGTTGACAACTAATCACATACATCAGTCTCATTCATTTATATGGCAGATTAGTTATAATCTATAGATTTACAGGGAGCACATTAATGGACCCTGACTGATTGAATATTCTTCCGATTGATGATTTAAAACTTCTTTGCCTTCCAAAATTAACCATATACATCAGCTGCAAATTTTATATGAAAGGGAAATGAAGCTGTAATGGAAGCTGTATGCATAAACATATATGGTGCATCTACATCAAGATAAACACTAAGTTTAACACATGCTGTTCCACCCATTGCTGGGTTAGCTTTCAGAGTCTTGCAGTCTGAGTCTTTGAGCGTGTCTACAACAATGGGCACAACCAGATGTTACAGCATCCCAGGGGATGACCCAAAGATACTGCCACTATTTTAGAGCTGAAAATAGGCCATTTAAAAATGCTTCAAGGGCTTGATCCTGATTGGGCAATGTGACGGGAGTAAGAACTCTTGTTCCTCCTTCCCCATGCCTTTTCCAGTGCCCAGATGGCCACATCCCCCACGGCAGAGGTCTTGAGCCACTTGCAGGCTGCTGTCTGTGGTCAAATGGAGGAAAGCAAATAAATGAAACTGAACCCAACAAGGTGGAAGTGATGCTGGTTGGGAAGGCAGAGGCCTTGAATAGGGTCGCCAACCTCCAGGTAGTATCTGGAGATCTCCTGCTATTACAACTGGTCTCCAGCCGATAGAGATCTGTTCACCTTTGCCAATTGGACTCTATGGCATTGAAATCCCTCCCCTCCTCAAACTGTGCTCTCCTCAGGCTCTGCCACAAAAACTTCCCACCAATGGTGAAGGGGCCTGGCAACCTTAGCCTTGAAATACATTGCACTGTCCACTTTTGATGGAGTTCAGCTGACCCTTGCTGACTCAGTTAAGACCCTAGGGGTTATGCTTGATCCGGCATTGCTGCTGGAGAAGCAAGTTAATGACAGCTGCAAAAAAAAAAAAAATGCTCTTTTTCAAATTAGCCTAGCCCTACCTTGACATGGCTGATTTGGCTATCTGTATTCATGCCATGGTAACATCCAGACTAGACTACTGTAATGCATTCTACATATGTCTCCCCTTGAAGGCTATGTGGAGACTCCAGTTGGTACAGAACACTGCAGCTCAGTTACTATCGGAAACTAGGCAGAGCATGTTTATTCCTCCCATTCTGCAATCACTCCTTTGGCCGCCCATCAGTTACTGGGCTCAATTCAAGGGATTGGCTACCACATTCAAAGGTTTCCATGGCCATCTGCAGGACCACCTCTTTCCCTATACTCTGCCATGACAGCTTCATTCATCTGAGCAGGGCCTCCTGTAGGTGCCAGCCTGCAAATGGGCACAACCAACAACTGCCCACACACATGCATTCACTGTTGTGGCCCACACATTATGGAATGGCCAACCTGATAAGGTTAGGAAGGCTCTCCCTTTCCAGGTTTCCTGCAAAGTATTCAAAACTGAATGATTCAGGAGGGCTTTTTTACATAGGTAGTACACTGTACTGTACTGAAATGGCTCAGAAAGATGCTATGGTAAAGGGATAGACTGTGGACTATACTACTATGTTCCATCTGTTGTTATAAGTTTCCAATGTTTCAGATTTCTGCTCGTTTTCCCATTTCTGCAATCTGAACCCTATTGCATTGTTTATTGGTTCCCCCATCCTGTGGACTGTATCTGACTTACACTATGGCCATTTATGCATGGGAGGTTTTGCCTTAGATTTGCAACTCTCTAGATGCACATTTCCCCCATCCAAATTCTCAAAACTCTGCATGGGGGCTTATTTTTTGAGTTTTGAGAATTTGGATGAGGAAAAAAATGTGCATCTAGAGAACAGCAAATTCAAGGCAAAACCTCCCATGCATAAATGGCTATATATTCCACCTTGAGTTACAGTAAGAAAGGTAGACTATAAAATATGTAAATAAATCTATAAATAAATGTCACATGCACCTCCCTCTTCCTTTTGGGGGGAATTTGCTGCATAGATGTCAAACAGCAACATGTGGATCCCAGTCCACTGAATATCAATGATTGACACAAGGTTATGTTTTGTTCGCCATCAAGTCACAGCTGACATATGGTGACCCCCTAGGACAGGGGTGTCAAACATAAGGCCTGTGACCTGGATCCAGCCCCTTGAGAGCTCTCATAGATAATCATAGAGTTGGAAGGGACCACCAGGGTCATCTAGTCCAACCCCCTGCACAATGCAGGAGATTCACAACTACCTTTCCCCCATGCCCCCAGTGACCCCTACTCCATGCCCAGAGTAGGAGTGACCCCTACTCCATGCCCAGAAGATCGCCATGATGTCCTCCCTCTCATGATCTACCTAAGGTCATAGAATCAGCATTGCTGACAGATGGCCATCTAACCTCTGCTTAAAAACCTCCAGGGAAGGAGAGCTTACCACCTCCCCAGGAAGCCTGTTTCACTGAGGAACCGCTCTAACTGTTATAAAATGCTTCCTAATGTCTAGACAGAAATTCTTTTGATTCAATTTCAACTCGTTGGTTCTGGTCTGACCTTCTGGGGCAACAGAAAACATCTTGGCACCCTCCTCTATATGACAGCCCTTCAAGTACTTGAACATGGTTATCATATCCCCTCTCAGTCTTCTCCTCTCCAGGCTAAACATACCCAGCTCCTTCAACCTTTCCTCATAGGACTTGGACTCCAGACCCCTCACCATGTTTGTTGCCCTCATAGCAAGCTGAATTATTTGTCCATCTTTGATTTGGAGAATGACTTGTGACCAGTGACATGTCCAGTGGGACAGAGCCTAGAGGCTCTTTTGTAGTACTGGAGTACTGCCCTCCTTTGGACATGTTCCAGCATGTCTACATCCTTCTTAAATTGCAGTGCAAAGCAGGCTTTGGATGTAGTCAAGGAGGCTGGACTTGGTAAGAGATATCCAAAGGGGTATCTTTACTGTGAATGCAGCTCAAGCCAGCGAAGAGTACCAAGCCTGGCATCTCAGTTACAGCCTTCAGCAGGTGCCAGTGACAGAATAATTGTCCTGTTCAGTCTAAAGCAGTTTTGCTGTACAGCCACCGAGTTATGAGGTGAGGCCGTGATGGAAGGAAATCTCCAGGGTGAACATCAGTGAGGGTTAAAAAGCTGAAAGTGGAGGGCGGCTTGGGAAAACATCTGCTTGCTCCTGGGACCGATGCTGAGAAAGAGGCACCACTTGTAATTACATACTGTTACCAGGATTGACAACCTGCTGTTGTCGATAATAGGAGTCACACTGTCCTCCCTATGAGAAGTTGCTGCTTTCTGGCACAGATTATACTGTGATTGTTAAGGAAAGGCAGGCGGCTGCCCAAGCCTCCAAATGGCTATTCCAGCAACAAATTCTTGCTATGCTTGGCCGTGGTGATTAGGCAAAGCACGTTAGACAGATTAAGGGTATTTTCACAAGTGCTGCTAGTTTAGTTCAGGGGTGTCAAACATACGGCCCGGGGGCCAGATCCGGCCCCTTGAGAGCTTTTATCCGGCCCGCGACGCAGCCGAGGCAGCCACACACCCCAGTCCTGATTTGGGCTAGTAAGGCATGGCCCGGCCCGACCAAGTGACATTTATCTCATATCCGGCCTTCGTAACCAATGGGTTTGACACTTCGGGTTTAGTTGATGTCATTTGGGAGGATGTAAGTGTAAGCTACAATGGGATTTTTTAAAAAGCCGATGGACAGAGCTTCCACCAAATGGAACAGACACCCTGAGAAGGTGTGTGTGTGGGGGGGAGAATCAGTGTTTGGCTCTCGTGGCCCTTTCTTGCATGCCCAGGGTAGTGCCGACTGCCACTTTGGGGTCGGGAAGCAATTTCCCTCCAGGCCAAATTGGCCAGGGATCCTGGAGGGTTTTTTTTTTTTTTTTTTTGGAAGGGGGTTCTTCTGGGCATGGAGTAGGGGGTCACTGGGGGTGCGTGGGGGAGGTAGTCGTAAATTTCCTGCATTGTACAGGGGGTTGGACTAAATGACCCTGGTGGTCCCCTCCAACTCTATGATTCTATGATTCTGCGATCTCTGGGGTTTTCTGCATGGGTTTTTTTCTTTGGTTCTGGCCTCATACTCCTTCAGTTGATCCCCTGATTCCCACATGCATTTTTCTGCCTTTAGTTTTCATGTTGTTTTGTTGTGGTTTGTTTGTTTGCCCCCTCCTGGGGGTGGGGTTTCTGGCTCTTTTGAGACTACTTTTACCCTGAAGTTTTTTTCCCCGAATGCTGATTTTGAGTCCGTTTTTTCCTAGTGCGTACTGTTTCTTCCCATTTTCTTCTTCCCACCCACCTCCGGCCCACTTTTCAATGATTGGACTGTCATCATCATTAAACCACTCCCTCTCTCCCCTCTGAAGACAGTAATTTCAGTTTTTTTAAGGCCCTAAAATGTACACTGTAGTGGTATTATGATAGGTTCTCTGAATTCCCATCTTGCATTTGAAAAAAGTTATTCTCTAGCCTCTCCCCTCATGAAGATATAAGGGGAAAGGCATATCTTCGTGAGAGGAAAAGCTAAAGACTTACTTAAAAAAAAATAAAGCTATGATTTCAGAGAAACTGTGTAAACTATCATTATAACACTATAGCGACCGAGGGGGGTGCTCTGACACCATCGATGAAAACAGCGCCCTCTGTTGACAATCCTCACTATTTAAGCCACATGTGGAAGAAAAACAAACAGATTCCACAACTGTAAAAATGCACAGGTAGCGTTGTCAACCTCCAGGTGGTGGCGGGAGATCTCCCACTATTACAACTGCTCTCCAGGCGACAGAGATCAGTTTACCCAGAAAAAATGGCGGCTTTTGATGGTGGACTGCATACCCCATTGAGTCACTCCCCTCCCCAAACCCTGCCCTTCTCAGACCCCACCCCCCAAATCTCCAGGTATTTCCCAACCTGGAGCTAGTGACCCTAACAGGGAGGGAAGACATAAGGAAGAACCCCGCTCAAACCAATTCCAATGCTTTTGGATTGACTCCCAAGAAAATAAGGAGTAACTCGAGCATCCAGGAAAGTTCTTTATTTAGAAGGTGCTGAAAGACAATTTAATTGGTTAAGGTTTAAATTGGGTATAGATTGCAGGCATTATCTTAGGGGGTTATATGGGGTTTTATTGTATTTTACATGTTTTAAATTAGGATTTGTAAGACAGTTTGAGGCACAGGGAAAAGCAGGTATAAATATTTCAATCAATAAAATAAATAAATTTAGCCAATGTAGCTTTACATTCAAATGACAGGAGAAATGAAAACAAACTTGTATTAAAAGCCCTAAGTTTTGAGCATTAATTTTGGCTTTGTGTATTTCCACATACTTTTCAAAGTGAAAAGACATTTTCCTTCAACATATGTCAAAGTATACATCACATCTCCATAGTACTCCCCATAATAATTTACTTGTTTATTTCAGATGTCTTGCCACCTCTCCAGAGTCCTGTTCAAGATAGCTTACAAGTAAAAATGTCATAAAATAATAAAATCATCATAAATTCCCCAGCTGCAGTGTGAAATGGTACAGAGTCTGTTCTGCTGCTCATACTGATACTGGGACAGAAGATGTTACGTGCGCAACTTTGCATTAGCCCAGTATCCCTTTAACTAACTGTATCATCCCGCTGTGTGTGCCACATTAGCATACCAACAGAGTGCCCAGCACTGTTACAGATCTTGGGTGCCCTATACATGACCTCATGAAGCTACAGAAGGAGGAGGAGGAGGAGAAAAGTTGGTTTTTATATGCCAATTTTCTCAACCTTTTAAGGAGAATCAAACAGGCTTACAATAATCTTCCCTTCCTCTCCCCACAATAGACACTTTGTGAGGCAGAGAGAACTGTGACTAGCCCAAGGTCACCTAGCAGGCTTCATGTGTAGAAGTGGGGAAACCAACCCGGTTCACCTGATTAGAGTCCACCACTCTTAAACACTACACCATGCTGGCTCTTTATATTGAGTCAGACTATTGGTCTACAAGGTCTGTATTGTCTCCTCTTACTAGCAGTTGCTCTCCAGAATCTGGAACTTTCTTCATGCAAAATAGATGGTGTACCTCTGAACCACAGCCCCAACCGATGTTGACATAGGATGAGTAGAGCAGAGGGCCCCGTTTAAACAAGATGGTCACGCAGGTAAGTTCTTCTGTTCCATCAGCATCCCATTTAAATCAGGCTTAATTACACAGAATTGATGTCATTACTACACTTTTAAATGCTCCCCAACATAAAGAAAAAGAGCCCCGTGGCGCAGAGTGGTAGGCTGGAGTACTGCAGTCAAAAGCTCTGCTCATGACCTGAGTTCAATCCAGACAGAAGTCGATTTCAAGGTCAACTCAGCTTTCCCTCCTTCCGAGGTCGCTAAAATGAGCACCCAGCTTGCTGGGGGTAAAGTGTAGATGACTGGGGAAGGCAATGGCAAACCACCCTGTAAACATAGTCTGCCTAGTAAACGTCGAGATGTGAAATCACCCCATGGGTCAGGAATGACCCGGTTCTTGCACTTTTACCTTTACATAAAGAAAACAAGTAGATCAGGGATATATCTCTGATGTGGTAGTTTACTAGATACAAAATACTTTTAACATGGGCAAGCATTACATTACCTCAGTCTGTATCTCATTCTTCTTAAAATACGGAGTATCACTAGTTAAACATGCTTAGAACCTGTCACCTGTGGCCCAATGGTAGAGCATCTGCTTGGCATACAGAAGGTCCCAGGTTCAGTCCCCAGCATCTCCATTTAAAGGGACTAGGCAAGTAGATGATGTGAAAGACTTTTACCTGATACCTTGGAGAGCAGCTGCCGGTCTGAGTGAACAATACCTGACTGTGATGGGCCAAGGGTCTGATTCAGTATAAGGCAGCTTCATGTGTTCACTTGTGTTCACCAGAACAGAACAATGGAGCATTTCTAATGCATCAGTCTCCCTCTGGAAACAATGCCAGGTTGTTCAGAATTCCACAATTCAGGAAGATAATTGTTTTGGAGACTTTTGGAAGTCCTTAGCAAAACTAAGAACCTAATGAATAAGTATGCATAACTTAGCACAGAACAAGCTGGTGGTGAATATTTATTTAGCCAGTTGGTTTCAAACACAGATGGTACAAGCTTCAAAACAAAAGAACACAAAAGCCCACAAATATTTTTTTTTTTGCTTTACTTCAGTTTTTAGTAAATGATGGATTTTTCCCCACTGTTAATATCATTTTCTTTACAATTCAACAAACAACTTTTCCATTCTGTTCTCATCACATTCAAATACGGAGTGTTTGCATAGGCAATTGTACAAAATAATTATTTGCTCCCACAAAAAGAGTCTCTGCAATGTAAGCAAATAGTAATAGCAATCCTGAAACAGCAAATATTGTTCCTCTTTTTTTTTCAGTGCTTCATCAGCTTAAGGATTTTATGAGACTCTTTCTTTTATCAAAGACACATTTAAATCAAGGAAATGATTTTTTAATACTAGGGCAGAAATTAATTTCATGCTTCCTCTAGCAAATGCCTACTATCA
The DNA here is from genome assembly GCF_029931775.1 of Euleptes europaea. NCBI lineage: Eukaryota > Metazoa > Chordata > Lepidosauria > Squamata > Sphaerodactylidae > Euleptes > Euleptes europaea. Next base: position 23,641,984 of record NC_079316.1, on the reverse strand, counting down.
AGAACTGAGTAAACAAACATTTGCACATCTGCTAGTGTTAAATGAAAGTGGAATAAAATAAATTGTAATGGTAGCTTGATCTTAATTCCCGTAGCACCATTTTAATGTATAGAAAATGTTGCATTAAATTGAGTATGTTAACACTCACTGTTAAACTTACTGCATAACTCGTGTGACTTCAGACAGGATTGTGATCCTGACCTCTGAAATCAAAGGCGTCTTCCAGCCAGCCCATGCATATTCTGGGTGGGCATGGAGTCGGGATCACTGGGGGAGTGGGGATGTGGGGAGGTAGCTGTGAATTTCCAGCATTGTGCAGGGGGTTGGACTAGATGACCCTGGTGGCCCCTTCAAACTCTCTGTTTCTATGATTCTATATATCCCTTTACAACATAACGTTCTGCATGCTCAAAGGGATAGTGCATGGATTATGCCCTAATTGGATTGTTGCCATGTCTGGCTACAAGACGAGTTTCCAAGGCTCTCTTCCATCTCCTGTACTTCCCTCCCCTCCATCTTGCACGATTGCTTTTCCGCTATGCTGCCATTACGTGCTTACCTTGATTGAGCAGTGAAAGGAGCAAAAATGACAGAATTGATACCAGTGGTGATGGGGACTGTCCTAGTCCAAGAAAGAGTACAAACAAGCAGGCAGCAGCCACAGCAAGATTAAGGTTGCCAGGTCGTCGTCCCCCCGGCCCCCAGCAGGGGATGGGGGGTTAAGATTGCCAGATCCAGGCTGGGAAACTCCTGGAGATTTGGGGGTCTGGAGAGGGCAGGAACCTCAGTAGGATACAATGCCCTAGAGTCCACTTACCAAATCATCTATTTTGCCTGTGGGAACTGATCTCTGTAATCTGGAGATGAGCTGTAATTCCAGGGGATCCCCAGGTCCCACCTGGAGGCTGGTTTTCTGTTGCCCCAGAAGGTTGAACCAGAACCAACAGGTTGAAATTAAATCAAAAGAGTTTCCATCTAGACATTAGGAAGAATTTTCTAACAGTTAGAGCAGTTCCTCAGTGGAACAGGCTTCCTCGGGAGGTGGTAAGCTCTCCTACCCTGGAGGTTTTTAAGCAGAAGCTAAATGGCCATCTATCAGCAATGCTGATTCTATAACCTTAGGCACATCATGAGAGGAAGGTAATCTTGGCCATCTTCTGGGCATTGGGTAGGGGTCACTGGGGGTGGGGGGTGGGGGGACACAGTTGTGAATTTCCTGCATTGTGCAGGGGGTTGGACTAGATGGCCCTGGCGGTCCCTTCCAACTCTATGATTCTATGATTCAGGGTGGGGACCACTGAAGGTGGTCTCCAAGATGCCCACCCCCTCAAATCTAAAGCCAAGACTGCTTGCTGCAAAGTTACTAATGTCATTCAACTGATCTGCCCAAAAATGCATATATATGCATATACAGGGAGCCCATTACAGCACATCAGGTGGCAGTCACCCTGATCAAGACATGGAGTTGTCAGAGAACTGCCTTGCAAGCCAGACAGTCTGGTTCAGCCAGTGTCCTCTCCTCCAGCAGTTAGCTGCCCGGTATACCAAAGAAGTTCGCGGCATAATAATATACTTACCGGTATACATTTTCTACTCAAACGGTCCTCAACCACCTAGGAACGCAAGCCCACCTAAAGCCACCGGAGCTTGCTTTGGCTCCAGCCTTCGACAACTTCTTCAAAACAAGGCAGGGAGTGGTTGCTCGCAGGCTAGTCAATAGCTCTCCTTAAACCTCTTCAGCATACTAAAAATCTTCGAACACTTTGCTTGTTCTGCTGGAATCCAATACTCTGTCCAATTCTGACCTGCAATCTTTTCATCAGAAAAACCTTAAAGAGTGGACTAGGCTTAGCTAGCATTTTAAATGAGCATATTGACTGGTTTCTTAGAGGAGCAGATGGACGGATGAAGGGTTTGCAGAGGGCCATCTTAGCAGCCTCCAGACGTTAATAAAGCCAGGTTCCTCCCCACCCCAGCTTTATATTTTCTGCTTGCTCCTTACTTCTGTCATCCGTACAGAATAAAATAAAGTCAAGCGGTGCACAGAGTTCATTGATCCACTAGATTTTCTATTGTGCTCACTAAACAATTAAAGTATCGGGGGAGGGGAATACAGATACAGCCATTATCTCTGGCTTTGAAAAATGAAAGAGCCTACTCACAGATTTATTTATGAAATGACAATATCTGCATGGGGAAATGTTACTGTCTCGAGTTCATGTGGCTTTTTTTTTTTCTGAATCAATCTCACAATGTCTGCTTCCAGATGATGGCTTTTCTACACCTTGGCTTCCCAACTGGAACACTTTTTTTGGGAGCTTTCACATGTCGTTATGCATAATTGTCCTGTTTGCAGGTTTTCCCTGTCTTCAATGTGTTTTTTTCCCCCCAAATCAGCTTTACTCTGATCTTTTTGGAAAGAAGTCAGTTCAAGTATATTAGTACATTATCTGAAAGAAATGGTGTATCTTTTCTTGCTGTGCAGGTCTCACCCACATTGAAATCCTCCCTCAATTATGATGATATATGGTTGCTCCTTTCAAGGACAGTATACACCCCAGTCCAGAATGAACTGATTTCTTAATCCCCATTGCCTGCCAGTGGGTTGAAAAGTCCATTCATTTTATAGTCTGAGGAAGGCAAGAGAAATAGAAGTGTATTGTATCACCAATAAGCTACCGGCCTGACCTGGATGACCCAGGCTAGCCCAATCTCATCAAATCTCAAAAGCTAAACAGGGTCAGCCCTGGTTACTATTTTGATGGGAGACCACCAGAAAATACCATGGTCACCACAAAAAGGCAGGCAATGGCAAACCATCTCTGAACACCTTGAAAACCCTATGGGGTCACCATAAATAGGCTAAGACTTGATGCTCCACCCAAAAAAAAGAGCTACCATGAATTGTTAGTGGAATTAGGGTTGCCAGGTCCCTCTTCACCACCTGCGGAAGGTTTTTGGGGCAGCGCCCGAGGAAGGTGGGGTTTGGGGAGGGGAGGGACTTCGATGCCATGGAGTCCAGTTGCCAAAGCGGACATTTTCTCCAGGCGAACTGATCGCTGTTGGCTGGAGATCAGTTGTAATAGCAGGAGATTTCCAGCTAGTACCTGGAGGTTGGCAACCCTAAGTGGGATATCTTCTGTTTCTTGGCTCTCATAGTGTGTGGGCCTGTCCTTGGTCTTAGGCTACCAGTCCTGTTTGTTTATCAGTACACATGTTGCCAAATTTGATCTGTATCCCACTCTATGGAATTTACAGGATAGTAACTGCAAAACCCTGAGCAGAACAAATCCTCTGAATTCAACCAGCAAAAACTTAATAGGGGAGAAAAAAAGTATGACACAAATCTCCTGAACTGAAATGACTTCCTTTTTAGATGGGTGAAACAGACCATGGAGAACATCTCAAATAAAATATGAAGCCTCTAGAGGGATTTGTCTCTAGAGGATTAGTTGCATGCTCTATTTCTTTCCAATAAACATGTTCAGGGTGATGGGCAATCACCTTCCTTGAGTTAGTGAAGGTGTGCTATCTCTGTGATGCAGATATAGTCAATCATCACCATAAACCTGTTGAACTAGGTACTTCAACTGTTCAGTCTATTGTTTTGCAGGCAATTCAATCAGCATGTTGAAAAGATGATTTCCACTCATTGCTCTGCTACTCTGCGAGACTGATGGCTTAATTAATCTGATGTCATTATTATCAATAAACAAAGTAGGGCAGGTAAAATGCTATTTTTCTCATAATGCTTCAATTTCTGTGTTCGTATTCTTGATCCGCCAGCCCATGGCTGAAATGATCTAAGAATAATACGTACATCTGAGTGTCTTTCTCTTCATCCCAAACTTCCTCTACATTTCAAATAATGATTAAAAAGACTTTGTGTAAATACCCCAAATTCTTTACCAAAGGAAGTCCAAGTGCAAACCAGGTAACGATGCATAACATCATTTCAAGAATCCTTTCTTTAAAGCAATAACAAAAAAAATTGGCAAGGATTGTAGGGCATGTGGAATTTTTACAGAGTACCAAAGCATCCCTAATAAAAAGCCACTTACCGGGAGCCACCTCACCACATGGAGTTCCTCCCAATATGTGTGGCTGCCATATTGTGTGAATGAAGCAACACATGCATTTTGAATGCATGTACAGCATTGGTACCTGCAATCTGACCACTAGATTTTTAAGGGTTCTGGTTTACAGATAATGATTTTGCATGCAGAATACATGCCTTGCACTTGTTCAGAAGACATGGGGCTAAAATGCATGGTCGCTTTAGCCTCCTTTATTCCCTGTTTCAGCCAGGATTCAGCCAGGATCAAACACATGCTTTTCGCCAAACGTGTGTTTGATCCTGGCTGAATCCTGGCTGAAACAGGGAATGAAGGAGGCTACATTGTAAGCAAATGGGTTGCCAATCTCCCGGACTGGTCATGGCAACCCCAATAGATGCTTGACACCACCTTTCTGGACATGACAGCCAGCCCAAATCACCACTGAAAGGGCTCTTATCCCGTCCTGCGAAACAGGCAGCCAAGGAACTACGGCCTGGTCAACCCCCCCTGTGAACCAGAGGGAACCCATTTTCCTGTGCGCCCGTTCCAGCAGAAGCCATTTCGCGAGGAGCACGTAGTCGTCGTAAATCCTCCCCCTCTCCCTGCATCATCTACAAGATTGATGGTCCATCGGAAAGCATCGAGATAGCAGTAACAGAGGATCGCTCCCCCGGCTATGCAAAGCGACCCACCCCAGACACAGCTGCACGCGACTTTGTTCCAGCTTGTTAATCCCATCTACGAACGACTCCTGGGCCTCCCGGAATTGGGCAAATCAGTAGGAATAGACTGTCTCAATTGCCCTTTTGCCCCAACCCGTCAGCCGACCATTAGTGTTATTGCCACCTTTTGTTTCACAACGGGAACCATGAAGGGGTAATCTCATTACTCCTCCCCCAGGAAAAGGTATATCTGGGGTCATACGTTACCTTAGGTCTTCCCATGGCATACTAGCTGTCACTCTGTTGGTTTGGGTTTTGCGCAGCCTAACCACGCTCCCCTCCCGCCTTGCTGGTCGAGTCCCAGGAACCCCTCTTCCTCTCCCCACTTTCCCAGTATCTTAGCCCTCAGAACCCCAGACGTCTCCACTTCTGAATCAGGTGCAGTATTTCCCGTCTTCAGAGGGCCTGCCACATTGGCAAACATCTCTATACTACTCTCTTTAATTCCTAGACTCTGTGTGTGTTGTGGTGTACACGTTATTTGAGTGTCTGTGTACATACGAGTAATAAGTAAAACCTTGAAACTAAAACCATTGACTCCGCTTTATACTTTGAATCACAGTTTGGACTCCCGTAGACATAGGTTAGATCCTGCAGGTTATGTCCAGTGCCGGTTATTGAACGCTAATTCCCCCATATAATAATTCTTAGCTGAGCATTTTGGCTAACAAAAGCAACCATGATTTTTCGCCCATTATGATTATGTTTATTATGGATAGCATGTGGTCTCAATGTGCACATTTGCCAGGCTACAAATATATGCAGCTCTAACATCTGAAAGTAATTAAGGAGGGACCTATCTCAGTAGTTAAGCTGGAAATCTGAAAGTGCTACTGGGTAAAATAAAAACTAAAATGAAATGATTCAATGAATTGGCCTTGAGCCAAGGTAGGAGTGAATCAGGAGTTGCCTTGTAAAAGGGACTCTACTCTGTTTTCACAAGGGACATGTCCACTGTCCTTCATATATTATATTCCCATAGTGTAGTGGTTAAGACTCTAATCTGGAGAACCAAGTTCGATTCCCCACACCTCCACATGAAGCCTGCTGGGTGACCTTGGGCCAGTCACTGTTCTCTCAGAACTCTCTCAGCCCACACAGAGGCAGGCAATGGCAAACTACCTCTGAACATCTCTTGCCTTGAAAACCCTATCGGGGTCGCTATAAGTCAGCTGTGACTTGAGGGTACACACATACATGTATATAAATCTGTATATGGGTGGGGGGACTGCAACTTCCTCCCACCAGGAAACTATTGATACTTGTGGACAATGAAATAAAGAGATAGCAAGGAAGATCAAGGTAAGAGAGGCCTGAGTGCAGCATTAGTTTGCAATCTGATCTGTAGATTGACATCAATAGTATACTTACTGAGTAAAAGGAATTGAGCAGTGTTACATTCCTAAAAGGAGCTGTGATTGACATCTTTCAACACATCGTTTAAATGGATACCAGAAAGAATCTCTCTCTCTCTGATGAAAATATTTTTCCTCACATAACAGTTGTCAATAGTTGTCAGTGTGTGAAACTGTGCATCAGTGAATAGTGTAACCTTATTTTTCCATGATAAATTTCCTTTCATGCCCCAAGAAACAAGCAGTTCATCTCATGTCCGATGAGCTTCATTGGAAAATATTGTGCTCCTTTGCTGTGTAGAAGAGAAAAAAAAACTTCACTTCTTCCTGAGCTCTTTTGAACCACTCAGAATAGTAGTGTATATTTTTAATATCTCTGTGTCTAGGGCAAGGGAGACACTTGGTATGGCCAATATTGTCCCTGCACTCCAATTTACTCTGAAAGCATTAGCAAACATACAATACCATTTCAGTTAGTAGGTTGTGGCTTCCAGTTCTGGATCTGCCTAAGGGCTGGATGCCCTGATTTGGATGGCTCAGGCTAGCATGATCTCATCAGATCTCAGCAGCTAAGCAGGGCCAGCCCTAGTTAGTACTTGGCTGGGAGATAGGGTTGCCAGGTCCCTCTTCGCCACCAGTGGGATATTTTTTTTTTTGGGGGGGAGCATGAGGAGGGAGGGGTTTGGGGAGGGGAGGGACTTCAATTCCATAGAGTTCAATTGCCAAAACGGCCATTTTTCTCCAGGTTATTTGATCTCTATCAGCTGGAGATCAGTTGTATTGGCAAAAGATCTTTTGCTACTACCTGGCAGTTGCCAAGCCTACTGGGAGACCACCAAGGAAGTCTGGGGTTGCTCCGCAGAGGCAGGCAATGGCAAACCACCCTTGTTGGTCTCTTGCCTTGAAAACCCTATGGGGTTGCCATAAGTTGACTGTGACTTGACACTTCCCAACACCAAAAGCTGGATCCAGGCTAAATTTTCCATCTGTGGATATGAACTCTCCTGCCTTTTCCCTCCCATGGCACCGCTCTGATCGCCATGAAATGCTGCTCTTTGGGGACGCTGAACACCTGGAGGAATGATAGTAGGATGAGGTGGACATTGCCTGTTTAGTCTGGAAATCCAGCCTGATGCATACAAAGCTCCTTGCAAAGAGGAAATTAGCACATGATTAAGAAAGGTTATATCCCCTGTCTTTGCTTGCTGCACCATATAGAGTCAGCATGGCATAGTGATTAAGAGTGGTGGATTCCAATCTGGAGAACAGTTTTCAATTCCCTTCTCCTCCACTTGAAGCCTGCTGGGTGACCTTGGGCCAGTCACAGTTCTCTTAGAACTCTCTCAGCCCCACCTATCTCACAATGTGCCTGTTGTTGGGAGAGAAAGGTAGAGAAAAGCAGGGTATAAAAACAACATTTTCTTTTTCTTTTGCAGGGAGTTTTTAATATAAAGGAGCATATTCAAATGTGATCTTTGATGATTCCCCCACTGAAATTGCACAGCCCATTCTACCCCCTCAGGTCCATGCCACTTCATTGCCACCTCATTTCTCTATATGTATGGCCTAATTGTCTCCTGTGTGAACTGAGTCTGCAGCCAAAGGTAGGCCAAGGTAAAGGTGGAGAGGAAGATGAGGCAAAGGTGAGTCAGTAAGTGTAGTTCTTCAAAAGAGGTTAGATGACCATCTGTCAGCAATGCTGATTTTGTGACCTTAGGAAGAGGTTCTTTAAGAAGAGGTTAGATGGCCATCTGTCAGCAATGCTGATTCTGTGACCTTAGGCAGATGGTGAGAGGGAGGGCATCTTGGCCATCTTCTGGTCACTAGGTGTGGGTGGGAGGTAGTTGTGAATTTCCTGCATTGTACAGGGGGTTGGACTTGATGACCCTGGTGGTCCCTTCCAACTCTATTCTTCTATGATTCTATGAAAACATTCTGAGCAGGAATCCTGACCTGGAAGCCTTCATCGAGGTCAGTCGGTATGAGCTTAGCCACCTTGACTTATTGCAGTTAGGAGAGATCCTTTTATTGTAATGGATAGTCTTCCTACATTTCTCTCTTGGATTATAAAATGTGAGGTAGTATTTATGAGAGTATCATTTTAAGATCCACTGCGGATAGGGTTGCCAGGTGGGTGGTATTGGCAGGCAATTGCCCGCCAATCCACCCAACCTTTCCGGGGCAGCGGCTGTGTGCATGTGCGAGCATGCACACGTGATGATGGCACTTCCGGTTTTACTTTGTGACAATGCAGTGCTTCCGGAAGTAAAACCAGAAGTGCCATCATCACGTGTGCACGCCCGCAGCCACTTCAACCCCACCCCCTAAAACCTCCCGCCGATCGGGAGGGGGGACCTGGCAACGCTAACTGTGGACTGAGTGCTTCTTTCCTTTCCTGTTTGAAAAGAAGATGTACTGATTTTTTTCAAAGGTAAACTACTCTAAATATTGTATGGGGATAAAAGATTCCTTATGGTTAGTGAGATGGTTAGTGAGATACTGAGAGCCAGTGTGGTGTAATGGTTGAGAGGGGTGGACTCTAATCTGGAGAAATGGGTTTGATTCCCCACTCCTCCACATGAGCGGCGGACTCTAACCTGGTGAACTGGGTTGGTTTCCCCACTCCTGCACCCAAAGCCTGCTGGGTGACCATGGGCTAGTCACTGTTTTCTTCAAACTCTCTCAGCCTCACCTACCTCGCAAGGTGTCCATTGTTGGCAGAGGAATGGAAGGAAATTGTAAGCTGGTTTGATTCTCCTTAAAAGGTAGAGAAAATCAGCATATAAAAACCAACTCTTCTTCTTCTTCTAAATGTGAATATCTTTACATTCCAGTTCAAACACCTGAGGGTACAGAGAAGATATCAAATTGCAGTTTATTAAATTGACTGAATGTTAAACTTCAAGAGACTGCAAAATTCAAGGGTTCTGGTGGCTGGCAGGGAGTCAACCCAAAGTCAAGCTGTATAATGTGATGTCCCATGGAACATTTCCCTCCTCCTTCATTAGACCGCTGTAGGCTCTTTGAGTCACCTGCGGGGAAATGCTGTTTTCCACAGATGTCTTCAGCATTCCTCTGAGACATTAAACAGAATGAATCGGTTCCTTGTCAGTGTCAAGGACTGCTGGATCATTGACGATGCTCTTGAAAGATAATGGATGTAGGACTGGGTTCTATTTAGGACAGTGGTCGCTTGCCAAATACTGTACCTCGTGGTCATTTGTGGGTTACTTTGTCAAAACGTCTCTGTGATAAAATAATGAAGGCATATATTGTATACATTTTTCTCCAACTGTGGACCAACGTTTAATAGAAAAAATCTCATCAGTTCTTCAAAAAATATATATTTGCTTTTTACCAAAAAAATCACTTTTAAATAGAGGCAGAATTATAATTAGAGCTTTGTATTCTGTGATTATCCTGACCTGGATGGCCCCAAGCTCACTAAATCTCCTCAGATCTCAGAAGTTAAGCATGGTCAGCCCTGGTTATAATTTGGATGGGAGGCCTCCAAGGAAGACCAGGGTCATGACATGGAGGCAGGCAATGGCAAACCAACTCCAAACATCTCTTGCCTTGAAAACCCCACCAGGGGTTGCCTTAAGTCAGCTGTGGTTTACGGCACATACAAACGGGGCTAGTTGGGGCATTTAGGAAAATGGTGGTCAGTTGGCTCATCCGGGACAAAGTCATGTACAACTCCTGATTGTTGGTGGCCCTAATGTATAAATATGATATATACAGAGAGACCTGAAATTGAACTGAATGCTCTTCTTTGTTCCTGCTGCAATTCCTCCGAGCAATAAATTGAGTACTGAAGCTTGTTGTTTGGATACATTCTACAAGCGTAGTTTCAAAAAGCAACTGTTAAGGTTTAGTTCCCTTCTGCACCAATGGTTTTTGTCATTTGAAGATTGAAATGGATTTTTCCTCTTTTCTTGGCATTTGAATCTCCAGCATGCCATGCTTAAATCAAAGGCCTTGGAGTATATACAGCAAAATGAGCAGAATTGAATCCAGAATTAAAGGAGGGCAAAACAAAAATCCATATTGATTTTGCTTAAACAAAATGAAAACTTTTAATTTTCTCAGAAACATCAACTCGGAACATTGCCAGAACCCAAGTGAGTTAATCCAACATACCACTTCAAGGAAGTGAAAGATGATGTCAATAGCTAGTTTTCCTTACATGAGCAATGACTTTTACAGTCACTAGGAAATAGGAATCAAACCGGATTAATGGTTAAAACTGATGGGATGCTGGAAGGACTGAGTATGGACTTCCCAATCTATTGCCAACCTATTTCATAGTCATTATGAGGAATATCAATAGCTATTTTCCATGCTAGTTTAGGGGGACTTCCATTTATAGGTATGCATAACCTTTGCAGTGAGCTGGGGTGGGGGTGGGGGTAACACATTGTGTCCTTTAGAATAATAGAATCATAGAGTTGGAAGGGGCCATATAGGCCATCTAGTCCAACCCCCTGCTTAATGCAGGATAAGGATAGCACATCCCTGACAAGTGCTTGTCTAGCCTCTCCTTAAAGACTGCCAGTAAGGGGGAACTCATCACCGCACTAGGTGGCAGATTCCACTGCTGAAAAACTCTTATTGTAAAAAAAAATTCCTAATATCCAGCTGGTACCTTTCCTCCTGCAATTTAAACCCATTATTGCGAGTCCTATCCACTGCTGCCAACAGGACCAGCTCCCTGCCCTCCTCTAAGTGACAGCCCTTCAAATACTTAAAGAAAGCAATCCTGCCTCCCCCCCCCCTCAATCTCCTCTTCTCCAGAGGAAACATTCCCAACTCCCTCAGCCTTTCCTCGTAGGGCTTGTTCTCCAGGCCCCTGATCATCTTCATCACTCTCCTCTGCTTGTAAGCTGAGGGAACAGGATGCTGAAGTAGATAGTGTAATGATCCACCACCACTACTCACTTCCCTTGCCCAAGAACACCCAAGAGGTGGTGGGAGATCTGTGTGTGTAAAAGGGGATTTGTCCCCTTGCCCTCTTGTATTGTACAGGGTAGGTTACCATCACTCAAATTCTGCCCTTCCCTCATTATCAGTGGTTTGAGGAGCTGATAGTAGCAACTGTGTGTGTGGGGGGGGAGGGGTTAGCAGCCATACACACGCCCTTCCTCCCGCCTGCTAATGTAACTCAAAACTGGGCAGGAGTCTTGGTCTGAATGGCCCGGTGCTTGGTGCAAGAATCTTTGGTCGCAGTGTGAGATCTTTTCAAATAAGAATAACAAAAAGGATTTTTATTCACAAACAAACAAGCAAGCAAGCAAACAAACAAACGGAAACTATCTCCTCTCAGCCTGAAATCCAAGGAGTTTATTGCTTTGTTCCCAGGCAAGAGTGTGACCTGTCTGTGGGCCAGGTATCCTGCATCTCCCAGTCACGTGGTGTTACCCTGCTGGATCATTGACAATGCTCTTGAAAGATAATGGGTGTAGGACTGGGTTCCATTTAGGACAGTGGTCGCATGCCAAATCCTGTACCTGGTGGTCATTTGTTTCAGGGCTTTTTTTTTGGATGCTTGAAGATTTTAATCAAGCTATTTTTTTTTCTTTCTCTATCTCTCTGCTGTACAAACTAGAATTCCAGGATACGTTGAAGCAATGGGGGGGGGCAGATGGGTAGATTTGCACCCGCCAAATCCTACAAATGGCCTGTGAACTCCTAAGTGATTTGTAGGTATGGTTTCTTCTTAAAATTACATTATATAAATGCCAGTTTATTATTCAGTTTAGCATGCAAAAGGAATCTCAGAAGGGGGTTCAATTAACTGATATGATTTGTTTCGATGCTAGTATTATATTATCACCAGCCAGGTAATCCGCTTATTTTTTTAAAAAATCATTTGATGATTATTGAGCAACTTAAAAGACATATAAAGTTCAGTGAATGGTGTAAAATTACATCCTATGCACATTAACGTGGAGCTAGGTTCCATTATTTTGGAGCTAGTGTTTCCAACCTCTAGGTACTAGCTGGAGATCTCCTGCCATTACAAATTATATCAGCTGATAGAGATCGGTTCACCTGGAGAAAATGGCCGCTTTGGCAATTGGACTCTATGGCATTGAAGTCTCTCCCCTCCCCAAACCCTGCCCTCCTCAGGCTCTGCCCCAAAAACCTCACACCAGTGGCAAAAAGGGACCTGGCAACACTAGTTGGAGCCTACGGATTGGATCCAGCTAGTATTACTGTTAGTGAACAAGAAGAGAGGGATGCTCTTCAACCAGCCATTAAAGCTATGCTGGCAATTGTGGGACCTGTATTGACAAAGCCACACAGAACTTGAGCTGTAGTAATGAGGGAAACTGGGCAGCATTATGTCAAAAAGTTGGGTGGATCCAGCCTTGTGACTCCTTTCTATCAAGCTTTCTACTAAGAGTTTCTTCAATCAGAAAAAGTCTGTTTCTGTGGAAAGGAAAATGCAGACTCCAATCCATTGTATCCCAGGTATATTGCATAGGCAATGTTGCTCAATACCATATTTACTTGAAAAGAAGACAAACATGAATGTAAGATGACCCCTCCCCTAAAAAAAGACATACACAAAAAAACATTACTGGACATAACTGTAACTTGTATGTGCATTTGAGATGACCCCTGCTTTTTTTTGGTGCCGTAAGAACATAAGAAAGGCCCTGCTGGATCAGACCAAGGCCCATCAAGACCAGCAGCCTGTTCACACAGTGGCCAACTAGGTGCCTCTAGGAAGTCCCCAAATAAGACGACTGCAGCAGCATTGTCCTGCCTGTGTTCCACAGCACCTAAGATAATAGGCATATGTGGGAGGGGGGACTAGTCTTGCATTTGAGTACAAGCACTCTGTTATTAAGCAAATATTGTATTCCCACTAAATGAATACTCTACTTTGCAACTCCGTTGTTAAGCAAAGCTTACCTTGGAGCTATTGCGGGTTCGGTTCCAGACCATCACTATAAAGTGAATAACAATTTTTTGGGGGGTTTCCCAGTGCAAATTAAAGTTATGTTGACAGTAAACTGTAGTCTATTAAATGTGCAATAGCATTATGTCTAAAAAAAGTACTGTAATAATAATAATGAAAAAGTTTGAAATATTGAGAGAATTACCAAAATGTATCACAGAGCCTCGAACTGAGCACATGCAGTTGGGGAAATGGCACCTATAGACTTGCTTGAAAATGCAATCTCTGCGAAGTAGAATAAAGCAAAGCACAATGAAAAATGACGGATACCTGTAAATACTGTAGTACAAAACTATGTGCGGTTTAGAGTTGCCAGATCCCTCTTTGCCACCGCCAGGAGGTTTTGGGGTGGAGCCTGAGGAGGGCAGGGTTTGGGGAGGGGAGAGACTTCAATGCCACCGTGGGGTTACATGAAAGTTAATCCCATTGTGTTCAGTCAGGCTTGCTTCAAAGTAAACAGGGGCAGGACCACAGCCTTTGCAGGAGTTAAAAGCCTCCTCCAACCTGTGTATTGTTTCCTCATTTTCTGGGATAATAGGGCTGTTCTACCATGAATCATATGTTGAAACCTTTTGCCTATGCCGTAGCTACATGAGCAAGAAAAGAAAAGGATATCCACATTGCATTAATCATTTGGTTAATAGGAACAGTACCCAGGAGAAAATGGAAGGTGGGTTATAGATGAAGAGGGGCCATAGATGCTGCCATGTCAATTGCAAGAAGCTTCATTAGAACTCTGCCTTTGATTAAACTGAGAATAAGCCCCAAATTAGGATAATGATGTAATTTCAGTATTGATTAGCATGACTATCATCTTTCCTCGCTAGGCTCAGGCACGTGCCAAGGGGTTTAGTGGTGTAAGCTTATCACATGAAACAGAAGACTTCCCTTATTGTTCAAGCCATAGAGCAAGATTGACCTGGAAGCATATAGAGATTTCAGGCAGTGACACGTTACGTGTCCTTGCCGATGGCTGTTCAGAAGCTTCCTTGCTGCCCTTAGCTCATATGAGAAAAGCACTGGTATGGGGGGTGGGGAATAAATGCTGAGTCTCAACAAGGGAAAGATACAAGAACACAGGTAGGGCTTGCTAGATCAGAATGGTGGTCCATGTAGTCCAGCATACTGTTTCACACAGCAGCCAACCACTTCTCCGAGGGCCAAACAAACAGGGCATAGAGGCCAAGGCCTTTCCCTGCTGTTGTCTCCCAGCAATGATATTCAGGGGTTTATTTACTCGACATATGGAGGCTCCCTTCAATCACCACGGCTAGTAACCATTGATGGACCTCTCCTCCATGAATCAGTCTAAACCCCTTTTAAAGCAATCTACGCTTGTGCCCGTCACTACCTCCACAGACAGTGGATTCCATACTTGAAATATTCAATGCGTTAAGAAGTATTTCCTTTTTCTGACCTGAACCTATTTGCCAACGTGCAATCATCTTTCAGACAGCAACATTCAAATAGCTTCAGGCACTAGCAGTTGGTTGGCTGTATTATCTTTCAGGGGTAGGACAGCCTCATATCCTTCACAGTAGGTAATTATTTGTTATTGTGATCCATCTTAGATCGTAATTATGTCATGAGAAAGGTGGCATATATAAATAACCTAAATAACGCTCATTATTTCTAGAGCTCACCTTAAAGCACTTCTTTAAGCTATAGTATTTAAAGCACTTCACATATATTATCTTGTGATCTTAATGTAAACTCAGCAACATTATGTCCACATCAAAGTAAAGAGTGGGTTGTCTAAGGTTAACTACTAAGTTCATAGTAAGTGCAAGAGTGAAACCAGAGTTCACAGCCCTACATGAGCACATGGTTCTCCTGTCCCTATTTAACCACACAACAACCCAGTGATCTAGGTTAGGCTGAGACAGCACCATGAACCTATGATTACCCAGTAAGCTTTATGGCCAAATTGTACCTGGGACTCCCTAATCCTGGTCCAACATCTTTATGAAGTACATCATGTCAGTCTCATGGAACAAATGTATTAGTGTATATTCTGTGAGAAGAATCAAAATGGAAGCAATAAAAAAGCAAAATCGCTAATGGGGATAAGAGAATATTCCCATCCAGTTTTAGCAAATGGTATTACAGCTGACTCAACAGTAGGATAGTTCTCCATTGTAGTTTACATCATTCTTTCTATTCCATTGAAAGAATATTTCATTGTGACATCGAATGTGTAAATTCATGTTCTTGACCCAACCATTGATCATAACCACTACTGCTTACTCAGCTATATGGTCTACCTCCTATTGAAACTTTTTGGCTTTTTATATAATGCCAGCCAATCAGTTGGAAAGCTGTATTAATATGCCACAGATTTCATTATCATCTGGCGACAATTCAGGCAGCACTTGTAAATTTAACTTTAGTGGCAGAAGGAATTAAAGAATACTTTATCACATCACAATTTTTTTTAAAGGAGGAATCTGGCCAGGTTTTTTGCACTATTCAGTAAGGGCAAAATTCTCATTCATAATTTCACTGGGAATGAAGAAATATGTTGTTTGGAAACAATTATGTTTTGATGAAAACCTCTGCATCAAAACAAAGCCCCATCTTGTCTGATGATCCTGAACACCATACTCACCAAAAGGGGAAGGGCAGTGGCTCAGTGGTAGAGCATCTGTTTGGCATGCAGAAGGTCCCAGGTTCAATCCCCAGCATCTCCAGTTAGAGGGACTAGGCAAGTAGGTGATGTGAAAGACCTCTGCCTGAGACCTTGGAGAGCTGCTGCCGGTCTAGGGCTGTCGATTCGGTTCGTCCCGAACCAAAAAACAGCTGAATTTCCCCCGATTCGGCGGTTTTTCGATTTGGATTGAACCGAACCGAATTTGGCGAGTTCGGGGTGTTCGCAAATAAATTCGGCAAATTCGGGCCCTTTAAACAGATCTGTGCCTTTCTGCTTGAAGGCGCAGATCTGTCCCCCCTTCCCCCCGCACGCCTTCAGGGGGCTTCCCTGTATGTGTGCACAGAGATATGTATGTGTGCACAGAGACAGAATAAACACAGTTGCTGTTAGTTGCTGTACCATCATTTCATGGATGCAGGAAAGCAAACAAGCTGAGACGGCCAGTCAAAGATACGTGGTCATTGTCTGATAACTTCCCAAAGACATTTTACAACCCAAAAAATGTTTATTAAAGGAGTTTCCCAGGAATCTGTTGTTCACCCAACACAATCAATTGGACCCTGCAGGGACTGGGAAAGGGAATCCTTTCTGTTTCCTCTCTCTTTTCAGGATGTGCCTTAATTACAGGTCTAAGTTATCTAGACCCTTGGTGTTTTAATGCTATGGAATTATCATGGATGTAAAGGATTCTGTTTTATGGACTGCTTTGAATATTTAAGCAGGTAGTGTAGAACTAAAAACAAAAAACCTGACAAATAAGACAGGATCCCCCAACCTAGCAAGAATGCCCAAAACGCTTTAGTGTTGCTTGAAAGCAAACAAATGAATAAAGGTTGTTATTACAGCGACACAAAGGAAGACAAAGTGACAGTGCCAAGTCCGCTTGCCCATCCAACCATGATAATGGACGGAGTGTGGTTAATTGTCTTTCCACTTAAAACACTGTCAGAGGTATTTAAAATTTAGTTTTAGTGTTTAAATCCCCGACCCCCATGTTGGCAGGCTGGCAACCTTTTGTTTGTTGGCAAGAGCAAATTCCATTTGCCCATCTGTTGGCAGTGCCACCACTAATTATGATTTCCATTATTTAGAAAGTCAGTGGTGAATTGTGACTTTTAGAGTAATGCACGCCAGGCCAATTGGCGCTTGGCATTTCCCTCCAGAGAAGAACACCCACAAAGAGACTCAGCAAGGCTGCCGACTTGTTTCATTTGTTGCAGCTGCCACTTACTTTACATTTCATTATTTATCAACAATAATAAACCAAGCCTTGATTCTTTTCCTCTGGTAACAGAAGTCTCAGAGCACACAGCATAAAGTATCTGAGACAGGGTTGCCAGTGCAGCCATGTTCTTTTGAGAAACATGGAGGAAGTGCAAGTGACAAATGCAGTTCAAATTGAGAAATGCATTTAATTTATATTTTCCTTGTAGCTGAATAGAGGGCGAGACTGCCTATCACAGGTAGGGTTGCCAGGTCCAACCTCTTGAGCAGTGGGAGGTTTGGGGTTTTGAGTGCTAAAGCAGCTGTGGCACTGCAGTGCTTCCGGAAGTAAATCCAGAAGTGATGTCATCGCGTGTGCGCAACCGCGTGCACACACAATTGATGCTCTGGAGTGGCTGGGTGGATTGGTAGACAATTGCCCGCCAAAACTACCCACCTGGCAACCCTTACAGGGGCCCCCAACATGATGCCAACACCTTTCCTGACACTCGCCAGATGTTTTTTTTAGAAAGGGGGCAGAGCCAGGTGGGGCATTTGCCCAGAAAGGATTTTGATTGGCGATTGGAGATTTTTAAAACATGTTGCTTTGACAGCAGCTGCCACCACAACAAAAGGATCTTCCCTGTGTGACTTAAAGTAAGCTGAGGCAGCCATTTTGTGGCTGGGTCCACCTCCTGCAGCAGCCATTTTGTGCCCACCAAGCTGCGTGAGAATTCCAAAAGTGCCCACAAGCTCAAAAATGTTGGGGACCCCTGGCCTATTACAATGAACAGAAAGCTGCCGCCAAAAATGGCAGTCCCATGTAGGGTTTTATGCTTCTTTTCTACAGTTTCTTCTTTGATGCATTATGTCCTCATCCTTACTTCATATAATTGGCTACCATTTTTAAGGATGGGTAAATGTAAATGTAAATGTTCTGCCCCGTGGCGCAGAGTGTTAAGCTGCAGTACTGCAGTCAAAAGCTCTGCTCACGACCTGAGTTCGATCCCAACAGAAGTGGGTTTCAGGTAGCCGGCTCAAGGTTGACTCAGCCTTCCATCCTTCCGAGGTCGGTGAAATGAGGACCCAGCTTGCTGGGGGTAAAGGGAAGATGACTGGGGAAGGCACTGGCAAACCACCCCGCAAACGAAGTCTGCCTTGGAAACGTCGGGATGTGACATCACCCCATGGGTCAGGAATGACCCGGTGCTTGCACAGGGGACCTTTACCTTTACCTTTTAAATGTTCATCACACAAATGTAGGTGGTGGCTGGAGATCTCCCGCTATTACAATTGATCTCCGGGTGACAGTGATCAGTTCACCTTGAGAAAATGGCTGCTTTGGCAGTTGTACCCATCCCTATGGCATTGAAGCCCATCCCCTATTTAAACTCCTCCCTTCTCAGGTTCCACCTTCTCAGGTATTTCCCAATCCAGAGCTGACAACCCTATACTGATGGGAAAACGCATGTTGTACTACATGTTACGGAGGCAAGGATGAGCTACTGGGCTGCCATTTTAAGCACTCTACTCACAAAACGTTGGATTTGTGTTAGTGATGTCGTTCTACACCAATACAGTCTAATCAGCAACCTCTGAGACAATAGCCATACATGAGCATACAACTGAAAGTAAAATAAAACCTTAGGGCATACAGAGGGTTTCTGGTGGAAGGGCAATATAAGAAGATACAACTCCACAAGATCTTTCCATTTGTGCCACCATAGGACCCAACACCAAATTTGGAAAATTAGATCCCTTCCATTTTTTTTTTCTTCCACGTCCCTGCTACTCTTTCCTGCTTAGGCTAGATATTACTACTTGCTAACTAAACTTCTCTTTCCTTGTTCTCTCTTATCCCAGTTGTATGTGTGTGGAGTATGCTAGCAGTGGTAGCTGTTCTACATTGCCAATGAAAGGCTTACCATACTCAAAAGAAAGAAATTAACAAATACCAAAAAATCATATACTGAGGTGCCCCAGAACAAAATCTGTTCCAAAGAGTTTCCAGATACATGATGGTAATTGATTAAAGTTCAGACCTTTTCAGTAGTTATTTCAGTGATGGCTTGAATACAGATCTATACCTCATCCCAACAGAAAACTAGAGCCCCTGTTTTCAACTATCTTTTCAATCCAAGGCTGGTTTGAAGCAAAACAAACAAACAAATAAAGGGTGGGAGTTGATTTCCAATATATGTAGTGTACGGTCTGATCATTTTGATATCTCAGTACTCATCAACACCCTATTAATTAATTAATCAATGTGGTTGCGGAAGTATACTAGTAGTTTTGTAAGTCAGGTCTGGGCATCCTGATTCTATGTCTTTGACTTAGTTGCTATTGTTCAGTTCATAATTCTTCATCAAGTAGCTTTACAAGACAATAGAGGTGAGCCAGGGCCCCACACTCAACCTCCCATGGACTGCTAGGAAGCTCTGTTTCTACAGCCATTGCTCCCGCTACAAACAAAGATCTTTGAAGAGTGGTCAGATTTAGCCTTGGAGTCTCCAGCTGTTAACCCTTATAATTTGTGACCTGGCAGCAAAAATGTCACTATATATTTGGCAAGTAGGACAACCATGTCGAGATCTGGTCTCGTTGCTTTTACAAAACAAAACTACAGCTCAACAGGGTTGACACAAATTGATCATGTTTATGGATTATTCATATTTCAAGATCTCTATTCTATTTTAGGAAGAAGTGAGCTGTGGCTCATGAAAGCTCATACCCTGCCAGAAGTTTTCTTAGTCTTTACGGTGCTACTGGACTCTTGCTCTTTTCTATTGCTATTGACAGACTAACACAGCTACCCATTGTGATCTTTGTTAGGAAAAGCATGTATGATGAATGATTTTTTTTTTTCAAATTTCACACTAGAGTGAATGAGTATTGACCCTGAGAACAGAAAAAAAAATGTATTTGTCCAAATTTCAGTCCATTTAGTCTTCAGAGTTTGTTAAAAACAGTTATTGGATGAAATGGACACTTGGACAACGGTGACACTTTCAACTGCCTTCCATCAATGGCCAGTATTCAGAAGTAAATTGCCTCTGAAATGTAATAGCACTGGGCTCAGCAGCCATTGGTAGACTTTCAGCTCAATCCTAAACAAACTTGCACCCTTAAGACTGTGTACTCTGCCAAGTTATTGTAATGTTATTTTTTTATTAATCTGTCTAAATTATTTTTAAGGCCATGTAAACTAATGACCAGTATACCAGGGGGTATGAATTCCCTAAGTTAATTATATAATGTACTTTCTTCTGTTGGTCCTGACTCTACTGTGCATCAGTTTCATTAGATGTCTCTGAGTTGTGGTATAATGGGACAGGGAGATAATTATATCTACTTTACTTGTATGCATAATTTGATGCACCTCTGTCAATATCACGTACCATTTCAATAGTTATGCTACTGACAAATCCCAGGTTGTTGTTGTTTTTTAAAAAATACCCTTGTAAACTATATGTTTTATCATAATGAAAGAAGAGGCAGCAACCATGCAATCTATAGGTTTTAATCTAGAGAATTTATGACATTTTTTACCACCTTTCTCCCTTTACCCATGTTTTTATTTTTTTTAAAGTCTCAAAAAGAAACTTTCCAAAGTATTCTTTTATTAGAAGATGACACATTGATAAAGCTATTCTTTGAACTCAAAGCTTCAGTGATTTTAATTTATCAAGAAATACATACAAATCAAGTCGGGGGGGGGGGGAACCCACCAATTTCCAATAAATCATTTAAACAAAATTAGAATGATGGCTGTGCTGACGGATTTGGTTTTCAATTTTTATATATATGAAATCCTGAAACACATTGGTTGGCTCACACTAAATCAACACTGGGACCAGTCCTAAAGCAGAATCCTAACATTATACCATAGCACAATCAGTGCCAGATTTACCAATAGGCTTGGCAGGCTGAAGCCTAGGGCCTCAAAATCTTAGTGTATTTGATAATTATAGTTTATTTATTTCTTAATATGTATTTTTAAAAGTATAAATGTATTTTAAAGAATATAACAGTAAACTTTTCCCTAAAAATCCCTGCTTATTCTACAAAATGTTTTCAAAGTTCAGTTATTGCAAAGGTTTTTCACAGTGTTAATTTTATTATTTATGCTCCCCCCACATCACTATGGTATTTAATAATAATGTATTATGACTTTTAGAGCAGGGCTTCTTAAACTTTTTCCATGCACGACCCCTTTACACGACCCCTGGTATATAGGTATATAAATAGGTATACAAACCAAACATTTAGTGATAATAAATCATAAAGAAACCTTTTACTGTTGCCAAATTTTTCGCGACCCCCACGTTCAGTTACGCGACCCCATATGGGGACCCCCACATTCAGTTATGCGACCCTATATGGGGTCGCAACCTTAGAGGAGGAATTGTGAATTGCAGAATTTTAAACACCCATAAGAACATAAGAAAGGCCACGCTGGATCAGACCAAGGTCCATCAAGTCCAGCAGTCTGTTCACACAGTGGCCAACCAGGAGCCTCTAGGAAGCCACAAACAAGACAAATGCAGCAGCATTATCCTGCCTGTGTTCCACCGCACCTGATATATTAGGCATACTCCTCTGATATTGGAGAGAATAAGTATGCATCATGACTAGTATCTATTTTTACTATTAGCCATGGATAGCCCCATCCTCCACAAGAACGTAAGACAGGCCATCATCATCCTCTGCTTCACTGAATTTTGTTTAAAACACTCTTCCATCTTCCTTTAGCTGTGAGGGTGGGGGATTGGGAGGGGCCTCACAAGTGGAATAGCCTAGGGCACCCCTTATCTAAATCTGGCACTGAGCACAATATAGGTATTTACATATGGGTGTGCCATGGATAGGGCTTCCAGGTCCCTCTTCGCCACCAGAGGGAGGTTTTTGGGGTGGAGCCGGAGGAGGGTGGGGTTTGGGGAGGGGAGGGACTTCAATGCCATAGAGTCCAATTGCCAAAGCAGCCAGTTTCTCCAGGTGAACTGATCTCTATCAGCTGGAGATCAGTTGTAACAGCAGGAAATCTCCAGCTAGTACCTGGAGGTTAAAAAAAAGAAGAGAGCCTCATGCTAAACAAAAACCATAGCACTGTGACTAAATGGGATGAGACAAAAAAAAGTATAAACAGCATTTTTTATTGGTTCTTGTAGGTTATCCGGGCTGTGTAACCATGGTCTTGGTATTTTCTTTCCTGATGTTTCGCCAGCAGCTGTGGCAGGCATCTTCAGAGGAGTAACACGGAAGGACAGTGTCTCTCAGTGTCAGTTGTGTAGGAAGAGTAATATATAGTCAGAAGGGGGTTGGGTTTAGACTGAGTCATTGTCCTGCAAAGTATTAAAGGTAATGTGCAAATCATTGTCCTACAAGTATCAAGATAATGTGCTAATGAGGGTGTGGTATGTTAATGTGGAACCATTATATCCTGAAGTGATCTGTTAACATGTGGAATTCAAGGCTAATTCCACATGTTAACAGATCACTTCAGGATACAATGGTTCCACATTAACATAGCACACCCTCATTAGCACATTATCTTGATACTTACAGGACAATGATTTGCACATTACCTTTAATACTTTGCAGGACAATGACTCAGCTCAAACCCAACCCCCTTCTGACTATATATTACTCTTCCTACACAACTGACACTGAGAGACACTGTCCTTCCGTGTTACTCCTCTGAAGATGCCTGCCACAGCTACTGGCGAAACATCAGGAAAGAAAATACCAAGACCATGGTTACACAGCCCAGATAACCTACAAGAACCAATGAACTCTGACCGTGAAAGCCTTCGACAAGTATTTTTTATATACACAATGCCAATATTACAAGCCTCAAAAAGGTGAGGATATTATTACAAATGAAAGAATCCACGAGCTACATATCTCTTACGTGCTATGAATATTTTTGTGTGCCTAGAACACAACAAAATGTTTCCAAATTGCAGTGCATGGTTACAAAAGTTACAAATAAACTAAACAGTGCTTAACCAGAAAATAAAGCAAATGGCGAGAAAGGCATCCGATATTAAGTCCCATTTCACGTCAAGGTTTCTTCAGTTGTACATACATTCACTATCAAGCCACGAGCTGTGGTCAGCACTGAAAGGTGCACGTAAGTACAGTTGCTTGATGGGTATTATTCACATCACTGAATAAAGGTGCACAAATACACAATCCATGGACAGACTCTTACAGTGCAATACTGAGCAGAATGCCCATGCCAGGCTTAGGAGGCAACGCAGCAGTGCTGCTTCCTAAGGAGGTTTCAGCCTGGCTGAAACCTCCGCCTGGTGCCAAAAATCCGTGCAACCTGCATAGGTGTAAGGGTCTGTAAGCTTTTGCTTTGTGTGCTCCCCCCCCCCCCCCTGGACTCATAAAAGCAGTCCAGGCCTTTTGCCTTTCCTTGGTTCAGTCGCTGCGTCCAGCAGGCCCTAGGTTGGAATGTCTCTTCCCACCATCCTCCTCCCTTGCTCTCTCCGACTCCCTCCCACCAGCTATGGCCTTGGTGTGTAGATAGTAATAACGAGCTTCCTGAGGTCTTTGATGTTCCTGTACCATGCACAATTATCTCGTAGATTCCCATAACATGCTTTTGACATCTGCTTCCCTGTAGGGGTTATAATTCTGTCTTTGTGAAATTGCTAGCACTTGCAACTTTGCCATTGTAAGGCCTATACTAACCTGAAGCTTCCAATAAAGTTCCTTGTTTCTGCATGACCGTCTGAGCAAGTGATTTTATGGAGTTTGCACAGGGAGGTTGGGAACCCTCACTATAGGGTTGCATGGGAGATACGGCACCTAAAAGGTGTGCAGAGCAAACCTAAAAGATGGAGTATTTTGTCCAGAAAAAAGGGTGCATTTCCAAGCCATAACGGCTCAGGAGGCTGCCTAACGGCGGCCCCACCTCCCAAGCTGGCACCACGACGCCCCGGGAACGCCTCCTGGGATGCCGCCACGGCGTCCAGGCCACAAACGCCAGCATGTGCTGCCTGGACGCCAGCGCTGTGGGCCCTTGCACCGGTGCAGGCCTTTGCCAGCCTCCAAAGGCCTTTTGTCCTGACCGCCAGCGTGGCTCAGGAATGCGCTGTTAGTTGCTCTCATCCCATTTAGTCACAGTGCTATAGTTTTTCGTACCTGGAGGTTGGCAACTCTAGCCATGGAGTAGGTGTTTCTTACATAATTCAAACTGGATCTCAAAAATGCAGTTTCATTGTGGTACACATGGGTGAATTTGGGTGCAAAAAAGTCATCTGTGAACTCTGAAGAACAGTTGAGATTTCATTTCAAGAGGTTAGCAGATTGGCTTGGTAGAGAACACTCATAGAATTAGGAATTTTATCTTCCCACTGTTTGCTCTGCACTCTTCATTAAATGATACCGAAGGTAGCTAAGGAGGAGACCTTCTCTGTTGAAAGTATTTTGTTATTAACCTGTAGATCAGGGCAGGGGAAAAAATCCCTGTAATTCTAGATTGAGGCACCTAGGCTAGTTCTGTGCCTGAGCAACAGGCAATGTTCACTTCTGAATAGATTTAAAGACAGATCTTCACCATCACAGTTATATTTTTAAAGCACCTAAAATACTCTGCACTGTAGAACACACATCACAAATTATTCCTTGCCTTCAGGCTCAGAATCTAAAACAGACGAAAACAATAAAAGTGGAAATAGGGGTGGAAATAGAAGGAAAGTGGGGAAATAAAAAAACAAATACAAAAGATGGTTTCTGAAGCGAAAAGAAGAGCTGATAGAAAGAAGGGTAGCATAGAGGAATAGGGTCACCAACCTCCAGGTAGTGGCTGGAGATCTCCCACTATTACAATAGATCTCCAGGTGACAGAGATCAGCTCCCCTGGAGAAAATGGACGCTTTGGAAGGCATTCCTGGGAGGCATTCCTTTTTGGCATTATACCCCACTGAAGTCCCTCCCCTCCCCAAACTCCACCCTCCTCAGGCTCTACCCCCCAAATCCCCAGGTATTTCCTAACCCACAGCTGGCAACTTTATTTACTGCACTGTTAGGAAGGAATGCACTGAAGCAACCTGCCAAACAGCCTTGAATAGGTGAACTGATAGACAGCTTCAGATAAATGTGGTACTTCAGAACAAAGGAAGGAATCAGCTGGCCAAGGGGGAAAGGTGTAGATTATTGCTGCACATCACATGAGTGTCGTTATCCACAAATGGTTTAAGTGTGCATCATGTTAATCATTCAAAAGATCAGACATCTCTCTAAGCAGTATAATGCAGATCTGAATCAGTGTTGCATGACTGATTTAATTGTGCAGCAGCTTGTATATCCAGCTTCTTTTTCCTCATTGCTCTAATGGAAATATTCTCAAACACGTTTCCTGCGGGGAATGCTTATCCACAGCAATGAATGTGTGATTTCTGCATCAAGAATGAAAAATGGCAGCGATTATTGGCACCCTTAAATGTGACCAACAAGTTCTACACTTCCGAAGCCAAAAGCCTGAGAACCATTTTCTCTCCCATTTATCTAAAGAAACGATGCTGCCAAAACTCAAAATAATGAGCTTGAGACACAAGTTTACCCAGCTCACAGTACTCACCTGTACTTCAAGGCAAGCTGCTTCTCTGATCTCTGAAAATGTTCTTCCGTTTATCATTTAAATCAAGAATATCATAAACTCACGTGTCAGTTTTGTACCTATATGGTCACTATGTGACAGGCTAAGATCTCAGAGAGGCAGCTGTTAAGGGGGCTCATATTTGCTGATCACTGAAGTTCACCTGGACTTTAAAAAGAGGTTTTATAATTTACAACACAATATACGTCTTGTGGGAAGGGCATGTAACATGCAAATGTGACCTTTATAAAAAAAAAAAAAAAATTACATGCCTGCCATTTGGGGAAAAACAGAACAAAACAACAACCTCCAAGTATGGACATTTATGGGGAGAAGCAAAACGCACCCTTGCCTCATGAACAACAAGCCAACCAATTTAAAATTGACAAAATAAATGAATCAAAGTGCAAGCGATTTATGACAACCAGTTACACGCTCAGGAGGGAAGGTGGCATTGTATAGCCCAAATTCATCAGATATCGGAAGCTAAGCAGGGTCAGTAATTGCAAAGGAGACCCCCAAGGAAGACTATGCAGTGGAAGGCAATGGCAAACCACGTCTGCTTCTCACCTGCCTTGAAAACCCCTTACTGGGGTCGCCATAAAACTGCTACAACTTGATGGCATTTTGCACACACACACACACACAATTACATACTGTCTGTCCCCAGAAATGAATTCTCCAAATGCATTGCAAAGATCCGCATGCATCCCGGAAATGAATGGCACATGCACAATGACTCCATTAGGGTGTTGTGGTTAAGAGCGCTGGATTCTAATCTGGAAAAATAGGTTTGATTCCCCATTCCTCTACATGAGCGGCAGACTCTAATCTGGTGAACTGGGTTTCCCCACTCCTACACATGAAGCCAGCTGGGTAACCTTGGGCTAGTCACAGTTCTCTTTGAACTCTCTCAGTCTCACCTACCTCACAAGGTGCCTATTGTGGGGAGAGGAAGGGAAGGAGATTGTAAATTGGTTTGATTCTCCTTAAAAGGTAGAGAAAATCGGCATAGAAAAACTAACTCTTCTTGTTCTTGTTCTCCTCCTCTAAACTGCATCTTCCACAAGCATTCACACATGCCATTTGCCATTTCTGATTCATGCTGAGACAGGCAATGTGATGGGGTTTGCCCATCTCTAGTCCTGATAGTTAGAATGTGAATATTTGTCAAGATTTCTTGCAGAGTCTGTCCTGGACTTCAAGGATGAGTGCGGGCTCCTCACTTGTCTGTATAGCCACCACTTTGGATCTCAGCATGATGTCTTTTTGATTAATTAGGCCACATTTTTCAATCAAGAAGCAATTTAAAATACTCTTTAAAGTTCTAAGAAGTAACGTACAGTAGGCACTACTTTAATTACCGTTCATGTTTTGGGATGATTTGTGGATCCCCTTCTCCCACTTTGAGCAGCATCCAAACCTGAATGCCACTAAAGCTTTTGCTTATATTAGTACACCGGAGTAATTAATAAGGGGTCATAAAAATGGATTGTATCACTACTGGTGATACAGGGTGTGAATGGCATGTTTAATGCATATGGGGGGGGGGCAATTTTCCAGAAATCAACCTGCACAGGAATTTTAGAGTTACCAAACAGTCAGTCAGCACAACTCATTCATTTACTCTAGGAAAAGGTTGATGAATGTCAGGAGTATGGATCGGTCATGGGTGGACTTGAACATCATCAAGAGCCAAGCTTGAACTCTGCTCCTGTAGCTAATGGAGAAAATCTGATATCACCTTGAACCTGTAGGAGGGATAAAATGGCCATCCTATATCCTGATGAGATAAAGGCAGCTTTTCATCAGGCATGCTAGCTTCCACTGGTCTCTTGCTGCTGAGTGCACCTCAGGTGAAAGTTCTCCTGGTGCTGCTAGCAAATGAAGGATGGGGGTAGTTTAGTGGTAGAGTACATGCTTTGACTGCAAAAACTTATGACATTAGTAACAACAATAATTAGCCTGTCTTGACCCACTCCTTCCTACCAATTGCTCTCTTTCTCTCTCCTTCCTATTAACAGACATTGCACAGAAAAGAAAAGAAAAGCCCATGAATAACCAAGGGCTCTTTAAAACTGCTTGAGCAATGTCCTTTCTCTTCAAAAATCTGAACCACGCTGAGTTAAAAGCAAATGAAGGAAAACCAGCTTGGATTTACCTGGAATTCCTATTCCTGGCATACTCCAAAGTTATGGAGGTATTCTGTATATTATATTTCTTCGTACTGCTGAGGGGAGCTATGTAAAACTTTGTTTAATGTCATTTAGAGAAGCCAAGTCCCTGTTGATTTAATGTGGACATAGTTCTTCTATATTATGTTGCTGCAATCTGGCTTTTACGAATAAAATTTTTGAGAATTTTGTGTATACAGAACATAAATCTTTATTAAAGCCAGTGTATCTGGAAAATGCGCCATAAAATGATTGTTAAGCGTTTCTAGTAATTGGCGACACCTTCCAAAGGTCAACCATTAGCTGTCGAGGTGGTTCGGAAGCACATTGTGTAGTCGCCAATTTATTCTGCGTTTTCTGGCTGAATGCAAATGGCTATCAAGCATGACAGTTTAGCAGCTTTTTACCAGGAGTTAATGTTCTGGAATTTGTAAAGACATTATGACTATCCTGACCTCATCTTTAATATAGTCACACAGTTTCATTTTCTACATTCCAAAGAGTGATGTGTTAAACAGATGGATCATTTCTAATGTTTCATATTAATGGTTCTGTTAATGCGCTCTTCTCATTCTGTTGTTATTGACGCCTTCTGATCCCTTCCCATTAACCAGCAAGCCTAGCAATTGAGCTGGCAGTCTGGCGTCCACCGTCTCAGAAATTTCTTCAGTAATTACTGCTGAATTGTGCATTCTGCTTTGCATTAACATAATCATCGTGTGCAAGGTATCGAGGGTAATAGAGGTGCGCTGTTTGGAATCCGCTGGCCCTTTAACCAAGTGGAATGTATGGTTTGGGTTACTGAAGTTTAGAAGGAGAACCAACACATTGGAATTTTTTTTTTTTTTTTTTGCAGGGAATGATTAGCAGATAAAATGGAAGCCAGGAGGAAACTGAAGAGTTATTTAACTTTCTAGTTGCTAGGTTTCATGTCATTAACAATACTTTTGTTTTCAGTATGGAAAGCACTTAGAATCTTAGAATCATAGAATTGGAAGGGACCACCAGGGTCATCTAGTCCAACCCCCTGCACAATGCAGGAAATTCAGAACTACCTTCCCCCCCACACCCCCAGTGACCAGAAGATGGCCAAGATGCCCTCCCTCTCATCATCTGCCTCAAGTCACAGAATCAGCATTGCTGACCTCTTCTTAAAAACTCCATGGAAGGAGAGCTTACCACCTCCCGAGGAAGCCTGTTCCACTGAGGAACCGCTCTAACTGTTAGAAAATTCTTCCTAATGTCTTGACAAAAACTTTTTTGATTTAATTTCAACCCGTTGGTTCTGGTCCGACCTTCTTGGGCAACAGAAAACAACTCTGCACCATCCTCTATATGACAGCCCCTCAAGTATTTGAAGATGGTTATCATATCCCCTCTCATTCTTCTCCTCTTCAGGCTAATTATACCCAGCTCCTTCAACCTTTCCTCATAGGACTTGGTCTCCAGACCCCTCGCCATCTTGGTTGTCCTCCTCTGGACATGTTGCAACTTGTCTACATCTTTTTTAAATTGTGGTGCCCAAAACTGAACACAGTACTCTAGGTGAGGTCTAACTAGAGCAGAGTAAAGCGATACCATCACTTTGCGTGATCTGGACACTATACTTCTGTTGATGCAGCCCAAGACTGCGTTTGCCTTTTTACTATTGCATCACACTGCTGACTCATGGACAACTTCACACCCATTCTCTAAAATCCTTGCAACATTCCTCCAAGGTACCCCAGTATTATTATCCCCATAAAGTAAATGGGGCACTGAGGCTGAGCAACTCACCTAACCTAATCGGTGAACTGAGGCTGGGTGATTCACCACCTATTGATAGGGTTGCCAACTTCCAGATGGTGGCTGGATATCTCCCACTATTACAACTGACCTCTAGGTGACAGAGATCAGTTCACTTGGAGAAAATGTCCATTTTGGAAGGTGGACTCAATGGCAATATACCCCCATGAAGTCCTTCCCCTCCCCAAACCCTGCCCTCCTCAGGCTCCACCCCCAAAATATCCAGGTATTTCTCAACCTGGAGCTGGCAACCCTACCAACTGAGATGGTGGTGCAGGGAAAATTTGAATGTAGAACTTTGGGAGCACATCTAATTCTGATAGCCACTGTGCTGTAGCATCTCCCTTTCAAATGAACTGCCAAATCTGACAAACATATCGATTCAAAACAATAGAGCCAGAAAAACACACCCTCTAACCACTGCTGAGCATCATTTGACCATACAAATATCTTCCCTTTGTGGGGGGGGGGGTTCTTTTCAGTAGCTGAAACTTTACTTCTCACCCCCCCCCCCAGTGATTTCTTCCCATGACACCTTTCTGAGGCCACATTCTATGCATCTCTTTCTCTAAAGTTAGCAGCAGCTAACTGAAGCATTTACAAAAGCTGTCAGCCTGTTCCTTCGACCTTGGATGGACAACTAGAAGTTCTGTGGTGAACTGGACAGGCAAGAAGTTCTTTCCGTAAAATAAAAAATGCTGGATTTTATTCATGATGCTACGTAACTGATCAGATGATTTGAAATGGATCTGCTGATCTTTTACATGGGTTCACTCCAAATTTGTTATGAAGTTGCATGTCACAACCAAAGACTACACTAAAAAAAGCAACAGTGCTTTGCTGTGTAAAAGTCAGCAGAAAAAGAAAAAAAACTGAAAAGGAAGGTGTCTACCCCAAGGAGAAGGTGTCTACCCCATATAAAATCAGACAGTGGGAGAGAGAAAGCAGAGAGATAGAAAGGGTAGAAATAGGGTTGCCTGGTCCCTTTTCACCAATGGCGGGAGGTTTCTGGGGTGGAGCCTGAGGAGGGTGGGGTTTGGGGAGGGGAGGGACTTCAATGCCATAGAGTCCAATTGCCAAGGCAGCCATTTTCTCCAGGTGAACTGATCTCTATCAGCTGGAGATCAGTTGTAATAGCAGGAGATCTCCAGCTAGTACCTGGAGGCTTCAAGCCTAGGTAGAAACCTGACACAAAAACTGAAAAGAAGAACCTCCGTGGGCAGGCGTTGAAAGCGCAGGAGTACAGCGTCAGAAAGTACTCCCTTCCTAAATCTAGGACACAGCGAAGAATTGCTTTCATTTCACACACACACACACACACACACACACAGCCCCTTCTAGACTCATTTCTTTGTGCGGGGAAGGTACAAGCCTCTGGAAATCTTTTTCACTAACTGCAGCTTTTAAAGGGCAGTGAAACACAGATGATTGCAGTCCAGTCCGTGGTTTATCAGGTGCCCTTGAAGTGACTGAATTTGGAGCCCTGGCCTCACCTGCCTTCCGGGAAGCAGTGCTGGGGGAGGGCATGATGATGAATATTTTTTTTCTTTCTCTTTCTTTTTCCTTTACACTGGTTTTGCAGTCAGACAAATTCCCTAAGCATCTCCGCTATGTAAGTTTGCCAGAAATCTTTGTGAGTCATCATGGCAAAACTTAAAAGTAGCCACAAAGCATAAAGATGACACATTTTCTCCCTTCCTGGAGTTTAGTTTCCACTTTTTTTCCCCACCACACTCAGTTTGTGGCTGCTCTAGGGTTGCCAACTGTCAGGTAGTAGCAGGGGATCTCCTGCTAATACAACTGATCTCCAGCCGATAGAGATCAGATCACCTGGAGAAAAATGGCCGCTTTGGCAATTGGACTCTATGGCATTGAAGTCCCTCCCCTCCCCAAACCCCGCCCTCCTCAGGCTCCGCCCCAAAATCTCCCGCTGGTGGCAAAGAGGGACCTGGCAACCCTAGGCTGCTCTGTCTGTTAATCACAGGGTTACCAGGTACCCCTTGGCAACTGGCAGGGGGGAGGGGACTTACTGGCAGCAGGGGAGGCATAGTCCAGTATTTCAGCCATGTCACTGGTGACATGATGATGTCACTTCTAGTATGCACTGGCAGTGATGTCATCACATCTCCAGCAATGTGGCGATGATCTGGTATTTGGTCAAAAAGTCTATGGTAGAAGCCACTTTCACCATAGAGTTTTTGCACAAATATCAGAGTGTAGCCACGTTGCCAGCAATGCTGGCCTGGGGCTCTTTTTACTGCTGGCAGAACTCAGGAATAGTCCTCCCCCACGGCTGGTAAATCTCCCCGCCAGCCAGCTGATCAGTGACAGGGGCTTGGCTTACGGTGGGGCATTCCCCACCCCCAGTGGGGGCATGGCAACCTTAGTTAATCATGTCCGGAGGTCAAGCACATAACTTAGCTTGTAGCAAAGAAGGAGGAGGAGGAGAAGGAGGAGGAGAAGAAGAAGAAGCTATTTTGCAACCGCTGAACAGTTTGTGAGGCATTTCTGATATTTGCTGGGCCAGGAAAGTGTTCCTCAGATCAGCTCAATATAGTTGCTTCCCAGGGAGTGACGTAAATTCTCCAGATGAATTCATTTGGGGCAAAGATCACAACATCCCTACCTTACAAGATGTGTGACTTGGATAGTTACAGCAAAGCTTTTGATTGTGTGGATCACAAAAAGCTATGGCTGGTTTTAAAGGAGATGGGTGTGCCACAACATCTGATCGTTTTGATGTGCAACCTGTACTCTGGACAAGAGGTCTTGGTTAGGAGGACAAAAAAGGTTTCCAATTGGCAAAGGAGCTGGGGAGGGCAGGGTTTGGAGAGGGGAGGGACTGACGCGGAAGCCAGCAGATTGGCAGTCTGTCCAGGATAACACCATCAGAAAGTCCTCTGCTACTTAGAAAAGTGTAGTTTATTTCACAGTGCAAAGATATAATACAGATACTTCTTATACACTCTCCGCTCATAGCATCCCACACAGAGCTTCAGTTTCACTCCATTATATACACCTGGTGGACGCAGCCACCAATCACAGTAGATGCCTAGTCATTCTGACATGGCTTCTGTATTGCATCAGCCACCTGGCCATAACCGGATCAGGCCAGCTCCCTCTAGCTCTCCAGGGACTTTCCAGGCTGATTGCATCATTACTAGATCCATCTAATCTAACCTGCACCTGTCAAACTAATCTGACAGCCTTGTAATATTGACAGGGACTTGAATGGGGTATAATGCCCCAGAGTTCACCCTCCAAAGGATCCATTTTCTCCAGGTGAACTGACTTCTGTCTCCTGGAGATCAGTTGTAATAGTGGGAGATCTCCAGCCACCACCTGGTGGTTGGAAACCCTACTAAAACCCTCAATGCAGTAGTATATCCTAAAAGACAGATAAACAGGGATTTATTTGTTTATTTAGAAAATGAATATTTCACCTTTCCAGAAAATCAGCTTTATTGAGCTTGCGGCCCTATTTATAGTATGCATGTGTCACCACCTGCAGGAGAATGGATAGTCTTAAAGGCTCTTAGTTGTAATTAATTGGCAGATTTTTAATTATAGATGTTGCCATTGGGTTTCTTTGTTTAATGTATGATAATGAATGTGATAAATTCACAGAGATAGTGTTGTATATTATAGTCTTGCATATGGGTTTGAAAAATTAGTTGATAACTGATATATTTCCACGATAACCTTAACTTCTTTCATTTCTTCTAATTAAAAAAAGAAATAACTTTGAAAAATATTTCAATGACATGGTGTTTTGAATACAGAACCGATCTAGTCCAACTAAAATGAAGTAGAAACTTTTTGCCCAAAGTTTAAGCATTCCTACAGTGCACAATCATACTTATTTTTTGCCAGTGTTTTAATTAATGAAGCATACACAGTTCTGTTGCTCCAATTTATCACTCACTTGTTCTTTAGGAACGTTAATTATAAATTAATGGTTAATTACTCAGTGTTTTAAAAGTGCAATCATATTAAAAGCAAACTTTTCAAAGAAGGATCAAAGACAAAATTGAAAATTAAAAATGAACTTTTGCTGTGTACAAAGAATAATTAAACAATTACTACCACGCACTTATTCGTGAGTCTAAATCACTGAAAGCCTCAAAGCAGTTTTAGCACCATTTAATAAGGTACAAACCAATGAACATGACAAGTGGCAGAATGTTTGAAAAAGAATCTTAATTAATGATACCTACTAGATAAAAAGAGCTATAATGGGGAATTGGTACAGCCCACTTGTAAAGAGCCGTTGTGATTTAAAGTGATTTTAGAAAGAAATATAGAAATCCAATGCTTATTCAATAAAGAAGCAAGAACACTGCAGAATGTAAGGCGCTCAAGTGGGATTTGAACTTTCAACCAGCCAGGTACCATTGCAACAGGCCATTTGCTGTGTAAAAGTCAGGGAAAGTTTGACACCACACATAGGGTTGCCAACCTCCAGGTACTAGCTGGAGATCTCCTGCTATTACAACTGATCTCCAGCCGATAGGGATCAGTTCACCTGGAGAAAAGGGCCACTTTGGCCATTGGACTCTATGGCATCGAAGTCCCTCCCCTCCCCAAACCCCGCCCTCCTAAGGCTCCGCCCAAAAACCTCCTGCCAGTGGCGAAGAAGGACCAGGCAACCCTAACCATACAGCCCAATAGCATCACATTGGCTGCAATCTCTAGTCTTGTTTCAGGCATCATCTGCCTGTCCCTCATCATATGATGCCAGGGAACAATTGTGACACTTCAAGCCCTTGGCTTTTAACCTTTGTCTGAGCAATGCATGTTGCCATGCCACTTGGATTTTTTGCCAGAGAAATGACTACCACTCCTGTCAGAGAAATGACTACTGCCTGACTTCGACCTGCCCTCTTATCGGTATCCACTTGCCCCCTACCCCTGGCATGGCACCAGGTGCCCTGACAGAAAGGTCGAAAAGGAACTGAAAGAATGCTCTGATAAAGGAAATAGATCAGAAGAAATAATGAAAGAAGAAAGGGCTTTAAATGTCAGATTATGACTTTGTCAAGGTCACCAAACTCCAGTCTCAACATCGCACTAATTAATGCATGGGCATTGGTGAAAATGATAAGAATACGAGTCGTTTTCCTGTGCCCCTCTGTAAATGGCAATGAATTCCTATGCAGCATTATTCCACTCAAAGCCAACTGATATAAGACTGGGGTAACTCTGCATCGGATCGCCCTGCTAGTCACTTTGGATCGTGAAGCCACAATATACTTTCAATGAAGCCACCTTCTGAATACCAGTAGTGGTTGACAACAACAGAGTGGGGCTTAATTTCTGTTTTGTTTTATTAATTTTACAAACAGAAAGCCACCACCCAAGCAAACCCCACCCTCCTCAGGCTTCGCCCCAAAAATCTTCAGGTGTTTTCCAACCTGGAGCTGGCTACCCTATCTCTAAATCTTTGGCCTGACTCGATCAGGAGGTCTAGTCTCTTCTAGTTTCTTCCTCAGTACTGGCAGCTTTGCCTCACAATGTCCAAAGCACTGTCAACATGCCGAGTGGAAACTGAGTCTTGATTCTGTATTACACTTTTCAATCCATCCGTTTTTGCATCCATAAATGAAAGTAAGTATGCTTGAGGGGACGGACACCTTTTTAAAAAATGAGATGAGCACCAAAGGGTAATTTCACAGATTTTGTGGCAGAAAACCTGGGCTCGGCACCAAGTGGACTTTCAACAGGGAGCTGCAGCAAATCCTGCCTCCTTGATAATTTCATCCACATTCTGTAAGTGGTAGCAAATGTGTGTTGCATTCACACACAATATTTTTAGGTTGACAATTAAAATTAGGGTGGGAAAAGGTTGTGAAGAAGATCAGCAATCAGATCTAGCATTTTGAACTTTACTGAAAAGCAATTGCAGGAGGAATAAATTAAACAATGTTGTTAGAAAGGGGGCATTTAACAAACCCGCCCCAGTAGGTTTCCCAGTCGAAACCTTTCCCTGTGAAGCTGTCATTAGCCCCACAGTGTTTTCCCCTCAGTGGGGATAATAGCAGTTGTAGAGGTAGAAGTGATTCTGACTTAGGGTTGCCAACTATGGATTGGGAAATTCCCATAGACTTGAGGCTGGAGCTTGGGGAGCACAGCGTTTTCTGTGAGAAGGGACCTCAACAGTGTATAACGCCATTAAGTCCACTCTCCAAAGCAGCCATTTTCTCCAAGGGAACTGATCTCTGTAGTGTGGAGATCAGTTGTCATTCCAAGAGAGCCCTAGGTCCCGCCTGATAAGATTGTCAACCTCCAGGTACTAGCTGGAGATCTGCTATTACAATTGATCTCCAGTTCATCTGGAGAAAATGGCCGCTTTGGCAATTGGACTCTATGGCACTGAAGTCCCTCCCCTCCCCAAACCCTGCCCTCCTCAGGCTCTGCCCCAAAAAGCTCCCGCCGGTGATGAAGAGGGACCTGGCAGCCCTAACGCCTGAAGATTGGCAACCCTATTCAAATCAGATAAATCATTTTGGGAGAAACACACACTATCTCGGTGTTATTCTGATCTAATTTTCCCTTCTATACTCAATATACACCGGAGCCACAAGACTTATACACAAGCCAGGTGAATGTTCTTTGTTTGACTCCCAGGACCAGACACAAAGCAAGCTCCTGCTTGAATTGCCTCAGTGGTCATTGTTGAAGTTTGTATCAAGAGGCTTCAAGCCACTTATAGTTGCAGAAGTAGCCACTTATTCTTCAGGGCCAAGTTACTGCAACGCAATCGAGAGAAATGAACACATCCAACATTCGCTCAGATACATCTGGACCGTTTGCTGAACAATCGACTTTCTGCAGGCGACCGGCAAGGAGAACGTGAGCCAAACTGCTGGGCTCGCGAGCCTCTCTGTTACCAAACACCACTGAAGCTCAATATAGGGTCAGAGAGAATTTCCTGCCCACTTTTTTCTTTGTGCTGAGGAAGGCATTTGTCAGATTAAAAGATAATCACTGCCACGGGCAACCGAGAGAGCACATTTGTAGAACTCTGGTCCTGACTGTTCTCCGTCCAACTTCCGCCAGTTAACCATTCCCCTCGTTTCAAATTCAGTCTTTTTAAATCCCTTCATTCTTTTAATTGAATCTCCTTCATTGTGTTAGGAGAAAAAAAAATTATCTGGGCCTACTCCAAGCCGTTGTAATTCAGGGCCCATTTTCTGGCACCAACTACGGCGCAGACAAGGTTTTCCGAGCAGCAGGCATATCAGGTGATTTGATTATCTGTGATTATTTTTTCTTGTACATGCAGTTAGAGGGCTCAGGTGCACCAGATATTTCGCTGCTGACTCCTCTCTGCAGCTCAGATGTTGCCAATATGGGCAAACGTGTACGCAACAGAAGCTGACAACACTGCTTATTCATTTGCTGTTCCGCTGAGGACTGGATGAAAAAAAAATGTTCATGCCCACTAATTCTGTTTGTTTTTAATAATGCTTGTAGACTGACCACTTACTGATTTTCCTTCTTTCAGTTATATACATACAGTAGGGTTGCCAGGTCCCTTTTTGCCACTGGCAGGAGGTTTTTAGGGCAGAGCTTGAGAAGGGCGGGGTTTGGTGCGGGGAGGGACTGCAATGCCGTAGAGTCCAACTGCCAAGCGGCCATTTTCTCCTGGTGAATCGATCTCTATCCTCTGGAGATCAGTTGTAATAGCAGGAGATCCTAGGGTTGCCAACTGCCAGGTAGTAGCAGGAGATCTCCTGCTAATTCAATTGATCTCCAGCGGATAGAGATCAGATCACCTGGAGAAAAATGGCCGCTTTGGCAATTGAACTCTATGGCATTGAAGTCCCTCCCCTCATCAAACCTCTTCAGGCTCCACCCCCAAAATCTCCCGCGGGTTGCGAAGAGGGATCTGGCAATAGGGTTGCCAGGTCCTACCTCTCCTCCTGCGGGAGACTTTTAAGGCACAGCTCAGGATCGCACGGCAACGCATGGACGCGCTGACGTGTGCGTCACTTCCGGTTTACAACTGGAAGTCCCGCCTCGCGAGGGGTTTTATGCCACTCAAACTAAGAGTATGAATGCAGGTATGAACTGGAAGTTGGAGACCAGATTTCTTAGATGAAACTGATTATCTGGACCCTTTTTAATCTGGATATTGATCTGAATTTGGAATAGAAACTCCTGTAGCCATTATGTTGGATGATCTACACAAATCGTAGACAAACAGAACATGGCCTTGTTGGCTCCTGTAGTCCTCTCAATGGGGTTTAATAGCATTGGCCATGGCTAGGGTTGCCAGGTGTTACCTTGCCTCTGGCAGGAGCCTTTCTCACCCAGGTTTGTGGGCGAGCAATCTGTGCGATTCTGGAACTTCTGGGTTGACTTCCCCCCTCAGCCAGCTGAGGGGCGGCGGGCAGCCTGGTGAGTTGGTGGGCAATTGCCTGCCATCACCAGACAGTTGGGAACCCTAGCTGGCAACCCTAACATACAGCCTGATCCTGTGCATGCTTGCTGATAAGTAAGTCCTTCAAATATGCATAGGTTTGCCACCTTAGTTTACATTTCCTTGGATCTAGCTACATACACTTGTTCAGAAAGATGTAAAGGACATGTGTGCCATCAGTGCTTGCTGTTATCCTTTAAACTTCCTACTTAAGCACGAGGTTTGTGTTTAACCTCCAGAAACTAGCTGGAGATCTCCGGCTATTACAACTGATCTCCAGCCGATAAAGATCAGTTCACCTGGAGAAAATGGCCGCTTTGGCAATTGGACTCTATGACATTGAAGACCCTCCCCTCTCCAAGCCCCATCATCCTCAGGCCCTGCACCAAAAACCTCCCACCGATGGCGAAGAGGGACCTGGCAACCCTACATACAGCTACAGTGTAACATGTAGTTTTGGTTAATATAAGTGAGAGAAACGTTATCACAGAAAAGAAGGCACTGAGTCATTGTTATATCTTTGGCTATGCAGAAGACAGCCCTGGTAAATCAAGCTGTAAATCAATAGTTCATCATAGAGTTTACTCCAGAGTGAGCTCAATTTGGAACTGAAGACAAATCGAAATAACCTGAAAAGAATTCCTTTGACTACAGATATGAAAGATCATCCACAGTATGAAATAAATTGCTGACGAGATGCAATAATAAAGAGCAACATTTTGCCTGCCACACCGTTTACATTGATAGTAGAAAAGAGCACGAGTCCAGTAGCACCTTAAAGACTAACAAAAATATTTACTGGTAGGGTATGAGCTTGGTATCTGAAGAAGTGAGCTGTGGCTCACGAAAGCTCATACCCTACCAGAAAATATTTTTGTTAGTCTTTAAGGTGCTACTGGACTCTTGCCCTTTTCTACTACTGCAGACAGACTAACCTAGCTACCCACTGTGAATTATCATTTACAATGAGTTAATGTCCCTCAGAACAGAAGACAAAAGGATCCCCCACCCTAGAAAATTATGGGAGGATCTATATGTGATTTTTATTGTTGTTTTCTAAATGTTCTTAGCAGTTAAAAAGTTTAACAGAAACAGTAGTATTTATCCTCCCCACATGGGTTTGAATCCAAAAGATGTTTTTAATACTATTTCTCTTACTATATTTATGAGTTGAATGCATTACGCACACAGCCCATTTTAAATTTCTTATGCTCTGTTTCTCCTAAACAAACTCTTTCAGAAGAACCTTTAATCAGCCTCATGTAATATGGTTTAAGCTGTTCAATCTTCTTTTATTCTAGATAATTATAACTCGGTTTCCAATTGTATTAAAAACATAGCAAAAGAACCTCAGAACATTTTTTTTTCTACAAAGACATTATCCATTTGTGAGTCATGGGGTTGGTTGTTTTTAGTTGGGTTTTTTTTTGGGGGGGGGGGTCTTTTTCAGCATGCCAGAATGCAAATTACTTCTATTTTGTGACATTAGAAAGGGCATAGTAAGAGTTTTGCTTGCTTCTGCAAGAAAGAGAAAAGAGAGACAAATGGGGAAAGCAAAACCAGGGTTGTTTCTTCTTTATGTAGTTATTAAAATATGTAAACCCCATTTTTTTCTTTGTGGCTCAAGGCAGCTTACCGTACAATTCTAAATGTAAAAGCACAAAGAAACCTCAGTTAATCCCCCTTCCCAAGAACGTACCTGCAGCCTACCTGCATTAAAAGCCTTAACAAATAAAATGACCTTGCAATGCCTCCTAAACTCTTCTGAAGATTGTGCCCCCCACCACCTCAGGGAGCCCATTCCAAAGGGTTGGAGCTACTACACAAAAGTAACAGCTTCAGGTTAATACCAGGGGGGCTACCTTAAGTGAGAGGACAACCAGTAGATGGCAACTTGAAGATCACAGATGGCACATATGGACATGTGGGAGAAGACTGTGGTGAAGTAGATGGCATGAAGTTTTCTAAAAGAGAGACGTGCTGTCTGGGTTGCTGTCTGGAAAACTTACTCAGATAGGCTCACACACATTTGCAATTATATGCCATTAATAATGATTATATGTCAGAAATAATGATTCAAGATGGAAAATCTCCATCCAGATCAGCCAGTTCAAGGGGCCTTGATGAACATTAAGCAACTCTGACTGCTTTGACCATTTCAAACCTTCTTGGAGAGGTGGGATCTGGCTACTGTTATCCATGTATGGGTCACACTGAGCTCAGATTTCTGTAATGCAAGCTATGAGGCTGCCAGAAACTATTTTTTTAAATAAAAAATTATTTATTTATCAGATTTATATCCCACCACTCCCTTGATAAAGTAAAATACAATTCAATAAACAGTCTTAACAACAATAATAAATATACAACACAATTTAAAACCAACTATATAAAACTCCTATATAACATGGCTGCATGCAACTACCTAACCATAAAATGATCTGGTACACACAATGCAAGTATCGCAAGACATGTGTGTGTGTAAAGTGCCTTCAAGTCGCAGCCGACTTATGGCGACCACTTTTGGGGTTTTCATGGCAAGAGAGGTGGTTTGCCAGTGCCTTCCTCTGCACAGCAACCCTGGTATTCCTTGGTGGTCTCCCATCCAAATACTAACCAGCGCTGACCCTGATTAGCTTCTGAGATCTGATGAGATCAGGCTAGCCTGGGCCATCCAGGAAAGGGCATTGCAAGACATATATAACAACTAATTAAAAGTCCATTGGTAGAGTTCCACCTTGCAAGCCTTGTGGAAGCTAACAAAGGCCTTCAAAGCACGCATATCTTCTGATAAAGCATTCCACCAGGAGGGAGTCACCACAGAGAAGACCCCCACCCTATCAGAAGAGAGGAAAGCCACTTGAGGGCCAGGCACCACCAAAAGACTGCTGATGAAGAGTGTAGGCAATGTGAGGGGTCATAGTGGGAGACACGGTCCTTCAGGTATGATGGTCCCATACCATTTAGGGCTCTGAAGGTTAAAACCAGCTCCTTGAATGTGATCCATAAACCAATTAGCAACCAGTGCAGTTTCCTCAGTATTTGCTGTATGTGCATAAACTAAGATGCATGGGTCAAAAGCCTAGAGGCTGATTCAGCATAACCTGAAGCTTCCAGAGTGTCTTCAAGGGCAGCCCTGCATAGAACAAATTGCAATAGTCCAATCTGGAGGTGACCATGTCAATAATCACTGTGGCCACATCTGACTGAGAAAGATAGGAGGGCAGCTGACGGGCCTGGAGAAGATAAAGGGATGCAGACCTTGGCACTGTGGACACCTTCTTGTCCAGAGGAAGCAAGGCATCAAACCATACACCTAAGCTCTTAACAGAGCCCACCAGTGACTAGGCGTGTGTATATTAGGGCTGTTGAAAAAAAAATTCAGTCCGGTTTGGATTCAGCCGAACCCCGCCTGACTTGGGTCAGATTCGACCGAATTCCGAACCCCCCTGTTCGGGAATGCCGAATTCGGCGGGAAATTTGGCATTCCCAAACAAATTTGGTTTAAAGACCCCCGCCCGGTTTCCCAGGAGTCCTGGGAAACCGGGGGGGGGGGTCGTTAAACTGCTCTGCGCTGCCTGGGCAGGCAGCGCAGAGCAGTTTAACCCCCCCACCACCACCCGGCTTCCTGGGACTCCCAGGAAGAGCTGGGCAGGCAGCGCGGAGCAGTTTAAACCCCCCCGCCCGGTTTCCTGGGACTCCTGGGAAAGCGGGCGGTGGGGGGGGGTTAAACTGCTCCGCTGCCTGGGTTCCGACGCTCAGCTGTTAGGCACAACAGCTGAGCCTCGGGACCCAGGCAGCGGAACAGTTTAACCCCCCCCCCACCGCCCGCTTTCCCGGGAGTCCCGGGAAGCCGGGCGGTGGGGGGGTTAAACTGCTCTGCGCTGCCTGCCCAGGCAGCGTGGAGCAGTTTAAAGTCCCCACCTCCGGGTTTCCTGGGACTCCTAGGAAACCGGGTGGGGCAGTCTTTAAAGGCGGGAAAAGGCAGGTTCGGCAAACACCAAACCTGCCGAATTTATCCGGCGATTGCTGGAACGTGCCAAATCTGGTGCGTCCTTTTCCCGCCTTTTTTGAATTCGGTTCCATCCGAACTGAAAAACCCTGAATCGGGGGAAATTCGGCTGTTTGTTCGGTTTGGACGAACCAAATTGACAGCCCTAGTGTATATCGATATGCTGATTTTGTTATTGTTATTGTTTTTGGTTTTTTTAAAAAACCAAAATACCTTTTTGTATTTTTCGGGGGTG
Source organism: Euleptes europaea (assembly GCF_029931775.1). Taxonomy (NCBI): domain Eukaryota; kingdom Metazoa; phylum Chordata; class Lepidosauria; order Squamata; family Sphaerodactylidae; genus Euleptes; species Euleptes europaea. The sequence goes on along the minus strand of NC_079316.1, from coordinate 23,599,784 downwards.
GGATTCCTGACAAAACATGGTGGCAAAAAAATTGGGGGCCAAAAAATGCTGGGTATTTTTCAGGTTTGGGTTAAATAAACCCAAAAAATATTTGAATTTTTCTGCTTTATTAATTGCTTGTATTCAGCTTTCCAGATATTTTAGAAAATTTCTGGGCTTATTAAATCAGAACCCAAAAAATACAGGAGGGGGGACGAACATGCACATTTCTACCAGTGACAGTTAGACCCTGTCAAGAACCAGGAGCTGTAATTTCATATTGACCCAGCCCTCCTCAGCTACAAGACTTCCACATTTGATAGATGCAGCACCATGGTGAATTTTCTGACTGGTTTTGGTTACAGAGATTATATTTTACTGGTTCGATGACAATATTATTGGCTGTCCCTTTGCATTCAGGCCCAATTCAAACTATTGCTTTTAAATAATGGTTTGGGACCAGGATATCTAAAATCCACCTTCTTCCATATGATTCACCTGCTTTTTGGGCAGACAGGTGGGTTTTAATCATGAGCAGGGCCTTTTCTGTTGTGGCTTCCAGTTCTGGAATGTCCTCACCTTGGAGGCTGGCCAGGTGCCAGTTGTTTTTTAGTGCCATGTGAAGACTTATGTTTTCTAGAAGACTTCTTGGAGATCTAGTGTGGTGTAGTGTTGGACCAGAATCTGGCAGACTCAGGTTTGAACCCCCAATTTGCAAAGAAATATTTTTGGGTGAGTTTTGGCCAGCCACACATTGTTAGACTAACCTAAAGCCAGCGTGGTTTAGTGCTTAAGAGCAGTGGACTCTAATCTGGAGAACCAAGTTTGATTCCCCACTCTTCCACATGAGTGGTAGACTCTAATCTGGTGAACTGGGAGATTAGTCCAAGTTTGTTTCCCCACTCCTGCACAGGAAACCTGCTGGTTGACCTTTGGCTAGTCACAGTTCTCTCTGTAACGGGCCTCAGGTCACCCAGCTGGCTTCATGTGGGGGAGGGGGGAATCAAACTCAGTTCTCCAGGTTAGAGTCTGCTGTTCTTAACCACCACACCGCGCTGGCTCTTAACCACCATACCATGCTATAAGGGTAGAGGATGTCTATTTCTCATGTTAGTTAACAAAAAAGAAAGTTTTGAGCCAACACATCGTCAACCAATTTGTCACAATGTTCCTCCAGTTTTCTCATTTAATGGGCTCCAGATATACTCCCAGCAAATAGTGGCCTTAGATGAGCTTCCATTTCAAGGTGAGACACAAAGGCTGGATTTAAGAAGAAGAGGAACAGGAAGCAGTGAGAGCTTGCATATGGACTTCCTGTGCAGCAGTGTCCCATCCAGTTCCGCTCTTGCCAATTCTGATCACGCTCATCCTGGTCGGATTAATATATTCCCCATGCAAATGAGTTCCCTATGGAAACTGCCTACAAGAGAATACTCTGCTCTAAAATCATCATAACTTTCATCCCAGTAAGACTTTGAGAGGAGATCACAATGCAAGTTAAAAACCAAATAAACTGATTAGGGGCATGGGAGAGCAGATTAGTTCTCTTCCTATTTGTGATATACCGGGTGATGCAAAGAAGGGATAAGGCAACCTTCAACAAAACCCCAATCTTCTTCCAGTTGAAAAGGGCTCAAAACAAAAGGAGTGTACGGTATTACTAATCACTTATAAAGCAACACAATACTTTAAAATAACAATGGGTGCTACAAACAAATGCCTGTCATCTCTTCTTATCCTGCAGAAGTGTCGCTCTTACGAAAGCATACTTAAGAAACAAATCTCATTGTGATGAATTTCCAGTATAATTTAGAAAGTAATGGAAAGTCATTTATTCTTCACATTTAACTTTTCGGTTCTCTTTCTCACTGCAGTGAAACAAATATATATGCAAAAGAAAATGATGCTCGTTTGTTCAAAAGTGGTGAAAACCTGGAGCTTGTCACAGGACCAGAGGCTAAGATTTCAGGTTATTCAGTTTGAGAGATATTTGATCAATTGCTGGTTTTTGTATTTTAAATAGGCTACTTTGTTAGCCAAATGTCTCTTTAACTTGGGGAATTAGCAAGCAAGATGGCAAACTACAATATTTATATAGCGAGAGCAACCTTTGTATACCACAGCCGGTAACTGTGACCTTTAAATAAAGACAGAAGCAAAGGATTCCGAATTAAAAGAGTTTATGTTGTTTTCTTTCAAATCAGTGATGCATACACACATACAGAGAAATCTAAGAAATTCAAAGAGAGTAGTACAAGCACAGATGTCCATGTGGCAGGGATCGTTGATGGGGAGATATTTACCATTCTTGAAGAGGTGTTGTCCAAGTTCATGTAGACTAAGACAGAAGAAATTAATAGCAAAGGCGGGGCAAGGGGTTCCTGTAGACAGCAAGGCAGGAGGGAGCCTGGTCAGGCTGCACAAAACCAAACCAACAGAGTAATGCCAAAGGTGCCAGGAAAGACCTAAGGTGAAGTTATGGGATGGGGGCACCCCAGATATACTGTTTTTCTGGGGGCAGGGAGAGGGGGTTTACCCCTCCTAGGTTCCCAGGTGAGAAAAGGTGACAAAAGGATTAATCTGTGGCTACCGGGGTGGGGATGGTGAGAATTTGGAAATCTATTCTGATTCCAATGGCTTTTGCAACCCGGGAGGAACCGGGATATCTCTGCTGAAGTGATTAACGTTCTGGAATAATGGGTACGTTCTCTGCAAACGTCTGGGGATCGCTGCTGCATAACTGGAGGAACGACTCGTTGCTGATATCAGGAACGTTGCTGATTGCCCATTAAGCTGCTGATGTTGCAATGGGAAAGGGGGTGTTGGCACTGACTACGTGACTGTCTGCTTTCCACGACTCGGCTGCGGTTGGAACAGGGTTTGCACAGGAACATGGAGTCTCTCCGGTTCACTGGAGGTTCTGTTTCCTAGCTGCTGGCTGCCCGGAGCTCGCAGGAGCGGCCATGTCAGTTTCAACAGAGCATGCAGTGGCCGTCCCGTAGCGTTTGGGGCGGGCACACAGCTGGAAAAGTAGTCGTGTGCCTGCATATCGGTTTGCCAGGTCCAGTCCGAGAGTTTAGGCGGCCCGTATGCTTTCAACTTCCTTTTTTTTTTGCTTCTTTCTTCCCAGAAGTCTAATGGTACAACTTGACACCTACACACCTGTAAGTGCACACCTAGTCAGTGTCTCGTGTCCTGCCACTTTGATTAATTCCACCCAACTTGTTAACACAATCTTGTCTGATTCCCTTCTTTACTACAGTCTCCATCCCACATGGCTTTTGTCCAAGTAGATCCCATGATCCCCAGCACAACTTTCCTTGAAAGTTGGAAGGGATCTCTACATCTTTTTTCACCTGCTGAAAAAAACTGGTCGGATTCAACCCATCATGTTTTTTCCTTCCCTGTTTTCCTTCGTAAACATCTAGCCTGATGAAGAATTGTGTAAAACGCAAAAGCGTGCACACTTCTTTTTGTCACTTTGATCAGTCCTAATAGAAAGCATTCTATGGCTTTAACTTAGCTGTCATTGTTCCTAGACATGCAATTTAAAGTCAGCAGAGATCAGCAGGAGTCCCCCTCCAGTTTCTCAAATTACATGCAATTGTTCTCCATGAGCATCTTTATTTCTGGCGAATCCCTAGATTTGCCAATTGCCAGGTACTAGCTGGAGATCTCCTTCTATTACAACTGACCAGTTCACCTGGAGAAAATGGTCGCTTTGGCAACTGGATTCTATGGTATTGAAGTCCCTCCCCTCCCCTCCCCAAATTCCACCCTCTTTAGGCTCCGCCCCAAAGACCTCCTACCAGTGACGAAGGGGGACCTGGCAGCCTTATGAATCCCCTTGATCTAAGGTCTAAGAATAGACTCACCACTTTAGAGCATATGTAGCAAATTGCAGCTTTGAATTTTCATTGCCATAAAATCACCTCCTTGCCACAGAAGGCAGGAGAAGAAAATGTTCCAATTCGCTTGCTGTGCTGGTTTATTCTTTTCAAGGAATTACCACAGAGGAAAATTCTGAAATGATATATGAAGCTGTTTTTTTATGGGGTCAGATCTTTGGCCCATCCAGTCTACTAATATTTACTTTTAAACATAGCAGCTCTCCAAGATTTTTGCACCAAGGTCTTCCCCAGTTCTGCTACCTCAGATCCACTTTAGCTGAAGATATAAGGGGTGAATAGCACAAACTCCTGTTGCCTGAGACTGTAATGGTCAATGTTGGCCATCAATCTTCTGGCCCTCATAACAACTATACCATTTCAGTCCTTCTTATCCCAGCAACCAGAATACTCTAAGATTGAATCCCCCCTTAATTCAGAGTTCACAACCAAGATAACTTGTGCAGTGCACTCTAAATTCATAATTAATAGCTTTATTCCCAGATTTCATATGCTGTTGGGTTTTCATTTTTCACTGCAATATAAACTTCTCACATTGAATGTTGAAATTACCTCAATCAATACCATAGGCAAGTTCAAGAAGAGCCAGTTTGCGTGTAAATAATTCAGTACTGTGGTTCCCAAAAATGTAAATAAACTGGTAATTAGAGGTGTCCTGTGAGCATTAGGTAATAAGGAAAACATTTGGTTATGTTTCACTAATTCAATAATTGTGCTAGTTAAATAACCCAGTTTGATTAGGAAACGTCACACTGGCTCTAGAATATGTATGAAAAGTATACATAGGATAGGTGTTAAGATGGACATGGATATTCAGAATGATAGCCCAATTGTCTTTCCCGGGACAATTAGTGCTCCAGGCACTGCATTTGTAAAGGAAATCCAAACAGTTTTTGATTATTTATCTTGCAAAAACAGTGCCATGTTTTATGACCAAGAAAGTGTGAATGGCTTGAGAAGATTCAAGGGGGACTTTGAGCAATGCACCTCTAGTGTATCTGGGTTGTTAGATGATGAAGAAGAGTTGATTTTTAAACCCCACTTTTCTCTACCATAAGGAGTCCCAAAGCGGCTTACAATTGCTTCCCACACACACACAAAAGGCACCTTGTGAGGTAGGTGAGGCTGAGAGAGTTCAGAGACTAGCTGTGACTAGCCCAAGGTCATCCAGCAGGCTTCTTGTGGAGGAGTGGGAAAACAAACCTGGCTCTCCAGATTAGAGACTGCTGCTGTTAACCACTACATCATGCTGGATCTGCTCCCATGTATAGAATGCCTTTATTCAATTGTGTGTTTTGATTAAGCGTATGGGAACAAGAGAATTGTGTGTTCCTCTCACTCTGACAGACCAGAAGTCCTTAGGGCATTGTGATCCCGTGTACCTGATATTTTAAAATCCAGAAAACTGGTGTAGGAAGCTGCCCCATGCTGTTGGTTTTGTATGGCCAAAGAATCCTTTTTTTTGGGGGGGGGGTACCCATAACTATTATTAATGGGAGGCTATTTAGGCTAGATAACACATAGTATTCAATTCATATTTTGAACCATGTAATTACAAACTACAGCCACATCACTAGTTCCTGCTGCCTGTTCTATATTAAACTTGAGATGAGAGACCAGATGGTTGAAAGCTTTCCCATGGAAAAAAAGTCATGACATACTGAATTTAGAGAAAGACGGAGAGAAATGCTTCAGAATGTGAGAATTTAATTATGGAATCTGCCATCTGAAGTCTGAATAGGGACAGCCCATTTATCGTTTTGCGACTTCATCTGCTATCCATATGAAGTAGGCATCAGGCATAACTTCACCCATCATCATTACTTCGTTCAGATGTCCTTTCTCAAAAGTTTCCTTCATTTCCATCGCAATGCCCAGCCACGATTAATGCACGTTACTGCTGTTATGAACTCTTTTGCAGATCCCTATCTCCATTGCATTCTACAGTTGGAAACTGAAAAGCAGAGCACATAAAACACCTTCATGCAGCTGCTATCTTTAGCCGTATCACCATGGCGATGGTCTCATGACAAAGGGAATCTGAAAATGCAGCAGTAAGCAACTCGATTGCATCCAGAATCTATCAAGTGCCAGCAGATTAAGAATAACACAGCAAGCATTTGCAGACCTCTCTCTAAGAGATTTCACCAGGCTTATTCTCAAAACTTCTTCTCTTTATTTTCCTTGGATGTTTTCCTTATTCATATTTGTCTTTAATTTCACTTTAGGTAAAAATTAGGCAAAGAACAATGTATTCAACATCATAATTGGAAGTACCACATCAATTTAAAAAGAACATACACTGACTCTCAAGATACAATTTAGTATTTGTTTCAGCAAGAAAGAACATTCCTGGGTTACTCTGGCATTATGCAGTAGATAACCTCACCTCTAAAACCTGTTGAACATGTGTATGCTAGTTGTCCATACCCAAACGTTTTGCTGTTGAGCATACTTTATCCTAATACCCAAGTTAAAATACTAATGTTACTCACATAGGGTCTTACAACTTACTTCTCCTAAATGAAAAAAAATATTCTTTCAGAAGGAGTTCTGCCTAAGATTGTACATGGAGAATGAGATTCCTGTTTTAGTCTTGAGGATACTGATGGAACAGGGTCATTTGTAAAACAACAACAACAAAAACAACAAAAACAACCATGACCATAGCCAGGTTGAGACCCATCACTCCAATCTTCTGACTCTTATCATTGGTAGCAGCCATTTTCAACCATCAGAACTGCAAAGTACCATAAAATATGTACAAAACTGAAAAGAGAGTTAATTTTTATTGATGGTTTGAACCATAGTTTTAGAATGCTTATGGTACAACACCCGCAGTGAGCCATGCATACTAGGGGTGTGCATTTGGCTTTGCAGAACTGGGGTGGGGGGAGCCTTTTCAGCATTTTCTGGGGGTTTTTTGGGCCAAAAACCAAAATAAAATAAACAGAAGCCGGAAAAGCCAAACCCGGAAAAACCGAAAACAATCAGCTTTTCATGATTCCCTGTAGGCTTCATTGGGAGCCTTTAAATTCCCCCACTCAATTTAGTCTATGGGGAATCCTTCTGAGGCTCAGGGGGGCTGTTTGTTTGTTTTTAAAAGATAGAGGCACCAAATTTTCAGCATAGCTGCTGGAGACTCTCCTCACAAGAACCCCCAAGTTTGGTAAAGTCAGGGGGTTCAATTTTATTGACAGCATTTTTTTTCTTCCATTTGGGGGCCAATAAAATTGGAACCCCTGACCCAATCTTTTCCACACTCAGAGGTTCATGTAAGGCAAGTCACCAGCAGCTATGCTTAACATTGGTGCCTCGACCTTGAAAAACAGCCCCCCAGAGCCTCGGAAAGATTCCTCATAGACTACAATGGAGCTGTGCTTTTTAAATTTTTAATATCTGCAGCACTGAATCTGCCACCAACTGATTCGTGGCAGACAGTTGGTTTGACAGCTCTCCATGATGTCACATGAATGAACACTGCCTCAACTGGTTCTTGTGATCAGTCATAAACCAACTCGTATTAACCCCAACTCATATTAATCTGCCATACACTGCATTGTTCAGGCCGCATATGGAGTAATGTGTACAATTTCTGGAGGCCTCACTTCAAAAAAGATGTGGACAGAATCAAGCTGGTGCAGAGGAGAGGGATGAGGATGATCAGGGGCCTGGAGACCAAGTCCTATGAGGAAAGGCTGAGGGAGTTGGGAATGTTTAGTCCGGAGAAGAGGAGGTTGAGGGGGGACATGATTGCTCTCTTTAAGTATTTGAAGGGCTGTCACTTAGAGGAGGGCAGGGAGCTGTTCGTGTTAGCAATGGAGGATAGGACTCGCAATAATGGGTTTAAATTGTGGGCGAAAAGGTACCAGCTGGATATTAGGAAAAATATTTTTACAGTAAGAGTTGTTCAACAGTGGAATCAGCTACCTAGGGAGGTGGTGAGCTCCCCCTCACTGCCAGTCTTTAAGCAGAGGCTGGACAAGCACTTGTCAGGGATGCTCTAGGCTGATCCTGCATTAAGCAGGGGGTTGGATTAGATGGTCTGTATGGCCCCTTCCAACTCTATGATTTTATATACATAAAAATCACAGTAAGAACCACATCTAATGTGTGTTAAAGGATTTGCGCAAGCCCAGCTCTCATTTTGACTTTCTCTTGAAAAGGCAGACTCCACCATCATACCATTCACTGGCACTGAAACTCCCGCAAGTTACAACTTTGGCTTGATTTGTCTGAAAAGAGGGGTGGGGTGGGATGGGGTTGCAAGTCCCTGCTCTTGTTCAGCTTATAGAGCTGGTTGTATATTTCTCTATACTGCGGCTCATATCTCCTCTTTTATGATAGATATGACATTTTGGGTGGCTGAATCCACCCCACAATTATATTCCCATCCTATTACTTCTTTCATATTAGCTTTGCTGCTATAAATTCTGGTTTGAAAAATAATGAAACACAAAAAGGAAGATCAGGGTGACACTACAGGGAGGAAAACAACATGGGGGAGGGGGAAGGAATAAATATACATTAAAATACCACGGAACCTTTGTTTTTGTTGACAGAGGATGCTAGCGACATTAGCATATGTAGCATCTGATCCAATAATCTTGGGCGATTCGCAGGCCAGCAGGAAGGTCAGCAATACCGATGTGGATAATTGGTAAAACGAACCATTTGTAAAGCGAGAACGGGTCCATTTCTGCCTCACTGCACTTTAAAATTATGCCACATAAATAAAAAAAGGAAATCTCATTTTGAAGCACACATGCATAGACACACACACACACACACACACACACTCTTTCACACAATCTTAGATCCAGCCAAAAAGGAAAATCTCATTTCGTTTTTTAGTTGCAAAACCACAACGTGAAGCTTTCAAGACTGCTACGTTTGCCAGTGGGGCAGATCAATTTGGAATGCAGCATTACTGTTGAAAGATAAATGCTTCTTGCCAAAATACTCTTTTAAACACAGTGGGTAGCCGTGTTAGTCTGTTTGCAGTAGCCAAAAAGGGCAAGAGTCCAGTAGCACCTTAAAGACTAACAAAAACATTTTCTGGTAGGGTATGAGCTTTCGTGAACCACAGCTCACTTCTTCAGATACAGCTAGAATTCTAGCTGTATCTGAAGAAGTGAGCTGTGGCTCACGAAAGCTCATACCCTACCAGAAAATATTTTTGTTAGTCTTTAAGGTGCTACTGGACTCTTGCCCTTTTTGGCTCTTTTAAACACAAATGACTATTTCAACAGTTAGAGCAAGGGACAATATTTAAAAATGTGGAAAGCATCACTGATGTGAAACATGCTCAGATATCTGCTTGTTTCATTGAAATGAGTTGGTCAGCTTAGCAAGAATGTAAATTCTGTTTCTGCTTCAGAGTGTCCCTTTGCCATGCATGCCACCCTCTGCTGGATCGGGAGCCATACATACAATACATCTTTGTTGTCCTAGCAACTGATCCCTGCATTGGAGGCTATACAGAGTTCCTGTGATATAAGACTGAGGATCGTGTGCACAGCATAAAGCATTCCAGTTATGCAATGCTGCTATTTTCAGTAACCCTTTCCCATTAATTTTTAAGTGCTTATTTTCAGCATGGTAGGTCATTTTGTAAGGTTATTGATTTATATGCATCATTCATCTTCATGAGGTGCTTTGAAATCTCCTGGTTTGACTGGAAATTGGATCACGAGTTTTGGGGCTTTTTTAAAAAAAATAGCATGGGTGGGAAAGAGGGAGACAGGCATAAGCCTATGGATTTTAATAGCCATCGGAGGCCTAAATCTGTGGTGTAGGTTGGGTTTCATTAAAAAGTCCCTTTCAGTATTCAGTAACTGACCAGAATTACAGAGCAAGGATTGCAAAAAGATAATATAAGCCCTGGAATATCAGACCTACCCTAGTTCATCTCATAGAATCAGAGAATCATAGAGTTGGAAGGGACCACCATGGTCATCTAGTCCAACCCCCTGCACGATGCAGGAATCTAATACCAATTAGAATTTATATCATAGGTGGCTTCAAGGGAGGATTGAATAAAAGCATGATTGATAAATTTATCAACAAAAGAGCATGATGCAGGCACTTCATAGTTATAGAATGCCTTTGAGAGTGTTGAAGGTGCTCCACATCCCAGTTATTGTTGGTCCAGCACCAATGGGTACAAAATAGGGTTGCCAACTTCCAGTTGGGGCCTCAAGATCTCGCAGAATTGCAGTTATGGAGATCAGTTCCCCTGGAGAGATTACTTTATGGCTTGTACACCAGTTAGGTCCCACCCCTCTCCAATCCCTGCCCTCCCTAGGCGTCACCCTCCAAATCTCCAGGAATTTCCCTAGTACAAAGAGAAAGTGGGGGATTTCCAGCTTTTAAATCCTTGCAGCATCTTTGGGGGGGGGGGATATTTCCCCCCGAGGAAAGAGGAAGATGGGGGGAGGTAGGGTTGCCAGGTCCCTCTTCGTCACTGGCGGGATGTTTTTGGGGTGGAGCCTGGTTTGGGGAGGGGAGAGACTTCAATGCCATAGAGTCTTCAATTGCCAAAGCAGCCATTTTTTCCAGGTGAACTGATCTCTATCGGCTGGAGATCAGTTGAAATAGCGGGCTATCTCCAGCCACCACCTGGAGGTTGGCAACCCTAGGGGAAAGAGGTGCTCAGTGGAAAGAAAATAATCAAAGGAGCCTCTTTGCTGATCAAGGAAGATCTGCAGGGGGCCTTCAGGAGTTTGTGCTTGTGTCTAAACCCAAAGAGGGAGGGGAGGTATCCAAATTGCTGGACCCTAACAACCCTGTCAGTTTAACACACATACATATACCCCAAAACCTATGTTTTGGTTCTCTAACAGCCCATTCCTGAGCTGAGGCGTACGGGGACGGTGGGGAAGTGGAGCAGCAGCACCTCTTCCAAGTCATTTCCTCGAAGCTGTTAAACAAACAAAAAAAGGAATTTTTGTTTAACTGGGGCTTTTTGCCCCATTGAAAACAGCGGCAAGTGGCTGAAAGTGGTGAGGAAGCTGCCCAAGTGGCGGCTCCTCCCCCCCTGCCTGCCCCTGGCCCGCCCCCTGCACCAGCGTGGCCTCTCCACGCCATTGCCGGCGCCACGGAGAGGCCACGCCGGTGGAGGGGGGAGGCGCAGTCCCGCAGCATTCGGCCACCAGTGGGACTGGTCTCGCTGCCAGTGTGAATGCGTGTAATTGCGTGATTACATGCATTTACGCCGGTGGCCAGGTCACGCCGCCTCCTATACACTTTTGGCCCCATTCTCAGGAATGGGCTATAACAGACTTTCCACTAACTCCCTGGCTAATTTCGGTCACTAACAGTGTAAAGGAAAACTACTGATGTTTTAAGATTCGGTATTATTTTCATCTCCCAGAGAAAAGCAAATGCCAGGAAATACATACTCGTTAGTCTGAGAAAATCCTTTTTCTGCTTAAATCTTCAAGAAAAATAACAGAAAGGAGAAATAGCTAATGGCACTCAATGGGAATGTTTGAAACATTTCTTCTCAGTAAGACTGAAAAGTTTTGTGCAAGATATGCTTCGTAGTCAAAGAATAGGTTTTCCTCCAGATGTGGTATTCTCCTCTCCTGATTTTCTTGAGTCAGATATATTTTAAAATAAAAGCTTGTTATAACTTATGTGCAATGGAAAATGAACAAACATTTTTTCCTCTTCAGAATCCTTCCTTTAGGTTAAATATTTCCCACGACTTTGAATTTAAGTTGGGCTTTCTAAAAAAAAAAACACCAGGGCAGTAGTTGGCTATTGGAGGTTAATTCTATAAACTTTTGTATCGGTGAAGAATAATCTGCTGTTTGAGCTCTTTGAGCTCCTGTGCTGAGACACCAGTCCTAAGAAAAACATTTCTCAAATAGTTTGCTATATTTTTAGACATTCTTCCAATGGTCGTGTTAGTTCAGATTTGTCATTCTTAAAAGCCCTTTTAAGAAATTTGGTGCGCGAACACTGTGAGGATTTGGATCATGGTGGCAAGCTCCACATCGCCTCGTGTATATTCAGTGGAATGCACAAGTGTATGATCAGGAACCCTAGGAAAAGGAGGTCTCCTATGATCTAGATAAAGCCATGCACATTTCAACCTTTTAAAGGGCCTTTTATCATCTCTTTACCAATCCACAAGAAAGAAAGATAAAACCTCGAAGGGCTGTAAAGCAGGTGGTTGTGGGCTGTGAGGGGAGGGACTCTAAATAGCTCACAGGTGCTACAGAAAAGAAAGGGGGCTTATCTGTCTTATTGCCAAAGGCTTTTTGGTGTTAAGCATTTAATTGCGTTAGTAAGGACTTGTTCTTAAAAACAAACATTTCAAGGCACCATATATGCAAAAGAAACCCTTGGTATCAAGACTTGGTTTTATTAGCAGCAGCATCCATTGCAGTATTTTCTTCCCACTAATTTCAAGTCTGTAGAAATTTGCTAAACCAGGCAGGAAGCCTGGAAATCAATACAACTGGAGATCTGATATCCAGCTGAGCAGATGTGTGGGTTGGGCTTTTTTTGTATGGGAAGTCTAAGGAAGGCGTTTCACTTTCCACACTGATTATGATATTTGTGATCACAAAAATATCTTTGCTGAGGGAAGTCTGGCAACAGTTTTGAAAAAGATAAAACAAAACTGGCATACATTCTTAAGAAAATATGAAAGCGAAGACCTCAGGATATACTGAGTCAGTGTATCAAGATATACGCTGTGTTGTCAGGACATAGGGAGGAAACATAGCTCAGTGGTAAAGCATCTGCTTTTCATGCATAGGATACAAGTATAAAGGATCAGATAGCAGAAGCAGCAGCAGCAGCAGCAGAAGAAGAAGAGTTGGTTTTTATATTCTGACTTATTCATTTAAGGAGAATCAAACTGGCTTACAATCTCTTTCCCTACCCTCCTTAGGCTCTGCCCCCAAAACCTCCCACCAGTGGGGAAGAGGGACCTGGCAACCCTAGTCCCTGTGCCTAAAAAGTCCTGAGTTTCCATGGGTGGTTATTTTTCTTGAATGGCAGTCCCCTCCCACATACAGACACTGCATGATAAACTACTTTTGAAACTGGGGGCAGTTTCCAAAGAAAGCTTTGAGAGCTAGCACGATATAGTGGTTAGGGTGTCAGACTACAACCTGGGAGATGCAGAGTCAAGCCATCCCTTTGCTATGAAGCTTGATGGGTGACCTTGGGCCAGTCACTCTCAGGCCGACCTACTTCACAGGGTTCTTGAGGTGAGAATAAAGTAGAGGAAGAGAGAATGAGGTACACCACTCTGAGCTTCTAAGAGGAAAGGTGGGATTAAAATACACTTGATATGTAGTTCAGACTGGTAAACTGCAGTACTGTCATCAAAGCTCCACTCATGATTTGATTCTGATGGAAGTCAGAGTTCGATTCTGACGGAAGTAGGTTTCAGCTACCCAGCTCAAGGCTGACTCAGCCTTCCATCCTTCCGAGGTTGGTAAAATGAGTACCCGACTTGCTGGGAGTAAAGAGTAGATGACTGGAGAAGGCAATGACAAACCACCCCATAAACATAGTCTGCCTAGTAAACGTTGTGATGTGACATCACTCCATGGGTTAGTAATGACCTGGTGCTTGCACAGAGGACTACCTTTACCTTTAATGTGTGCGTAAAGTGCTGTCAAGTCACAGTCAATTCATGGCGACCCCAACAACAGGCTTTCAAGGCAAGTGAGAAGCAGAGTTGGTTTGCCATTGCCTTTCTCTGCAGAGTCTTCCTTGGAGGTCTCCCTTCCAAGTAACAACCTTTATTAGCTTCCAAGATCTGCAGAGATTGGGCTATATAATGCAGCCTTCCATCCAAAATACACTTAATACAAGTAAGCAAATAAAAATGAAAGTTGTGATATGGTATGAGAAGAATGTGTCAGGAGTTGAAACAGGAAAAAAAAAGGCAACCCTACTATCGTTCCTAAGAAATGCCACAAGCCTAAGCAGCAATCTGGTTGTCATCTAAAATATAGAAGTCGGTGTCTCTTGTTTGCTATAATTAACTTGAAATTGAGCCAAAGCACATGGGTCAGCTAAAGAGATGCTTGAAGCAAAAGAACAAGAGAGGGTACCAAGCAACTCAGAATGCCATTACTTCGGAGCAAAGCGAGCGCTGGTTTAGTGATTACTCAAAGTAATAGTTCGGTGCAATAATTTTAATTCTAGTTTATTGCATTTGCTGTGAAAAGATAGCTATATTATTTTAGTTTTTTATTGTTTGTGTGCGTGTCAAAAGTGATCATCATGGATCGCCAATGAAACAAGAACCTGCAATCCCAGGGAACTGGCTAATGCTTCTCTCTCTCCATAATATTTTTTGTTGCAAGCATTAGAAATTAAAGTTCACTTAGCTGCTGCTTTTCTCTCTCTCCAGTAACATCCTTTGATATTGCAGTGACACCTCACTTCTCCAGCTCCATTATTAACAATAAACTTGTTAACATTAGAGGAAGCATTATCCCTCATTGCAGTTAATAAAGAAAGCTGCGGATGACACGTTTTAATGGACTGCGCTGAATGCCATAATGTACGGATACTAAAGGAGGGTGGCATTGCTCTAGCAGGAGCAAGACATAGGATGAATGGAACCTACGTATGCTTCTACTTTTGACCATTTCAACTGGAGCTCTACATTCAGCTCCCAATGATAGATTAATAGAAACCCACACCCACAACTATCCAAGAAGTATTTCAGTTCTGGGCTACAGAATGTGTGTGCGCACATATATTCTGTGTCTCCAGCTTACTATAGCAATTATAACCAGAAACCACCATACCACATTTTACACTTAATGCACAGCAGGAGTTTCTAATGCAAACCTCCTGAACATGCACACTATGAAATGCCACACTTATGGCAAGGAACAGTTTAAAAAAAAATTTAAAAAAAGATTTTGAAAGGGTCCAAAGAGGAACTTAATAACTCTTAGGGCCATTCTAAGCAAAAGTATACCCTTATGAGGTCAAAGGATAGATTCAGAAGACAACAGTGGCAACAGCTTTGGATGGCAGTGTTAACCTAATTACTGGCAACTTGGGAGAGGGAAGGAGGAAGAAGAAATATTGAAGGACTGGAAGCTGAGAGAAAGATTAGAACAGTCAATTCCCATTGTAAGGTGTGGTGGGATGAGAGTAGGGTTGCCAATCTCCAGGCCCTAGCACAAGATCTCCTGCTCTTACAACTGATCTCCCGCCGATAGAGATCAGTTCCCCTGGAGAAAATGGCCGCTTTGGCAACTGGACTCTATGGCATTGAAGTCCCTCCCCTCCCCAAACCCCACCCCCTGAGGCTCTGCCCCAAAATCTCCAGGTATTTCTCAACCCGGAGCCAGCAACCCTAGATGAGAGTGAATTTTAGCCTTTATTTTTTTAACTTGTTGCACTTATACCCTGCCCTCCCCAGCAAAGCTGGGCTCAGGGCAGCTGACACAACAAGTATCAATATTCAATAAAACACAGATAAAACTTATTAAAACAATGACCACCAATACCTTCACCTTTCAGAAATGGAAAATGGACAACACCAAGGTATCACAGTCAGTAGATCATAGCCTGTGAATGGAACACAGGGTAAGAAGGTATGTAGGCCCCAGGAAGTATGTTTCTATTGGTTCAACATGTGCACTTTGTATTCTTCCTAAAACATCAGAAGTTGAAGCTAGACTGCTACATTCCTAAATATGACCTTACACAACTCAGAACTGGGGTACTTCAAGGACTAACTGCTCCCACATATGGCATGTAGTGGCAATGGGGTGGAAATGGTTTCATCCAAAGGGGGCTAAGTATTAGGGTTGCCAACCTCCAGGTACTAGCTGGAGATCTCCTGCTATTACCACTGATCTCCAGCCGATAGAGATCAGTTCACCTGGAGAAAATGGCTGCTTTGGCAACTGGACTCTATGGCATTGAAATCCCTCTCCTCTCCAAACCCCACCCTCCACAGGCTCTGCCCCAAAAATCTCCAGGTATTTCCCAACCTGGAGCTGGCAACCCTACTAAGTATCATAGAAGGTATAATGTGGTTTCCTCCCTGAAAGACAAAGCAAATAATCAGCAATCAGCTGCACCGAGATTCTAATTTGATTGACGCAATATCATTGGAGAAGGGAATGTTTAGCCCTTTCCTCGTGTGTCATTTCACAGATCTAGATTGTCTGTAATGAAGAATTTCAATTTTTTTGTGGGGCAAAAAAAGATAAGTACAGCATCAATTTTCTGTATTGGTGCAAGATTATTGTTAGACATGAATTTATAGGCAATTGGTTGTTTATTTTTTTCAGGTTCCATATATTGAAGCAAAATAATGTATAGGGAATTGTGGTGGTTATGTAGTTGTTGTTATTTTTTTTATATATATAAAACCCGATTTTAGTCAAACTACCAGGATCCTCAAGCAATCAAAGTCCCTCAGGTGAATAATTCATGGTTCCATTTCAAAGGGAAAGTTGGGGTCAGTCAGAGCACATGACTCGGCTGGGATGTACTATTTCAAGAGCTCCGTGGTGCAGAGCAGTAAGCTGCAGTACTACAGTCAAAGCTCTGCTCACGACCTGAGTTCGATCCCAACGAAAGTTGGTTTCAGAGAGCCGGCTCAAGGTTGATTCAGCCTTCCATCCTCCGAGGTCAGTAAAACAAGTACCTAGCTTGCTGGGGGTAAAATGTGGAGAACAGGGAAAAGCAATGGAAAACCACCCTATAAACATATGGCAAAAACGGATGGTCGCTTTATCCTCCTTTAATCCCTGTTTCTTCCAGGATTCA
The DNA here is from genome assembly GCF_029931775.1 of Euleptes europaea. Classification (NCBI taxonomy): domain Eukaryota; kingdom Metazoa; phylum Chordata; class Lepidosauria; order Squamata; family Sphaerodactylidae; genus Euleptes; species Euleptes europaea. The sequence goes on along the minus strand of NC_079316.1, from coordinate 23,583,120 downwards.
GCCAGGATCGAATGCATGCGTTTCGCCTAATGTGCGGTCGATCCTGGCTAAAACAGGGATTAAAAGAGGATAAAGCAACCATGCGTTTTCGCCCATAGTAGGGCTGTTGATTCGGTTCGGCCCAAACTGAAAATCAGCCAAATTTCCCTTGATTCGGTGGTTTTTAGTTCGGGACGAACCGAACTCAAAAATGGTGGGCAACCGGGGGGGCCGAATTCAGCGAGTTCGGGAGTTCACGAATAAATCCAGCCAATTCGGGGCCGTCAGTAAGCAGCATAACCTTCAGTAAGCAGCATTCTCCTCCCCCGGCCAATCGGTGGCCAAGCTGGGTCTTCTTCTAGCCAATCAGTCAGGATTGAGTACTGGAGGAATCAGCTGGTGTGCGGCCCGGCCGGGGAGAGAGAGAGAGAGAGGGAAATCCTCGTGTGTGTGTGGGGGTGCTTGTGCACATTCACTCATTTCTATGGCTGCAGGGGGCGCATTTTTTGGGATACAAACTCCAAACTTTCAGGGGATATTCAGACAAGCCTTCTTAAGAGACCACCCAAGTTTTGTAAACATTGGGTCAGGGGGTCCCGAGATATGGGCTCCCCCCTTTTTTCTTTCCATGGCTGCAGGGGGCGCATTTTTGGGTGTGCCGACGCCAAACTTTCAGTGGAGCATCAGACAAGGCTTCTTAAGAGACCCCCCAAGTTTTGTAAACATTGGGTCAGGGGGTCCCGAGATATGGGCTCCACCCCTTTTTCCTCTCCCCCTTTTCCATTTCCGTGGCTGCAGGGGGCGCTTTTTTGGGGGTGCAGCCCCCAAACTTTTATCATAGCTTCAGACAATCCTTCTTAAGAGACCACCCAAGTTTTGTAAAGATGGGTTCAGTGGGGGGGGACCCCTTTCGGGGCCCATATCTCAGCCCCCCCGACCCAATCTTTACAAAACTTGGGGGGTCTGGCAAGAAGGGTCCTTTGAAGCTCCTCTGAAAGTTTGGGACCTCTACCCCCAAAAATGCCCCCCCAGAGCCACAGAAAGGCACGGTTGGGTTTTTAATGGTTTTATTCGGCCGAATATTTTTCCCGAACTTTGAATTCCCGCCGAATTACACAGACCCGAAGTGGGGGAGTTCGGACTTCGGCATATCCCGAATCTAAACGGGCCGAATTCAGCCGAATCCGAACTATACCGAATTTTTTTTAATTCAACAGCCCTAGCCCATAGTCTTCCTAGTAAATGTCGAGATGTGATGTCACCTCATGAGTCAATAATGACCCGGTGCTTGCACAAGGAACTACCTTTAACTTTACTATTTCAGAATACACACGAGAAAATATTATGTTTGAATATTCCACCCTTTACAAAATTTCTTTAAACCTACAGAACCAGCATGCCATACTAACTTTATCCCTGACTTTTTAAATTCATCTGCATTCTGAAATGGCATAGCTGAGCAATAGATGCATCGTGATAGATACATCCCTGCTGATTGTGCATTTCGTGATGATGAGTCTTGGTTCCAAAGACCCACATTGATTCTCCATTGATTTCTCCCCCATCGCTAATACCCTCTTTGTGTACAAATACACAAACAAATGTAATGCAGTCCTCAAGATGGCAGCAGCAGCACACAACAGGAGAAGTCACTTCTTTAGAAAACAGCACTTTTCTTTTCTGGATTGTGATATGTGCCCTGGTATCAACTAGAATAGATTGCTTCAAAGGGGCTGTATATGAAGCTACCTTTGAATAACATTTGGAAACGGTAACTGGTCCAGAAAGCACCAATTAGGTTGCTGATTGACAAGCATCAAGAGATGCTATAAAGCACCTACTTAAGGATCTGCATGGGTTCCCATATATATACCTAGTCCAATTCAAATGCTGCTGTTAAACTTAAATGTCCGGGTCTAAGTTACTTAAAAAAGATGTCAGCTCTCATATCTTATTGATTGTGCTTTTAGATCCATCACATTTTAATCCTACCTTCCACCTTACAAGGTGGAAGACATCTTTCTCCCCAACTCTGCCTTAACTTCTCAACGAGGTTATGCTGAGAGAGCAAATAGCTGGCTTAAGGTTATCCATCAAACTTAGTGGCAGAGTGAGGGTTTGAACCCAGATCTCCCTAGTTCCAGTTTAACTCTGTACCTACATCACACTGGCTCTTCTCAGTGGATTCCTCAGTGGGGGACCCTGTTATTTGTGTTAGAACTGAAGAAACAAAATAGTTAACATAAGAACATAAGAAAGGCCCTGCTGGATCAGACCAAGGCCCATCAAGTCCAGCAGTCTGTTCACACAGTGGCCAACCAGGTGCCTCTAGGAAGCCACTAACAAGACGACAGCAGCAGCACCATCCTGCCTGTGTTCCACAGCACCTAAGATAATAGGCATGCTCCTCTGATACTAGAGAGAATAGGTATGCAGCATGACTAGTATCCATTCTAACTAATAGCCATGAATACCCCTCTCCTCCATGAACATGTCCACTCTCCTTCCGAGTCGGCAGCCATCACCACATTTTGGGGCAGGGAGTTCCACAATTTAACTATGCATTGTGTGAAGAAATACTTCCTTTTATCTGTTTTGAATCTCTCACCCTCCACCTTTAGCAGATGACACCACATTCTAGTATTATGGGAGAGGGAGAAACACTTCTCCCTGTCCACTCTCTCTAAACCATGCATAATTGTATAGACCTCTATCATGTCTCCCCTTAGCTGCCTTCTTTCCGAGCTAAACAGCCCTAAGCATCCTAACCGCTCCCCATAGGACAGTTGCTCTAGTCCCCTAATCATTTTGGTTGCTCTTTTCTGTACCTGCTCAAGCTCTGTAATATCCTTTTTTAGGTGTGGTGACCAGAACTGTACACAGTATTCCAAGTGTGGTCTCACCATAGATTTACACAAGGGCAGTATGATATCAGCAGTTTTATTCTCTATTCCTCGTCTAATTATGGCTAGCATGGAATGTGCCTTTTTTACAGCAGCCGCACGCAGCCGCACCCAAACAAGATGAAGAGAAAACCAACAGCTAGCTCCTGTGTCCAGCCTTACTAATCTGACCCCTGCATAATGAGAGATGTTAAGCAATATAACCAACTGAGGTTAATGCCATTTTTTTCTGCAGAGAATAACTTCAGCATTCAGAAGTCCCTGGACTGAGACAGCCCCATGTGTTGAGAAGCAATGGAAATGAGACATTAATATGTAATTTCATTGATAAAAGGGGGGAAGGAGGACTTATTCGTCTGAATTGCAAAATGTACATCATGTTCCACAGATGATTAAAAATACATAATGAATACTTACCTGGAGGGGCTTCTCGCTGAGGTCTGAGCAGGAACACATCAAGAGCCTTTCTACGGAATTACTTTATAATGGCTACGAGAGAAATTATTGATTAGCTCATCAAATATAATGATGGCATTCATTAGAACCATTATTATGACACATAATTACCACTTCCAACAATGCTGCAGCAGCGCATGACTCCTGAGCTACCAAAATAAAATAGGGAAGTAAATGTTGTTTCTTTCCCCACCAAGATTCTCGCAATACATGGATGACTGGAGACTTGCATAAATGTAATCTCAAATATTTGATTTTTTAAAACTAAGGCATGAGCTGAATTATAAGGGGGTGTTTGGGCACAGCATTTTTCCCCTCTATGTGGCGGAAAGCATGACGAGAGGAGGAAACATCTAATTGGGTTTTCGTGGGGAAAAGCAAAAGTACTAATAGCCAGCCTGCTTTTGTTCACATTCTCCCCGCAAACGCCATGTAGGTTTTACATTGCAAAGGAAACAATTTCCCTATCTATTTCTCCGCAGAAGATACAAGTTAAGAAATGACTAAGATGAAAATGCCATCTATTAGTCCGTCAGACGTTCTCTCAACTAGGGACAGGGCTGGTGCCAGGCTTTTTTGCGCCCTGTGTGTGTGTGTGTGTTAAGTGCCTTCAAGTCGCTTCCGACTCATGGCGATCCTATGAATGAAAGTCCTCCAAAATGTCTTATCTTTGACAGCCTTGCTCAGATTTTGCAAATTGAAGGCTGTGGCTTCCTTTATTGAGTCAGTCCATCTCTTGTTGGGTCTTCCTCTTTTCCTGCTGCCCTCAACTTTTCCTAGCATGACTGTCTTTTCCCCTTGCGCCCTAGGCAAGGCTAACTACTTGCTCCCCTTGCAAACCCATTTAAAAAAAAAAAACAAATGTCTTGTAGAAAAAATAAAAACACAAACCGTGAAACTGCTAATATTTTTTTTAATTGCCCCTCAGGTCAGTTCTGCGCCCCTTTGAGGTCTGTGCCCTAGGCGACCACCTAGTTTGCCTAATGGTAGCCCCGGCCCCGACTAGGGATGATTCTGAAATTCTTCTCATTTCAATTTCTCCTTAGCATTTGGAGGTCTGTATCAAATGTAGCACCAGTGGATAAGCACCAATGGATAAGGAACAATGGATATGGACAATCTGTTCCAATGTTCCATTCTTTTGTATCTTTGCCCCTTCTGCTTTCCTAATGTACATGCACACAGTGAGAGAACACAACAAAATCCTCATGATGTGATCCTACATGCAGTTGCTCTGAGATTCTGTGTTGATAAAACATTGCAAAAGGGAGAAGAAAAAACAACCTCAGCATATATAAAGACTGGAAGCAGAATACTGATACTAGCTGATCATAGAATCATAGAGTTGGAAGGTACCAACAAGGTCATCTAGTCCAACCCCCTGCACAGTGCAGGAAATTCACAACTACCCCCCCAGTGACCCCTACTCCATGCCCAAAAGATGGCCAGGATCTCAAGATCCCTCTCATGAACTGCCTAAGGTCATAGAATCAGCATTGCTGACAGATGGCCATCTAGCCTCTGCTTAAAAACCTCTAGGGAAGGAGAGTTTACCACCTCCCGAGGAAGTCTCTTCCACTGAGGAACCACTCTAACTGTTAGAAAATTCTTCCTAATGTCTAGATGGAAACTCTTTTGATTTAATTTCAACCCGTTGGTTCGGGTCCAACCTTCTGGGGCATCAGAAAACAACTCAGCTCCATTTTCTATATTACAGCCCTTCAAGTACTTGAAGATGGTTATCATATCCCCTCTCAGGCTATTACCGCACTAGGTATTCCCAGAGATGTATTAAGAGTTTTAAAATGTTATTAAAAACAACGCTTTAAAAGGGTTTTTGGATGCCACGGATAAAAAAGGGTTGGAATTTTTTTTTTTGTAAAAACAAATGTTTTATGCTCTTTTCAAGCTTTGGTTGGTTTAATAATAAAATCATTGCAGAAAATGCAAGCCGTTATGAGTGTACAAGTCCAAGCTCATGAGCCCTTGAACACCCCCCCCCTCAAAAAAACCCATTTTGAACTCATTTCAAAGAAAATCTCAGAATGGCTTACACTCCTATATAAATTAGACCTAATACTAGCCAATTTAAGTTTAGAAAGATGATGATGCAAATTAAAACTGAAGGATAACCTATATCACACGGTTGCAGGCTGCAGAGTGAAAATTTGCTATTAGTGTGCAGTTCAGTTTGCAACATTCTTGCTGAGAATATTAATACATCTGCCCAAGGCTATGTGTCCAGCATTGTAACGTAGTCATTTGCATTAATGTTCTACGGTCTGCAATATTACATTAACCCAGGATTCAAATTACTCCAAAACAGTGTGTTGAATTACCTTATGCTCTGTAGCTAAGGACAAAGTTATCTGTTCCTGTTATTTGCTGCACTTCATTGCCAAACTGTTTTGTAATGCTCGTCCAAATATCCATAGCCAAGTTCAGAGCCATCATATATAAGTGATGTGAATAGCCTAACAGTGAACTGGGTAGCAGTCACTCCACACTCCTACAGTAACCCCATAGGAAGCACTTTGTAACTTAATAAGTGAGGATCAGTCCTTATGGCCCTAATTTGTCCCTGGCCATGAGTAAACAGTGTGTGTATAACCACACTGCCGGATTACGAAGAAGTCGTCCGAGTTGCAAACAGATCTATTCTGAAAAAGCAAGGTAATTTGAACGTACAACAGGGGTGGACTGGGAGGGAAAAGAGCCCCACTCCTCAGTGCTGCCCCCAGACTGGCCCAGACGGGCCCTCCCACCTGAAGGGGGGGAGGGAAGGAGAAAGAGGCTTACTTCCCTTCTGGTCAGGTGCCTTCTCCACCAGGCTGCATGGAACTCGGCTTGGCCAGACTCTGCCTTAACAAGGCTACATGGGACTCAAATGGGCTGGCCATGGTATCCTCCATTCTGTGCAGAGTGCAGGTGGTCTGTGCACAACCATCGGTAACTGGGCTGGCCCGGCCTTGGGTGGGGAGGGGGCCATTATTCCCTGGGAGATGGCCCAGGGCCTGTGATGGCCAATCCACCCATGACTAGGGTTGCCAGGTTCCTCTTCGCCAACGGTTTTGGGGGTGGAGCCTGAGGAGGGCAAGGTTTGGGAGGGGAGGGACTTGAATTCCATATAGTCCAATTGCCCAAGTGGCCATTTTCTCCAGGTGAACTGATCTCTATCAGATGGAGATCAGTTGTAATAGCAGAAGTTCTCCAGGTAGTACATGGAAGTAGGCAACCCTACCCATGACATACATGAGGATTTAGGGTTGTAGGAGTCAAACCAGTAACAAAATTATGTTCTGATTCATTCTGTTAAATCTAGCTAGCTTTTAAATTCCTTCTCTCCTAGGGTTACCAGCCTCCAGGTGGTGGCTGGGGATCTCTCACTATTACAACTGATCTCCAGGCAATAGACATCAGTTCACCTGCAGAAAATGGCCTTGTTGGAAGGTGGATTCTATGGCATTATACCCCACTGAAGTCCCTCCCCAGCCCAAACCCCGCCCTCCTCAGGTTCCACACCCAAAATCTCTAGGTAATTCCCAACCCGGAGCTGGCAACTTTATTCTCGCCCAATTCTCTTCCTCACTACAATCCCCAGCTCCACATGGCTTTTGTCTGTTCAGATCCAATGATCCCCAGCTTAACCTTTTTGATAATTAAAAGGGACCCCTCCCCTTCTTACTTTTCCACCAGCAGAAAGGTTGCAGCTAACCAATAATACGGCATTAAATTGCATCAAATAGTGCCAAGAGGACAACTTCTGATTGGCTAATTTTATAATTTAATTGGTGAATTTGGATTAACTTCCCTCCTCCTTTCTGTACATTAACACACAGGGCAGCTTACAATTTTTAAATGAAAAACCATTAAAATAATTCAACTATAGAAACCCTACAACAATAATACAATAATCTGGTAGTAGCAAACTTATTAAAATATCAATCAGAAATCAAAACCAGAATAATTAGCAGCAATGATATCTGGAAAACAAACATGAAATCCACAGTTAAAATTAAATTAGCAGATGCTCACGACAATGGTTAAAAGAATTGTTTAGCGATGCAAATCAAATTACTCATCTCAAAGGCCTTCTAAAATAAATGAACTTTCACTTGCTGTCAAAAGGCCCAGAGAGAAGGGTCCAGACATGTTTCCATTGATAATGAATTTCATAGCTTCTGGGCAAAGGGAGAGAATGTGGGGAAAGTTCTGTTTTGGGTGTTCAGCAATCTAAAATGGGATAATAAATCAACATTCAAAGAACCAGGCACCAGATTCTGGGCTAATCTTATAATGTTACAGCATAGGGATTTTTTAAAAAAAAATTCAGACATCTAGCAATTATTTTTTTTAATTCTTTGTTCTTAAATTAAACCAGACAGAGAGAACAAACAAACACAGAACAATTCAACATTTCCACCACCACCCCAAAAAAACCCTTTCTTTTTGCTGAAAGACTGCACTTGGATCAATGGTTCCTTGCTGTTGCATTGAATATTAAAGTTCCCTTGATTTCAGACCACTGGGAACCTCGGCCGTCTCCACTCAAGGCATATGAAGTTCAATTCACGAGCTCCTGTTGATTTTGTTTTGGGAGTTTTGTCTGAATTGCCAAGCGGGAGGCTGCACAGATTTCTGCAGCTGCTGCAACAGAATGGTTCAATCACATCCCCAGCACCTTGGCTCGGCATGCCTGACATCACTTTCCTACAGCCAGCCTTAGGGTTGCCAACCTCCAGGTACTAGCTGGAGATCTCCTGCTATTCCAACTTATCTCCAGCCGATAGAGATCAGTTCACCTGGAGAAATTGGCCACTTTGGCAATTGTTCTCTATGGCATTGAAGTCTCTCCCTTCCCCAAACCCCGTCCTCCTCAGGCTCTGCCCCAAAAACCTCCTGCTGGTGGTGAACAGGGACCTGGCAACCCTAGCTGGGTTACATACTCATATATTACAACATCTGACCTGGCTACCTATTTCCTTACAGATCCAATTCAAGGTGCTTACTCTGACCTTAAAGCTCCTTTATGGTCTGGTTCCCTCATATTTAAAGGACCACCTTTGGCCAGATGACTCCAGATGGACCTCAAGATCATAAGAGCATAAGAAAGGCGATGCTGGATCAGATCAAGGCCCATCAAGTCCAGCAGTCTGTTCACACAGTGGCCAACCAGGTGCCTCTAGGAAGCCCCCAAACAAGACGACTGCAGCAGTACCATCCTGCCTATGTTCCAAAGCACCTAAGATAATAGGCATGCTCCTCTGATCCTGGAGAGAATAGGTATGCATCATGACTAGATCCTTGTAACAAGGTCTGCTCTCATCTCACTTCTTAAAGGAAGTGAGATCTGTGACTGCCAAGGCAAGAATATTTTCTATGGTGGCCCCATTCTTATGAAATGGGCTACTGGTTGAATTAAGCCTAGGGCTACCGCATTTCTCCTCAATAACACATTAGAACACAAAAATGAAATCAGAGGATATGAGGTTGTTTTTATAAATGTGGATATATAATTCCTTCCTGGGAACAGAAGCTGCTGTTGCGACGGTAACGAGAAAATATGTCGTCTCCCCACCCCTCTAACAATTTATTATCTTTTTGGAACAGTAATAAAATGCAATAGCATAGTAAGAGTGAAATATGCCCCACAGGTAACAGCAAAAAACGGGATCCTCCTGACTTTAAATCTGTGTAAATTTTGTATTTGCCTCCTCTGGGTTTGACATGGTTCCGAGATATTGATGATCATATTTATGTTTGTACCTCTATACATTAAACAAAATTTGATTTAAACCATCTAAAATCATATTAAGACTGCAATCCTACACACAGTTATTGGGTAGTAAATCCCATTAACTCAGTAGGACTTAGTTCTCAGTCAACATGGTGAGAATCATCCTGGGGGGAAAAATGGTCTCATTCAAGGAATAAGTAAAATATCGCTTCATTCAAGCAAACTGCAACGTCTCCACATAACACAGCAAGAACAGTATTTAGCAACTCTTTCCCTCATTAATTTCACTTACTTATTGCACAAACTAAACAGCCTGGTAATGAAGCAATTTCCTAGACAAAGGCATTGTAGATTTCATAAATAAAGCAATATATTGCTTAGTAAATGAATTAAGAAATTTCACAGATTGAACACGTGAAGGGAGGTAAATGGAAAGCACAAGAAAGAATCTTTCAGAAACCTCTGGTGATGTTGAATTTTAGAACTTAAAATGGAACCAAGGCCATTTATGCATGGCTGTTTCCTCACAGTAGCCTTGCAGATTACTTTGGGACTTTGCTTTGATTATGCCTCGCTTTCCCCGTGCATTTCCATGTGTTTTGCCCGCGTTTTCTGGATTCGTGTTTAGCCAGCATCCAGAAAACACAGGGGTAATGCACAGAAACGTGTGGGGAGAGCATTGCCTGTCTTGGCATAGCGACCTTGGACTTCCTTGGAGACGGTCAGAAAATGCAAGCATAATTAAAGCAAAACCCCAAAGTAGTCGGTGGGGTGACTGCGAGGAAGCAGCCATGCCTAAATGGCAAAAGCCACCTTCCTTTGATTACCAGTTGAGATCCAGCACATACGTATCTTTTTTTTTTTACAGTCTCTACGCTCACTTTCCTAAAGTCACATTGGAGTCACCTACTCTTTAAGGTCCATTTCAGAAGAAGGAGATGATTGGAGAAAAGTTCTTAAAGAGTCAAGAACTATTTTTCATTAAATGTTTGTGTCCTCACACTTGCAAAGAGAAAGTGACTTTGGCATCCTAATTCTTAAATTATCATTGCCAGTAGACAGGATTTCTAAAAATAAAAACAAAGCAACATGAAGCCAGAAAGGTCTTCTTCAACACAGCCAAAAGTGTTCTTTGGGAGATTGAAAAGGCATTTGGGAGAGCCAGCATTCACTCATAATGCTTTGTCCAAATTTGCAAGCCTTGGATTGTAATTTTGCTTTCACTGATTGGAATACAGCAAGCAAATATTTATGGTTCCCTCTCATTAACTAATTTGGATTGTTATATGGAATATAGACATATTTCTTTCTTTATTATAATAGAGAATGTGTATGTAAAGTGTTGTCAAGTCACAGCCGACTTATGGCAACCCCTTTTGAAGGCAAGAGAATTCAGAGGTGAGTTTCCATTGCCTGTCTCGGCACAGTGACCCTGGACTTCCTTGGAGAGCCAGTGTGGTGTGGTGGTTTAGAGTGGTGGACTCTAATCTGGAGAAGCAGGTTTGATTCCCCACTCCTCCACATGAGTGGCATACTCTAATCTGGTGAACCGGGTTTGATTCCCCACTGCTACAAATGAAGCCTGCTGGGTGACCTTAAGCAAGTCGTAGTTCTCTCCGAACTCTCTCAGCCCCATCTATATCATAAAGTGTGGGGAGAGGAAGGGAAGGTGATTGTAAACTGCTTTGAGACTCCTTAAAGGTAGAGAAAATTGGCATATAAAAACTCTTCTTCTTCTTCAATTTCCCACCCAGGTACTCACTAGGGCTGACGCTGCTTAACTTTTGAGATCTGACAAGATCTGACTAGCCTGGACCATCCAGGTCAGGACATTAATTAGGTTTGCCAGCTCCAGGTTGGGAAATACCTGGAGATTTTGGGGGTGGAGCCTGAGGAGGGCAGGGTTTAGAGAGGGGAGAGACTTCAATGCCATAGAGTCCAATTGCCAAAGGGGCCCTTTTCTCCAGGGGAAATGATCTCTTGTCGCCTGGAGATCAGTTGTAATAGTGGGAGATATCTAGCCACCACTTGGAGATTGGCAATCCTAGTTGTAATCCCAGAGATCACCAAGCCCTATTTAGAGGATGGCAACCTACTTTGGGTTGTGGTGGATGCATGCTTCCTTACTTCTTTGAGAATTCTTTTTCTCTGTATCTGTATTGAGGAACTCCTTTGAACTGTCCTTTCAACTGTCTTAGGCATCCATTATGTCCTGCTTCTGAGTCTTAATATGTAGTTTAAAAATATTTATTATCTCTTCTATATAGAGATGCTTTCAAATTTCTCATCGCTGGTGTTTTCACCTGAAAACCCTCATTTTGATTTTGCTTTCCCCCTTTGTGAATGAAATCCTTGATTCTTCGCTTCTCTGCCATTTACTGTTTCCTTCCATGAATTGTTCCTATAAAATGTACACATTTTGCAGCATTCTTTGTGCATCAGTAAATCAGCATTATGTATTAAACATACACTATGCATACAAACAATGTAGGATTATAAATATAAGTACAGTATGAATTATGTATTAAAATCGTACAAAAAAAACATGCACACAAAATACAGTCAACTCTACCAAACCAATAGCAAAAAATTGTTTTTTTGAAATGAAAGCATTGCCAAAAATGTAAATACATATAAAAATACTTGAATTGGGAAAGTTCACTCATCTTTCTTTCTTTCTTTCTTTCTTTCTTTCTTTCTTTCTTTCTTTCTTTCTTTCTTTCTTTCTTTCTTTCTTTCTTTCTTTCTTTCTTTTTTGTCTCCTACTCACCTGTCTCTCCTATTGACCTTCCTCCTCCTCTTCCTCCTCCTGAATTTGCACAATCCTACTTTTCATTAACATTAAAAGGGTTCGGGAGATTTAAATAGCTGTGCAGTTCACTTGTTAATTAATATCATGGCATAAGATATTTTGATATTTTGGATATACTGTTCATAGTCACAAATCATATGCCTCAAACATAAATAAATGTATTTTAAAATCCTACCATTTGGTGTTTGTCTGCATAATATTTAGCTACCTTAATAGTTGCTTATCCGTTTGGCAGCGTTTTCATGCATGCACAGTTTTTAAAAACAAAATGATAAAAATGTGTGTGTGGCAGGTATTCAATATCAAATTGAAAAGACCCAGGATCAGGTCACATTTAATCATCACAGTCGATCATGGTGAGTTCAACTGCTGGGTACCCAAGGTTGGGTTTTATTCCCCTCTTCTTTCTCCAACTACTGAGTTCAACTGCTGAACACATTCATTGTTACAGAGCTAGGTTCTTTCACAACAAAGACATTACTGGGACTGAAGTATCACGTCACAGTCAGAGCTAATATAGTCCTAGCCCTGGTCTGACCAAATAGGGTTGCCGGGTCCCTCTTCGCTGCCGGTGGGAGGTTTTTGGGGTGGAGCCTGAGGAGGGCAGGGTTTGGGGGAGGGGAGGGACTTCAATGCCATAGAGTCCAATCGCCAAACCGGCCATTTTCTCCAGGTGAACTGATCTCTGTCAGCTGGAGATCAGTTGTAATAGCAGGAGATCTCCAGCTAGTACCTGGAGGTTGGCAACCCTACTTCCAAATAATGCCATTAATAATTAATAATCCTAACCGGAGGTGCCGTTTTGGATTTGGACCTCTTGATTACTGGACAATTTAGTATTGAAAGTCTATGGACTTGGACTACAATATTGTTTTTTCCCCGAATTGTGGATATTTTCGTTGTAACCTTATATCTTTTGACTGATTGGCAATTGAATGTTTTTACTCTGTGAGTATGTAAAGGAGATTCTGGTGATGTAACCAGTCTGTGAATTTATTTCGTTTATTTTTTGCTTATCAAGGTAAAATAATTCCGTGTGTGTATATATTGAGCTGGTGCTGTGATTCTTTCAACTTTGTTGTGTCAGCACACGTTTTTTTCCATTAGTTATACTATACTATGGCTCAAAAATTAGAAACGTTCAGCTATTCTAGCGAAGATAAGGACAGAATTTTTAAAATGTTACCAAAAAGGAAAAATACTATCACCACCCAATCAGTTGATATGTCTAAGGTTTGGAATGTATTGAAAAGACATGTTAGATCAGAATCCCATGCCATAACACTTTCAGATTACATTGACAGCAATATTATACCTAGAGGCTTGCGAATGCAAAAAGCACCTGCTTTATACCATACTGATAAGGATTTTAACAATCGTTGGATGGCTATTTTGAATAAATGTTCTATTGACCTAATGATGCTAATCATAGAGAGATCTTTAAAGGAAGCTGAACTAACTAAGGAGGAAGTGGACAAATTGAAATCAGAAGTCCAGTCCTCTATTTCGATTGAGGAATTTAACAAACAAATGGCTCAGTTGGAAACAGACATTGCTAAATATGGAGCTGATATAGAAGCTTATAAACAACGTAAATTTCATAGGGACCAGGAGGATTATGCGCTAGATCGAGTTTATTTTTGGAATAATAAAAACGGGAGGCAACACCCTACTAAGGGTCGTTTTACTGCTAACAGGAACTCTGACTCTGAAGGTTCCTCTTTGGAAAGGGGTGGTTCCAGCATTTCAAGCGGGGGATCCTACGGATCATCTTATTATCTCTGCTCTGGTAGATGGGATTTTCCTCATGCCCCGAGAGCACAACAGGGTCCCCGACAGAGACCCCAACCACAACAAGTTTCATAGTCAACCTTTCCTCCCGGAGTTTCACGCCGGAAGAAACCCGGGTATTGAATTTGGGCTTGGGCTTTGTCCCTACGCCTCGCTACTCTGGGTTTCAAACCCGGATAGATTTGTTTAAGTTTTTCAGAAATATAAAGCTTAAAGAATTTTTTCATGATCAAGATTCCACAATTCAACATCGTAACGAATTTCGACCTAAATCTAATTTTATTCCTAAGAATCCTGGGTTTCAAATTAACACTTTTCAAACCCTGGTCCTACGGGATGTGGCCAAGTTAGAACATTGTAGAAAATGGCACAGAGGTGTCACTAATTTCTCTGAGCAGCAGATTAAGATTTTGGAGCAACTCTCATCTGATAAATCATTAACGTTCATGCCTGCCGATAAAGGCGGGGCCCTGGTGATTTTGGACTCCAGTAATTATGATTTGGAAAACCATAGGCAACTTAGCAATCGTTCCTTTTATTCTCCCTTGAGTCTTGATCCCACACCAAGGGTGATGAATGTGATAAAAACGGTAACATATGAAGGTTTGGCTCTTAATTACATCAATAAGGCAACTGCAGATTACCTAATGGTTAGATATCCTAGAGTACCTATCTTTTACTCCCTACCAAAGATTCATAAGACACTGTTGAATCCACCTGGCCGCCCTATTATTTCAGCCATTGGCAGTTTATTGGAACCTGTATCTAGATATGTTGATTCATTTCTACAGCCTTTTAGCAAATGCACTGTTTCCTACATTAAGGACACTAGTGAATTCATTAACAGAATAGAGAATTTCTCACTTTCTGACAACAATGTTTTTGTCACTTTTGATGTTTCTTCCTTATACACGAACATTCCTTTAGAGGAGGTTAGAAGCATTATTGAAAGGAAACTTGACACCAGAGAAGACCTATCTGTACCTACCCATTTTATTTTAAGTCTCATTGATATTTTGTTTGAGAACAATTTTTTTCGGTACAAAGACCAATTTTATTTACAAACTCAAGGTGTAGCGATGGGCGCAGAGTGCGCCCCCTCGGTCGCTAATATTTACATGGTGGCTTTTGAGACTGAATTATTATTGGACAACCCGCTCTTTCGGGACCATGTTTTGTTTTATGTTCGGTACATTGATGATCTTTTCTGCATTTTGGACAGTGAGTCTTCTTACCCCGTCATTTTTCAGTGGATCAATTCTCTTAATTCCCATTTACAGTTCACTGGATGTATAAATGCACATTCCATAGCATATCTTGACCTGACGGTCTTTAGGACCATGGAGAATAAAACTGCCGTGAGACCGTACCAAAAACCTACAAACGTAGGGGCGGGACTGCATTTTACTTCTCACCATCCCCTCCATTTACGCCTGAATCTACCTTTCAGCCAATTTCTTAGACTAAAACGCAACTCTGCCTTTGAAAAAGATTTCATTTCTGCAGCTTCTGATCTTTGCTGTAGATTCCAGACTAGAGTTTTTTTACCCCGGGTCACCCAGAATGCCTTGGCTCGCGCTACTGCTATCCCCAGGGAGAATTTACTGAGAGCATCCAAACGCAATCAGTCTAGGCAACCAAGAATTTTTGCTTCCTTAGAATACAACCATCTTTCACATGAGATCCAGAAGATCGTGCGTAAGCATTGGCACGTGTTATACAATGTACCTGGATGTAGTGAATTTCCTCTGTTTGGACTTAGGAAGACTAAATCTTTGCGCAATTACTTGGTAAAAACGGATTGTCTGGATAGCAAAACAGAATCTAAACCAAAGGGTCACTTTAAATGTGGCACCTGTGCTATGTGTGCATATTGCTTGCCGATCAAGGAAGTAAGCTCCTCCAGTACCAATTTCACATTTAAACTTAATCAATTTACTAACTGCAGTTCTTCCAACGTGGTGTACGGAATTTTTTGTCCATGTTTTTTATTATACATCGGTTCGACCACGAGGCAATTAAAAATCCGTATCGGGGAGCATCGGGCAAGGATACGCTCTAATACACGTGAGGCCCCGTTAACCAATCACTATTTAGAAAAAGGCCATTCAGACAAAGATCTTTTATTCTTTGCCTTATGGCAATACAAACCTCGCCCGTATCATCAAGAAGACGTTGCAAAAATATTACACCAACATGAAATGAAATTTGTCCATTTATTTAAAACCATGTCCCCATTAGGTCTTAACAATGAATTTGACCTGACTTGTTATCTTTAAATGAAATTCACTCAGTACCATCTTCAGGTGCAGGCAGTTTGAGTTTAGGAATTTAGTCTGTAAGGGTTTTGCACTCGGCACCAGCCAGGGCAGAGCCTGAGGAACCGTGAGGGACGGCTGGTCCGCTGTTGGTAAGCTGGATTGTAAAGAAAAAATTTTCCTCCTTCAATTGTTTGAATGTCTAGCTCTTTTTATTGTATGGCATGGCTTATTATGTATATTGTTCCTACAGAGGTCTTTGTGCCCTGCTTAAATCACGTTATCTATAAGAGAAAAGATGAACAAGGCAGAACTAATCAACTGAAGAAGCAACTTACATTGTGAAACGATCACCTAACCGGAGGTGCCGTTTTGGATTTGGACCTCTTGATTACTGGACAATTTAGTATTGAAAGTCTATGGACTTGGACTACAATATTGTTTTTCCCCCGAATTGTGGATATTTTCGTTGTAACCTTATATCTTTTGACTGATTGGCAATTGAATGTTGTTACTCTGTGAGTATGTAAAGGAGATTCTGGTGATGTAACCAGTCTGTGAATTTATTTCGTTTATTTTTTGCTTATCAAGGTAAAATAATTCCGTGTGTGTATATATTGAGCTGGTGCTGTGATTCTTTCAACAGAACCTGGAGGTTGGCAACCCTACTTCCAAATAATGCCATTAATAATCTGGCCCAGCCTGAAGTTCCTAGTGTGGCCAGTCATAGGATGACACTGTGGCTCATTTTAGGCTCAAATGTCTGAAGGAGCTACAATAACTGTCCCACCAATCGAAGAATCTCACCGTCGGTTACAGAAGATTGTTATTTAGAAATTTCTTATAACATTAATCACGGATAATTCACTTGGGTTTGATGTGGCTATGATGAGTATTACTAATGTATATATTCTCCATTGTGATTCAAGACTAATTAGCTTAACCATTCTCTTGCACGTCAGAAAAAGTTAATTAAATAGCAACTCTCCAAGATACAGAAGCAGCGAATGCTACAATTTCAGAATGATTGTCAAAGTGTGCGGAATCTGCATAAAAGGGAAAATACGATCTTGGAAAGCTTTTTTTTATTGCGTAATATTTTTAAAGAAGCAGTGATGCGGCAATTGTAGTTTGTGAAGAAATCATGGGAGGGGCTGTGGCTCAGTGGTAAAACATCTGCTTTGCATCACCACCGAATGTCATTGAAAGGATAAGGTAGTAGGTGATGTGAAAGGCCTTGGAGAGCCAGTCAGAATAGTCAATACGTGACCTTGCTAGACCAATGGTTGACTCAGCACAGGGCAATTTCATCTATTTCATCAAGGTGAGACCAGGGTCAATGGCAGAGCATTTCTATCCCGTCCTCCCCAGATAAAGCAGGGCTTAGGGTGGATAACAACATTAAAACCATAATATAAACGCCATAATACTTACACATTAAAACCAATAAATATAACCATACTGAACAACATAATGATAATAAAACAATAGATGGTGCTTGATTAGAACAGTAACCACTGAGAGGCTATGCAGTCAGACATTCCCCCCAAGTTCGTAAAATGAACAGAATGGCAGTAGTCCATCTAGTCCAGCATCCTGTCTCACAGTGTAGCCAACCAGTTTCTCTGGAGGTCCAACAACAGGGCATAGAGGCTGAGGCCTTCCCCTGATGTTGCCTCCTGGCACTGGGATTCAGAGTTTTATAGCTTCTGAACGTGGAGGTTCCCTCTGGTCACCATGGTTAAAAGACTTATCCTCCATGAATTTGTCTAATCCCCTTTCAAAGCTGCCTATGGCTGTGGCTATCACTACATCCTCTGGCAGCAAATTCCCCAATTTTAATGACTCACTATATAAAGATTTTCTTTTGTCCATCCCGAATCTATTACCCATCAGCTTCATTGGATGTCATCGAGTTTTAGTATTTTGCGAGGGCAGGGAGTTCTCTTTGTCAACTCTCTCCACCCTGTGCATAATTATTTTTATGTTTATTCATTTATTTGTTTAAATTTCTAGCCTACCCTCCCCAGCCAAGGCCAGGTTCACGGCCTCTGTCATGTCCCCCCTTAGCCATCTCATTTCTAAACTTTTCCACTCTTTCTCTCTTTAGGATATTTAACATTTCTATCTTTAATGATATTTCCCACCAATGTATTTAGGGCAAATGTTAGATTCTGTAATTCCGTAATTTCCTGGATCGTCCTTTGATTTATTTATTTTTAAAATTGCATCAGCTGTTTTCCAAACCTCCAGTAATTCTTTGCTCTGCAAGCATAATAATCCTGAGCTCCAAGTCTCTTGACGGTTGGATTTTAACATTAAATAAAGGAAGTACAAATTCTAAGAATATCTGTGAGCTTCCTATTTCAGACTGTATCTCCAAATCCATCCCCAGCGTTTATTATAATTAATCTATGATAAGTATACCATAATTACTTTAATAACCCAAGTCAGTTTTATTTTAGTTTGGTTCATTTTAGTTCGGTTCTTTCTTCAGGTATGCCAATGCATGGATTGAATCCAAGCAGCTTTTCCATTTCAGAAAAAGGACAGAGGGTCCCTCTAGACCAGGGGTGCCCAATCTTTTGGCTTCCCTGAGCCGCATTGGAAGAAGAATAATTGTCTTTGGCCGCACATAAAATACACTAAGACTAACGATAGCTGATTCATAACGTTTTAAGTACGTTTACGATTTTGTGTTCGGCCACACTCATAGCCGTCCTGCGCTGCATGAGGCCTGGGGGCCACAGTTTGGACAAGCCTGCTCTAGACCATCAAAAAGGGCTATGCTTGGTATCAGACCTGCTTGGACAAAAGCCATTTAGGAAGGGGCTGAAATCAGAACTGAACAAGATTGTATTTAAAATCTGGCAGGATCCAATACCATTATCCCTGCGGTGTCTTTGATTTGCTATTGATGTCACACCTGGCCTTCTGTTTTCTTCAACCAAATGGATTTTTCCCCCACTTGGCGGAATCTTCTCTTAGGCAAAAGTCTAGTTAATATCACAATTCTTCTTCCCCAATGACTTACTTTTTCTCAATTAATCATTGGTGCATACTAGGAGAAGCTTGCAGCCTATTCCTGAAAAATGGGCCCAAGGCCCTTAGTCGGCCTCCACTGGTGTAGTCGGCCTCCACTGGTGCAGGGGCCCCGGTGCCCAGAAAGCGCATGCCAGTGTGAGTGGCCCCAGTGCCAGCATGCAGGGCCGGGCGCCACTCCCTGACCGCTGCCACTGGCACAGGCCGCTGTGGCGAGCTGGGAGGCGTTCCGGCACCCCGGGAGGTGTTCCCGGGATGTTCCGGCACCCTGGGGAGGCGTTCCTGGGGTGTAACAGTGCCGGCTGCGGGGCGGGGCCAACGTTAGTCAGCCTCCCGAGCACTTTCAGCTCAGGAATGCCCCTTTTTATTTTTGTTAAGATACGCCAGCTTTTAGGTTTCGGCAGTGCAGAGACGTCTTTAGGAGGCAATGCCGCTAGTTTGCCTCCTAAGCCCGGCACAGGCATTCCTTTCAGGAATGTACTGTTAGAGCATAAGAACATAAGAACATAAGAAAGGCCCTGCTGGATCAGACCAAGGCCCATCAAGTCCAGCAGTCTGTTCACACAGTGGCCAACCAGGTGCCTCTAGGTAGCCCACAATCAAGACGACTGCAACAGCATTATCCTGCCTGTGTTCCACCGCACCCAAAATATTAGGCATGCTCCTCTGATACTAGAGAGAATAGGTATGCAGCATGACTAGTATCCATTCTAACTAACAGCCATGAATACCCCTCTCCTCCATGAATTTGTCCACTCCCCTCTGCTTAGTATCTAGGTGATGGATAATATTGACTGCCTGGCTTGGTTTCTTTTTGTTTTGTTTGGTTTGCCTTTTTGGCATCATTGTAATTATTTCTAGACGACACAAAAAAACCTTCTGTGGAGTCTGTGAGACAAGCACTTTACAAATGTAACCCAAATGCTGTATGTGAGGGCGGTATGTAAAAACACAAGAAGGATTCTTAAATGTACTGTAATGTGCAAAGATCATCAGTTTATCTACCTTACTGAGCATGTTGTGTCATTCACCCATGTTGCAAATGTCACTTTAAAATGTATCTCCTGTGCTTCCAACCATTTTTTTTTAAAAAATATGTCAGTTCAAAAGTCATGTGTTTGTGAAATAAACTGGTGTGATCACCTCCATCTCATATGTGGGTAACACAGAAGGGACTTCACCTATTCTACAAAACTGGAGTCATCATATGGGCCACCTAAGCAGTTTGAATGTTTCTAGAAGCTCAACTGACCTATTTCCAGGGCTGCCAAGACATTGGGCGAAAACGCACGGTCGCTTTATCCTTCTTTAATCCCTGTTTTGGCCAGGATCGAACGCACATCAGGCGCAACGCATACGTTCGATCCCAGCTGAAACAGGGATTATTAAAGGAGGATAAAGTGACCGTGCATTTTCGCCCATAGAATTAGAGGGACAATACTGGACTTTTTCTCATGCCCCCCCCCCCCCAAGTCGGTTCTGGCCCCATATTGCTTCAGGTTTTTCCCTGATTTCTGCATGCATTTTTGTGCCTTTAGTTTTCACATCCTCCCCCCTTCCCCCCCCCACACCCTAGGCAGGTCCCTCTTCACTACTGGTGGGAGGTGTGGGGGTGGAGCCTGAGGAGGGTGGGGTATGGTGATGGGAGGGACTTCAATGCCATAGAGTTCAATTGCCAAAAGCGGCCATTTTCTCCAGGTGAACTGATCTCTATCAGCTGGAGATCAGTTGTAATAGCAGGAGATCTCCAGCCACCACCTGGTGGTTGGAGAGAAATTAACACCTATGCTATACTAATAAGGTAATGAGAAACACTAGCACAAGGCTCAAAGATAATTGCAAATTCTATATTACAAAATCAACTATACAAAAGACATGGTGAATAATGTGTCCATACACCAAAGGTGACAGTGCAATGATGACAATACAAACAAATAACAATCACACTCAATATGATTTCTATGTACAATGACAATTCGCGTTCGCAAAGCAGCGCTAGATGACAAAAGTTCTGATTTACTTATACCAGCCATGAAGGCTATATACACAGAAATATAGCTTCAAAAAAAGTCTCCACAGCCAGAGGGGAAAGTAGGAACGCTCCCCAGGTTGTTGTTCGCGTTTTTGCCACTAGGGGCTTCATCAGCGTATTTTCGGCTCAATAGGCTCCTTGAAGCCCCATAGGGCTTATCTTTTTTGCTCTGCCTCCCTGGGCTGATAAGGTTCGCAAGTCAAGATGTGACTTTTACATTTGATTTTGAAATAAAATACAATTATGTGTATATAAAATATTAGGGTTAGAACTATATTCAAAAGAGTATACAAATTTATAATGAGATAGACGGAGATGGAGGGGAAGTCACATAGTTTATTTAAATATGTTATTTGTATTTTCAACCATAATCCATTGGGTTTTTTATTTTAATGATTTTTATTAATTGTTAATCTGTTTGTTTATATACTTTGAAAAAATAATAAAATTATTATTAAAAAAAGACAAGCGATATCATGTTGTTGTTATTTTAATGGCTGGATGTTAATATATAAGGGGTGTGTGCTTTGACACCACTGGTAACACCAATGACAACAGCACCCTCCCTTGAAAATCCTCACTGTTTAAGCCACATGCAGAAGAAAATGAACTGACTCCACAATGGTAAAAACGCCCAGGGAGGGAAGATGTGAGGAAGAACCCTGCCCAAACTGGTTCAATGCTTGTGGACTGGCTCCCAAGAAAATCTTGAGCATGCGGAAATGGTCACATGCAACAATGACATATGTAATGCTGGCCAAGTTTGGAATGTGTGTGTTTGTTAAGTGCTGTCAAGTCGTTTCCTACTCATGGCGACCCTATGAATGAAAGTTCTCCAAAATGTCCTGTCTTTGACAGCCTTGCTCAGATCTTGCAAATTGAGGGCTGTGGCTTCCTTTATTGAGTCAGTCCATCTGACTTTATTGAGTCAATCCAACCAAGTAATGTGATGTTTCAGTTGCATCTGGGTGTTATGAGGGGAGGCCCAGAGGAAATCTTTGTCTTGACTGTGGGATAGGTGCATTGTAGGTGTGGGGCCTGCATTAGGCTTACCTAGTCTCCTGCTTCAGCAAGGGGTCTCCTGTACCCACCCCTCGCCCGTTGTTGCTCATGTGGGCAGCTGGAGAAAAAATGGTGGGCACAATGGTGGGAGACAGCTGGCATGATGGAATCACTTCACCCATAACCCAGAGGTGGC
This sequence comes from Euleptes europaea, assembly GCF_029931775.1. Taxonomy (NCBI): domain Eukaryota; kingdom Metazoa; phylum Chordata; class Lepidosauria; order Squamata; family Sphaerodactylidae; genus Euleptes; species Euleptes europaea. The sequence goes on along the minus strand of NC_079316.1, from coordinate 23,560,912 downwards.
GCCATTGTCCTGAGAGACTCTGTAGCATTCATCCAAATCTCTGTATTGGTTCATTGACATTATTTATAGTCCACCTTTCTCATAGGGACTCGAGGCAGATTACACATAGTGAGTCGGTACAGTCAACAAAATGGGACATTCAATAACCAATGCATTAGGAGTTTGGAAGTCTGGAACCATCTGGAAGAACTGAAGGGCAGCATAAGTATTAACATGACACATTAAGTGGTACAGAAATTACATAATAGGATCCTACTTACAATAAGCTATATGCAACAATGACATATGTAATGCTGGCCAAGTTTGGAATGTATGTGTGTGTGTTAAGTTCCGTCAAGTCGTTTCCGACTCATGGCGATCCTATGAATGAAAGTCCTCCAAAATGTCCTATCTTTGACAGCCTTGCTCAGATCTTGCAAACTGAGGGCTGTGGCTTCCTTTATTGAGTCAGTCCATCTCTTGTTGGGTCTTCCTCTTTTCCTGCTGCCCTCAACCTTTCCTAGCATGACTGTCTTTTCCAGTGACTCTTGTCGTCTCATGATGTGACCAAAATACGATAGCCTCAGTTTAGTCATTTGGAATAGAGGTGCACAGAAGGGTGTAAACCAGTAAGCTGCTTTGGTTGCAACCCACTGTAAAAGCTAGTATTGTGATGATGCAGATCAGCCATTTAATAAAGCCTTGGTGGTGGTGACCCCATCGGGTTTTTAAGGCAAGAGACTAACAGAGGTGGTTTGCCATTGCCTGCCTGTGTGGGCTGAGAGAGTTCTGAGAGACTGGCTCAAGGTCACCCAGCAGGCTTCATGTGGAGGAGTGGGGAATCGAACCTGGTTCTCCAGTTTAGAATCTGCCTCTCTTAACAACTACACTATGCTGGATCTCAATAAAGTCTTAGTATCACCCAATTATGGTTGTCTTGTGCCTTCATTTGGAGGGTGGTGGTAAAAATTAAGAAGAAGACTTGGTTTTCATACCACACTTTTCACCAACTTTTTAAGGAGTCTCAACATGGTTTACAATGACCTTCCCTTCCCAAAACAGACACCTTGTGAGGTAGGTGGGGCTGAGTTCTGAGAGAACTGTGACTAGCCCAAGGCTTTATGTGTAGGAGTGAGGAAACGGTTCACCAGATTAGAGTCCACCACTCATGTGGAGGAGTGGCAAATCAAACCCAGTTCTCTAGATTAGAGTCTGTCGCTCTTAACCACTACAAGTTTAGGGTTTCCAACCTCCAAGTGATGGCTGTAGATCTCCCATTATTACAACTGTTCTCCAGGTGATAGAAAGCAGTTCCCCTGGAGAAAATGACCACTTTGGCAATTGGACTCTATGGCATTGAAGTCCCTCCCCTCTCCAAACTCCACCCTCCTCAGACTCAACCCTTACAATCTCCAGATATTTCCCAACCTGGAGCTGGCAACCCTAACCACGCTGGTGTGTGACTATCAACAGTAAGGAACATGCCTTAAGATCGTTCTGCTGTAAGCGTCAGAGAAAAACATGTGAGGCTAGTGTTATCCTCAAAATAATTCTTCAGTATCCACCCACCACCCGCACACACAGACACACACAATATTTAGATAGAAGTCATAACTAACATTCTAGTTCTCTTTTCAGATTATTCCACTGAAATTAATTCCCAGTGGTCATTAGAGGATTCATATTCAAAATATAGGTATAGTTGAAGAATTGCCTGACCCTTTTAATTATGTATGCTCACATTGTACAGATAAATTTTGCAGGAATCTGTGGCAAATAGAGAGTGTAGGCCTTGTGTGGTTAATTAAACCTAGCAAGTATCGCTTAATGGTATCCATATACTACGTGTGGTTCCATTCAAGCAACGTGCCTCTCCGCACATGATTTACTCACCCTTAAGGCTGCTTTCTTTTTAGATTCTTCCTTTCCCTAAATTAATTCCCCATCTCTTTCTCTAAATTAATTCCCCATCTCTCTTGTGTGGCCTAGCATTTGCTTTTTTAAAATACTTTTAAAACTTACTGTAGATGTTCATGTGATGTAGCTTTGGTGTTTCCAAACCTTTGACCTTAACTTCTCTGATATCTTTTCACGCGTTATTCCACTGTGTATTTCAAATGATTGGCGCGACCCAATCCTTTTAGAACTCACAGTTTCCCAAAGTTCTCGTTCAAAGTCAGCCTGAGATTCAGAACATCTAAAAGCAGGATTATGCGTGGACTTTCACTGATCAGACAGCTCAGGATTGCCCAAATGCCGGGTGGAAAAGGATATGGCACGGAATTCATTTTTGCCTCGAACGGCGAAGAAACGTACAAAGTTTTTATAGGGGAAGAACATGCTAACTAGATATTCCTGAACTTCAATAGCAGCAGCAGCAGAAGAGTTATGGGAAGATACTCAGCTTTTTGTTACATGCAGGATTCAGGATCTGATGGGCACATTGGAAAGCTGTGCAAACACATTATCTGCTAAATGACTCTGTGAGGCACACTGTACCTTTCCCCCCAAAGCCATACATCTGTGTTAAGAGAAGAAAGGCCGAAACAAGAGATTAATCCCGCTTTTGTATTAAGCTTTGAGAGAGAAAAAGAAAGTGAGATTTTCACATCAAAACAAAGGTATCCAGGCCATCATCTATTCTCACCACACTGGTTTCATGTTCCAGTTCCAAAGATTCAGTAATCTTTTCCGTACCCCTTAAATACCTAGCAAGTCAACCTACTGACTATGCTGAATATAGACTGGCAGTGTAAACACATTTCTAGCTGTTAAATGGCTTAAAGCCTCTTTCTTAAGAACTTCACAGGCAGTATTATATTCCATTACAATGAATGCCTTGATGGTGATCTAGGTTTTGAATACTATGGTATGAATAGTAAGAACTTAAGCAGATCATGAGTGGGAGGGCAGGAAGGGTTGAATCAGTATTCGGTGCCCGTGGCCCTTTCTTACATTCCCACGGTAATGCTGATTGCCACCTTGGGATGAGGAAGCAATTTTCCTCCAGGCCAATTTGGCCAGGGATCCTGGAGGATATTTTTTGGCCATCTTCTGGACATGGAGTAGGGGTCACTGGGGCTGTGGTGGGGAGGCAGTTGTGAAGTTTTTGCATTGGGCAGGGGGTTGGACTAGATGGCCCTGGTGGTCCCTTCCAACTCTATGATTCTATTATTCTAAGATATCACCAACTTTGAGCTCTTTGGGGACCTAACAAATTGTCCCCTAACGTTGTCTCAGCACTTCTATAATTACCTTCCCAGTAAGTATCTTTGGGTTAGGGTTAGTTCCCATGCGAGCACCACTCTTCTAAGGTTCCTGTGCCCAGATACATAGGTCCAGATGTAGCTGTAGTCATAAACTGCTGGTTGGCAAGGATTATTTTGAATGTGAATTTTCCCAACCATTTCCCATGAAAATCCCTGTTTTGATTTCTCCTCTTCCTTATGAAGATCAAACCTGTGTGTGTAAAGTGCCATCAAGTCACAGCCAACTTATGGCAACCCAGTAGGGTTTTCAAGACAAGAGACTAGCAGAGGTAGTTTGCTATTGCCTTCCTCTGCACAACAATGCTAGTATTCCTTGATGGTCTCCCATCTAAGAACTAATCAGGGCCAACCCTTCTTAGTTTCTGAGATCTGATGAGATCACGGTAGCCAGGGCCATCCAGGTCAGGGCAAGACCAAACCTACTATTCCCTATTTTACTGCCATTTTCTGCATGTTCTCACTGATTTTGTATACATTTTTAACATTATTGTGCATTAATAAACCAACATTATAATTATATATTATAAGTATATGTGTATATGGCCTCCCATCTAAGTACCAACCAGTGCCAACCCTGCTTAGCTTCCAAGATCTGATGAGATTGGGCTAGCCTGGTTCATCCAAGTCAGGCCAATATTTGCTTATCCCCAGTAATATCCCCAGAAGGAAATGCACCTCTTGTCTCTGTCTGAAGACCCATCCAGCCAAATCAATGGGGCTTAAATCAGCATTATGATGAGTGCACTGCAGAAGCCTTTTTCTATTCACCAAATTGCTGGATAGAAACATGTTCCTATGTATATCCAGCAATCTCCAGTTTGTGGGATTTGTTGGTACATCTATATTTTCGGGGTGGGGGGTTAGAGCCCAGAGCAATTCTTAACCAGCTTTCACCTGGCAGATCATGCAGATTTGTCAACAGGCTCATGACCCTGGCATGGAGTTGCAAGTTCTCCAAATTAGCATTTTATGTGTAATCATTTTCCTGGGGTTGCCAGCCTCCAAGTACTAGCTGGAGATCTCATGCTATTACAACTGATCTCCAGCCAATAGAGATCAGTTCACCTGGAGAAAATGGCCGCTTTGGCAATTGGACTCTGTGGCATTGAAATCCCTCCCCTCCCCAAACCCTTGAAGCGGGTCGTGCTGTTCAAATGACAGGCTCTTAGAATGTTTCACTTACTGAGAAGTGAAGGTATCTTATTCAGCCAATCATCGAGTAAGCAGGACTCAACTTTACCTACTTTTAAAAAGCAAGTCTTTTTATTGAAAATACTTCTAGCAAAATATATGTAAATGCAGTTTATTAAGTCTTTAACACTTCTATAAAAACTCTTGTCAAAGTACAATGTATGTATTGCAATGTATGCAGTAGAAGCGATATATGCAGTAAAAGCAAACAAGTCTTACATACTATTCAGTTTCAAAATCCAACTTATAAAATATAACAGTCAAATTATTCTGATTCAGTTCAAAGTATCTAATTCACAAAGTCTAGAGTAAGGTAAACCATACATACCAGTCAGCCTTTTTCTGAGAGCCTTTGGAAGGTTCTAAATTTCTGGCTGAACTCTATTTATACTGTTTCAAACCCTTAAGAGTGCAGGGAGATTTCCATCTCCTCTTACAGAGAACATGGCAGTGTAGTAATGTTTTAGCCGCTGCTGTTTAGTTATCCATAACCCTATATGGACATCCTGTACTCTCAGTCTATTTTGCTTACAGTATAAACAATCATTTCTAAGTTTCAGGATTACATTATATACTTAATTTTTATACCTTCTTCATTGTTAGAACAATATGCATTAAATGAGACTGCTTAGAAGTCTGTAGCACAATATTTAACTGTATAACTCATAAAACACAATTATTGCTTACATTGTCACTTTGTAATCATTTAGTTACTGACAGTTGGTCAGTACATAGCTTTGAGCAAGGTTTACAGAAAGCAAGAAAGGACTGCAGGTATCCTTCAAGGTTCAGCTGGCAGTTGACATGTAATTGTAGTTACATCCATACTGTGTATGGTAAATAAATGTGCACTGCTTGTTTTCTTCAAGGACAAATTAATTTAAGTTAGTGCTGCTCTTGAAGAATTCTGATCCTGAGAGAATACTGTCAGCAGTTTGCAAGCTTTTCTGAGGACATTTACACAGGCTTTTATTACAAACATTTGTAGTTTTGTAATATGTTCAAGCTTTACATATGGAATTATATGGAATTAATTCTGCACATGTACACAAAAATACCATAATTGTGTCAGAGACCGTGACACCCTGCCCTCCTCAGACTCCGCCCCCAAATTCCCAGGTATTTCCCAACCCGAAGCTGGCAACCCTACCTTTTCCTGCTATCAAGCTAGCAAATAAATGCTCAGATTTCTGTGAACTCAGCTGACTCCACTGTGAGTGGAATTCCTTCTGAATGGTATGCAGGTGAATTGGCCACAGTTCCAAAATTGTTATGTTCTCATTATGTCCCATTCCTATTGATTACTCCTTATCTCCACTCATTTTTGCGCTAGCATAACTTCTCTATATGACAGCAATACTGGCTTCTAATATTCGCCCTCCTCCCAACACAGATACTGTGTTTGCTGGTATGTTGGTTCAGCTATATTCATACCCTTATTGTAATCCCCTCTTTTTTTTTTTTCCCTGGCACACAGCTCAGAAGATTGGACCCCATATGGTATTATGTAGTACCATATGGAGCTTTAGATTTAGGGGGACTAAGAATTAACTTCAATAAATGAATCCATTTTGCAAAATTGCTCTGCCTCTTGTCTCACAAATCAGGCTGTCCTTCATAATTTGGAAGAGGACGAGAACATCAGTGTTTGGAAGGAGGGGGTGGGGGAAACTGGCAGGGCTTCAGCCCCCATTATGAAGTTATTCAATTTGCCGGCCAATGGTATGGTGGCAGCTGATGACCATACTGAGGGCAGCTTGAAATCTGTACTAAATTGATTGATCTCAGGAAGGATCTCGAAGTCTATCAAAAAACAAATTTCCTATCTGGTGTGTCTCATCAAGTGCCAAGCTGTTTAGAAAGCAAGCCTGTTCAATACTTGAAATGTCTCCCACTGCATAAGAAATCCAAGGTAAGTGGACAGGTTTTTCTTGTTATACATTCACAACATGAGTGTGGCAAAGCTGGTCCCATTTCAAGAATCATTTTTTTTTTGGTCCCCTCAGACCTCTGTGGCCATATTTCATGGCTTCATTAAAAAAAAAAAAAAAAAGGTGGCACAGTACTTACATACAACATGTTTGTTTGTTTTCTCCTTGTCATTTGCTAAGGTGTTTGGAGGTCCCAATATGTAACCCCAGAATGCACACCCATGGCAAAGAAGACGTGAGTATAAGAACAGCACAGCAGACTCCATCCTGGCAAACCCAAATCACTGTAAAGTAACTTCAAGAGTCCCATTACAAGCTCACAGTATTTAGCCAATGGGCCTAGCAGAGAATTCATCCTGTGACCTACTGAGATTGCCCCCCCCCAAAAAAAAAAGACTCAGGATAACTGGTGGCTGAGGCCTTTCTTAAGTACTGTAGACAATTCTGGAGTCATTATACAAGGCAAGCACCTGTTAAATAATTAAATAATGAAAGATAGGGCCGTCTTTAGTCATAGATTAACACCATCCCCACAGTGTTCCCTAGTGGTGCAACCTCTACCCACTCTCGAAGCACATGACTAACAAGTCTGCCCAAAGGGTTTTAAAAAGTACCCCCAGACCCCTCAAATCAGGTCACTTTCCCCCAAAGAACTGACTTTACCATTTTGTTGGTGAATTTAAGTTAAGACCACAGGTTGTGATGCGAGGCAAAAATCTTGAAAAAGTGTCCTCCCCCACACAGAAAGTGTCTGGTAGTCTGGTTCCAGCTTAGTCCTTAACTACTTCTAAGGTGAAATGTTTTATTGTGCAAATTTCCAGGAAAGTTATCTCTTCTCTGTCTTTTGTCTGTCCCTTGTAGTCAATAAAATTGAAAGTTTGGATTTAGCAATGCTTCCTAGCTGGATTTCAATGACACAACAAATTGGGGGTAGATCCAAGAGCTGCTAAACAAGGATGCCTTTAGTCTTGAGTCTGCATCATGAAAGACAGATGGCGTCCAAGAGACTGGGAATAAATCAGCCTCAATTTTGTCATGAACAAATGCCAGGTTGTTTGTGATGTGTGTGTGTGTGTGTGTGTGTGTGTGTGTGTGTGTTTTTGTGTGCGCACATAAAACTTTGGGTGGAAAACCATTTTACTTCCTCAGTGATCACTGCAACATATTCAACAAGCAAGCAATTTTGAATAGGGTTTATGTAATATGCTTTTGTAGAATAACAACAACAACAATAATAAACAAATATTTTTAAAACTGTTCACATGAGGAAGTGAGATTTCCTGAGGAGGGCGGGGTTTGGACAGGGGATGACAACGACTTCAATGCCACAGAGTCCAATTGCCAAAGCAGCCATTTTCTCCAGGGGAACTGATCTTTGCCACCTGGAGATCAGTTGTAATAGCGGAAGATCTCCAGCCACCACCTGGAGGTTAGCAACCCTAAGGTAAGGTTCCCGATTCATATATATATATTATATAATATATATATATATATATATAATTTTTATAACATTAAACAAAACAAACAAGTACATACAAATACAATTCAATGGGAGTCTCGTTTGGTGTCCCGGGCCGGGGGGGAAACGAAACTTACCGACAGGAGAGCTGGCCGGGTCAGCTGGGCGTGGCAGCACATGGGCTGGGAGGCTGCCTTGTGCCTGGCCTCATGTGGAGGCTTCCCTCCCAGCTGGGGCCAATGGGAGCGATTCCCCAGTGGTTTAAATCAACCAATGGGGAGTCAGCCCAGGCCGGGGAGGCAGGGTTTGCTTCGGGATGACAGAGGGAGAAGTTTTCCTTCTGGTCCTCCTCAGAAGCATAAAAAGGGAGGAGAGGCGCTAGGGAAACCCAGTCCGTTCCTGAATCTTGTCCCAACCCTCCCACCCTATTTTGATTAATTTTGTAAGTGGTTACTTTATCGTCACAACTTGGGCAGAAAGCAAAGGGGCTGCAGTTGGTTTGGTGGGGAAAGCGGCTTGCACGGCCCTTTCCTTGGATATGGGGACCCCAATAAGGGGTTTTGGGATAGGAAAAGCTCTGATGGAAGGGTAAAAGCCTTATCCCAAGTGGCGGGTGTATACACCTAATGACTCATGTTCAGGTGTACAACCATAGACCGCCATCCCTCAATACCCACAGCAGGACCACTGGGGGAACGGAAGCAAGTCCTCCGCATTGGGGTCGGATGACGTCAGTAATGCAGCCCCCCATGCTACGCCAAGGCTATTGAAGCTGTCGCCAAAAAGATCAAGTTGTGGCTGCATTATTTCCAATAAAAATTTCCAATCGTTAAAGTTCCAGTCATTTAGAGAATAGTTTGGAGAAATGTTAATAAGGTTGAACATAATTGTTAAATAAAATTGAGTTGTATTAGATAAGGCTTTGTGTGAAGTTTCTCCGCATTCAGCCCTGGTACAACAAGGGGAACTTATCTTTGTAGTCTGGAGATCAGTTGTAATTCTGAGAGAGCTCCAGGCCTCACCTAGAGAATGGCAACCCTTGACCGAATTGATCCCTGAAATGCTGCCTCTGAGGGACCCAGACACAAAGGGGCTGTCTGAGGCCTTCAATGGGAGGAGGGAATCATCAAAATTCAACCACCCTGAAATTAGTGGAAATTTACCAGTTTCCAATCCATTACAAAAAAAACAAGAAGATTTTGTACTCACAATTGAGACAACTATGTCAAACAACTTCTGTACATATGTATATATGGAATTTTGTGGGTTTTGTTGTACATTTTGTCTTGTATTGTTTTGAACTATATGTGGTAGCTTATAAAGAATTTAGCTTCCAAATACTAGCTGGAGGTCTCCTGCTATTACAACTGATCTCCAGCCGAAAGAAATCAGTTCACCTGGAGAAAACAGCCACTTTGGCAATTTGACTCTATGGCATGGAAGTTCCTCTCCTCCCCAAACCTTGCCCACCTCAGGCTCCACCCCAAAAACCTCCCGCTGGTTGCAAAGAGGGACCTGGCAACCCTATATCTTGCAAACTCCACAGTTTCACCATAAATTGTAACTTGACAGCACTTTCCACCACTAATGAAAGCAGCCCAGGAGGGTGCTGATCTTCCCACATCAGCAGTGGACGGGAGTTGTTAAGCCACTGGCAAACATAACTGACTTGGACTGAAATTAGGGTTGCCAACCTCCAGGTAGTAGATGCAGATCTCCCATTATTACAACTATTTTCCAGCTGATAGAGATCAGTTCGCCTGGAGAAAATGGCCACTTTGGCAATTGGACTCTATGGCATTGAAGTGCCTCCCCTCCCAAAACCCCACCCTCCTCAGGCTCCACCCCAAAAACCTCCCGCTGGTGGCAAAGAGGGACCTGGCAACCCTAGCTCAAATGGTCACAAAGCTGTGCAGGCCTGAATGCATGTCTTAATGTAAAGTGGGTGTTAACAGTTGGTACTCTTGCGCATTCACTAACATAGGATTCATGCCTTCACAGGCATTGGCCAATGAGCATGAACACTGTTTTCCACTGATTTGAGCCATCCAGATGAAATGTGATGGGGGTCTGACAACTCTGCTCTTTTGCCTATTGACTTGAGGCTTCCCCAAGGGATATGATGACCCCAGGGGTTCTGTTTTCATAAGGAAAGGCTCCAAGCATCTAATAAAAGTGCTAGAATATTGTAGTTCTGTTGCAGGCCTTTGCAGTGGAATATATTATGTTGAAGGACTGTCAATAAAGAATCAGATGATGCTCTTGGGGCACCTTGGTAAAAAAAAAAAAAGCAGCACAGTCGCTGCTGGCTAAAAATAATTTGTGAACACACCATGCCCTTTAATGAAATTTTATACTGGGAGGCATGTGCGTGCCATGTCAATCTAAGGGCTTCTTATTATTTAACAATTCTGTCAGTCTCTGTGCAAAATATAGAGAATACTGGATTCTCAGATTCATGACTAAAAGCTGTTTATTTCCTATGCATAATTGTTGGGAACGAAAGCTCATAGGCAGACGGCCGACCCTTTCCCTTTTCTTTCTCCAATCCTGAATGTCAGGATTAAGTTGGAAGTTGCTCGTCCTCCTTATAAACGTTGAAATTGTCATAGAAAGGGACCCTAAAACTCAGAGGAAAAAAACCAATAAAGAGGGTGTCAATCAACAGAAAGGCCTTTTTTTCATGTTAAACGTAAATAAGTAAACATTCATGGATAAACATAAAGGATTCAGAGGTTCATCCTAAAACACTCCAGCTCTCTAGATGCTTAGGAAATTGTGCCCCATGCTTCCTGGAAGAAAATGATACTTGAGACCATGTTGTAGAGCAGGGATGGGGAACCTTTTTTTCTGCCAAGGGCCATTTGGATATTTATAACATCATTCACGGGCCATACAAAATTATTAACTTAAAAATTAGCCTGCTATATTTGGTCAAACATTTAGCCAAGAGGCACAACCGGAGATGGCTCTGAGTGTCTGCCACATAGAGCGACTCACTTTTGAGCTCTGCTGTCCCCAGCTGGGCCCAAGAGATTCAGGTAGGTCAGCATCCTTCTGAGCTAGAGATCTGCCAGGACCAATGAAGGGCCAGACCAAATGATTTCACGGGCCTTATATGGCCCCCGGGCCTGATGTTCCCCACCCCTGTTGTAGAATCCAAGTCAGTTAAGGAAAGGTGTCCAAAGGCCTGTCTAGTCTGAAGTTAGTCCTCTATATTGACAGTTCCTTCCTCCTTCACTCCAGAACAAAGGCAAGGTTTACACAGAATAGGATTGCCAGCTCCAGGTTGGGAGATACCTAGAGATTTTGGCGGCGGAGCCTGAGGAGGGCGGGGTTTGGGGAGAGGAGGGACTTCAGTGCAATAGAGTCCAATTGCCAAAGTGGCCCTTTTCTCCAGGTGAAATGATCTCTGTCGGCTGTCATGTGTGCCATCAGTGCTTGCTGTTATCCTTTACGTTTCTGGAGGTTGGCAAGCCTAACTTAGAAGGGAGGAACAGGTGGCAGGAAACTGAATATGGACAGGGCCTGCACTTGATTTGTACTGGGGTATGAAGCTTTCAAACTGGGGAACTTCCAAATATTCCCTTTTCTGGATTTTGCCACTATCACCACCCATTCCCAGAGCTGGCAACCCTGGTATGAGCACTGAGCCCTCAACACCAAATAAATTCTCTTCTGTTATTTTCCCACAAATAAATCCATCCAGATCTCCCTCCACTCAAATTTCCCACCCAGATCCCCCAAAATCAATGTCTAGTTGACTGCCACCAAATTAATTTTCCCCTCTGATCCCCCAACCATCCTCTTTTAATTAAGTAACCCCCTAAATCATTTATGCTCTGCCTCGCAAAGGAAAGGAACTTCCTCATGGCACTGCATATTCCATAATCCCACTTCTATCTCCTGCCTCCCTTTTAAAGAGGCAGAACACCCACAAACACAGTGCAAAGGGTAACTGTTATTCATTTAAATGGGATCCAATGACCTGATATCCAGTTTGCCTGCACCTTCCACATTTCATTGCATAGGTCTAGTGGGACTGAATTTCATGGGCATACTGGAGACAATTTCAAATTTCTCATCCCTGCTGTTTTGACCTGAAAACCACTGCTCCCCCGACTTCCTGTAGAGCGTTTGGTCCGAGCGCCATTGTTTCTTGGGGGCTCCCAGGAGACACCAAGAGTCGTTTAGATTTGGAGTGCGAAAGCACCCCAACTCGGTCCTAAATAGTGGATCGAGAAGCAGGAAATTCCCCTGCAGCCTTCAAGAGCGGTTGGACTCCCATATTCTCTGAGAGAGCCTTTATTAAGCCTCTCGGAGTTTTGGAAGTTGTCCCCGCCGGCACATAGGGGCTACCATTGCCACGGACGACTCTTTGGATTTAGGCTTTGACCTCCTCTGTACATTAACATCAAAGAATCTATGAAAAGAACAAGAAGCCTCACCTTTGGAAGTCAGTGTGAGTAAAAAGACACTTTTTGCCTTTATCTTGATTGAGAAGACCTGAATGACGATAAAAACACCTACGAAAACCGGCGACTCCCTGCCCAGCGTAACGAGACTTTTTAAATAAACAAATGTCATTAAATGAACTGACTAAGACCTTATCAACTTGATCAGTGAGTAGACTGAGGGGAGGGAGGGAGACGAAAACCTCCCCCCCCCACTTCCGGTTCTCTTTGATTCAATCAATCCAGCCACGTCGCCTCTTAAGACCGGAAGATAACAAGAAGGGCTTTGTTACCATTGAAAAGACAGGGCAGATTGGAAGACTTGAAGTGAATCTCCCCGGTGTAACCATCAGATCGTTCCTACCACTTAACCACTGAGAGGAGACGACGCAGGGTCTATGATACTGCAGTTTCCTGTCTACTTCCTTTTCTTTATCTGTGCCGCTTTGAAGCGTAATTGAGGATATCTTGAAAATTACAAAGCCTGCTTCTATATAAGAATACAAGCAGATATGTCAAACAAGAGGATGGAACAGATGTTACTCAAACAAATGGACATGTTTGCAGTGCAACAAGATTTAGTCTTTGAAAAACAACAAGCGCTCTCACATCAAGTATTTCAACTAGCTGAGATGATGAATATCCTATTTAAATCAATTAATGGAATTAATGGAAAACTGGATACAATTATTGAGGAGATCCACGATATGAAGACCCAAGATACGACAACAATTATGTCAATGGAAATAGAAGGTTCTACTAAGGAGATGACTATTGAATGCTATGTGGAAATGGTGATAAAATCTGGAAATAATGACAATGAATTAGAACAATTTATTCTTAAAGAGGTAGCTGCAAATGACCAGCTGGCAATGAGAGAGAGCAACATGAGAGAATTCAATACCTCTACAATCTACTTGTCTGAGTTACTGCTGACAGGAGGAACATTATTATCCCAAGAAAACACTCCCTGGCAGCCAGCGATGGAGGGAGACATGACGAAGGATCTTACCAAGAAGCTGCTGGAAATTTTAACAAGAAGCCAATGGATACAATCACTGGGATCTTCTTTTACATTTTCAGAGGCCAGAATTGCAGCTACTATACTGAAAAATGGGGGTTGGAGATTGGGAAATAAAGAAGGACTGGTAGATCCCCTCCCAAAACAAGATAATTGCTAAGATGATGCTTATTTTTGGGGTGTAAGGGAGGCACGGTGGATTTACTTTGATGAATTTTTAAATGGAAAAATTTGTTTATGTTTGATCTAATCCCTTCATTATAGAATAATAGAATGTTATATTGAGACAATGATGATAATATTATAACTATGTAGGACTTGAAATTGCTTATAGAAGTAGTATAGATAGCTTAAAGCAAATCTGTATGAGAGAAAATAAGGATTAGAAATCAATTTGAAATGCAAAAGTGTTAACCAGTAGAATTAGTGACTGAAGAAGATGCGGGGAAGTCATATATAGCAGATAGCATTGAATACTATAGATAACATATTCTCAGTAATAGCAATGAGCTTTTTTTTGTTACAAGTAGTTACAACTGAATATATTGTTGAGATATGTTTATTTTTGTTGAATTGTAGAAAATAATAAAAATAATTTAAAAAAAAAAAAAACACACTGCTCCCCACTGCCCCCTCAGCTCTTGTGTTGAATTGTACCCAAGTTATTACTGTGGCATTTTCGTTTCCCCATTAAAAATACACATTGTGTCAATAAACTGGTGTTATAATTGTATGTTGCCCGTACAAATTATATACATTGGATGTACAAAACAAACTGTTAAAAGTGCAGATAATTGAACCATTAACAAAAATATAAATTACTGAGAGGGGAGGTAGTTGTGAATTTCCGGCATTGTGCAGGGGGTTGGACTAGATGACCCTGGTGTTCCCTTCCAACTCTATGATTCTATGATTCAATGAAATAGAGAACATTTGCTTGTTCTTACATTGGTTTGAATCCAGCAGTCATTTCTTCTGACAGAGGGGTCCCAGAATGGGACCTTCTCACCTCTCCCATCTCAATGCAGCCTGAAGTGTTCCCCAAATACTGGTCCTGGGAAACAGGGACCCCAGGAACTACATGCTACTGGGAATCAACTGCTAGATCCAACACAACCTCCCCCCCCCCCCGAAAAGCTTCAAGGTAGGGTTTGATCACATAGCTCAGCGGTGTCTAAGCCATGGGTAGATATAAAGTTGCCAACTCCAGCTTGGGAAATTCCTGGAGATTTGAGAGCAGCACTATTTGCTACATATGGACAGATTCACAACTGCTACAATTAAGTGGAAGGTTCCTTCAACTGGGAAAATGCTCTTAATGGAAAGGAATGTTTGGATCCAACCCAGAGTCAGGATCTTATGGCATGAACTTCCCAAGATTGGAACATTACCCTTTTACAATGTATGTGCATGTGCGTGTAAAGTGTCATTAAGTTGCAGCCGACTTATGGCGGCCCCTGGTGGGGTTTCCAAGGCAAGTGATTAAGCAGAGGTAATTTTCCATTGCCTTCTTCTGCAGAAGCTTCCTTGGAGGTCTCCCTTCCAAGTACCGACCCAGATTAGCTTCTGAGATATGACAACATTGGGCTATACTATACCATTCCATATCCCCCACCTTTTACAATACAGAAATTCAAAGTCATTGTTTTGGTCAAATTAAGCATATTTGTCAAAGTGCACCATCCAATCACCCCATCAGAAATTTATTTTCGGTGTGCTTTGCTCCCTTTGTACCACAGAGTTACTCTGCCACAGGGTAGCCAGAATTTCGGTAGCCCTGATTGAAGCCAGTTCCAAATTAACTTAACAGAAAGACTACAGCACAGAGGAGCCAGCTCACAGCAAGGTCCATCCAGATCCAAGTCAGGGCATTTTCTTCATTAGCTCCCCCACCCTTTATTAAAATGTTTGTTCTTTACTGGCTTTCTTATTTTAGAAGTCTTTGTTTAGACCGAATATAACCTTTCCACAGCTGCTGCTGAAAAAATGCTACCGACAGAGCTGGGACCAGCAGCCGGCAAGGCAATTTTCCAAGAGAAACTAGAGAAGGAAGACTTTGTCTGAGCTGTAATAAGAAACAGACTTCCAGTTTCATAAATTCACAGTGAGTATTGATGTAGAGCCTACCTCAATACATGTCATCTCCTGAAGTGCTAAGCAACTCTCCAAACCTGTCCTCGGGGGTTGACTTTATAGATTGTCCTTGAGTCTTTTAATAACTGGTAGACAAGTGTGTACTGCAGCTTGGAGATCTACTGTTCGTGAATTACTCAAGTTGTAGAGCGGAGGCCTCATTTATGCATTTGGCATAATCAGGTGGTAAAGCTTCCCCTGGATTTTATTGTTTTAGGTGAGAGGTGGAGAGCTGCAGCCATTTCCCATCACACAAAAATCTTGCTGTATGTAGGAAATTATCTCGGCAGGAAAAAGTTGTCAACCTAGAATAAGGTTGCCAACTTCTAGATGGGGCCTGGAGACCTCCCGGAATGGCAACGGATCTCCAGACTACAAAGATTGCTCTCCTTGGAGAAAATGGCTATCACATGGACACTTGGAAGTTGAACATCTGTCAGCATCTGGTGCAGAACCAGATTCTGTGAGCAGAACATAGCTATGATGAGCAGTGCCTTGGGCTATTGTTGAAATCATGGCCAACCTCCAAGAAGGGGATGTTGTTCGTTCAGATTTACAACTGATCTCCAGACTACAGAGACCAATTCCCCTTGGGAGCTTTGGAGTAGGCTTGCCAGGCCCTGTAGCTCCATTGGCAGAGTTTTCTGGGGCTGTGGCTGCGGCACGCGATGCTCGTGTGCACCTGGTACAACACACGCACCCCATGCGACCCGCCTATGTCACTTCTGGGTTTACCCGGAAGCGACGCGGATGCTCTAGTGATCTCGGCAAAAACTCTATGGTTTCCATAGAGTTTTATCCAAGATCGCCAGAGCATCCGTGTCACTTTTGGGTTTGCCTGAAAGTGGCATATGCGCGCTTGCGGGCAGCCTGATGGATCGGCGGGATTTTACCCACCACTACCAGGCACTTGGCAACCCTACTTTGGGGTGAAGTTTGTGGCATCACAAAGTTGCTGCCCTCCCCTCCTCAAACTCCACCTTCCCCAGGGCCTGTCCTCTACAAATTCCCAGGAATTTCCAAACCCTAATCCTGACAGACACATCCATGACTGATGCATTAATCTTTTGCTGCAGTTTTGTTCTTGAAATGTTTCTTTTTACACATAGGAGCCTTAATTATTGACATAGGGTTGCCAGGTCCCTCTTCACTACTGGCGGAAGGATTTTGGGGTGGAGCTTGAGGAAGGAGGGGTTTGGGGAGGGGAGGGACTTCAGTGCCATAGAGTCCAATGCCAAAGCAGAGATCAGTTGTAATATCGGATGGAGATCAGTTGTAATAGCAGGAGATACCCAGCTAGTACCTGAAGGTTGGCAACCCTACAACGACAGCAAGCCCATGGATATAGAAACACTCTCTTGTTGATTTCTCTGAGACTCTGCACAATATCTTTTCTTCCTGATTGAATTGATAGGGCTGTAAAGCAAACTTCTGCAATATGATCTAACGAATATACTGGAAAGAATTATTTCTGTATTCATTCTGAGGAATTTACCAAATTTGGCCCTAGACATGAGTTGTAGATACTGTAGGCTTGCATAAAAGAGTAATCATTTTCAGTCCGTGTCAGGGGGTCAGAAACATGCTTCTTTCTGTGTTGGATATCAGCCTAGAAGGAAGCCCTTAGTCATGCAATGTTTGACTCATTCTGGCAGTCTGGATCTAATCTTTGCCCTCTAGCAAGCTTAAAGACACACATCCTATAATGAAAAAGTGAGATAACCTTCAGCTATCATGTTCAAATCCCATCATTATGGTAGGTGGTGTCTAGACCCCTCAAATGTCAGCACGGGGAAGAACACATAATCAGCTCAGAAAAATTCATGGCTATTAGCTATGATAGCTAAAGGGAATTGCCATGTCCAGAGGCGATAACACTCCGAATACCAGAGCTCAGGGCAGGGGGATAACAGGGAAAGGATTTGGCATCCGTGCCCTGCCTTTAGGCCATCTGGGTGCATCTAGTTGGTCACTGTGTGAAACAGGATGCTGGACCAGATGGTCTGATCCAGCATGTGTGTGTGTGTGTACCGTCAAGTCACAGCTAACTTATGGTGACCCTATAGGGTTTTCAAGGCAAGAGACGTTTGGAGGTATTTTACCGTTGCCATTGTCTGCCTCCACGTCATGCCCCTGGCATTCCTTGGAGGTCAGGTCTCCCATCCAGATTCTAACCAGGGCTGACCCTGCTTAGTTTCTAAGATTGGACGAGATCAGGCTAGCCTGGGGCTATCTAGGTCAGTGCTGATCTGGCATGGCTACTGTTATTTTTAAAGAGCCATCTTGAACATAGATGGTGCTATTCCCTTGTGGATATTTAAAAAATTGTACAGACATAGTTCATTTTATTGCACTTTGCTTTATTGTGGCAACCCTGCATCCAGCAAATCTACCAGCACCATGTGCTCACTTTGTGTCTCTAAGTTACATTTTTAGTGATAAAGTAGATTTTTAATTATGTACATTTTTTAGACATCATGCTATCACACACTTAATAGACTACAATATAGTGTAAACATAACTTTTATATGCACTGGGAAAACCAAAAAATTCACGTGACTTGCTTTATTGCTTTGTTGTGGTGGTCTTGAACCGAACCCAGAGAAAAGTATTATCTCTGAGAAAAGTATTAAAAAGTGTAATGATGTATCCTAACATTTTTGTGTCTTGTCCCACAGACAATTTGGGGTGACCCTTCTGCCTCCCCCAAAGGTTTACGAACATGAGTTATCTTTGGTAATCATGCTGTTAGCTTTTTCCCCATGTGCCCAATTGTGTTGAGGCTCTGAACGCTAAGAACAGCTCCATCTTTTCAGCGGTACCCTCGTACCCATCCTAGAACTGGCAGTAAAGGATAAACTTGTTGCCACAAAGCTAATTTTGGAGGGTCTTGATTATTTAGAAAATGTACATACCACCTCTTTGGTGAACCAATTGTCCTCCCTTTTCCCATGCTTCATACTTTCAGACTTGGGGGTATGTAACTTAAATGAAAGCCAGCATGGTGTAGTGGTTAAGAGAAGTGGTTTGCAGTGGTGGACTCTGATCTGGAGAACCAGGTTTGTTTCCCCACTCCTCTACATGAAGCCAGCTGGGTGACCTTGGGCTAGTGACAGCTCTCTTAGAGCTCTCTCAGCCCCACCTACCTCACAAGGTGTCTGTTGTGGGGAGGGGAAGGGAAGGAGATTGTAAGCCGGTTTGTTTCTTCCTTAAGTGGTAGATAAAGTTGGCATATATAAAAAAACAACTCTTCTCCTTTTCCTCCTCCTCAAACAGGCCTAGGTCCAGAACTGATGAGGCTCTAATTGGGTTGACAGCAATGTGTGGATTTAATATGAGGAAGGCAGGGAAACATGGCAAGCTTCCTGAAGCATCTATTCATGAAAGGGTTATCAATTGTACTGCCAGAGGGTTGCAAGGAGGGGCTATCTTGGTGCTGGGCAGCATGTAACCAAACCCTAGCTGCTGTTCATCAATGAATGTTGACAGAACACACCTCAAAATGGTCAGTTCTCCCTTTGCCAGCAACTCAAAATTTATTGTTCATAATATTGTCTAAGGCTTTCACGGTCAGAGTTCATTGGTTCTTGTAGGTTGTCTGGACTGTGTAACCGTGGTCTTGGTATTTTCTTTCCTGACGTTTCGCCCGCAGCTGTGGCAGGCATCTTCAGAGGAGTAACACTGAAGGACAGTGTCTCTCTGTCAGGAAACGTCAGGAAAGAAAATACTAAGACCACGGTTAGACAGCCCAGATAACCTACAAGAACCAATTGTTCATGTTTGTAATGTTTTATTCATATTGTAAGCTGCCTTGAGTTCTGCAAGGGAGAAAGGTAGCTAATAAATGTTTCAAATAAATGAATAATGTTTTAACCAAAAAAAAAAAAAGGTTTTAAATAAATAAATACAACACAGGAGGGACTGTGGCTCAGTGGTAGAACATCTGCTTGGCATGCAGAAGGTCCCAGGTTCAATCCCTGGCATCTCCAGTTAAAGGGACTCGGCAGGTAGGTGATATGAAAGGCCTGACACCCTGGAGAGCCGCTGCTGGTCTGAGTAGAGAATACAGACCTTGATGGATATTTGATGGTCTATGACTACAAATAAAGTCTGACCTTGATGGATCAAGGGTCTGATTCAATATGAGGCAGCTTCATGTGATCATGTGTTCAAAGAATAAATACCAGTCGTTACAAGTTCTTAACTAACCATCATAAGTATCCTCAAGGAGGAAATGTGAACCTCTCCACTTCATGGTAGCGTTCAAGCCCATTTAATGTGTTGTGTTTTTTTTCCCTTATTTCAGGAAAGTGAGCTTTCTGTGTCTTCCAAGAGCAGTCACAATATCAGTAGACAAAATCACAAGCTCTTAGCGTCATGCTCAATGAGTCAGATTCCCAGCCAAAAACATGACTTCGGAGATGCTTTGGCGGCCTTTGGTGACTGGGCCTTTGTTGCTTGCTGAAACGGCACTTATATTCACTGATTAGAATCCCTAATCATAGCTGTGGACTTGTATTTGCATAAATGTTCAAATTTATCCTTCAATCTGAAATATAAACAGTTGTGGCTGAAAATCACCACTGGCATCTTTATCAAACCTATTCATTTCTGCAACAATGTTCCAATGGATGTAATATGCCATTTGAAATCCTTTCCTGCTTCCTGCATCATCTTCTGTATTGCTGTTTCAAAGACATAGCAAGGTTATAGAGAGAGGGTGTGTCTCAAGGACAGATGACAATGACCGGGGGAAGTGACAGTGACCACTGGAAAAGTGGGCAAATGTGAACAAGATGCAGTTCAACCAGAAGTGTCGAGTTCTACATCTGGGTAACAAAAATGAGGGATGAGCATATTGGATGGGGAATACACTTCTGGGTAGCAGTGTGTGTGAACAAGATCTTGGAATACAAGTGGACTAAATGAAATATGAGCAGCCAGTGTGATGCAGCAACAACAAAGTTAATGTGACCTTGGGGTGTATCAACAGAGGCATAACAAGATGTCATAGTTCCGCTGTACACTGCATTGGTCTGGCCACACCTGGAGTATTGTGTGCAGTTCTGGAGGCCTAACTTCAAAAAGGATATGGACAGAATGGAGTGGGTTCTAGGGCTGTCAATTCGGTTCGGCCCGAACTGAAAATCAGCCGAATTTCCCTTGATTCGGCGGTTTTTAGTTCGGACGGATCCGAACTCAAAACTGGCGGGCAACCGGGGGGGCCGAATTCAGCGAGTTCGGGAGTTCGGCGAATAAATTCGGCCAATTCGGCCGTCAGTAAGCAGCATAACCGTCAGTAAGCAGCATTCTCCTCCCCCGGCCAATCGGTGGCCAAGCTGGGTCTTCTTCTGGCCAATCAGTCAGGATTGAGTGCTGGAGGAATCAGCTGATGTGCGGCCGGCCGGGGAAAGAGAGAGAGAGAGGGAAATCCTCATGTGTGTGTGAGGGGGTGCTTGTGCACATTCGCTCCTTTCCGTGGCTGCAGGGGGCGCATTTTTTGGGGTACCGACCCCAAACTTTCAGGGGATATTCAGACAGGTTTTTTTAAGAGACCACCCAAGTTTTGTAAACATTGGGTCAGTGGGTCCCGAGATATGGGCTCCCCCCTTTTTTTCTTTCCATGGCTGCAGAGGGCGCATTTTTGGGTGTGCCAACCCCAAACTTTCAGCGGAGCATCAGACTAGGCTTCTTAAGATACCCCCCAAGTTTTGTGAACATTGGGTCAGGGGCCCCCGAGATATGGGCTCCACCCCTTTTTCCTCTCCCCCCTTTTCCATTTTCGTGGCTGCAGGGGGCGCTTTTTTGGGGGTTCAGCCCCCAAACTTTTGTCATAGCTTCAGAGAATCCCTCTTAAGAGACCACCCAAGTTTTGTAAAGATGGGTTCAGTGGGGGCTGAAATATTGGCTCCCCCCCCTTTTCTCTTTCCATGGCTGCAGGGGGCGCATTTTTGGGTGTGCCGATCCCAGACTTTCGGCGGAGCTTCAGTCAAGGCTTTTTAAGAGACCACCCAAGTTTTGTAAACATTGGGTCAGGGCCCCCCGAGATATGGGCTTTCCCCTTTCCCCTATTGGGATGAATGGATCACCCTCGAGAGATGCATACATATGGATCTTATATTGGATACAAATGGAATCATATTGGATTACCCAGCCTCCCAGCCCCTCCTGCTGGAACAGAAGACAGCCACAGTAAGACCCCTTTGGGGGCTTTAATCTATATTTTTTCTTTTCTGTGTGTGTGTGTGGGGGAAAGCAGAGTCTGTGTGTGTGTGGGGGGAGGGAGCAGTTTCTGTGGGTGGGGGGGAAGCCAAAGGGGGCTTTTGCCGGTTCTGCCTGGGGTGTGTGTTCCCCCTCCAGTCTCTCTCTCCCTGGTTTGAGGGGGGGCTTCATTTTTATTCTTCAGGTTTTTCCTCATTCATAAGATCAGTTAGGTTATTGATGCTTGCTCAAAACTGGTTTTCAAATGGTGACTTAAAGAATGCATCTGCCTGGTCCCAAGTCCAATGCAAAAGGAGACATTCCACCCCCTCCTGCTCATTATGCATAGCTAGCTGCCTCTGTCCCTTTCCATGGTATGCAAACTCCCAGGTGTCAGGTGTTGCTATGCACTGTTGCAAAGGTTTTGCATTGCGTGCTTGTGTTGCTTTGCAGTTGTATTGTTTTGCAAAATTCTTCACACCTGCCCCGCCCTTTGCATATTTGCAAAGGGGTTGCTCTGCAGTTGTGTTGCTTTGCAAAGTTCTTAGCACCTGCCCCGCCCTTGCTCTCATCAGCTGTTTGTCGGGCCGGGAGCTTTGTGCGTGGGCGGCAAGCTCTGCGGAGAGATCCACATTAAGGGTGGGGGGGACCCCTTTCAGGGCCCATATCTCAGCCCCCCCTGACCCAATCTTTACAAAACTTGGGGAGTCTTTCAATATACGTCCTTTGAAGCTCTGCTGAAAGTTTGGGACCTCTAAGCCCAAAAATGCCCCCCCCCAGAGCCGCGGAAAGGCGCGGTTGTGTTTTTAATGGCTTTATTCGGCCGAATTTTTTTCCCGAACTTTGAATTCCCGCCGAATTGAACGGATCCGAAGTGGGGGAGTTCGGACTTCGGCACGTACCGAACCCACAAGGGCCAAATTCGGCCGAATCCGAACTGTACCGAATTTTTTTTTTTTTGACAGCCCTAGTGGGTTCAGAGGAGAGTGACGAGGATGATCAGGGGCCTGGAGACTAAGACTTATGAGGAAAGGCTGAGGAAGTTGGGAATGTTTAGTCTGGAGAAGAGGAGGCTGAGGGGGAACATGGTTGCTCTCTTTAAGTATTTGAAGGGCTATCACTTAGAAGAGGGCTGAGAGCTGTTGTTGGCAGCAGAGGACAGGACTCACAATAATTGTGGGCGGAGAGGTACCAGATATTAGGGGGAAAGTTTTTTTTTGCAGTAAGAGTTGTTCGTCAGTGGAATGAGCTACCTAGGGAGGTGGTGAGCTCCCCCTTACTAGCAGTCTTTAAACAGAGGCTGGACAAACACTTGTCAGGGATGCTCTAGGCTGATCCTGCATTAAGCAGGGGTTGGACTAGATGGCCTGTATGCCCCCTTCCAACTCTATGATTCTACCTCTGATGGGACTAGGGTTGCCAGGTCCCCCCTCTTCTTCGGCAGGAAGTTTTGGGGGGCAGCACGCTCTTCAGCAGCTGGATGGATTGGCGGGCATTTGCCTGCCAAAACAACCCACCGGGCAACCCTAGATGGCACCTAAAATAATATTATAATACACTGTAAAGTCATGGCCATTCTTTGAGACATAAGTATATTGTATATAAAATATATAAAATATGCTTTATATCATCTGCATCTCATTGGGAAACTTTCCACCCTCTTTGATTCTGTTAATCATTGGGTCGTTAATTTCTTTTTCACATTTAACCCCACCTTCTTTTCATAAAGGAACTGTTTGGTGTGTGTACTTGTCCAGTTCTGCCGGTGGCTGGCCAGAGTTCAGAGCCGCAGAACCCTCTAATGTTCCCTTTCAGTAAGTTTTGCCGTAGGAAAGGGCTCTAAAAAGAGTGAGGAGATTGTTGCTCTTGCCATTCTCCTTACCTTGTACACCTCAATTGAGGTGTGCCTCCTCCTCCCTGGCTCTCCCAAGGTTCACCCTTTAATAGGGTTGCTAACCTCCAGGTACTAGCTGGAGATCTCCTGCTATTACAACTGATCTCCAGCCGATAGAGATCAGTTCACCTGGAGAAAATGGCTGCTTTGGCAATTGGACTCCATTGAAGTCCCTCCCCAAACCTTGCCCTCCTCAAGCTCCACCCCCAAAACATCCCACCAGTGGTGAAGAGGCACCTGACAACCCTACCCTTTGAAGGGGTTCCTGGAGGGAGGGTGTCTCTGGGCTCACCCAACCCTTCTAACCCATGAGCCTGAGGGAGTGGCAGGTCCATAGCCCAAAGGACTTCTGGCATGAAAACCCAGTTTGCCAGTCCCTCTGCCTTGTGCTGCCTCAAGAAGAGTCTAGTCTGAAAGTGATTGGCTGGCCCAAGTTCACCCAGTGAGCTTCCATGCCAGAGAAGAGATCTGAATCTACTCTGACCCTAGTCTCATACTTCGACAGTATATTGGTGCTCAAACACCAAGCCTATAAGATGGGCCCTAGTTAAAAAAGGGTACTCACTGTATCATATCTGCTAAAATTAAAATATGTCCCCATGTATGACACAACATCCAAGCAAAAATTGTTCAGAGGTAGGTTAAGAAATTTTTGGATTGTAAATGCTGTTGAATGAAAAGCAGCAAACATTGTGCATAATCCTTGTAAGTGGGTAGCAATTCCAGTGTTCACACTTGGTTTTAGACATGGTCTGAGAGGTTTAACCCCCACCCCCCCCCCCCACACACACACACACTTTCTGAATTAAAGTGACATCTGGAGGAGAGGCGTAGCAAACTGATGGGAGGTATCTACTTCTCTGGAGATTTTCAAAATGTAATTGGATATCTGTCGGCGGTAGTTTAGATACAGGAGATCCTGAGTGATGGGAGGTGGTGGGACTGACAATCAGTTTGATGATGTACCATCTTGAAAATTATTTGGGATTGTAAAAATGGCTTTCTTTAAGGGATAATTTAGCATGTTGCCATTGGGAGTCTCCATAGGTGATGGGAAATTGCTTTCTGTTTCTTCCTAGCTATAACTGTGAGTGAAAAAAAAGATGATCCAGATGGCAGCATTTGTTCTTATTCATGATCTGTCAATGTTCTTGAGACAGATCAGGGTGATATTGAATTATAGCTCTAAATTGAAATCAAGGCAAATGTATAAGTTAAAGCATCTGGGGGAGGTTTTGTGGTACTTCCAAATAACTTATGATAATAGTCACAAAATTTCTCATGGGGTTTGGTATCATTTGAAACGTGTCATTGGATATCATCTTATGATGCCTTGTTCAGATAAAATATGCATAGGAGCACTCAGGAAAGGTAAAAGAATTCTAATCATTTGAATTATTTCAGTTAATTTATACCCTACCTTTCTCTTCAATGGGGACTCAAAGCAGTTAACATTGTTCTACTGTCCTCTATTTTATCCTCACAACAACTCTGTAAGGTAGTAAGATTCATAACTACAAAGAAAGTTGTTTGGTTTAGGGTTATTCATACCTAATAGGTCCCAGGTACAGATGCTATTGAATTTTATGAACATAATATTTTGATTCTATAACACCACTTTTTTGTGTTGGTGGTGGGAAGGGGAAGGGATGCAGTATTAGAGTATCTGCCTTGCAGGTAGAAGGTCCCAGGTTCAGTCCCTAGTTAAAAGGATCAGGAGTAGGTGACATGAAGGACCTGTAACTGAGATGTTGGAGAACTGCTGCCAATCAGAAAAGGCAATAATGACCTGACTCCATATAAGAGCATTTGATGAGTACAAGCAGTGTAAAATTGGCATATGATTGACAACTGGCATAAAAATGATGTAGAAATGTCATAAAAGAACAAACCAATTGGAAACATCAGCAATTAGAATATGGGTGCTTTCACACATGCCAAATAATGCACTTTCAATCCACTTTCAATGGATTTTGCAGCTGGATTTCACTGAGTGAAAAACATCAAAATCCACTTGCAAACATAAGAACGTAAGAAAGGCCCTACTGGATCAGACCAAGGCCCATTAAGTCCAGCAGTCTGTTCACACAGTGGCCAACCAGGTGCCTCTAGGAAGCCACAAACAAGATGACTGCAAACGATTGTTAGTGCATTGAAAGTGGATTGAAAGTACATTATTCAGGATGTGTGAATGCGCCCCATGAGCCACAAAAAAGCCCACAATGATACTATGCAAAACGAGAAAGCAAGGGATTACTTCCTACAAGGAAGTAATCCTGCTGTTGATTTCAGTGGGTTGAGACTGGAGCAATTCTGCATAGGATTCAACTGAATACAACCTCTTCTTCCAGAACTTTTTACATTCCTCTACCACCTTCAGATGATCTGAAT
Source organism: Euleptes europaea (assembly GCF_029931775.1). Lineage (NCBI taxonomy): Eukaryota > Metazoa > Chordata > Lepidosauria > Squamata > Sphaerodactylidae > Euleptes > Euleptes europaea. The sequence continues at coordinate 23,534,989 of NC_079316.1, read as the reverse complement.
AATAAAGCAGAGATAATAAACCAGTTGCCTATAATGGGCCAACTGTTTAAGAAAAAAAAAAGTATTTTCCGTGATAAGAAGGCATTGGAAGGGAATAGGATTGCTAAATTAGGGGAAGATTTGATAACACCTCATTGCTATTCCCTTTTACAGCTATCATATAGATAGTAATATACCATCTGGACCATACATTTAAAAAGGAAGCTTCACAGCAACAAAGTACTAAACTTGGAAATGGGATGGGGTAAACCCATCCGGTAGTTTTTCAAAAGCCACCTTGTTTATGTGATAAGACAAGGTCTTTTCAGATCATTTACTTTTCTGCAACAGTTTGTCTAGTGCCGAGTGAGGAAAACCTTCTACTAAATAAATGTCGTCTTCCTTTCCTACAGTCAGGGAAGATTAGAGTTTCTCGCAATGCAATCTGATGTCTTCACTAAAGTGCATTTCCAAAATTGAAAAGGGCAGCATAGTAAAATCCTAGGGGGGAGCTACTTAATCAGGTTTTCTTCTTCCGCTTGC